>NC_052017.1:59566930-60766930 GCF_015832195.1 Motacilla alba alba | reverse complement strand
CCCTCCCCCGCGGCGGTGCACGCTGGCCGTGCCCAGCGCTGAGAGACTTTCGGCGGCAGGAGTGCCGCTCTCCTGAAACGCCGCGGGCAGGCGGAACGCGCTTGTGAACTGGACCGGCTGCTTCGGGGAGGGGGGAAACCCGATGTGCTGAGGAAAAAAAGCAGAGCGACACCCCCCTCCAAAAAAAAAAAAAAAACCAGACCAAAAAAGCCCAACACCCCAAGAAAAAAAAAAAAAGCAAACTTGGACGGGCGGCTCGCGGCGCTGCTTTTGCAGAAACTCTTGTCTGACCGCGGGCGGCCCCGCCGCTCCTGCTCCTGCTGCCGCCGCCGCCGCTGCCTCGAGGGGGAGAGGACCGCGCCGCCGGGGACGAGGCGTCGGTGTGGAAGTACAAGTGGTGCGGGGAGCGGGGGCGCGGCCGCGGGGGGCTGCGCCGTCCCGGTGCCGCTGTGAGAAGTTGCGCGCCGTGCCCCGCGCCGGAGCGGCGCTGAGCTCCGGAGCGGCGCTGAGCCCCGGCGAGCCCCCCGCCGCCGCCGCCGCCGCGATGGTGCAGCAGACCAACACGGCGGAGAACACGGAGGCGCTGCTGGCCGCCGAGACCTCCGACTCCGGGGCCGGCATCGAGCTGGGCATCGCCTCCTCACCCACGCCGGGTTCCACCGCCTCCACGGGGGGTAAGGCGGATGACCCGAGCTGGTGCAAGACACCCAGCGGGCACATAAAGCGGCCCATGAATGCCTTCATGGTATGGTCACAGATCGAACGGCGAAAGATCATGGAGCAGTCCCCCGACATGCACAACGCCGAGATCTCCAAGCGCCTGGGCAAGCGCTGGAAGCTGCTCAAGGACAGCGACAAGATCCCCTTCATCCGGGAGGCGGAGCGGCTGCGCCTCAAGCACATGGCGGACTATCCTGACTACAAGTACCGGCCCAGGAAGAAGGTGAAGTCGGGCAACAGCTCCGCCAAGCCCGGCGACAAGGCGGACAAGGGCGGCGGGGGCGGCGCCGGCGGGGGCAGCGCGGGCGGCGGCTCCGGCGGCCCCGCGGCCCCCGCCAAGCCCGCCCCGAAGAAGGGCGGCGGCGGCGGCTCCAAGCCCTCCCCCGCAGGCGGCGGCGGCGCGGGCGCGGGCGGCAAGCCCCACGGCAAGGCGGCGGGGGGCAAGGCCGCCCCGTTCCCCGGGGAGCCTTCGGCCGCGCTGCTGCCGCCCGAGCACCAGGCGCTCTACAAGCCCCGGGGGGCGGCGGGCGCGCCCTCGGGGCCCGGCAAGCCGCTCGCCGAGAAGAAGCTCAAGCGCGTCTACATCTTCGGGAGCGGCCAGGCGGCGGCTGCCTCCGCCTCCCCCGGCGGCGCCGTGCCCAGCAGCCCCACGCTGAGCAGCTCGGCGGAGGCCGGCGACCCCTTGAGCCTCTACGAGGAGGGGGGCGGCGGCGCGGGCCGGCCCGACGGGGACTGCGGCGGCGTCGCCTGCCCCTCGCCCTCCGGCTCCGGCTCGCCCTCGGATCACCGCAGCTACACCAGCTTGCGCGCCTCCTCCCCGGCCCCCTCGACGGCGCATTCCTCCTCCGCGTCCTCCCACTCCTCCTCCTCCTCTTCCTCCTCCGGCTCCTCTTCGTCGGACGACGAGTTTGAGGACGACCTCTTGGACCTGAACCCCAGCCCCGGCTTTGAGAGCATGTCCCTGGGCAGCTTCAGCTCCTCGGTGCTCGACCGGGACCTGGATTTTAACTTCGAGCCTGGCTCGGGCTCGCACTTTGAGTTTCCGGACTATTGCACGCCGGAGGTAAGTGAGATGATCTCGGGGGACTGGCTGGAGTCCAGCATTTCCAACCTGGTCTTCACTTACTGAGGCGAGAGCCGGGCCCTGCTGGAGGAGGCGCCGGCGCGCGTGGCTGTCGGGAGGACTCGCCCACCCCGCCGGGCGCTTTTGTGTCTTTTTCTGTTTTGTTTGGTGTTTGTGTTTTGGGTTTTGTTTGGTTTTTTTTTTTTTTTTTTTTTTTTTTTTTGGGGGAGGGGGGGAGGAAGTGTTTTGCTTGTTTCTGGGAAGGGGGCTGTTGAAAGACTGCTTCTTGAGCTTGGAGAAGGAGCGGGATCGCCCTCTCCTTGCGGGAAGGCCAGCAGTCCCCTTCCTCCGACTGCAGACGGACCCGCACACACCCCCTCCGAGAGAGGAGCCTGACGGTGCTTTTTGAGAGACTGGCGGGAGCGAGACGCTGTCCTTTTCCCTTTTTTTATTTCCTGAAAAGAGAGACAGAGAAAGGGGGAGGGAGGGGAAACCACACACACCTCTGGGTTCTTTGTTACTGCCCATTTTATACGAATAAAGAGGAGGGGGAGCGATGCGTTGTGCTGAGCGCGCACTGGATGTCTTGAGCATTCGCCCTTTCCAATGAAAGAGCGATCAGAACTGCTTGGGGGAAAAAAAAAAGAACAGAAAATCCACCCAAATCCTTTGCAAGGTTAACATTTGTGGGGGAGAAATCCTGTCCCGGTTTCTTCTGCGGTGAGAAGAGGCAGCAATGCTGGGAGGAGGAGGAGGATGGAGCTGGACTGATACCCTAGTTAAGCGGAGAAGAGCCAGACTTACACTTGAGAGCTGTCTTGGAAATACAGTGGGAGTAAATAATAATAAACTGAAATGGATTTGCACGTACAGATAAGGTGGCGGCAGCGTTTTTCTCAGTCACCTCATGTAATATGTAGAGAGAAAAATAAGGCTGAAACTTCAAGAACACTGAAAACTTCTTTTGAAACAGACCGAATGGGAACAGTTTCTGTCATGATGTGGTACAGGGGAAACTGAGGGCGATGGCTTTTGCAAAAAAACAAAAAAAAAAAAAAAAAAAGGAAAAAAACCCAAACCCGAAAATACAAAAAAAAAAAGTAGTTTTTTTCTTCTTACTCAGAATCGTGATGGTGTTGGATTATTTCACTGGTGGGGTTTAATATAGCATGTTATACTATCTTTTCAAGATTTCTGTAAGACTGTTGAACAGTTTAAAAAAAACAAAACTAGTGTTAGGATAATATAAAAGCAGATAGATGGCGCTATGTTTGATTCCTACAAAAATATCACCAGCTTTTTTTCATTCTTAACTCTTTAAAGGATTCAAACGCAACTCAAATCTGTGCTGGACTTTAAAAAAATGAAAATTCAGGACCAAATTTTTCTCAGAGTATGTATGTGTTTGTTCCTTATAACTGTAAATGAAAAGACTGTTTTTTCTCACCGATGCTCCATCCTCGTATTGGTTTTTTTTTTTTCCTTGTAAATGTAATCGGATGCCATTTTATAAGTGGACGTATTTATACTGGCCAAACATTTTTGACTTTGTATTTCTTTGTCCTTTTTTGGTAGTTCTCGTTGTTACCCGCACCATTTTTATGTCTCCTTCACTGAAGGGCTAGAGTTTTAACTTTTAATTTTTTATATTTAAATGTAGACTTTTGACACTTTTAAAAACAAAAAGAGAAGAGAGATGAAAACGTTTGATTATTTTCTCAGTGTATTTTTGTAAAAAATATATAAAGGGGGTGTAAATCGGTGTAAATCGCTGTTTGGATTTCCTGATTTTAACAACAGGGCCGCTGGTTAGTATCTCACGCGCGTGTGCTCGCTCACGCTCACTCACACTCTCACACACCCACGAATCAGCCCCTATTTTGTCCATGTTTACACTCCAATCTGCAGGCATCTTAAAGTGACAGCATCCCTCACCGCCCCCGCCGCTGCCCGCTCCGCAGCCCCCCGCCTCTCCGCGGAGGGGGCGGGTGGGGGCCCGGGGAAGGGATTTACACTGTATGCTACCGTTTTGGGGAGCCACCTGTCCCCGGATGAAGTGAAGCAACTGGTGCATTTACACAGAAGGGATCCTGTACCTTTAACTTGTAAACCACATCTTTTGCACTTTTTTTCTAAGCAAAAACGTGCCGTTTAAACCACTGGATCTATCGAAATGCCGGTTTGAGTTCGCGACACTATGTACTGCGTTTTTCATTCTTGTATTTGACTATTTAATCCTTTCTATTTGTCGCTAAATATAATTGTTTTAGTCTCTTATGGCATGATGATAGCATATGTATTCAGGTTTATAGCTGTTGTGTTTAAGATGAAGAAAGTGAAAACATCTTTGTACATTTAAGTCTGTATTATAATAAGCAAAAAAGAAGATTGTGTGTTTATGTATGTTAATATAACATGACAGGCACTAGGACGTCTGCCTAATGAGGTGGTTCCGTTAAGGGTTTAACTTTTTTGTTCTTTTTTTTTTTTTGTTCTTTTTTGGTCATCCATCCTGTGCAATATGCTGTGTAGATTTTTTTTTTTTTTTTTGGGTCTACGGTCACCCACAACACAACGTGGGGAAAGGAAAAAAAAAAGAAAAAAAATCATGCCAGCTAACCATGTCAAGTTCACTGCCTGTCAGATTGTTGATATACCTTCTGTAAATAACCTCTCTTTTTTTTTGTTTTGTTTGTTTTTATTTTCTTTTTTTTTTTTTTTTTCTTCGGGAAGGAAATAAAATCAGCTGGAACTGAACCCTAACACCGGGCTGCCCTTGTCATCATTGCTACGCCCTCAGCCCCCTCGGGGCAGGTGTGTTTTGTCTCTCTGGACGGCAGCGGCCGGCCCCGCCGGGAGGGGCCGGGGAGGGAGGGGCGGCCGCGCTGCCGAACCGCCCACCCGGGATCGGGATCGGGACCGGGGCACGGCCGGGGAGTGGCGGCTGCCTCCGGGGAGCGCCGGTACCGGTGGGAGCTGCGGGGCCCGGGCTCGGCGGCTCCAGGGCAAAGGGGTCCAGATCTCCCCTCGCCTCGCCTCCCGGAGCAGCTCGCCCTGGAGGACCGCGGGTTGAGATTTTCCCTTTAAAGAGATTCCCCCTCCCCTCATGTTTTCCTTTCAGCCCTGGGCGGTTGGGGTTAGAACGGCCGGCGCGAACGAGTGAGCGGCAGTGGGGCCCCGCCGCCCACCCCCCATCCACAATAGTTTCTCCGGGGCATTTTAATGAACACTTCCTAAGGCAGAGCATAAGCAAAAACGCGGCCGTCAGCTGTAGGGATGCTGGGGACTCATGGGGGTCCTTGTTCCCTCCTCCCCGCTGGCCGCCAGACGGGGCCGAGGCCGGTGACCCCGCTGGGTTTCGACGTCCCCGCCTGCATTCCCATCCTGCCTACGAATATGCATCGTACCTCGAGCAGTGTTTTGTAAACCGATTAACGCATCCCACTGACATAATGGTTTCACTTAGCTGTTAATTTACAGCTGGCTTTGAGCCACGAACTCTTTTTCCATGAAAAAGGAGCAGCAAGCTAAAAGAGCCGTGGTAGCGGCTGTTTCGCAAAGCCACCGGCGCGGGAGGTTAATGTTTGCTCTGCCTTATCCCCGTGAATTCCTGGGTTGTATTTGCCTTGCAAAAAACCCCATCAGCAGCTCCACGCCACTCATTGCCTGGGAGCCTTCCCGGTTAGCCCCCTTTGCATACAACGCCTTTCCTGTCCAGAGTCATTTGCAAATCCGATGTCTGTGCCGGTGGCCTCGCGTGTCCCCCGGAGCATCCCCGCCCGGCCCTGGCGGCGCGGTGGGGGCGGATAGGCAGCCCACCGGAGGAGGGCGTCCAGCCCCGCCCGGCCGGGGCATCTTGCTGTGTCCAGGCGGTGTGGTTAGTGATTAACTTCCTCTTGGGTCTGGGCACTGATTAAAATCAGCGGAGGAAACGGCCAGGGGTGGTGATGGGACGGGCGACAACATCCAGCTGCAGCCACTGCGAGCAACAGGCCTGGGACTGCATCCCTCCCTTTGCCTGGCTCCGGTTCCCGCTGCCACTCCTGGCCCCTTGGCCGTTGGCTACAGTTAGCTTGAGGGGTTTTATGGTTTCCTGCCTGTGTGGTTTGTGTTCTCCATTATAATAAAGTCCAGTGTTGGCAAACAGATTGTTTCTCTGGGGACTCTTTGGTGACACAAGTTGTTGTTTCCAGATAGCTTCAGGAAGTCAGGCTACACAACAGTTGCATATGGGCATATATACTTAAATAGCAAATATTTCTCTGTTCCTTGCTGCTTGTAATAAGACAAGTCTCTCACTACAGGAACTACCCAGAACAAAGCCTCACAAGGATATATCACCAAAGATACTCCCTCTTCCCCCCCCCCCCCCCCCCTTTTTTTTCTTTTTTTTAACTAATAGACCATATTTCCAGTGTAATTGCTTTGGAAAGAAAAGTACGAGCCCTTTAGCAAAGGTGAAAGAAAGCAAATTTACTGCAAGGATTTTAGAATGAAGATTAATGTAAAAGAAAAGTAGATTTTAGGAATCGCAACTGGTGTCTGACTGTAGGATTGCCTAACACTGGATCATCTCTTGGATGTGGGCCCCAGTGGTGGATGCCTATGAAGAGGTATATGTTGTATTTCAACAGCTTTGTGGAATCTCCTACTCAAGTTTGCTGTAGCTGTCATTCCCTCCTACTCCCCTGCCACCATTGCTAGAGCTTCTGCCGAAGCTGCCCTGAGAGGCCCCAGCCTTGCTCCCGGCAGGTGTAACCATGCTTCAGCACACAGGGCAAAGAAAAATTGCTCCTTACCTGCTGTGCCTTCACCCCAGTAGTCAGCACTTTACGGACATCTACAGCCACACATGGTCATTGTCACTAGTGAATCCCACACCACTAACTATTTATTCTGTCTTCCATGGCATTCCCTTCCTGCCAGTGGCCTCTGCAACTCCTTGTGGTAATGCTGAGGTAATTCGTGTGCTGAGTGAAAAAATGAAGTTACTATTTCCGTTTTAACTTCAGTGTAGATTGTTTGGTTTATTCTTGTACTGTGACAATTTTGTCTGTTCATCTTTGCTAGGACACTGATTTTTCTAACTCTGCTGTTTCTCCATCAGTTTATCTCATACTGCACAGAGAGATATAGAAAAGAATTGAAGTAGAAGATTTAAATGAAAAAAATCAGCATAATAGGCTGCATATGTCTGTCGCTAAAATTTATTTTTAATAGATCATGCTTCTTTGTTAATCATTAATTTACCTGCAAATTAGATGAAGACTGTTCACCTCAAGAGTGTATATATAATTTTCAGTAATCAGATCTGCTTCCCCTGTGTATAATTTCATTTCCTTCCCATCCTTGTGAAACAGTGTGTGATGTGATTGCATACATAGACAGTATTGTATTTTCTTTCTTTTCCAACAGCAATGTAGGGTTCCCTGAGAGTCAGCAGTGCTGAACACATTTGCAGGCTTTGTGCTCTTGTTTTATAATGCCAGCAGAAATGGCCTGTGTGAGTGGAAAGGACAGGATGGAGCCAGAGGCTCTCCAGCCTCTCTGCTGGCTGTTGTGACATACACACTTCAGCATACATCATGACACAGGATCAGCCATGTGAGTGCAGAGGCTTCATGTGGCCAGCCCCTTCTCTCCCACATCTGCCTCCACAAAAAAAAAAAAAAAAAAAAAAAAAGCAGATTTGAGCTCAATCCTCCCCCCAAGGGCTCTTTTATTCTGCATGTTGTATCTAGTTATTGAAGGTACCTATGAGGGTTAATTTTTTCATGTAGAATAACTCCATAAAGGTCTCTGTAAAGCTTTGAAGACATTAACAAGGTATTACAATGAGACCTCCTGGGTCTACACATGTTGTGATCATCTTAATATGCTAGAGTTCAAAAATTATTATCCACCTCCTGCCATTTCAACCTCTCCTCTCCAGGGCTCTCAAAGGAGCTGTAAACATCAGGTAGGATTTTTGTCACCAACATGAGGAAAATACATGTAGTTTTCTCCAAGATGGGTATACCATGGCACAAAAGATGACTTAGTAATTTCCTGGTCAGTAACTGCTCTGTTTTGTGCAGTGTACACACACATCGCAAGGCAAGGAGTAGCATTCACTGAATCTACAGTAACCAACCTCTAGAACGCCAACAGAATTAAATCCCCTCAGTAGGCATAACTCAAAGCATGGCTAATACAGAGTCTTTGACCAAGTTATACTAGTCTATGCCTTTTTTTTTTCCTGCCAGTACACTAACTCCTAGTATCCTTTCTCCCTGTGTGTTCGCTCCTCCATGTTTCTTGCAAAGAAAGCTTAACCCTCCTAACTGGCAAAAGAACATAATGAGGCTCCAAATGGCTCGTGTTGCATCTTTCTTTCTAAGTGTGTTTATTTGAACCAAAGGACAGTATAATAGTGGACCAGAACATTATGTCTTACCTCCTCCCCAGACCCCATTTTTCTCAAGTTTAAGAATTTATCTCCTTCCTTTGCAAAAGACACATTGCATTTCTAGTAGAGCTATAAGAATCTGATTTAAGATGTGTCCAAGATGTACCCATGCTACTTTATCATCCTGAGTTTAGACCAAGGCTCTCAGATGAGGGTATCTTTGCACATTGACTCAAAAATAGCACCCGTCTGGGTACAAACTGTGATTCTGTTTCTGAAAGCGAAATGAAAACAGCTGGTATCTAGCTGAATAATTTAAAAGGTGCTTGCTCAGGTTGGCTGTTTTGAAGAAGTGAAATTGCTATGAAACTAGACAAGATCTGACTGTGTGGTCTCAGCACAGTTCACTGAAACCTGCACACTCAGTTCAAGTCTGGCTGCATCTCTCAAATAGTCACATCCTTGATGTGTCAGAGGAAACAGGACAGAGGACCCTTTGCTGTAGCAGCCCGCCTGAAGTTTGCAATTACATGTAGCTCTTGGTCTGTCCCTCTCAAAGAAGTAAAACAAATACTCAAATCTTTCCAGGCTCCTAGAACTGATGAAGCCGTAATTCCTGCCACAGTGGGACGGTTGCTAATGAGGGTCCATTGGCCAGGCACAAAGGGACTGCTGTGCTGATGGCAGTGAGTTGGACTGGACAGGGGGGGACCTGGTGACTGGCAAAAGGAATGGCAGTTTGAAAGTGAGTCTGGGCATTTCTCCAGATTTCAACACCAGAAAATGGATTAGTTTATTTCCATTAAAACAAATTCAGATGTCTTCAGGCTCATCAGACCTTTTGCTAGAGACTGCTGTCATTCAGAAATGTGGCATTTGATGTGACCGTGATGCCCTTGATTCAGATTTACTCAGGGCACCAAGAAAGGCAAATTTATCATTATGTGGAGTAGTTCCTGTTTACATATAAGTACTTATGTGCTCTAATTGTTTAAGGACAAATTTTCAAGGAGGGGGCATATTTTCCGTAAATAAGAAAACAACATGAATATTTTCAAGTGAAAGAACTTGCATAGTTCTACCTGTAGGGAAACAAAAGGCATAGTGGATAAAACAGACAGTCAGAAACAGGCACCTTCAGATTAATTCCTGGTATTCCTGCAAACTTTGTCCAAGACTCAACGTCATTCAGAAAATCTTATTAAGCTGCTTTCCTTTGGATTGGTTTAAATGTTTATTTGTGGTTTGGTTTTTTTTTTTTTTTTTTTTTTTTAACTAATAAATTTAGAAGGTTTCTAGGAAGCAGGGTAAAGGAGCAGAGTACATTCTCATTAAAAAATAAGGAGAAGGAATACTAAGTATTTTAAAAATACTTGATTTTGTTCTCTTGTATCAGCTTTGAGGGAAAGAAAGCATGTAAATGTTGTTTGAGCTCTCCTCACTTTTAGCATGAAGCCTTACCAACTGAGTCCTTTGCTTTCCTATCTTGAATTGAAAATGCGTATTAGTACTCTGGAGCTGTTTGCAAATGGAGAATCATAAATTCCAGCTCAGCTTATCTCAATGGTGTACTTCATGTAGTTCTAAAACACTGTATTATCATGGTGAAAGATACACACCATGAGTTAGACTTTGACTGACTCACTCAGTGATAATTACATAAAGGAAGCTTCCTAATTCCATTAACAAATTGTTCCAGGTCTAGATAGAAATGAAATCATAGTCTCCTCCTCTTCTATTGCATTATTATTGTTGTTATGTTGGTGCCCTTAATCCTAGATCAGCAGCTCATGGCCTGGATGCACTATTAGTAGAGGACAAAAAGAGAAGATCCACTTTAGATTGTTCATGATTTAAATGTAGGACAGAAAAGCTGCCATGGATATGAGGAGAAAACAAACTAATATTGCCATTTGGTTTGGCAGCACTGATGTCACTACAGAAGCAGCCTGAGTTAGCTGCGCATCCATTTTTTGTAGGTGTCACAGATTTATAATTTACATATTTAACACGTATTAATGAGGGATTTGGAGGAGAACACATAACAATTTGCACCCATGAACAGAGACCTCTTCCAAAGTATTTGCCGTAATAAGAGAAAATATAAAACATAACAAGTAAACAGTTAAGTATTTGGGATCACAAGGTGAATGTGTCCAGCTCTTCACTGCTACATAGGAACAATGAGATAGTTGATAAGCATGTGGTGGTGCTGGAAAAGACCCTGACATAAACTTACTTGTGGAAAAGGTCTCAAACAGCACAAATCAGGTTATTGTGGTCTAGCCCATAGGCCATGAAAATGGTCATCAGAAAGTCTGGATGCATGGGAAGAAGAGAGAAAAACCTATTGCAGTAGCAGAGACCCAAGGTGAGGTGAACTTCAAGCAAAGATTAGAAAAAGCCAGTACTGCTAAAGCATAGCCTGGGTATTAAAGGAGAAATGTTGCTGGTGACTGGAAAGAAACTGGTATTTTAAGGGAGCAATTTAGAAAGAGGTAGGAGGAAGACTTTAAGAGCCTAGTGGAGATAAAAAATTGTATTTTGGTTTAATTCTTGCAGAGTATATGAGCTGAGTATCCACAGGCAATGTTAGAGACAAAGGTTAGTTTTTAATTTCTTGTGAAGTGAGGATATCTGCTTGTGTCAGCCAGTGGAACGTGGCTCCTACAGATCCATATCTTAGGAGAGCTCCTGCTACAACCTATCTGGCAGGGCCTGGAGCACATTAGCTTCATTTCTCTGGCCAGCCTTCCCTGGAGCTCTCACCCAGCCCTGATGAGCTCATTTAAGCTGAAGTCTGGGCCTTTCTCCTTTCTCCTAGGTATCTCCTTGTGCAAAACCTGTAGAAATGTAGTGTTTCTTGAGCTCAACTTTCCTCTATAATGGTTACAGCTGAGTGGATGGATGGATGGATGGGTGGATGGATGGATGGATGGATGGATAAAGAGAAGTGTACGACACCTCTTCAGGAAAGCAAGTTAAAAAGCCAAGTCCAAAGACCCTTTTGCCTATAGCCCCTCCCAGCAGGTGAAACGTGTTTTGGAAGCATTTGAAGATTATGCTTATGCTACTCTGAGTGACTCTGGCTCTCAAGAGAGGATCTGGTGTCCTATGGCTTTACAGATGTGTTTTCTTGTAGCCTTCTCTGAAGGATGTTGGCAGACCTAAAGCTTTTGTGGCTCTGCTTGTTACTGACAGGTCTGTTGGTGATCTGAAACTCAGTTAAGTATAAAATTTTCCTGTAACGTAATGAAATGTGGGAATATTTTGAAGGAATGGGAAAAACTATTACATAAATTATAAAAATTCACATTAAATATTATTTCTTGGTAAAAAATAAAATTGTGCCATTGGTATGCTAAAGTGTAGTTAACACTCTTCTTGTCAGAAATGAATTATGAACTTGTGGAGCAAAGTGTACTCATAAGGAAAATCCACATGTGCACATTTACAAATAATTTTTTCATCAGGGGCTCTGAGAACAACAGTGATGACGAACAAAATGGGCTGGTTTCACATCAAGGGGACAGATTTAGATCAAAGCCATTTAAATTGCCAATTTTAATCATGATTTAAATTGTCAAGTTGGAAATCTTGATTTAAATAATTGATTTTCATCTTGTTTTGCATTTGTGCTTCCTAAGTATTTTTCTAAATAAGGGCTGATTCTCATTGGCTGCTGTAATTCAGCTTTTCCTTTTGCTAACCATTAGGCTTAAGTACATATTACGTCTGCATATGTTCAAGTAGTTTAACATATATTTACTCAGATTCTTAATTTATACACTTTTATCATGCCAGAAAAATTATTAATGAATATTTTCTGACTTTCTAAATGATGTTTATTTTTCCTCATGCATTCATTCAAACTGTATTTGGATGGTAATTAGACTTTCATTAAAAATACATAAAATATGGAGGGGAAGGGACATGATAGCTAGAATATGCTGGGTGGCTAAAAAGTAGTTTTGTTAGAACGTGCTCCTGTTAAAAAAAAACAAGGTCTAGATCTGCTGTGCCCTTCAGTCCTGTAGCTCTGATAAGTTATTTTAGCAGGGCATTAGTTTCAGCGTTACCCAGCCGGGAAGGGCTGCATTTCTAGAGCCTTCACACACCTCTTTAAGAGTGCAGAGATGCTGAGGTTGCAGCTGAGGTCCGTGCCAGGGGAAAGAGGAGTACACCACCAAGGACAGGAGCTCCTGCAAGGTCCATGGTTACTTTTCCAGCCAAGCTGGTGCCAGTGGAGAGATAAGGTCACCAGCCATCTTGAGCCTCCAGGACAAGGACAAAAAATTCTGGTTCAGAGCTTGCTTGGAGGCAGCATGTCACAGTGTTCTTTACAAGAGTGGGTAATTTCTACCACCTCACCATTTTGGAGTTTAATGCCAAAGTGCTTCTGCAGAGTGTGTCCTAACTGGTTGCTAGATTGGCTGCATAATCTGTGGCTGGTGAGCTGAACTGTCACTGTGTCATCCAATATTTTAGAGATGGATTTCAGTGTCCTGTAATGTGTCCTAGCGTGATAGAATTGGAAAAAAATTGGACCACTCTGAACAAAGCATTTATACTTATTAATTGGCAAAAATGCAGCCAAGATTTTTGACAGTTCAGTTTTTAAAGATTTAAATACATATATGGTGCTTTTAACATTCTTTTATGTTTATAATAATGGGGAAGACAGTTTTTGCTTTGCTAACAGTGATATCTTGAACACATTGATTTTATAAACTAGATAGTAAAAAAAAAAATTTGTTTTGACCTTTCATCCTGATGACAAAAGATTACTTTTGAGTGTGGACTGGTTAATCTTTGTCTGTTCCTTCAGGTAGTGAAGCTACTCTGCCTGTAGGAAACTTTGAATGAAACTATTTGGAAGGTATATATGACTCTCAGTGTCACCCTCATTTTTACATGTGATAAAAGTGAACACCAAATATATTCCAAAACATGGAAGATGTATACAAAGTGGATCCTCTGAATATAAAAGGACAAAGTTAAATAATAGTTGGTTGAAGCTGTCCCTAAAATTAACCTTGTAAATCTCTTGGTCCTCTTAAACTGCTTGACCAAGGTTGTTTCAGATATAAATAATTGCTAGAAACTTTTTTATTTTTTTTTCCTTAAAAGACTTAACCTCTAACTCTTGATTTCTGCATAAGTAAGTCTGACTTTTTTCCTATTAAAATTTTTGATGTGGCAGTCAGACCTAGGAAATGTAACAAAGTGCTAATTAAGTCCTGTGTAATCTGAGTCTTATCTGGCCATACATACTCATAATGTTTCTCAGGTTTAAAGGCACTAAACACTTAAAACAGCCAACTCTGCTAATTGAAATTAATGGTCTATTAATTCAGCCCTTGCAGAACAAGCTACTCATCTCACATATTTGTATTAGCATTTCTCTCATTGGGGTTCCAAGTGTTTGGTAGTGCCTTGTCTCTGTAAAGGCAGGGCACATAATGCCTGAACCTTCAATCTTAAACATGCAGCCAATGTAAAAAGAGACACTTAGAAAACAAAACAAAATTACACTTTATATGGCAATGAAAATGATGTCAGTGAGATTGTCTTTATGTGTCATAGCCATGACTAAGTCTATAAAATTTGAGGATGCTGATTTTTTTTTATAATACTGTGTAGAGGAATAAATACAGTCCCTTCAAAACATCCCTACATCGCTTTCCTCTGATCCTCAAGCAGCTACTCTTGGAAATTTTCTTGCCTTTTTGCTTAAGATCTTGATTTTTCTCCAGCTCTATATATCTTTATGTGCAACACCTCAGAGATCTCACTAACAGTGTTTCTTTTCCTCTCACTTTCTTTAGTTCAAAGTTGTTCCCAAATATTTCTCTGCAACAAATTAATATATCCAATGGGTATGAGTTACAGGGGTAGAATCTCACAAGATCTTCTTCACAGGTGGAATATAAATTCCTTTAATGTGTACACAAATAGAAATTAGGAAATGTTTAAAATTCTGAGAGTGCTGCGCTTGTAGGTTGATTTTTGATTAACAGCTGATAAAGAGTTCTCTAAGGTTTCCTGCCATATATAATAACATGGGAGATGAAAGAGGATACAAGTTGCTTTAGGCCTTTTTACTGGATGTCATATTAGAGATTAGATTTAATTTCATCCTTTGTGCAAATGATTTTTAATAAAGTAGCCATTCAGATTAAAGGAGGGATTAATATATTATTTATAGTAATAAATGTTGAATTGGATAATGTGTTACCTCTGATGCTATCCCAGAAATTACTTACTCTGATCAAGTACTTCTTGTTTTTGTTCAGTGGAATATAAGTATGTCCTAGAAACTGCATTCCAAAAATAAAGAAATAATGGGGTTTGAACTATTTAAATAGGTTATAATGAAAATGAAACAAAATAATATTGCTCTTAATTAAGAAGGAAGAAAGACTACTTTTAGTTCTGCTATAGAAGTCTTGTTGAATAAATGAGACTATGCAAATTTCTCAAACACACCCACATTCAAACTGAAAATTTTGGATTTGATAGCAGAGGCAACAGCAAAAAGAGACCACAGAAACCTCGCAAGACAATGAAGTTTTGTGTTCTATCCCTGTCATTTTATGCTGGCTTGGAGTGGGGTTTGAGTTGACCATAGCTTTTCAAAGTGGCCTAAATTATTATTAAATTAAATTATAAGTATCCTAATCCCCCACTCCTGGGGGCAAACAGCTTTGCTTGAAAAAGGCTGTGCAGGCTCAGGAGGAGCAAGAAGTGATCCCCATTGCAGCTCTGCCTTGTCCTTCCTGCATAGCCAAAGGCCTTTTGTGCTCTATTTGTTCTATTCTGCACTTCAGCTGAAACACCATGAGACCCAAAAATCATTTAAATAGCAGCACCCCAGATGAAAAAATGAAGATCATTAATTAGTTAGCTTCACCTTATTGTCCACAATGCAACCTAGGATTGTGAAAATATGCCTTGGTGTTTCAGGTTGGTTTTAATATTTCATACTTTTCTAAAGAGAACACACAAAGTATTATTTTATGAAATTTGATGCAATGTGTGCTGAACTCAAGAATAAAAGGCACCAGTGCTTTAAATCTGTTTTGGATTATGCCTATAGTGGGACCTGAAGTAACTTTCTAGTCAGGCATTCCCCTTCCAAAACAATTCTCCTTCTTAACCTGTCTACTTGGTTCTGTAGGGCTTGTTTATACATATATGTTCAGATTTTAAAGGTACTTTTTGCCAGTAAAAGCTAAGACAGTTCTCTTCACCAATGGCTGGAAAACTGAAGAATAATTGAGTACAAGAAGACTTGCAGGACTTGCAGGATGTAGTATAAACCACGTGACAGTTCCAGCTGGGGCTGTGTAACTCAGCAGGGAAGAGGGTGATGTAAGCTAGCTTAAGCTAGGAAGTACAGGAGTGTGCAGAAAGGGAAATCTTGATTTTTTTTTTCCCTTTTTAATAAATCCTACTGCACAATTTAAACCACCAATGCAGGTGGCTGTGCCTCTTCCAGACACAAACAGGTCACAATCCCATGACTCCAAGAAACCTTGTCATTGCCTTTCAAAACCCAAACACGTGTTATAACACATTGCAGAATGTTATGCTGCCGTAACACCCAGTTTCTGCTGGCTGATCAGCGCTGTGCACCCATGCACAGAATTAACCTGGGTGCTGACCACACTGGTAAGTAGCAGTGCCAGGACCAGCCTGCAGGCTGGGGACATCCTGCAGCATCAGTGTGCTGGTGTTCACAGGCTGCGAGTGGCCACCATTGTCCCTCCTGAAAGGTCACCTGCCTTTCCAGGAGTGAAGGAGCCGTGTGGGCTCGTGTAGGCTGTGTGAGCAGGGAGCCAGGTGCTCCCTGGGGAGTGCTGGCCTGAGCCAGCTGCTCTTCTCCTTCTGCACAGGCTTCACCATGGGCACAGTGTGATGGGCAGGACAGGGAAGAAAGTCCTGCGTGAGCCCTCTCCAATGCAGAAAGTCTTGAATAATCAGTCCTGACTGTCAGAAAGAGTGGGCACGATGGGTTTCAGATGTTTATCAATAAATCCCTTTTCTCTGCTTTGTGCTCAGAGTACTCCTCCAAGAGGGTGGGTACCCTCCTGTAGGCACCAGCAGCTTTTCCCCATGGAAGAGAATTTTATAAGGCAAATTATCACATTGCTTCGTGCTGCTCTTTTATCCCCTCTCTGTAGATCTCTTTCTGATTTTAGAGATAACTTAAGAAGTTTGTGTTATTTGGGCTGCAGTTGCATCTAAATGCTTCTCTGCCTTGTAAGTTTTTGATAATTTTCTTACAAAATCGTTTCTGATTGGGGGGTGTGTGTGTGTGTGTGTGTGTGTGTGTGTGTGTACAATGTTTTGCACAAAGAGATTAGCACAAGCCTGGTTAAGAATCTAGTTTGTCTACGGTTTATTTGCTATCTGTCATGCCACTGGGTGTTCCATCTCATGGTGTAAAATGTTTCCTGTTTCTAGAAAGCCTTGCTGTCTGTGGTCAATTCAAAGGCCATTTCCCTCTCCAGATATTCATATTTATTTATAGTTAAAAATCAAGAATATTTTTAAATGTGTAATATTTAAAAAACGTTATGACACTAGAACATTCTTTCCTCGATGATAGAACAAGGAAAGTATCACTTTTCACACTGATTTTAACTTCAGGATTTTTATTTTTCTTGGAATTCTTTATTAGAAAAATAACTTGTTTTTTACTAGATATATAAACATAATATTTATGTAATTTTCAGAAAGAAATGCAGGAATGAATGATGTAACTAGACATTTTCTAACTAAAATAGATTTTAAAAATCTGGTGATGATATGATGGCTGGAAGCTCAGCATCGGTAGTTTAATAATGACTCTGCAGACTCTGGTTGTGGCTAGTTACCATAAGATTTCTATGAATTTCAATTTTTCACAGATATTTGTTAATTTTATATGAACAACCTAAACTTCACACATGTAGCTGTCTAAAAAAGCATTTTATTTTTTTTCCTCCAAATCCTGTGGTTTCCTTGCAACTCATATTCTGAATTTGCAGAAACTTTTTTTTCCTGGAGTGGAACTTTCAGCTTCTGTTTTTCAATGAAGATTTGAGAAATTTAGTTCCATTGTTCTTTTATTTTATATTTTTAATTGTCTGTGGCAATGGAAGTGCAGACCTTATGGACTGTTTTTTCATGTGATGTTAGATGATTTAAGAGGAAAGGCAATTTCCCAGAAATCATTCTAGTGCTTTTAAACTGACCTTTTCAGTGCAGTGTCTCTACATAAAACAAAACACCACATGAAATACTCCCAGTGTTTGTGATATCTGCATCCAGGTGTTTCTGATAGATGCCTTAGAATATAAAATCTGTGTATTCAGCCATTACTAAAGCTGATAAATTGCCGAAGCTGCTCTCACATGCACATCTCATACGTAGGTGGCTTAGTGAATGAATAATTCAAACCAGAGGTTTCTAGAGTTTTCACTAAAGAAAGGAGGAATGAGGGTCCCTATCAATATCTAAGGCTCGAGTCTTCATCACAGATCTTCTGCGAGCATTTATATCTGTGTGAAGTAATCTTAAGAAGAATTAAAAAAATAAAACCTGCTCCACTGGAATTTACATGGCTCAGGAGGCTTGTAATAGGATGAGTGTCTTTACTTCAGGTCACTGATTTAAATCCCAGTTAGAAATAGCCAGAAGTCATTACAATCTGATGGCCAGTTGGTGACCTATGAAATGAACTGGTGATGAGAGCCACCAGTTGCTACCAAGTTGTGGTTATGTGTCACACCAGTGAAGCAAATTCAGTATCCTGCAATTATGGAAACCAGAGTTTTTCTTTTTCTTAAGGAATATCTAATTTCTCACTGCCCAGCCTGTACTAAACAGTGTGCAGTTGAGTTTTATCCATTAATAGGAGATTTTCTTAGAATTACAGTCTTGGTAGCTGATCCTTTAAATCTGTAGAGACAACCAGCTGCAGCCTTTAGGTAGTAATTTCTCCACTGCTTGGATTTTATCTAGTAAATATTTGCCTCTTTTTATGCATATGGTGATTTTCTCCAGGCTTTTCCTGTCATCACCAAGGATGCAGCCTCTCCTTATCTTCTTCCATTGTTTATTTCACTTTGTAAAAATAAAAAATATTTTAAAAATATTGATTGCTGACCCTCTGAACATATTATTGAAGAGTTTTGTATAAATTGGAGTCTAATATAAAATACCAATTGACCTACACACCCCATAAGTTACTCCTTGTCTGTGGAGGCAGAACCTCGAAACATAGTGTGTTCATGGGTAATAAATAGAGAATTTGTAATTGGAATTTACAGGCAGAGGTTACTGACAGATCATGTATCTCTCAAATCTGATTCCAAGCAGTCACATATTATCAATGATGTTTTCCCTTCATGATGCCTCTGGCATTGTGTGAAGCACAAATTTGAAAAAATAGGCTTATTTGAGCTTTATTTTTTTTTAATTTGCTACATTATCTTAAAAAATGACAGGTCAGAAAAAATATGGAGGGGAGAAAAGAGGCTGGGGAAAAGTTTTAATGTTTCAAGCTATTGCGTTTGGAGCTCATTGTAGAATGTGACTGAAACATCCAAAAATACAGCTTTCATATATTAGTCAGACACGTATGCATGAACTCACTTGGGTGGGAGATTGCATGAGTGGGGCTGGAGAAAGCACTGACCACATATTGTGTTTGTGTTTGCATGTGGGCAGACGTCATCAATACCGGTGTCAATGACCTTTTCTTCAGCCATTCCACTGACAGCTGGATTGAATCTCTACTTAGAAATCATAGGTTTAAGAAAAACGATCTCCTGTTTTATGAATACTGACAAATATTCAGCACAAGCAGTCTCTCATTGAGACTATATATTGTATCTTCTTACTCATGGAATACAGAGGTAAATTCAACTTTTATCAGACGGACATTGTTATTACACTTATTTCATGCATACCAAGTAATCTTTACCAAGACTGGGACTCTTCTAGATGCTGGCTTTCAGTGTACAGTTTGTACTTTAGTCCTTATTAAAACTAGGATAGGCTTTGAAAAATGTTAGCAGGGTAGTGCACTGGGTTTGTGCAGCCAGGCTTCAGTACTGAGGCAGAAGCTAAAGGGGTGTCTTCTGTGAGAAGCTCCCAGAAGCTTCCTCTAAGTCCAGCAGAGCCAATGCCAGCCAGCTCCAGGACAGACCAACTGCTGGCCAAGGCTGGGCTGATCAGAAATGAGGTGACACCTCTGTGATAACATATTTTAGAAGAAAAAAAAGTTTTGGGCAGATGTAATTGTGGCCAAAGAAGAGCAGAGTGAGAACGTGGAGAGGAGTGACTCCACAGACAACAAAGTCACTGAAGAAGGAGGGGGAGGAGGTGCTCCAGGTACCAGAGCTGAGATTCCTCTGCAACCCCTGGTACAGACCACGATGACACAGCTGTGCCCCTGCAGCCCATGGAGGTCCATGGGGATGCAGAGATCCACCTGCTGCCCGTGGAAGAGACCCATGCTGGGGCACACGGATGGCTGGGAGGAGGCTGTGACACCATGGGTGGCCTGTGCTGGAGCATCGACCTACAAACTTGTGGAAAGAGGACCCACATTGGAGTAGGTTTCCTGGTAGGACTTTTAACCCTGTGGGGGACCCACGTTGGAGCAGGCTGTGCTTGAAGGACTGTACCCCATGGAAGAGTGACCCACGTTGCAGCAGTTCATGAAGAACCATTGCTTGTGGGATGGACTCAAATTGAAGAAGCTCATGGAGGACTGAGGGACCCCATGCTGGGGCAGGGGAAGGAGTCTTCTCCCTGAGCCACAGGAAAAACAACATAATAAACTGATCATAACCCCCATTCCGTGTCTCCTTGCACCACTGGAGTAGGAGGTAAAGCTTGGGAAGGAGGGACTGAAGGGGGAAAGTGTTTTTAAGATTTATTTTACTTTTCATTATCCTGCTCTGATTTTGTTAGCAATAAATTCAATTAATATCCCAAATCTGAGTATGCTTTGCCTTGAAGGTATTTAACACGCGATCTTGCCTGGGCCTTCTCTCAATATGTGAACCCTAAATAATATTTTCTCTCCCCTGTCCAGTTGTGGAGCAGAGTGATAGAGCAGCTTTGATGGGTGCCTGGTTTCCAACCGAGGTCGACCCACTACAGTGATTTTGGTGCCAAAAAAACCCAGGCTCATGAAGATTTTGAGACAAGGGTAGTAACAGGGAGAAGTAACAGGGAGGTAGTAACAGACAAAAGAAGTACTGAACAATGTTAGAGACTGGAATGATCATGATGTGTTTTTGTTGTAATTGTGGTGAAGGGACAAGGGGTGGGTTTTGTGTAAATTTGTTTTGTGATGGTGTTATTTTGTTCTTTTTTAGGGGATTTTTGTTTTGTTTTGTTTGGTTGATTTTGTTGCTGTGAGGGCAGACTGTGATGAATGTGGATTTTAATGATAGTTCTTAAATATGTGAAGCACAGAGATGAGGGGTGAAAGCTGGTAAATTATTTGTGTAAATAGTGACAAAGAGAAATAAAGTCATAAATAAGACTGAATAGCTGCCAGTTTATGAATATGGATCTACTACTGAAAGTATTCTATAATAGTCAAAGGCACAAATTTTTTAATATCTCAAAAATAGAACAGGGTTGTAACTTTCCACATGAGGTTTTATTTGAAAAATTTGAAAGCAGTGGCAGTGTCAAGGCTGATAATCATATTGACCTAAAGGATCAAAAAGGCAATTTTAGAGGTTATAGGCAAAGGAACAAAGAACACTAATAGAGGTCACAGGCAAATGGAAAACCAGACAGTTAGTTTATCTCATGTGTATATTTACTATGCTGGTTTTACCAGACCTGTATAGTATTTCTTAGGTGACCTTGATATTTCTTGCAAAAACAAGTTATATTCCATCATCCAGCAGAATGGCAGGTGTTTGTCCACATTTTTGCTGTACTTATTTCTGTGTGGAAAGTGTCAAACTCTTAAGACCTAAAGATACAGTAGGTCAGTAGTTTCACATGCCAAAATCACAGCAGGGAGGCTGGGCTGGTTTGCTGGATCTGTGGCACTCTGCAGGGTAAACAAGCCTTGTTTTGCTGATGTGGGTGGAACTGCAGTGGCAGTGCAGTCTCGTGGCGGCCCGGGCAGCCTCGTGTTTGGAGGAGGCTTTCCCTGCTTGCATGGCCTCTGACAGGATAGTGTAGTCTGTCCTTCATCCCCTTCCCTTTCCTCAGCTCTTCACTTGCTCCTTCCTTCATCTGGCTCTTTCTAGCTGTCCCAAAAAGCAGCAGACCCCCCTGGCTGCATAAGCTTCCTGTGCCCTGGTCCTTGGTGGGCACTGGGTATGTCCAGAGCCAGGAGAACAGGATCACCTTTGCACTGTCTGGGCTGGTTCTTTCTCCTGTCCCTTTGTGCCTTCAGGGGAAGAGTGTGCTGTCTCAGAGGCCTTTTTTTTTTTTTTTTTTTGAGGGCTGCAGGGGCACAGCTGTGGGTGTGTAACCGCACCCACACGAAGAGGAAGCGCCTTTTTTTGGTAGGACTGGCTATGGTTGCAGGGATGGGGAAGTCCCAAATTAGATTTTGTTCTGGCCACAAAAACCTCTGTCTGTGTATCTATCTGGCCATATTATGAAGGCACAGAGATATATTATTATGCTACAAACAGGTTTTTCGTATGAAAACACGGTGCACAAAGCCCTCTTAAACAAGGCCAAGATTGTAAATAAGATTAAAATCTTGTTTCCTGACATTGTCCTGTTTATTTGTTATATGAGGGAATTCAGAACAAGGATTTTGTAGTTTCTCTGCTTCTCAAATATTCAGGTGAGTGCTCAAGAAGTTTTATGAACCAATGAGTTCATACTGACAATAATTCTAGTCCAGCACCTTTGTCAATATTGTGGGGTGATTTCTTAAATCACAAAATAGTGAGCTAAAAAGATGGATATTTTTACTATAAACCAAAGAGGAAGACAATTAATTAAATCAGTTGAAAAACAACTAGAAATTACTTGAACATTTTCTGGGGGTGGGAAGAATGGATATTATAGAACTCTATGTTCAGAATGTTAGGCTCAAACATTCCAAAAAATGGTCTTATTTTTCTTACAATTTTGAAGGTGAAGGTATATACATTAGATAATCTCTATACACTATCTAATTTTGTGGCTATATTGAAACTTAATAGTTGTCAAAAAAAATCAAAATATTCAGGAAGAAATAAGTCTAAGTTAATGTTTTAAAACTATCAAGTTGAAGAAGGTAAGGATGAAAAAGAGCTCCCTAAACTTAGTCTTATTTTGTTGAAAATAATTTATTTAAGGAGTATGCATATATAGAGTAAATGGGAACAAGAATATGGAAAAGTGACAATTTTGACTTTATCTAGTAAGAATAGTGTAAAATGGACCTGTTCATTTGTTCGGCTTGCTATGGAGATTTCATTCTTCATAATAAAAATTTTCATTTGTGAGGAATAGAAACTGCCCTAGCAATCATCATGTACTAACATATTGCTAAACTAAACACTTTTTTTATTATCGGGAATTATCTGTTTCTCTAGGGACTCATGTACAAGATCTATCTGTAAAACCATAGGCTCTGGAGGAAAAAGTGAAAGAAATATTTAGAATTAAGTCAGGTCTATGCCTGCTCATTGATTTGCCAAATAAAAAGACAGGTAAGGACAAAAAAATCCCAACATGACCCCATCCCCCCAAAATCCCAACAAAATAAGATATAAATGAAGATGACAAAGAGGTTCTGGTGTATACATCTACAAAAAAAAAAAAAAAAAGTTATGTTTACGAGGTCTACAAGCTAGGACTTTTCTTGGCTAGATCAAAATGGAAAAGAAGACCAGGGAGGATTTCACTACCCTTTTTCTGGCTTAGGAGAGAACACTAGGAAAATACAGCTGGTTGCAAATCAGTTACAAATTATATTTTCTTTCTCCAGAGTGCAGATGTTATGAAAAACCTTTAGGTAATTTAAAAGAAAAGCTGGAAAGCTAATGGTTTTCTACCCTTTTGGAATAATATAGTTTGGGTTGGGTTTTTGTTTTTGTTTTGAATTTTTCCTTCTCCCCCAAAAATAAGCATCCTATGAATTTGCTGGGTATGTGTCTACAGAGAATATATTCATGCCAAAACAATTCTTTCATTTGCAGGTTTGTCTTTCTTGGTCTTTACATTTACAGGAGTGGATTAGCCTATTGATTTGATTCACACTTCTACAAAAGAGAGTAGTGGTGAAATCAGCCTCTGCATATAGAAAAATTAAATGAGAAGCAAAAAAATTTTCTAGGAGATCAGCAGATCCTCTGAGTTATCCCCTAAGAGACCACATTTTGCTGATCATCTGCTGTACTGCTCCTCTTCCTACAAATGTCAACATCCAGAAGATCACAGTGAAGTCAGAATTTTCAGATGCTCCTGGAGGATAAGTGCTAGTTCACTTCTCAGGGAAGCGAGGTTAAGCAACTCTGAACTTTTCTTGCAATTTTTTCTTCTCACAATGAAAGCAAAGACAGTTACTGTAGCTGATGTACGCTAACTTTTCTATGAGTTCTGTGAGTTTAATACTGACGTATTAAAATAGAAAGAACTGAAACCACCCCTCCTCTTCTGGGGTGCTCTGTGGTAATGGGAGTGAGACATAATCAGCACCCAGCTCCCTGCTGCAGGCTGGGCTGCTCTTCATTTTGATCTGCATAGTAGGCGCTTACAGCAGCTACACAACATACTGGGCTTGGGGAGTTCCAGTCCTCACATCACTGTTTGGCACTGACTTGTGCTTCTAAATGGCCATTGCCCTTAGTGTGGCAACCAAATGCTGAATGAGTGCCACAGCCCCAGAAGCCCACTCAGCTGGCAAACTTCAGCAAATGTATGTTTTCTTAGTAAATGTAATGGAACCTCAACAAGTTAATGTAAGTAATCCCTCAAAGAGATTAAAACAATCCTTTAAGTACATTATCTCTGCAGGAAGGTTTCCTGTCCTGTGCAGCCAGTCCTGCTTTCAGGCTCCCATTTATAAAATTAACTGTACACTAATTTAATGTGGTGGCGAGACATAAAATAAATTTTAAAAGTAACTAGAAACTAAAGCCAAACAAATTTTGATTTAAAATGAAGTCCAGATCTTGTTGTTTTTGTTTTGTTGTTTTCTTTTTTTTAACAGCTAGGGTTACAGTTGGTTTTGTTCTTAAGAAAATGGTTGACTGTGTGTCACACAATATTTTAGCAAAATGGGACACCTTTCTGGAATATGGACAACCAGGATAAATACAGGAGAAACTGGACTACGTTTTCTGTCTAGTTTGCCAAGGAAAAAAGTTTGACCTTTTGTATAATGATTTGATGAACTTTTGTGATCTTAAAATCCTGAAATTGTGTCTAGAGTTAATTTTGATGAAGCCTTTCCTTGAGGAGGCTTGGGAAGCAGAGTAAAAGTCATATGGAGACAGAAAGAAATCAGATTGCTGAAAGAATTAAGAAAAATGAGGCTGTGCAGTGTGGGAATCAAGGATTTAAAAACTAAACACATGTAGCATAGGCCAGTTGTTCCTTTTGTTTGGGAGCCAAAAGAGACTAGGTCATTGCCATTTGGAAATGTTTAAATATTGGCATTCCATGGGAAACTTCTTCACTGTCATGAGTTTTTTCAAGCAAGATCAGTCAGCATGTGGAGCTGTCACTAGATCTGTATTCCAACCCATCCTACATCCACAGTGAAATTTAAATACAAAGGCAAAAAAGGAATTAAAGATGAAGGCACAGTGCTTTAGAATCATTATTCTTATCCTTAGTTCTCCTTGAGTGTAATCCCATGTCAGGCTTTCACTATTTTTTAAGGGGTGAATGTCAGGCAAAATGGAGTATGGCAGTATGTGTCTTTCTGTTTGTCCCTTTTCCGTATTGGCACAACATTGGTGATATATTCCCATAATTTCCATGGCATTCCAGGATTAATTAAACTGAACATCGCTGTGACATAAAGTACCAAGTACTTTCTGGTGTTAGGGTGTAAGGCATCTGGGGCTAAGGATTCAATGTTTATTGGAGATAGGTGCTGCCCAAACACCAAAAAATAGGTTATTTTCTCTGCGCAGTATTTATCTTCCCACTTATAGAACACAGGTATCATTAGTAGAATTTTTTGTCTCATAATTAGAACTGAAAGGCCTATGAACATTATTAGGAGATGCTTCATTCCCCACTTACTGTAAAATGATTTTAATTTCATCCATTCAAGATGTGGATTTTTATATAATGTTTTTGACTTTTCCAAATAATGTTCTACATTATATGATTTCTACTTCATGTTAATTATCATAAACTACTCCTTTTTTATTGCCTCTTATGTATTCCTTTTTACTGCTTAATGCTTCTCTTTACCTGCTCAATGAACCACGAGGGAATTTCAACAAAATTTTACTGTCTCAATGGCAGATGGCCACTTACCCATCAAATAAGCCCTTCTATAAGACACAAAAGCTTTTACTGAAAAGTTTCTGACATTTTTGTCCTTTCAAACAATTTTTCTATTTTTCTCATCGTTGCTCAGTTAGCTCTTCACAAGATATTTTCAATGGTGACTCTCCTCTCTTTATGCATATTAGACGGGATCCATGATTATGGGACCCTAGGCAACTGGTGACCTCTGATCCAATGATTAGTAACCTTTGTCACTCATAATGAAGTAATAAGGTAGACACATACTTTGTTTAAATACCACTAGTAGCAGAGAATTACAATGTATATGATTATGTATTTTTAGAAGCTTTTGGCCTCCTGCTGCCAAGGGAAGAAAAGAAGGGCACATATGTGATCATAGTTACCTGCCCCACAAACTCCAACTCAGCTGGCAGACCAAGGGGCAAGTCAACATCTTCAAAAATTCTCAGCAAGTTATACCTTTATGCAACATGTCATCGATGCCTGCCAAAGCCAAAATCCCATGACACAAGGAGCTACTTTTACAATTTTTGTTTTTGCAGAAAAAGCCACCAAGAGTAGCCCTTTGAAGGATGTTTGCTGGTTGTGCCACAATGCACAACGAGCAAACAACAGGACCATGTTCCACTGGATTTGGGAATCATCTGGAAAAGAAACACAGAAAAAAAAATTATATGTATTAACAAAAGAGTACGTGTCTGCTGGACTTCATTGTGCCCTGCTAAGAGAGTGTATGTGAAAACCAGAGAAAATAGGGGTGGAAGTAAGGAAAGGTGCACTCAACATTCCTCCTCCACCATGAAACCAAAGGATTAAGGAAACAA
The DNA here is from genome assembly GCF_015832195.1 of Motacilla alba alba. Taxonomy (NCBI): domain Eukaryota; kingdom Metazoa; phylum Chordata; class Aves; order Passeriformes; family Motacillidae; genus Motacilla; species Motacilla alba. The sequence goes on along the minus strand of NC_052017.1, from coordinate 60,740,472 downwards.
AAGTGCAGAGGTGGAAAGAGAAACATGGACAAATCAAGCATGGAAATAGTGTAGATGGAGAGAATAAAAAACCTGTGAAAAGTCAGAAATGGATGGAAGGGAGAAACAGTGCATAGAATATAATTTAGGAGGAGATTTAAAAACTGTTATGATAGATGCTCCAGAGTGCTCAATGCAGAAGAGCTGAAGAAGGTGAATGGTAAAGAATGACAACAAGGATGCACTTCTCATGCCAGGCATTACACCATATGTATTATCATTTCACTGCAAAAACCCATAATGAAAACCAACAGCAATGTACATTGCAGCAGAACGTCGGAAGACAATGCTCGAGAGCAACACAAATCACAGGCAGCAATGGAAGAGCTGGGGGCAGTTTCTCTGGGGCACGAGGATAAAAAGGTTGATCCTGGGTGGGGAGTTGCAGAATGATTTGAAGGACAAAACTTCGAGGCTGACATCATTGGATAGGAGGAAATGGTTTGAATGAGTCTCAAAGCTAGGGAAGATCAGGAGGGTTCGGAGCTGGAAGAAGGACAAGTTGGGGGTTGTTGGCATGAAATGAACATGAACTGAAGGAAAATAGGAAGAGTCATAGGTGAGCAGAGACTGTAGAAGTTGTCAACGGGACAGCTTAACCAAAGGCTAAATAATGTGTCCTTCCATTCTCTTCTTCCTTCTAAAAAAACCCCACATCTCAAAATCATCCTCTGTTATCTGACTTTGAAAAACTAGCCCTACCATATTGGGTGTGGGCTGCTATTAACTACTATTTCCTAGTAACTTTTCCAACGTTCCGCTTGTTTCTAAAGCAAAAAAACGCAAAACAAAATGAAACAAAACAAACCAAACGCCCAACCAAATCAACACAAAACCAAACAAACCAACCAAAAAGAGAAAAGAAAATAAAGTAAACAGCACTAGGGATGTCTTTCTGGCCTGGTAGGAAAGGTCCCGAGGGCTGGAGCCTCTGGCACCCATGTCCATTGCGCACACGGAGGGCACAAACACACAAGACCCCCACGCGTGCTGCGGACGCTCACGCACCCTCCACGCCGCCCTGCCACGGGCACACCCTCGGACGGACAATGAGCAGCGGGTCCGTGTCGTGGCCCCCCCACCCGGTGACACCTCCCGGCAGCGCTCCCGCCCTGCCGACAGCCCCGGGCCCGCTGCCCCGACGTGGGGGTCCCGCTCCGGGCGCACGGCCGCGCTTCCCCGTCCTTCCCGAGCGCGGGGCCCGCCCGCTGGGATGCTAGGTGGGCACCAAAAAGTTGGGAACAGCGGGGGCAGGCGGGGCGGGGGCGTCAGGACCGCTGCCCCCGCTTTTGTTCGGCTCCGGGGAGCGGACCCTCGGCGGGGCTGAGCCGGGTGATCGCGCCCCGGTCCCCAGCATGAGCCTGTCCCACGGCCCCGCCGTCGCCACAGGGCCGGGGGGTGGGAAGGAGGAGGACTGGGGCGGAAGGTGTCTCTTCAGCCTCACTCTCTCCCTCCAAGGTGAGTTGCAGCGCTGCTCCGCGCTCCTTTTGTCTCGGTGCGAGGCCGCGGCGCCCCCCGGCCCCGCCCCGCCAAACTTTCGGCGGGGACCCGGGCGCCCCGACGGCCGCGGAGCGGGGCCGGGCAGGGCGCGGGGCGGCCGCGCGTTCCGCCGGGGACGCGCCGGGGCTGCCAGCGACGCCCGTGCGGGTGTCCCCGTGGGGGCTGCCCGAGGGCAGGTGGAGGGGCCGTGGGGTGCGGGAGGTCGCCTCCTTCCCTTTGGGTTTCTTTGGGACGGATGCGGTCGGCCCCATCTTTGCGCTTTACGCAACAGGTAGGGATGCCAGGAGCTGGCGGCGGCGGCACGGAGCCGCGGCCAGGAGGTTTCGGGGGGCTTTTTTTGTTACCTTCTCTGGAAAAGTGCGAAGGGGAGGGGGAGGAGAACCAACAGTTTTCCGAAATTCCCCTTCAGTTGTTTATTTATGTACTTCCCGTGTCCATGAAAAACGGGTTCGTTTCGCAACTCCGGAGTTTTATATTGTTTTCTATTTACTTTCCCCCCGCCTTTTCTTTCTTTTAAAGTTATTTTTCTTTATGTCCTGCGTTTGCCTGTCTCATTCCGGCAGATCAAACTGTCCGAAAGCAGATCCCCAGAGGCTTGTCCTCACTGACAGTCGGGGGAATCCAAACAAAGAGGTGCATCTACCGGAAATAATGATTTGAGAGATGGTTCTCTCCCTTTCCACCCCCCACTCCCCCGCCTTGAATGAAATTGTTTTCTTTTTCTGGGAGGTTCAGTTCGAGGGAAGTTTTGCGCCGGAGACGGGGTCGGGGCTGAGGAGGGATGGAGCAGACGGAAAGTTGCGGTGGTGGGAGGAGGCGGGGGGCGAGGGCAGTACGGGACCCCGGCGGCGCCCGGACCGCGGGGGGAGCAGGGGCGCGGGGGACCTGCCGCCGCTGCCGGCTCTTTGTCTGCTCGGGCAACTTGAACAAAAGGAGAAACTCGGATGAACTCTGCATCTCTTCCTCGCCTCTCCCGGGTTAACTCATCTTCGGCAACTTTATCGGAAGAGATTTGCTCAACTTTCTGCGAGCTCTCCCGCCGCTTAAAAGCAAAGAGCCCCGCCGTAGGCTTCTATGGAAATCTGGTTTCACAGTTTAGAGAAAGGAGAAGGTACGTTTGGACTTGGGGTTTATTGTTCTTTCCCGGCTCCCTCGTCGCTCCCCCCTCCGCCCTGCCATCCGCGCCCGGGTTTTGGAGCGCAGCGGAGGCGTCTGCGGGCCAGCCCAGCCTTTCCTTTGTACTTTTGGGAGCACATGCAGGTATTTTTGGGGAGGGTAAGGCAGTCATTCCACTCGAACTCCCGTAATGCGGGCTGGGGAGCACTAGTCGGGGGGGGGGGGGCTTGCCTCCTTTTTGTGCCGGCTTTGTTTTATTTTAGAGGTTTAACTTTTTTTTTTTTTTTTTTTTTTTTTTTTTTTTTTTTTTTTTTTTTTTTTTTTTTTTTTTTGGTGGGGAGGGAAGTGGACTCGGAAGGCTTTATGGATCGGGCTGTATTTTTAAGAGTTAGGACAGAGAAAAGCTGAAGACGGGGAAAACTTGATGGGATTGTAGGGAGCCCTGGCGGCCCTGGCCAGGGAGTGGGGGGCTAGTGAAGGCCGTGAGACTGGGCTGGGCAGGGCAGCGCGCAGCAGGGGCAAGGTGGGTGCTCCTCCGGTGCTCCTCCGTGTGCCAGCTTGGGTCGCGGGGCCCGAGACACCACAGAGGGGAGCACGTTGCGGCTGTGGGACCATCCCAGGGAGCCAAGGTGAGCAGGAGTGCCGAGGGACAATTTTTGGAGAAGAGGGACGGACCAGAGGGAGGACTTTGTTCTGCCGACGGCATTGATCGTAGCGAAGGGAGAGTGGGAAGGGTCAGTCCAGGCTGGCCCTTCCTCGGCTGGGCTTCAGTGCAATTCCCTTCGTCCCTTTGGAAACGCGACAGTTGCCTTGGGTTTTGTTCCATTCCTTTTGGTTCACGCTTTCTAGAGCAAGCATCGCAACTCCACAAAACTTACTTGTGAGCTCTTTGTACTTTTCTGAATTATCTTGATCAATTTAGTATCTTATTATTCCCCATCTTCTTTTTCTGTGCTATGTAATAATCTTCAATTTTTCTCCTTTTTCATCCTAGTCCTCTACTTTCTTGTGTTTTCTTGTCCCAATTTCCTATTTGTCCCGCTCTATCCTTAGGTCTATACATTTCAGAATTTCTGAAGTCTACTTTTTACTTTTTATTGTTATTCATTCTCCTCCTCCTTAATGTCTTCCCACCTACTCTTCTACCTTTATGCTTGCATTTCTTATGAAAAATTCCTTTTGCCAGGATCTTTCCTCCATGTGTAGAAATGCTCGTTTCTCGTGATGTGAATCATAAAATTTCTTCTTGCTCTCTTCTAAACTTACTTCTTCTGTTCTGTAGGGCTGCCCTACATCCATGTTACCCAGTTATGCAGACAGATATTCCAGCAACAATTCTTGTTCATAAATGTTCACTTTCTCCTTTCTTCTCATCTTTGTCTCTTACATGCATCTTCCAGTCTCTTCCATTGTCCTTGGTGTGGAAGTTTGTTCTTTTCCCTTTCCCCTACTCCATCTTTGCAGACCTGATGCTGTTCTTCACGTCATTGTTCCCTTCTGTGCAGAGTACTCAGACTTTTCTCTCCATTCCTCATAATACCCTTCCCAATCTAAGTCAAATTTGCTTTTTGCACCTCTGAAGGAATTGCACAGAGGGACTACCAGAATAGACTGATGTGGGCTCGGCTGCTTTGGGTTCTTCTGGGACCAAATGCCATCAGTAGTGCTCAAAGTTTAGGTCTCAACTGAAGGAGCACATCTGCTGGTGGAGGTGCTATGGGGAGACACTGCAACAGGGCTAAGGAGGCAGAGAAGATCACATATGTTTCCCTCAAAAGGGCTGATGAGTTTTATTTTTGCTACTTGGGTTTTTTTTTATTGACTTACTATTTTCATTAGTTTTTAAATACCTGCCAGGGCAGTTGAAGAGCCTTTATATCACCTTTTTTCCCTGTCACTTCAGTGCTTTCTGGAAGGTAAGACTGTGCAATCTGTAGGGATATATGAAAGCCTTTTTCTTAAACATTCTTCTGTAACACTCCAGCCTCACGATGTTTTTAAAACAAAATGCCATCACCAAGCTTTAAGTTTAGGATGTGTCTAAATCTGTGAAGAAATTTGTGTGTTTGAAATTATTCAGAAGAACGTAACTTTATATTTGCATGTTAGTTCCTGAGTCGTATGGCAGAGTCACTGTGCTGAACTAACATTTCTTCCTCGTATTTGAACAGGTCACAACATGATTGTTGGGAAAATGGGATGTTTGCCAGAACATCAGTCTGTGATGGCTGCCATATTGCATTACTCTACGAATGGTGGAATACAGCTTGGGATTCCTCAGGGCTGCGTATCATGGTTCAAACTGGACCATAAAGCTGCTACATGCTGTTTGGATTCATAGTAATGGTTAATGGTCTCCTGGGGGAAGTGGAAGAGCCCCATGCTGAAACTTGTGGATATTGTGGAACATGCTGCTGAGACCCATTTGGATTATATCACCATCTGACACCAAGGCTCTGCAGCTGATGAAAGGTATGCATCTCCCCTGGTGCAAAAATACTGTCTCATACATCAGAATACTAAATACAAATGCTTCTCTTTGTTTTAAACAGACTTGCTTTGTAGCCTTTTTTTTTTTTTTTTTTTTTTTTTTTTTTGCCTTGCTACTGATACCTGCTAAGAGTTTTGGGTGCTGTTAATCTGACAGAAATATTATACTAATGGTTTGATAATGTTTATATCTTAAATGGAAATGGAAAATTCAACTCTAACATTTTTTTTTCCATAATTAACTTATATTTTGAAGGTAATGACTTCACAGAGTCTATGAGTGCTTAGCAACTCTAGAAAATGAGACTACCTAACTTTTAAGAAAAATGAGTTTAAAACAATGTAAGCGAAGTACTTTCTGCAGTTCTGATCTTCCAAATAGCCCAGTTTGTTTGAGGATGTTACTATTTTCTATTTTGAACTCAAGATATCAACCTTCTATGATTTAAACTCTTTTCCTCCAAATAACAACAAAAATCTCAAAGATGGCTTGCGTGGGGAGAAAGAGCAAACAAAAGTATTTCAGTTAAAAATTCAAGGAAATATTTTGTTTCATGTGTTTTTAAAATTTTGATGTAAGACTCCTTGCAGAGTGTGCTTGCATCCTGAATGTCCTAGTAATATGAAAGTCTACTGGATGCAGTTCAGCACTCAGTTTTCTTACTAAATGAGGCAGTCAATGTTAAAAAATGAACTGGAGCTAGCAGAGAAAACAAGTGGTTAAAAAGTTATTAATGAACAACAAATTATTCTTGAATCTAGGTGAAGTGTTAATCTGAGAGTGAGGAAATCAGTGAGCTCCTTAGTGAACCATGCTAAATTTTAAAAGTATTTAAAATCTGATCCTTTTATACCTGTTCTGTGCACTTATTCATTATAGCTGAAAATGAATGACGTGAAAATAGTTGGTTTTACTACACGTTTCAGCTGAACTGATTGGTTTCAGCCTAAACCATATGTAGGGCAGACAAGTATTCATAATCTTAAGAAAAGTGCTGAGCTGGCTGGCCTACTTTAGAGCGAAACAGAAATCTGAACAAATAATCACTTGTGATCCTTTCCTGTAGTAAACAGAGGTATAAGAAGCAACACAGTTCTAATTTCATGGTTCTGACTGTGTTTTAATAAAGACCTACTCTTAATTTTCTTGATTATTGTGGGTAAGCTTTTTGTCTACTGGATGCAATTAATGTACATTTAGATTTATGGTCTTGATATTGTTCTGCATTTATTCTATTTTTGAACTTTGCATGACTAAAGCTAGCCATATGAAAGTCTTTAATTTGAAGCCTCAGAAATTGAAAGTCTTGGGCTGTTTGTGGAAAGAGAAGACAGAGAATAATAAATAGATTGTGTGGATGAAAATATTTAGAGCTGCTATCTAGTGTCATCTTGGAAAAGAAGCCTAGTTATTATTTTTCTCTATTTAAAGAAAATCAAAACTGCAATCCTTTTTTGTTTTTGTAAAGATTTTGTTCTAGCTGAGTTTCTTCTCAGGCACTTGCCGCTCTTTAGAAAAACTAAATTGAACATAGAGGTACACTTCATTTATCTGCATGAAAGCTAATAATTTCATCAGCACTGAAAATGGAAGGCAGTTTTTACTATAAAGAGTAAAAATTACTGAGGAAAAACTACTCCTTCGCTTAATCTGAGAGTTTGTGTAGAATGAATTTCATTATTGCCATAGGATTCTGGATATAGTAGCCAAATCATTTATAGATATATTTACATTTGTTTGTACTTTGAACATTTAAAGTATTAATAACTTGGTGACAAATTGTTAAAATTTACAACTTATCTATCTTCGAATTTCTTTGGATGATTTCCAATAAAATGCAAAGAAACATTCTCCCATTTGGAGATGAGATCTGCAGAGAGGAAAAGCAGGGCCAGCAGGGCCATAGAAAAAGTGTTCAGCATGGTAGTTCCCAGCTGGGAGGCGTGCTGCACTGGTAGGAGATCAGACCCTTTTGGGGCTTGCAGAGAGATGGGGAAATGCTTTCTGGAGGCTCTGGTTGGCGTGTTCCCTTTCTCCTGGGAGCAGTCCCAGCAAAGGCATCAGATGCAGCAGGAGGAGTCTGAGAACTGTGGGGAAGAAGCAGCACCTGGGCCCTGGGAAGGGTGATAGGGACCATCTGCCTTACTTGAGGGGGGAAAGAGCCTTGATGCTCTCAGAGGGGGTGGTTGGGAGGAGCTGATGCTTGAGAGAAGATTTTTGGGTATGGGAGCCTGAAGTGTGGGAAAGAAGTTGTTTCTGTTATTTGTCTTTGGTTGCAATTTGGCAGTTGATTGCTTTGCTTGTGACAATCCTGGAAGGTGATTGAAACCCTTGCAGGTGTTTTGAGGCAGCGTGGTTTATTTTAGGGGGGAGGGAATTCTGAATTCCCCCTCACAAGCCTACCCTGGAATTTTTATCTGGTAGCAGGATTTGCACCTAAAACAAATTAAACAAAATCCAGTCAGTTTAAACAGTGATTCCTCTTTTGAACTTCCTCTTCTCTCAGTTGAGGAAGTCTTCTAGCCAATGTACTTGGTTGTTTGAGAAAATATTTTGCTCTGTGTAACTAAGGTGAGAGTAAGCATGAGGGTGTTTCAGGCCAACCCAGCCTGAGTGTGGAAGAGATTTAACAGGCTGCAAAGAGTGCCAATTTTACAGTGCAGAGTGTGTGGGCAGGTGAGTTGCATTGTTGGATTTGTGCATTGTGAAAAACGGGCAGAGGAGAACAGGGCAGGTTTTGTTACTGCCAGATTTTCAGGTGGAAGAGGAGATGGCACATGGAGTAACTTCCTATCCATTAACATCTAGGAAGGTAGGAAGGAAAATGTGATAAGGACTTGATTTCTTTGACTGTCCCTTCTCTTCAGTTGAAGTGTTTTTCTGGATGCATGCATTCCCAAGTGAGGAAATTTCTGTAGACCCATGTGTGCCCCTCTTGGGGGGTTCATGATACAAAATGGAGATAGGGTGTTGGGACTCACCCCCGGATTGGGGTGACCCCGAAAGATGGAAAAGTCTCTCCTCCAACCCGTGCCTTCAAAGAAAGACTCAGTAGTCTTCAGTTGTCCAGTCTCAAGGTTGTTTATTGTTGGTTATCTAAAAGATTTTCTCCCTCAGCTGCTGCGGTCCGTTCAGCAGGTCAGACAAAGCCACACTGACCTTCCAGGGGGCTGGTGTTATATTTTATATCATACATTACGTATCAAATATTTATGGATTTTCCCCAATGGCTATTACCTATATTGAATGGTGACTTTCTATTCTAAACCAATCTGTGGGTGCCAACATCACCATGAACATGGAGGTTAGGAAGGAGAAAGAAGGAGGACAGGGCACACCCAAATCCCTCCATCTTAGAACCCCTGACTCCCATGTACAAAACTTGGACCCCACTGTACAAGGCCCAAAACCCCCCTGTACAGCGCTCAAAAATTCTTCCCTTCACTTTGTGACTACTTCTACTATAATACCTAAACTTTTGTGGCTTGTAATGCTTCATACAGAGTTGGTAATTTGCTCCACGGGCTAAGATCGAAACCCCACGTGTCTTTGGCTGCATGCCAGGGTCTCAGAGACCCCTGCCAGGAGCTCGGGCCATCCAGGGCACCTAGTGGGGTGTCCTGGGTTCCGACAATAGGGATGCTTTCCTGAGGGCCTGCTGCCTTTCAGCCCTCCCGTGGGAGGCCCTGCTTCTGGCAATGGAGGACAAAGAAGCCTTTTTCTCTGGACACTTCACTGCAGTATCCTCCTCAGGATTTGGAAGCACAGTTTGATTCTTGGGTAAAATTTTGGGAGAAAGTTTTTGGACATAAGATTGTTAGTCCCTGAAAGGGCTCCCAGGCAGCCCGAAGAGTATTGGGCAACTATGAGGGGGCTGGCATGGCAAATATTCACTTCATGATCTTCACTGAGAAAGCAAGATGGAAGCTGCAGGTCAGGGCACCTTACTAGAATGGAGTTGTCTTTGTATCTTTGGTTCCATAGAAAATGCTATTGATAATTGTGTCTGTTTTATTTTTCTCCATATTTTGTTCAAGGCTGGGTAAATCCTGTGTGTGAAATCATATAGCTTACTATAGCAGAAGTCATACTTGTATATAAGATGTTTTATTTTTTTAAAAATTTTTCTCCTTTCACTGGTTTGTCACCTTATATTGAAATGTGAGGTACAGTATTCTTACAGAAGCAATATAACCATTGGAGTACAGTTTGTTTCTTTTCTTGCCTGAGCAAATTTTTATGAGAGGTACAAGGAAGTCAACCAAGGCTGGAAAGAGTGCTTCCACTTGAAATCTGGGTGTGGGTTTACACAAACCACAATCCCCCACACCTTGTATTGCAGTTATGATTGAGAAATAATTGCATGAAGACTTAAAATGAAAACAAAGCTTCCAACATGCGACCTGTTTTTCTGTACAGTGCTCTCAGTAATGTCAGGACAGAGGCATATGGTGTCTGGAATCGTTTTCTGTTTCTTGATTGGATTTATTTTATGTAGCAAGAAGCTTTCAAGTCACTAATGGATTCTATTTTTATTCTTCTTTTTTTTTTTTTTTTTATCTTGCATTGTCATAACATGAAATTTATCACAAACTATTTGTGAAGCCTGAGGTGCTTCAGTGTGAAGCCACATTGTGCTTGATATCTTGACCTTTCCTTGATTGAAATGCATAGATGTGTTTGGGTTTGGTAGGGGGAAATGGATAAGCTAGGGGAACTTAGAATATTTTAACACAAAATTAGTTCTGGTCTTCGAGGACAGGGACATTACTTCCCCCGAAAGGTTATGAGACTACTACAAGTGTGGATTCTATATTTATATCCATGAATATTGTAGATTAGTGAAAAGAAATTGGGTTTGACTCTGTACAGAAAAGAAAGAAGAGAAAAAGCTCCTACCCATTCCAGATGTGTCTACTGCTGCTAAAAATTGAAAACTGATTTAATTTCATTGTATTTGTAAACTAAAGCTACAGTCCTTCTATTTGAGAACAATGTTGCAACTCAATGAAATAAACTGCGTCTTGATACATCTTAAAGGTTCCAAAGGTTCCAGTAGAAATTTTTTGTCTTTTTTTTTTTTTTTGTTTGGTTTTTTTTTTTTTTTTGGTTGGTTGGTTTTTTTTTTCTTTTTTTTTTTTTTTTTTTGGTTTTTTTGTTTTTATTTCTTATATTTTTATTTTTAATTTTTTTTTTTTCATTTATTTTAAAGCCTAAAGTCCCACAGGGGATGATGAGTGTGATGTTGCTCTGGATGTGGATGCCAGCATTACTTCCATGTCAGAGATAAGAGAGAGCGCTGAAGTAGAATCATGAATGTTTGCATGGAATTTCTTGCAGGCCTGGGAGGAGGCTGGGTATGGAAGGAGCAGGCATGTGATTGCCATAAAAAAGTGAGCAGTGGGAGTGGGTATTCTGGGCTGATAAGGATAGAGTCTGGCTTAGTTGTGAGCCAGTGATGATTGGTGAGGAAAGGAAGTGGTGAGACATTTTGAAAACAAGGGCTAGTTGCTAGTGATGGATGGGAAGAGGAAAGAGATGTGGATTTTGAGGGAATGGATGAGAAGCTGTTTGTCATAATTTATGTGTCAGGACTCCAGTGCCATCAGAGCATTTCTAATAGAAAAATGGAGTGAAATCTTTAAATGGCTGTGGCATAAGTAATAAATATTTCAGACATCGGTAGGGTTGGCTTCTTTTTGGTGTGTGATGAAATTGTGATGTTTAGTGCTGTGAAAGGAAACAAAGTTAACTTTGCATATTTTGTGGTTAATTACTCCCGGAATCCGCACAACCTTCAGCTGAGGATACAACTTACTATCTTCTGTTTCTCTTTGCAACACTGTTCAAGGCAACAGTTAATTTAGGTAAGTGTTTCAAGAGTTGCACATGTTGTTTCCAGATTTTCTCAGGGATTAAACTTTCTGGGGCTGCTCATTCAGCTATCTTTTAGAATTTGAAAATTGGTATTTGATTGGTACCAGTATTGATCTGTGCCTATCCTCTGATATTAATGAAATTTGTGGTGGCTCCAGAGTATATAGGAAGGCACCCTGGATTATGCAGTGAACACTGAGGTGTTTTTAAGCAACTTGATGCTTTTGGTGCAGCCTGGTGGGCTGCCATGCCAGGTATTAAATTAGTCCTGTAAGCTACTTTGTATAATTGTGCTACTGTACTTCATCTGTCAATTGTTGCTCTTCTTCTGGGCTTGGGTATGATGGGGATTCAGCTCTGCTGGTGCTGGAGGTGACGTGAGCTGGTGGCAGCTCAGGGGGCTTTGCATTGGGCTCTCCCGGTGGTATGTGTGAACATGAACTCAATTTTTCTTTATAGAGAGGCTGTTGTTTCAAGGCTTTGGGCTTCAAGCGTTGAAAGAGATGCTCTCTTACAAAAGATGCTTTGCCTTTTTGTTAAAAAGATGGATAAGATAGCACTCTTTTCATCATCTCTCTCTGGGGCTTAATTTTGCCATATTCAAAGTTTTATGATACCATGTAGCCAGTAGGTTTATTCATTCAAACTCCTGGACTGGACTTGTGAATCTTGTTTAGGCTTGACTGAAAATCAGACACAAGAAAGAAGGGTGGTTCAGGTTCACAACTTCGTGGTTTTGGTGCCTGAAATTTTTTTGTTTAATTGAAATTGCACTTGAAAAAGAAGGAGTGAAAGAAATACAATTCTAAACCCAAAAGCTTGTTCTTTATCACGCAGTTGCCTCTCAGCTTCAGGATTTGTATACATTATTTTTATAGCATTAAGTCTATGCATTATATGGCTTTACAGCTTTCCTTTTGCATGCAGTTAAAATCTGTGTCTGAGATCATGGCAGCGTTTGATATATATCCCCTGCAGGAATTCCAGTGTTTGGGCAGCGTATGAAGGGGTCTATAGCCTGGTGTGTGTTCCTGACAGCAGTTCATCTAGTAATAGAACTGAAAAGGATGTTTTAAAGTCAGCTATAAGAGAAATTGCTCCCTCTTCCCAAAGAAACAAATGAACAATTTGCTTAATGTCCACAGAGATTTGTCTTGGACCACATAATGCACCTAGATGGAAGATTAATTAGACACTAGTTTATTTTAAATGCCTTATTTAATAAAACTCATAATTAGCACCTTCCTTGTATTCATTGTTATGTGAAGTAGCTCAAAATTAATACCTGAAATATTTTCATCAGCCAATGTGGGTTATCCAGAGCACATTTTTTTCTTGTTTAGCCACCAATTTGAGCTGTTGTGTCTAAATCCAGTCATCCAGGTCAATTTTTCATGGAGCCAAATAATAGCTGCTATTGACTTCAGTGGTGATACTGATGACTAGAGTTTTTGGAAAAGCAAAACAGACACCAGGGAACCTAAGTGTGTATGCATGTATATTACATGTTTATATTTTGGACATAAACATATATAAGCGCATACCATTTAGTCCAGAACCAAAGGTGTGCCTGAGGCAGCTTCATGAAGGAGAAAAGTGATTTTTTTTTCCCCCCTCTGTGTTTGGAGCAGTGTCTTGTTCTTTCTCAGACCTTGCTTCTTGGAGCAGGTGTGTTTGGAGCAGTGTCTTGTTCTTTCTCAGACCTTGCTTCTTGGAGCAGGGTGTCTTTTGTTGGTGGTCTTGAATGCTGTCTTTCCTCTTTGGTTTGGATTTTTGGGTACTCAAAATGAAACATGTCCAATTCCAATTTAACAGTTTGTTCATTAAAATACATCCATCCTGTGTGCATATTCTGATGAGTTAAAAACATATAATGGAAAAGTGTCAGCAGAAAGAATTCACTGTAATCAGCTGTAAAACACTTTCAGGCACACTGCTCACTCCTCCCCTTCACCCTTCTGAAAGGCACCACTGAAGAGCAACAAGGCATAGCTGAAATGTAACTTTGACAAGCACTTAAAAAAAATTAGTTTCTGCCACTGGTAATCAATATAGATTAATTTTTGGTGTGACTATGTACAAGGTATATATATGTATGTTCCCACTATGTGTGTTGGTTTTTGTGGAATTCATTGCTTTAAATTATACACAGTGTAATACTTTAAATGGCTAGAGGTGAATATTAAAAAAAATTAAACATCTTCAGTAGCAATTGTTTTGAGTGCAATCAAAACCATGGATGGAATGCTACTTGTGGACTTCATGCAGGGTAGGTGTATTAGTGGACCTATATTTGAGATAAATGAGGGGATGTTTGCGAAGGAAGACCAGAACCATTTCCAGATTGATTTCTTTGCATTTGCAAATGCAAAGAAATCAATCTGTCACTTTGACCTTGGATTGTGTTCCAGTTGAAATAGGTTTTTTCCCCTGAACTCTGTTGCAAAAGGCAGTAAGTTAAAATATGACAGATCAGAGAGAATAAGACAGTAAAGAGGCAGAATAAGAATTCATTCTTTTGTTGAGATTGTTGCTCAGGGTTATGCATCTTGAGCATTTTCTTATAGTGTTGGTGCAGTCCTGTGAAGCATAGTTGGGCTGACTGATGACTTTGTAGGAGAGAATATTGTAGATGCTGAAAAATGTCATTTTTAAAAATAAGGATTTGCACACCTGCTGTAGTCTGGTAGATTGTCTCTAAAAACAAAGTGGAGGCAGCTCTCTGCTCTGCTGCTCTGCTGTATCAGAAATGATGTATCTGAGTGATGGGTGCTGGATAAAAGCAGTGTATATTTTAGGCTTCTGGTTGCTTAGTGTGAACAGTGCTGTGCAAACACCCCACGAGCTGCCAGGAGCCATTTTGCATCTAACACATTCCCGTGTAGTTTTCTACCCTGTGCAGTGGTTTATGTCTATGATTTGTGTAAGAGGAGCAGGGTGTCTTTATTGTTAATTTTTTTTTCTGAATGCTCTCAGGCTGAAGAGAGAGATGAAGAAGATGTGGTTATTTCAGGTCAGTGCCTGGATTTACTTCTTGGCAAAAACTTGTTATGGATCATGTGATGCCATCACTGCAAAACACACTGAGTCAGACAGGCTATCTCTAGCTTTATTTAGGTAAGATCAACTTCTTCTATGAAAAAAACAAAAGGAGAATATCTGTGGAGATGTGGTGGTTGAAGTAATATAATAACCACTTGCCAGAGAGATACTTGATAGTAGCTAGCTTCTGAGGGAGTTACAGTCACTTGGTGTGTCTCTAAAGAGTGCCAGGGTGCTCTCACTGGAAGGATATTGGTCTATCTGTTGGACAACATATATATTTTTGGTGAATTTTTCACTAATATACCTATTGTAAAAATAAGTGTTAAAGAATGAGCAATACGGACTCAAAAGAATATTGCCAAAACCAGTCGATGCCTGCATTTGGGTATAGGGCCATACTATACTGTATGTATAGAAGAGCTGTCAAAATCAATAGGCATTACTGACTGAAGGGGAACAAAATATTCATTAAACATAACAGAGTATTTAATGTGTCTTATAGTTTTTGTAGGGTTCTTGTTTTGTCTTAGCTCTTCAGTTCTTGAATTTAGAATTGCTATGCTATCTGCACATGCCTTATTATTTTATGTTGAAATAAGTACAAATTGTATTTTGAAAAGAAGCAGCATAGTAATTCTGAACCAGTTAATTTTAAAAGGAAGTCTCATATTTCAAGGGTCAGCATCTTTTGTTTGTGGAAAATTATCAGTAAAGAAGTCCTCTGCATCTTTAACCGAAATGATTTTCTAATTTATGCTTGATTCTTCTGCTAGGTTAATGTTAATTAGTTTAACATATCACTCATAAAAGATGTCACAGTTGAGTCATTGTGTAGGTAACAAATCTTGCACTGGCTAGCAATGAAGAAATATTACCTCTATTAAAACCCACACTTAAACCGTGGAGTCAGTAAGGGCTCATGACATTTTGCAGTTATCTAGCTTAATGCATTTTAATGCCTTTGGTGGTGTGAGCTTTTTCCTTGGGAGGCTGTGTGGGGGATAAGGAAGTGAGGCACAGCCTTCAAATTATGCAGTCAGTATAAAGTGTAGCCTGTGCCAAGTGAGAAACTCATCAGAAATGCTGGCTCGGGCTGGGGTTGGGGCTTGGATACTTTTATAATGATTTAACCTTAAAAACTCCACAACTGTCCAGTGTTGGGTTACCCAATGAAAGCACACATAAGCAGTGGTAAAAAGCTCAAATCTGCTTATATTTAGAGCCCAAGTAATTAGATATTAACAATGCAACTAAGTATGCAGGCTTGTAATTAGCTAAGTAGTTCCACCCATTTCTACCCTGAGAGAAGCATTAGAGCTGGGCCTGTAGCGGAAAGCAAATTTCAGTTGTGATTGTGGAGTGGTTAGTGTGACTCTGTAATACTTTATTTCAAAATAATCCCCCAGCCGCTTGGAGGAGGTGATGCTGTGATGCTGCCAACACAGCAGTGAGCCTGCCATGAGTCCTATCATCCTGCTCAGCTGGTACAGGTATTCCAGGGTATGGGACGGGCAAGGCAGAGTAGTGCGGTCAAACCTCTAGCCAAAAGCTGCTGCCCACATTTCTTTGTTTGTTTAAACCACCAGCATCTGGATGGCAACCAGCGACTGAGTCAGTGTTTGAGGATGCTGTTGCTTCCTCTGCCTGAGGAAGCCTGGGTGAGGAGAAGGTGCTGGATCTTGAAGGTTGGTGGAGTTTCACTTGAACAGCACAGAAAAGCATGGTCAAGAGTTTTGTATCCAAAACATTAATATAAAAAGTTTAAACCTTCTCCCATTGCTAAAGGTTGTAAGCACTTCCATGGCACAGGAACAAGGCCAGTCACTCCAGTATGTGGCAGGGAACGTTTGAAACTTTGGAGTGCAGCTCCAAATTAGTGAACCAGGTGTATTTTCTTGCAAACTGCATTTGTTTCCCTGTGCAGCAGATTACTCTAGCTTTGTTGCCAAGTAGACATGGTGAGGTTGATCAGAGAAAAGAGGGTTACTTCTATTTATGAACATAAACAGCCAGTATGTTCTAGCATCTCACAGTCTGAACATAAAAATAAATTAGATTTTTTTCTTTAATATTTTTAAGTATCCTGCTAAATTCAGTGTTTCAGATCTGAGAAATGGCAGCTTTGCAGCTGGTGGAGCTGGCAGAAGAACAGGAGTGTTCTTCTTTTGCCTCCTTTCAAATTATGTGTGTTTGAGCTCCTTCGGACTACTTGTACTTCTGTACCCCAGTAGAAGGCCAATCTGGTGATGATTTGTGGTGTGAGGACTCAATGAAATTCTGTTAATAGAAATATACAGTTCTTTGACATCCTGCTTTGCAGCTCTTAACACTGGTGTATTTGCTGGGTGTCCCAGCATAGTTAGGTGAAGACACAGGACAAGCATCCCTCTGAAGCGACCACAGTCTTCACTATGTCACTCTGACCTTTTAATGTGTTCATCACTGTTGTGTATGCAACTGTGAACATTAGGTTTTCTCTTGCTAAAGGAGACCTCTTTCTATAAACAGGTTGCCCTTAAGGTGATATTTTCCTGAGACAGTTCTATTTTAGCTTCCTTAGCCATTTGTTCGTTCATTTGTTTGCAATTATAAATTCTGGTTACCATGAGATTGGAAAAATTGCAGCAAACAAGTGACTTCTTTCTGAATTTGCTTCTCACCTTGGATTTGCATTAAGCTTTCAGACTTTCCTCAATTTTAACCATGAAAACTGAATATATTACAGTAATTTTATTAACATCAAAAGACTTCAAATTTGTTCACATGTAGCTCTTAAAATTTATAAAGCAGCAGTTTAAGACTTTGAAATTCTTAACAGATGCTCAGCTGTGTTCTCAGTATTTGAGCTTAAAGCAGAAAGAATTTAACTCAATTATAATAATGTAAACCTTTCCACTTTGCTTTGCATAATTAAATATTTTCATTTACATAGCACAGAAGTTTAACATTCTAAACAGGGTAGATAAGCAGAAGAAAAAGGCAGACAAAGATGCATCTTTAATGCATGCAGAGTAGTAATGCACATGCTGGTAATCTTACTGTGCTTATTAATAATAACAACTTTAACTAGAAATCCATATGCAAATTCCTGTGAATATGGATTGTATTTATTATGTTGATTTTTTTTTAAATTGTGTGCATCTTTGAAAATGTGCAGAAAGGTACATTAAAACTGGAGCAGGAATGCAGCAACCTTCTGATATCTTCTACTTCTTCTAATTAGTGAAACAAGTCTGAGTAAAATTAAGGTATCTGGCCAATTTTTGTGGATGCAGGAAATGGCTTAACTATGCCTCTGTGGAAGTCTGTCATCCTACTGGTGTAGCAAAAACTACACTAGAGGTGGTGATTACTAACACTTTGGATAATGCTGTGTCTCAGATTCACCAGCCTGCTGCCAGAGCAACTTCTCTGTGGTATAATAGGAAGCATTGTGTGTTTTGAGGGCTATAAAACAGACACAAGATGTGCAAATAAACACCTGCACTTTCCTAAATTACTGCTGTCTGTCAGGTCCAGGTCAGCAAGATGTATCAGGCTGAAAGGAATCTTTGCTGGTTTTGAAGAAATTTAGTGCAACTTCTGTTGGCTAGTTTAATGTCACATGTTCACATTTGAATCTTTTTGAAAGTGGGAGGGTCAGTGATATTCCCCCGTAATAAAATAAAATAGCTCCAATTCTTATGTTCCTGAATTTTCAAAGTGTATAATATATTACAGATTATGTCACATAACATATGGAAAAAAATAGGCATGTTAAATAAGAGAAAAATAAAGATTTTTTTTTTGGTAATGCCTTTTGTTTGCTTACCCTTAAACTTCACCAGGTGACTAGCTTGCTCTGGTTGAATGCCTAACATCAGAGGAGTTTGGATGTTTGCCTTTGTTTTATGTTTGTTACATGCGTCAAACCTCAAAATTTAAGTGCCAATATATAGGACACATACAATAATTCTATACAGTACAATTAAGAGAAGACAGATTTTTAGAAAAACTTGGGTTATTAAACACTATTCCCCATGTATTGATTTTAGGGCATATATCAAACCACTAAAAGAAAGTGGAAACCCAAGCAAAAGGGAGAACACTTGTGCGTATATTTGCTTGGGCCTGCACTGCAGTGAGCTGGGGCAGGGGAGCTTAAAAGAAGTTTGTGTGTTTACCTTTGGTATTATTTTTTAAATTTTCTCTAGGGTTCTTTAGGTAGTGAGCTTTGGAAAATTGTTCAGTAGCACTTATATTTCTGGGGATTTCTGTCAATTGCCTAGGTTTCTTCATTTGCACGTAGATTTTCCAGTGCACTATAAAACCTTTTGTCATATTTTTTGCTTGTTTGATGGGAATGGAGATAAGAAAGCAAAATGTCGGGGAAAATGAGAATTTGATTTCCAGTGAAGCAAAATTTCATGTCCTAAAGCTGCTTCTGACAGCCATTCTTTTATTACAGTGAGTGGCTGTTTGCTAACTGCAAATCCAGCGGTGCAGGTTACTTGCTTAAAGAACAAGTGAAGCTACGAGGATCTCATTAACTTTGATTTTCATGTTATCCTAAAAACCTGTAGCAATATATGGGCTCTTGTTTTCTCTTGCTTCTGATCACTGGGGAGTGCTTACATGTACTAAAAATTCTTTGGCACCTCTGAGCACCCTAAAAATAATTTTATTGGTAAAATTTTATTGGTAGAAAGGCGACTGGAGGCTGAGTATGGAATTCTCTTAGTTTTTCATTACTGCTCATTTGGCTTTAGCTGTTGAGGATATTGCCAGTCTTCTTTTCCATGCTTGCTTCACTTGTGCTGCTTTTCTGAAGAGTTATGACAAGTTCTCATTATGAAATAAATGCTTAACTCAGGAAATCATAGTATTCTCTAGATTTTTGAGTTGTTTTGTTGTTTAGGAGAAAAAAATGGGATTGTTTTGGTTTACATTGAGTACATGTAGTAAATGCATTGTAGAGGTGTCAGTATTGTAGTCAGAGTAGATAAGTGATTTTTGTATATGAGGAGAACACATGGTTCTGTCTTTTTGGGTTCTCAGCTGTATGTCCCAGGTGTGTTGCCTTCCAGCTGGTTTTCTGTTATACTGTCTCTAGCTCTGTTTCTGCTCATTTGCACCTGGATTTTACCATACTGGGGCATCTCCTGAGAGATACAGAATCATTTCAATATGTGACATTGGGCACTTACCTAACTTTCCCATGTGAAAGAGGTAGGATTTGGATTCTTTTGGTAAAGAATCCTGTGCAGAGAGCTCTATGTAGAAAGTAGGAAAATACCTTTCTTGGTCGCTGGGTTTTGTCTGCAATTAGCTTATGCTGTGTGGCTTAATTTACTACAGAGGTAGTGTGCTTCTGCTTTACTAAGCCTTTCTCTCTCTCTTAAAGTAATTGTGTGCCCATTTCTCATTCAAAAGCTAAACAAAGAACCTGGCATTCCAAAAATAATAGTAGAATATTAGGCTCTGGAGTGTAACCACTTATTTGTGTGGTAGGTGCAGTTTTCTGGTTTCTGTCCAAAGGTTTAGGGAGTGTCTATGCACTTTCCACTTCCCAGGTCATTAGTGATTTGTGGCTGATTTGGTCCAAATTTAACCATTGCCTGTAATCTCTAGGGATTAGAATTCCAAGATGTTTTAATACCTGTAACTCTCATTAGAAACTGCAGTGAGTAAGCAAGCACTGATTTATGAGCCCTCAATTAATCTTAATGCCTGGGATTTGTTCCAGTAAATTCACACATCTGGGTGAGTGCCCAAGGTTTTCAAAGAATTCTTAAAATTTGCATATTGACCTTTGAGGACTGGATAGTAGGACCAGGGTATCATGCACATAAACCAGTTCTTCTGTGCTACATATTTTAGTATTTTTTATTATCTTTCAGACCATGCCTCTGCTTATGATGAAAAGGGGCAGGGGGAGCAGACATTCTCATTCTTACTCTGTTCTTGATTTTGAGAAGCTCTGCGGGGTGCGGGGGTGGAATTGGTGTGGGTTTTTTTTTTTTTTTTCTTTTTTTTTTTTTTTTTTTTTTTGTGGAATTCAGTTTGAAAAGCAGACCCCTCCACGGCAGTTTAATCCAATTGAGTGTTCATCAGTGTATCTCATTTTCCTAAGAACTCTGATGGGATAATCCCAGGTAACCCCATCATAAAATGATCTCAGAATCTGGCAATACCCCGATGAGGGCTGTGATACTGCAGGTTGTTTGGTTAGTTGCTTGAGGTTATCTGGTCCAGGTCTAGATGTAATAAATCTAACCCCATGTATTTTGATACTTTTGAGTGTGAACTTTTTCAGCTTGAAAAGCGGATGGTGGTGGGGGAAGCTTTGCCTTGGAATCTCTCTGTGATGGGAATTAGATTGCATACTGCAGGAATGAAGTATTACCACAGTAGAGAAAGGCCAGGTTAGGAAATGGTTAAAAGTGGCCACATCAGTCCATGGGATCACGATCTTTGTGGTGAAGTTGTGATTCAGTTGATGACACCTATCCCTGGCTGGATTCCAGTGGATGTAGCTGTTTCCTCATGGCTGTGAAAAGCAGGCATCCTCTCCCTGGGTGCATTGTGGGAGGGGTAAAAACGTTTGCTTTGCTTTCAACATTGCCTAGGGCTTTCCTGTATTGCTTCTCTAGCTGGATCCTTTTATTCTCTGGACTGAGTGATGCTCCTGAAATCCAGGGCACTGAAGTCCCAGGAAGGATCCTGCTTCCCTCTGCACCAGTTGTATCAATTGTGATGGGAATATCATGTGAGGGTCTGTCTCTGTAGAGTATCTGAGCTGAGAATTTTGCATCCCTCTTTGAGATTTTTCTTTTTTGCCTGTGTGGTGGGAATTAGATTTTTTTTTCCCCCCATCAGTTCTGATAATTTTGCTGTAAGAGGTAATACACTGGGGAGGACTGTCTATCACTTTTATGTGGAAGTTATTTAATCATTATATCAGGAGTTTTTGTTTCAGTTTGGGTACTTAGGTACCCAAACTGAAACAAAAACTCCTGGTATAATGATTAAAACTCCTGGTTTCAACTTGTGTGCTCTGTGATCAGGATTTCTGAATGTTGTGTGTGCTGTCCTATGTTTTGCTGTTTTGGCTTTTGCTGTTTAGTTGGTGTGTGTGTATTTGTGTCTGGTTGGGTTTTTTTGTTTTGTTGGTTTTTATGTTTTGGTTAGATTTTTTTCCCCTCCCATTCCTTTCCTTTTGTAATATCACTGTTGAAATTGGAGTCCTTGAAGGTGTCTTGTTTGCTGTGAATGAAATCCACAAATTGGGTATGTGGGAGAAGCAAGCTATCAATTTCTTGCTATCTTTCTCTGTCCTTTGTGAGGGGGAGTTTCAGTGGACATCTACATTGGCTTAGCACTACATTGTCTACTTGACTATAATTTTTGCCTTATTATTTGTAACTACAACTAATCTGAAGATGTGAATATGAAAATTATGTTTTGCCCACCTATAAAAGGGAAGATTTACAGTATTGGTAAGGAGGGGGAAGAAGTCAGAGGCGAGAACAATGATACTTAGTCGAAGTTCTGTCTCTTGGATGGAAAAAGTTACAACAAATGCACTAGAACTCTTTTTGTGGTGCATTCAAATGCAAGTGTATGCACAAAAACAATGACTATGTAATTGGTAGCTCAGAGGCTTTATTGTAGTGGTTATAAGTGGTTTGATTCAAGGCTGTTATGCTCAAGATCCTCACTGAGCTGTTATGGGCACTTCAGGAGGAGTGTGGGAACAGGAAGAATTTGTATTAGTGCTTTCAATTTTTCCAGTGATTTATGGCTTGTGAGTCTTGAGCTTGCCTGAGTGAAAGTGTCTTTGTAGTTTTTAATAATCTCAGGATTTTTATTCCCATCACTTTTGGAACCAGTCTTGTCTGGTAGTATTCACTGCACCCAGTGGTGCTGAATTCCACAATGGACTTCATGTGAAGAAATCTAATTTTGTTTGATTTGAACCTGCTATGAGCTAGTTCTTCCAATGCACCTCTGCTGTTTTAACAGTAAAAGGTAATTGTTTCCTGCTTGCCTTACCCTCTCAGCAAGGATCTTGCAGAAGAAGAAATGAGGTTTATGTAGGCATACAGCTTTATTTTTTTTCTTGTTATCATATTTAATATGCATTTCATTGCAATGGTAATTAATAACATTCTGTGTTTCCTTTCGGACTGCTACAAAGAATTAAACTGTCTATTAAAATAATCCGTTGTTGCCACAAAATTTTGTTTGTTACTGGTAGGACTCACGGCTGTCTATGTAAAGGGAATATTAGGTGTGCCATGTCATTCTCTCTCTCTACATTTATGTTTTGTTGCTTTTTATTCAATTTCACCCATAACTTAAGTGCTGTGCTCACTGAAGATGCTGATGACATTTTCAGAGGTTAAAGAAACACTCATCAGAATAGAGCTGAAAAGCCATAGCCCCTCTGGAGCTCTCTCAGCTGACAGTGTGGACCAAAGAGGAGATGGAAGGGCTTATTCCTCTAGTAGGAAAGCAAGTACACAAATGTGCTGAGTAGAGGTAGTGTGTCCTCATCCCTGGCTAAAAATATTTTTTATTTTTTGTATCTAGTATAACTAAATAAAAAGGAATAATTTTTACTACTTAGAGACATTGGTGGAACAAAGAATTGTAAACAAATAATCTTATTGTTGAGTCATTACTATTTTGACAAGTACTTGTAGCAGAAAATTGGTGTGTGGTATTTTCCATGTTTTCTGATAATTTTTTTTCTTAGAAAAAGTTATTTCTCTGTCAGCCATATATTTTTGGCTTCTGAGAGTTTCACAGAAAAAAAAGGTAAAATAAATCTCCTGATGAAATCTACCTAAATTTTTCATCTAGATAAAACATCCTGAGGATGGAGAAGGAAAGCAACTAGATGCTTCTAGTGCATTTGGAAAGAGCTAATGGCGCTGTCCTAAAACTAATCCAAAGTCAATTAAAATATATTATTTCTTTGTTAGCTGAGCAAGATGTATAGCTACAGCATACTAAGATGGAGGCTGCTGTCATCATGCCTGGATACGAGCTCGACAGACAGGGAAGAGTTCAGGGATTAATGGGAACTGTGATGAAGCAGCTGAGAGGAGAGGCATTAGGAACAGGGAGCGTTCCCATGCATATTACAGATATTGGAAGTATTTTTGTGTCAGCTTTCAGTGTATGGTTTGTAAATTGCATACAGACCCAGGTGATATCTGATAGTTGCAGATGTGTTTTCTATTGATTCTGGGGAAAAAAAAGGTAAACGTCAGTCAGATTGTGTGTTCTACTCTGTTTAAAAGGAAAACTAAAAATTACACTTTTGGTTTGGTTATATTTGGATTGCAACCACTAGAGCTGCTTCAGAGAGGTATAAAGCAGACAGCCAGTGTATTCTATCCTTTATTACCAATTTAACTATCTCTATTCTGGACAGTATTTTGATTAAAGACATTTGAATTGTGAAACTTTTTGAAGAAGTGGTATGAAAATCACTTAGGTAAGGTAACAGGAAAATCAGAGCTCTTGTGAACTGGTTTCAGAGGAATAGTGTGGCTAAAGAAGTCATTAGTTCTTCTTGCATTACCCAGAACTAAAACACAAACTTTGCCAAAAAACCCATCCTGGTTGTATAGGGAAAAACTTAGCCCTGTGAGCAAAGCAGGCATGAGTTAGTTAAATTGCTGTTCCTAGAAGTGTTTTTCCCCTGTAGAGATGGTGCAGCTGATTATAATGTGTGCAAATTGTCTTGTAAGTTTAGTGAACTTGAGTTTCAGGCACTGGGGATTTAAATTGATAATGTTTAAACTTCAGTAGATATGTCTAACAGGTTGGTGCATCTATGTAAAAATTAAGCAGTACCTTTCAAAAAGAATGTGGAATCAGATTGGTCTTGTATTAGCCATGTTAAATTATTGAACAGCATTGACAGGGCGTGGGCCATTTGTCTGCTGGCACTCTCTTCAAAAAGTGGCAGAAGAAACTCTGCCTGCACAGTTAGAAACTGATCTCAGGCACCAGAGGCTTGTAGATGTGTAAAGAGAAATAGAAGGCAAAGCTGCAATCCTGTTCTTGGGTGTTTCCACTGCGTTATGAAAATTATACTTTGCTTGGCTATAAATGGAAATTGTGGTTTCCAAGATGCAACACAGGGGATCTTTTGAGACTCTCTTGTTAATTGTGTGTGTCAGTTTAGGAAAAATAGGCATCATCTCTCCAAACCCTAAACAGCAGGAAAGAAAGAGCAATCAGTTATTTTGCCCATGGAGGCCTCAGGGAATAACTTTAACAAATTAGGAAAGAAAAAGAGAGTGCTAGTTGATTTCTGTTTTGCAGTACCAGTGATAGTGATTTCCTGTAGGAGATGCAGGGGTCTGTTTATTGCACACTGCACCCCAAAACCAAACATTGGTTATCTGGTTTTAAGTGCTGGAAGCCGTCTCAGTGATGAAGGTTGAATGGTGTGTGTTTGACTTGAGAAGACTGATGCAGGGAGCTATACTGACTTTGGCATGAACTTCTCAGAATTATATTTTGCAGTGTTCAGATTAGTATGCCTGATGTTTGCTTTCTGTCAAGCAGGTTTTTGAATGGCAAGCCCTTTGTGCTCTCTAGTGCAGCCTTTATTTTGAGTGAATGAGTTTGCAATGCCCCCATAGACATCAACCTGCTTTGCAAATTCCATGAGCCCAGTTTACTCGATGTGAGCAGCAAAACTGTGCTCATTTTTAAATAAATGTGATGAGTTCCAGTAATCATTTGCACAAGTGTTTAGTTACCTCTTTATTGTGCTATCTCTTTTTCTATTTTTTTTTTTTTTGCCCCTCTCTGATGATTCCGAAAGAGCGAGTCCCAAGTGTGTGGCCCTTGTTCTGTAGTGCTTGGCTCCAAGAGCAAATGGCATTCTCCGGGCTGTGTTGGGGGGCCTGCCTGAGAGAGGTGGCTGCTTTCAAAATTCTTGTTAGGGAGAAGTGATGGATGGCTTTGTTGCAAGCTGCCCTCTCCCGTTCAGGGTGAGCCTGGGAAGGACAGGGCTTCTGAGAAGTTGTCAGCACTTGATAGCTGTGAGCTGGATCACTGGAGCAATGCTGAAAGGATGAAATGGGAATAAGGAATAATCCAGAGACCTGCCTGTTCAAACAGTACCTCCTAGCATGCTGAAGTGAACGTAGAACCAAGCATGTCTGATGAATCATGTCTTGTCCATGGTATCAAATGGGAGTTGAATATTGCATAGGTATCAGATTTATTAAGAGCTCTTTTCTTGTTCAGTGAATATTAAGGAATGATACCTCTTGTGTTGAATAAAGGATATCTGTTGATAACAATCTTTTTGAATCCAAAGATATCAGGACTGCATTTTGAAAGGTGGCGCTTCCTAAGAAAGAGATCAGATGAAAGAATTTTTTTTTCTAATTTCTCTTCAATGAAGAAATGCAGAGATACAGTTGAGCATTAAAAAAAAAATATATATTTTTTGAGAGAATTATAATAAATTTCTCCATGCAGTTAAAAATACCCAGTGAATCTTTGTGTGAACATTTAAAAAATAAAATAAAAAAAAAAATCCACTTTTAATGGAGTCCAAATCAGAAGTTTATTTGTGATAGTTGTACCGTACTGTGTGACTGGTGTGTTTAACACATGCATCAGTGTGATATCCTCGTAAGTGATTATACTTTCCTCACTAATTCTGTCTTTTTGTATTCACACAGTGCTTTATTTCTCAACTTTACAGTTAGTGCTTAAATAATCTAGTAGGGTATTTTTACTTGTCATTCCTTTCCCTTGTCTAAGAAGAACAATATACTTTGCAAGCAAACCCATTTAAATTGAAATGAAATCTGTCCTCTGTTTCCAGCATTAATCTGTATCTAGGTGGAAGCTTTACATGTTGACATGTGTCTGAAATTAGAAATTGTGACACAGTGTAATTAAGTTTACATCTCTACAGCTGGATCTGGCACTTATAACTGAGATTTTTTTTGCTATGTATGAAGGATAGAATAGATCCTTTGGTATATCACTCAGGGAAAGAAATGTATTTCTGGAGAATTTAGAAATGTATTAATTGACTTGAGGTAAAAATATGTAATTTTAAATAGAAGTCATTAGAGAAGATAGCTCATACTTCTGATTCCAAGTGTTGTCTAACAAACTCACATAGCTCAAACTAAGAAACTGATTCTAAATGCAATGGTCTTGATTTATTGTTGCAATGGAAAAAAAATCTTGTGTTCTTGTGCAGTAGAAAAAAAATTCCTCTCTAGGAGGTGACAAAATGTTTTAGCTTAGCATTTGAAGGAGGAATTAGTTCTTTTCTCAAAAACATCTGTCCTTTCATATGTTTTCCAAATGCCACGGTAATCTTGCTGTCACCTCCTGCTCTGCCATGAAAGGAGGAGCCTTTTTTATTTTTAGAAGTACGTTGCGATGCTTTGAGTTGTGGTACAACTGGAGGATCTCCTAGTTGCTTTCAAATCAGCTTAGATTGGCACTGGTGAAGAAGAGGAGGTGCCAGGCTGCTGCCAGAGGCTGTGAGGTGCACTAGAGGGCTGTCCCCCTGGGGAGCACGGGAGTCCTTAAAGCTGCTGCTACCCTCCAGGCTGACCTGTGCCAGGCTCTGCTCTGCTCTGAGATGGGAGTGGGGCAGGGAGGAGTTGTCAGCTTTTTGTGTGGTGTCTCTGCTGTCCTTGACAGCTGCGCTGTGTCCCACTGCACGTGACGAGCTTAGCGAGAGGCTCCTTTGGGGGCGATTAAAGATGGGCTGCTGCCTGCGCCTGTGAGGACTGGAGAAGATCAGATCCCACTTCTACATCATCTGTTGCCTTGATGAAACAGGAGCTGTAGGACCTAGAAAACAAATGTATTCTCATTTTGTTGATCTGGTGATTTTTACTTGTGCATACCTTCAAATGCAAATCCTCCAGAGAGCGCATGAAATCTTCCCTCATTCTCTTCCAGCCTGCTGGCCACGGGCCTTTGGAATTTGTTCTGTGATGGAGCTACTTGGGAGCCTGGCTTCACCATGTCTGTAGACAAATAAGGACACTTACAGATCATATAATTGTCTGTGGTGCAAATGCTCTCAGTGGAAGATTGAGATGCTATGAGTGAAGTTAAGATATGAAATGTGTTTGCGCTGTCATGGAGATACGGGTGGAGTGGCTTATCTATTCTGGCTTCACCTCGTGGAGCATGTAAATACAGCTACTCTGCTTTTGTTACTTACAGTAGCTTCGTGTTTGAGGGGTTTTGGTTTGTCAGTACAAAACCAGAGAAATGGCAGTGTTGTTTCAATTGCTGCCACTTTAGGAAAATATTTCCATGTTTAAAAAGGAAAAAGTCTAAATTGTTATGAGGGTAGGAATAAATGTTAAGCAGAGACACAGGATGAGGAATTGTTGGTTCCAAGGTTTGGGTGATTTTTGTACAAAATGGTTTGGTAGGCTTAATTTCTTCCTGTTACTTTTAAATACCCAAATGCACTAATAAGATCACAACAGTTGATCCTGTGAACAAGGAAGTAAATGCTGTAAAATCAATACTTACACTTTTATTTAGAGATAAAAGCAAAATTTATTATTTGAAAAAGACTCTTCCTGAAAGACTTGAGTTGACAAAAATATTTTTATTTTGAAAAAGCATGTAACAGTTCAATATTTTCTTGAAATAACATAGAGCTTAAAAATGACTGGAGTGTGAGGCATGAGTTTATTTAGGCTTGAGGAAATTAGAGTAAGTTAAAAAAATGAATTCAAATTTTCTGTTGAACTTGGAGAGAAAAATAAGCTCACTGAGTGGTGGGAGTTTGCTGGATTTATGCCTGAGGTGTGAGCATTTGACAAAGCCAGCCTGTTCATATAGAGGAAATATTTTCTTTCCGTTTAGTTCAGTACAGTAGCTATTCCTTTCAAAATTAAGAGAAAATTGGAAGAGAAGGCAGCAGAGCTTGTTTTCCATCTTCGAGCATGAGACAGCAGTGGGTGTAGTAGGTGAGGATGTACTAATTCTAAACATTGCTGTGCATGGTCACCAACAGAGTCAATCACATCGATTAAATATAAATAGAATTTATGGCAAAGTCCTGGAGCTAATGTAAGGATAATAGTTAATTTCAAATGAAAAGGTCTTGAAGATTAACACAGGATTTTTTTTTCTTAAGGAAAATAAGGAAGCAGAAATAAAAAGCAAGCTTGAATTTTTTTTTTTTTACATTGACACAAATGGTGATTTCAACTGTTGTTTTTAAGTTCCTTCATTTAAATAATGTGATAAAAGTAAGAGTCTGTGAAGGGTATTTACTTTTTATTTCTTCTATCAGTATTAGAAAATAAACACGTTAGGCCATAGATAAGCACTATTTCTTTCATTGTCTTCAGCTGCATTTTATCATCTGTCCCTTGAAGTTAGAGACCTGTTTCAGTGGGTCCAGAGATGAACATGGTATCTATATTTTGTAATTTTTGTGCAAGCTTGTGAACTTAGTGGCATTAATAATAGGGTAGGAGTAAGGGATCTATACAAATATTTGAAGTTATAAACCTTATTTCTTTCTCTCTGGCATCCAAGTTTTCATCTGTGGCATGAATGCTTTCTGTGGGTGTGTTTTTCCTTCAGTTCCATTTTGTCAATCAAAAGCTTTCTTTTTCCTTAGCAGCATTTTATCTGATTTTCAAGTAATGGTATGTTTTCTTTTGAATATCTCTTTAATTTTCCATAGCTCAAGAACAGAAACAGTAAGCAGAGGGCAAGTCATAAGAAAACTTTAATATTTTTTTTAACAGAACATTTAAAAACTGGTTTCTCCCAGCAAAACCTTTAGATAGTCTTTTTTTCTCCATCATCTGCTTTGCTCTCTTTTTCTTCAAAGTGCAAAAGGTGAAACAAAATCACACACACAGAGACACACTCTCCCCTTTTCTGATTCCTAAAAAAAAGAGAACCTATATGTCTTTATTTTGGAATCTATTGCCTTGGTGCATGCTGGTAGACCTGTCCTTGAAGTTGAAGTAGGTGTCAAGAACGTACTTTTAACAAAATATTTAAATGTGTGATTACACTTCGTCCCATTAAGGCCAGTACTGAGGTTTAGATTTTGTTCTGAATAAAAAGTACTTTACTGAGTTGGAGTATGGGATGGAAAGTGTCTGGCATTTGTCATGGATGATAGATGCATGTGTACTCTGCCTAGAAATTGTATTTCTGGTGCTCTACTAATTGCAAATGTGATTCTCACACTTCGGCATATATTTAGCTATTCTGCACCCTCCAAAGAAGAAAATGGCAGTAATTGAAAAGAGAATGTACTGAAAATAATATTGTTTTGAATGGACATAGCAGTAAGTGTGAAGGCTTGCAAACCTAACTCTTTTAGTAACCAGTCATATTCTTATGTGCGAGTCTAGACACTGTTAAAACGTTTCAATGATCTAATGATAAAAATAATTGTTGATGGCAAGTCAAACCAAAAACTTCAATTGCTTTTGAGGTATAAAACTGTTCCTTGGTGTATATTTTTCCTTTATCACAAAGAAAAAATGAGAAACAGATTAGGTTTAATGAAGCACATGGTAATCTACTGAGCAATCCTGCTTCTTGCCCCTCTATTATATTGTATGGCCTGTGCTCAGTATGGATTCAAAATGCAGTGCAGAGCTGTACCCAGAGCCTGTGCTTTCTGCGTGGGAAGAGTTTCCCTCTCTATATTAGCCAGGAGGATGACTATATTTCATAGTTTCTAGTTGTTGCTTTGGGCTCTTGGCAAAGTATCAGGGGAGCTTCTGCTGGTATAATGTTTGGAAGTGTCTCTCTTGCAAGAAAATATTTTGGCACCTTATTATGTGTGGTTTGGTCCAGCAGAAGAGTGTGTGGGATGTGTAGTCTTCAAATGGAAGTGCTGTAGGAGTATTTATTTTAATCAATTTTTAAACATGCATCATGGCATGGCTAAAAATACCTGCCTACTTCAGTAGAGTGAAGAACAGCACTGTAAATATAAACGTAGGTGGTGTGAATGGCTGAGAACTGGGTAACGTTCACTGTAGGCTCCATGGGGCTGTTTTTTGAGAAATAATGAAACTCACATGTGAACAGCAGGCCATAGAATTTATTCTTTATTTATATGTTTATAAATAGCTGGATTTGACACATAAAAGATAGTGAACCAACACTGTGTTTTACTCGTTATGTTGGATAAGGTCAGGAGCATGAACTGTTCAGACCTGACTCATTGTTTTTGGCTGCACTTCATATGAGGGAAATACAAAGACAGTTTTAAAACATGTGGCTACAAATAACTTGTCAGTGTTTGGTGATGCAGAGTCCACATAAATCTCTACGTCTGCAATGTGTGAATCAACGAGTATCTCCTGTTAATTATCCTGTTTGACATTTCCAAAGCTAAAGAAGAATGATGGTTAGTTATGAATCATATCTTGCCATGCTGAAATGCCAAGCTTCGTTTTATTGCGATAGAGATTAAGGCAAACAGAGTCGTAACCAATCTCAGCATCACAGTTTTCACTGCTGTCAAACTGCTGATGCAGCATTTGCTTAATATAAATGAACCTTTGCACCTCTATAAAGTGCTTTAAACCTAGGAAAAATTTATGCCTTATCAAAAGGTTAATCCTGACAAATTATTGTAAATTATCTCCTGTCTGTGAGCTGCAGGTGCAGTGAAATAATTCTGTGCTGCGCAGGCTGGTGCCTGTTCCATTGGATTGGAGAGCATTGCCGTAGGTGCCAGCAGCACAGGGGTGGTTGTCAGGACCAGCCAGGGGTTCATTTCACAGCACTTTTGATGCATCAAGTCTTGGAGTTCCAGTTCTGCACAGGCTAGCAAGCTTCATTTCTG
Organism: Motacilla alba alba; assembly: GCF_015832195.1. NCBI lineage: Eukaryota > Metazoa > Chordata > Aves > Passeriformes > Motacillidae > Motacilla > Motacilla alba. The sequence goes on along the minus strand of NC_052017.1, from coordinate 60,709,558 downwards.
CTGCTCAGCATTTTGGATGGACTGTGTACCAGCCTTGTTTTACAGCAAAGTGTGGAAAATAAATGCTTAAAAAACCACCAGAATTCAGTTGCATGAAAATTCTTCAGTGAATCACAGCCCCAGGTTGAGTGTGGGGTTTTTTTTGTTGGTTTGTTTGGTTTTCTTTTCTTGTAGGATAGCATCCACTTTCTCTCTGGACTGCTGTGTTCTTAGTCCCACTATAAATTCAGTGTAGCCTCTGAAGCAGTGAGTGCCGGGTAGTCTTACACCATCACAAAAACAATCCAGATTCAGTCATTAGAGCATTGTGTGTTTAGCCAACCTCATAGCTCAGATTTCAGGAAGTTCATGAACTCTAATACCTGTCACTTCCTTTCATTTCTGTTTTGACTGAGAAGTATCAAGAAGTCTAACTGAAAACTGTATTTTTAATCATGTTTTGAAGTCATGTGAAGGTGCAGGCTTGTGCCTGTGAAAATTGCATCTGCATTAACATTTTGTAATTTCTATTACAACATATAGAATAAGGTATTTGTGTAAGTATGTGATGGAATACGCTGCATTGGGATAAACTTCTGAAAATTGTCTGTGTGTATTTATGTAGTTGCCTTGTGGCTGTAGTGGCACACAATCCTTCTGAGCAGGGTGCTGGGCTTGCTCCAAGTCATGTAAGCAGCTGCCAGGCTCTTGGGCAACACAATGGGTTAACAACTGAAGTAACTTCCACCTCAGCACTGTCCTGTGTCTTATGCTGATAAGCATTAAATAACCCTGACACAAGGATACTCGCTCAAAAATGTTACAACACAGGATTTTTTGGTGATGTTTGTTAATAACGCCTTTGGCAAGTGTGAGACCCGCTTGCCTTTTTAGCTTGGAAATGCATGTGTGCACTGTCTCAGAATGACCTTTCCTTTTTTTCCATCTTTCTGAGGCAAGAAAGGTACATGTAAAAGGTGTGATAAGTTTTGACAAAAGCTTTGTTTTAATGTCATGCAGCCACTAGGACCCAGAGTGTGCCCAGCAGATGTCTTCAAATCTGAACCACATAAACAGAGTTGTGGCCTCAGTTTTCCTCTGAAATAGGTCCTTTCAAGCAAATTCTGGGTTCACTGCTTTTTCTTGCAGAAACAGTCAAGCCTTTATTTCCCACCTTTTTGGAGAGTGCCTCATCCACCCACTCCCATGGTCTGTTTTTGTGGGGGAGTCATTTTGCTGAGAGACTTTCAGTCTGCAGAAGGGAGGGGGAAAGGGAGCCCCTATCACGGTGCAGGCCTCGTTCCTAGGGCCAGCTATCCTCAACTCTTTCTCTGTCTCTGTCTCTGTCTCTGTCTCTGTCTCTCTCTCTCTCTCTCTATATGTGTATATATATTTCTTTCTTATAGAACAACTGTTTCAGCATTTTGCTCCCTGCTGGTGTGGCTGGTGATGTCTCCTTTCTCTTTTGCAGCTCCTTATGTCCCCCCATTCCTCTTGACTGAAGTTCTCTCTTTAACCTCTTATTGTATCTACCCAATTCCATAAATTCTTTTTCTGAATTCCTATTCCTTCCCCACAAAAAGCCCCTTATTGTCAGAGGGGAATGCGTTTTTGCCTGACCTCTGGACAGCTGTTCTATTCAAAACCTTTCCCCCGGAGTAAGAGGCATCCCACAATTCATCGCTTTTTTTCTTTGCCATGGTAAAAGCAAAAAGAATGCTTAACAAAGACCTACAATTGGTGATGGGGGTGGGAAATGGGAGTGTAACTTAATAGTTTCAGAAAACTGATGAATAATATAAGCCTATAAAGAACCTTTTTGAAAGCGTTATCCCTGTTCATAAGCAGCTGGTAAAGCAATAAACTGGCAGAACTTGACACAAATATCTTATTTGGACCTCGGTGGCAAGTCATATATTTTAATTATTTAATATTTCAAAAGTTTTTTTTTCATTGCAGGGTAGCATGAAATTAAAGCACATATTACATGTTTCAGGTTGATAATGGCTTGGTGAATGATGGATTGTATTGCGTTTTGGAGATTTTGAAGCCAGAAATGTTATACAAATGCAAATTGAGGGCAACACATTTATAAAAAAAGGTTTTTTTCATTGCATTGATCCCCTAAAGCCATTATGTTTTCTTTTAAGGATTTGTAGATGTTTGATTAATGCTATTTTGGTCATATAGGAAGCATTTGTGGTATGAATTTGGATCCTAGTCTGAACAAATTTTTTACAGAGCGCTGTGCTGAAATTGGTGTTTTTAAGGAATGCAATTGAGGTAAAACTACATTTTAAATGTTAAAAAACATTTTGACTTCCTTGCACTTGCAGAGTACTGTTATCTCAAGGCAGGATGAGGAATAAAATGCTCTGTTCTAAGTCTTTTGCTGGTTGAACTGGCACCTTTGACAGCCTTTCCTGCATGGTGTATCCTGCTGTGTTCTCACAGTGGTCACTTGCTATTTTTGTCTGAGAGGCCTTTTTGTGGGGGTGGGAGGCTGGTGGCAAATGCTCCTGGTTTTGGATGCATTTAAATTGAAGTGCAAACGTGCGCTGCTGTTGCTTTGCGTGTCAAGCCGTGCGGGGGATGAGACTGCCATTTTGAAATGCTGTGCTGCTCATCCCACAGTGGCCACAGTGTTTCCATCCCTGTGCGCTGCCACACGCACCTACGAACACACCTTTGGCTCTCGTGAGGCTCTCGGAGCATTGCTTCTGCCTGACCCCTTGCTCCCAGCCAGGTGCATCTGAAGCCCCTTCTCCCTGTTTTAGGATTTCTCACCCTTCCGCATGTGCTCAGCGTATCTCGGTCTTGCACAGGCGCCTGGCCCAAGCCTTATGGCTGTGCTTCAATGCCATTGATCGCCCCTCCAAGGGAGTCACTGGGCTGCATTGCTACAGCCCTTTGCTTCCCGAAGGGTGGGCACGGATGGACAAAGGATCCCCCCAGCCAGCCTGGGATTGCCTGGACCCGGACATATGCATATGAATGGGGCTGTACATCTGCATTTGCTCCAACCGTTACTCCATTGTCACCGATTTGTGTAATGAAGAGTCCCTGGGTATTCATTAACGTGCGTGGCTTCATAAACATCTCTGGTGTAGAGATTTCTGTGGTTTCAATGATATAAAAAGTATAATTTAAAAAATTTATTTAATATTAGTTATTATTGAACAACTTAATTTAACAATAAATTTAATTTTTAACTATTATTTGTTTAATGAATAGTTAACATATAGCAAAGCTATAAGCCAGAGTGGAGAGAGTCACACAAAATATTCATTGTGAAGTTATGCATTCTCAGAACGGTCCTCTGGTGTTGTGGTGGTGATGATTTTTTCACTAGTGGTGAAGCAAACATTTCAATGAAAGCCAGGCTTTTCTGGTCGTGACTCCTGTTTGTTGTGCTGATCTCTGGTGTATTTGCAGGTACACGGTTCATATCAAGTAATTTCTTTGAGCAAGCTTTTTCAGCAATTCTGCAAATCCAGTCCAAGTTATCTTTTGTGTTTTCCTGTTGCAAGGTGCTGTGAGGAAGCCTATTTATGCTGCTGAGGTTTGAAGTGTGTTAGAGTTCCATTCTGCAGTGGTTATGTGGAGCCCTGCATTGTGTCCCACACCAGCAGCCCTGCCTGGGGACTGAGAAGGAGCTTTGTGAAAGATGACAGTAGGCTACCAGATGCATTCAAAGCCGGGGCTGCTGAGCATTACCCCATCTGCTTTGAGAAGAGCAGCAGGGGTTTTTAATGCCCACGTATTCATTATATAGAGGGAGTGGTTACATGTTTAATACAGGTCCTCATTAATTTTGTGTAGCCCACTAGAGTGCTCTAGCGTAAGTATGAAGAAATAAAAGTCATAATGATCTCTTCTGTTTCTTCAGCTTGCATCTGCTCTACAGGACCCTCACCAGGATTTTCTGTCACTTTTTTTTTCCCTTTTAGGCTGTTATAGGAAGCTTTTAGGAACCCTATGAATGTTACTCTACCTATGCAACAAGGACATGCATGTCAGGCAGGGGACTGGAGGCAGCAGGCAATTTGGTGAAATTATATTCTTTCTGTGCTGCTTGAGAGTGCCTGGCCAGCTGGTGCCAGGTGGCCTGCTGCTGGAGTAGCAGGGGATGTGAAAAATAAGGGCTGGCTTTCAATGACAAGTATCTATCCTCCTGGGCTTGCAGTCTCTGCAGGACAGCTGTCTCCTCTCCAGTGAGTGCCAGATTTGCATGGCTTGAGTTCCGAGTAGTCTTGTAAGGATTTGGAAAAATGTGTGACCATCCCCCGGAGACATGATAGCAGCCTCTGACATGCAAATACAAATCTCACCTTCTCATCTTCTGATTGGTGCCAAAGTCTTTCAGGTCCCAGCATGCAGGCACTGGTTGTGCTGTAATGTGGTATTCACGTGCTTGTGGTGTTAGTCACTTCCAGAGTCACTGTAGTGAAAGAAACAGCCAGAGAGCTGATGCAAGAAGAGATGCTCTGGTTAATTTTCTCTAACATTAAAAATAGTGGTGAGATATTGAAAACTAGCAAGAGACATTTTTCCATCTTTCCCCATCTTTAAAAGTTGGGGGTTTTCCTTTTTTTTTACCTCTATGATTCAGAATTTCTGGATGTATCTCAAATATTGATTCAAAGTCCTAAATAATCTGTATGATAGCTAGAGATCTTATAACTCTTTATCACAGATTTTTTTTTCATCTGTTCTCACTGCCTGTTGTTGTCACTGAGGCAGTAAAATTACGTCTGCTGTGAGAGAGCTGGAGTTTTGAAGCCTTTGGGTAGGACATCAGAACCAGATTGTGAATTCCTTGTTTAATCTTCAATCCTCTCCTCTAACAGCAGCTGAGGAGGAGGAGGGGCATGCTGGCTCACAAAGCTCACAGGTCCAAGATCCATTCAATGCTTCCCTGCTCTCACTGCTTGGATGGATGACAGAGATACCTGTTACCAATAGGTAAGGCTTTATAAAGCTTTACCTATCAGTAAGAGAGACCAACGTTGCAATCCCCAGGTGTTAAAGAGTTCTTGACTTCTTTTTATATCCCACTTTGGAGAATAGTACCTGCTGAAAGAAAACTAATTTTTTTTTAGTAGCGTGCCTACTGCCATGTGCTCATTTATGAGTGTAGATTGTAGGGCGAAAAATTTAGATTGCCAGCTTTTAAAGTGTGGTACTGAATAAACAAAGTTGGATTCATGTTCTGTTACTTTAAAAAATGCTGTTAATTGCCTGTAAGGTGAATAAATAAATCCAGGCAATTATTTTCTGCCCTAGCTCATAGTGTTACGGTTTAAATGAATAAGTCAAGGCTGAATAGTGGTGAGTATGGCAAGGGCATTTGTTCTCTTCTGCTGTCTCAGCTTTACAGATAGCAGTCCTTGGGCAGCAATGGGATGGGAGAGGATAGTGTCCTACCCCCTGGCAGAAAACTGCTGTGGCTTCCTTGTCAAAGCCCTCATTTACTGCTATAAACCTCTTTCTCTCCCCTTGTTTATAGGGAGAGACAAGCTTTCAGGCTTTGTCTGCTGGATGATCCTACTGATTTTTTTAGTAAGACAACTTATGTGAATAGTGCTACTTGTCTGCAGATGGCACAAAATATATGATGAAAGTTAGAGAGAAAAAACCCCGGGAAACAGCACGAGTCAAGGTCTATTTGCACATAAGCACTGTGCAAAGGTATTAAAGAAAATTGCACGGGAGCAAGTTTGAAGTGCTAGGCAGATGATGCAGGCTGTGATCTTTATCAGCCTTTATCAGGGACTAACCTAAAAATTAGACATAGTATAAGCTTACCCTAAAGTAAGTCTTTTGATTTCTCTGCATACTGTGGAATGGGTATTTACATTTTGTTGTTCCCATGTTATTCCTTATTTACATTCACGTTACCTTGTTTTGTGAATATAGGTCACAACCATAGACTATTTTACAGTGCTTTTAATCATGAAAAATTCATGACAAACCTTGAGAAGACTATCTCCTTGTATAACTCGGTGTTACTGGTAATAAGTAAAAAAATATATACTGCAGTGCCTTTTGTCCCTTTACATTGTGGGGGAGGGGGAATAGAACATTAGATGAATTTTATAAGATCTTTATTGTGTCTGATGTCTGTAAATCTATGATGCTGGTTGGCTAGAGTGCAAGTCAGTCCATTAAAGAAATGTCAAGTGTAATTTTGGAAGAGATATGTTTTAAGACAATACATGCATAAAAAATAGCATAAGGAATTTGCCTCTGGGTTGCTGTGAGGGTGACACATTAATTGTCACAGATGAAGAGGTAGACCTCCCTTGGAGCTCATGATTTGCTGTTCATGATTTATGAGTCTTGCCACTCATTAGAAGGGGACACATGTGCTGTTCTCATAGCATTCAAAAGATGGTCTGTCTTACCTTAATCTGTTAGCAACAAACTTGTTACTTTCTAAGATCTATCAGTACCTTAATATTACTCCTCCCAAACTGTGCTTTCATTTGGTTTTTAATTGAGCAGTAAGTGCAGCTGGGTTTCTAGTTACCTTTTTTTTTCCCTTTCCTTGTAAGAACTGTTGCTTTTAAAATAAATATTCATTTTTATTTCCCCCTTTCTGTCAGGATGCACTGAAATGCAGACAGTTAAACCAGTGGTTCTTGTATAGTACATAATAAATCATATCTTGTCTATTTTTTTTCCTTTATACTTCCTGTTCAGTTTGTTCAATTCAGCTGGGTTGTGAGATCAGCTAGATGATGCTGTTGCAGCAGAAGCAAGACGGTGATGCTGTGGCAAGTACTGCCCCTCCCCCACAGGCATTTATTGCAGCTCAGGTCGTTTCTCTGCCAGTGTTCATATCAGTCTGCTTTTTTTTTTGTTTGCTTGTTTTTGGTTTTTTTTGTTTTGTTTTGTTTCGTACCTCCACAAGCATGCTTTGCTTATTAGCTGAGAATTGCTGCTCTTGTCCTGAAGGTGATGGTGGCCCTCACCTGTGAGTTTAACAACAGGAAGAGCAAGGAATGTTGTACAAGGAACAGAAATGAAAGCCTTGCACATGACCCTTCTCTCCAAGCCTTGACAAAGACTGCCCGGAGATGTTTCCCTTGCCTCCTGTAGGCATTTCTGTTCAAATTCTACTATTATGGCAGAATGAATTGAATTTTAGATCTACAGGGCATGAAAATAAAAAACATCAGCATGAGAATATAGTGCCCAGGCATGTCTTTGTTTACTGTACTGCTTCCAAAACAAAACTTGGAATTTTTCTTGTCTCTATAAGATGTTATTGTTTAATAATGTGCTGAATAGGATGTCACGTGGTTTTTCACTCATAATATCAGCTGTGATTGAAATGCTTTTATTGATTCTTTACACATTTTTCCCCTACATAGTCAGACTAGAAGTCAAGTAAGATTGTGATAGTTTCTTAGAAATTACCAATCACTAAAAGACATCTTAACTTTGTTCCTTCTGAAGGCGCTGAAGGGCATTTGAAATATCTGTCTGTATCATTAATTGGTTGTTGTATATAATGAAAGACAGTCAAATTCATCTGTTTTAGAAGTAGAGTCTAAATGGTAGGATCTTTATTCAAAAAATAATTCCATGGATTCTGCATACCATCATGTGGTTTTTCTGGCGGTCTATGTCACTACCAAAGTGAGAGCATCTCTCTGCTTTTATGGATGTGCATGTGGGAATTACTTCAAGACCCTTATGTCCAATTGAATTGCCCCTGGAAGGGAGAGGGTGAGGTGCCACAGGCTGAATATTCATTTTGGGGCTCAAACTTGTGACAGAAAACTCTGTATTTTGCTGTTTGTTAGTGATTTATTCCATCCCTTCAGTAGCCTTAATGTTGCTTGAGTGTTTGTAGGAGTAGATGTATACTTATTTAATGTCTTGCTTGTGTAAGCTTCTCTCCTCTTTGCCAGAGACAAGAGGGAGTGGTGTAACTTCTCATAAGTAATCCCTTCAAACAGTCAGTATAAAAGCTACCAGACCTCAAGAATATTTAATGATTTTGAGACAGTACCTGGGGATTCAAACTTGCTTTATCAGTGTGTTATTTCCAGGAGAGATTTATTTTTAATTTACATGTCAGTCTTCTGAAACAGAATACCCCTAAATATGTTTTTGTGCCTGTATGAGTGGAGAGGAGCAAAAGTTGTAATTGTATATTTTCCTGCTGCTGCAGGTTGCCAAAAAGGTGGTGAGTCTGACATGGGCAAATTGCTTGGGACTGACTGATCAGTGATCTTTTTTAGCCCTTCACTAATTTTCCAGGATTTTAAGGCATGAGTTTGGGTTTCATTGTTTTTTTCCTCCAGTTGATTATGGTAATTTATATCATATTATTTCAGTATCTCCTATCTTCCTATTTTACTGCAGTGTATTTCTAGAAATTCTGCTGTTCTGTTTTTCCAGATACATAAACGTAGCTTTATTTACCCCAAGTCTGTAATGTGTTTTCACTTTATTTCTGTTTTTGTACAACTTTTGTCTTGTGTTTTTTTTTTTTTTTTTTTTTTTTAATCAGATAACATGCAAACCAGTTTGGTTTATAGAACTTGATCTTTGAAATGCTGGTATATTCCAGGAGCTTTCAAAACATGCTATAAGGTGAAACTACTACTCTTCATTTCTAAAGCTGAAACTTCCTCCTTTTTTCAGTCAGTGGAGTGACTGGTGGATTTGATGGCATGCGTGTCATGCTATCTGGACTGTAGCTTCCCTTCTGTTTCCCAAAGATTTCTTATACTTTTTTTCTTTTTTAAAATACTTTGAACATTGTTACTGTATTTCTTGCTGTAAATGGATCAGAAATGATTCAGGGTCACAAACACTGTCATAGCATAAGAATAGAAAAATAACTCCAAAAAACACCAAAACCCACTTTAAACACAGCGAATATGACTGATTAGCATTCACTTAATGGCTGTAAAAGAACTTGTTTTTTCTAAAACTGTTCTCAAATTCACACTAATAATCTGTTGTCGTGCTTTAGGAATGGTATTCCCCAATTTAATGTTCCCACTAAAGCCATGCACTGCTTGTTCCTCCCTCCCCTTCTCCCATCCTCTATGGCAGGCTGGAGAGCAGAATTGGAGGCACAAAAGGTAAAGATCACGGGTTGAGATAAGAACAGTTCAGTGGATACAGCAATGAGATGAGGAAAGGAAGAGTAACAGTAACAACATTAGTAACAAAATTGCAGGAAAGAGAGAGAATGATTTGCCGGAAATATGCTCCCGAAGCCGGACCTGGCCTGAGAGCAGCCATGCCACTCTGCTCCCTCTGCCTTGGAAAGGCCATCCCATAACTCCTTCTGCCAAGGTTACTCAACTAGAAGGAGCCCTTCGTGCTGGAAGAGACTCCCTCCCTCCCTCCCTCCCTCTCTTCCACCCTTGGCACTGATGTGAGGTGATCTAGAACAACCTCCAGGTCCTAGCCGTCTTCCCTCCTGTCTACTGCAAACGTTAGCCTTGTTCTGGCTGGAACCGGGACATCTGTTAAACCAGATTGAATCATGTGGACAATTTAGAGAAGATTTTTTTCATTGGCTCTCTCAAAAAAAAAAAAAAAAAAAAAAAAAAAAAAAAAAAAAAAAAAAAAAAAAAAAAGCAGAAATATGCTTAAGATTATGAAGAAGGTGCCCTCGTTGTACAGGAAATTGAGATGTGCTTGCCAAATAACTTAGAAAAATGGAACTGAATAAAAACATGGAATAAATAAAATCTAGGCAATTGCAGAAACAGACTGAATGGCGAGAAAAGCCAAGCTGTTTTTGGAAGTATATGAAACACAATAGGTAACTTAGTCTGCATCTAGCTAATGCTCTTATCACAATTGGGTATCAGAATCAGTTTCCCTCGATATCTAATACAACATCGCAAAATACAGCACTTCATGATATGGAAGTGCTTACACTGTTAATAAGTCTTGCTTAAATTGTCCATTACCAGTTAAATTGACTAAAACTGATTTTCTGTTACAAAGCATTTTCCAGCTAAATAAAACTCTTTAGCTGATGTTGCGTTTAGCATAAACTGTTTTCTGAATTTTTAAAACACGTCCAAAGTACTTGTTTGTACATGGAGAATGTATGTAGAGAATATACGTAGAGAAGATGTGTTGGTAGTATTGCACCCTCCTTTTGATCTTGGTTTAATCACAAGGTAGAGTTTTCAGTGGAAGTTAAACTATGGTTTTCACTCTTAAGTGGCAAGAGGTCGTGGTCCACAACAATGCAAGAAAATGGTATGTGTTCCAGGTTTGTTTCTGTTTCTGGTGTGACATTAAGTCCTTGCTGACTGAACTGTTCTGGCCAAAATGAGTCAGGCCCTGATCTTAATTTATATGCTTAATTTTAGCGCTGCATGTATTCAGGTTTACTTCTATGGAAACGTTCTGTTAGTGAAGTTACATTCTTTGAATTGATTCACCCAAACTTGTTGTGATGTTGTAGGCACTGGGAGTCTTTGCCATGGGCAGAGATGCAGTTTTGCTAGAACTTTACAAACTTAAGGCTGTTTCTTGCCCCACAGAGTTTACAGTGCAAGTACTGTTGCTGCATTTGTAACTGTTTTGGAGCTTGCCAGAAAGGGGCTATTTTGTCTTAGTGCAGAGGGGCTTCTTGCAGAGCCCAGTCTGTTGCAGATTCCATACTCCACTCACAAACACTTCTGTGCAACATAATGATTCCATCCCTGTCCCTGCCCCCCAAACAACCAGCACACAATGAACAATGCAAAAACCCAATCAAAATTAGCACTTATTTTAACTTTCTGCCATGTGGTTTTTTGCTTGTTTCAGTCTCTTTGTTTGTTACAAAGCCCGGGAAATAACTCGTCCTGAAGCAGTGCACTCAAAAATCTGCAACCAAGCATAAAGCTTTGCCACTTCTTAAGCCATGGATGCCAGTTTCCCAGTTCCCAGGGTGGCTGTCCTGCCAAGCCAGCTGTGCCTGCTGTACATATCAGGATGGACTGACAAGACTTATTTCTGAACTGTTCACTTTCTCTGACTTGGAGCAGCCATGGGATTTGCAGTTCCTTGTCCTTTTGAGTTTCCAGTGCTGTGCTCTTCTTCTGCAGGTTCAGGAGGAGAGTGTCTCAGTTAGAGGGGCAGGGAGAGCTGGCAGAATTTTGCAGGGTAGCAAGAGCAGCGCAGGTTTTATGTCTTACACAGTTGCTGCTGTGAGCCATGTGTGATGGATATTTCTGACGCTGTTAAACTTCTGTTTTAAGCTAGAAACAAAGACTAAAATACTTGTTTTCTGTCTAGAAGATGGATCTGTTCTGAACTTGGTTATCAGAGTGGATGACATACAGTTATACAACTTTCATTTGAAAATACCTTCAGATCATATTTTATGGTGATATTTATATGCTATATACCTTCAAAGGGATTTGTGAACTGTGCTCTTAAGGAGATGAGAGAAGTCTTTGTTTCACAGGAACTCAACAATATTTCCAGCTCATCATCAGCAGCAGTGCTTCTCATAGTGTTTGGGAGTAACAGATAGTGTTCTGTGGAACAGTGCTTTTGTGATTTTATCTTTAAAAATAGAATATGAGAATTTTGGGCATGATGATGAGAAAACAGAGCCCTGTATAAACACAACATAAAAGAGACATTAAGTTTTTAGAGAATGTCCAAAGGAGGGCCATGAGGATGGTGGAGGCCCTTGAGGGGAAGATTCTGAAGAGTGGTGGAGATTGCTTGGTCTGTTCAGCCTGGAGAGGAGGAGCCTGAGCGGAGACCTTGCTGCAGTGAGCTTCCTTGTGAGGGGAAGAGAAAGGACAGGCATCAATCTCTTCTGTCTGATGATCAGAGATAGGACTTGAGGAAAGAAAGAGCATGAAGCTGAGTCAGGGGAGGTTTGGGTTGGATATCAGGAGAAGATACTTCACCCAGAGGGTGGATGGGCACTGGAACAGGATTCCCAGGGAAGTGTTCAGACCACCAAGCCTAACAGAGTTTAAGAAGTTTTTGGACCACACTCTCAGGCACATGATGTCATTCTTGGGGTGTCCTGTGCAGGGCCAGGAGTTGGACTCAATGATCCTGCCATGTCCCTTCCAACTCAGGATATTCTATGATTCTAGAAGGTGAAGCAGACTGTACTATTCCAATAATTACTATTTGCTTCAGGGCACTTGTTACCCAATGTATATTCTAATTACCTGTTGAGAAAGGCCTGCAGAATGAAGAATTGCACAATGGAGATGTTTTAGGCCATGGCTGTTTGTTCAACTGAAAATTCCCTTTCACAAATGTAGGGAATGTATTTCTTTACATGTGCTACAACTACATCTTTAAACTGATCATCAGCATTAGTAGGTAAATAAAGCAGTGTATTTATGTAGCACACAAAGAAGAACAAATGGCATACAGAATAATGTTAGGTTGATTATGCCATTACTTTGCTTGCTGATACTCAGCTTGTTTCTTGACCCATTTTAAAAAGACTTAGCTGCTTGAATGGTTGCTATAAAAAAAGAATTTCATTTTTTTCTTCTAGAAGTATGATAACAAAATTTTCATGTGGTGTGAAACACTTTTTATCTTCTGCATATTTATTAGAGACCATGAGTTAAAATGTCAAGGTAATGGGGCAGGAAGAGAGGCTATGTGAGCAAGGAAAAGGCAATATGAGGCGTCAATTTAAGTTAAGTTTCTGAGCTAAGAAACCCTTCAGGCTGATGTGAGGGTGTGGATGGGCCCATACCTTGTATAATTTAGGTCATAATGGGGACACTAAGTCCTCAGCTCTGTTTCATCTCTTTTTCTCTTAGGATGAGTTCATTAAGACTTCTATAATTTAGGATCATAGATTGTTTTATGTACACTAGGCACATCTTGAAAGGGCTCTTGTGCAGATGCAAAGGTTAGAGCTGAGTAATGAGCAGAGCTGAGTCTGCCTGATCATGTTACGTTCCCATAGAGGTTTTGTATCCCTTGCTGCAGATTTGGACCTGAATTTAACACTTGATGGGCAGAAATTGTATGGGGGGCATTTGTTTTATGCTTTGAGACTTGACTTTGCTTTATTCAGTTTGTTTCCTACCTCTGCTCTTGATTTCTGAACCAAGCACATCACCAGTGTTAATGAGTCTGAATTCTTGCATATTCCATTTCTCATTATAATTTCTACCTTTAAAATTCCTTTACTGCCCTTTCAAGTTCAAGCAGTAGAAAACTATATTTATTGAGAAATTGTTATTCTCAACAGATGTGGACTCTCACTCCTGTGGTGAGCTGGACCTGTGGCACAAAAGCCTCCACACATGAATTTTTTTTTTCCCAAGCATTTTTTTTTTCTATTCTCTTTTGCCAAACTGTTGGCACTCAAGTTTCAATGTAGGGCAAGATACATCTTTAATTTCCAAATATTTGATCATGTTTCTGTATCTTAACTATGGTGTTTTGCAGCCTTTCATATTGACAGCTCACTGTTTTGTATAAATTAGCAGGGGAAACCTACGTACTTTGGCAAGTCAGAGAAAGGTAAATTGTGTTTTGACAGTTGTACAGACTTTGAAAGATGCTTTGGAACATGGTGAATTTTAATGAATGAGATGGTTAAGGCAGCTCATAGCTCAGCTGATTGCTTCAGATTCCATACCTGCAGCCCTGCAAGTGCAACTTTATTAGTTTGCAGTTATCTGTTGTTTTAAAGTTGCCTCTGCAACTCTGAGTGCAGTGTGCAAATTGGGATTTTCTACCTTGGGAAGTAGGGCAATTCCAAATTTGCATATGTTACCCTGAAGCTGAATGAATAACTTTGATTTTTTTGTTTGATTTTGTGGTCTTTTTTGATTGTGAGTCTGAATGCATATTGTGTGTCTGTGCATATTGAGTTTAGATGCAGGCACCAGAGTTAGACTCCTCATTCTCTTCAGGTACACTATTTCTGTGACCATTTTTGTATTACTGATATTTTAAAATAAGCTGCATTCAGAGAAAAGTAGTTGGCTAATGGGTCTGATACACCTGGTATCAGGTCAGTATGCTTAGTTGACTGTGACAATAAGGGACAGCTTGACAATCCTATTTGAAAATTTGAGTTTGAGCATTGGCAATCATCTTTGCAGAGGCCCCAAAAGAAGCTGTTCAATTTTTCATTTGCTAAATTTTCCTGTAACCATGTTGCACAATGAGGGGTACTTATGATTTGTAAAAATGAATAAACAAGCCGATAATATGTGATTGGTAGTTAAAAAAGAAAAAGCAGTCATATATTCTTCTCAGTCCCAAAGCAAAAAGTATTTCATAGGCTGTTGCTCCTAAATGAGGAAATTGCAAGCAGAGTGAAAATTAGACCAGCTCCCAATAGTTTGCTCATGCTTTTACCAGCCTTTTTTTAGCATCTTTAAATTCTAAGTGTGAACATATTTTATTTAAGAATATGTGACAGAAGGCATAGGCTTTTCTTTCCGTTTTCTAGCACCCCACACTTTTCATATGCTTGTGGATATTAGTATGATGTGTATTTTCCATAGGAGGAAAGTAATTCCCAGGACTGTTTGAGGGAAGGAGTGGAGAAAGGATCTGGATTTATGTATTCCATTTTAGTTGAGTTACTGAGTTTTCCTTCTTGTTTGGATAAAGTAGGTGTCATTTTTTCAGTTCATCAAAGTATCTTTCATTCATCCCATAGTGATCCAAAGGGTGCAATGTTTTACAGTCGAAGTTACAAGTTACAGCTGTTCATTGCCATGTTAACATTTTGGTTTGGTTCAGGAGCTCAGTTTTGGAGTGAAGTCAGGGCACTGAGAGCTGGTCTGTGTTGTGGGGAAAGCCTGAGAGCCCAATTTGAATTAATTTCAGATAACACCAAGTCAAAAGATTTGCATCCAAAGTACTTTCAGCACTTCATCTCCCAGTCCCTGCTCCATCAAGGGGACATAGTGGAGCTGATCTGAAATAACACTCCTGAAACTTGCTGTGTGCCAAATGTTGAGCCCTCCATATCAACCATGTTGCTCTACTCACCCTCTTCCAGTTGGCAGAGTGATGAGATAATGTAGGAGTAGCCAGGAGACTGCCTGAGTGGCCTAGAAATAGAGTGAGAGGAGCAATATAGATTGAAATTTCTTCTCTAGCTTGAACAAACTCTCTGGAAAAGTTTGCTTTTTCTGGACTTTATGGAGATTTTTGTCAAGTTGTAACAGTGTCTCACTTGGAATACTTATTTGGCTTTGAGTAACAATATTTAAGTTAATCAAGACTTCTTTTTATTTGGAATTAGTGGATCGTGAGGTTTCTGGAGCCCATGAGTGAATTTTGGCAGTTGCCAGCTGGCTTCTCTTATGCGATGGTAGATATAATGTGTTTTACTTCTGACTTTTTAAAGTTCATTACTGAATTGAGTAGTTTAAAATTTAACACCATCGCTGCTACAGTAATGCAGATAAAACACCAAATATTCATTATTAATAACCACTAAAACATAGTTAGCATTTCTCTTGCTTTGATATCAGGTAAGACTGTCACGCAAAGCCTGCTTTCAGTGCATTCTTACATCAGCTGTTTCAAAGCCTTCCGGTTATGAGCTCTGCCTTAGGTTGGTTTTGTGAGTCCAGATACCATTATAAACAAATGTACTTCTGTTGGACTCATGACCCCAGTCATAACTGCTGTGACCCTCCTTGGGGGTCACGACCCCTCGTTTGGGATTAGCCAGGTTAGAACAATCACAAAGAGTTGTCCTATGCTAATGCATCAGGGGGCAAATGCAAGTAACTGTCAAGAAAGCAGTGAAACAGATTAATCATGTGGAGGGCGGAAAAAATAGCAGTAGTTTCTGCATGTTCAGTATCTCAGACATAAATTCTGTTCCACACCCCATGGATTATATACCTTTTATTTAAGAATAAAATACCAAGAACCCACATGTTGTAAACACATTTATAAAGATACATAGAAATCAACCAGCTGTAATTTCATGCAAATGCTTTTTTTTTTTTCCTTTTGAAAGCGAAATAAAGGTTTTCAAGTGAACATCATGTACACGAGCCATTTCACCTCACTCTTGCCCAATTCCTTAACCTTTCAAAGATAGGAACTCTGTCTCGCGTTGAGAACTTATATAAAAAATTCAGCCTGAAAACACTTGGTTTATAATCCTTTGACTAGTTATTTGGAAATAAGATAGTGCTGGCCCTGCCTTTTTAATGTTATGAGTGAATGTTTTCTCTTTTTCAAGGAATAAACTTGAGTCTATTTTTCCAGCACCTAATTTCCGCCATAATTTTCATACTTCTGTAAAGATTCAGTAAGTACACATTTCTTGGTCTGTGGGTGTAGTTTAACCCTGTTCTGGATTAATTTATGCCATACATGCTCAGCCTTTTTTAGGTTAATGAAGCTTTGTTACTTGGGAGAGGTGACTGTGTCAGTGTCTAGGGAAAAAGTGTTCTTCTGAAACAGAAGAACTAATGCTGATCCAGGTTGGTGGTGCTGCTTGAATTATTTCATATACCTGTCTGTGTAATGGCAGTGCTGGGCAGGCTTTGCCTTGGCTCTTAGAGATGTGGATGAAGGCCTATGCTTCCTTTTTCAGAGGTTCAGGAAACTCTGTTCAATTACCCTGCTCCCCACTGTACCCCAGGATTGACGAAGTATTTTGGAGCTAAGGGCAAGGAGTGCACATCCATCCTTGGTCATTGCACTCAGCCTTGGGTACAGGTGGGTTGACTGCCATCAGCAGCGCTGCTCAACACTGTAGAGAGAATCAAAGTAACACATGAAATCCATCCCATGACAGCTGAAGTGGCTTTGTAAGAGGCTGTGCTGGGAGATTTTGTTTTCAAAGATTTTTGGGGCTACTGGTGGGTGAGAGACTGGATACGACCTGGCAATGTGCACTTGCATTGAAATTAGTGTGACCAGCAAGGTGAAGGAGGGGATTCTGCCTTTCTGCTCTGATGAGACCCCACCTGCAGTGCTGCATCCATCTCTGGGCTCCCCAGCACAGGAAGGACATGCACCTGTTGGAGCGAGTCCAGAGGAAGCCACCAAGATGATCAGAGGGATGGAGCGCTTCTTGTACAAGGAAAGGCTGAGAGGATTTGGATCGTTCAGCCTGGAGAGGAGATGACTTTGGGGTGACCTAATTGCAGATTTCCAGTACCTGAAGGGAGCCTACAAAAGAGATGGAAAGAGACTTTACAAGAATAGGGTAGCAACAGGATAAAGAGGAATGGATTCAAACTGTAAGAGAGTAGGTTTAGGTCAGATATTAAGAAAAAATTCTTTACTGCGAAGGTGGTGAGACACTGAAATATGTTACCCAGAGAAGCTGTGTATATGCCATCTCCAGAAGTGCTCAAGGCCAGGTTGGATGAGACTGAGCAACCTGGTCAAAGTAAAGGTATCCCTGCCTATGGTAGTGGTGTTGGAATCAGATGATCTCTAGGATCTTTTCCAACCCAGACCATTTTATGATTCTATGGTCTCTGACTGTATGCAGGGACAGGAGGGATGCAGGGCTGGTATCTTTGAACTCTTTTGAAGATCACCCCTGTCAGCAGTATGTTGCATTGCTGTAGTTTCTGTTCAGCTTCTCAAAAGAATCAGTGATACTGGCATTCATTGAGGGTTTCCTTTCTGCTTGTTACTCTGTGGAAGATACCATGCTCAGATGAGACATCTCGTTCATGCTTTTATAACTGGTTAGTCTTTTCTAAGCCAACTGCTGTAGTGTGCGTGCCCTTTTTTGTCTGTAGTCTTATTACAGAGATCCACTGACTGGCACCTGAGAATTGAGAGATTTTAGCAGGTCCAAAACCATCAGGTTTATAGGACTCTAGAGTAGTTAAAAGGTCTTCTAGGAAAAATATTAGCACTTCATGGCTTCCAGTCTTGAGCATTACTAAGTGTCATGCAGTGCATGGGGCCAAGGATGCTTTCTGGGTATTGAATGCTTTGTCTTGGTGCCTGCTTGTTCTATATCTGTCTGATTTCTTAACATGTTCTAATATAAATTTGAATTTGTTTGCTAGGCTGCCTTTGCAAACCTCTAATTGTTTTCAGTGTTAGCTGTTAAAATTAAAGGGCAGTTATAACTGAGGGTGGGGGTGTAGGGTAAAAAATAACCTGCCTTATTATGATGCCTACCTCCTGATGTAATCCTGCTAATATAAATACTCTAGTGATACTGCAGTAAGTACTTTGGCTGTCAAATGCAGCTGATCATGGTTAGAGGAGAGGGAGCAAGCCTGCTGAAATGCAGCACTGGCCTTAATGGCTTTGTTTTGGATTTATGACAAATGTTATCCTTGGAAACATAATTCTTATTTCTCTTCTTTCATCAAGCAGCAAATATTTAGTCAAATATTCTTTTCTGCCTTGGCAAGTGTATTACTCACATTTATGTGCTTGGATTAAAATAGCTGTTTGTAACCAAAACCTCCTTTCTGAGAGAGACCTGCTGAAGGGGCAAAAACCTTCCTCATGTAAGTCTCATAGGTACTATAATACATAACTGCACTGGATTGTAGAGATAGGTGTCTCTGATAGGAGCAAAACAGGAACTATAGTAAATCAGTATATTGCACTAATAAGAAGTTAATGACATAAGTTTCTTCCAGTTCTGGAAGCCTGTAAATGTTGCATCTTGGCACACTGAAATGCAACACCCATCTGTTGACAGGAAACCTTAGCATTCTGATTTTGAGAAGAAACTAGATTATTTATTTATTTATTATTATGACCTACATGATTTGTAGGCAGTTGTTTTCATGGTGCACTAAGCTTCTGAGTAGACTTCTGGAAGTTTAAAGATTGCAGCATTCTTGAAGATATTTAAGAAACACTTTGCTTAGCTCAAGTTGGTTTGGTCTTCTGATAGGTGTTCATGGTTGTTAGGTCTGCAAAGCAATTTAAATATGTAGCCCTCCCCCTAAAAATTTTAAGACCTCTAAGGTTCCTTGGGCATTTGTATAGGCCATCTAGAAGGGAAAAATATACAGTCTAATTTTTTTTTTTCAGTTTCTGGCAAATGATCTGCATACATGGTTATCAAAAGAGGTGCTGCTAATAGCCTAATGAAATATTGGGTAACGTTTAATCTCATTCCCAAGGAGAGTCAGAGTGTCTATCAAAAATTTTATCTGAGGCTATAATGACAACTTAGACAATTTCAGTCAAGGGAACAAGGTGATAGTATGTGTTGATTACACTGCCTGCGTGTTAATAGGTAGTTATTATTTTTTCTAAAATAACAGCAGTTAAAAAAATAATGGTGTGTGTGGTTTTAAATATGACAGTTAAATATAAAATTGCCTGTAGAATCTGCTGATGTTTCCTCTGTTGGCCTCTGTAAGTCTCTCCTAGCAGAGTTTTAAGATGATGAAAAAATTACTCTATGAACCTAAAGTTCATATTCTGTCTTCTGAGAGCAGTTAATGTCTGGAGAATGAGAAAGGAAGCACATGGCCTTTAATTTTGATAAAAACTTGTCCTTGTTTTAAGTAATGCTATTAGTGGAATTTTAGAGACCTGATGTAACTTGAGATAGAGATAGGCATAAAACTTCCTTCCTATTATTAGCTGTCTTGATGAAATAAAATGCTGTAGAGATACTAAAATAATAAAAAAATGGAGACAGATATTTTTCTTGTATCTCCAGAAAAGTGAGAGATTCAGGTGATAAATGTCTTTGAGCACTTTTTATCTTCACTTTGAAAATATTTTAGGTTGTAAGGCACGGTCTAGTCTATGCCCAGTCATGGCAATTGCATTTGTGCGGTATTATGGGAAAAGGTATTGCCTTCCCAGAATCTTAAAATTCAATATAACAGGTAATGGGCTCTGAGGATGGTCCACTGCTCAGCTTTTGTTTTTCAGTCCCAGTTTTGCTTCTCTTTGCTCTGCTGCTGCGGGGAGTATGAACTATTCATTTGTTGACTCTTGTTGCCTTCAGTGGTGACAGCTGCATTTTCCCAGGATTACCTGTGTGGCCCATGAATGTATTTAGAGCCAAGCCTATGGAAATCCCTGAAGGCTAAGAGTGGGACTCGTGAGCTATTCTGGGAGAAAGTGGAGTATATGCTGCACATTCTGACATGCTTTTTGTGGGGCTTCCTACTTCGTCAGTATTCACATGTACACTGGAGCTTCTGCTGCTTTCACGCTGTCCCACACAATAGGAGCCCCAATGGCACCTCATTTCCTGGTGAGCTGGAGACAGGAGAGACCTACAATTGTTGCCAGGACATTGTTAACGTTGCCAGGAACTGTAATCAAATAAGGTTCAAGGTTTCATACTGATGTGATGGATGCAGTACATGTGGCTTAGATTGAGGGGGAAGGTTGATATTTGGGCTTGGTTTTCCAAATGTTTCCTCTGTTTTTATCAGTGTGGCTTCTCTTGTGCCAGTTCCTTTCCACGTGGACACAGATCTCTTGCTGTTCTGTTGACATTTTCATGATGGGTTGGGTGTGCTCGCTAACAAGGAGAGATAAAGCTGGGTGGTGTATGTTAGTGTATTGCTACCAGATGTGACATCCAGCAGCTGCACAATAGCATCCAGAAATTTGAGGGTGGAGTAGAGTATCAAAGGCTCCTCCTTCCCTCTGCCCTTCCTCTGCAGAGCAGCAGCTGGCGGTGTTTGGTGGGTTGTGTGTGGATGTGTTTTTCTTTTTTTTTTAATTGGTTTTTTCTTTGTTTGTTTTTGTTTTGTTTGTGCAGGCTTTTTTACATCCCTTCTCCTCCACCCTTCTATACATTAATTTTGGAATATGGGATGGTTGACAGCTGTTCTGTGCTTTTATTCTTTCTTCAAATATCTTGTTAGATGCTGTGGTGTGTAGGTTAGGGTTTGTTTTATTTTTTTGCCTCCATTTGAGATCTCTAAGGTGTTGGAATAGGAATAGGTGAGTGCTCAAGGTCACAGGACTGAAAAATTAATGGAACAAGAGGGAAAAGGCTTGAAAAGGTTGATGTACCTGCAGCTCCAAGCTGTCATGTACTTGAAAGCACCAGAGGCCCTTACTTCTAATTGAACAAGATTTGGAAGTGTCACCCACAGAAATCTGGGCACATGGCACTTTCTCAGGAACTCTTAAAACTTGATAAAAGCTTTGTCATCCTTATAGTAGCAGAGATCCTGAATTTCTTTCCTTAGACTAGAACAGCATGAACATTACCTTGCTGGTCAAATTTAATCACAGTCCTAAAATCAGCTTATGTGTGTTTATTTTGTTTATGATGTAAATACAGAGCAGATGAGTAAGACATTGGGGTTTTATTGTTTGAGGCTTTTAGCTTGCTGAAGTTAGTAGTCAGTCTATTTCCTTCAATAACAAATCAATTTGCTGTTGATGATTTTGGTTTAGATAAAAGTATTGCATCATTAGCAAAGGAATAGCCAAGCTTTTAATATAAAACCATGTGATTAGGTAAGAAAAAAATTTACTTTTCTGTTAGAGCTCATTTGAACACCATTGTATAATTATTGTAATTTCTAGAGGGACACACTAGACCTTCTATAATAAAAAACAATGCAAAGTTGGAATGTCCTTATTGCACAACTTGTGCAATGTGCAGCGTGGTATCAAAGCAAGAATCTTAGCTGTAAGAGTTCATTCCATTGCAATGACAAAAGAAGTGATAGTCACAGTTCTTCAATTAGCCATAGGGGTGTCAGTCTGTGTTCAGTGATGTGTATTCACAACTGGTTGGTCCACTTGGGCTTCTGTGTATTAACTCAAATGCAGTGGGTTTTTTTTTAATTTTTACCTAGGATTGTTTCAAGGTAAAGGTCAATTGCTAAAACAACCATACAACTGTTTTCTCTTCACTTCATAATTTCCCTCACATTAAATACTACCAACTCAGAAAATTAGGGAGCAAGTCTCTTTAAAGGTGATGTAGACAAGTTTGGGTTTTAAAAAAAAAACCTTGCAACACTCCAGATATCAAGTGTCTGAACAAGAACTTGTCCCTAGTCAGCAGTGACATCAGTGACCACTATGTGAAGAGTGCATTTCAGTATTTGTCCTTTCCAGCTAAGCATTTTTTCCTAACAAGTAATTACATGTATTTAGTTGTTGTAGCAGAGTGAATGTTGGTTTGCTGCATTCCTATGTTAAATTAAAATAGTAACAAGTGATTTTTTTGTACACTCTAGACTTTCGTAGCCAGTGGAAGAACATTTTTCAGATGTGCTTAACAAGGTAGCAATGTCAACACACACTCTAAAAATGTATTGCAGAATTGAGTGTGGGGTTTTTTTTAAATGTACTAGTGGAAGTGACTTCCTAAATGGTTGTTGAATGTATACAGTAAGAGCTGTGGAGAGAGTCAACAGTTAAGCACAATATTTTCTTGCTTTTCTCTTTGGTGGAGTTGTCATCCTGCCCCAAGCTGACACAGTGGCTTGAGTGATAGTGTTGTGCCTGGGAATGCCAAGCAACTAATGCTGATTTAGAAGCTGCTAGGTGTTGCTGGTTGTTATATCCCTTTCCTAGGGTCACTGCAGAGAGACCAGGGCTTAAGAATGCATCTGAGGTGCTTCAGTGTCCAGTGCCTTCAGCTTGAAGTGCAACTGGTGTTGATGGACACATGCAGCTGCTTCCTGGGCTTGGCTTGCTGGTCTGGCAAGTGGTAACAGGCAAGAACGGAGGGGGAGGGTGGAAGACATATTAAAGCCTAACCCACTGCAGCTGTTTAAGTGAGTGCATGTCAAAAGCTCTTTAAGTTAAAAATGCGAGCTGCTGCAGTGGGTGGTGTGCTGGTGGTTTTCCCACACCTCTTGCCCTACAGTGATCAGGAGGAATGTCCTCTGCATGGAGTGCTTCCTAGGAGCAAAGCTGAGGCCTGAAGTATATGGTGTGCCCTGTAGCTGTTCTGTCACTTCTTTGTTACCGAAGACCACAGTCAGGGCTGAATATTTAATGGGTGACCAGAGGGAGCTAAAGCAGATCGAGCAAAGCTCATTAAGAAAGTGAGATTATAAATGCTCCTCAGCCTGCTCCTAGACACCTTGTGCGGTCAAAAATTGTTAGACAGTTATGCCAGAGGCAGAAAGAACAGTTTTGTGGTTAAGGCACGCTGCTATAAACTTCCTGTTTGTCTTGATCCCCTGCTCTTCTGTGTCCCCTTATGGAGCAGAGGTGATCATACCTTTCCCCTTCCTAGCCTGTTGTGCCAGCTCCCTGGGGCAGGGAATGTTGTGTGCCCAGTCTGTAGTACAGCAGGGCTCTTGTGATCACTCAGTGCTGTGTTCCCACCTGACACCATGGAGCAAAAGCGTACTGTCCAGCCCGATGGTGAGCCTGGTAAGGAGAGCGTGTGGGTAAGAAAGGGAAGTGTCACCTGCAGAAACACATGCAGGCTGGGAAGCAAGCATTGCATGTGTGGTGGCAGCTGTGACACTGCCAGTAGGACAGCATGTGGGACTGTGCTGATGTGGAGAGCAGATGCAGGATTGAGGGAGTTTCACTGTGAGTGAAGGAGCAGCTTGAATGTGTGGAGTTCTTCTATGGACCAGATGACAGGCAGGTGGGGAGCTTGTGGGTCATGACCTGTCATAGGTGAGTAAAAGGAGTATCATACTGGGAGTTTTTACAGATCACCTGATGGTGAGAAGGAAACAGAACCAAGTTTTTAGAAAATTTGAGGAAGTCTCTGTGTCACAAACTTGTGGTTCCTTTGAGTGACTTAAAGGTCTTTGACATCTGCGGGAAGAGTTATATGGTTGTTTACAAATTAGCCAGGGCTTTTTTTTAGGATATCAGATTTCACTTCTTGATACAGGCCTTGGAGGGGTCAAACAGATATGATATCTGATTGCATCTGCTATTCACAAAGCAGACAGATGTGATTAAGAGAGTGATAATAGCAGCCTTGGCTGTAGCCCCATGAAATAGAGGAGTTTAAGGTCATTAGGGGCATGAGAAACACAAGGAAGCAGAGTGACAGACTCTGGGCTTCAGGAAGGCAGGATTCAGCTTATTCAGGCAACTGGTACCAGGAAACACTGAAGCTTTAAAACACATAAGAGTTCATGAATGCTGGACAGGTCTTGAAGGTTAATCCCTTCAAAGTGGAGGAGTAGTCCTTACCTAGAAAACAAAAGGATGTATTGGAAGACCAGACTGGCTGGGCAGGAAGCACGTGATAGAACTCCAATGCAAAAAGGAGGAGGAAGCAGTAAAAGAGGAACTTAGAAACATTGTCCAAAGGCTGGGGTTTCAAAAGCTCAGCTGGTGTTGGTGTGTACAAGTGGTAAAAAGGACTGCATAAGAGTTTCTACCACTTACAGGACAAGGTTGAATGAGGAAAGTGTGGATCTGCTGCTGAGTAGGTAGCAGCAGGCACAGGTAAGGCTGAGGCACTTGTGCCTTGTGCACTTTAGTTTTCATCAATGAGATCTCACAGCCTCTGTACTTTTGAAGGAGTTCAGCGAGGGCAAGAAAGCTCTTTTGGGCCTAGGAGTGTCACTTGAGAGCTCAGCAAGCTCAGGGAGACTGCCATCTCCACCCTGTGAGGTTTTCAAGATCCAGCTGGATAAAGACCTGAGCAATCTGATCCAACAGTTGACTCAGCTTTAAGCAGGAGGCTGGTCCTAACCTCTGAAAGCTCCTTCTAGCATGAACAGGTCTGTGGTCCTGAAATGTCTGTTGGGAGGGTTGTCCTCAAACATTTAGCTCACTTTTTGAATTTTGATGTGTGTGTTGTAACTCTAGATGTAGAAGATGTAGCTTTTTGTGCAGGAGAAAGCTAAACTTTTTAACATGTCAGGGTGTCTGTCCTTCCCTTGCATAGTCTGTGCCATAGCGTGTGAATAAAAGCATAGTTGTAGTAATGGATCCTTTAGAGGAACTTGTACACTGATTTCTTGAGAAGTATGGTCAGCTCGGTGGGAGGCTGTTCTATGTAATCACCTCAGACTCCAGAACCCAGTAGGATGCTGAGGATGGCTCCGTGTGGAGCTTCTCCGCTTGTGCTTATGACCACTTGTCAATAAAACATTGCTTGAAGGTGCCAGCAGCAGTTCTCCTGCACAGATCTCATCTGATGGGGCCAGTCCCAGTGTGAGGAGGGGAGTGCTGCCCTCCTGAACTCTCCATTGAGTCTCATCTCTGTGGTGCTGTAGTTATCTTCCTTCTTCTGCTGAACTTCTGTTCCCCTGTACTGCTGAGAAGCTTCTGACTTCATGTAAAGGACCATGATGAATGGGGTTGATACTGATAGTTTGCTTGTAAAATGCTTTGGGAGTATTCCCAGTGAGAGGCTCTGTACTGGGAAGTGAGAAGCTGAAGTGTGAATCACTGTTATGCCTTCTCTTGCCAAGCTTCCCAGGCTGTAGCCATGAGGCCTAAATTCCAAGTTGTTCCGGTTTTTCTCAATGAGCTAGTGAAGAAATTTTACTGTTTTTTTGTGTGAGTAACTATAAAGAAGTTACACGTATAAGAGTAGTTAATGAACTGTCCTAATTACAAGATAATTTCTAGGAACTACTTTTAAATTGCAGGACCTTTAAAGACCTTTTGTGGAATTGTGTATTAATGAGGAGCAATCCCACCAGCCAAGGGAAGGATGGAAGAGAGAGAATGGGGTCAGATCTCCTTTGAGACTACAGCATTCTTGCCTTCATTCAGTCTGCAATGAAAAACTAATTTTGGGTGTATTTTCCTTGTGCCAACTCTTTCTTTCCAATCTGAATTGCTGACTATTTTTTTGGAATATTTTTCAGTTGTTTGTAGTGTTAATTCTATCACTGTTTCCTGATAAATTTGAAAGCATTGTATTTGTTAATATATTTTTAAATGTTTCTTTCCCCATGTGTGTAATTATAGTCTTGAGAATTCTCTTCCAGCGTTCTGCTAATGTCTTTAATATTTGTTTTATTCTTAAAAAAAATTCATAACGGATGTATTTCCTGGTTTTGAAGTATGTAATAGGAAGAAAGGAATCACAGTTTCCCCATCTCAGTGACAGCCTGAAGCAGGATGTGTGGCATACAACAGACTTTCACCAGGAGGAGGAAATTAACTGGCTACAAATTAGGGAAAGTTCATGAGAAGTCATTACTCTTCATTTATTTCTAAGTGAAGCTTTGAATCTCTAGGCAAAAGACAAATTATATAGTAAATGGAGTCCCCCTGCATATGAATGTGCAGTGTTTAGATATCTGTGTTGACTGTGACTGTGGTAAGATTATGCAGCTTCATATATTAACTGTGTTATCATTGAGCACTGTCTCTTCTCCTTCCCTTTTTTTAAGGAATGGTGTTTTAATGCTATTAAGTGAAGTACTGATGAATGTTTTCATGGCCAGATTCTGCTTGTTTCCAAGTGGTGTATGGTGGGAGTGTACATAATTTACCCAGATATGTCCTGTCAGCTTTTTTGTCCTTATTCTTTACAGTGCCTGGAAAAGTGAGATAAAGCAGCTTATCTTCTTTGAGACCTGTGCTGCATTCAAAGCAGTTTCAGAAAAGAAAACGAACCTTCAACAATTTTTCTAAAGTTAATATAGCCTAATAACAAAAAACCATGGCCAGAAGAGTTACTGCTAATAAGGCTCAAAATTTGAATTACTCTGAAGAATCTGCAGGCCAGTGGAGGGAGGGGAAAGGAGAAACCTCTAGAATGGCCTAGTACTTTGGAAAAAAAAAAAGCTTTCTTTTTAAATAACCTTTGGTTGCAACATTTCTTTTGCATAGTTTACTAATTCTGTGATGTAGAGTGTCTCTAGGCAATGCATTAAAATCTGCATGATTAAAAAAGTTTACTTCAGCCGTTATTTTTCCTCACTGTGGACACCTCCCCTCCTCCTTTGAACCACTTTGGAGTTTTGTATAGCATAAAATTCAATGTAGTGTTTCAGCGCAGTAATGCTTAGCATAACAGGGCTGTTCTTTTTAAATTTATGCTACTTCATAGTCAGTAACACAGAATTTATCCATAGGATGCTACAGGTAGAGAGAATTAGCTTACCTTGAAGGCATTATTCTCTGTTGCACTACATTTGTTTTGACAGGCAACATATGCGAAAAAGCTATTCAAATGTAGGAGATTCATATTTTAAAAACTGCTTTTGTCCACTTCTTGGCTGCATTTTTTTTTCCTACTTCTTATTCAAATTCCATTTAGGGTATGTTTTATGATGCCTTCATCCTTTCTTGCGACTTTTTGTGCCTAATTCCTCACTTGTAAAAATGTGCAAATATTTTCTCTTCCTTCCTTTGTGTATTTCCTCCATTTTGCTGTGCTGCCTATTTTTGTATTGACCATTGGAAGTTGCTTCCCAGATTAGAATTTGTGTTGCTTATTACCTGGGGAAAAAATGGGTGTTGTTCTGAGGAATTCTACTTAAATGATGGTTGAATATTAATTTCAGTATTTTTACAAAACTGGCAGGATTCCATCAAAAATCTGTGAAGGAGGGGTTTGCAGTGAGAATAGTTTCCTGAACCATTCAATTTTAATAGTAGTGAAGTGATGGTATACAAATCTTAATATGCATATGGTTTGCTAAATTTTCGTGCTGTCCTGTTAGTAGTATCAGGAAAAAGGCCATATAACTGGTGATATATGGTCTGTAGAAATGTCTATATGTAGAGCAGAAGATTCCATGCAGATCTTACTCAAGGAGAGTGAAAGTATTTTTAGCAGTAACACTTCTGTTTGAGGCTCTTGCTCCATTTTCTCTGTTTGAGAGTAGGTTGGCTTCTACACAAGTGAGAGAGGTTGTGTTCCTCCTCTGCCACATATCATCAGGCATAAACTCCTGACATCTCCATGGGAAATCCTGGAGAGCAGTTGGGAATGCCCAGAGGAAGCCAGCTGATGGTCCTATCGATTTGCTTCCCAGTACCTGGCTCCTTTGAAAGTGAAGTAGGCCCGATGAGCATGAGAAAGAATTCATTCCTGGAGCCCCGTTGTCAGCTGGAAGGAGCATTAGAAGAGTAAAATTTCAACAAATCTCTCACTTGCAGAATTTGGCCTGTCAAAGCTTATAAATGAGATGCACTGGGAAAGCTGTTGCCAAATTCACATAGAATGCTTTCTGTCTGAGGGACTGTAATGTATACAATTATCTCAGCTGAAGTTATAAGCTGTTTTGATCTTGATTTTGTGATTTTTTTTTTTTTTTGGGGGAGGGGATGGTGGTGGTGTAAATTATTATAGTAAAATTATGCAATCAAAATGCATAATCTGCATACTCTTGCTGCTTGATGAAACAGGACTTGTTAATGAAAAACCTGAACTGTTGAAAGAAGTGTGGGCTTTTATACATACAGACACATTAAAAGAGTTCTTATTTTTTTTTTTTTTAATTCAGAAAAGGATGCTCGGGTTCATTAATTTCCGGCCTTTGCTGTCTAACAGGCTACTGGTGGAAAAGTGACACACTGTGTAACATCACACCAATGCATGCATGCCTTCATTTTTAACTCTTTTAACATCCTGTGGCCCAACACAATGTGAGGATCTCATATGAGGCTTGTTTCCTACCATGTGTGGGTTGGTCGTCATGGTGCTTGGTTGTGAAGTGGAGGTAAAGCTGCCGGGTGCCAGTTTTACATTTAGCCCAGACGCACAGTGAGGTACCTGTCCCAAGGGCTTTGTTTCTTCCCTCATATCAGTTCTATTAGTTTATATATTTTGGCTTTTAAATATCAAGGGATTAAAAGCCATACACAGTTTGATAGTGCAAACCATGTTGTCTTCCTAGGGCATGTTCTCACCTGATAAACCATAGTGTTTTTCCCTGGCTGAGTTAATTCTGGGTGCTGTTCTGTAAAGTGGCATGATACACAAAAGTGCTATTCTGATATATTTTGTGGGTCTGATGTCCTTCAGGGAGTCAAGGACTGTGGGCTTAAGAAGCAGATGCGGCATCTGTGAGCCACACGTGGTCCACGGAGCACACTTAGTATTTCTCCTTGTCAGTGGAACTGTTTGTGTGAGTTTTTTCTTTTGGATCGTTTTTTTCTTTTTTTTTTGGGTTTTTTTTGTTTTGGTTTTTTTTTTTTTTTTTGTTTTGTTTGTTTTGTGTTTTTTAATTTTTAATTTATTTGTTTTTGTTTTGGGACTGTTTTTAGTAAAAATTATTCAAGTTGCTGCCATATTTTTCCTGAAGGTCCAGGTATGGCCTGCCAGCATGTGTTGAATGGTTTTACATTTTGCACTGGTGAGATTCCATTTTATCCCTTCCTACCCCTGGCCACAGGCTCCCACATCTTCCCTTTGCCTGGGGCTCCTCATGCTCTCTCCTAGCCACCTTGTGGTGTGAAATGTGTAAAAAAAACAAGAAAGAAGGTCTTGGTGTGTGGAAGTTAATGGTGAAAGTACACATGTCCATGGGCCTCCAGGCACAGTAGGTGGCAGGCATGTGGGACATACCAGGCCTTTTAATTCCACCAAGCTTTATTTGAGGTGCACGCGCCCACCCTTTGGGAATTTCCAAAGCGTTTTTCCAGTGCCTTGGCTGGAGAAACTTGTGCAAAGCATTCAAGCAATCCTGTGAGTCAGACAGAGAATTTGACCATAGCCTTTCCTGGCATCTGGAGGTGAATAATCAACAGCTAAACCCTCTTGAAATGTTTTCCTTTGATAAGAGCATGAGCTCAGCTTAGCAGAGATGTTGAACAGACACAGAGGGTATTTCTAGTGGGATGGCTGTGAAATCAGGAAGGCTGACTGGAAAGGATGCAAATACACAAGTGACAGGTCAAAACCTGACACATACCTGCACTCTGTTTTGTATTCATAGCATGTAGCACTGACTGACTGTTTCAGGCCACACTAACGTTTTTTTTTTCTTTCCTCTGAGGTAGCTCACAGCTTCTGGTATTACTGTACACTGCAACCATTTGCCAGTAATTTTTGCAGGGGGTTGTCAACAATGCCTGTGTTCTGTGCCATAGTGCTGCTCCCCAGGGCTTAGTATTGGGGCCAATCCTGTTTAATATCTTTAATGTCCCCTCCTGACAAGGGGACTGAGGGCACCTATTAGCCAGTTTGCAGATGGCAAAAAGCTGGACAGGAATGTTGATCTTGGAGGGTGGGAAAGCTCTTCTGAGCAATCTGGAGAGGCTGGATTGATGGCTCAAGGCCAGTTGTGTGAGACTGAATAAGGTGAAGCGCTGAGTCCTGCACTTGGTTCAGAAGAAGCCCTTGCATTGCTAAAGGCTGAGGGAATGTGGCTGGAGAGGTGCCCAGCAGAAAAGGACCTGGGAGTGCTGGTCAATAGCTGCTGAACATGAGCCAACATGTGCCCAGGTGGCCAAGCAGGCCAATGGCATCCTGGCCTGTGTCAGCAATACCGTGGCCAGCAGAAGTATTCCCTACTATGCCCACCTGTACTTGGCACTGGTGAGGCCACACCTTGAATCCTGTGTTTAATTTTGGGCCGCTCATTTCAAGAAAGACATTGAGGTGCTGGAGCTGTCAGAGAAGGGAAACAGAGCTGGTGAAGGGTCTGAATCACAAATTATATGAGGAGCAGCTGAGGGAGCTGGGTTTGTTTAAGCTGGAGAAAATGTGGCTCAGGTGGAACTCATCACTCTCTACAACTACCTGAAAAAAGGTTGTAGGGAGGTGGGGATTGGTCTCTTCTCCCAAGGGGCAAGTGACAGGACAAGAGGAAATGGCCTCAAGTTGTGCCAGGGAAGAAATTGCCAGATTGGATATTGGGAAAAAATTCTTTCTAGAAAGGGTAGTCATATTTGGACTAGATTGCCCAGGGTGGTGTTTGAGTCACCACCCCAGGAAGTATTTACAACCTGTACAGATGTGGCATTCGGGGACATGGTTTAATGGGGAACTTGGCAGTGTTAGGTTGACACTTGTATTTAATGATCTTAAATGTCCTTTTCAGCCTAAAGGATTGTATGATTCTATAAAGATTTAGAGAAACCAGAATAAGAGAAGAAATAAATGTGTCCAATTCAACCAAGAAAATACTTCTTTTCCTCTATGGCATTAATGAAAAGTAAAAAAAAATCTTCCAACCTTCAGGTTTTCTTTTATCTATTACACAAAGACCTGCCTACTCAATGTTTTTTCTTTTCCTCCCAGGGAGGGTTTAGCAGCCCTGTCAGGCTTTCTGGCTGTGTGTCAGTATAGTGGCTTGTAGACACAAATGGTATCAGGCTTTAGAGGTGCAGGAGACACAGTAGCATTAATGCAACATGGTCGTAAACACCAACAGGGCTTTATCTGTGTCTCCTTTTAATGATTTTTCTTGAATATGGCTTGCTTTAAAATAGCAGTTCAGGTCCCCTGTGTGCATTTTGACACTGGTGCTCAGCTGAAGAAATAGATTGTCTTTCAATAGCAAGGGTTTTGAGGAGAGTAAGACACCAGCAGAATAAATAAGTAAATATTGAAGAAAACAAACAAGACCCCCCCCTTTCACATGGTGAAAGAAGCAACCCAGGAAAAAAGCAGGTTTAAAGGATGGGTAGGAGGGCAAAACCAAGCCAGTTTAAATGCATGGCTTTGATGCATTGCTTCATTTCCCTCCTCCCACTATGACTTGTTGTCTTTCTACATTAAGCTCCAGTCTCAGCGTAGTGAATGTTTTGCTCCCTAAGTCCTGCTCCTGCCCTTGCTCTCCTGCTGATGCCCCTGCTGAGCTTAGTGCTGACAGCTGGGAAAATTCCGTGTGATTTAGACTTGGGAAGTGCTGTATCAGCACATGGGAGATTAAGGATTTTAGTAGTTTTTTTTTTTTCCTTGCTTGTAGAGGGGAATTAGTGAGCTCCCAAATTCACTGGATTTATTGGAAATCCGTGCCTGCTGAATGTGTTTATTCCCCCATGTTGCTGGCTGTACTCTTGACAGGTGCTGAGAGGAGATTTATAGAAACAGCAAATATTTGCTTGAGTGGCTGAAATATCTGAGGATTATTTAGATGTGACTCTATCATCATCTCTCTTAGTTCTAGTTCGATAATTCAAATGCATTAGCTCGAGTCTTGGAAAATTTTAATCTACTTCTCTGTTGGATTTTATACTGGTTTTATGATGAAATCCTACTACCAATGGACTAGTACAGAGCTGAGACACAGACTTTGAGAGTAACTTTTTTTTCCTGGTTTTTTGTTTTGATGAAGTAATATTATAGGGAGAGCAGAACATGGCTGTAGAAGGGTGCTGCTCCTTACAGTAGAAAGACTTTGGTTGTGTTCCTCTAACTCAAAGGAATCCTGGAAAAACTCTTGAAGATGTTCTGTATTAGTTCCTCTGTTCATATTTCTGCAGGACTGCTTTTTGCAGAATTTAAATTTATTGTTAAATATTTTTGTAGATAAGTTGTACACCACTAGTTTTTAGAGGAGATACAAGAGGATGAGAAAATAAGAGGAAAACAGATATCTCCTTCCAGATGTTCAGGACCAAAATTTTAGAAGGAAACAATAAAAACAAATCATTAACCTTCCCTCAGGTTTCTAGCAAAATACATAGAAATCAATATCAGCTTTGCAGTTATTTGAGATACTGACAAATATGTGCTGTCATGCATGAAGCCTGGAAGAAAAGTTCAGAACTGGTGCCCTGTATGGAAAATTCCAGGTCTGTGGTTATTCTTATCTCTTCACAAGTTCTTCTACCTTTGTCACTTTGCCTGACTGTTCAGGGAAGTAGGTAATTGCTAAGGTAGCAAGATCTAGAACTGGTAAAAAACGTCTTTGTTACTTGCCCATAGTACTCAGCAGAGCACTGAGGGTGTTTGTGGCTCTGTACCACCTGCCCTCGTGTTTCTTAGCACAAGAACAGCTGCTTTGCAGCTGCTTGCACCCCTGGCAGGGCTAGAGGTTATCAGAACCAAGCAGCTGAACTTCGTTGGGTTAAGATGATACCTGCTGGATTGATGGAAATGCTTAGACAGAGAAATGACAAATTTCTTCTGGTTCATTTTGCATTTTCTTCTCCCACCCCACACATTTTCCATCTACAGGTGCACTGCTGGGAACACTGTCCAGTGAAGTGCTTCAAAGGCAGAGGGCCTACTACTGTGTCTTTCTAGCCCTTCCTCAGTGAAGAGGCTGAGCTAATTTTGCTTCCCTACAAGCCTTCACACAGTTCTCAGCTCCTGCCGTTTGATATTGCATTAACATGCTCCATCTGGGGCTGCTTACCACGATTTCCACAGGAGCTGATGGTATTGTAAACTGTGCTGTTTATTTACAAGTGCTGGTGTGGTTTTATTTTTGTAGTTTGTTTGTTTGTTTTGACTGTCTTCTTCTGAGTACCATTCAAGATAGATTTTGAAATTGTTCTCCCTTTCCTTTGCTGCTCTTACAGCAAGATGGTTTCAGTGTCTGAGAGCCCATTTCAGCAGGGGTAGTTTGGCTTTGTGGATGTCATATCCTTGAATTTACTTTTTTTTTCCTTAGGCTTGGGGTGACCAGATATTTATTGACCTTAATGGCCTGTTTCAAAGCCTGCTGACTGGAAGGAGTAAAGTGCATCTGAGGCTTTGAGTTTCTGGGAGCACCAGTCACTTTGGTTCAGTTGATGCATGGATGTATCTTTGCAGTAATTTTTATATGAACACCTTGGTCATGGCAGGTGTGTTCCTGAGCCCTGAAGGGGCAAAGCTTTGTAGATGACTGTGCTTCAAAATATTTTTCATTGACTGATTGCTAAATTAGTATTCTAGGAAAACCTGAAAATATCAAATGCAGTAAGAAATTAATAGAATGAGATATGACTTAATGAGAAATCACAAACCTGGAGAGTCAACTGACACCCACAGCAACACTGGACTTTGATGTCAGTTTTGTATTCACATAAAAGCATTTAAATGCATTAAAGAAATGAGATGCATTCTTGTTTTCAATTAGGATATTGCATCTCTCCTGCTTCCATATACCTTCAAGTTCAGCTCCAGTTTCCATTTTAATACTTGGAAAGTTTGAGTTGCCATGCATATTGAATATGTGAATGTATCTCTTTATTTTGGGATCTGTTGACCTGACCAAACTAGCACTGGCAGAAGTAATCTTCTTTTGCCAAAGATGATATTCCATGTTAACTTTTGCCAGTGAGCAGTGAGATTTGTATTGTGTTCTGTGTCATCTATTGTTGGGTAAGGACTACAGAAATGATTTGGTTAATAACAAAGACCTGTTCCTAACAATAATTCACACCACCAACACCATCAGCTCTCCCCCCCCAGTACATATATGTACATATTTAGAGAACTTAGTAAAGCAAAATTTTCTATGAAATGTGTTTCTTGTATGTGGGTGAGGGGAGGGGATAGGAAGAGGATGAAATGAGTATGGTTCAAAATTTACTTTGTCTAGCAAACAAATCTAGCAAATGTTTTGGGTATGAAGGGAGTGAAGTGTGAAGAGAAGTATTATGGGTATTGCAACTGTAATAAAAAAGAGAAAAGAAGAAAAAACTATTGCTCCAAAGGGGCTACAAATGCATCTTTATTTCCCTTGTCTCATAGCTGTGAAGAAGAGACATTATAACTTATGTTTATGGAAAAATCTATCTAGAGTAATTTTCTCTGGGCCTTGTGGCCTCATGCTTGGCAGGAGATGCGTGGGAGAAGATGCAGCAGATTGTTTTGCTCAGAGGAGTAGCCAGAGCCCAGTGCGAGCACCAGAAACACTCTGGCAGGCACCATGCTGAGCCTGTGACCTGTTGAGGCTTTCAGCTCAACTGCCTTAGCCTGTGTCATTTGTGTGATGACAGAAATGGCCAGGCAGTGGTTGTCTTTCACCTTTCCTCCCTGCTTCTAAAATTGTCCGTGTCATTTACAGCACTTTCAGTCTGCTTCACTTAGCTCTGCGGGAGACTTCAGTCCAGTGCAACTGGACTTCCCTTTCTCTTCACCTGATGGGAGAAAAGGTGCATCTAGAGTAATTGCTCTAGTTGAGATGGTAGGCTGTGTAGATGTAAATCTAAATTACTCTGGGCTGGGAGCAGCTGAGGAGGGGATTCCTCCCACCCAGTCATGCTGTGCCTGTGCCTGGCTGCCAACACTCCCAAACCAGTCAGCAGCCACAGTGAAATTCTGGAAGTCGTCCCCGTACGCGTGGCAAACTCATTTTGGGTTGCCTGGGCTGAGTTCCCTTTGGCTGAGCTTCTGTCCTCTTTTACAGTTTCAACACTTCATAGCCCTGAGACATTGTCTTCTTCCTAATTAATCTTTTCATTCTTTGTAGAGTCTGGACTTCCTCTCAATATCCTGTTTAAAGTGTTTATTCATCTGGGCAAGCTTCCAATCTGTCCTTACCATTTTTTCCCTTCCTGCTTGCAATGGGAGTGTGAATAACATTTGCCTTTTTCAAGTGAGGTATTTCTGTGCTTGAGCTGAAGTGTTTGAGCACAGCCTCTGTAATTTCCTTGGTTTCTCAAAATTTACCATTCCAAGATCCTAAAGTCCTCATTGCATTTCCTTTTGTCTATTTGATCCTTCTCACTAAATTTACATATGCAGCAACTTTTGACAATCAACTTTTCTATCCAGTCTTTGCTTTTCACTAAAGCAGTGGGTAGAATAGATTTCTCTCATATTTTCCCTGTTTATATAATAGGGGGGGAATAGCTCTCAAACATTTTCTTTTTTGTTTTTGGGCAACATTTATAAAACAAGGTAAAAGAAGTAGCATATTATAGTGTCAGAAAGTAGAAGTTGTCATTAATGAAATGCTGTTTGTATGTATCCACTGACCTTACTAGCTGCAGCAGGCTTGGAGTCACTCAGTATTGAAAGACTCTACAGGTTACCCAAGAGCTCTGTGCACCTGGTCTGTGGCCTGTTGGTGCATTACATGGATCTTCCAAACAGTCTCCATCAGGCTTTTGCATTCAAAGCTGGCAGCTTGCCTGAGGAGTAACGAATATCCGTGGCAATTTCTAGGCTGAAGAGTCAGAGCAAAAAGAGGAGAAACACTGTAATGGAGATAGGACCAGTGGAACAGTTTTTGGGCTTTCTTGGACCTGTGGAACAGTTTTTGGGCTTTCTCCCTCTTTCTCATGTATGTGAGAGTTAGCCATGCCTTCAGTAAGGGGGTTATTTTTTAGGAAAGCAAATATCCCACATTATTTTAACCTAGTAATTTCAGGGCTAAACTTGTTACACTGACACCACTGGAAATAGGATGCATGGGGCTTGCTTCTGGGACATAGTGGCTTGTAAATAAAACCATGACCAATAAAACCAATGAAAACTTTTTCCCAATGTCTGTTTTTTTTTCCACTGTGTATTCATTCAAACCTGACCTCACCTCTCCTCAGTGAAGATGTTTGCTCTGTGCCAATCACACAGATTTATCTAAGCATAATAAAAGAGCACAAAAAAGTACTGTGTAAAATCAGTAAGAGGAATAGTATTAAGTGCACAAAGCCGAAAATGTAAAAAGCCTATAAGTTTAGAAAGTTTAGAAATTTGGCCCACAACATTCCCCAGAAATGTCATTGTGTTGGTTTTGTCCCCTTGCTTTCCTTGGAGATGTAGAATGCCTGTGTGGAAAACCCCCTCTTGCTCCTTCCTTTTCATTCCTTTCCATCACTGAAATAAATCCAAGTCCTCATAGTTCACATGAAATGGATGCAGTCCAGGGAGATCATTGCCCTGTTCTCATTATTAATCTAGAAGGTTTCATACTTGCAGCGTGTCGCTGCGCAGAGGCGTCTGCCTGGGGGCTGGGGGAGAGGCGGAATTCCTCCCTCAGTACCCAGCAGTACTTCAGGGGTGATTTTGTGCAGATTTAAGCATGAGGTGGCGCAGAGGCAGCCCAGCCCCAGCCGCTCTCACGGGGACTTCATGTGGGAAGGGGAGTCGCCGGGCTGATCTGCTGTGGGACATTCCGCTGAGTTCCGCCCATTCCATCGCCAGTCCCTGACCCGGTGGGGAATTCCAGTTGGAGGTGATGAGACCTACGGAAAACTGAGTCACACTGTATTTAAATGAAAATAAATATTTAGTGAGTGTTTTTCTTTAGGACCCTCTTGTGTGAGACTTATTAAATGTCAGTGTTTAACTGGAGTGCAAACACAGCTGAAATTAGAAAGGTTGATTTTGCTTAAAGCTGTATGCCATTGCAGACTGGGGTTTGTAACTGCATTATTAATGGCTTTTCCCAGTGACCTGGCCTGAAGTTCTACCAAACCACAATCTCACAGCTTGCTTCAGGTCTGCAGGGAGCTGACACACCATGGCAGCTGCTCTCAGGCTTCTTGCCAGAGATCAAATCATACAAGAAAGCAGCTAAAAACTCTCTGAATGCTTCCCCTGCCAGTTTCCCCTCTCTCCGGGCACCCCCATCCCTCCCCCAGGTAAGCAAGGGTTGTCTAATTCCTGCAATTTGTTTGTGAGTGGGAGGAGGATCTCCCAAGGGCATCAACACTCTGGAGAAGTGGTCTCTGGTAGCTCTTTCTGGAGGAGTCATTGCCACTTCTTTCCCTGTGATTTTTTAAAATAAATGATGCTTTATATGCATTGATGTTGGATTAATACTTACACCTAGCCTCCAAGGATTGATAGCTGGGTGACTTTTGGTGTAGAAATTAATATTTTTGGTGGTCAAAATGCATGGAATGTTCTATACATGGAATCCATGCTTTGAGATACAGAAGATGGATGGTTTTTACCTTATGAAAAAGTTTACTATTTTATGAATCTCAGGTAGGACAATTGTTGTTTTTTTTAGGTTGTTTTGTTTTTTTTCTTTCAAAATCACAACATTAAGTAACCCAAAAGCCAAGTTCTGATTAACTTGTATTTCAAGGTTTCTGGAAACACCAAAGATACACTTTTTTTTTTTTTTTTTTTTGTGAGCTGCACATGTAATTCATATTAATTCTGTTGGCATCTTATGAATTTTCTTATTAATTCTTATTATTTCTTAAGATTGAAGACTGTTTTCTTGCAAATGAAAGATTATTTTTTTCCGTGGCTCAGGAAGGGAAATTTTTGAATTGTGAGAATATTTATTTTTATCTTATCGACAAGGATGTTGGGATGAAACAAATGCTTCTTTAAAAGACAGCAGCTGGTTCCAGCCTCCAGGTTTGAAGTATTTTCAGTCTCATCTGCTTACAAGCAGCTGGAAGCAAGCCTATATGGGTTGCTTATTTAAGAGGTTAACGTACTTTCTATGGGAAATGCAGAACTGGATCTCACAGAAAGAAATATATTAATGTTGTCAGTGATGAGTTTTCATAAATTGAATTTGCACCAAGAGCCTTTGAAAAATGCTTTACACTGAAAGTAATTTTGATCTTCTGCAAATAAAAATAACAAATGTTTGACCATAGTCAGATTGCAGTTGTAAATGGCAGTTTAGCTATTTCAGATTTGTCAGTTGATTTAGTTTTTTTAGATGAATTTGAAATAAATATCCCAATAAAAGGAAATTTTCAGGGGAGGAGAGTTGTTTTACATTCTGGTTACTGGCAAGGGAAGGAATGCTTGTGCATAGCCAGAATCTGAAAGGCAGCCTTTCTTATTCATGGAGAGTGTATGTGTGTGTATATATGTATATACATAGATATATCTGTATTTATTAGAATTTTCTATGCAACTGGTATCTAGCACCATATAAGTCTAGCAGAAAAAAAGATTCAGTTTGAGAGATAACCATTCAGCAACTTCATTGGAATGATGTGGGTTGTTCAGCTGATGTATTTCTTAACAGAGAATATGTACTGAGTGAGAAGGGATTATTTTCACTTGAACTGTTCTTGTGATGGAGGGAAGATGAGACAGCAGCAAAGTGGGTCATGCTGAATCCCTCATTCTGTGGATAGACTTTGAAAAAATGGAAATACAGTGAGAAATTGACAAGTTTATCCTCTTCTTGCTGCGTGCACATCCTGTATTTTCAGGTTTTAATAAAACTGGTAATTCTGTAGTGTATACTCCTTAAATTCTCAGCAGCTAACATGTATTCAAGATGTCTCCTTTAGGAAAGTTTTCCTCTTTCCATATGCTAAGTAGGGAGCTGTGAGCAGCACTGTCTTAAAGGGAGAGAAATGCCTGGTTCCAGAATGGCAGTGACAGACATTGTAGGGTAAAAAAGGTGACAGTAGTGTTTCCCCAGAAAAAAGAAGTTTGCTCACACAGTGTGGTACTTACTGTAAATTACAATGACCTGCTTAAAAAAAAAAAATTGTCAAAAAAAAAATCCTAAACATTGTGAAATATAGTTTGAGATGGGTTTATGCTTAAGATGTTGATAAGACTTTTATTTATTTTTCTAACAATTCTTTGAATATTATTGCTAAACATGTGACTAAGTCCTGTTAGATGATCTGTATGAATGAATGTAAGTAGCTGGATGAAAGTAGCTGAAGATACAAAATATGGTATCAATTTGCCTTTTTGCAAACCTAAATGTACCCCACAGCAAACTTCTTCTTGATGGTATTTTGAGCTTGGAGGTTTGAGTGGTCCCATGTTTTCTCTGCAGATACTCTTTCCTGGTATCAGTGGATTCCAGGAGTCTGGGCCCAGCCACTGTTGGCTACTTGAGTCAGGGCATTGCAGTACACACACCTTTAGGCAATTTCCTACTTTTGGCTCATTTAACACCCAGAACCTTCTTACATGAGATAACACGTGAGCTGTTATATATTTACTATATCATAAAGTTCTTCTCACACTTTAAAAGAAATAACAGGGGTTGGGTCGAATATTCATTGCCCTGATTTACAGAATGTGTTCTTTAGCTGTGGCATTCATTTCTGAGGAGGTATTTCACATCTCCACTTTCCCTCACTTCTGGTGTGACCTATGTGTGTGCATATGGCTCTGTTTCACTGCAGAAATGCTGTGTCTAGCAGCCTATTTGTCCTCCTTGGTTTTCTGCACTTTAAGAGAACTGATGGACACTTCTGTTTGTGTATCCCTAGAGTATGATTTTCTGAAACCACAAACAAGGAAAACCCAGCCCTGGGATGCAGGTGCCGCAGCAAGTTACTGGAGATCAAAGGGTTTCATTTTGTGAAGAGATGCTATCAA
Organism: Motacilla alba alba; assembly: GCF_015832195.1. NCBI lineage: Eukaryota > Metazoa > Chordata > Aves > Passeriformes > Motacillidae > Motacilla > Motacilla alba. The sequence goes on along the minus strand of NC_052017.1, from coordinate 60,669,630 downwards.
ATCAGAAGGTGTAGGAAAAGGAGAATGTTTTTAAGAGGCCTCGATCTAGGGTGTTTTTTCCTCAGGACATATAATTTAATTTTCTGAAAATTTCAGAGCACTTTACCAGTGCAATTTTTTCCTAATCTTTCCTGTGTTATGTTGACAGTTTGTGAGCTGGGAAGGAGTGCTATAGGTGAACCACAGAGCTTCCACATATTGATCTGTGTTTCTGTTCATTTTTTGTTTTTCTTTAAGAGTAATGGCAGAAATGTGCTTTGCAACTTTCATATGAATAGGAACGAAAAACAAAGCAGCCAATATGAGACAGATATGCGTCCATATGTCTTGATCAGTGCTTCTTCCTGTTTCTTTTATAGGAATGCTTCACTATAAGAGTTCTTTCAATATCTCTGCCTTTGCAGTTAATGATTGTAATGAATAATTAACTGTTACATTATATCATAGCAGTGCACTTCTGAGTGTTTTTTTGTTTTTTTATAAATACACCTGTGGGTTGATAAATAGAAATGCTAATAAATTAGTGTAAGGCAGACTACATGGGAGAGTTTGAAATACCTAAAAGTTACAGGTTGTTTTTGATAAGAAAAATCCTGAGAGTATGAATTTTGTGTTTAAAGGATTTCCTAGAGTTGCATAATTCAGTAGTAAAAAGACATTAAACTGGAATTACATCTGGGTTTTCTTTTGCAAACTAGAAATAAATATGCTCTCAGAAATGTGAATGGAGGGGAGATAAAAAGGTACTGTGAAGTTGTAAATCATGAGAGTGTGAAATAAATAGGAGCCAAATACAGTATTGCATCACGATAATGCGACAGCTAATGCTTTTTAAGCTGTACTGCTCAATCCATACCTTTTTCAGAGTGAAGACGTTCAAAGTTGTGGGGAGGCATAACCTGTTTCAGGATGGAAGGAAGGATCCCTCTGGCACTGAATTCTCACCTGTGCAGCAGCACTTGCTATTTTGCTCTGTTTGCACTGGGGATGGTGGTTGGGGTGAGAGAGACTTCCCAAAACATGTTTCTTGGAGTCCAGAAACTTGAGGCAGCTTCTACTCTGTGCTTGGTCTGGGATTTCAACACCCTAGTCCTTTGTAGCATGTGCTCTTGGAAACACAGCTTGGTTATTCTTAGAAGGACTCATGTCAGTCACAGGTTCATATGTCTCCAGGGAATGCCTATTTAGGAGAGGTTTCAAAATTTAGGATAATACTGCCTATTTATCTGAGAGATGTGTCATTTTTAGAATTCCTGTCTAAATATCAAAATTGTTTTCTGCTTGTTTTGGTTTCACTCTGCTAAATTGATGACTATAGTCCCTCATTTGAAGTTGAATAATAAAGATCTTAACATACTGTTTAGGTTAAAGCAGCTTTACATTTCATTAGGAAAATATTGTGCAATGATTATATTTGGATCTCATCTTTTTCTTTTCCCTGCTAGTATTATTCTGTGGTGGCCTTCAAACAAGGGATCCTGTTAGAATCTCACTGGGTGGCCAAAAAGGAGATTACAAAAGTTATAAAGATTCATGTTTGTTTTGGGTGGAGGCTTCAAAGGCTCACAGGCTTCCTTACACAAGGATGCAGTCAGGAAATGTGAAGGCAGGGAAAAAAAGATTCTGAATCTGTTTTGTGTAAAAAGGGGGTCATAAAGCCACTGTCCTTGCTTAGCCTCAATGGAAAGGCAGTGTAGTGATGGATTTCTTTGATGTTTGTGTTAGTTGCAGCCAATAAAGCTTCTTTCTTTTCTTTACATGTATGCCTTAGTAATGTAAAATGCAGTGACATATTCATAAGGCAAATTGTAAACAGTGTGCTAAAGCTTAGCAACTTAATGCCTATAGTTTTGAGGTGCCGGATGATGGAATGTATTCCAGTCCATATGTTCTGCAGATTGCAATTAGTAAAACCCTCCTGCTGCTATGTGGGATAAAGTGTGAGTTAGGATTTAAAGCTGTATGCTTCTTTTTTTCTCTTTGATAAGTTACTGAAGGAATTACCTCATCAAGATAACTCACTCATGTGGCTTGTCCAGGCTGGTCTGTATCTGGAGGCCTTCTGATATTGCTGTATATAACCTACGTTATTAATTTTATCAGGTGATGTTAAGATATGGCTGTTAATCAGAGTTCTAACATGATATTATGAATGTCTGCAGGAACACAGTTCTTTATATACCATGTAAGACTCTTAACGCTTAAATGATGGTGCACAGATACGTAGCAAGGATGGATGAAAATAAGAGGAAGAAATAATTTCTTGTCCTATTCAATTGACTACTCTCATAAAGAAAGAAAGGAAATGCTTGGCATTACTAATATGCAATTGCTTATATGTGCTCTCAGAGGTGTTTTCTGCTATGTTTTTAAATGTCTAGTACTCTTGGTCAAGAAAAAAACTTTTGTCCTTGTGTTTTCTAGATGTAAATATTTTTTCTCCTGAGGTTCCCACCCTGCCACCCTCTCACTTTTCTTTTAGGAGGCTTCCACTTAATGAAGCTGCAGACAGGAAGTGGTTCAGATTGTAGAATGGAAGCTGGCAACATGCGTATGCATGAGAAGATGCTGTGAGATTGTCAGGGCTTTGAAAGAAAGTCACCATGGAGCAGTAATCCCACGGAGGAATGACTCTATGTACTTGAGTTGCTTCTTTGAAATTGTTGCCCTTTGTCAATATTTACCTATGTAGGCATTATTGATTGGGTTATTAATGTTCATTAAAAGGTTAAACTTTGTACCACTTTTGTGGTGAGGTAGTTCTTTGTTTTAGTGGGGAACTGAAGTTACAGAACACCCAAGCCGTGTTTTCGTTTGTCATTGGGGGCATGCTGCAGAGATGTTACAGCTGGTTTTGAGCTCCTTCTGGGTCTGTGAGCCAAGATGTAGGGGAAAGAGAGGGGTCTTATCCCAACACTAGGACAGGACATAGCTCGGGGTTCTTCTAGGTAAGGAGATGATGTGCAGCTGAGCTCAGTAATGGGATGCAGCCTAAAACTGACTTGGCCAAAACTGCCTGGGCAGTCACGACAGGGCAGGCAGATGAGATCTCTCCCATGCTGTTGCTGCTTGGACAAATTACTATGTGACAGCAACTAACCAATACAGGACATGTCCATTTAAAATCATAACCTGAAATCACTCCCCTATTTATTTAATCAAACTGAAGCTGAGGAGTGGCAGCAGACACTGCAGTATTACAAACTGCCCAGAACCCAAGCCGGCCCTGCACTTTGGCCACAACAACCCTCTGCAGCACTGCAGGCTGGGGACAGATGGCTGGACAGCAGCCAGGCAGAAAAGGACCTTGGGTACTGATTGACAGCAGCTGAACATGAGCTGTGCCCAGGTGGCCAAAAAAAGCCAGTGGCATCCTGGCTTGTATCAACAATAATGTGATCAACAGGACCAGGGAAGTCTTTCTTCCCCTCTACTTGGCACTGGTGAGGCCAAACCTTGAGTGCTGTGTCCAGTTCTGGGCCCCCCAATTTAAGAAGGACGTTGAGATGCTGGAGTGTGTCGAGAGAAGAGGACAGAACTTTACCAGAATAAGGCTGGTAAAAGGTCTGGAGCACAAGTCTGATGAGGAGCAGCTGAGGGAGCTGGGGTTGTTAAGCCTTGAGAAAATGATGCTCAGGGGGGACCTTATCACTATCTACAACTGCCTGAAAGGAGGGTATAGCCAGGTGGGGTCCATGGCTTCTCCCAAGTAACAAGGGACAGGACAAGAGGACACAGTGTAAAGCTGTGCCAAGGGAGGCTCAAGTTGGACATTAGGGAGAATTTCTTCACAGAAAGGGTGGTTGGGCATTGGTATGGGCTGCCCAGGAAGGTGGCAGAACCACTGTCACTGAAGGTGTTTGAGACTGGATGTGATTCTTAACCACAGAATCACAGATTCTGTGATTCTGTGGTTAATGGAGCATTCAGCAGCACTACGTGGGAAAAAATCAAGCAAACTTAATTTTCTTGGCAATAGTTACCCTTGTTTTCCATTTCAGGAGGATCTAGGGCTCTGTGGAATATAACTAGAGATTGTCATTACAAGTCAGTTTCCCAAGACCTCTTTTCCTCAGCCCTGACTCTTAAATTAGCTGCAAAACCTCTAAAAATAGACATTACAGTGTGATTGTTGCAAGATTAATGTTATGGATTCCACAGATGTAAATTATTATTCAGTTTGGGAAGGTTTGCATGTATAAATCTCTCAGAAATACCTTCAAGCAAATATTAAAGGGGTGGAGGATGTTCTGTTTTGGGTTTCTATTGGAGTACTTGTTCCAAGAACTAGCTTCAGTTGGACTCTAGTGGCAGAAAATGAAAGCGGACATAATTTCCACTTAAGTTTGAGAAGGTCAAACCAGTTTTTTAATCCTGACCCAAATCTAAGAACTGTCCCAATTTCATCAGTCTAGAGGTGTTCCATTAATTTAATGAGCATCCTTGCCATGATGAATTTGGAGATGAGCAGCCTTACAAATGGAAGCTGTAACAACCATTACACCAGCAAAAATCAGTTTTGTCACTGGTGTGGCAGGTGTTCAGACAGGCTTTCTTTCCTGCTGTCCTGCCTCAGAGCCACTGCTGTAAACCTGAGAAAAATCTGATTATTATTTATGTTTAGACATCCTAATGTTGCTGTGACGGTACCCATGGGCACTTGTCTGATTGTGTTTGCTATATTATAAACTATGGTAATATGGTTGTGTGGCTGTTTCTAGTTATTCACAGAAGTAACTGATTGCTATCTTTTAAAAAAAACCCAGTGATTCTCCCTTCTGAATTTGATATCAGTATAATTAAATTAAGTATATATGTTCTTAGATCTCATATGACTAAAACTTTGCTTTCTGAATGTGAAGGTATTTTCTTTGTTCTAGAAATACATCCTAAACCTTATAGAGCCGGTGGTTAAAAGTGAGTGACTGTCTAAAGATACACAGACACAAAAACAATAAAAAATACTATTTGAAATTTTATTTATTATTCCTTGTAGTGCCTTTTTAGAAACTTGAATATGGTGTCTTCTTACCTATCAATGTTTTTTTCATTGTTTTTGTATCCAGACACTAGACTCCATTTCTACTCTTTTTAAAAAAGAAGTTTAAACTTCTCTGTTTGTCAGAGTCACTGTAATTTTCTCAAGGCTGGGTTCTTCAATTATTTTGTAATGAATGTTGCAACATCACTGAGTGGCTACAGGTAGTCACACAAATTGTAACCAACAGGAAAAAAACAAATCAATGTTTGCGTTGCTGCTGTATTTTGGAAAAAAAATAGGCAGTGCAGAATAGGTGTATGTAATAAGCTCTAGATTGCGAGTATAGTGAGAGGAATATAAAAGGAAATTGCTTGTATTTTTATGAGCATGGCTCATGAGGGATATGTTTGCTATGGTTAATATCCAGTGAGTTTTGCCCTCCTGCGATACAGTGTCCTATGCACAAAACTCCTTCACTTGGCTGATCTTTGGCCTTGTCTTGCTGTTGTTTGATCTTCAGTGTCTTAAGACAGAGTCAGCTGTATTTTCCTTATGCACACCAGGGGTAAATACTACCCCAAAGCACTCAGGCCAGATTCCCTCCCTGTTTTATGTCTGCACTGCACCATGTCATGGACAGGGATGCTCTCAAACCCTGCCTGAACTCCAGTTTTTCCAACCAGCGGATATCTGCCTGCTTTGGTACACATTTTGGCAGGCACATGAAAGCTGTACTTGCTAATTGCACTGTCAGTGATGAGCATCTTGCCATACCATCCCCCTGAACTTGAGTATCTGTGTAGTCCCATGGGACATGATGCTTAGATGCATTCTGGATGTTCAGTCCCAAGGTGTGCTGGGCACGACATGCAGTGTGGGCATGCTTCCTGCTGTCTCAGGCAAGTAGGTGCAGTTAAAAGTGGGATCTTAGGAGAAGGACAACTGGGAAAGTGCAAAAGGGGTTGGGGGAACAACTGGAAGCCTCCCCTTGCTTTCCTTGAAATGGACGATAATGTTGTTTAAAGACAAAAAAACAAACAATGTAATAACAACAAAAACCTACTGGCACAGCTTTGGGAAGTCCCGTAAGAAAAGAAAATGTGACAGATTCTTGCCATCTCAAGTAAATTTATTATTTTAGTGGAAGAATGCAGAAGATACGTATATTTCTATCCTGCCTGTGTCTGAGGTATTAGTGTTGGTACTGGTATTTTTGTTCTGTGTAATCCCTGACATTTTCTAATGTGCAAGTATCACCAGTTACTGAAAACTAAAAGTTAAGTATAGAACTAAAGCCATCTGGTAGTTCAGACAGAAAAGTTAGATAATTAGCTGTTCTTGTCAAGGGACTGTGATTAAAATAGGCCATCTTCATAATAGTGACTAGTTTGCAAGGGACTTCCTGCAAGCCACCTGGGATAATGATAATCAAAAGAACAAAATTAAAAACGAGGGGGAGGTGGTGCCATTATAGCTCATGATGACTTTTGTAAGTGAATTAAGTCAGCTTTTAACTTGAAGGTTGCTTGTTATTTTGGTACTTGGGAAAGAAACAACGATTGAGTTTTCTGGCTGTTTGTGCTGCCACTAGGTCAGCCAGGTGACTGCTGGAGATCCTTAATATTTCTGTGTCAAGGTCTGGTTTCATTGCTCGCATCCTTATTAACTTGGGAGTGCTGTTGGCACAGCTCATCTTCAAAGGCCACTCTAATCTGTGTAACCCAATGGCTCCTGCTCAGGGATTTTCTTCCATTGGGGGAATCAGTGCTATTAAGAGACACCAGAAGAGGAAAAACATCAGAACAGCATTACTGCGTCATTCTTTGTCAGCCGATGATTGCTATGTGCGTAGCAATGTTAGAGCAATGTGAATTTATATTGATACATATCTCTTAAGGAATAAGCTGTTTAGCAAGTAGTGCTTAGAAGGGAACCCCTTTGTGTAGTGGGAGGAAGGATCTGTGGAACTTTGGCAGCTCCAGCCCATCCTCCAGTACTGGTGTGGAGGGGCTCGGTGTTCCCTTTGGGCTTTACTGCTGAAATCTCGTCCTCCTCATCCAAGAAGAGAGCAGCAGGGAAACCTCCAAAGGCTACACAGCACTCGCTCTTTCTTGTATGTGGATTCCTTAGTGGATGCCCTATGTCAATGTGATCATTTTAATCAGGGAAGTCTGACCTGAATCATCTGAGTAGAGTCTCTTTGAGAACACCCCATTGAGGGCAGCTGTGCTAAATGCACTAGTAGGATAAAATAAATGTGTAATGAGAATGCTCCATCATTGGTGTGATTTAATTAAATATATTTTCACTTCATACTGATAAAAACCCTACATCTAAATCAAATTAATTTAAATTTATTTGTTTGTTTTTCTTTTAATTGGCAGCTGCTACTTATTTAAAAATTCTAGTAAAGACCTGCTCATGTTGTTTCAGAGGCTTTTAAGAATTTCAGTGTGACTGTAATATTTTCTCAGAGAGAATGTGCTGGAAATCTATTGTAAATGTAACCAAGTTCAATACTTGAATTAAAATATGGACAAGGATTAAACACACTCTAGGTTCTCTGTGCTTATATTCGCCTCAAAAAAAATCTGCTTCTAAATTATTTTCATTAAATGAAGCTTTTATATCTCTTTATTCCTTGACTAAGAAAGCAATGATTTGAAAAATTCAAGATATTGAGGTCTCAAAAGTGTCAGGGATGCTCAGCTTCAGAAAGCATAAGTAAATATGTCAGTGCAATATGCTCAAAATAAATTGCCGTGGATGCTTGTGGATAGACAAGTATTTCTGATCAGTTTAATCGGTCAAACTTTCATATAATTAGAAAGGCGCTGACTGTACTCATTCACGATCCAGTTAATAATGTCTCACTGCATTTTGTACAAAACAGGAGTGTGATGCATCTGGTGAATGCTTATCTAAGGTTTCTTGTAAGAAGTGGTAAACCTGAACACTGCTTTATGAATTTTCTATGCCTTTTTTTTTATATTGAGAAAATTAAACTATTAAAAACTGCTTTTGCAGTACTTGCTTGAATACCATCAAAAGAAGAAAGAACAGATTTTAGATTCCAAGTGCAGTTTGTCACTTATGTTTTAAGTTCTGCCTGCTTTTGATCTGTTTCAATATCTACACTTGGTGACCTGATGGCCAAGGTTCTACCTTGTATTGTTTTTTTTTTTGGTGACCAATCTTTTCCATTATGCCCAGTCAAACAGTCTGGCTTTCCAGCATTCTTCCCACCCCTCTTGTTATTTACTTACATGGGAGAAAAAGGACTGAGAAGTTCACAACCAAGGTGAAGCAAGAACAGGCTTTTCACTTGGTGATGTTATAACTGCCTTCAGATAAGTCTTGCAAATGAATACATTTCTGTCAAAGGTATGAGATAATAGAAAGCCTGGGTGGCTGGAATTGAGCACTGTGAAGTCTGAATGACCTCTTGGCAGCAGTTCATTGGAGTAAAATTTAATCTGGAAATAAAATTCAGGTTTATTTTTTTTTTTAAACCTAAGGATTGTTATGTGGTATGAGAAACCATCAGAATATTCCTCCTCCCCAAATTGTATCCCTCTAATGTGCCAGAGTTTTTTCTCATCTGCTCTTTAATGAGGTGTCTGATTATAGATTTTTGGTTTGTCCTGTTCTTCGTACAAGTTGGTGAAATTCAGGTTTTCCTGTAGATAAGCCTTTGGCTTTTCAGTTGCTTCTGCCTTGCAAAGAAATTAATTCCTTCAAGCCAGTGAGTCTGCAGCTCCAGCTGTGACTGTAGATGAATGTTCTTGCAGGGTCATGTACTGTAGCTCTGAACCAAAATAAAAGGATTAACAAGAGTTCACTTGGAGGAAAAACACTTAATTTCACTATAATAACTATGAGAATCCATAGGGAAAACCAATAAAGCTTTACTATTAAAATTGTTAACAAATGATTATTCCACCCTGACCTTCTCTTCCCGCTGTTATTGTACTTTTGAACAGTAACAAATGGTGGGATTGACCTAGTTCATGGTAGTGCTTTTGTCCCTGGCCTACAAATGATCTTTTTCTTGTAAAATAATTGCTAGTCTAGTTCTTATGAGAAACATTGATAGTATTTATGAAAGAAACAGTGTTTTCTGGTGCATTTCACACTATCTTCTGCCACAAAACTTTGCTTGGTGTGAAGGAAGAAGGGGCATCATGTAGACAGTGATGCTGGAACTGAGCCTGGCAGCCAGCAGTACCCACAGGATATATCTGATTGCTCCAGAGGAGCATGACTTATTGCCATAGCTAGCACAAACAGCTTTTAATGGTTCCTGGCAGAAAAGGAGGAATTCTAGGGTGAGCAACTCTCTTCAGTTGCACATATAGACCTCATTGTGTCATCTCCGAGCAGCACCTCTGCTCAGGAATGGGGGAGAGCAGAGGGGCTGCTGGCAGGGGCTTCCTCACTCAGTAATAACTCCGTTGGCTGTTGATGACTGTGGTACAGCTACTTTCTACTCCAGCAAGTGGTGTAGAGGGCCAAACCACTGCTCAGGGCATTAGTCTGATCCTTCAGGGCTCTCCTCTCTCTGATGGGGATGCAAGGAGAGGGAGGAAGGATTTTGATTCTAGTGATCTTGACTCTCTCCCCAGCATTTTAGGACTGCCAGCCTCAGGCAGCTCTATTGTCTGCGTAGACAAAGCAATACTTGTATCCATTTCCTTGAGAAGGAAGTCAGGTAATTAAAATTGACTAATGTGACTGCCCTGATTGGCTTAAGAAATCAAATAGATGAAAGTTGTCAATTTAAAGGTTAAATCTTGATATTAGCTTTGTCTTCTGCTTTATTTGGGCTTTGGAGATGGTGAACAAGTCCTGGTTGGTAAGCTGGTGACCATCATGAGCTCCTGTCTAAAAAAGGCCATAGTGGCCGTCTGGGTTCCCTGCTGGGAGCTCCTGGTGTTGAAGCCAAGGCATGAAGGCTGGTCTCCCCCAAACTGGTCTGAGGTTCTGCTTGAGCCCACACTTGACACCAAGAGCTGGAAGGCATTCTGGGTTTTGTCGTGTACTTTTGTGTTCCTTTTTTTTTTTTTTTGCTTCAAAGATTTTGTCCCTATGAGGCATGTTTATGTGCCTAGTGTATATTTTCAAAGACATATCATTTGTAAAAGTATTCATCAATCTGTCTTTCATCAGTAGGCAACCTAATACTTTTTCTTTTTTCAGATGAAAGGAAAATATATGGATAACATTGTGCTTTGTTTCAACAATTCTCATTTGTGACCAGATGAGAATCACACTCAACTTTGACTGGTGACCTACAAATTTTATTTCTCTCCAGTTTTGTTGCTTGCATGCTCAGGAATGTGGTTTTGGTTTTTTTCCCCTCTTCATGGTTATTTTGTGGAGCACCTTCTGAAACTGTAGAGACTACCAACAGTCCATAGAGATGGCCTAGGAGCCACAGTCTGAACAGAATTCCACATGAACTTTTTTCTTTGCTATACCCTTGCTCCGGCACTCTTTGAGCTGAATTTTTTTGATGGTCTCTTGTTTAATACTTAATGGAGCTTTAATTAGTCACAAGTGGCAATTATGCTCTAAAGTTAGGAATCGCAGTTAAATAAATTAGGTATGCTCTTTTATCAACTAATTTTATTTTTTTTAATGCCTTAAGTTCAGGTAGGCAGCTTGTGCTTTAGATTCTGTTTTTCCTACATTTTTCAGTGATGTTGGGTCTCCTTGCAGAGAAATTGCAGAGGTTCTGTTGGAAGAGACTTGAGTTTTAACAGCATGCTTTTTGGGAAGAGTTGGCTGACATTTTGGCTGGATTTTCAGGACCTTGGTGTTATAAGATGAAAATTATAGATCAAAGCCCCACTGCAGGCAATGGTACAACTGTCAGGTGTCTCTATATATGTTAGGTCTTCATTGGCTCATTGTGGAATTCACACCAGTGGGATTTACATGTGAATAGGGAACTGTAATTTAGGGTCTCCTGCTGCTACGTAATAGCTTGAATGTACACCAAGTTTATGAGATGCATTCTGGATAAGGCTAACTTACATTTGTCTGATTGATTTATTGATTTAATTTGTAAACAGAAGGAATATCAGAGGAGTCACTAATGAAATAAGAATATTACCTGATCCTGCTGTATTTTATTTCTTAACACAGAGATACACTGAAACCTCTGCTGCGTAACAGGGGGTGAGGTTCTCTAGGCTTTTAGACAGCTATGTAAAATTGGGGTGATGTGAAAAGACATAAAATAGAAAAGCTAATATTAGATAAAGCCTTTCAAATTTTGTAGATGATGAGATGGGTTTGTGCTTGTGGATTTTTTAAGCTTTGTCTCTTTATAAATGAAGTACAGGCAAACACAGTTGTAGCCCTATCCTGGGTGATGCTTTGCTAAGCCTGACTTACTGGAGTGTAGCATCCCATGAACTCTTCCCCCTTGGTCAATCTCCAAGCCCTCAGCCCTGGAAACATGAACTACTTACCATAGAGTCATCCCTCCCAAAGGGAAAAACAGTCTCTCCCATGGACTTGGTGTCACAACTTCCTCTGGTTTCTCCTTCCCCTGTCACTGGCTTGGTACCCCTGGTGCCCACCCCCCTACCCCTGGTGGCCAGGCCCCTCTGCCCACCTCTTAGCTCAAACCCCCCACCCCTTCCTCTTTATAAGCTGCCTGCTCCACGTGATTCATCCTCTTTCCCTGAGTTTGTCCTTCAGTGACAGGTTTACTCTGCTGAAATAAAACCTTGCGAAAGAACCTTTCTTGCCTCTATTGCTAAGCCAGTTGAGGTGAGCGTTGAGTGGAGGTTTGACTGCACTGGCTGAATGTTAACTCAGCCTGCCTTTAGACAGGAGAGGCTTGCTGGGGACAAGAGCAGCAGCACCTACCACTTTAACACCCACATTTTTACTGGAGTAGGCAACTGGGCTGTCCATGAGAGGCAACTGCACTGAAGCAGCAGAAATCAGAATGTTCTTCCGTGTGCTGCAGATTGCTGGAACCTGAGTGGGACCTATGTGGAGACTGCATTGTGCCCCTTAGATCTGATGGAGATAGTTTTGTAATGCACAGTTATAAAGAGGAGATGTGTGTTATAGGTGGAGCTCACAATAAAGTATGCTGTCCTTTGTCAGAGCAGACCCACCTGTGTGCTGTTATGAAGAAGGGCTTTTCCTGTGCCCTAGAGAGCATGTTATGTCCATGCAGTTTATGGTGCTATGCTTGCAGACATGGGAGTTAACTGCAGTACACGAAATCTGAAAGGTTAATTTCCCGACTGCATAGTTACTCAGTTAATCAAGCAGACACATGTAACAATAGCAGTGCACATTTTTTTCCAATTCAGTATTTGATTTATAAAAAGAAGACTTTTCAGAGATACCATTTAACTGATGTAAGTTGCAGAGCTCTTGAACGTACTCACGTTGTGGTTCTAAAATCAAAATGCAGCACTAAACATAGCTGTGTCCAGAATTTTAAAGTATTCTGTGTACCTGGACACTTAAACACAGAGCCTTCTGACAGAAAAAAAAAAAAAAGGAAAAAATATTAAGGAAACATGTAATTCACATTTTGCATAAGTCATTCTTTCTATAAAATGCAACCATAATTTGGAAATGTTATTTCTTTTTCTGTGAGAACTGAAAAACTTCTCTAGAACTACTGTGAATTAGCATCAACAAGTGAATATGTAGATGCAGCATAGGAGCCAAATCATCAAACTGACTGTGGATTACTGTTTCTCTTTTGATTCTTCTATTTTTACATATCATGTCGATTTTTTCCATCTATTATTAGTCTTGTAAGTAATTGTGTTACTTGAGGCTCTGATTCTGCCTCAGCAAAACCTATCAGAACTTTGAAAGCATGATGAAAGTCTAAATCATTTGAAATAAAAAAAAATCCTTGCAAATTCAGTGTCACACTGAATTCTGAAATATTATTTTTCTATTTGCAATGGATTTGGTGGCTTTTATATTGTGTAACATGCTATTTCTTTTTAAACACTTAGGAGTTTACCAGGTCTTTTTATGTGGTTGTTGAAGCATTGCCCTGGGACAGAAGTAATGATGGATGGATGAACAGAATACACTTCAGGTAAGAAATCAGATACATGCCATTTGGTATGGCTGTTCATTAACTTTCCTCACATTGTTTTGGTTCAGCCTCAATAGCAGCAGTATTTAATGTTACACCACTAAAATTCACTGAATATAAAATATAAATCTCTTGTCTACATGAATGTTTACATATATCTCTCTGTAAATCAGTGTCAGCAGGTTTCTTGTTTTCCTTCTAGATTTGGTAACCCTGGTAACAGATGCTGCTGCTGTTTCAGTCTTTACCCTTGCTACTGTATAAATTTCCTTAAGAATTGTATTTCACATTAGTGGTTACAACTAGAGGTCTGAATATAAGAATGACTTCAGCATTTCTTGTGTGGTTTGGGTAACTTAACTTGTTCTTTAAGGCTGTGCCAATTCAGGATATAGTTGTCAGGTTTTTGATATCCTTGGAAGTTAATGCAAGCCTGTTAGAGCCTGCACAATGGCAAGCCAAAGTTGGTATTGATTTAATGCTTGCTGTGCCACAAGCTTTGTAAGAAAACATGGGCAAAATCTTTAGTTTCCATATCAGTGGTAACCAGTTGCCTACGTACCAATATGCTTGTATTTCTGGTAGAGAAAATAGTGGGTCCAGAGGGCTTTTCTTTTTTTTTTTTTGTTTTGTTTTTTTTTTTTTTTTTTTTTTTTTTTTTTTTTTTTTTTTTTTTTGTTGTTGTTTGTTTGTTTGTTTGTTTTTGTTTCCACAACTCTGATATGCCCAGACCTTTCTGTGCGCCTGAGGATCACCTTGCTGTGCTGGCAGGGTGGAGCTGCCAGGCAGCCAGTGCTCCAAAGTGAAGGTGGGTACTGCTGAGTGCACATTTCAGCTACAGTGAAAGGGCTTGGCCTTATGTGTAAGTGCTGTTTGAAGTCACACTTGGGGTTTGGTATCTTTGGCCTTCCAATTACCCATGTCTCCTTTTCCTTTGTGAGAGCATTCTGAAGACAGACGTGGTGGAGATTGCATTGTGTTCAGGTTGGAGCCAGATGTGTTAAAGAGTTGTCTTAAGGCAAGGACACAAAACATACAAAGGAAAGATCCTGGAGTTTACTTTATTTTCCAACGTGCAGGGTATGAGAGCATAAATATAGAAAACACAATGTAAGTATCTGTGGATCAAGGACCAGGTTAGGCATAGAGATTTAGGGAAGGCATAGCAGCCTCCTGTCCTATGAAGTGACTGATGGCTGGTGCCAAGAGAGGAGAGTGCAGCATGTGATTGCTTTCCAGATCAAACTCTCATGCTCCACAGATGGACATCTGAGTCAGTGCTGGCTTCTTTGATGAGTAGTCTTGGCTATGCTTTCCCTTTCTGTGGATTTGTGAGGTTATGATTTGATCCCAGGTGGACTTTTAGGCTCTGCCACTTTAGTGCTCTGGATACCCCAGGTGAATTCTGGGAGGGTGGAAGCAAGTAGTCCCTGAAGTTAGTTTTGGATCTCCTACTTGCTAATTTCATTTAAACTGGGGACTGGGTTGACATGCCAGGAGATTCAGGAGTTGAGTTGAGCCTTTTCTGCTCCAGTGGGGTGGTAGGAAAAGATGATGGGTGCAAAGCTTTAAAGAGAGTATAAAAAGCAGCTAGACTAAAATTTCCTTGAAGTGAAATGAAACTATGGGCTTTCTGTGGCCCTCCCACTGCTAGTGCCTTCCTAATGAACAGGTTTGAGGCAGCTGCTTGGACCTGTCTTGCTTTCATCTTTTAGTTTCTTTCCCATGATTTTAATAGGAATTTGGGGTTTATGTTCTGTACCTCCTAGAGTTACAGAAAGCTACAGAGAAGATGCTATGTCATCTTTTAAGCAGTCATCCTGCCATTTTTTTTCCCTGACAGGATTCAAAATTGTGTGGAAGAAACTATCATAAATTTAAAATATCCTGAGGATACATACTCAATGGGTTGAGCCTCCCAGCAAGACAATAAAATATAGCACCATTAATCAGAACTGAACTATATTTTTTCTTGTTGTTTTTCTTTTGCACATTTAAAACATTGCATTTGGGTTCACAGAAACTTTAGATGGACTAAAAGAAAAAAAAAAAAAAAAGAATTGCCCAGTGATGCCTTTGCAGCAAAATCAGTGCACTGAGTACCTGTGCACTGAGACTGTTCATGTGTTGAGGCTATGGAAGAAAGTGTGAATATTGCATAAATCGACCTGACTTGCTGAGATGGAGTCTCAGAAAAACACTATGCAGTATATATGATGTTAACTATTTTGGTAGGATTGCTGAACGGGAAAAGGCTGAAAGTGAGCCTCTCTGAAAACCTAAAATTTGAGACTGTGAGTGCGCTAAGTACAGAATTCAGAATACATTTTCCATGTAAAGGCATTTCAAATTCTGTAAAAGCTAACAGAAAGTAAAACAGCTCTTAGCTATAATCTTAGAGCCAGTTGAAGGAGAATAATTTAATTATTCTGATTCTCCTTCTTGGCAGAGAATATTTGGGAGACTGAATTTATGCAGCTGGATAGAAGTTTGGTTTATTTTTGCTCTTAATTTTTGTTTTTATTAAAAACAGTGGAGATCTTGGACTTAATAAGTGATTACAGAACCAGATGAATGTTGTACACTTTCTTCTATCCCAAGTGCTCTTATCTTCCCTTCTGTGTCCATATTTGGGGCTAAATCCTTATGAGATACAGGGCAAATTGGATGAAGCATATCATTTAAGGCTATTTCACTTGAGGATGACTCCACTGTGTTCATACTGATGACTCATGGAAAAACATGTAAAAGACTACAAAGCCAGCTTGCTCACTTAGAGGAAAGTGTTGGGCACCTCAAGCCCCCAGAAAATGGGCAAAGGATTTCCCCTGAATCCCTTTTATGAGGCTGATGGACAGCCAACTTGCTTGTGGTACAAAATGATCAGGTATTTAATGGAGAACCAAAAGAAGGAACACCAAATGAAAAAGCTTTGCAATACTGGAACTGTGGGTGAACTGTTTGCTCACTGATTTAAGCCTTCAAAAGGGAGATGTGATGGGGAGAAGGGAAAAGCTGCTTTGTTTTCCTGTACAACAGGAAAACAGGGAGGACTGGCTGAGAAAAATGTGTTGAGAGATTTTGGAAATGGAGAAAGTGAATTGGACTATTTGATTAGACTAAGGAGAATAAGGCATATCCACAGATCCTCTGGATGCATGGGAATATGTGGAGGTGGATTGTTTCTTGCCAGAGATTCGTATAAAATTGTAAAAACAGAGCAGGTTGTGGATTTTTTTTCTTGCCTTTTTTTTTTTTTTTTTAAATCTTTATTTTCTGTAGCAGGATATAACTAGATTGTAAACTTTGGCAGGACTTTTAACGTCTGAATACTTCTTGAAACTCTGACAATGTTTTTGTTAAATTAATTCTGGAACTAGGATAAATGAAAGATTTTTTCTATAGTCTCCTTCCTGTTAATTAGATGAAACAGTAAGTTTTATATTTGTGCAGAAGGAGGTCAAAACAAGAAATTGAGATTGGAAGAGCCAAACAAGGCTAAATAATGAGCCAATTTCCCAAACTGGCATTGACCTACCAAGAGTTTGCAAAAGTATTCTTGCGAGCTTCCTTTATTATTAGAACCTCTTGAACAGAATAATCCCATCCAAATAGCTATAAACACTTTCCAATAGAGAAGTGTATGATCTAGTTTTTGACTGAAACACAGTATCACAGTGCTTGGAAAGAAGTGAAGATTCTGGGGGCAGTTCCTCTAGCACATTGCACTAGAAACTTGTTGCAGTTGCTCTTCGCAAACCCTTCTTAATTGGACTGCAGTAGAGTGAATTCGAAACATTGTTTGCCTTTTTTTTTTTTTTTTCAGTAGGTGTAGACAGTTAAATGCCTGAGGTGGCAGCCAGAGTTTTCATTGATGTCTGAAATTTTAAGCAGAGCACTGTTTGCAGAAATGATCGTTCTAGGATTATCTCAACAGGAATTCAGCAATTATAGGATGCCTTTCTACATTCTGTGTTTGGAACAGAGAAGGGAAAAATAAAGGTGCATTTATTCTGTACATGATTATAAATCTGTTTTGGAGAGACAGGGATAATTTTGATTAGGCTTCATTCCATTCATGGTGCACCTGTCAGGAGCAGGACAAGGACATGATGGAAATGTGCTCAGAGGGGGTGGGAACAAAACCATTGAACTTGAGATTTGCATATGCAGTTCTCTTCAGCTGGGGAAACGTAGCCTTGAAGGAGGCATCAGAACAGGTCACAGTTCAATTACCTGCTCTGGTGAGATGCTGGTGGGAAGCAATGCAGAAATAAACTAGATCTGCTGTTACAACTTTTGGTTTGTTTCCTTTTTGTTGCTTTTCCTGTGACTCACTGATGTAACTGAAAGTGAGGGAGAGAGCTGTGCTGATCTCCATCAGCTGCATCTGTGGCCAATACCAATCATCCGTTTTTTTTTTTTTCTTTCTGAGGAGGTTGGGAGTGATCTTAAAAGCACAGATCATTCATGTCAAGAAGAGTTTCTGAATGCTGCTGAAATACATTAAATAATACTTGGTTAGCATGGAAAAGAGGTATAGTTAAAATTCTTGCAGTGTTTCAATTATAATTCCTTTATTGTTTCAGTTGCTTATAACTTCCTGAACTACTTATGTCTCAAACTGAAATTTTCCAGACTTGATGTTGGCCTGACAGTGACCTTTCTTCTCTTTTCTTCTTTGTTTCTGTTTTCTCTGTAGTATTGAATGAATATGGCTTGGGCATTTCATCTGTAATGAGAAGAAAGTAGCAGCAAAATACTTTATAGATATTACATTAAAACTCTGAACAGCTCAGAGTTTTTTTAACAGCAGTGCAGCTGTTAAAAAAATGGTGAAAATCATCAAAAGTGCTTTTTGAACATTATGAGAATCTGTGAGAGTGGGCACTTAGATATCAACTTTAGGTCTTGAACTTTCTTTTCTCTCCATCATGCACAGCCATTACATGCTGTCACAATTATAACATGCAGGTTTTTTGCCTAATCAATGATCAGCTCAATAAAGAAGTAGTCCTTGGTGAAAGAACAGATCTGTTTTTCACTGTATGCCATGACCCTGGCGAGACAGGGCTTTGAAAGTTCAGGCAAGTGCTGTGGAATGGGAGCCCTCTGGGGCATTCCTCCTATTCCACAGTTAAGGTTGAAAATGCTCAAGTTTTCAGAAACTCTTCTGGCAAGAAAATTGTTTAACACAAATCTTAAATAAACTTTTTGATCAACTCTACTCAAGCTGTTGGGTGTAGTAGTTTAACAGAACCCAAATCTCTAAGGGGATGAGATTTAAACCTGGAATGGAAATGATGGAAATAAATCACCCAGAGTTTTCCTTTAAATTAATGCTAATATCATGTCTATTTATTAACTTATGTAAAGGCTACTGGTCGTGATGGTGATGTTGCTAAACAGCAAACAATGGGGTTTGACTTCTTGACTCGTAAATTGTGTTTCAAAAAAAAAAACAAACATGTGCTTTCATGTTGGCTTGGTCACAGGCTCACTTTGCCTTAAAGACTGGTTTTTGCCAAGGAGAATCATTGTGACTATGTCTAAAAAGAAATATAAAAACCTTTTCATTTCTAGAATTGGTGCTCATGGTCTTTTGTGTTCCATGGGAAATACACTTCATGTGCATTCATGAATCATCTCTGTTTCTGTGGCTAAATGGTTCTGTATTCCTAGTGATGCAGACAAGTGTCTCACTCCAAGAGCTGCAGGGCAGCAGCAGTGAGAGGATGAGAACTGAGCTGCCAGTAGACCTGGCAGAGTTTCCCTATGCTCTTCTGTCCTCTAACTTATGTTTTAAGTGAATTCCCTAACTCTGAACCTCCTGTGTAATATCACAACTCCCTGATCTTGTAGAGGACTGTAAAAACTTTTTTCATGTCTTATTATAAACTTATATCTTTCACCTGCAAGCTTGTCCCTTGCAGGAGCTCAGGAGTGCTGTTCAGCCACTGCTTCAGCAGCACTAGGTAAAAGTAATGTAAAAAGAAAGTGCAAAGCTGCTAGGTAAAAGTAAGGTGCCCATGGCATAAGCTCAACTTTACATGTTGCCAGAGAATGCTTAATCCTTGTTGGAAAATAGTACTATATATTTTCTTTAAGATTTAAAGGTCTCAGGATATAGGGTTTGGTCAAAAAGTACAAAAGTTCTATCACAACCACTTTCACCTTCAACAATAAATGAAAATGTATCTTCTGCACCACAGTGTGAAACAACTGTCTTGAGCTTGCTTTGATCTGTCATAAAAAGCAGAGTCTAATACCAGAACTTTAAAGAAAACTGCACTGTGTCTCTAGTTTATGTCTTCAGAATGGGAGAAATTTTCTTAAATCAGCCACCAGATTTTTGGTCCAATCTACTATTCTTTTGTTGACAGTCTTGGATTCTAAATTATTTCAGGCATCCTAACACATGGCAAATTATTAAAGTGGAATTGCTTGGGAGAGGTACAGTAGTAAATTTCAGATTCAGCAATTAAAGTACAGCCTTGTCCTTAAAGCTGGCTTTGATGGTCCTAATGAGGAAGAATAATGCATCCTTTGGCATTGGCAGCAGGTAGTGAGAACCGCTGCAGATGCTGTGGCCACTCCCAGGTGGTCTCAGAGTCCTCAGTGAGTCCTTTGCTCTTCACTATAAGCTGCCTGGATGTCATCAGTTGTGGCTTCTTATTTCTTGAGGCACAGCCTTGGTTGTCTGTGGTGTGGCTGCGTGGCCAGTTTCCAGACTGCCCCCCCCAGGATGCACTCTCACACTCTTCTGTGTTGTCTTTGGGCTTATACTTTCAGTTACTTTCTTAAATGACAAATTTTTGGAGAACAAGCATATGTTTCTACCACAGATATTAAAATGAAAACTCAGTAATTGGCAAATACAAAAATTAGTTGTTTTGATATTTTTGGCCCTTTTTTTCTCTAAACACTGCACTTGGACTCTTTCAGGTGTTCAGCTAGGTGCTGGTTCCTTAACCAGCTGTAGGATATTTAGAGGGGATTTCTACTAGGAGCATGGAACTAATTTTATCGTGTTGACTTTCTATTCAGTGGTTTCTGTATTGCTTTTTTCCTTGTAATCTACACTTTAATTATAGGTATGAGCATTTAGCCAGTTAGAATGGGCTCTGGTGTTTGAAACTTTAGTAACAAAAGTCTTTCTGTCTTGGGGTATTTAAAAACTAACCTTTAACCTGTTAAATCAAGTTAAATGGGGAGTGATAGCCTTAACTCTTTTTTTTTTTTTTCTTTCAGCTAATTTATTATTAAATAGTCTATGGTGATGAGTACTTCTGAAAAATTCAGTTAAACTTTTGAAATGCCAATCTGGAAATCAGCTTTGCTTTGTCACTTCCCCAGCTCCCATAACCCTTCTCTTATATTTGGGCTCTATAAGTTAATGAAAGACACACCAGACACATAACCCAGTATATGCAGTATAGGCAGAAAAAGCTCCCTGAGAAAGCTGAAACAACTCCCACGCAGTAAATTCATGACTTGCTCAGCACTGCTGCTGAAGGAGGGATCAGAATAGCTTTTTCTTTTTTTTTTTTTTTTTTTTGTGCCTGGATAATTGTGTGAATGTGCCCCATGTGCCTGACCTCCCTCCCCCACCTTCCCAGGGACTGCAAAAGTAACCATAATCCTTACGCCTCCTGCTTCCTCACCAGAAAAACACATCAGCTCTTCGCTTGGAAAACATCCTGCTTTGCAGATGTGCTATGTTCCAGGGAGGATGGCCCTCTCTTGTTCTCTGAGCTCCTCAGATCAGCCCTCTTGGAACATATTAATTCTGGTTACACTGCTGCTCTGCAAACAGTCACAGCAGTCTCTTTTCTTATTTCAGGGACCACTTCAGGAGGGCTGTGTTGCACATCGTATATCGTTTTTGGTCTTTGGGTGCATGTGCTGACTCAGTTTGCAGTCAACCGAAAATCCAGCTTGAAAGTTCAAACTTGTTTTAGAACGTTTACAATTAGCACAGAGTAGGGGCAAGTTAAACTGAGGTGGAAATGCTCTTATTTTACAAGGAATGAAAGAGTGTAGTGCTTATTGCTCTGCTGGAGGTGACACAAGGGTTTGTACCCATCATGGTATGGAGTGGGCTGAAGGGGGAAGCTGAGCCTCTGCTCTGTGTCCCAGCATTGATCAGTGCTGCATTTGCCTGAGAAAATGTGCAGTGTGTCTGTAAAAAGTACCAATGTGTCTGTGACTGTAAACTGGGAAAGGCAGCACAGGGTTGTCCGGTCAGGAAATCGTCAGGCACAGAGTCACCAGTGAGGTGGCAGACCTAAGGAAACTGGCAGTCTGGAAATGAAGACCTAGGAATTTAGGCACAGTCAGAGCAGGACTGAGCAGGAATATTGTCTGGTTGGCAGTCTTGCATTGCTGCCATCTGATGGAAGTGGTGTATACTCGATTCAAGCCAGCACCAATCCTTTCTTTACTTGCCCAGGACAGAAATATTGGTGTGAGAGAATTCCGTGTGTGATTGAGTCGCTCTGCTTAGACCACCCTTGGGCAGGCAGACTGGAATCTATGTTGGTGGCAGCTCAGAGTCTCTGCCATCTGTAGGTTCAGATATGCTGCAGATTAGGCCTGTTTCCAGCTGTCTCTTTTATGGCCATACCCTTAGTCTGATCCCAAACATTAAGAGATTAGGTTTCTTGAAATATCAGCAATTGTTGGCCCCCCTGGCTAGAGCAAACCACTTAGCCCACAGATGTGGGAAGGCTTGAATAGGTTTTCAGCATGAAAGAAATGTTGAGCTCCCAAGATGTATAATTTATACAGAGGAATAGTTTTTCACCTGCAGAGTGTTGGTAAATGGTGTTTTTCTGTACTTTGGTCAAGGGCGTGCACTGATAAGCTGAGGGAAAGAAAAGCAGTGAAGGTAGGGTTTCTTCTATGGGATGAATGCAATAAAAATAGGAATATGCACCACAGATGGAAAGTGCTGACTACTCAGAGCTTTCTAAATGCATGCTAGTTTAAAACTTTCATCTTATTTTCTTTCCGGAGTGTATTGCAAGTTTTGAGCCTTCCATGTTTCAAAACAGAGCCTTTATCATAAGGAAAAGTAGAGCATTTACTACCTTAAGATCTATTAAAAATCCACAAATGGCAGGCAAAACAGAGAGGTTTTGATTCATATGCTGTACCTCCTGAGGAAGAGTCTGAAAATAAGCAAAAAATGAGGTTTTGATGCTTTGGCTGTCTAGAATTTTGTGAAGCTTTGGAAAAGGTGTACAAAACATAGCACGCAAGCTGTTGCTTGTTCAAAGGGGACCACTGCCCAGCTCCACTGCTTTGTAATGGTAAACACTAAGTTTCAGTGAAGGTAAACACTGCCACCATAAAGAAAAAGGCCATGCTCCAGGTCCTGTATATGAAACTAGTTCCAGGACTTGGGTGCACAGGTCCTTCCTGCAGTGCAGGTCTCCTGGCACAGGGCTGGATACTCCCTTGGTTTTGTGCCCCAGGCCATGATCTAGACCTAGATGTGCCTGAATCTCTGCAGCAGAGATATTCATGGTAAAGCTTAGTGTGGGTCAAATATGTGTGTGACTTGTTAATGAGGAAAATGTCTGACAATTTCAGACTTGCTTTGAGTAGCTTTTCATATTTTGGTTCACTGTCTTATTTTCCTGTTTGGACATTCTTAGTGAAAAATTCTCCTAACATGGCATAAATTGTTGTCTTTTTTGGAGGGGGCACTGTTCATGAGGAGCACTGTAATTTGGAAACATCGACTCTGAGAACAGTGATGCATTCTTCTGTTTGGTCATGGAATCACAGAATGGTTTGGCTTTAGAAGGGACATGTAAAAATACCATTTATTCCAGCTTGCCTGCCATGGGCAGCATTATTTTTCACTGGATCAGATTGCAGAAAACCCCATACAATCTGAATCTGGACACTTTCATAGGACAAAAATTAGATTGCATTAATTTCCTTGCATATTCTTCACATTAAGGAAATAATTTATGTTATCACATATAGTTGTTTTGAATTTTACAGAAATGAAGAGAATATTTATTATGTAAATATTGGCAGAATGGACATGAACATTTTACATCTATAGCTTGTCTTACCAGTCAACACAAAAAGGCATATTTCCTCTTGGAAAAAAAAAAAAAAAAAGGCCAGGCCAAGTTCTACTTTTTCAGATCCACAGGGGTGTAAAAAGCAGTTCTGTTGATGTCTCTGTGATGAGTTAAAATTTTTGCTTATACAACTGAGGGGAGAGTCTGACTCATAACTTTCTAAAAAGTATACATTTATCCTTATTTAAAAATCTCAAACTTTCAAAAATCGCTACTCTAAATCCACTTCATTTTTTTAATCTGTAAATCCTCCCACATAATTCACTTTCAGACAGCTGTGATTGCCTTCTCCTGCTTGCAGCTGTTCCCATTTTCTTGAAGTGTAGACTCATCGAAGCATTTGGTGTTGACATCATTGGTTTAATTCAGGGGAAACTTGCTCACTAATCTGTCAGTGTTAACCATAGACAATGTGTAAGTACACACATACCTATAGTATGTGGTACACACATTTAGGAGTGACTTCATCATGTGGTTTGGTCTACAAAGCCAAGGAGGAGAACAACGCTGTTTTTGCAGGAAGATCTCACCAAATTATCTAAAACTCCAATTCCACTAACAGCTTGTAGCTGCCTGGGGAGGTAACTCAGCAGTGAAGCCAAGTAAAACAAGAAATGGATTGCAGCAGTTTATGTGTTTTTGCACTTGAAATTCCTCCTGTATAACTTTGCAAGTGGACTGAAACCTTGAACTTTCACTAGAAAGGGTCATCTCCAAAACTTCTTGTCTGACATAAATTCTTGAAATTAAGGAATAGCTTTTATTGAGATGCTGAAATTCAACCCGTACATTAGGAGGCTGGGATTCCCTGGGGATGCTGGTAGAGGGCTATGCTGTAGGAACTGGGTTCTTGGCTGGAATGCCTTTTGTGTGTTTGCACAGGAGGGATGGGGATGCAAGGAAGCTTAACTCCAAACAAATCAGTCTACTTTGAGAAGAAAATGTTTGTTGAAGTTGGCTTTAACATAGGTGCCATAGCAGGAGAAGTGCAGTGGCGTTTCAGCCTAAGGTGGAGCACGATGCTGAGTAGCTGCTCTTACATCTGTAAGGTTGCTCTGGGTGTGCTGTGCTGCTGCAGCCAAGGTCAGCTGTGGGTCATGCTGCGGTGTGTCTGTGTACACAGCGTAGCAGTGAGCAGCAGAAGCATCTGTGAGCTTTGCCATTATCGCATAACAATTTGAAATACCACTAGGCTTTTATAAAAGCATGCTTTTTCTCACTGTGTTGGCTGTTCAAGTGTGTAATGGATATTTCTAACTGCAACAGGAAAGCATACACAGTAATTAAAACACAGAGCAGAAAAAATTAGTCAAATTTGGCACAAACGCCTGAGAAAGTGTCTGTTTTAGCTGTAGATATAAATGAAGCACCAGCCAAAATTACTTTCAAAGGCTTGAATTACATCTGTTTTAATTTAGCATGTAAAATGCAGGATGTTATTTTTTAATATAAATTTAATTCATGGTTAATCTGCAGATTGCAATATCCTTCCAGTAGAAATGATGTACTTGGACTGTGATAACTGAAAACTTCCTTTTTGAGATGTTTGGTTAGCCTGTCACAGGGCCTGTTGTCCAGAACCACATGTTCTCTGTGTATGGGCAGCTGTTGCTGGGGGATCATTTAACAAAAATACTCAACACTCTTTTGGTTTTAATGTAACTGCATTATTATACAATGGGCTGTTCATAGTGCAGATATGTAAAATCAGACATCAAAATATAATGTCATGTCCATGGCATTTTTTTTAACTTGCACACTGTAGGCATGTAGAGTAGTACTTAAACTCGTTGCTTATAAATGAGAAAAGTTGCGTGCTTGAGATAATCAAAGTTTTTTCACTAATTGTCCTGTTCCAAATGAGAAAGGGACCTTGTGTGTGTATGAATAGCTAGTCCACCTATTCTGTACTGTTCAATGGCTGTGGGTGTCATGTGCCAGTAAAGAGTGAGTTCAAAATGCTTCTGATGAGAGAGTGCAGGCTCCAGGAAAGGGAGAGACTTGCAGGCATGCAAACCTGGCTGCTCACAAAAAGGATTTTAAGAGTGCCATTAAAAAAATTAGAGCTGCTATGTAAATTAGCAGGCTCAAAGCATCTAGATCCAAAGGATTTGGGGAGATTATCTGAATGAATTTCAAACACAACTGGCCATTTTATTGAATGAATTGTGACACAAATAGGGAGTTGAGCAAGAGAAGCAGGAAGAAAAGGTCATCTTTGTCCTCCCTATTAAACAGGCAGAGAGAGGGCAACCAAACATCAAACTCGGTTAGCCTTAGTTTTTAGTCTACATGTAAATGCACACACCAATTTTTTTCTAATATCTAACCTAAATCTCCCCTGACACAACTTCAGGCCATTCCCTTGGATCCTGTCACTGATCACCATGGAGAAGAGATCATTGTCTGTCCCTCATGAGAAAGTTGCAGACTATGATGATGTCTCCCCACAGTCTCCTCTCCTCCAGGCTGAACAGACCAAGTGCCCTCAGCTGCTCCTCACACAGCTTCCCCTCAAGGGCCTTCACCATCCTCATGGCTCTCCTTTGGACACTCTCTAACAGTTTAATGTCTTTCTTACATTGTGGTGCCCAGAACTGCCCCCAGCACTCGAGATGAGGCTGCCCCAGGCCGGAGCAGAGTGGGACAATCCCCTCCCTTGCCCAGCTGGCCATGCTGTGCCTGATGCCCTCCAGGAC
The DNA here is from genome assembly GCF_015832195.1 of Motacilla alba alba. Taxonomy (NCBI): domain Eukaryota; kingdom Metazoa; phylum Chordata; class Aves; order Passeriformes; family Motacillidae; genus Motacilla; species Motacilla alba. The sequence goes on along the minus strand of NC_052017.1, from coordinate 60,643,755 downwards.
ACAGCTGGCCCTCCTGGCTGCCAGGGCACTGCTAGCTCAGATTCAAACTGCCCCCAGGGCCCTCTCTGTGGCACTGCTTTTCAGCATCTCATAAGAATCAATCACTTTCTCTTGTTGAAGTTCACCCAGAGGAGTTGGCCACTGGAACAGGCTCCTCAGGGAAGTGGTCACAGCACCAAGCCTGACAGAGTTCAAGAAGTGTTTGGGCAACACTCTGAGGCACCTGGTGTGACTCTTGAGATGGTGCTGTGCAGGGCCAGGAGTTGGACTTGATAATCACTTGAAAGATGGTAAAGTTCTGGAATGGTCTGCCTGGGAGGGTGGTGGAGTCACCGTCCCTGGATGTGTTTAAGAAAAGACTGGGTGTGGCACTCAGTGCCATGTTTTAGTTGAGGTGCTGGGGCATGGGTTGGACTTGATCTTTAAGGTCTCTTCCAACCTTGTGATTCTGTGAATTCTGTGAATCCTTATTGGTCCCTTCCAACTCAGCATATTCTGTAATTCTGTGCATATGTGAATGAGAGAAACATGAAAGAAAACCTGTTTATGTGGGTAACAGAATAATGGGTCTTAAATAGTTTAGTTACATAAAGGTAGAAATTGGGCCAGAAAAACTGGAAAGCCTTATTTGGTCAAAATTTGGTGAAAATGTGATCATTGATAGGAGGAAGAGATTGAAGTTTATGAACTATATGTTGATTTTGGGGGAGTAATATATAATATTTTCTTGTGAAATCTTACTTAAAATATCAATTTGATTGAATTGTTTGTGGAAGTTGTTACACTGGAATTGAAAACTAGCAAAAAAATCCTCTCAAACCCAGAAACAGATGGCAGTGACAATATACAAGGTTAGGAAATGATATCATAGGCAGTGCCCATCATATTTTAATATAGTTTAATGCAGAGATCTAGCATGCAGATGAGTGGTGACAATCTCTGACCTCTCTTCTAATGAAGATTGTATTTTCTCCTGCACACAAGAATAATCAGCTCTTCCCAAACAATTTATCTTGCTGTAAGCAGGATTTGAGGCTGCATGGTTTTAGCAGGGTATTGAGTTTTGTCAGAGGAGTGGCTGCACCACTGGTTTCAGGAAGCTCTCTCTCAGGAAGGGCTAGTCCATTTTAGGTGTGGGCATGTTAAAAGTATTACATTTTATATGCCTTCTGAAAAACTTTTGCTTGGTCGGTTACCTGGTACTGGAAATCTTTATGTGATTTCCACAAATAACAGGCTTGAGAAAGCTGAGTTTCTCATTTAATTACTTCATACAATTGCCATGCTAGGTGATTAAGCATGTAAGAAAATCTCCCAAAATACCGAGACTTCTGATAAAGTCGTGAGTATGTGGCAGCGCTGTCCTTCGATGCATCTTTTATCCCATGATGTACTTGTTAGAGTAGGAGCAAAGTGACAAAGATGAATTTTTTTGACTCCTACCTTCTCAGGATTTTAGCAGCTATAAGTAGCATCACCATGATAGCAGGCATTGCTCTGCTGTGTCTTTAAAACCATCAGTCAAAATGTAGTCATGTTACCACTAGATACTGTCTTCCACAGTTGCCAAAACTTTTTTTACTCATCTTTACCTGTGTGTAAACTTCTCTCTTATGCTTCACAATGCCAAGAGGAGACTCTGCTCTGTGAAATAGAGAAGATTCATTGGGTTTGCTGGTGGTTCTATCCCTTGTTTTCTGGAGACTCTTGGTCAAAATAGAGACCACTGATTAACTTTCTATGGTTTGTTTAATTGTGAAACCAAGGAAATGCTGGATGCGTGCTTCCATTTTTGTTTTGTGTCTTGGGAACTTTGAATTCACTTAGATGATGGAGATTTAGAAATCTGGAAGTCTGTACTACTTGGGGAGATGCTATTTGTTAAAGATAGACAGTGATGGTAGAAAACATTGTAATAATTCTCTGGCTCTCAAACACATCTTTGGCTTAAAACTAGTTCCTAGGTCTAATAGCAAAACTCACCTGCATTTTCTTACTCTAATGCCTTCATTCTTAATGGACTGCCTTAGTGCAGCCCGCGGAAACTGAAAGCCACTGTAATACTACAACCTCAGGCAGGATCCACAACAAGGCACAGATTAGAGAACAGAATATACCTGAACAATAATTTTAAAGCCAGTTCTCTCCAAAAGCCTGCAAACAAAACCCATGTTGTTTTTGAAACTAACTAGAAAAAAATTGTTAGACTCAAAGGAATCATCGAATACCAATAAAAAACCTCCCAATGAGACAAACTCACACTCCTCTCAGATAAACATTCTGCAGTCAAGGTTCCCAGAAAAAAGGAAGAGACCAGAGATTTTAAAGTAATAGGAGACACAGAAAGAAACAATCTGCTTAGCTAGATGTTTTGACTTCTGCCAATAAACTTGTAAGTTCTGTTTGCAAATGGCCCAAGCTTTTGCTGTCTGGCATGCAGGGAATACCTCTGATTATATGGGAAGGGGGGGTGACTTCTTCCCAATATTTTTTAGGCCAAAGGATACTGAATGTTCAGTTGCCAAATATATCATGTCACTGGGTGGTCTGCTAAACCTTTTTTCTGTAATAGCATACACTGTGAATCTCCTGCAACCTTGCCATTTAATAGCCTTAGAACTTAAAATGCATCACAGAATTAAACAAAAATATCATGAGCATTCCTCTTTCTTCTCCCTCCTTCCCCTGAAGCCTTGAAAGGGTGATCTGATATTGCTGTGAAAGTATAATGAAAATTTTGGGACAATCTGTTGCAATATAAAAGTACTTACTATTAAATGCAACTCAAAGATCCTCGGGCTCAAAGGTTTCATGGCGTTGCTTTGCTTTTGACTTGCTTTACCTATTGTTGCATTATCACCTGCTGTACACGTGGCACACCACCCCCAAGATATTTGAGCAAAAGCAAGTAACTTCACAATGATTATTAGCTATGTCTTATGGTTATACCTATGTTGAATGTTCTGTGTGTTTACTTAGGAATCACAATCTCTTATCATAGTAATGGTGTTATGGAAGCGTGTGTTAGAATAGTTACCAAGTACCCAAGAACTGCTGAGGCAATCTTGCCTGAATTTTTCATTTCTCAATTATCAGTACATTCTGTTAGTGAGAAAGAAGTTGCTGCTGCTACCTAAACAGAGAATAGCTTGGTGATGTTAATGATCTCTCAGAGCATAGACTATAAACAGAAAAAAATGAAATCTGAAATACAAATCTTTTGACTGCATAATCCAAGAAATAACCAATGTCTAGTTACAATTATTGCTGAGGCTCCTATTTTAGGGCACTTGTGGCTGTGGTGGTATGTTGTTATTTTGCCTCAGTTCATTATTTTAGAGATGCTTATCTGCAGCTCTGCAGAAGTGGAAGGCGACTTTATGTAAGCCAACACTGCTTCATTGTCCATTGCTCTTGCTTGAATTCAGTCTTCGAACTTACCTCATTTCCTTTGTGTTTAATACCACCAAAGGCAAGGGTGACAGGGTCGATCTCCAGTGTCAGGCACCTCTGTTGCTAGAGGAGGTGAAAAACTGAGGACTGCAGGATGTGAAGGAACTTCTTCCTCACAAAACTTGCTTACCAGAAATAACCTGCATGGAGATATTTAAAAGATGTGTAGATGTGGCACTTAAGGACATGGTTTAGGGGTGGACATGGCAGTCCCTGGCTAAAGGTTGGACTCTGTGGTTTTAAAATCCATATCATTTAAACCTAAATGATTGATTTTGAACTTCTGGATCCAAAAATCTTTAAAATTGCAGGAAGATGCTCATGGTGTGTAGCAGTGTACACTGGTGGTAGTCTCTAACTTCTGCTGTCCTCCATTCATCTTGTTGGATAAATAATGAGTTAAGATCATGCTTGGCATAACTGCTGTTACTTTCTGCATGCTGCTATCATTACAGGAAGCTCTGCCTTCACTGCGTGCCTCATGTCAGCTCAGGGTCAGAGCAGAGCTAAACTCAGGTGACCAAAATGGTAAAATTCTGATGTGGTTTGCCCTTTCCTTCTCCTGGGGAGACTTTCTTTTCAGCTGGAAAATACCCCTGTGAAACTCCTCCATTTCACTTGCTCTCAGCTGAGTGCACTAAACCCAAAGTGGTGTTTTGAAGCTGAGAGCAGCATTCTGTTGAGGCTAGCCCAGCCTCCTGCTGGGTGGGCTGGGCAGCTGCTGGGAGCAAGGATGGGCAGTGCCAAGGGAATAACCATGGTGGTCTCCTGCATTGATACTGCCAGGGTTCAACTGTGGCTCTCTCCAGCAGTTCTTCACAGGAATCCAATATTCTGAAACTTGTTAGCTGTCCTGAGAGAAGAGAACACAAACAAATTGCAGCTGCACAGCGTGTTCGGAAAACCATGGAAGTGCAAACATTTCAGGACTACAATTTTTTTTTGTTCTGTTTTAATTTTTTTTTTCCAAAACATCTTAAAAATATTGATTTAGGGGTGAGAAAACAGGTTTGACTGAAATAAGAAGTAATCTATGCTTTTCATATTTTTTGAGCTAACTATGAGATTTATGCTTTTGGGGTTTGTTGTCTTTGAACAGTTGGATATGGGAATTGAAACCTTTTTCATTCTTTCTGAAATACTTCAACATTTTCCTTTTAATTCTTATTTCTCAATAGTCTTGAGCTTGATAGTTTGTTCCATTTTTTTGGTGTAGTCAGAAGAAGTTCAGAACATTCTCCTGGTTTTAACTACTTAATAAAGTTTTGTGAACTATAGATTTCCTTATTTGGCTTTAGAATAGATTATTTTTGGTCAGAGAACACAATTCAGGAATAGATCATAAACACAAGGCATCCCATTGGTACCAGCATTTCCTGCTTACTCTGTTTAATTTAGTGCTTTTTATTAGCATGGGCTAAGTGTTAGAAAGCAATTTACTTGTTAAACTTACAGGAGAATATGAAACTATTTTTTGGCTTCTTATAAAAAGAGAGTGTATGTTACAGTAATTTGATAGGTTAAATCACTAACATGAAGTAATATAAAGTACTATCAAGTTAAAAAGTTAATGTTTAAGGAATGGAAAGAAGGGAAAGAGGATTTATTTTTCTCCTATATCATTCATTAGGTCAGTTTTGGTTTTTCTTTTGCTTTGGGAATTTTTTTCCTTTTCTCTCAGTATATATGAGACCTGTTAAATTAGTGGGGTGAACCATAACGTTTATAAAATTATCATCTCTGTCTGTAGAGTTATATTCTGGCTTTGTTCCATTTATGTTTTCTCATCTGTTGAGTCTGCTGAGCAAAGACAAATACAGGCGAGACACAGAGCCTTTACTTGCAGCAGCTCTGTCAGTGCAGGTCGCTTGCTTATTCTGTATTTATCTGTTCGTTTCTCTTAGAGCTCATTAATCTGTCAGCATGACACAATCCTTCCAATGAGATTGTGCCAAATGTTACAGTAGCACACCAGCAGAAACCTGCATGCCATTTTTTTCCCCCCCAGTGATTAAATAAGATCATTTTCCTGTCATGCAGTACGCCCAGTGCACTCCAGATTCACCAGTGTTTTGGTTTTTTAAGAGGAAATAGCACAGCCATTCCCCAGTATTGACTGAAATATTAATTCAGGCTTTACATATGGCCTGACCCTCTACCCTGCAGCCCTTTGCTCTTAAGCAGAAGGGTAATAGTGGTGAGATCACGGGATAAGCCTGACTGGGAGGGAGAGCTCAGCACACAGGACTCCAGTGGTATTTAAGACTGAGCTTCAGAGCTCCTCAAGAATTACTGCTGCTTATGACTGTTTGGCCTGGCAGACTGTCAGAGCTATTAGCTTCAGAATAACATGTCCTTAAATAAAATGCAGTGGCTACGGAGGAGGAGAGGAAAGGGTTTTTTTTCCATTTCTTAAAATAATGCCTTATTATCTTAACCTATGGAAAGAGAAGAGGCTTCGTCTTGAAGTGTAGCGCTTCCATAATTTGGGCGATCTATAAAAATAGCTGTGAATGTGGAGCATCGAGAGGAACCTTGGGACCCACTTTTGGCCTCTTGAAGTTTTTAAAGCTGCAGAAGGAGCTTGCTTTGTGCTGGCCTTTGAAGCCATGTCCCTGTTCTGGATTTCTCCAGATCATACTGGTTGTTTTTTCTCCTTTCCTAATTCCATTGTATGCATTGTTCTTTTGTTCATATGCTGTTTATTAAAAACAAAATAAAAAAATCCCTCTTTCTGTGCTGCATAAAATACTATGCTTACCTGTAAGCATCTGGAGCTCCAGTTTTATATGCTGTATTTTTTGTGAGCATATGTTCAGAAATGACTCCTGTAGAGTGTTTTGATTATTTGTGAATCTCTCTATCTTGCTTTGAAAGCATCCTATCATCATTTATATGGTCACTTTAGATGGCAGTGACATTTATTAACACAGAATTTAAAATACAAGCAGTATTTTCTTGGAATTGAGACAGGTAGATCAAAAAAGTCCTTTATTAATGTCAGGATTTACCCCAAAACAAGCAGCTGTTTGACTTCAGCTAAAAGTGCAAAATGTCTTGGTCACCTCTTTCCTGGTATTGACAGAATATTTTGGACTACTGCCAGAGAAATGGAGTACAATTTGAATGTATGAAGGAAGATACAGAAAAAAAACCCCAACCAACTTAACAAAAAAAACCAGCCCAGCAAAACCAAAGTAGGCTTTTATGAGCCTGATTATTTGCTCTTTATGCTGCCTGTCCTCTTCCTTTTATCTAAGCAATGATTTTGTTAGGTTTATGTTAAAAATACTTTCTTCCCCTTCTCTTTTACAGTTCTGTGGTTCTGTCTGCTTGCTGTGTTATCTCCCAGGAGTGCTCTTGTTCCCTTGTGCACTTTTTCCTGTTCTTTCATCAACATGGATTTTCTTTTCTACTTCCTGCTCAGAATTACAATTAGTAGCTGTTTTAAAATCCATTTTTTTCCCCTTGTTTCTCCTTACCTGCTATTTCTTACAGTCTTCAAGCTTCATTCTTCTTTCTGTCTCTGCTCATATTCCTTGGTTAGGTTTTCCTCTTCATTGTATTTTTCCAATATAGTCAACTTGCTGAAAAAAACAAACTGAAAACAACACCCAAACCTGGGGCACATCCTACTGATCAGGTACTTCAGGTTCTTGGGAAAGTGGGCTGTGCATATGTGGAGTCTTTGACTTCAAACCTGAGTGAATACAATTACAGAAATCTTTTTTGTTGGACTTCTAAATGCACAAAATCTTAAGCCCCTAGGAGCAGTTTAACTGCAAAGAATCAATATATTAGAGTGGTGTCACCTGTGCTGTTAGCTATAGCTGTTATTGTGTCAGCATTTCCATTATAAATTTTGGCTTTCAAGGGTTTATAACTTTGCTATTAAAATTCTTTGCTGACTGAAACTTGGCATGCAAGGACTAAGCCTGGAGCAAACTCCCCCTTCCCCCCTCGAAAGTAACTTTCAGCCCAAAGGAATGTGATAAAAACCATTAGTCTAATGATTACTTAGGTAACACTACTGATATAAAAATAATACATAATTTACTTATGTTTCAGCCTTCATTGTGGACATATACATCAGGTATTTTGGAATAGGAGATGGAATGAATCAATTAAAAATTGAGAAAACAAAACACCTCCTTGATAATGCTGTCGTGATACCTCTTGGAAAGCATATCAGTAGCTATTTATTTCACAGTTCTATGGCTACAAAATAAAAATTTTATACATTAAGCCAACTGAACATGCATCATCATATGTCTCAAGAAAAATGAAAGAAGTTTGTTATAGAAATCAGGAGGCTGAACAGATCAGGCTCTTGGGTGCAGTATGCTAAATGCTTCAAGCCTGTTTCAGCTGGACTAAGAAGGATGGAGTGCAGTGGTGGAGCTGCAGGCAGGGGGATCTCTGCTCTCCCTGAAGAGGTGTTTTCAGCTGGTGACCTGCACCAGACAGGCTGCCTTGCTCATCTGTCATTGCCGGGGAGATGCCTCATTTCTGGGCAGATGAAGCTGAGACAAGCAGGATCCTGTTCTTAATGAGGTAATTTAGGTCACCCAGCAACTACCTGATGTGGGGCAAATTTCTTGCATGGAATTGCCTGCGGGCAAGTATCTATCCTCACAGCCTGATGCCAAAACTCCTGGCATTATTTGACACTTTTTCTTGTCTTTGCAAGGAAGCCTTAGTGGGAAGATGATCCTTTCCTCCTAAAAGTAGATAGCAGGATTCATCCTCCTGCTATGTTTGGGAGTTAAACATACAGCTGTCCCTGAGTGAGCTTCTATCTGTGGGGCTTTTCTTGCATATCTTGCCAACTATGATGCCAGTTTTGAAGTGAAAAATGCAAACAGCAATAGTGTTGTGAAGGAAAAAGATTTAGGGGGGAAAAAAGTATTTAGTGACAAAAGCAAGTGCTTTGATTATAGTAATTTGCCTTTAAAGATGTACCACATAATGCTCCATCTTGAAAGTTTAGAGAGTCAAATATTTGACACCCAACCCGTTTAAAGTTGATTACGTATACAAAATGATTTCAATGGGTATGGGGAGGAAAACTGACCAGCAGAATTGCTAGAGTTTCCTCTTCAACACTGAATTCAAGTAACTATCGTACAACACAAAATTTGTATTTTGAGTCTGAAGATGACTGGCTTATGAGAATGAACTGTGTCAGAAGTGATTTTGTCAATGGTTTGTCACTTGACCTTTTGGTAGCTTTTGTTTTCTGGTGGAAGGAGGTTTATAGGATAAAAATTTAGTGCTTGGTCTATGAAGCCAGCTGTGTGAATGCCAGTCACACAAATCCAGCAGGGCCAGCCACCGAGTCACTTATTCCAGCCCTGCCAGGCTGAAGGCAGGGCGAGTGGGATGGATGGTGAGTCACCCGGGTGGCAGGGGAGGGATGGGGAAGTTCATTACATCTGCTCTTGTCTGTCTGAGCCCAGAGGGAACGGCTGGAGGCTTCCCTCCTCCTCTGGAGTGTCTGCCTACACAACACTGCTGTTTTTTGGGTGCCTTGTGTGGCTGCTGTGCAGTGAGCCTGCCGAGGAGCCACATGAGAAGTGTGTGTGTGTGTGTGTGTGTCACTGCTCTCTGGCAGAGCAGTGCCCGGGCACGCTTGTGCTGCTGCACTTGTGGCGTGGCGGAGAGGTTTCGGCGGCTGGCACGGCTCCAGAGGGGCTTGCCAACACTTGTTCAGTAGCTGCCCTTCAGGGACCAGTTATGAATAAACATCTGGATAAATTGCTTATTTTTTCCTGTCTCTGAATGCTGATACTGTAACACACACCCTTAGATTGGCCTAGTTAATATTAGAAAATTATTGGGGAAAAGGATGAGTAGTTATAAGTAGTAGTAGTAAGTACTAATGCTTTTTGAAATGAACTGAGACATATTTTTGTAAGAATGAAAACTGCCTTCCTACTGTTCATCTTGTTTTCTGTTTTAGAGTGGGTGCCTATGATATAACCCAGGCCTCACCCTGCTTTCTCCTCCAACACAGCAAGTGTTTGAAGAACTGCATTGGTCTCTTTGGGGAATGTGTGCATGTGAGAGCAGGAGAAAGCAGGTCTGCCAGCAGAATCTTATTTTATCACATGATTTAAATCAGAGGCATTTTCAATAAGAGTTTATAGAAGCTGGTTTGAATCATTATAAATAAAAGAACTGAGATTCTGCTCTGGTAGTATAACTTAAAATAATAATGACCACGATTCTTTATTCTTTCCAGTGTCAGAGCAACTGTGCAGCCGCATGGCCAGGCTTCCTGTCTCTTCTGAAGGCTTGTTCAGGAAATGGCAAAACGTACAAAAAGGGTCTTTGTCATTGAAAAGTTTGTTATTGTGCAGTTGAAGTACAGCTGTTACATATTTCCTTACTTAAATTTGGACCCTTCCTGAAGTTTCAGTCCTCTAATTATTCTGCCCAGGTCACTGGTCTATAGTGTCTATATTTAGCATATTGCAAAGTTTTCTGACCATCCGAAGAATGAAAAGCCCTTCTGTGAGAGCCTGCTCCATCTACATTAACTACGGGTTTACTGTTGGACTAAATAATACGAAATATGAATACTGGAGGGTTTTACAGAGAAGTTTGAATGTAAAAGCTACATTGCTGTCTCAATATTTTGCAGATTTCTGCAGGTTATGAGAACTATAGCACATGTACTGCCTCTGTCTCTCTCAAAAATCCTGAAACAAAGAAACCAACCCCAAAAACTCCCTCGCAAAAAAAAAGAAAAAAAAGAAAAAAAAAAAAAGAAAAACCCCACCAAACCAAAGGAATAATGCAGAAAAAACAGAAACAAAATTTCCCCCTCCCCAGAAGTCAGGGGAACCATGCCCAGTTTATCAATGGTTGTCCTTATCAAAAAGCTGTAATGACTGTATTAGCCAGACATCTTGCCCTTCAGCTACTGGAGTTTATTTTATCATTAGAAAATAGTAGTCCAAGTATTCTAGGCTAAATTTACTTAATTTATTTACTTAACTTGCAAATGTATATGTGGTTTTTGAATGCTTCAACAGTTCTGGAAGAAAAGAAGTAAGAGGGATAAATGCAGGAGTGTGGCCTTTTGGTGGAAGTTGTTCTGATCAGTAAGGCAGGGAAGGGTAAGTGTGTTTGTTTTTTTTCCTTGTTTTAAGGTCGTACCTTTCTGTTCCCCTCTATGAGTTATAAGTACAATGTTCTTGCTGTTCACTTTTCAGATAGTGTTTGCAGATGACTTTGAACTTGGACATAATGATAGATTCTATGTGAAGAACATGATGAGATTTTATGTATGTGAAGTATTATGAAACATGGAGGTAAAAGGCATTGGCCTTTAAATTGTTTTTAGCTGTAAGTACGTACTAAACGCAGTCCTGATCACTGAAAATGTGTTTTTCCTTTAAAAAAACACAGAAGCTGGATACTTATTGTGCTATCGTTAAGTAAACCAGTTTTTGCATTTTCATGGTTAGGTTTTAAAATTTTGGGTGTTTTGGAGAACAAGAGTAGAGAAGTGCTGTGGGTGCAGTGAAAACAGTATCTCTGGATAACTTTCTCTAACTGATATTACAAATCATCTTGATTGTTCAGGTTTGCTCCCCCCTGTCTGGGTGGACCCTGTTGGTAGCACATCTTCACAGAGATGAGCTGGTGACTTCTTAGAAAGTAGCTGTATCCTTTGGCAGCAGAGGGTTGGAAAGCAGGCTTTTACTGTATTTTTGTGCGCCGTTAGAAAATAATTTCCTTCTTGCAGCAAATTTCCATGTTATCTAAAATCTCCCTCATGGGGTTTAGGCTGTAACTCTTGGCCCTATCCCCTGATATGCATTTTTCTTTTTTCCCCCGCATCTCAATATATTCTGTAATACTCTGTGTATGGTGCTGAGTGGCTCTCTGAGCTGTGGACACAGATACAGCTGCTGTACCTTTATCCATGAACCATTCCCACAAAGGATATAAAGAGAAAGCCTGGTAGAAGACTGGAATTTCCCTTCCTGCAGCAATAAAGCTATCTTGATGGGCTGTAATGTGGGCTCCTGGACTAAGAGAGAATGTCCTGGAGGAAAGAAGGCAATTACATCTTTGGCACTAATATATACTTTAATCATAACATGATGCAGTTCAGTTGTATTTGGTTATAATGTGGTGCTATTTACATGTAATGAATATATGTATTATCATAGCCAGGGAATAGGCATAGCTGAACAAAAAGTAGTTAAATGGCAGAGCCAGCTCGCTAGGCTTTTGCTCTGAGCAATATAGTGTGAGTAAAATGAGCTGGGTTTGATTAAGTGGCACAGGAATAAAGTACTGGCCAATAAAAACTGTGTTTTTTTGCATTATGTTTTCTGCCTTTTAAGTCAGCTCATTAGCTTTATATTTATATGGCACCCTCTGCTCCTTTGAGCCATGTTAATTATAAGGTGGTGCATAACACAATCAGAATGCTTATATATGGATTTTGCATGAATGGAGAAACAGTATGTTTTGAAGTACCTGTATGAGATACATTTGAAGTTAGCTTAGACCATTTCTTTTTGCCTTTGTAAATTTGCTAAATTTGTTGGTGAAAATTGGACACCAGTCTGAGAGGTGCCCATTCACCTCAAAACCAGTGTCCTGAACTCAGGCTCATGTTTGCTTCTAGCTACAGCTGCTTCCTCAGAAACCCTGCTCTTGCGGTGAAGGTTTGAAAACTGAAAAAGGAGTCTATTGTCAGGCTTGTGTATGCCCAGAGTGTGCGTGTGCGTGCCGAGGCACATACCTTCACACACACATGCCTCCAGGTGGTCAGTTCATGGGCATGTTTATGGGAAAGGAGAGTGGCAGGCTGGTTTTGGTCTTGCTTGGTGCCAAGAGAAGCTTCACAAATAACACCACTTCCAATTAGTGGAGGAAAATCCCTGTGTCACCTCTGCTGCATGGTGGTTTTGCCAAAGCAGCAAGCTGCCAAGAGTCCAGCCTTCAGCAGCATCCAGCTTGGGAGCACAGAGACTCTGGCAATTACAGATGTGCAGGTTGTTGCCCTTTGCTGTGGCCCCAGATGTGAGGGCCTGGGTGCTGTGTGTGTGGAGTGTAGCCTTGCGTGGTCTGCCCGAATTGCTCTTGCTGCACCTGCCTGAGGGTGTGCGCTGTGTCAGTGAGAAATAGGCTGCACTTCTTGCCTTACAAAAGCTTTTCCCCTTCAAAAAAAAAATATGTCAGAGGCAATGATGTTGGAGGAAGAGGAACAGTACTTCAGTTATTCAGATAGCTTAAAATGCCTCAGTTGGAAATAACAATTGCATTTGTTTTTTTAGTGACAACAAAAGCCTTGACCTAATGTTTGACCCTACCTGCTTTTTTTCTCATGTGTTGCCATCTCCCAACCAAGGAAGAACTGAGCTGAAGCTCTGGGCTGCCTACAGGTTTTCAGGAAGTGATGACATGTGACTCCAACTGCTCTCCCCCGCTTTCCATGTATTGTTTTTGGATTTGTCAGGGAGCACACTGAGATGAGAGACTGCTATTTTTTAATTTCTTTTATTTTCTTTTATTTTTTTTTGGTCAGGTTTGATGCTGGATGGAAACAGATGCTTTATTTAGAACATGACAGAGAAGAAAAACACATCTTAGGGTTAACACCCTCCTAGTGTTTATCCATAAATATGGACTGGCGATAGTGCAAGAACACCAGATACATATGGAGCACTGTGATTGGCTGCTACTGATGTCATTCTGATGTCAGTCAGAAGTGATCAGCATGTCACCCAGCAGATGAACAGATCAGCTTTCCCTATTTCTGTGTAAAAATTCCATTTCATAGTGGCTCATTTTTAGGGCATAATTGCACTTTTTGAGTTTTGGAGGACATCTAGGCCTTTTCCTGAGCCTGTCAGTATTTTGTCTCAGCATACATAAATGTGCACCTGTGCTCTCCCTCTCTGCTTTTTTCTCTTAACACTAGTATGCTAGCAGTTGACTTTCCTCTGAATTATTTGCTGATAAAATGGTGAGAGAAGTGTTTATGCCTCACATGCTATGATTGCAAGCTTAGAGAAGAGGAGTGTGTAATTGGGAGGATGGATAAATGCAGATGAGTAGATTAAAAGGTAGCTTTGTGGAAATGTTCAGGTTTCCATTCACCGTTATTCTTGAATCTAGGTCAGTGTATGAGTACTACAGTGTTTTCCTACCGAGTGCTGAATTGTAAGATTATGAATGCGTTTCAAGGTTATTTTATTAAGCATGCCAGTGTTCCATGACATGCAGGTCAAATCAGTCAATATTTCTAACACTTTTGAGTGGAAATAGAAATCCTAAGAAGTGACAGTCAGCGCATAATAGAGGATGCAAAGAGAACAAAAAGTAAAAAGGAAAACCTCTTGAATTTTAGGATTAATTGGACCTTCTCACATTCTGTGCCTCTCACTGTTATCTAGCAATACCATTTTTTTTTTTCTGGAAGTTTGGAAATGCTGTTTTCAAACAAAGCCTTCTGGTAGAATTAATTTAACTGTATAAGTAGAAATATATTGGAAATTAGTTATTTCAATACTTTTCTTCCATTTTTAATAAAATCTGCCTTTCTGTAATCTCTCTCCCTTAACTGACCAGAAGTGAGTCTTCAACTGATGCTGTAGCCTCTTGTGTAGTTGCAGGAGTTGTATTTCCAAGGGACTACAAAAGTCATGGCAAACTTTACTCACATGACTGCTCAGGAACATTTTGAATGCTGTTGTGTTATAGATTCTTTTTAGAACTAGCAATATTTGAACCAAGCAACCTGATGGATGCCTTGGAAAATTTCTTAGTTAAATTTCTTAGTTAAAACTTCTGAATTTCAAATGGCCAGTTACCACAAAGTTGCTGATTCAAAAGGAGGTGAAAAAGTAATTACAAAGTGCATGAGGGATGTTTCCGAGTTACAGTCTAGATACATGTCTCTCAGGCTGTGGTTCCTGGGTGAGCTGCAACCAACAGTGATCCAAACATACATATAAGAATTTCATGCACAGATTTTTGCAGGTGGTGCCTTGGACAAGTTTAGCAACCTAAATCAATATTATTGCTTATTCTTTCCAGCTGGGAAGGCACTGCTCTGCTCATCCTTCTGCTGCTTTTTCTTCCTCCTCCTCCTCCTCCTCCTCCTCCTGCTGCTGTTTGATCTGATGAAAGCTGTTTCAGCCTGAGCTGGCAGGGCTATCACTCACTATCAGGATACTTAATCCCACGCAGGTGCAGTTTGAGGCACTACAGAGGGCCTCAAGGTCACGCTGGCTGCAAAGCCGCGCTCTTGTGGATGGCCGGGGTGGGAGGCATGAGAGTCATTAACTTTTCACATCTGGAGGGTCCATGCTCCTCTCTGCCATTTCTTCCTTCTCCTCCTGCTTCTCCCCTCTCCCTCCGCCCCTTCACAGCCTGTCACGAGGCTTTCCTACAGCACTGCAGCAGCTCTGGGTAGCTGCAGAGGTGAATATTGCTTTGCAAGCAAGCAGTTAAGTGAAGGTTGTTTCTAGTTTTTATGTAAAAATGTAGGCGACTGAAAGGAAACTAGAGACAAGTAGACATCTTTTCTTTCATTGATGTTGGTGGTCTAACCTTTAAGCCAGTTCTTTTATTTGCTTCCTTTCTACTGGGTGATTTAAGCCTACATAAAAAAAAAAAAAAAAGAAAAAAAAAAAAAGAGAGAGAGAAGAAAAAAAGGCAGGATGTTGCCACTGGCTGTATCTCTGCTCCAAATAGAGCCATTCCTCTTCTGAAAGGTTGAATTTACCAGACTCCTCCACCTCATTTCAGTCCTAGTGATCTATTCTTTCCCAATCCTCGTGTTAAAAGCTGCTTATGTTTTTTTTTTTCTCAGAGAGGTCCTCTCTGTGATGGTACTGTTATGGTTCTGTGAACAGTTTCAGCTGCCATGTCTCCTTTACACACCCCTCCCCTGAGAAACACCAGAGACAGCCTTCACAGGGCTATCTTAAGAGAAAAGACTTGAGAGAGAGAGAATTTAGGAAGCATTGGCAAGGGAAACAAATGAGCTGTGATTAAAGAGAATCTGGGCACTGAATAAAGGATCCTTAAAACCCTTTAAGTTTTAACTTAACACAAGTCTTGAAGAAAGTTGGCCAGGCTTTTGGGGGAGGATTTCTAACCTCAGAGTCATTGCTGCTAAGAGCTGCTGCTTCCCCTGTGGCTTCAGACTGGAGCAAGGATTTCCACAATTATGCTGTGAACAGGAGCACGAGCCTATATTTAGGACACCATACTTTGTGGCAAAAAGCTACATATGGCATATGAGCACCCACTTAGGAGCTAAAAATACGTACTGCAGCCCAGTTTGTCTTTGAATGAAATCATGCTTAGAACTACAATGTTTAAGTTTGATTTCCTACCTCTCTGCCCATCTCTGCTGTCCCCCCTTTCTTCCCCCCCCCCCCCAATATTATTATTATGTTTTAAAATACTTCATTCATTGAAAAATGGCCTATTCAGATTTTCAGCATTTGTCTGCTTCTTGTCTAGGCCACATGCAACCTATACATAATTCTAGGAAGGTTTTATGTGAATTTCTTTCTGGCAGAGTTTTTTATTTATTTTCAGGCCAAAACCACCCACTTTTCCTCCCCAGACTCCAAACTTTCTGTGTGGTAAAAAGGCGGGAACAAACCATGTCAAAAATTGCAATGTAGTATAGTGCTGTCCTTAAACAGCTGTATGTGTTACAGGGGGGTGAAGGAGAGTGTTTGCTTTCTGCTCTTGCCAGTTTTCATTTAGTTTTGAAATATTTCTCAGCTGCTGAAGAAAATAAAATGAAGTCCTGATAACCTTCTTCCAAACGGAAGGAATATTGCCACTGATTTGGGTTACCATGCAAAATTTCATGAAAGCTTTTTTCAATTTGCCTCTCCGCAAGAGGGTTTCCCTGCTGGCAATGGCAGGGTTTCCTCAGTGGGTTGAGATGCTCAGATCTTCCATGAGGGCGGGCCAAGCACAGGGAAAGGCTAAGACACAAACTCTCTGGTTGCTGGGAAGTGTATTGTACATTGATGTCTTGAAGGCGCAGTGCGGACATGCATTGTGCACATTTGATTTTTTACTCTATTAGATATTGTTGTCTTATTCTGCCAGCTCCTGTCCTTCAGAGGTTTTTTCCTTCAAGAATGCAGAAGGCAATCTCTTAGACGCAGAACACTTGGGATATTAAATGAGTTATCTTAGTTGGTTCTTGCTTCAAAGTGTCCTTGTTTAGATTCAGAAGGGGAATAATGGAATCTTAATTCCTTCAATTTAAAAGTGTTAGGATTAAAAAGGAAGATGTGTTGTTTTTTGATGTTCTTCATTCCTTCAGAGCTACTGCCAGCAGCATCTCTCCAACTTGATCATTCTTCAATAGAAAGCTGCAAATGAAATATCTGCTAGCTTTCAAAAATGGAACTATGTTAAAGGAAGAAGGTGTTTCTCTCTCTCTCTCCCTCTTTTTATCTGTAAAATGTTCTGCCTGTTCTTTGAAACAGTTATTCCAGTGATAAGGATATAATTATATAGCTTCTCAGTGCTTATGTAAATGCTTTTAACAACATATCTTGGAAACTGGACTTCTGTTAGTCTTCATTGCTGTATGCATTTTGTTCAAACTAGGAATGCTTTTTTAACTTTGTCTCTTCAAAAAAAGCAGGGAAGGATAGCTGTTTTTCACTAACAATATGACATATTGATCATGCTGATAGATCTAAAAAAAAATTACTGGAGAGATGGAAAAAATTATCATGGAAACATTGTGGTGGAGTGCTTACTTGGAATTTTTTATATGGATTTTTTGAGGTTGAAAGGGAAGTTTCCAGTGATGCTTGGAGTGTGGATTGTGAGTGGCAGAGGCAGTGGTATTTGCAAAGATAGGGACATAGACCTTATTCCTATACAGGCTGGGGTTGGTTGTATGTAGTTCCCAGAGCTGCATGTTGAGACAGAAAGATCCTAGCTCTTTGTTGGAGAGCAGAAGTGAAGTGAGGTTCTTGCTCTGCACATACATTTGAAGAAGCTTGTGGACCACATTTTGGGAAATTTTTGATTCAAGAAGAAAGACAATATATGGACTTTCAGTTTTAATTCAGACTTTCAGGAGATCTGGTGCTTTCCCCTGGCATTTAAATGCATTGCAACTTTACAAAAGCTTTCCATGTATCTCATTCTGCTTTTGAGACCATTTAAGTATGCGTTCTGAGGCTTCCAGGATCTCTTGGCATGGCTTTTTCCAGCTCATCATTTACTACAGTGCCAAGTTATCCTCAGGTACCCCACCTTGCTTGATCTCTTTCTGTATTCATACTTGGAGTAAGAAAGAAATTCACTGCCGCAGTCAACTTTTGGCAGCTGATAATTTTGTTTAAAATGCTTCCATATTTCTGGAAGAGGCGCCATTTTGCAGATGATAAATTGCATATAATACCAGAATACTTATTTAGGAGAAGCGTATATCACTATGAAGAAAAATAAACTTACTCCATTTATGAATTTCAGGTATCTATGTAATAAAGTTTAACCAACAAAAAACTATCCCAACTTCAAGGGCCGCTATAGGCACTGAGAGTCAACTTGCAGAATTATATGGTCTGTTATATGAACATGTTAAAACTGGCAGTACTACCAAGAGGCCTAAAATACCCCTTGAAGTTGAATTTAGATTTGAATGTTTGTAACTTCTTGGAGGTTGTAAAAAACAATGGAAAATCAATGTTCAGCTCATTGGTGAACTGAGTTGACAAAGGAGCTTGAAATCCCATGCCATCTGTTATACTAGATCCTGCCTTAAAACAGCACCAGCAGACCGTGTCAGTCTTGAAGCACCACTTGATATATTATTAGTTGCCACAAAACAATCCATTCTTGAATCCTGCTATCTGTATTTCTTGGGGTATATGGTCTCACCCAAGACAAAGGAAAATGTTACACATGGATTAAAACTGCACTGGGATGTGCAAATAGATCTTTGGATCTGCAAGCATAATATTTTTTGGGAAGTGATAATATATCAAAGAGAAAATTAATTATGTAGGGGTTTTTCCTAACACCTGGAGTTCGTGCTGTTGCTGCTTCTGCTGCTGGCTAGCTGTTGTTTTTAATAAATCACTCTGTAGGAAAAAAATTAAATCCAGTGAAATGATGGAAAAAAGAAGGCATGGCTAGGAAGGAGGAAAGCAACATCTAAATATTTAACTACCACCCAACAAGTTCAGAATCTTCAGGAATTTCCATCTTCCTTGGCATCTTTCCTTGGCTTACAGCTTGGAAAAGAAATCTGCCTAGATATGTGGGATTGAAAAATAGTAATATCATCCTATGTTTGGGATATCTTAAAAAGAACTCCAAAAAATGTCCTCCCCACCCTTCAAAAAGCAAGCAAAAAATGAAAAAGCACCACTACAAAAAAACAAACCAAACCCAACCAAACAACCAAAAAACCCCATTACAACTAATAAATGAAATTATCCAGGAATGTATCTAATCCCGTGCTTTATGATTTCATCTCTGACCTTAATGAAGGCTTTTTATTCACTCCAGGGACTTTCAGTGATGCACGCAAATGAGACCATTCAGTGAGCTCTTTCCATTGTATTTTGATTCTGCCAGCTCTCACTTGGGCATTTGACTTGCACATGCCAGTGCTGCAGAGCTACTGTTTGTAGTATCTTTTCTTGAATGGTGGTGAGTGATTTAGAAGGATGGGAGGGATCTTACTTCTTAAACAGGTGCCTCTTTCAGCCACATTCAGCCAGATTTCCGATGAGATGTAAAATAAGTGGCAGCATTCTTTTGCGTATATTTTATTTATTCTTGAGGTGGGGACAATGGAGTTCCCAGCAAGAGTGTTATCCTCTTTTAAACCCATAATAATCAGCATTTACAAGTGATTTTTGCATGCTGAAAGTGCTGAAGAATCAAGGCCTAAGAAAGTAACGAAATTTAACTTCTAATAAGGTATGCTTATTTTCTCTATTTGGGTTATTTAGCAGACAGTCTATTTAGTAGGACAGTTATGGTGTCTTTAACACATTTTTGGGTCAAGGCTGACTGGGTGATTATTTGTTCAGGTTATCAAATATATTTCATGGAAAGTAAATGCAAAGATCAAGGACTGAGCTTTTCTAATGGACTCCTCTGTTGGAGCATTTGTGTTGTATTTTCTGTGACATTTTTCACAATTAGATGTATTATTTGACTTTTATAATCACAGATAATGTAAAGGATGATCTTTGATTTTACCATGTGTGTTCTTGGTTCCTGTGAGAATGTGACCAAAAATACATTAATTTATTTCAGCCAGTTTAGTGTAGTCTTTGCTTGTATATAGAAGGAAAGAGTCTTTTGTAGTGGAACAGGGGAATTTTTCAAAATTTGTTATGCCTGAGAGTGAGGAAGGAGTGTTAATTGTCACTCCTTCCTGCTGCTAGAATAAATACTTGGATTTATCAAAGCATTTGTTCTTATCAGCAGGAGATATTTATTAAAAAAAAAAAGTTCTCTGGTGTTAGTATATATAGTATACTGCCTACTTAGTATACTTAGCATATTAGTATAGAGATAAAAGTGTCTCTAGTCTGTGTATATCTATGTATATAAAGAATTGTATGTCTCTGCAATGTGTGTAGGAAACACTCTTCCACTGCTTGAGAGGAGTGTCCTGTGCTTCACGCCCAGATTTCTATATAAGGATTATTCTGTGCTCACGTGGGAGTTGAGTTAGAAAAAAAATACTAGTTTATTGGCAGTCTTTGTTGACTTTTTGTCTTTATATCACATGAAATCTGTAATCTTATGCTAAACTGTGAAATTTTTCATGCTGCTATAAACCGGCTTTCTTTCTTCATCATTCCAATCTGTTTCCTCCTGATGGATGTGGTTTCATGGAGTCGGTTTTGTAGAAATGTTGAGATAAAGGAGTCTAATTCTTTGGCAAGGCCAGTGTAAAATGATACAAACCACTGTTTAGCTATATTAATGTAATTGCTGTCTTCATAAATCACATATTTTGTATGATTAGAAAAAATGAATCTAATAAAGTCTATGACATTTCTATTTACCATCATTGCAGTTATATATTAGTTTCCCTAATCCTAAGCTGACAGCGTTAATTTTTGATGGAAGGCCCCCTCATACTAAACTCTACAGATTTATGTGCTTCTAGTAGGAGGTATCCTCAATGGTTACCTGGAATTCTCTTGAGGTTTGTGTCAACCTTCCTGCCTTCCCTCCTTACCCATCCCACATTGCTCTCACTGGTGTGAGGTTGTGAGAGCTCTCCCAAATAGTCTTTTTTCAAGGCAGAGCAGTCTCAGCTTTCTTGGTCTCCCTCATTTACAGAAGTGACTGGTACTATTCCTGCCCAGGAGTGACTTGCCATTTCTCTTTGAACTTTGTAAGATTCCTGCCACTTCATTCTCCAGTTTGCTGAAATCCCTCTGAAATGTTTTCCAAGATTACTTGCTTCGTCCCCTTTCTGTGGATTGTAGTGGGGACTGGCTGATCTCTAATTGCTTGGATTGTCCTTCTTGCCCTTCTCAAAGTGACGTTTGTTTTCTTATGGTCCTTGAGAAACTCTGCCAGTTGCTGTGACCTTTTGTAGATTGAGGGCACCCTCAAAATGGCATTGACTGTCTCTTTCTCAGCACTTTTGGGTGGATCCAATTAGGCCCCAAGGCCTTGACCATGTAGAGTTTAAGTTTGATCCCAACAAGTTCTTTCTCCAACACAGTTAAGTCTTCCTTTCTCCAGACTTTCCCATTGGTCTCTGAAAGCAAGTCTTAACAGTGAAGTACCTCAGCTTTGCAGTACCTTAGCAGCGAAGTACCTCATGTCCTCTGCCACCAGGGCTCTTGGCCTTTTCACATGAAGGACCCACATTTCTCCGGGTTTTCTTTGGGCTGCTGACACTCTTGTTGCAGTGCCAGCAGCACTTTTCTTCTTCCTTCCCCTTCTCTTGCTAGATTCAAGGGCTTTGACTTTTCTAACTCTTGATAAGTAAATTATGGACAGGAACAATATGTTGCAGGTTGGCAGTTTAACAGAATCATTGGTGAATTCTGAAAGCTTCTGGGTAATGGTACACAAAAACTTAGGAGCAGGGATGCAGTAAATTTGAAAAGGGTAATTTGAGTGCAACGTCCTTTGCAATAGCCTTTAAGTAAAAGCATGCCTGGAGGTTCAAAAGCAAACTTTGGTTCCTTTTTTTAAAATTTTCCCAAATCACATATCCTGATCCAACATTTGGTAGAATCAGAATGTCGTATTTGGTTTATACTGGGCTGCGGCATATACAGGATTTAGAAGAAAATGGTCAGAGTACCACTTGGTCTCATGGCATACTTGGCAGGAAGGAGAGGTAGGTAGCAGGATAGCAACTTGTTTCCTATGCCATTATTCCAAAGGGCAAGAAATTCACAGGGAGAATCTGAAGAGATTCATTGTGCTTTTTAAACAAAACAAGCAGCCCACCTGACCTTGTGAGCATCTTGGATCCTAGTAGGGCAGAAAGATACAAGGCACATGCTACAGGTCTGAGAAGGTTCAGAGGAGGAGACCTCCCCTACCAGAGCAAGATGTGACAGTCCCCACTATGCTTTACAGAGTACTCCTAGGCTGGGCAGGCATGTGAATGCTGTGCTGATCCAGTGATTTCAACATTTTCTATAATTTTTTTTTTTTGGGGAGTCCAAAACTTCCCTAGCTTTTGATCAACTTTGACAAAAATTTGAAATACTGCATTGGGTCATGGAAAACAGCCTAACACATCCTTCTCTGTACCTGAGCTTGTAACAGTCCTGTATCATTCCTGAGAGGTGATTGAAAACTCTCAGAACTCTTTAGAAACTCTTTGTAGAAACCTCCAGTAACAGCAATTTGCTAGTCGTCCTTGGTAAATTATTCCAATTCCCCACTATCCTTAACAAAAGAGAGGTTCTTTTTCTAAAGTTCTGTATAGAAGTGTTTTACTCCAGTCTCAGTATATGAAAATTAGCCTGCTGGTGAGATGTGTGACTAAAAGGTGAAATGTGCTGTCTTCTAAAAGGGTTCCTGGGTGGAAACTTTTCTTTGGTGAACAATCTATACATTCATACGTTTGCTTGGGGATTTTTTTCCTTTGGTATTTATCTTTAAAGTTTTCATTCAAGTACATAATAAAGGACCATTAGTTGTTTGGGATTTTTTGAACCCATTTAATGATGTTAAGTGTTATCTTATATAGTTGTTGGACTTTTCCAGTTGTTGGACTATGCCACCTCCTAAAATGATCTGTGGAAACCATGTCAGAATATGTCCCAGTTATCTTTCGATCTGAACAGATTTCCTTTCTGTTCAAACCGAGTCAGGCAGGTCTAAGGTTTGGGGACCTGGTGTGCTCTTAGAGGTTGACCAGCCAGAGGGTTGGATTGCAGGTGTGGTGGATGTGCAGAACTTGAACATCAATTTGGTCTCAGTTGCCTAGTTTGGAGATTACCTGAAATGACATATTGTCCCTCTGAACTCTTATTCCCCTTATTTTGGACGTTAGGTGCAGAGGGTTCAGGGGGTGGTCGCAAAAAATGATTTTAAATACCTACATGCAATGGACCTTACTTATTCTGGAAAAAACACCCATGCACTGTCATGTAGTGAAGTGTGTCTCCTAGAGCCTGAATTACCTCCTTGAAGTTGTACCAGCTTGATAAAATAAGACTGTGTATCACAGGAGTTGAAAAGTTTTCCCTGAGTAAACTTGCTCTGAGGGGAGAAAGGACTTGAAATATCACCATGCCATTTTTAATGAGATTTTCTGTGAATCCATTTCTTGCCAAGAAGATCCCCCAGCACTTCCCACATACCAGAATGGCTCTGTTGGAAGCCCAATAGTCTGTTGTAAAATGGTTCACAAGTTCAGCTGTTTTAAAAGTCTGTGCTGGGCTCAACCTGCAAAGAGGAGAGCACCTTATCCATGTGCCAGGGATTTTGTTGTGAGAAGGTGTACTCTTACTGTATTGGTTATTAAAGTGCAAGGCTTTGAGTGCTAGCTACTCCTTATGAAAGAGATTTTGTATGTAGTTATTAGGCTTCATTACTTGGGTTTTAAGTGGATGTGGAGGGCAGTTGAATCAGTTGTCATCATCTAAGAACAACTCTTAAGATGAAGGCAAGCAATTTGTGCTTAATGTAGCAGAAAAAGGGGGAGTCAGTAGGAGGAATGGCAGGATGAAATAGGGGTAATGTGCTTGAGGCAGTAATCCAGAAAAAATGATTTTTGCATTTTGAATGGATTTCAGGGGGTAAGATTGCTTCTGTCACAAGCCAGAAGGAAAAAGATTATCTTTCATCTCAGCAGCAATAATGAGGGACTGGTTGAGTGTTTTGGTTTTATGAATAGAGCAGGAAGGGAAGACACTAAAAAGCTAAAACCAGCAGGATTTTGAGCCAGTCAAAGGTGTATGGCGGCAGGTGGAGGAGAAAGCCAAAGATGACACCTTGGCATCATGAGAAGAAAATTATTGAAAGATGAGAAGGTGAAGGGCAGCTACGCATTCCCTGCCATATCAGAGTGTGTTTTGATTGACCAGCAAGAAGTTCCCTTGGGGAATTTGGTATTTGAATGTCTCTAACTTGACATTGTTTGTAGTGTTGTGTTATATTGTTGTCTTAACCCTTCAGTATGTTTGCAAACTCAGCTTTGCAAATTGCTGCAGCCCTGTCCCATAGGAGTGCAGCTCTCTCTTTCCCTGTAGGTTTGGATGCTGTTCAGAATACACCTGCAGTGAAATGTTTCATCCCCCTGGTAAGGGAAATGGGAAGTATGAAGATCTGATATAATAGAGTGTAGTCTAGGCTGTGAAAAATAAATGGGCTGAGACTAAATACAGACATTTTGGGTTCTGGTTAAAATACTGTTTCTTAATATACAGAAGAGAAAAATGAACATTTACATACAAAAAATGTATTTTGTGAAAAAAATTGCTTGCAAATAAGTTTATTTTTCTGTTAGAGTCAAAAGTGTTAGAAGTCTATTTCTACTCATCCTATTTTAATCTCTATTACCTGTTTGTTTTCACCATTTGTACACTGGGAAGGAAACAACTGTGTCTTACAGACCTTCCACACTACTGTTTCTATTTCTGCTATGAAAAATAAGCCTTTAGAGCAGTGTAGCAAAAGACAATTTTGCAATGTTTTTGATGGACTGAAAAGAAGTTGGAGCCAATAGAGAAAACACAGATAAGGGCAATCTTTTTTTTTTTTTTCATGAAGTTCATGACAAGTAGAAAATGGAATAGAAATTGTGTGTTATGGAAGGCTTTTCACTCTGTTGCAATTGTGATAAGCCCTGGACAGCACATGGTAAAAAGATGAAGAAGGAATGTTTCCACTAAAGCTGGTTCTTGTTTTGGGCAGGAAGCTTGCACTGATAATAGTTTTGAATCTTTTTATATATACATAAATAAATGTGTGTGTGTATGTATGTATGTATATATTGAGTATTACAGCTCTCTGTTGAAAATTATCTTGGTTTTATTAAGAATATTTTCAAGCAAGTTACTTAATCATTTTACCTGCTTACCTTTACCTTGTTAGGCAGCTTGGTTTAAGCAATTCAACTGCTTTTGCTTAATGACTTTTTTTTCCTGCCCTTGCAGAACAGTGCTTTTTTTGTTTGGGCTCTTAGCACTTCAGGTGAAAAATCTAAAATTCCTGAAAACCTGTCTTTCTACTTGCTGAAGCAGTATGTGGAAGTATTACTTTTCACTGCAATATTTTATAATTGCGGTATATTTGCTTTGTCCCCACTTTTTCAAACTAGTAATTTCTTCTGTAGAGGAATACCTCTAGTGATAAATGGGCTGGGGTTTTTGGGGAGGTAGCAGGTCTTTGATCACCTCGATTCTACAAGGAACAGCTAGAGCAGCATGTAGCCCAGGGCTGCAGCCAGTATGGAGCAGGCTGCTGTATTTTCCCCAGTTTTGGGCTTAGCTAGGGCCTGTGAAATAGCAGCAAATCTGGGTGCCATCTGGACTTGCTCTGTCTGCTCAGGCGAGGTCTGGGAACCCTGTATCACTCCTATAGGGAGTGATATTTTTTTACTGTTGGTGGTTTTATTTATTTATTTATTTTTTGTTTGATTTTTTTTCCCTTCTAATTGTGGTGTGGGACAACACCAAGTTTTTCCCAGGACTGTGAAAACACAAAGCCTGCCTTTCCCAAATCTTTTGAGGTTATCTTTTTCTTTTTTTTTTTTTTTTTTTTTTTTTTTTTTCCTGAGGAAGGTCATGAAAATCACTGCATAATGCATTTGGGTAAAACATTCATGTCAGATGTGACTTGAGTAAACCCTGGAGCTAACCTCACATGAAGCCTACTTGTTTACTATAATTGAATGAAGGATTAATAAAATGATAAGTTGGTTTCACTGAGGTTTTCTAATCAGTTGAAAATGTTTGTTTATTCCCACAATCATAATGAATAATTGCAGAGAATAATTTTGAATGCTGTTGTATTTTCTCCTCCCAAAATGCAAAATCCTAAATGCAAGGACAGCATGCATAGAAAAGAGCCAGAATGTATGTAGCTACTGGAGGAAAAAAGAGAAATAATTAAACCCTCCAATATTCACCTTTTCCTTAATGTTTACTTTGAGTTCATGGATTGCATGAGTTCCTATTGTGTGTTTGTGAACTCATTCTGTGTTGCAAGCAAAAATATGCTAAATACTTATTTTTGCTTTGCCTTGTACAGCTGAGGGCTTACTTCCTTGAGAAAATGGTGGTAGAAGTATGTCTCTTTTTTGTTGAAAGAAATCAGCATTTGTCATTTACATATGGAGGTGTTATTCCAAACACTTTCAATCATATCCATTTTCTGTAGAAGACTGAGCTGCAGAGGTGAAAAGCATTGATTGAGAAACCATAACAGTGAACAGTGCCTCGTCTGTCTTTCTCATTCTCTCACACCCCTCTCCCAAAGTGCCACAAATTAATAATCATGTATTGGTTATCTTCTTGCAAAACCAGTGCTGATATGAAGAAATTAACTTCACCTGTAAAGTGTGTATGGCAGTAGGTAAACTCTAAAGTTTATTATTCTAATTTATTACCACAATTGCCTTTTGTAACATGGTTTACAGTGGATTTTTAAATGATGACCGCTCTTGATAATCCAAACAACACAAAAGAAAATTACATTTTTACTGCTGAGGATGAAGCCAGAGAATTCTTGACTTGCCCCACTAAATTTGTTTTGTTTAGCTTTCTCCTGAAGCTGGGGCACAGGGAGATGTCTGGAGAAGTTGCCCGCTTACTCAAATTGGGAATGGGGGTTGCAGGTGTAAATTCCCTATTTGATGACCATTCAGCAAAAGTGGATTTTGTAATAAGCCTATAGAAGTATTTTATACAGTACTTTATTTTATTTAATAAAATACAATACAGTATTTTATTTAATACTTGCCTTAGCCTTTTGATATGATGTTGTAGTTTATGATGGTGAAAGTTTAAACATTTTGACTCCTAGAGCATCCAAAACATGGTAAATATTTGCTAAATTTCAATGACATGTGAGGTCTGGAAGAAAATTGTTCAAGTATTTACTTCCAGTGTGCTAATGTAGCATGCTTGTTCTGGTATGATAATCTGACCATACTGGTGTGTGAAGAGTCAAAATGATGGGTGAAGGTTTTCCTGTAATCTGAATGGTCACATTAAAGTTTTTAATACCTATTTTTCAGAGGTTCCTCTGTCTTTTCAGATGCTCAACACTGTCTTTTAGTGGGACAGCAGTGTTGGCTTCCTTTGCAATAGTAAAGTTTTGAATGTTGCCACCACTACTAAGGCATTCCACTGAGCAAGGTGGTGGGCAGTAAAACGTGATCTGCACATAGTCTCAGGCAGGAAGCTTTTCCAGATCCAGAAACCTAACTGTCAGAATGAAAGGCAGTGGTTTTTGCTTCCTGTTTCCTAACACTCGACAGAATCTTTTGTGACTCTGACCAATGTGATTACACTCAAAACAGAGATGTTGCAATTTGTCACTGAGCTTTAGCAATGGGGGCTGATGCAGCAGACATGAGGGAAAATCAAACGTACTGTAGCATTAAACTTCACCTGATAAGCTTTAAGTGATAACTTAGCAATCCACCAGCTTTTTACCAAGACTTGGAATGTTGTAGCTTACATCAGCTTTTCTCTCTGCAAAGACTTGAGGTGAAAGAGTTGTTTATTTGTGAATATCTTGTTTTCTTAGGAGACCCTTGCATAAAACTGTGTGTGTTTGGTGGTGATTATTTAGTGTTCAAAGCTTATAACTTGGGATTGATGAGACACTAATAAATTGAATATTATTTGCTATCATCTGATGATAAACTAGAACTATGGCAAAAGGAACAGATCATCCAAGCTTCCTCTGGCTTCTATTTTTAGGATTTCAGTCCTTTTCATCTGTTTTAAAAACTTCTGTTGTTGCTCTGACTTTCATTGTTTGATTATGCTGTTGCTTGTTGAGTTTCTACGCCTATGAGTTAATTTATATTCCTTTGCATTCCTCAGGTGGTTAAAGACAGAGTGAGTCAGTGTTTTCCAGGTGAACGTTTAGACAAGTTCTGGATAAAATAATAATAAAGGCTCTGTCTAGATTTTTATCTCGGTGCAGCAGAGGCAGACAGTTGAGAGACGAAGATAAATCTGGGTGGTCTTGATATTGGAGACTGCCATGAGCATGGATGTTCCCAGCTGGGGGACAGGGAGGAAAAAAAGTTCCTGAAATGATGAAAGGTGTGTATTGAATAACAGTGTTGTGCTGTGCAAGAAACTCGTCTTGTTTGAAAAGCAATCCAACCAGCTATTTTAGCATTGCTCATCTTAAAAGCAGCAGCAGTAACACTAATGCAGTCAGGAGTACCTTGTTTGCTGAGGGGTAGAAAAACTGTTCTGCAGGAGTAAAAATCTGGGGAGTTAAGCCACAATACCCCTCTCACACATTATGTGTTTTTTAGCAAATGGTATTTGAATCAGTTCAGTGACACGGTGAAGTTTATGGAAAAGTGCATTACTAGAGCTGTAACTGAAGTGATTTCATCGTTTATTTTTAGGCACTTTGGATTGAAAGTTGCTAATTGAGGGTGGGGGTGACAAGGGAAGGTTTGCTTGAAGTTAGGTTAAGCCAAGGTTATCTGTATTTGTCTCAAGCCCGGAAGAGTTGGCAGGAGAATTGAGTGAACTTTGTGAACTTGCACAGACCTGACCCTTAACACACTCACACACACACACGCTCACACAATCCCGTCCTTGAATACTTTCTCAGCCTTATACTCCAGCCAGTTTCTCTAACAGGCATACCACAATCCTTTCCAGCCCACACTAGGAGGATATTAAATAATTTTTATCCTAAAATTCCTGCTCCCTCCTCTTCTTTAAATTTCCCATCCACCCTCTGCATGTTCCCATTGTGGGGAAGGATGAGTGCTGTTTTCTCTTATCTCCTTGGCTATGAGGGTAGTTTCACAACTGCTGCATGTTTCAGTTTTTCACCTACCACAGACTTAATGTATTAAAGTGGGCCAAATCTGGCACTCCTTATCCCAGACAAATGTTTTATTGAAGTCTTTGGGAACTTTGCCTGGGACTCTATGAGATTGTAGGCAGTGGTATTTAAAAGAGGTTTCCACAGTCACTTGATTTGATTGAAGTATTTTTTTTAAGTGGATGTAGTTTAATCAAGGCAGTGCTTTTAAGTCTGAAATCATCTCTTATAAAGTTACCTGGGAAGAGGTTTGAAATACCTCACTTAATGTTTTCACATCTCCATGCATCAATTCCTAGTCATTTCTACTCCTTGTTTTTTGTTTGAAGGCAAACCCTGAGAGAGATGTCATTTACTTTACTTTCCCCCTTCAAGGTTAGGCTGGACAGTCTTGGATTCAGAAAGGAGAAGTTGTGGCAGCTTGTTATTAGGTACAACTGATTGTCTGCAAGTGACATGATGAAACAAACAGTCTAGCTGAGATTCTGACTTTATAGCACTAATAAAAATCTTCAGGGTAGGAGAGGGGGATTTAAACCCCCTTTGCATGCACAGACTTATGCCTGCATTCTCTCACTCTATGATTGATGAAACTGTAGGATAAACACAGGATAAAAATTACTCCTTTTGGTAAGGGTAAGTTCATACTGGTTTTGATCCACTGGGGGCAAGATAGTATCAGGGTGAATTGTCATTGAGGGGAGGGAATTGGTCTGTGGAGTTAGTTCTGATAGCCCCATGTGTTTCTGGGCAGGAAACACACTTCTGAGCATATAGCATTGAGCTTTCTAGAAAACCCATAGGTGGTAGCAAACTTATGACCTGTAGGGCTTTTCTGTATTTATAGTAAGAAGATGATAGATTTATTTCTTTGAAGACTTCAAAGGAGGAAAATGAAAGGGAAAAAGTTAAACTGTCAGAACCCACCAAAATACTGATATGTCAGCTCCTGAATAGGGTGTGCAGTGTGTTCTGTGCAGGGAGGTGCTGTTGTAATCAAGGGAAATGTAGAGAATTGAAGTATAGCAGATATCCTGGATTCCCATTAAGCAGTTTAAAAAGATTATTAAAATAAAGCCTTCTCTAAAAGTGAAAGAAATGAGGAAGTTGTTCCTTCACTGACTAGACATTTGTTTCTGTTTGAGCTATCATTCATTTTAAGAGTATAGGAAACGCCATGCTAGTGGCATGTTCTTTCACCCTCTGCTTCTTCACTGATGCTGATGTCCCAAGTGTCTTTGTAAGAGCCTCATACTCAGGTCAGACCTGCAGATCTGGCCCCCTGATCTGCTCCAGCTCGTGGATTGCAGCAGGAGATGTACCATCTCCAAAGGAGACAGGAGCTCCTTCTTTTCATCCTCAAACTCAGAAGCAATCTAAAATCTGGTGCAATACTTGTAGCTGGAGAGAAATGGAAGAGCAAATTACTTTCAGCTGGACTACAGAGAGGCCACAATGTCCTAGAGCATTTAGGTTTTTGTGGTGGGAGGAAGTGGAGGCAGAGGCTGAGGGTTCAACACAGTGAAGAGGCTACGACATTGCAATTGCAGCAGATTGGTGCAATGGCTCCTATAATCTCCTGCTGCTGTACGCCTTTCCAGCTGAGCTTAAAAAAGGTTTACCTCTAACTACTGGGTCTCCCAAAACTGCTTTAATACTTCTTCTTGGTTTTCATTCCTGTGGAAACCTTGGTGGGCCTCT
This sequence comes from Motacilla alba alba, assembly GCF_015832195.1. Taxonomy (NCBI): domain Eukaryota; kingdom Metazoa; phylum Chordata; class Aves; order Passeriformes; family Motacillidae; genus Motacilla; species Motacilla alba. The sequence continues at coordinate 60,613,092 of NC_052017.1, read as the reverse complement.
CTGTTGTTTGCTGACTTCATGAGTTCTCTTGACATTGTTGTCTTATCCCCAACTACTCAGTGGCTTTTTCCCGGTAGTGCTTGTCCTCGCAGCTCCTGCAATGAGTGCATGAGCAGAAGAGTGCTCTCGTCCACTTCCCTTCCCTGCGTGTTTAACTGAAGCTCATGATGAACTGTTGAAGTTACCAGAACTATACTATAAAAATGTACCACCTTCTTTTTTTTTTTTTAAACTAATGGCTCCTTTCATAGAGTGTACATGAAAGAAGAAGCTGGGGTAAATTATTAATAGCACAATAAGGAAAAATAAACCTCTTCTCTTAGATTTTTTGAAAAAAGCATATCTGTTTTCTGGAGTTTAATCTGTGCCAAGATTTCTGTTTGTGGTTTCCTTGCTTACTTGCATTGTGCTGTTTCATCTCCAAAGATGGGGTTTTTTTTACTGTGTTCAAATTTTTCCCAGTTATGTTATATTTTTTCTTTTTTTCTACCTGAAAACAAAACTTCTGTTTTTGAGTTGTCTTCATATTTTGTTCAACTAAGGAAAAAGCTGAATGTGTTTGGCTAGTGGTTGAGTTTCTGCTGCTCAGCTCTTTTTCATGATACTCACTTTTACAGGGTGATTTGTACAACAATTAACATTCCTCCGGGCTGAGAAGAGCTCTAATGGAAGGCTGTCTGTGAGCTGAGAGAGCAGCAGAAGTGGTCTGGGAGTAGAAAGATTAAACAGCGAGGTTAAACAGGTCAAATGAGAAGTAACAGTCAGTTGAAAAAAGTGCATAGTACAGGGGATTAAAAGAAAGGATGAAGTTTAATGGCCAGGCTTGCAATGAGGTTGTTACTTATGTGTAGGTAAATTGTCTTTGTTTTGACATCAGTATACAGAAGTTTGGCTTTGTCCCTGAAGCTCAAAATGTTATTTTGTAGAAATACAGAAATCTGATTTCTTGCACATTGCCTTTACCACATACCTCTGACTTAGTGAGCTTCTAGAACTCTCTGTGGAGGCAGTTTCAGACTTCCATCCACTGACAAAGTAAATTCCTTCAGCTGGCAAAGGCAGCTAATGGTTTGCAATCTGTCTGTGCTTTCTCACAGGTGCACACAAATGCAATTTCAATAGTAAGACCCCACAAATATTATCAGCATGTTTTTAGTTCTGCCATGTACAAGCATAATCCAAGATCAGATAAAGGAAATGTCATGTTGACCTGTGGCTGCCTCTGATATAATTTTGACTCTTGCCTTCATGAGTTAGTTTTCTTTAACTACTGAGGCAGATTTCTTGTCTGTGATGGTGAAACTAAATTTTCCATCATGTATTATTAGAAATGAATGTTATTGAAAATCTTGATGACTCTTGACTAAAAATTGTTCTACTACCCATGACTTGAAAAAACACTAATAAGCTAAATGATTTTGGTATACTTTTTGGCTGAAATGCATTAGCAGTGGATTCTAGGAAGGAGCAAAGTTGAAATGTGTATTACACTATTTCCTCTTATTCTTTGTAGACGACTTCCCCATATTAAAATTTAACAGGGCAGACAGGGACCATTAACATGTGCTCTGTGTGATATGAGAATGAGAACTAGAGGGGGCAGGCTTGGTGGGACTTCTTCATTTCTCTCTGAGAGGAGCTCTGAGGAAGCCTGAGGAAGTTTTGCACAGGATATTCAGGGGTTTTGCTACAGATCACCTCAGTGGGATATAATATTACTACTTTTCCCTAGTGAAGAGAAGGAAGAATTGGCTACTTTTCTAAAATTCATTGAGCCTTTGTGGTTTTTGATTCTATGCTAATGGTTTTCCATTTTATGCAGAAACATCTTTCCTTGTCTTATGTGTCATGATTATGAATAATGAGGAAATGGCTTCATTGGTGATAAAAGACATTACAAAAATCCTGCTGTGAATTAACTGTAAGCTAAATTTTGTTTAAATCATCAGCTTTGGGCACAGCTCTCCTGCTGTGTTTCATCCTTCCTTCCTCCATTCTCTGCTTTCTGATAGGCTTTTTAGCCTGATCTTTGCCAAGAAAGCATAAGGCATTGGAAAGAAAGTGGAGTTAATTGTATTTAATGGTGGGTCAGGAAGGGAGGAGGAGAGATAAGGTTTTAATATCAAGGGCCAGCACCAATACTGAATATAGACATGCTTTAAAGCCTGTTTCAGTAAAATAATTTCAAAAGCAACTCCTTCAGAAATATTGGTCATCTTGGCAAAGCACCATGGTGATTTGTTTTTGAGATCTGAACTCTGGATGACCTAGCACTGGGCCTGTTAAAAAACCCTTTTTCTCTCCCACTTCCTTGTATCTTTATTCTCTTCTGCCCCCTAAACCCCTGACTGACAAGCAAAAGCCTCAGAACTGGCTGTTCCTGCCTTGATGGTTGGAATAGCTTTTCCATTTTTTGCAAGTAAAGGTTTATGGAGAGTTTAGGACTTGTGTCTCCAGGTCCTTCATTCTTCAGAGCTTGCTGAGCCATCTCAGAGCAAATTTGTGCTTTTATGTAGTGTAAGATAGAAATATCAGCTCAAAATGAAGTCATGTGCAATGCTAACTTCTAACCTGCTCCACACACAACTGTAAACACTTCCATTTGTGGGCATTGGAGGTTTGGGTGGACCACAGAAATATCGAAGCCTGCCGTGCTGCTGCTGCTGCCCAGGCCGCCTTTGATGAAACAAACTGCTTGGCACACAGTTCACATCTGAAGGACATTGCTTCTTGCAAACTGGGGATGTCTGCCTCTAAATCCCTTCAGTTGTGTTCTCCCCAGCCTGTTTTGGGGAGCCAGGAAAGACCGGTGGGAATCAGAGCATTTAGGGTATGTGTTTCCTCATCATCTCTTTGATTCCCAAAATGTTTTCACAAAATATTTTTTTTCAGCTGATGAGGTTTTTTTTTTTTTTTTTTTTTTTTCCTGATGAGCGAGATTCCTGTCAGAAAATACCAGCCAGAGTTGGGAAAGGAGTTTCATAGAAATATATTGTTGTAATAATACCAGAGAAAATTTCCAAGCATGATCTGAATGCAAGGCTTGATTTCTTTTGCTGTGGGTCAGAGGAGCATAAATTGTGCCTTTCATCTGTGTGGTGTTGAATTCTGCAATAGAAATGCTTGGTATTTAGTATTTGGTATTTTATTTTAACTATTTTTCTGCTGAAAAATAATAATGATCAAAATAGTGTCCATATTGGTAATAATACAGTGTCTGGTCCAGTCTTAGAAGTTACAAAGCTCTCGGCAGATGAAGGCTGTGAGTTTTTATCTCTGGCAATTTCTGTTCCAGCTATATAACCTATGGCAGAGGCTGAGATTCAGGATGACATAGGTTAAGAAGAATTTGATATGTTAAGTATTGCAAGAGGCATTGTAGAGAATGTGCTTTAATTGTCATGGTTTTTGATGGGAAGAAAATTAAATTTACTTAGTTTTTAAGTTTACAGTGCACAAGGCTGGAGTCTGAGTATCCTGAGACTTTAGTGAATATATGACATCAAATATTATACATAAATGAGCTATTAAATAAACATTGCATAGGAAATATTGAGTTATGCAGGGCAGCTTCCTTAACAGCGTCAAAAAGTATATTCCTAATTGTGTGTTGTTAGAGTCTACCCCTTGTCTTAGATTGGCTATGGCAAAAGCTTTTACACAAACCTCCTTTTTTCTTCTGAAACTGATGATCTCTTCCTAAGTTCAAGATATTTTAATCGTTTTTATACTTTATTTTTTAAAAAATGATAGCTGAAGATATGCCTGATTTTTCTTCTTCCCCAAATGGGTTGTGATTAAGCTCATCATTTTAGTTTATTTCTGAGTAGCTGCTAATTTTTTTGAGGGCTGTGTGCAAAGGACTAATTGTTGCCAGAATTAATTACATCTATAAAGAAAGTTTATAGATAAATGGAAGCTGTGGAACAGAGGGAGCTGTTTCCTTTTTGAAATTTGACCACTGATAATGTCTGGAAACCTGAAAGCTGATGCACTGTAGTTTTGTTTCTATGCTCATTATATTCCTTGGCGCACATAATCAATATTTTTTTTTAAGACTTAAAACTGCAAGAATGCAATAGATTATTTTAATTATGAATTTTATGCTTCTGGTTTTTTAAGGATTAAAAATTATTGCAAAAGATAAAATTATGTGTGTTATATACAACGTCCCTTCTCTGAACAATTTCAAGTGGGATACTTTACTGGCCTATGCTCAGCTTGATAGAACAAGGCATTTAAGAGTGCATAAAGATTTAAGAGTGCAGATATTGTTGGATGTCTTTTGAGGTCATCAGCAATGGTAAAATATTATTTCCTTTATTAAGCCCTTATTCACTGATAGTTGTTATTCGGATTATACCTAAGATATTAAAAAATTAAAAACAGAGCAAATACCACAACAGATATTTAGCTGGCAAGTTGTGAAGGTTGTGCAACTCTTCCCCAGACATGGAGGTGGTAGTCTTTGATTTGAAATGAGCAATTTCCTGACTTCTACTCACGGATTTCTATTATGCTGGATTTTGTGGCCAAATCTTGGTGGAGTTTCATGTGAAGATATATTTAAAACACTTTTTTCAGACTTTTAAAAATTGAAACAAGATTTCAGATGGCAGGCTTATTTCATAATTAATGACCAGCTTTAGAGTTAATTTTCAAGGAATATGTGTCTTTCCATGTATATTGTAGATTTATTAAAAAAAAAATCTTCCTGTCAAGAAGAAAATGAAAGGAAAATAGATGACCTTTTTCCATTTTAAGTTGATTCTGATGAAAAGCTACATAATGCAAAGATTTTGTGAATGCAGCCAAAGAGTTAGATTGGCAATTCAGGACAGTGACCAGCAGTGCAGTGGCAGATAACTCAAGGTATGCCCTTACAACAACTGCGTAACAGGCCAACTTAAAAATAGTGAGCAGCTGGCCATGAATGGCTTCCTTTCAGCCTTAAGCTTTCACAGAGAAGCCCTGGAGAAACAGAGCTCTTCTTGTAGCAGTGGAGTTGAGTAAGTGGGGCAGAGCAGTGCTGGCCAGGGGATATGGAAGCCTCTGAGTGGATGGGGAGAGAGCCCCAGTGGGATGGTCTCAGGGCTGGGTTTCACACACAGGTGCTGGCAGACCGGGCCCCTGGGTACCTGCCTCAGCTCTCTCAGCAGCTGTGGCCCCTGTGCTTTGAAAGGCTGGATTAGGGTATGGCATACTTCAGGAAGTAATGAAAAGTTTTTGGAATTTATATATATATATATATATATATATATATATATATATATATATATATATGTATATATGTATTTTCCCCTTTGAATGTACTAAAAACCTGAGGCTAGCCAGGTGTAATGAAGTTTATGATGTCTGCCTGAAGGTATTTGCAGCCTACAGTGGCAGCTGTGAGGGGCAGATTACATCTTTCATCTCACCCGCACGCAGATGAGTTCAGTGGGAGAGAGGTCCTGCAGCCCCCACACTTTATTTTTCTCTCAACCTGGCTCTATCTCTAACCTGAACTTTGCCCTGAGACTTCGACTAGGTCCCCCAGCTGTGGCCCAGGAGAGGAGTTTCTTGCAGCCCTGTTTTCTTGGCACTTTGCCTGGGGCAGCCCCTGTGCAGCCACATCCTTTGGGCTATCTCATTCATCCTGACCCCTGGGCTTATGCTGTACTCTGAGCCAAGGGCATACAGAACAGGCCAGGGGAGTGGCCACAGCACCAAGCCTGACAGAGCTCAAAAAGTGATTGGGCAATGTTTTGGGGTCGTGCTGTCACTCTTTGGGATGGTGCTGTGCAGGGCCAGGAGCTGAACTCGGTGATCCTTGTGGGTCCCCTCCAAATCAGCACATTCTGTGTGTGATTCCTTGCTCTTATGGGAGATGGCACAAAAAGGTTATCTTGATGCTACTTTTTCTCTGTAGTGGGGATTCCTGCTGCTGCTGTTCCTACTCCTGTTCCATACCAGTGGGGGATGATAGGGGTCACAGTATGAAATAGGGCACTGGGGGTGCCTGTCATAGCATGTGTGGGCTTTGTATTGATGGGACCCAAATTTGTAGGATTTGCCTTCTATGCTATTTTGTTTCTTCAGGGTGAGCTGAGACAGGGCAGTCAGACTACCTTCTCTTCTGAGGTTCCTGTGGGTCGCATTATTTGTGGTCTTTATTAAGAAAGCAAGCCCCAAAACCTCCCTCTCTGCCTCCACAAAATCAAGTTATGGCTGCATTGGACAGACTTGAAATAGCTATGAGCAAGTATTCTTTATTTTTCTAAGGTTCTGAGGCTCAATTTGCCACTTCTCTGATAATATCCTTAGAAGAAATGCAGCTGAACTCTAGCTCATATCAGCTTTGCGTTCTTAGCTAAGAGATATGATTTTACCTGTTAAAACAGCATTCAAAAGATCATTAGTGGTAGTGATGATTGGGAAAGTAATCTTTTGGGAAACCTTCTGGTTGTGGAAGCAGGCATAGCTCTTTTTGCATGAGGGAAGAACATCAAGACAGATTTTTTAGAAGTATATTTACATTTCCAGGAAAACCTCACAATCGGTTGATCATTGACTTACTCTAGTTCACAGTGTTTTTAAAGCAGAGATGGTGCTCTGCAACCCCCCTGCCCTGCCTCCCTGTGCCTGTGTGTGTGTGTGCATGTGGGTGTTTCTGAAAGTGTTGTGTTAAAAAGCACTTGGCATCTGCTGACTTTCTCCTACTGAACCTGCTTCTTTTTGGCATATGAACTGCTTCTGGTATGTGCCTGGCCCTGAGTGACCCTTCATGTGCAGCCCTGCGTGCCCAGGGTGCAAAGGCAGGTCCCTGTCAAATGTGGTGCCAAGGCAGAGGTGCTGTGGTGGAGGTTCCCCTGTGCAGGCACTCCCGTCTCCATCATGTGTGAAGCCATTCCACATAACCCTAACAGAAGGCCGCCTGTCAACTGCAGGCCTGGGGTGGGCAGGATCCTTACTTTCTATGATTTCCTTGCATTAAAAACAGGGAAAAAGGGGAATTTCCCCATCTTGCCTGGCTAATGGTGTGGTTGGTAGCTGGCTCAGTTCAGGCAGGGCTGTATCCCATGCCTTCCCAGGGGCACACCCATGTGTATGCACACACGGTCTTGGGTGAGCATTTTGTAGGAAGATCTGTGGGGGAAGATGTATGAACATTTGTATTTAAGTGGCCTGATTTATTCCACTGGGTTTTATTTGATTGGTTTGACTCCTCCTCTCTTCTCTCACGTTTTCCCAAATGATAGGGAGGCCCTGCATTTTTTTTGCTGCGTATGTTTGGCCAATGTGTTTCAGATGACTTTGGCAGGCTTTTGAGAACAAGGCTTGAGCTTCTGTGAGTATTCTAAAGCTTTTTGCCCTTATAGATAAAAGAAATGAAAGATACATACTGTTGGTTGTTTGGATATTAAAACTTAGAGAAGGTGATTTACTCTTCAGGGTCTCAGCCATGTATCTTGATTTAATTGTTCAGTTATCTCCTCATGAAATACAGTCATATGATTGCATAAAAAAGAGTGAGCATTCTATCCGGCCATTTTCAATCTTCAATCTGCAATAAAGATGATATTATTTTGAATATGTTAAAAATAACAAAATTCTTCTGCAGAGATTATGATAAAGGGAATGCAACATGGTTGATTTGTGTGTGCATGTTTGGTTGCCCAAAAATGAGGCACCTGAAGCAAGCTGTTAGAATTAAGGGCCAGTTCAAGAAATCCAGGTACCCTTCAGTTTCAGTGCACCCAAGCTTGAGAATGAACCTCAAAGTGTGCTCATTAAAGAACTTATCTCTGTTTTGAAAACCATATTTTTATATTTTTTTATTTTTTTTAAACTCTTGAGCAACAAAGCATACATTTCAAGTTTTTTTCCAGAACTATCTGAAACTTCTGGCTTTCTTTGTTCACTCCAGCTGTCAGCAGATTTCAAGGTGTGTGTCTCTGTGTTTGAAGAAGTTATCATAGGTATTGGTGACAGCTGGGCTTTGAAATGTTCTTTGCAGTCAACACAAAGTACATGAGGAGTGAGTCATGAACATTTACAGACCATACTTGGCTTCATATGTAAGTCTTCTAATAATGAGCCCATCTAATTGAGCTGGGAAAGCTCATGACTTCACCATGTTCCTCAAAAAATTATCCAGTTGCTAAAGTTAAGGAGCTGAGCAATGATTTTTCTGATGCTACTTTCAATTAATCAATCAAATTAGGATTTTCATCTTTTCTGTCAGTGCCAGAGGGGTCCAAACTGGTGTGATTTCCACCCCTCAGGGCTTCCAAGGGTGTCTTGTTTTTGCAGTTTTTGTTCTTTAAGTAAGAAAACATGAGGCTGTGCATTTTGAAGGTAGGACTTTGCAATTATGAAGTTCAGTGGTCTTATCTTCATTACTAGTTTAATGCACTGTACATTCCTAAGCAAGGTAACTGAATGCAGCAAATTATGTTTAATCACATAGAATTAGAGGAGTTTGTAACTTGTGTTTGTAAATGCTGTGTCTGCTCCAGGTGTAAACTGAACCACCAGAAGTCTGCAAAGACAAAGCTCTCTGAGCTCTGTGCACTTATTCTGGACTTGTTTCCATCATGTATGGAAGAAATACTATAAAAAAAAGTGAAGGTGCACTCTTGGATATAACAAAAGTTTATAACTGACAAATGTCCTTTCTTTTATCTTTCTCAGGATTTTTAGAATGTTTTGCAAAAGTCAGCTTTTGTTTGACTTTCTTAGGAAGAATCTCTAATGCCATTCACAGGCCTGAATACCTGGATTCCACAAATTTGCCAGGCCTGTTTCTTCAGTTCATGCTGCATGGTTCAGTGTTACAGACATGTACTTTAAAACTCCCTGACTTCAGACTGCAATGCCTGCTTATGTTGATTTTCTTTCAAGGCTGTACAAACGCATACACAAATGCACACGATGAGAAATTGAGTAATTGAGAAAGCTGTATAATGTGTAATAATTCTGCATAAAAATGAATAATAAATGTAGGAATAAGAAATAAATGGAAGGAGAACAAATTTTCATGAGACTGTACTTTCAAGAGTGATCTACAAATATGGAGGTTTTTGTACCTAATTTTAGCTACCACGTTGAATCTTTTCTTACTGTTTACTAAGGAGGGTTTAAGTCTTGATCTTACCTCTTGGCTGTTGGAATCTCTATCATGCTGTAGCCCATGTTTCCAACATGGGCAGCAGTCTGTGTGTGGAGAGCAGCAGAGGGCACAATGTGAAGGTGTGCTGGGAATGTTTCAGGGACATCACCCCCTGCTGCACCCCAGCACCTTTGTTGTGTGTTTAGACATGGTTTGGGCAAATAAGCAGGTGAACACTGGAAGCTAGTGAATGCAGAGAACAGGAAGATATAAGTCTGAGAGTGGATTTGTCTTCTGCTAACACAATTCAGCTTCATTTTCATAGCATGAATGTTCAATAAATTTTATTTCTCAAGGCTGTGTTTTAAGAGCACATTCCAGGTTGTGTTCCTGTTTAAAAAAAATTTTAGTGAGGAAGCACCCTGAATGAAATTTTGAACTTTGTCCAGTGACTGGAGAGCTTGTAGTGCCTTAACAGGATTTATTGTAACTGAATAGGAAAAGCCCTGGAATATAGGGCTATGTAGTTGTGTAAAAACATTGTATTTTCTGTCATCCTACACTAATTTGACCTTGAATTAGAGCAATGTTTTTGACTTGAGTATCTGTAAGACATAATATAGTATGAACAAATTGTTTTAAAGCACCTATTATTATAATTTTTTTTTTTTTTAATCAGAGCATAACATAAAGTTACTAAGTGTTTTTGTCCTGTTTTTCTTTATTTCAGGCTTGGGTCACAGAGAAACGTGAGGATTTACTTCTGAAATAGATGTGAATGGGATTGAAGGAATTACGTGGAGGATTCTGAACTCCCTTCTTCCTGCTCCAGGAAAGATGAGTGAGTGTATTATGAAATAATTTATAATTAACTCAGTCCTTACTTCAGAAGGTTTTTAGTCAAAACAGGAAGATACAATTCAGATAACTGTCTGTAAGAATTGAAGAAATTTCAGATACTACAGATGGACCTCCTAATTACAAGCATCAGCCTTCAGAATCTGCTGTTCCTGTTTAGTAATATGAGTGTTTCCATTAAAAATATAGTGTGAGCTTTCTGCAGTAAATCTCACCCCCTCCTACCCCCACCAACTCTCTGATATAAATGTTCTGTATTTGAAAGCTTTTAGCCCAATGTCAAAGAAAGCTGAACTGACAAAATTAATTTTGCCTTTCTTGAACTGATTCTGAGTGAGGTTGTTACTGGAGAAGAGTGCAAGGTTGAGCTTTATTAGGCCCCTGCATGTATTTGTTAGTGAAGCAGACAAGTGAGAAATAGCAGCAGAAATGTCCATGTCACACCTGGGCTGCTCCTGAAGCCTGTTGGAGTGCAGCTGATATGTTAGTTCCAGTGGCTGCAAATCCATCTTCTGTGTCTTCCTGCCTCCCTCCCTTGCTATATCTCTGCCCACAGAGGGAAGGAAAGAAACTCCAAGGCCAAACCTGTGGGAGGATAAATGGGACTTCACTTTGGGTTGTCTTTCTCTGCCTCTGTCTGTAGATATGTGGGGCCATCATTAGAGAAGGGCACATGACTTTTCTGTGGAATTTTCTGTGGAATCTGTACATTCCAATTGCTTTCAACACTTAGTGCGTCCCTCAGATTTGTCACCTTCAGATATTGACCAATGAATAATATCTGTGCTTCTGTTTAAAGTGAAAAGAGACAAGTCCTGTTAGAAAAGCAAATGGTGTTTAAGCCCTGGCTTTTGGCAGAGGTTTCTCACTTCTGCATCAATACACACAAGACCATCTATGTGGTCCTGTGAATGTACCAGTGCTGAGCAGTGCATAACAGGACGAGTTTTCAATTGTAGGTGTTGCTGACCAGACAGCTCTTTCACCAAGTTGTGATACAAGAAATATTTAAGAGCTAGTAAAAATGAACCCTAAAACTGGCAGAGTGACAGCAGAATTTTTCTATTAGTTTTTAACATTCTTATAATTCTTGAATCTAGCTTAGATTCATTATGTCTAAATTGTTTGCAGGGCTGAAAACGGAGGGTGCACCATCCAAAGCAGGTTTGGATGACCTTCTGAGACTTTTACACTTGTACATGGGAGCAGTTAACACCTAAAACAATAGGTGTGTCTGGACAGCACTCTCTGCTTCAGAGGGCCAGAACCAAGATGATGCCAGGCTGCCTACAGCCCTAAAGCCAAAGGACATGCCTTGGGTGGTGTCGGAAGAAAAAAAAAATATATTTTTGGGTTGAAGGTGTCAGGGACAATGTCTGAGGCCTATTTTCCTGAAGTGGATATAGGCAGAAGGTGCAAATATATGCTGGAGAGGAGCAGGTTGCAGCAAGGTTTGGGAGTATCCCAGCACTTGGAGGGGGTAAAAGGGTAGGCAGCAGAGCAAAGACAGTGTCAGTGGTGTATCAAAAGCATCTGGAGCTCAGTGGGTGAAGGAGGAAAACAAATGGGAAAAGTAATTTGTGTGGCTTCTCCAGAACAGAGAGTAGTATGAAAGGACGCAGTGGAAAGTGAAGTGGGTGGGAATTTTTCTGTTCAACCATCTACACCAAACACTTTTTTTCCCTCCAGAGATGTTTCTTGGTGGGCTGTGTTTCAAACCAAGTATTAAGGAGTCTCTTCTGCAGCAGACAAGAGAGAGCGGTGAAGAAAAATTCAGGGAATGAGAAATCAGGACTTTTTGAATGAGGGAAAAGAACAAAGGGGTGAGTGCTGTGCAGGCAATAATGAGAAAACAAGTGTTTTGAGGGGAAGTTTTGGAAAGTAATGGGAGAGCAGGGATCTTCTTCAGGAAATACACAGTGGTAAGATTTGATTTCCAGCTGTCTTGGGTTTTTTTACCAGCATGATGTAAATGGAGCTGTTACTGGAGGGAAGGAAAAATCACTTTTCTCATCAAGGAAGTGGAGAAATCTCGCCATGTTTGCTTACTTGCACAAAGAATGCTTTAATGCAAGTGTGGGAAAGCAATGGAAACATTTTGGTCGTACTTCTTGTATTTTCTATTTTTTGAAGAGGGATATGCATATGGTAACACAACTTGGGGTAACCATCAGCCTACAAACCCGCCCCTGTGTGTCTTGAGGTTTTTTCTGAAAAGATGTTATTTTTTGCCCCTACCTTTCAAACAATGATTTGCTTAGAAAAAGCTGATGTTTTAAAACTTAAGATAAAGTTTGTCCTAATGAAGTCTAGCTATATTCTGGCCTGAATATTCACTGCTTGATGGTAAGATTAAAATGGCTGTGAATATTTTAAAGATTTGGGCTTTGCATAGGTACCTTTTGTCCTGTAGTGGGTAGGATGGCTCCAGTCTTTTGGCAAAATGTGACTCCTGCCTGACAACAGAGCAGATCTGAAGCTGACCTAATAGCTCATAAATTGGCATATTCTCTCAAAAAGGTGATCAGCTTGGCAAGGTATGGGCTGGTCTGTGCTTGTGGTTGCATTAACCTCTACCTTGTGTCTGCTTTTTCTTCAGCTACAGTTGTGCTTGCAAGGTGTTTGTGGTATATTTGCTTTATCAGGAGGAGACTGGGGATGTCACACATGCCAGAAAAGTGCCCTCATCTTTCCTCATTCATTCCCTACGTGGTGTCATATGGAGCTGGGAGTCTCCTGTTTTAGCAGTTGCTAAAATATGTTGATAATGTTTGCTCCCAACAGAACACTCTTCTCCAGGACATCCTGTTGTCTTCCTCTTTCAACCTGTTTCTGGGTCAGTCTGAAGGCTTTGGGAGCTTGTCCTGGTTCCCCAGGCCCCTGGCAGTGGTAAAAGGGAGATGGTGCTGACCAAGCTATAGTAGGGGCAGGCCTGGGATCCCCAATGCTGTGGAAAGGGAAGGGAAGAGCAGGTCCAGCTGTAGCAAATCCTGACCTTTCTGGGAGCATCACACGTATCCCATATGTGCTATCCCATGGTTGCTCCCACTGTTTGGCAGGGCTGGTGCTTGCAAGGCTGACACCAAAGCTGTGTGTCTGCAGGTTTCCACTGCTGGAATCAAGGGTTGGAAACTTCCACTGATGCCTGGGAGCTTCTTACTCCTGAACATGCTCACTAAGGAGCTTGTCCTCTGTATGAATTGCCTGGCCATGTCATTCTGTGTTGGTTTCTAACCCTGTCTATTCATTTTTAAAAATATTTTTTCAAAACAACTCAAAATATAGGTAAAGCAAACATTTTATTGTATCTGTAAAGATGCTGACCTAGCATCAAATGGAAGAGTATGATGAAGTGATAAATGTTTCAAGCCCCTGGCCTTTTATCTCCGATTTTCTTTTTTTTAAATGTTTCTCAAACTTAAGTGATTGAAAAGTTTTCCAGATCTGATAACTGCAAAGATTTCAAGTGAAACTTTTGGCTTCTATCCCAGTATGAGATCATACAAAGTGATATTAGCTGAATTTGTACCAGAGTTTGAAAAGCTATGCTGGACAAATGTTTTCTCATTGGTTAAGCTCTGAGTACCATTTGAAATATTTTCAAATATATATGTGTATATATATATATATATATATATATGCACATTTTTCTTTCTAATATTGTATTTAATTTATACTCTTTGAGTTTTTTATCCTTGCTAGCAGGACTCCTTGGCTTCCATTTTACATAGAAGTTTTTTAATCTAGTATTGCAGAGAAAACTCACTACAAGAGAGAGGATATACTGACTTCCTGCTGCTATTCCAGAATGACCTTAAAACAAAATCTCTAACCTGTTTTTTTGTCTGGTTTCTGTGACAGGAGACTTTGAAAGCAATGGTCCTTTTAGGGGTGTGTGTACCTAATAAGGGTAAATGTGTGTCAACTACATGTGTTTCCTTCTATAGAGAAATAAAATAAATAATGCCTTAAGTAAGGAATTTAGATTACTGAACGGGGCTGAACTTCAAGGGCTGAACTTACAAACCCAAGAAATTGGACGCTAGAAAATTCTACATTTAAAGCTATTAATTCATCCCCTTGGTAAATATTCATTTTGATTGCCTCTAATTAGAGGATTGCGTGCTTCCCCCCTCCCCCTCCACCCCCCAAGGCCTGCGTATTGTTCAGCACACAGCATGGCTAATGCTTAATGAGTGGGTAGGTTGTTGATGTTTTGTTTCTCACCATTTCTTGTATGGCTTTATTTACTGCATGGTTGGCAGATGGTGCACTGAATACAGAACTACTCATTTCCTCATGGAGATTTTCATGGCATTAAAGCCATAAAGAGTTACTTTACTGCATATTTTTCGGAGAATCTTAATCAGGAGTGCAAAATAAGACATCCATGTATATTTAACCAAACTCTGATCCTTGACAGTTAATTTTCTGGAAGGAGATGGTTACAGTACAGTTGCCTTGGTGGAAGATCTGTCAGGTTGTGTTGATTCCTTCCCCTACTCCTTTTTGTAGCAGAAAGCAACAGTGGGTCACAGCTCCCACAGGGGCATGAGGTATCTCCATAACTCAAGTAGTTTGGTGGAAATGTTGTAAACAGCTATAAGTTCTCTCCTTTTCTCCAATGTTTGCTTCTTGCCATTGTCAATTGTACAAGAGAACACAGAATTTCACTTGTCAGAAATCTCCTCTGTAATCAAAGAAGTGGATATTTTGTCCAGCAAACTGGCTTAGCAAACTGCTTCCAGCATTCAGTGCCTGTTTGAGACCTGATGGAAAAGACCAAAGCTTCAAAACCTACTTTAAGCTACAGGAAGAGAACACCCTTCATCTGGTTTCTGTCTTGGAGGCTGTAAGCTCTTCAGGCTGGAGCCTGTGCCTTCCCATATGTCGATAGAGTATTTCAAGCACTATAGTAGTATAAACAGCAGTGAATGAGGTCATCATATATCAAACAACATAATTAAATCAGTGCTTTATTCACTGTCTGTGTCTCATTATGGCTGCCTCCTAGGTCACTGCAGCCTTGGAGATCATGTAAGAACTAGAATGTTGCAACAGCCCTTGCAGAAACATTCGCTTTGAAGTTGGTGCTATTCACTTAGAGACCAATCTTCATAAAAATGTACTTTTGTAAAATGTGGTGCTATTTTGAAAAAGCCATGTAAAAGGGAAACACTTACTATTGATTTTTTTTCATAAATTGTCATGCACAAATGTCAGCTGCTGATCATACGATTGTGATGGGATTTCTTGATTGATTAGAGGTCTGAAAGTAATCAAGTAGATGATGTATTAGCAAAAAAACCCAGGTTTCTCAGAGGGGAACATAAGCTTAAAGTGCCTGTAAAGCAACCAGATTTCAGTCATTGGCATGAAACTGGCATTTTTTAAAGTTAAGTGATGCTTTGTTTTGGCCGCTACTTTAAAGTGCATTCCCTGTAAAACAATATAGGAAAATATTTTAAGATGCTCCTTCCCCCTTTCACAGTTCTGGTACCCACACTTTAAATCTTCTGTTATATCAACACTTCTAAGTGTTTTATATAGATCCTTATGTGTGTTTTACAAGGAAGTAGGCTACCAATTTTGTCTGAGCAATAAGGTACTTTGAAGTCTGAAGTCATATTAAGATATGCACGTAAGCCTCGTGCCTCACCACGTATGATGCCGTGGGCATGTGTTATTGCTTACCTATGCCTTAATTACTGTACACATGTAGCTACAGGAATATATCCATATGGTTTTCCTACTGTAAATTTTCAGGTGACTTGCTAATCTAGGCCAGTACTCAGAAACAAGGGCTGGTCTGAGATCTTAGTAATTACAAAGCTGGCATACAAATTTCAGCATTAAGGCTCTCCCAGATCCACTGGAAATCAGGTTACATTCATATTCTGTCTTGTTTTTTGAATAGCAGCCCAACAGCATGCAAAGTTGTTATGTTGTTGCTTGACCTGCTCTATCCCAGTCTTGCTGCCAAGGAAAAAAGAGGAAAAGGTATTCAGGACTTATGTTATCTTGGCTTTGCCATAAGTGAAAGAGATTTTTTTCCTCCTTTTTTTTTTTTTTTTTAATTGGGGGGTTTCCTGAATTAATTAATATTATCTGATGAATTTACTGAAATAATACATGTTCTTCCTCGCTGAAGTTTTTCTATTTGTCTCTGGTGCTTTTCCTCTCTACCAGTAATGACAGCTCAGAACCATGAGTTGCTACCATGCATTAGGGTATAATTTTTGCTAATCTTAAGCCTAAAAGTAGGAAAGTGACGAGAGATCAAAGGCAGCTCTCTAATGCTCTTCAGTACAGGTGGGGTCCAGAAATCAAATATAAAAGCAAAGTTGTGCTGCTCAACCAAATACCTTCATTGAGAGTGGAGGACATCTGCCAGCTCGGCTGCCTCTAGGGCTTGTTTGCCCTCCCAAACACTTCCACAAACATTCTGCTGCAAACATGGGAGATGAGGAGGGTCTTGCAGGATCCTGCTGGAGCTTCGAGTCAGTAGTTCCCGCTAGGTAGCTGCCCTGCTGGGAAAACTAGCCTGGCAGTGTAGGAAAGGTGAGGGAGGGGCAGAGAAGGCTACTTACCCCCAGGCAGAGCTGGAAATCACCTGGCTCCTGCTCAGCTAGTGAAACAACAGCAGGGGGAGAAGTCTGTCATCCTGCCTGAAGATGGGTGCCTTCACGTGATGATGGGTGCTAGGGAGAAGTCAGTACTGCTAAGTCCGCTTTTAATAAGAGCCCTGCTGTTCCTAACATTTTCTTTTTTCCAGTAACGTCATCTGAACAGGAGTTAAAGAAGTTCAGTGGCGGACAACAGAAGTATGGGCTGCTCAGAACTTAAAATTTCTACTCTTCAAAATATAACTTCAATTATATTATGCTGTCTTAGTGGCTTGATTGTTGACTGGTTAGGCACTTGTTAAACCTTCTAATAAAAAGAATAGATGCTTCTGTCAGTTTTGCACTGTTTGTTTTTTCTTTGTTCATGTTTTGCTATTCTTCTGTGATTCTTTTTTAAAACAGCCAGAGTAAAACAGAAGTGTTAAACTTTAATTTAGAGGTGTTAGCAAGAGGTGGCTCACCTGATAAGGGTCATCCAGGCTTCATTGGCTCTTTTTTATAATCCACTACCCACTGTGGTTTATCCTCTCTTAGTACTACTTCTGTTATATTTGCTATCATCTCTGCGCAGATGATAGCTTAATACTTGCAAATGACCTAAATATAATGAATGTCAAGTCAAAAAAAAACCTTCTAAAAGCACACACCTATGAGAAGACAAGGACAATACTGGCAAGCTTGTTAGGGCAAGTGTGAACAAGTGTTGGATGTAAGGAAAAAGTGTGGGTTTTGTTGGTTTTTTAGGGGTTTTTTTATTCCTTTGCTACAGGGGCACAATTCTCATTTCTGTTTGCAGTCATCTAGGCAAGCTGAGGTGTGTTGAGTGCAGAGCTTAATTGCTTGTGCACTGCATGCTGTGCCTACACAGCTTTCAACTGGGAGCCAGGTTGGAGCACAGGCAGAGCAAGCTCCGGTCTGTCCGTACCTGCCTGCATACAGAGATCCTCAGAAGAAAGCAGAGACACCCATTTTCTCTTTATTACTGCATTACACCAGAGGCAAATTCTCTAATTAAAATTTGCAGTTAGCGTGGTGTGCTGTAACTGCTGTAAATTTTGGTCATGTCAAGACTTCCTGGCGGTGGGAGGAGAGGCCCAGAGAAGCCAGTGAGTGCAAACAAGGGTTCTTGTGTAGATGGCTGCAGCGGCCCAGCCCTTGTGTCCCGTCCATGTTATTAAGGCATCACCTATGGTGCTTTGTACTGGGAAAATTGCTAAATAGCTGAAGTGAAAATGATAGTAATGCTGAATACTGGAGGAATTAAGATCTGCCTTGTCCTGAAAGAGGTTCTAGTCATATCCTCCTATCCACTAGGCTCCCATGGGAAAAGGTGCTTGAGAAGGCTCAAAACCTTTCTGCTCAGAAAGGCTCAGCCTTTCTGCTGCTTTTGCCCTGGTGCATTGCTTCCATTCATCTGACACAGTAGGGAAAACCTGTGAACTAGGATAACAAAGATTGCAACATTAAGAAATATGCATTTTAATAAAGGGATTAGAGAATAGATTTGCATATCTTACAACTAGAGAAATAGAAACTTGGAGAGTGAATAGTTTTCTGAACGGGTTCTGATTTTTACCTTCTCAATTGCTGTGTTTATTTACTTTGGCTATCATGATGACTCTTGAAATGCTATCCCAGGTTGCTTGCTTTTAGGAGCTGTATGGCTGAAAATGCTATCCTACACTGTGCTGTTTCCCCCCCTGCCTCTAGACCAAGGAAGAATGTCTGGTTACTTTGCTTTCTGGGATGGCAGAACTTGATCATATGAGGTCAAAAGAGGTGCTGGCTGGCATGTAATTACCTTTTCCTTCTAGGAGGATGCTTTTCTCTTGGGTGGACTGGGCAGAAAGCCTTGGGTCTGGGGATCAAGGACAGTTTAGCAGTCTGTGTTTGGGAGGGAGAAGGAGAATGGGATAGTATTCATGTGAATCCTCTGCTTCCTGTCGCACTGTATTTGACCTGACATAAGCAGCTGACATAACATCACCGTGGGCGTTGCCAGCGTTTTCTTTTAATATTAAATTTGGGAAAAAAAATTAATAACTGTTTTTTTTCTTAAAAGGACGGAGAAAACCCCAAAGGATCTTGGCTGGCTCTGCATGCCCTATAGGTATGTCTGGCTGTTTTTGATGAACAAGGTGCTGTCCTCCTGTTTACCTCTCTCAAAGGAAGTGTCTGTTGACATAGTCTGCATTTCAATCATCTTTATTATACAGCTCTCTGGGAAGCCTCCAGGGCAAGTCAAGCCAGCCCTGAAAGAAGCTTCTTGGTCACAAAGAGAGAAGAGTCAGAACAGACACCCACAGTTTGTATTTCTTTATTTGCAGAGATCTCTGCCCTGATAACCTCAGACCCCAGAGCAGCTGAAGTTGGCTGAGTTTGGAGTGGTTCAGAGGCATGGTGGGCAGGTCTCCAAGTGGCTGCTGTATTCACCCATGCACTGCAGGCAGGATGGACCTGGGGGTGCCAACGGTGCTGCTGGACAGCTGGCTTTGATGTCTAGCCTAGAGGAGGCTGGGGTTTCCCTGCCATGGGAGAGATAGGTGGGTGCTTCCAGGTTCAGAGGCACCTTTCCCCCCCTCATATCCCTCAGATTTTCTGTGCATGCTGGCACCATGCTTCGTGCCCTCAGTGTGGCTCAAATGTTTACAAGGCTTCATGTGCCCTTCACCTGTGACAGGATTATTCACTGAGTGGCATCCAAAGCCTTGCATGTTGTGGGTTTGTGTTGGTGTCCAGAATTCAGTAGAGAACTGCTGTTAGTTGTGCCATCAAAGCTGTCTGTTATTAACATAAGCATGAGGAGAGAATTTCATTTCAGATTGAAGTTTATGCATCAGAACTGAACCTTTGTGGGTAAGCAAACTGTGGATGATTTGCGTGATGTTTTGGAAGTGTGCTGTATTAGTCCGCTCTCATGTGTTTGGAATAGGTGGAGTTAGCTTTGGCTTGCACTGATGTGATATTTTCCTCTAGTGCTCAACGATGAGCTCTAGATAGATGCTTGTGAAAATGATGCTACACAAAGAGCATCTATCTTCTTGGCAAAAGGTGAGGCCCTGACTGGCCTCAATGTGCCCTCGAGGTCTCTTTCTCCAAATCTGTGCAGCTGCTGACACCTCTGAGGGGCAAAACTCATCCATCTTTTGGAAGAAGAATGGCTTTCTACTGCACTAACAGAGAGTGAGTTATAAACCTTCCTCTCTCAAGTTTTCTGCCATCCGAATGTGGAAATTTATTTTATCTTCAATAGTTCCTACCTTAAGCCAGCTGCAATTTCTATCAAAAACTGTTACCCAGAAAAGCTACAGATGGTTAAGAAACACTGTCTGAGTGACCCAGTTGACAAGTGTAAGGTGGTACTTGTGGTGCGCAGGGAGCTGCCTAACAGCTGAATGTTCAAATATCAATTAAAATAATTTGCAGCATCATGCACTAATGATGAAAGCAGCTTGTGTCTTCATTGTAGCTGAAGATTTCAAGGGCCAAATTCACTGGAAATACAAACAGTGGTGCAAATTATATGTTAGAGCACAATTGTTTCCCTGCAGGCTACAAATAACTCCTATTTTAAGACACTGGGGGTTATTTGTCTCCTGTGGGAGAGACTGCATTCTGTGGTGTAGCTGACCAGAAAATGGTTGTTAGTGATAAAGTGGTGTAATTTGCATTGATTTATTATTCATTGGCTGTGCAGATCAAGTGCAGCTTACTCAGCAAGAGGGATTGATACCAAATTCTTTTGTCGCTTAAACAAATATCCCTGCTGAGTATAAGTGAGAGATGAGATTGTTACAGAAGAGTGGTGTTATCAGACACCTTCTAGCTTGTAACTCTCTAAAATATAAATCAAGCTTACTGAGAATTTTACTCCAAACTCACTTTTCGGCTACCTGGGTAAACAGGGTTTGATAACTATTGGAAGTAGATGCATATAAAAAAAAATTAAAAGGTAATTCCTTGATTTGTCTAAATTTCCCACACTATGTAACATGCACATCCTGCTTTGGAAGTTCTAGTGATTGTGTCTGGCAACCTGCACCCATAATAATAGGCCTTTATTGGCTACTGTTTTTAGTGTGGGCAAAATTATGTTTAGGATAGGACATGATCATTCTTATAAGGATTTTGTCTGAAAATGTTAGCTTCAGAGCTTCCAGGTATTTTGAGACATTCTATGATTGATGTGAGAATGATATTATCAATGCCTGCTTTGATGTTCCTCTGAAAACTGTATCTCTTGGAAGAAAACTTCTTAAAAGACTGTTGGATTTCTCTTCTTTTGCTCCTCACCTTTTAGATCAGTTTTCTATTTGTGATGGTTTTGGGAGAAAACCTGGAAATGTGAATCAAGTGCTTCCTCCAAAAAAAGGAGGAATATATTTCTTAAGTGTTATTTTTAAGTTATTCCTGGGAGAAGGGAGTTGTTTTATGTTCAGATTCATTATCTTCAGGTGTGCGTGGCCACTGCTGCAGGTGTTGAACCATCCCATTCTTCCCTGGACTACCAGCAATAATTTCACAGTTTATTGTGCAATTCCACTGTGATTTTGGCTGAGGAAAAAAGTAAAATTAGTTACAACATGGGCGGTAAAGCAGTGCTGGAAGAAATACTTAGAGGCTTTCTGGTGATCAGTTTTTCTTTGTACAATGACTGAGCATCAGTCTCCCTCCACAAGTGCTCATCTACAATCAGCCTTTGAATAAACACTCCCTGTCCTTCCATGGGCCATTGCTCTTTGCAGCCTGGAGTGAACCTGTGGAAAGAGTGCTGTAACTATAAATTACTCTTTTTGGGCCAATTGTTCTGGGGAAATCTGAACAAAATAATGCTCTTGGAACTTAAATGTTCTCCTAAAAGAATCATGTCCTATCCATTTTAAACTGAACTATTTTGCAGCATATTCCTTCACATTTTTGCTAAAGGTTAGCAAAATTGTTTAGACAGCTCTAGTTGGTGCACATCAATCTACTTTACAACCAGCTGATTAATGTGACTGAATTCTGCAGCAAATTTCTCTAATCACTTCTTATTTACAAACTGGGGTGGTTTTGTTTAAAGCAGCTATGCTGTGAGTGTTCATCCATCTTAAAAGTTCATTCCTTGGCTGAAGTAAGTTTAGGAAACACAAGTCTAATGAACCTCTGTGACAAATGGTGCCCATAAAATAAGAGGTCATATGCAACATCTCTGGTAGTGTTAATCCCTCCTGTCATCTCCTACAGACATAGTAAAATAAAATAAATTCTTGAAGTAAAGAGAAAGGAAATCATAGTGAGTGTAGGCAAATGAGAGAAACAGTTACTCTGGAGCCTGCAAGGAGCTGTGCAGGAAGGCAGGAAACTGTGTATTTTCATTATCCAGGCTATTGGCTGACAGCTGGTGATGTGAAATAATCTACAGCTTTTTTTTTGAGAACTTATTTAAACTTCATAGACTCACTCTGCTGGGAATTACAGAGGTTTCATCCTTAGAAAAAAGTTGAAGTATTCACTCTTTTTTCAAGCAGAGTTAGGCACTGGGCTGATGTCTCTGCTGTGCTATGTTGTGCTTCATTACAGACTATAAGTGCTGAATCCTTCTGCATGTTTATTCTGTTGGTAAATATCACCGTAACTGGTATTACACAAACTTCTTCCAATGGTAAACATAAGAAATATTCAGCAGCTCTGTGTCCCTATAGGGAACTCAGTTGGACAGAGCCCACAGGTATTGGGATGCAGTGAAAGCAAAATTATTCACTTTATATTGACAAGCCAGTGTAGCTCTGTGGAATTACAGCATGGCAGAAACAAGTCTCAAAAGTTTGGAAAGGTCAGATCTGTTCTACAGAATGTCAGCATAAGTTGTGGCACGCTGCTGATTTGGAAACAAAAATCATATAAGTGGATATGTGAATGTTTAATTAATTATTTAAGGACTACTGAGAATCCCTTAGTCACCTTCAGCAGTCACTATGCTTTTTACTTTTAAAGCAGGCATATTTTCCCTACGCTTTTATGACTTGCTTTCTTCTATCACCATGTACGTCTGTGAGGATATTCTACACATGGCTTTCAGTGTAGGAATAATTCTGCAGGTTTCCCCTTACTCTCTGTACCTTCAGTTCTGATGACTCAGATGTGTTTGTGATATTTCCTAGTGGTGATTTCACCAATTCTTTTAGGCTTAAGTTACAGATCAAAATTCTGACCAATGTCACCTTCCGTTTGACTTTTCTTTTTGCATCTCTTGCAAAAAAAGTTATCTGGTGTTTTTGGATACTTAAGGACTTAAGAAGAAACTGCTAAAGCTCTTGCCCCATCTCTTTTCACCTTATGATTCTCTCTCTCTACCTTGTTACTTTTTTTTGGTTTTGGCATGTGATCTTTCATCCTGATATTATCTCTGTAAACTGCTTCTACAAAAAGTCTTCCAGCCATATTGCCTTAATGATTTTTATTCTAGATTTCCCTATACTTTGCACTGCCTTAAACAAAAATGAGCTTTATTTTAGAAGCACCTAACATTCTATCTTTATTTTATCTGTAGTTTGTACAATTTTTGGAGACTGACTCTTGCTCTCCATCAGCCCATGATACCTTCCTCCCTCAGATTTTTGCTACAGTTTAACGTGGAACTTCAGTGATGTTGCTCTTTCTTAGGAAAACCTCATCAAGATACGCAAATCCCTTCCCATTTACAGTTTTGTCATGATTTCTACAGAAAATCAGGATTCTTGTGATCAGAATTCTCCCAGTTCCCAGAGAAGGCAGATTGGCAGATGAGAGAAAAGCTTGGACTATGTTTCTTCTGGATTACATTCAAGAAATTAGAATATTTCTTAAGGGATAGTCTGTCGATGTGCAGAGTGGCAATAATTTTTGCTGAGGCTCTTACAGCAGTTGAATATGTCAAGAAAGGATGGGAAAGGGTCTGAAGATGGTCATATTCATGCCTAGCTTTAGTGTGCAGGATGTCAAAAAAGAAGAAGTTATATTAATGGATAATGAAAGAAGAGTATAAGTGATAGAAATGACAGTGATATTAACTGAACCATCAGGTCACTTAATGAAAGGTTTGTGCTTAACTTGACAGGGTGATTGGTTGTGGTCAGCTAGAAACAAGGAAAAGGTTTGTACTTAAATGCCAGGTTGTTAGGGAAGGGGAATCTGAACTACCTGTGAAGACAAATGTTGTAGAGACCAATAGGTGCATAGCAGAACAATAATCTTGCTGGAAAAGTACTGGCTGTGTTCAGGAAGAACAGTAAGAGAAAGTAGGAGACTGTCCATGAGTGCAACTGTGAAAGATCATTAAAAAAACCCAAATCACCCTACCCCCTCTCCACAAACATAACAAGAAAGGACATAGTGAATAAAAGAGTATCTGTTCTGGTTTTAGCAGCTAATAATGAGATCATAGAAAAGCTAGACTTGGGAAGTAACTTAAGATCAAGTGATCAGGAATTGATGTAATTAAAATGAAGGGAGGATTAAAATTTTGTCCTTAATTAAAATTTGTCTTTGAGAGGTAGCTAACCTGAGTTTGCCAAGCTGCTAGCAATGCTAGTTGGCTGCACTGAGAACTCATGGACCTGAATAATGCAGAAACTGGGAGCTTTTGCAAGTACTCCAGCAGTCTGATTTTTGTGTCCTGAGAAAGGAGAAGTTGTCAGAGTAGGGTGAAAGTTGCTAGAGTTGCTGGAACTCAGTCTGAATGGAAGCTAACAAGTGATGTTCATACACATAGAAAAAGAATATTTTAGCCATATAATAACTTTCAAATAGCAAGAGGACTAGTGTGTAACACTGCTGCTCATGCAGGAATTAAGCTTAATTTAGAAGTTGCCTCTGTGTGAAAAAGCCAACCCCCCCTCATATCCATCTGAGGAAACCCACGTGGTGACCACTGTGAGAAAAAAATTCTGAATGTGATGGGGAAGAAAGCTTGAACATGGCAGTGCTTCTGAATCACGTAAGAATAGATAAACTTTAAAAGTGAACACTCAGCAGTTGAAGGTATGAGTGCAAGAATTTTTAGCAGATCTTTCAACACCCATTGCCCACCTCTGGGCTCTATGCTTTGTGCTTAATTGTGTCTGCTGTCTGGAACAGGAGTAGTTTTGTGGTGTCACACTGCTTTGCATTGTGGTTCTTGAGTATCACTGCATCAGTTCAGGAGGGTTTAAAGTACGTAAACTTTAGGAACAAGTTGAAGAAGAGGGTGTGAAAAGAATGTTAAATGTGACGCCATGTTAGGAAACGGAAGGGTTTACTTGGAGGTTTTCTGACTGAACAGAGGTGGTAACATGACCAGCTGTTGTACCTTTTCTGCCCTGTCAGGAGGCAGTGGCATTTTTGGGACACTCAAGTGGAGATTTTTGGGACACTCACGGGGAGAATGCTGGCAGACGGGTTAAAATAAAGTACAGAGGGAGAGCTTTAAGGCACTGAGACTGGAAGAAAATGACTGAAAGGGTATGACTGAACTTGATACTCAGAAAAAGAGAATGAAATATCACAAGTGACATTAAATTTGCTGTGCAAGCAACTCCCAGAGTTGGCATCAATTGAAGGAAGAGGAAGAAGTTTCCTGATAGTAGGGAAGGCCTATAGTGTTAAGGGAAGTTAATTTATGTTTGTGGCAAAATGTAGAGTTTGAACATTTGGGAGGTAAAACGATACATGTGTTTAAGTGCAAAGGAGATGTCTTGGAAGGTGAAAAGGAGTGTCTAACAACATGGTTTCATAAGCTTCTCAATCTGATCTAAGGCTCCTGGTCTATGCCCCTATTCCTTCCAGACCACCTTAGACTGCTTTGGCAATCTTTAAATGGAATCTGAACCATCAGTGCAGAGGTGAGTCCCAAAGAAATCCCCTAATTGCATTAAACTGGGAAGAATACTGTGGCAGTGGCAGAGCTTTCAGAAGTGTCCATCAATGTAGTGGGCTGCCCACAAGAGAGAAGTATCATAGGAAAGAGAGACTGAATTGAAATTCAGTAAGGACAAGATGTCAGAGCAAGGATGATGACCAACAATATCAAAAGAACCAGAAGGGCCATGTAGGAGGGAGATCCTTAAGATTTGCCCAAGAAGAGATCATGAATTACTGTGGTGAAGGCACTTTCATTCAAAGGGAAACAGCAGAAACTGGGCTGGACATGATCCAGTATAGAGTTGGAAGAGAGAAAGCGAGTGCAGTGGCTTTAGCCTGTGCTTGCAACAAGTTTACAGACAAGGGAAAGGAGAAAAAGAAGAACTGCTGAAATAGGTAGGGCTGACTTCTTGTGGGTAGTGAAAAGGGGGAACAGAGTGAGAGAGAGAGCAGTAAGTCAGGACTAATTTTGGCTGAAACAGAAATGTGCAGACAAAGAGAAATCAAAGTGGTTAAAGAATTTCAGATGAAGTTAAATAGTCTTTAAGGTTCTGGGTGGTGATATTTTAACGAACTGGATTTTTGGTACGAATTGGCAAAACCAATGAAAGATTTGGAAGTATCACCAGCCTCATGCTTAATGAAGCAGAAACTGGCTAAACAAACTTTTTTCTCTAGTTAGTGGTAAGTGATCTGAAGCAGCAAGGTGCTGCTGCTTGCTTTTCCCTCTTTGCCCTGCACGGCCACAGCAGCCAGCCAGGCACGGTGCCGACGTGTGCCCTGCTGCGGAGAGCGCTTGGCTCTGGAAGGAGAGCCGTGCATCCAGACTTTAGGGGCTGCACAGCCTAATTGTCTGGCTCTGCTCCAGCTGGTGATTGACCCAATAAACTCTAATGAATCTGGATTCCTGCAGTCTGATTTGCTTCCTCTCCTGGTTATGTGCCTCTCTGAGTCCGTGAAGAGCTGAAACCTGAGTGCTGGCTTTGACAAAGGGAGTGAGAGAGGGGGAAGCAGGGGAAGAAAAGACAGATAACAGCCGAATGTAATCAGTGTTTTATTACCATCCTCAGGAAGTGGGAATGGCTTTAAAAAAAAGAAAAAAAGTAGTGGGTTGGAGCAAGGAAAGTTAGTTATGGTGAGGTTATTTGACAGGAAATTACAAAATACAAACAGACAGAAGAAACACATTTTAAAACAGGGTAGGAAATCTCAAGTTACTTCACTGTGTATATTCAAAACCCTCAAAGCAAAGGCTGAAAATAGCAGTTTAAACAAAAGCTATCTTATCTGATAAAGGCATTTCAAGCACAAAAGGAAATTTATATATTGGGTTGATAGTCTTAAAATAAACTGATTATCTTGATAACACCATAGATTTAATTGTGGGAAAAAAATTGGGTTCATTTGTATGATCTGCAGACACAGTAAATTCCCGTGTAAATTCATTCCTTTTTTTTTTTTTTACCTTTCTTGTTTCCTAAGCAGTGTTTATCAGTGTTTTCCAGAAATTGTAAAGGTAGATTTATGCATGTAGGACAAGACTGATAAATATGTGCATAATTTTTAGAATTCCATGCAGACCAGATACAATTCATTTCCTGTGCTACTGGATGGAAGCATATTAATGATACTTCAACAAGTAACATTCAGATTCATTAAGATTTTTGCAAAAATACATTGTTTTGGGATGAGGGTAAAATTTCTAGTACTAGTGTTCAGAATTATTATTTTATTATTATCAGTTTTAGTAGATTTGTGATAATCTTTTGAATACTTGGTGGGTCTTTTCACTTTCTGTGTGGAAAGGAAACCATTCTGTTACCACAACACCTTTATCCTGTTGAGATTTCGAATAAACATTGCATCCGTATGGAGATGTGTCCTTCTAGTGAGATAGGATATGTGTTACAGGGTTGAAACAGTTTGATTTGCTGTGAGGGAGGGAGCATGGAGAAGGGGAGGAAGTAACAAATGATCTATTAGATTATCACAGTTCAGATCTAAGGCTTAGAATGCTGTGGGACAAAATATCTCTCTTGCATTTGACTGAAGTGGTGAGGAGAAGCATTAAGAGGTTTCTAGGTACACCTGCTGGCTGTCATGAGTTGGAACTTTGTGTTGCCTCCAGCTTCTTGCTCAGCAGGCTGCACATCTAACAGTGTATTAGAGTGCAGCAGCTGCGTCTGCAGCTCTGCATCTCGTCTTACCTGCTCAGTCCTGGGAGACGTGTAAGTCTGGGATTTTTCCCCCAGTTCATTTGTCTGCGGTGCCTGTACCTCTCTCCTGCTAACACTGCTGAGCCTGCACAGTCAATGAACACAGCAAAATAAAGTCTGGTGGGAGGGTACTCGCTTACTGAGTGCTGTGTTGGAAGGTAGTGGGGTGCACCATGGCTTTGTTCTGGCTAGGTTAGGTACATGGGTGTTTCCATCTGCACTTAAGTGTTTCCTTTTCAAGGTGATCCAGGTGTGCCTGGAGATCTGTTAGGGACCAAAGTGCTCAGAATTATCTGACCTCATGGGGCTCAGAGAGTATCACTGGAGTATGGCACAAAGATGAGTTCACACCAGCTTATGTTGAGGAACACAAGACTGCGAGGCCTGGTTGTGCCTTATTGCTGGAAAATCCTTCTAGGAGTCCTGTAGAACTGTCAGGATCTGATGGTTTTGCTCTGCTTAACAAAGATCTATCAGCTGACAATGGGCTATGAGGATTGGGTTGCAGTATAAATTTTCTGAACTTGTGATCATTGGGGTTTGCACTCAAAATAAATAGAAATGACACCTGTGCAGGAAAGGTGACTTTTTTTAATTGATTTATATCTTATTTAAATGACCTGTTTAATAGGATTTCATAACTCAACCAGGTGACTTGACAAGGGAAAGCTGTGGGAGGAAAGTAGCTTCCTCCTTTAAAATGGGTGAATGTTGATGTCAGTATGAATTGCTAATCTAAAACAGTGAGCCTTTAAAAAAAAAAGAAAATCAAAAAAACAAACAGCACTTAATTATCTTTCCAAAATGCATCTATTGAGTGTATATATGGAAAAAACAAGTAATAGAACCATTCTTGACTGACCCTATTTTTGTTTTTATGTTTTGGAGTATTTTTCTTTTCCTGTTTTTTGGTTCTGAAACCCTCTACAGTTACTCCTTGATACAATTCTGAGATGTAGATGTGGTATTGCAGTAAAAAGAGATCAATAAATTGTAGTGTCCTATAGTTAGCTCTCATAATGCTGATCCAAGTATTGAGAACTTCTCTTTTTACCATTTGTTTTTTCAGCAACAATCAATGCCAACTGACACGGCTGATAGAAGATTTTCTTAGGGTTAAAGAGCTTGCATCAAAATTAACACCTCTGAAGAATTCTAAGATAATTTAAAAAAAAAGTTGACTATTACTATGATCCATCTTTTACAATCACGTCTTTCCTTTTTTGTTTGGAAGGTTAGATATATATGAATGATATTTAAGGAGATGCCAGGTGATCATGGTACTACATAATTTTCTTTCTGTCTTAATGACATTTTATAGCTATTATTTTATATATGTAAAAAAT
The DNA here is from genome assembly GCF_015832195.1 of Motacilla alba alba. Classification (NCBI taxonomy): domain Eukaryota; kingdom Metazoa; phylum Chordata; class Aves; order Passeriformes; family Motacillidae; genus Motacilla; species Motacilla alba. The sequence goes on along the minus strand of NC_052017.1, from coordinate 60,584,093 downwards.
GGAAAATCAGGTTCTGGAGAAAAGTTATTGCCTTATAACAATCCCTATCACAGGTTAGTATTATGACCAGGTAGCCAGCATGTCCTCTGCTGAATACATATTAATGCTAGCTTTAACTTCTTAGCTAAGTTAAAAAATAGCTGCCAGAGTTAGGATACAACCATTTCAACAGTTGGCTTTAACACAGTTTTGCTGTTTTTGCATTCATAATTCTAGTAAAATAGATGGATTAATTTTTTAAAAAAAGAAAACTGTGTTTTATGTTAAATTGCAAAGTCTTTTCCCATAGGCTATTTTGGGTAAATTCTGTTTGCTGGTTTTGAAAGGTGTGTGTGTGAAGCTCATTGTGACTACTGAGTGCAAAGAAAACCTAGGTCAAGAAACACAGAGATATATTGTCTCCTGGATTTGGTTATGTGCATTGCTTGAGCAAGTCTGTGACAACAAGTGTTCTTTCCCTGTGACACAATTGGGACTGTGTGTGGGTGACTGACTTGAGACAAGAGTAAATGGATGGGAACTGGAATAAGGATCCAGCTTCCCTGATGGGGTTGTTCGTGCCTAACCCACTAGGTGTTCCAACCAAGCAAAGTATTTCTGCAAGTCTGAAAGACTTAACAGTTGGATTTTGGGACTTTTAGGACTGTTCAGTGTTACAAAATATGTCTCATGTAGTTAATATGTGTCCCTGCATCTTCGAAACTCCACTATGAGTAAAATTTGAGCTAATTAACCGGTAACAGATGTAAACCACATTCATACCCAACCGTATGTTATCCTTGTAGTTTATCTGTACTTGCTTCCTTTGAAAACCATGAACGCTGAAAGTATATATTTACAAGTATATGGTTTTAGTTTTGCAACTTCTTATGGTTTCCAAATATAGTCAGTAGTGCAGTGTGTTTCAAGGTGTTTTGAATGGGCTACCTCACACATTTCCAGCATTTTTCCAATCAGTCACTGATTTAAAAAAAAAAAAAAAATTAAATATGAAGTGAGTATTTTGCAAAGCACTTAATCTAGCTTCAGTCTCGGACTGCAGCCTCTAGATATTGGTTGATATTTGTGATCTTTGCACCTGGAGACGAACAATTCTGTGGAGCTTTGCTGCTTCTTTTTACAAAAGCAAAGTTTTTTTCAAGGGCTTCCAGTTTTAGGGAGGGGGTGAAAAAATTGACAGTAAGATTGAATTTTATAATAAAACTTCAGGAAAGAGAAGATGGAGAAAATGCATAAACATATTTTTAAAAATGTGTTAAAAAATCTATTGAAAAATAAAGATTTTTAGGCCGTTCTCATTCCTGTTTTGTTGGTGTTGTTTGAATGTTCATGGATTAGCTGTGTTACTACATTCACAGTTAACGAAAAGCTTCTTCCTTCAGGGGCTTACTCAGTAGGACCACAGTCTTGCAACCTGTGACGGGACAGGAAGGTGTTTTTCTCTGTTGTGAGACTGGAAATCCATTTTATTTGTTGTGTATAAGACAGACAAAAGTCTCCTTCTTATTCCCTTCACCCCTTCATGTGAAAGCTCTGCAGTTTGGCCTTAGGGAAGTAGGCTACAAAAGAAGGTATCAAATTTTGCAGCCTTTCCAATGGTGTTGCTGTTGCTCCTTGAACCCAGCCCGAGGGAGCCATTAGAGTGATCTTCTAGCAGCTGCTGAGGGGAAGAGTAAAGTTTCTGTAGTGCTCAATCTGTCACAGCCATAGGTCCTAGGCTCCATTTTAAAACACAGTTGCAAAATTACTGTATTCAAACTTCGTAATTCTTGAGGTTTATATATACCTTATTTATTTTATCTGTATTTATTTATACGGATATTATGTAAGAGTTGTCCAAGTAGTTTATTAAAACCATGTGATATTGCTTACAATATTTTAACTGCCTACACAATTTTTTGGTCAAATTAATAGCCTCATATATATTGCTTTCTAATAATGTTGTTGGATTTCTTCAAATACAAATTTTTAAATTAAGTAGATAGAAAGAAATGGTCCTTTTTTACTCCTGTATCCTCTAGTTATCCCCCTGTGCAGAAGCTGATTTGTGTTGGAAGCTGATGATAGTGTGACATAAACCCTAACCTAAACTATGTATTGAAGGGAAAAAAATAAATATGTAACATAGAAGTCTTAAATGTGATGAATGCTATTTTCCGAGTAAGACTGCATTAGAAAATGATTTTTTTATTACTGAATACCAGTGCATAGTGAAGCAATTTACACAGTTATGAATTAGCAGGTATTTGAATTCTTAAAAAAAATTCTTTAGTTTACGAATGTTGTGGTGAACATAAAGTAACAGCAAATTCAGATTTTAGCACAAATACAGTTTTTACATTATTTATAACTGTCAAATGCCTGTGCTGCGGCAGATTTTTTGTCTGAATGTACTAAACTAATTGGTGTTTCATAGCAGCTACAGTGGAACTAATACTTGCCCTTGTTTGTTCCAGTTAAAACTACCTACTGGTGACTCTTGTGTAAACTGGCTTACACTATTGAGTCTTGAACTATTTCACCTTTCTCTCCTCTCTCAGGCTTAAGCACAGCCTATAATCTTTGGGATCTCATAAAGCCCTCAATTCACGTTCATTGCTTTAGATTCTCCATTCTTCTGGGTAGGAAGTACTCAGATCTGATCTCTTCCTGGGCTTGCTCGCTGGTAACACATGTCAACTTTGCTTCTGAAACAGTCAGACATAAGAAGAAAATGGTGTTTGGAAAATCACCACGGTCTCCTAGCAAGCCTAAAGCTTGTAGAGGGGCTAGGAGTGTGTATTATATTAAAATTGGGATGAGCTGAATTTTTGAGATGTTTATTTCCCAAAGCAAATTTTACTTTTTTGATCTACTTAAACCAAAGCGTCTTTTAGTTTAGTGTAACATGTAATGAGACAAAAAAAAAAATAGGGGTGAAAATTTTATATGAAGATACAACGACCATGAGTGACATGAATTAGTAAGAGTTGGGTGTTTGCTCAAGTCCTGAGCATAAATGGCCATGGGGGCATAGTTCTTCCATGCTATTTCCTCTCCAGCAGGTTTGGTTCCAGTGTGGTCTCATGGCTTGCCTGTGACTTCAGCAGTGATCAGCATTTTAAACTCAGCCTCTTTAAAACCAGTGACTGACATAAATCGAATCATTGGAGTCAAGCAAATGATAACACATAAACTCTGGGAGACTGTCTTATGTGTCTCCCTGCTGAATTCCTTACAACCTTTTCTCCTAGACATTCTGCCTTCCCACAGGGGAAAAAACCCTCCCATTAGACCTTGATTCAGACCTGTACATCTGGCACTGATGTCTGGTGTGTGATAGTGATACTGTCAGCTGTATGACAGGCATTCCAGGTGATTTCAAAAGTCTTTCACAGAGAGCCACAAACCCAAAGTTGCCTGCTCCTGCTGTGGTAGCACCACTACTTTTAGTACTGAACCCTGTTTTCCTGAATGATGAATGGGGACTCCTCCAAAGACTAGAGAAGCCATTTGGGTTTGTAGCTAATTTATTTGGATTACTGAATTCAGAGGGAGTTTTCCCAGGCTATCTGGAAAACCATGGAAAGAACTAGCATCAAGGAATGAAAGACACTGCAAGTGTGTATAGGACAAACCTGCTTGCTCTTCCTCTATAAATTGAATTGGATTACAGTAATTAAATGAGATTTTTGAAGGCAAGAAAGAAGATATCTTCCAATAACTTGTTCACAGTCTGTTAGACACCTTTTGCAGAACTGAGAACAGGTTCTGGGTCACTTCTGGAAAATCAGTGTTGGTCTATAACTAGCAGCCTGTTGGGTTGTGTTACAGCTGCTGAACACAAAACATGTGCTGCCCTGCATATCCAGCTGTATTTCTCATGGAAATACCATGGCTATTGGAACTGAAGCAGAAACCCCTTTGTTTTTGTAGTACAGTAATTGTGAAAGGATTTTTTTCCACAACAGCAGCTTTGTCTTCATGTCTTCCACTTAGGAAATTTTAACATCATTTGGAACTGTTTTCACTTGTAGAAAGGTAAACCCTGTGTAAGGATAGCCACTTATTGGAATGCTAAGTAAAATGGCAGATGGTCTGGATGTATGATTTGGTTGGGTTTAGACACTGGGAACAGGATCAAACTGTGGAAGAAGTTGTCATAGTAGAAACTATACCTACAACTACTATGTAGAGATTTTTAATTATATTTAAATGAGGTCAGATGTGTTTGAGAGAATTGCATCCAACAGGGAAAGGTTAAGATGGTCCCTGTTGTTTAAACACACAGTCCCAAGCCTTTTTTAATCTCTGATGGTGGTTTTGGTGTGTTCCTGGCTGTGCAGTGAGGCCTTCTCCCTTGGGAGAAGGAACCAACTCCACCTACCTAAACCAGGCAGTTGTAGTGAGGAGTAGAGGACCTCCTGAGCCCCCTATTTTCCAGGCTAAACACCCCCAGCTCCCTCAGCTGCTTCTCATCAGACTTGTGCTCCAGACCCTTCCCAAACTCCATTGCCCTTCTCTGAACATGTTCCAGCCCCTTTAACGTCTTGTGGTGAGGAGCTCAGCACTGAATACAGCACCTGAGGTGTGGCCTCACCAGTGCCAAGTACAGGGGGACAATCACTGCTCTGGTCCTGCTGGCCACACTGTTCCTGATGCAGGCCAGGATGCCATTGGCCCTCTTGGCCACCTGGGCACCCCCTGGCTCATGTTCAGCTGCTGTCAACCAGCATGTCCATGTTCTTTTCTGCTGGGCAACTTTCTGGCCACTGCCCCAGCCTGTAGCACTGCCTGGGCTTGTCGTGACCCAAGTGCAGGACTCAGAACTTCGCCTTGGTTGAACCTCATACATCTGTCCTGAACCCATTAATCCAGCCTGTCCAGATCCTTCTCTAGAGACTTCCTACCCTCCCCCAGATTGAGACTCCCACCCCATCAGTTTGTTGCCTGCCAATTGACTGAGGATCAGTCGCCTTGTCCAGGTCCTCAATAAAGGTACTAAACAGGACTGGTCTGTCACCACCACTGTCTGGGTCGGGCTATCCAGCCAGTGTTTTACTCAGTGAACAGTGCACCCATCCAATACATTAGCATCCAGTTTCTCCAAAAGAGTGCTGTGGGAAACGGTGGCAAAGGCATTACTCACATCCAGGTAGGCAACATCCAAAGGCCTTCCCTCTTCCACCAAGCCCGTGAGCCTGTCACAGAAGGAGATAAGTTTGGCCAAGGAGGACCTGCCTCTCATAAACCTCTGCTGGCTGGGCCTGATCCCTAGGATACCTGGGACATGTTGCATGATGATACTCAAGCTGATCTTCCATGACCTCCCCCAGCATCAAGGTTAGGCTGACAAACCTGTAGTTCTCCAGATCCTCCTCTGGCCCTTTTTGTAGATGGGTGTCCCATTTGCTAATGTCCACTCAATGGGAATACCCCAGTTAGCAAAGACTGCTAGTAAATGATGGAAAGTGGCTCAAGTGAGCACCTCCACCAGCTCCTTCAGTAGTCTTGGGTGGATTCCATCTGGCTCCATGAACTCACATGTCTAAATGGCATAGCAAGTCAGTGAATATTCCCCCTTGGACTATGGGGGGAATAGTCCCTTCATTCTGCTCCCTGTCCTCAAGATCACAGGGCTGGGCAGCCTGAGATCAACTGGTCTGACTGTAAAAGACAGGAAAAGAAGGCATTAAGCACCTCGGCCTCTTCTTCATCCTTCATCACTCTTTTTCCCTTATGTCTAATGAAAAGGAGACCATATGATGGTCTCTGAAAAACCAGCACAGTGCAAATTCTTATTGTGCATTGGTGCATCTGTTGTATCTGAGTTTTTGCTGTTTACCTTCTTTTATCCTCTGCAGTGTAACAGCTTCTTCTAAGAATTTCTTTCCTTCCACTGTCTACATTTTTGACTCACCAAATTTAATGAACAGTACAGTTTAAAACCAAAATGTTTTCATGTGATAAGGGAATTCTTATTGTCTTCCTCATTTTCTAGAAGCCTGCTCTGAGACCACCTCTGGTTATGATCCACATGTGCTACTGAAGATGACTAGAATGGTGTGACAAATGTAAGTATTTTGAAGAAACTTGCCCCTGCAAGCCTCCATTTGTGTACTTGGAATTAACAGATGCTTTACTGTCCCTGTGTCATGCCCCTGCTTCTGTAATGTGCATACAATGATATCATTCATATCATCACACAAAGATGATGTGAAAATGAGTCACTTAATGTTTGTAATGTATTCAGATGTTGTGATGAGCACTGTAGGAAAACCCACAAGCAAATGAATAATTCATTGTTCAAATCAGGCTTTGAACAGTGATAAACAAGACATGGGGCTTCACACTAAATAGTAAGAGTAAGGGCAAATAATTGATGGTCACTTGTTCAACTATCATGGTTGATTCAGAGTGTTGAAAGGGAATAGCATCTTGTGGAAAGAGTGTAGTTATGTCCTAAGGGACTGGATGGTAGTATATGATGGGAAAATGAATAAAGAAAATTTTTTTTTTGTTCTTTCAGTGAACTTTAGTATTAGTTATGATGTGTGTTTTGGAACTCTTTCAGTGAACTTTAGTATTAGTCATGATATGTGTTTTGGAACAAAGATGAAGTGTGTTAGACTTCCTAATTTGCCTGATTTTAAGTCTGTGTATCTCCCATTACATAGATATGATAGTATTGGAGAATCCTAATCTGTTCTTAAATTCAGTTTTCATAGTTTCCTGCTGCCCAGTGAATCATTTTGGTCTTTGGTGTTAAAGCACCAAATGAAGGGTGTAACACCTTCTCTGGATACTGTGGTAAAGTCTTTGGATATATTCTTTTTATCATGATGTATCATATATGTCATGATATGAAATTATCTTAAGAGCAGCTAATGGAAGAGGAGATGTAAACTTTCTCCTGTGTACTGGCTGCAAAATAAAATTTTAGTTTTGATGGAATCTTACATAGCTTGTTCCTTAGTTGAACCTTTTGACCTTCCTTTCCATGATAGCTCTGAATGTTTACATTCTGAGAGTGAAAAAGAAAACTGAGTGAGGTATTTGCAGCTACACCACACAAAAATACGTCAATAATTCAGGCTGACTAATAGCTCTTCTAGTAACCAAAGTCACCTGCAATTTTTTATAGTCCTAGAGCATAAGCCATCCAGAACATATAATCAATTCCACTCTGCAGATGGAACGGATATTTTTTTCCCAGGCATCTCCTCCCTACTTCCCTAAGCTGAAGCTTTAAAAATCAATTCCATAATTTGATCAGTTTAAATTCCTGAATATGCTGAGGTAATGATACCAAACTTCTAGCATTTCACTGCTTCCAGTGACAAATCTTCTGGCAATGCAGCAGTAAAAATAAACCAGAATTTCCATGAGAACTGTTACAATTCATATTTGTAATTTTAAAAGTATTTTAACTGTATTTTTTATGTTTTAAATGCAAGACTACTGAGCACAGACATGTCCAAGAGACAGCCACAGCCCATGTTAATACAAAGACACCACTCAGTGGGATAAATAGCATTTATGTCACACTAGCTTTTGAAAACAAAAGCAGACCATGTTTAAAAACAATTCTGTATTTCACACTTCTGGAACAATTTAACATAGTGCTACTGCTTCATAGTATTTGGGCAAATTTTGAGGGCAAAGCCTGCATAATAGCCTAGTTTGGAATGAAACACAGGATCAAATATAAAGGGATAAATCTGCATTTTAGGATTGTAGAGAAATATGAACTTTAAGCAGATTAACAAGATAAGAAATGTAATGAAAGGAAGAAACATTCTTTCCTAGATTCTGAAGTTGGCAAAGAACAGCAAGCACAATTTTTATGTTTTTTACTATAGTGCATGTGAACAGAAAACTTGCAAAGGATGAACTCATCTTTTGCAAAGATGGGCCAGATTATTATACTTATAGGTTCAAATATTCAGGGAGTTCTAAATGTAGTTTCACTGGCCTTTGGTGAGAGATGAGTTCTGGATGTTAACTGGTATTTGCTTCTGGTTTTGTCTGCATTTTCTTAAGGTCCTGCATAATTTTAAACCTGAGTTTATAGTAAATCCAATACCTCATCAGCCTCACAGCCAAAACCTCACAGAGGTGAATTTCTAAATTTGCAGGTATTGGAAGCTTAAAATGAGACCTATAACTTGGAGACAGAAGCTGGTGAATGTAGGTACCTGAAGTAGTCTGCGAATCTGCTGATGCCAATCAGGCCCTGAGTTAGAAACTACTTGGGTTAGTTTGCATTTTTTACCCAGGGATCTCAAAGCCTGTTATCCCTAATAGATTACTCTTGTCCACAATGTGGAAGATGTATGTAAGTTACTATGGGCTTATTCTAAGCTTGCACAGATGGAAACATAAATCAGCTGGGCTTACACTGCATGCAGAAGTGGTGTCAGGAGCAGAAACCAAAGGTCTTCTTTCTCCTCTGGGTCAGCTCACCCAGGAGTGTGAGAAAGCTCATTCATGTGCACACAATTCTGCCTGCTGTCAAAGTCTTTAGCCTGCTTCCCAAAGAAAACAAGACTTTTTTTTTTCTCCTCCTTTTTCTTTCTTTTTTTTCTCCCTCTGTACCTATTCTGCCTCATCCCTTCACCCAATAACCTTTGGAGGTTATTAAAGTCTTGGCCTTAGGAGGTTTGGACAGAGCTGGAAGGGGAAAGCAATAAAAATGTTATGAAATATGGGACTGGCTAGAAGAGGAAGATAAATTAGTCCTTTCTGAGAGATGTATGAGCATACCAGGTCTGTGCTCCGTCTGGCCTGAGAGGTTGGCTGAACCTCTTGAACTGTGGCTCAGGCTTTGCCATAGCAGGACTGCCTCTGTGCCCAGCTGGGAGTTAGCTGATGGAGGAGGGATGGGTGGAACCTTGTTGAAATGGTGTCACTGGAGTAAGGGTTGCTGGGAGTTGTAATAAATTTGCCATAAATGAGAGAAACTTACGTTTTATTACTGGCACTGTTTGCAGAAGAACTTGGAGCTGTTCTTTCTGCCTGTAAAAGTACATTTAGTCTACTTGGGAATGTCCTGTTATAATTTTGATCAGCTTGGCAATTAAAAAAGGCATTTTATTTCCAACTAGAGTTGATAAAGCAAAAACCTATTTAAAATATTGAACTCTAAGCTCCTTCAAGGGAGTGTTTCTTTAAATAAATGCATAACAAACTCCTAGAGATTGATTCTTTTTTTTTTTTTAATCTTCTAAGTAAGTGTTTTTTTGCAGTTATGTCTTTCATCTCATGGGAACTGTCTACTCCTTGTTTTAATCCCAAAACATCATCAAAGTCATTGGGAAAGGAAAGGAAAAATAAAATAGTATCTGCAAACTCCAAAATAAAAGCTTAGTGTATTGTGATTGAGCTGGGCAAAATCCTATCCTGGGAGTTTTAGACATTGTATAAGGAATTTTCAGAGTTGGAACTTTTAACTGCATTGGTATATGACCATAGAATTACTCTTTTCACCAAGAACTACACACATGAAATGTGTGAGGAACATGTGTAGTGATGTCTAATTTTGTTCTCCTTTGGAGTACAACATTGTAGGTATTTAGCATAGATGGAAATCAGAAATGCACATCAGAAACATGTCCCCAGTTTGTTTGGAAGAGAAAAATTGAGACTGTTGTCCCTCCACTGCCCCTGGAAGATCTGCAAACTTGATATTCTGTAGTGTGAGAGAGCTCTCAAGGTCATCAAAGTAATTTTTTGAAGCCTCTGGCCTTAGTATTCCTATAGATAATAGCATCAGGCCCATTATCTCATACTCTTCAATTTTGTTTTGGCTTCCTGCAATTTACATCCCATTGTCCACTGATATTTTCTGCTTTCTTTTAAACTAAAGTCAAATAACACTTCCTATGTTGGCTCTGGACTTAATAAAAATCAGACATGCAACATTTGGGACTCTTAAAATAACACGTTTTAATACAAAGATGTGAGATATCTTTTGAAATCTGTGGTGGATGTTTATTTCCTGCTGGGCTTAATTTAGGAATCTAGTGCTAGCATTAAACTAAGGGGAAAAATGTTTGCTCTTTCATCTGTGTGCCACATCCCATCCAAAATCACAAACAGCTCCTTTAAATTTCTGATCTTTGTCCCCTGCTGGATGTGCATAATACACATGCCTGTCTGACATATGAGACAGCCAGAGCCTTAAGAAAAAAAAAATAACACTGCTAAGCTTATGCTTCTTGTCTTAGGCCTCATAATCATCTTAATTTTGGAGAAGGACAAGTGTCCAAATCTGTTTTGATTTAATAAAGATGCAGCTTTTCCTTTTTTTTTTTTTAAGAAATATCTTTCTTACCAAGTCAAAAGTCCCAATTTTATTGGAAAAACAAAACACAGGTAAAAATGCTTGGGGAATAAATACCTTCCTCACATCAGAGGACCATTTCCCTTTTTTTAATACTGCTTTTGAATACAGAAGTAAATACTTTCAGGAGTGTCACCTTAAAATTGAAAAATTTACTCAGGTCAAACTGGAATGTGAATCTGTCTTTAACACCTGGCCAAGTAGCTCTTACAAATGTCATTAGGTAGGTTTACACCATAACACGCAGAAAAACTTCTGGTTTTCTGCAAGCTGAAATGAAACTGTGTGGCTTCAGACATTCAGCTGCTTGGATCACATCAAAAAGCTGGGATCAGAGTTTAAAAAAGTTTGTACTTTCTGTTTGATAAAAGTCTATCTTTGTTTGAAAAATCATCTTGGGCCCATTGTGCTATAATAGAGATTACACGTGAAGCACATATTTTAAAAGAAAGTTGTTAGGTTGTAAAATGTAACATTGAAAAGTTTGATGCTAGAATCAATATTGGTCCTGTAATCTCAGTGGGTACATTGTATGTAAGCATTGTGATACAGATTTTAATTATTTGCTTGCATCTTCTTCCTCTGTAGTTTCTCTGCCTCATTTACATATACATCCCTTCTCACCTCTCCCTCCCCTCAAAGAGAAAACACTCTTTAAACTGACAAGCTATTTGATGTTTTGTTTTCCCTTTACGTAGTATAAGAGCAAATTGCACTAACTGTATGCTGTTCAAGCCCTGATATGAGGGCAAAATAATTAATTCTTTCCTGCAATTCTCTGTGGTACTTCACCAACTGAGGAGCAGAGTGATCCTTTACAGTCTAACACCAGGTTTTTAGTTGCAATTGCAAGGAAAGTCCTTCCAGGACAAACTTAGAGAATTTATGTATTGAAATTTAAGTTATTTTTACAAAGTGTCAATGCACAGATTTTGATTTTCTACCAGGTAGAGAGATCTGAGAAGATTCTGAGTGAAAAAAAATAGGAAGAAAAAGCAGACATGTTCATAACTGACAGGCATGTTGCCAGTTCCTGATCCAAAGCAAGTCTCTTCTAAGGCTTCCCAGAGTAAAGGCCTCCAGGATTTTACAGTGTGTATTCTTCAATTCATTTGTTTGTGAAAACTGAAGTTTATATTTAAAGAAAAGCAAAACCTCAGGCCAAACAATTTAATTTGCTGGAAAATAGGTCTTTGAAAGTAAAAATATCTGACCTACTTGGTAATTGAGGGTGCTGTTTAGCTAAAAGTTTTAGTTTTGTAGAAGACTAAGAAAGTGTACTAAACTTTGATTTTCTTCAAATTGTTAGCATATTCAAAGTATTCTTCACATAGCGGGCAATAATCAGCTGTGCTATGCTGGTAAGAATATGCTGGTCAGATATGCCTTGGGTCAGACCTGCATTCTGTATATCAGCTTCCTGTCTGTGCCTTATAAAATGACACTTTTTCTTTTTCTTTCTTTTTTTTTTTTTTTATGATGTTCAGTAATAGGAATAAACTAGGACTTAATCCAAGGCAGTGGGAGTGTTCATTTTTAAAACGAGATTGTTTACTCAGTATTCTTCAAAGCTGGCTTGTCTAAAAGGATAACATGATTTTTCAGGGTCTTTTCAAAGACTCTAAACTCTGGTTAACACTTCATATCAGAGGAAGAAACTAAGGACTATTTCTTTGAAGCATATACTTTTCTTTCTTCGACTTTATCTATCTTCCAAATCCTTGGTATTGACCTTAAGCAAAGTGATGAAGCTTGAAAGGAGCAGACATAGCTCAGCCTCAGTTAGAAGGGACTGCTCCCGAGCACCTCTCCACCTGGCACTCCTGATAAAAAAGTTGTTTTAACCATAGTGTACTCCAAAAAGTCCTTATTTTTTGCCCCATACTGGGCACATATTACATGACTCAGAGGTCATGGCATGTCCCAAGTGCAAGACACTGATGTCTTTTTGCAGTCTCTTTGACCCATTATTTTCTTTTACTTTGCCAGAGGGAGCTCAGTTGTAAGCACACACTGAGGTACAGAAGAAACTTAGTGAGGACCTCAGTGATGTGATGTTGCATCTCCCACACCATTTTGCTGATATTATTTTGGTATGCTATGTTCATCATTTATGTGAAATTGCGATTTGTCGCATTGATATTAAATCTCATGTAGACAGCATTTCTCTCATTTGGAGGTTGAGGTAGAAAGGTAAGGTAAGCATCATCAAAGGGCTGTGTAAGAACCAGCTCTCTGCCTTAACAGTAAGCTGCCACAAAATTAAGTTGTCTTTATGATGAGATACCATTAGTATATTACCTCCAATAAGGTCTTTATTTCATCAGCTGTGTTAACAACTGGTATAAGAATGAAAATGAATGCCCAAGTGGTACACAGGCCAGCTCAAACCACAACATCAAACTTTTTATCTTCAAAAAACCCCAAACCAGTTGCTCATAAAACAAACCATCCCACCATGCATTCTAGTATTTTCTTTGTGAAGTATTTGTTCAATAAAAAACCTGCCCTTTTGAATGTCTTTATAGAAAGGTATACCAGAGGGAAAAGTTCTAGGCTGGTGGTAAAACCTTCAGAAATTACAAATTGATTAGAAGACTTCTAAGGCCAGTATTTTTATAAAAAGTTTTGACATTGAAGGCTGCTTCACTGACTTCCAGTGAGACAATGTTTCTGAGCACAGCTCTGAGGAAGAGCCTTAAAAGCTAAAATGCATCGGAGGTTTTAAAATGCTACCTTCAATCTTTATGGGCTGTAATGGGACCAAATTTTAGGCAATGGGAACAAAGAAAGTCCTGATTGGGTGCATTCCTATTCTTAACTGTAAGCTGTGAAAAATGAATAAAAGTGTGGAGAAAGCACAAAGTTCATATTAAATACACAAAACCAATACAAGTATCTTCTCATGAAAATGCTTTATCTTCACTTTTTTCTTTTATTTTGAGAATGATCATAGTATATAATGTGAATTGTATATGGAATTATCCTGTAATTGAGCTTCAACATCCCATGTGTAGATGAAAATATGTGAGTCTGTGTTGCTGTAGTAGTTACTCTTGATCTGCAGCATTTCCTGTAGATAGAATGGGAATTATGCAGGCAAATTTAGCTCCTGTATATGAAAAATACTTAGTTTTTAATGAGTGCTGTTTAGATTTTTTTCATATTTTGTTCATTTGAGCATATCTGGATTTATTGCACATTTTCTTAACCTAAAGAACACCCTCCAAAAAAACAACCTTCAGAAACCCACCATAAATTCTTAGGTTTGGTTTCACAGATTTTTGTATTTTTGTCTTAGTAAATCAATTTTTTGTGCAATGGTAGTTATTATGACATATCTTCTCTGTTCCAGGACTTCACTTCTCATTTGTTGGACGTTTCTTAGAGAAGACCAGAGAGAGCTGAGAACATACTTGACTCTGATGCAGTGATATAGATATATCCAAATATGAGCAAAATGAAGCTTGCAATGCTTATGCTTCTGTATTTACTGTGGTATTTATGTAACACTTCAGATTATTGTGCTAGCATTTCAGACATTTGTTTCTCCTCATCACTGTTATCCTTAAAATTGTTTCTGTAAATATTGGGCCAGAAGCAGGAGATGCAATGGAGCTTTTTATGTAATAATCCCCATGGCAGGGATTGTCCAGATTAGGTCCCTACAGAGAAGGCATTTGGCTTTCAGACCTGTACTTTCTTTACACATGTAAGTACAGCTCATGCTCACCTCTTGTCTGTAACGAAATCCTCATGTTTTAGAGTTCATGTGCAGAACCTGTCTGTGTGGGTGTCTCTGATACTTCATGGCTGGTTTGTGACATGCTGGTTTTGGCCTGTTTTTGTCCACTAAAAAATAAATTCTGTTTTGGTTTTTTTTTTTAATATTTTTATCACATAATGTAATTTTCATGAAAGTTTTTGAGAAATCTGAGCTCATGGCCAAATTTATGGGACTTCATGTTAAAATTCTAGATGCTTTGGGTAGAATGTGCTGCTAGAAGTAGGAGTGTCTGTGCTGGGTTTGGTATGTGCCTTCAATGATGTGACATTGGAGGACACATAGAAGTCATCCTTAGATGTGCAAAATTATTGTTGTGAGCAAAGAAATTAAATCTGTAGATTTTGGGGGCAACTTTCAGTTTTGTGCATTGGTTGTCTGATGCTTCTCAAACCTTTACTTTGAAAATACTGAGATTGTATATTTTGATTGAATATTTTATAGATTATGGATAAAACATTAAATATGGTTTACCGGATGTTTGTGTTTTATTGCCATAAATTTACCTTATATTGATTTCTAAAGCATAACTTTTTTGAGTTATTTTTGACTTTTCAATAGAAAAATGGGGTTTAATAAAGAGAAAAGTTTGATTGCCACAAAAGAACAAACCGACTGACACATTTTTTTGACCTAGCTATGTGAGAAGTATTTTTAAAAGTACCATACAAATATGGTACTGGCTGCAGCTTATTGTTTAATGGATATGAGAGAGACTTTAGGTTCAGTGTCATTGAGCAGTTCCCTTAAATGGGGATGTGGTTTGGAATGGTTGTTTATAAATATGCAGATATACTTAAGCCCAATAACTGTCAAGCATTTGCATGTTAATGAAGTGCTACTGCACTCAGCAGTGGACAGCCAGCTGGAACTTTGGAGATAGGATTTATGCTGAGGATCTCAGGGAAACTGCCATGCCATTAAACAGAAGGTATGGCTCCTATTGACTGGCAAGGATCTTGTTCACTATTGACACTTATTTTCTTGTATTCTATCAGATGCACAGTAAAACCAAGTTCTTGCTCTCCCCAGCCCTTCTGTTTTTTTTTCACTAAAGTAAATCAATTTTGAGGACAGAAGTGAATACCCTTCTTTCTCAGATAGACAGCAGAACTCATAAGGGAATAATTACAAGTCTAATTCAGCTCTTTTAATGACATCAGCCCAATGATTCTTGGATTCAAAGTCCCGGATGAGTTCCTAAGCTTTTTAACTCTAAGCTTCTAGGCTGAAGAAGTATGACTTTTAAATTTTGTTTTCATTGGAAGATCAAAGAAATGACTGCAGCATTAATTAACTGTGTGTATTTTGTTTCTGTAGCCCACTGAAGAAAGATTGTGTATATTAATAACATTAATTTGCTGGCTGAGATAAGGGAAAAAAAGGAAGGCTAGTGTGTTGGGTCTAATGGAGGAATTGTCTGTAGAGCTGACAAAAGCTTCTAGAAGTTGGTCATCCATGCATATATTTTCTAGAAGATTTTTCTGTCAGATCTAGTGTGATAATCCTGATGTGAGCTTTTCTAATGGGCTGGATTGCAGATGGATTACTTGGGGTGACTGTTTTCTCTTGTGCAAATTTTAAGCACATGAAGATTTTTTATTTTGTACAAAAGTTACAAATATATAGTTGGGAATGTAGAGGAGAATTACACGTTTCTCTATTTTTCTCTATTTTTAATTTTTTTTTTTTTTTTTGGTAATGTAATAGCATCCATAACTTCCCCTTATGCAAGAATACAATGGGAGACTGGTGGGGCTATTTGTATGATTAAAAGCTGTACTCCTTTGGTCAAGGCAGGCCAGCCATCCCTTATTATGTTCTTTGACAACTCACTATATTGTCCTTAAACTTTTTCTGGAGGTGGGTGTAACACTTGCCTTGCTCCAGGTGTGGGACATCTCTGCTGGTCTCTGTGATTTTTTCAAGACAAGAGAGAGCAGACCACTAGCACAGCAACCTCTTCTCTCAGGACCCCTGAGTGCAGCCCATCTCTGTCCCAAAATGATGACTGCTTCTGCTAGACTGAGGTGTAGAGCCTGACTAAATGCACACTATCAGAAAACGTCCCTGGCTTCCTCTTAGTTTCTGTTTCCTTATACTGTAAGAGAAGGGAACCTCTTTGCCAGTCACATACAAAGATGGTGCTTCTTGTTCTAGTTTGCTCAAAAATAGGATAAGGAGTCAGGCAAAGCAGCTGCTGTGCACTGGAGAGAGAGCTGTGATTTTCTGCCGAGGAGGAGAAATGCTGGAGGAGGCCGTGCCCCCTTCTACAAGTCCTTTTGTAATGTAAAGGGATTATTCCTTAATTAAAAGAAGTCGTAGATATTCGCCTGCTGGTTGGAGGCAGCACACCTGTGGCCGGCTCCAGGGGGAGCTGGCTCTGGTTGCCTGCTGGCGGCCGCTCTGATCCTGTTTCTGCGGGAACAAGTGTTGGATCAGCGAACGGGATGTATGTGAGAACAATAACACACAAATATTGATTTACTGGCTACCCGAGCTATTTCTGTGGTTGCAAGCTGTCTGCCCTCAGCCCAACGCTGCCTGTAAGGCACAGTGTCCCTGCTCTGCTGCCTTTACCTGAGGAGTGTTTTAGCACATGGCACGTGAGAAAGTGCATTCGTGGAGTGCTTGTGTGGTCAGCCAGAGCTTAGTCCTACTTTCTTCTTCCACTACCACTGGTGGATAGTGCAACCTTTGATAACTCTGCAAACTGAGAACAAGGACTGCTGTGGAGTCTGACATCTCCCACAGGAGTGAGAAGCAGACAATAGAACTGGGGGGGGGGGGGGGGGGGGGGGGGTGGGTGGTTATCCTGTGATTTTCCACCCCCTGTCCCTTTCTTTCTCACTTAAAAAAACCCCTAATCTTATCCCTTCATATTTAGTGCTGTGCAAAAAGTTACATTCAGCCTGTCTCAGTCTGAGCAAAAAGGGGTGAAAAACCCATTATGATAATAAAATTTTGTTCTGTGTAATTTTAGATGTCAGTCTGAAAATCTGCTGATTTGGGATCGTGTTCAAGCATAAGTCCAGGCCTACAACAGAGTGGCAATTGTGCTTAAAAATTCTGACTTTACTGTTCCATGAATGCAGATTTAACTCTTATTACTGCCCAGATGACCAGATACCAGATTTGTTGGTTTTGATCTTACTACACAAGATGCTAATCAACAACCAGATTCCTTGTAATTAACTCCTTACTAGATGAACTTCTATGGTTTTTTAAACCTACACATCTTTTTGTTTTGTATATCCCTAGACACTTCTGCATTTTGTGGTTTAATTATATTTTTAATAGAAAGGAATTATAGCTTCCCTGGGCAAAGGGTTAAAATAGAGTTTGAACTCTAAAAAGGGAATTTAATGCTATGCCCATCAGGAAGCAGTAGGATTCAAATCCCAGAACGCCTGACAACTGTCTGTCTGACAATGCCTGACTGTATTCTGTTGCCCTCCCTGTTGTAGCAGAAAACCTTTCCAGGGCTCAGTGAGCTCCAGAGAGTTATACTTGTTTGCAGAATCTTTCCTTCTGCTCTTCCTTCTCTTTCCTTTTTATTATTAAATTACTTATTAATTACCCCTCCACATTCTAAGGCTGTTAAATACAGCTCATCAAACTTTGACTTTATGCCAGAGAAGCTTTTGGCTTCTTCAATTTGTCCAGCTGCAAATTGCTCCCATTGTCCAAACCTGCAGCTGGCTATTGATGTGGTGTAGGAAAGCCCCGATGGAGCAACCTTTCCTTGAGAGCACAACAACAGAAACACAGAAACAGCAGGTGCCATGGGGACCTTTGGGCTGTTTCCACGAGCTGGAAGGGTTGCTTCTGCAGTTTGGGATTCCTCTGTGTGCTTGGTACCTGCTTGTGTTGCCCTCCAGCTTCTGCAACACTGTTTTATTGCAGTGTGCTGCTGAAATTACTCCTGCTGGTGGAACTTATTGCCTGTGAGGTTTTTTAGGGTTGTCAGGCACTACTGAGACAGCCAGCAGACCCTTCTTACACTGAAAATCTCCTTGAAATATTGGAGATCCTGTGATTGTTTCAGTTGTCTGCTTTATTTAAAAACCTCTGCTGTGTGTCAAAACTAAAGGAATCCTTTTTCTCCTCAACCCATTGATAGTTCCTGGCAGTTGTGAGCCGGACATAAACTCATAAAAAAAAAACAACCCAATTAGTTCTTAACCAATGTTTATACAATAGCTCAATACAAATCATGTTTAAACATTAGCATAAAGCAAAACAGTGCTATTTTCTTTTTGACAAATTTGTGTATGCTGTGGAAACCACAGGGTTTGTGGGAGGAGCAGAATGCCTCGGAGAAGAATCCAGCATTAACTGGCTATTGGTTACTGAGATGGTACACAAGCCTCGGCGTCAGACTGGCTTGGTTTGTTGCTCCAGGAGTTGTGGGCTGCTGAATGTTTTTTGAAGGAACACTTTCCTCAGTTGCATGCTTGCCTAGAGGTGGTCTCCTCCACCACAAGCACCTTTTTTTTGCCAGTCATCCCTTCAGGCTCAGCGTGCTGGTGTAAGCTGAAGCAAGAAAACATTTCCACAGACCACAGCATGCTGCATCTTATCAGCAGTGGCCAGCAAACAGGCTCACATCAGCCCTAATTTGTAAAAAGCTTACCAAGCTAGGACTAGGCTCCTCCGGAGATGAGTTGCCTCTTCCTTACTAGCTGAAATGATGAGATACACCGGGGGCTGCTGTCCTGGATTGATTGAATGTGCTGATGCTCTGACACCCTTTGCAGATATCAGACGTATTTAGTACTTAGGGCATGCCTCCATACTGCTCTGTTTATCCTGAGCCTCCTGGAAACCATATGTCTGTGATTCATGGGGCATTGAGCCTGGGCTAATCAGCTATGTTGACAGGCAGGGTATATTTTATTGGGCTTAATGCAACCTTAATGTTGTGCTGTTTCCAGAATACTTTGTGTGGATGTGACCATGATCAGAGGAGCTAAAAGTGACTTGGAATTTGTCCCTGTCCAGTTCAGACTGCATGACCTTTAAAGAGACTGTGAAGCAATACCTCTTCCTTTTTCCTCTGTGCCCCAAAGGCCAATCCAGGACAAGGAGGTTTTGAAGGGACACAAGAAAATTGGAGCCAAAGTAAACACCAGCAAGGAAAGAGGAGCGGGGAGGAAGAAACAGAAATAGCAGTGGAAATCTGTCAGGTAGAGAGAAGGTCCTTTTTGACATACTCTATTTCTTATAACACTTAGCATACATTTAGTTAAACCAGTAAAAAAAAAAAACAAAAACAAACCAAACATTCTGACCCTGTGAGATGTTATGTTTGCATTTTGAGTATATTCCTGCTGGGGAGATTATATTTGAACTAAGGCAAGAATTTGAACTAAGGCAAACTGGAAT
Source organism: Motacilla alba alba (assembly GCF_015832195.1). Taxonomy (NCBI): domain Eukaryota; kingdom Metazoa; phylum Chordata; class Aves; order Passeriformes; family Motacillidae; genus Motacilla; species Motacilla alba. The sequence continues at coordinate 60,564,597 of NC_052017.1, read as the reverse complement.
TGTTTTGTAGGAACTGTGTATTTCAACAAAAGCATTTTTTAAACTCTGGAACATCTTCCTACTTGTTCTCAACTAGGCTTATGTTTTAAAAAAAATACAAAAGAAAAAGGCAGTGTGGGCATGCTGTGGGTATGTTACAGAGTTGCCCAGACGACTGACCCTCCATATTTGGCTGGCTAGTTTCTGAGAACATGTTGAACATATGCACTGGTGCTGTTTGAAGGCCCCATGAGAGGAAGAAACTGATTGAAAGCTCTCAGTTATGCTGAAGTGGGTGGCCAAAGTGCTGGAATTAAACAACTGTTATGAACCTGCTGAACTTTGTTGTTTATAAATTATTTTGCAAGCCATCTGGAACAAGAAAACCACAGTTTACAAAAGCTGTAGCTGAGGTTTTCAGGTTGAGCAGCAAGTGTGAAATATTATTAAGTGATTATCAGATTTTAAAGGCTTTTCTGAGTGGCTTAAAGAGAGACTCTTAGGTTAGAGAGGTTTTAACTGAAACACATTGCTGGCTTTTCTTTCCTCATGGTGTGTTTATCTTAGTTACATTTGGGTTTCCCATTAAGTCCTTAACAATACCCAAGAATCCTACTGTGACTGAGTCGAGGAAAAATAGCCATTAGATAAGAGGTTTGTTTGCTTCATGGATAGCAGGTTGTACTGCTGTCCCTGACAAAGTATTCCTCAGAAAACGTTCCTCATGTGTAGGGCTGATGTCAAATGGGAGATTATTTATATTTCAGGCAGAATGAAGCTACCTCGTACGTCTGCCCATTTCCCAAATCTTGCTGAAGCAACCGAGTGACTCCTGTAAGTGGGACAAGGGCACAAGGACCATGCAACAAGGCCAGGCTGTAACTGGCAGCCTCCCTCTGGCTTGGCTTGCTCTGTCTTTTATGGACTTTCCCCTTGGTAGCAGAACAGTGTCCATAGGTGCCACTGGAGCTGAACAAGTATGAATGAAGAGACTAGGTCTTGGGAGACCTTTGGGAATCACACTTTGGGAAGTGTCATGATCCTGTCCCCAGCTATGGCCTCCCCTGGGTCCGTCAGCCTAGGAATCTATGAGCTTTCCAGCTTTCTGCTATTAGAACAAGGGGGATTTTGGCCTCTTTTCTTAATGAATTTCTCTTTATAACTCTTAGAGCAAATGTGCTGTGACTAATATATTTACCCTGTGAGCAATGTACCTGAAATGGCTCAATGTGTGGGATGCTCAGTATGCACTGGCTGGGCATAAAATGGGAAATGTCACAGGAAAGAGGCTGTAACCCACAAATCTCTGCTATTTCTGTGCTTTGTTCATGGACCTGATGGTGTGCTGACACACTGTTTTTTGATAAGCTTTTGTGCAGCTTAAGCTCTTTCTGGAAGGTGGCATCCAGTGAAGGCAGGGGGAATGGAAAGTCTCATAGGTATTGGTCAGGTAGAAAGCATGGATTGACAACTGGAACAGATATTAGGAACAAAAATTATACAGTAAACTTGCACAGTTGTTGTAGGAGCACCTTTTGCTTCTATTGACTAGGTGGAAATCTTAGATGCTTGTTAATGTGAATGAGGTGGCTGTGACTGGAAAGCAGCAGTAAAGAAGGTTTTCTGGTCAATTGTTTTATAATGCTGAACAGGCAGTTTCCCAATATGACTATATATCTTGTTTTTTGGCATTACGTACAGGGAATTAAATATAACTTGCCTTGCCTTGGGCTGATCTCTTGAAATGCAGTCTCAAAATATGATGCAATTGCTTGTATTAATGGTATTTGTACTTTGTGTGTGACAACTTCAATGTGGTCTTGTTGCAACTTGAATATATTAACAGCCTTTGAAAGGGTTGCTAAAATATAGCTACTTTTTAGACTTGAGTTTCTACTTTCCTCTGAAAACTCACATTTGTGTGCTGGGCTTTCTGTTATGCATGAGGTGCAAAGGAGAAGATGGGAACCTTAAACTGAGAACTGTTAAAATCAGTGAAACCTGGGTTTCTGATTGACAGATGCTGATTGACACGTGAGTTCTGACTGCTATTTTGTCCCCTCACCTGGGGGCCTAGAAAACAGGGTGTGTCTGTGTGTGTGTCTACTTTCTAGCCTCTTTGGCTATGTATTTTTTCCCCAGATGGGGGTAATTTTCAAGTGTTCAGCGCTGCAGAGCTTGTTCTGCAGGCTTCTGCTCCATTGGGATGCTAAGCGGGTCTCCCTTGTGCATACCCTGCTGCTTATTTTCACAAAATCTGTGGGAACTTACTGGCTTTGAGACTCTGGGTCCTTTGTTAAATGTGTCTGAATTTAGTCAACAGTTTCAAAAATTGCTGAAAACATGGATGGACAGACTACCTGCGTCCATGTGTGCCCACAGGTAATGAACAGTTATGCTTTGCATGTGTAGGAACACATGTACCAAGTACTGCACATGATTATTTTTTTAACTCTGTAAAACAGAGTAACAGCTGATGAAATTCCACCAGGTCTGAAAATTAAATCCCACTTTAAGAAATCATTGATTTGACTTTTTTTTTTCCTCCAGGCATGTTATTTGTTTATTTATTTTTCTTCCCTCTAATCCATCCCAATAAGTGGTATAAGAGAAATGCTGACATACTCTTGCCTCTGCTATCACCAGTGGGTGCTACTTTAAAAGTATCTAATGATTTTAATGAATTTTGTGGCTGAAAGTTGGACACTGAAGCTTATTTAAAAGCATTCAACAGTGAAAAAAGAATAGGCCTTTATTGATATCTAGTCAAAAGTGAAGACTTAGCTGTAATTATTTACAAATCAATTAATGGACCTTTCCTCTAACACCCTATCAGTCAAAGACTGGCTAAGAGCAGCAGAGAGCATTGATAAGAATACACCATGAAACAAAATCAATTGGTTTTTGTCATTCTGACAGAAGTGAGCTCTACACGTGGATTAACCCAGAATGCAACAGGAAAATGTCCACAGGCTGGAAGATAACCTAATTTTGTAAAATCAAGGTTGTCATAAGAATCTTTCATAATTGATGTTGAGATTAGAATTTATCTAGCAGCCTGGTGGAAAAAATCAAAACAGCTTCTAGTGCAGCATTGCAAACACTTCAAAGCTTGGTTGGCTTGCTCAGATCTGGAATCTTTCCTTAATGTCAGCTAATTTAAAGAAAGTAGATACAGGGCATGAGCTTTGGGATCATACCTTTATGAATGAGGTCATATGTTTATGGTTGTAGTTGGCAGTTACATTATGCAGTCCTTAGGAACTATTGGTGCATGTGTATTTCTGGTGCTGCAGGATAGCTGCCAATATTTTTTCTATTACCTTTTTGAGAGTATTTTTAATTAATATGTTTTTGTGTACAAAATTTTTTGTTCATATTTTTTGTCTGAATATGAAGCTGTCATGGTATTTGGATCATAATCCTGGCTCTAGTATGATTCTGCAAAGCAACAACAAAAAAAACCCCTTAATATTTCCACAAAATGGTCTTTAAAAAAAGTCTGAAATATTTTTGTAATTATCAGCAGAACATAAAGATAGTATTTGGGTGATTTAGTTAAATGACAAAACTTAAGACTATCAGTTTTAGCAAGTCTTAATTGTTTGTGTGATCACACAATGTGAAATTCTCAAGAAATTTTCAGTCTTGTATCTAGATTTCTTTGGTTTGCACTCAGCTCTTAAGAGCAGTGCTCTGATTTCTGCCTCCAGCTGTGTGGTACATATTTTACAGCCTTATGATTAGCATAACTTTATTCCACTCAAGCATTCCTCATCAGTGTGCACCAGCTTCCTCTCCCCACAGTAGGCCTTCCCCAAGCTGCTTTTTGGAAATCCTAAGGAAAGACAACTCTATGTATATGCTGCTGCTTCTCTCTGTCCCTCCAACATGTTTGTTGTCCCTAGCTGTAATGTGCTTTTCTCCATTTCTGCAGGTTTTTTTTTGCAAATCATCCAATAAACAAGAAGTAGCACTTCTTGTTTATTCAATTCAATTTTCAGCCTAAGATAATTCTGAAGATTGCACCTCCTCTGAGATTTAATGCAACAACTCTTTCTCACCAGACAGTGCAAATAGGCACTTGTGAATACAAGAGCAGGAATATCTGAGAATCATAGAAAGAAACAGCAGGCCAAGCCTTAAAGAAAAACCCAAACAAAATATATTAATCAAAATGATTTATCAGTAATGTTTTGTGACCAAGACCAAAGGTCAGTGCAGTAACCTTTCAGTAATGCATCGTGCAGTCATGCAAAAGACCTGGTTTCTGTTCCCAGGCTTGGTCTGAACAAACTTGTGTGGTTTGTGTGGTTTGTTCTCTACTGGTAGAAAGCTTTGCATTGCTCGTTGATTTCAAGGGTGACCGTACGGATGGAAGTATGTGCCCTTTTGGTCCTGAAATGGGACAACAGTGCTTGAGAGAACAAGTTTTTAGGGACTTTCAAGTGCTAGAAATATGCAATGAATGTTAAAAAGGAAGATATGGAGCTCTAGCTTTTAAAACAGTTTAACATTGTAAACCCTTGAGAAGGTAAAAATGTGTGTAGTGAGTCTGACGAATCTGTGCTGAACATACAGGATTCCCAAAGAATCCTGCAGTGGTCAGAGGTGCTTTGTGCCAATAGAGATGCTTATGATTCCAAGTTACTAAAAAGAAAGGAGTTTTCAGTGAAAATAATAAATACACTTAAAGAAGAAAAGTTTGGGGAGCTGTTTTTGTCCTGGTAACCATAACCCTGGTATTAATTAGCATGGCAGTTGTTTTTAGCTGCTGACCTCTTAATGTCTCCCTCTGCTTATTGTTTCCAGTGGTAATTTAAAAATTCTATCATCTTTATTTCTTCTTTATTTCGTATTTCTATATCTTTGATAGTTTTGTCCCCACCCTCTCCGTGTTGTTCAAAGACAATCTTTTACCCTTCTTTTCCACACATGTTCATCTCTCCACAAATGGGGCAGAGGAGCAATCATTGAACTGAAGTCAACATCCTGGAATAAATTATTTCTAAAAAATAATAAATGTCTTGCCTGCCAGACACAGAACTCCTCATTTAAACTTATTATACTTCTTATGTATCAAAATCAAACAATGATGTAGACAAATAGTAACATGAGAAAAATAAAATGACTGTTGTTTCCAACTTGTTTGACACAAACTATTTTTTCAATATCGAAAGAACTTTACGTATGGTTTCGGACATATATCATAACGTTGACATTGGTTTAGAAGTATGCTAGCCTTAGCTGGAATTGTGAGATGCTTTCTGTTCTTTCTCCTTAGGAGTTAGCTCATGGTAATGACAGACCCATTTAAAAGCTTTTTACAATATTTCCTGAGCAACCACCAATTATCTTATGGGAAAATTTGACTTTGGGTGAAAAGAAAGTGAGTAGAGGAAAAGGAGATGAAAGTACAAAATTAGCTTCAAATCACTGCCTGCCACCATCTTGAACTATATTTTCTTCACTTACCTTTGGAAGAGGAACAGTTGGAAATTGCACAGCATCAGTAATCTGCAGTGACTATCTTGTATAGTAGAATTTTCCTTGGAGGTATACACATTCTAGGTGATTTACATCTTGCAGCTTAAAAACATTTTATTCTTCAAATACATAATTGTCTTTTGCCTGTTGCCTCATGGTAAACATTGTGGAAAAAACCCCTTGTGCCTCTTAAAAAGGTTATTTTGAAGTAAGTTTTCGAGTCTTTCTACTTATATACTGCTCCTCTGTTTTCTGTAATTTCTAAAACACAAATTAGGGGAAAGATGCTCTCACTGGCCACTTTAGATATTAGATGTAGGTATTATTTCTTTTGTGGCAAAGGTAGGTCATATTATCTAGCACCCTGTCCACTTTCATCTTCAAAACCTCCAGCAATGCGGACTGTCATGTTCCTGGAGAGGCTGTGCCAGTGAATGATTCTTCTTGCTGTAAAAAGCTAATTTCTTACATCCAGGAGCAAAACACTGGTAGCTGATGTTGAAATTTTGTTTTGAGAAGAAGAGATTGCGAGCTTTGTGTGTGTAAGAGAGATGGAGTGGAATTCCAGTGGAAGTAGATAAACGTGTTTGAGCAGAGTTTTATTGAGGGTTTGTTTTGTTTTGGGTTTTTTTTCTTTTGTTTTTGGTTTTATTTTGTGAAAACAAAAAATCTGAAGATCACTTCTAAATCTACCTTTGTTGTTTCGGAAATTGTTGAACTGAGAATGTTTTGCCTTGACTCCACTTAATGTGAAATTAATCCTTAACTTTCAAGCCCCAAAGTAATGCATAGTTGGACATCAAAAATATGTGTATATGGGGCATGTTTTGATTTACCTTAAATCCATATCCTTCTCATGCATCAAGCTAAGCACATAATGACAATGTCAGACCCAGATGGTTCTCTGTGACTCAAAGAAATACAGTTGGCATCTGCAAGAGAACAGTCTTCTTTTGTAATCATTATTCTCCCTGGCATTTCATCCAAATTACTAAGAGAGTGTAAAACTTCCAAACAAACTCTAAAAAGCATCTCTGCCAACATCCATACTATTCCATATTTGTATCCAAATTTGCAGATTAAGTCAACATTTGGGGGGATTGGACAAGATGATCTCCAGAGGTCCTTTTCAACCCTAACAATTCTGTGACTTTTTAATTTCTGTTTATTGCTGATGCAAAGGATACAGAATGTTTGGGTGCTGGGAATCCAGACACTGGCATTGATCACTTTAATTTGCTGTTCATGCAGCAGGCCACCTTTTGACAGACTTCTAGTTTTGTAGATTTAGATCTGTGCTTTCTCAAACCCCTCGGTTTGTCAAGATCATTAAGCATTTTTGTAACTAATGGCAATTCACATTGCACTCTTTAGAGATCCAGCATCTTACTTCAACAGCCCAGGGAAAAAGTATCACTGGCAACATGTCAGAAAATCCAAATATAAACTTCCAACTTAAATACCATACAAGTGCAAACCGGTATTGGGTGATGGTAACACCTTATCTTTTCTAATAAATGAAGTAAAGAGGAAAAATACTAACTATTAGACAGCTTAAAAATAAAAGAGACTCACATGATTAAGCATAGCTAGTATTTTGTGAAATCTCTGTGAAATTCTATTATGCTTAACATCTCAATATCCACTTTAAAGAAAAGTCTAGTGTAAGAATAACTTCAACACAAAAGGAACCCATTTTTTTCTCTATTAAAAAGTTCTCTAATCTTGTATTCATTCTATAAAATGTTGCTGTTAGTGATAGAAAAAATGGTTTTTTTTACCTGAAATCCATTTGGACAATGTTAACTCTAGATTTTATCTTCATCTTGACTGCTCAGCTCAGCTCTGTAAGACAGACATTAATATAGATGTGGGAAATGGGAACAGAGGACAGGTTTCTGAAAAAAAAGAACAAAAAACCCTGTGAGAAAAAACGAAAAGAGTAGAAACTGAAGCAAAGTATAAAGTAACCAGGTAGTATGGAAAAGTGAAGGAATAAAGGAAAGATAAAAAATTAACTTGAAAATTCTGGTAAAATTGGCTGCCTCTCATTTGGGGTCAGAGGAATGTTTCAGTAGCTTATAGATGGACTGATAGGAAATCTTATGAACTTTGATAACCCAAAAAGTGGAACTGAATGAAGAAACTTAGAACAGATATTAATCTTTGAGTTCAGGAAAATGTTGCAAGCTTAAAACAGCTTGAGGATTACAGATCCACAAACTTGCTGAGATGTATATAAACTTCACAGAGTTTGTATAGCAATCCTAATTGTTTATTTGTTTTTGGCTTAAACTTTAGGGAGTGACCTCATCAAGCAAGGGCGGTGTGCTCTTACTGCTGCTCATCATGGCTTTGCAGGGGGGGAAAGGAGGCTGGCAGGCCTCTGTGTGGTAAGTGCAGTGGTGGTATTTCTTATGTAGGATGGTTCCATTTTGTTGCACTGTCAAAATATAAAAAGGCAAATGTGACAAAATTTATCTACAGCTGTGCAATGCATTTTCACCACACGGGACAGATGAGAACAGGTGGAAGGATGTGAATGTTAAAAAAACAGGAGGAGGAGAGGAGCCACCTCAGTGCCCGTAACTGTGGTTGTGGCTAGAAAAACAAATTAGTGTGGTGTGAATTCATTGTAAATTCAATGTTGGTTACTGCCTCAGTACATGTTTTTGACCTATGGTTAATCTGAAGTAGTGCAAGGTGGTTCCCATGCGCCAGAAGTGCCTATTGGGGAAATTCCCAAGAGCACCTGCTGGCCTGCGAATTCATGAGCTCCTCTGCCTTGTGCATGTGCCCTTATCATGGCAGAGACAAAAATCAGCCTGGCATTTGAATACTGATCATCAATTGAATGGGCAGATACGTTTCAAATTAAGTTTAACTACTCAACTCTGCTGTGACTGCACCATTTTGTGGGATTTTTTGATTTTTTTTAAATTGCAATTCAACACTAAATTTCAAATGCAAAATAGGTAATAAGGCTGGTTGGTGTGTACTTGGCTGTCAAAAACTGGTTAAGCTAGCTAGCTAGCTTTGGTCTAGCTCTTATTTTGTGCCCAGAAGTAACTTTGTAGACATAAATTAAAGCATGCAAATACCTGTTTGATCTGAGACTGCAGTAGGCAATTAGATATCTTTGGAAAAAAATAGTCTGTAACTATTTCCTGGAGTAGAGGAATGAAAGAGAGAGGGGTTTGGAAAGTAAGCAGTTGCTATTTTATATTATAGTAGGGGTCCACAGCAGTGCAAGCCATTTTAGGCTCAATCCCTGCATTCAGAAAATTGATTCACATTGTGAACTTGGCCTGCACTGGGTTCATGATCAGAAGATCTCTTGTTTTATCCCTGGACAAGTAGATCATGTTGCCTCATGACTTTCAGAGTTTTTTGTCCTTTCTGACAGTTTACCTGGGGATTCTTAGCGATGAATAAAGATACCACTGCTAGTGTGATCTTGTTACCTAAAGCTAATTGAAAGGTCTTAAATACAATCATTGTAAGTTTTTGACAAATGTCATTATTTAAATATAAAGGCACGAAGGAATAAATTTTCAAAGCATTGCCTGGAGGATTGGCAATATTTCTTTCTTTGTAGTGAGAAGAGTAGTACATTTTAGACTTTGTCCTGTATTTGAAAGAGCTCAGTAGATGAGATCTGAGGGCCTTTGAGTTTAGGAAACTTTGTTTTGGGAGGTCCAGGTTGAACTTTAAAAGCTGTGTATATCCCTCAAAGTCTGGCCTGCTTATTCAGTTTCCCTGTATTTCAAGGTGAGAAGAACATTTTTTTGCTTGCAGGCTTTTCATTAATGTTGAAGAGAAATCACGAGAACAAGCAGCTCTCACGATGGTTTGAATTTCTTTTGGTAACAATTCATGTAAATAGGTGTGCATATGCAAGCTAGACATAGCTTTAGGGCTGCTGTTAAATTGTCAGTGTATATGCCAGTCACATTAAAATTGGACATCTCTGACTTACGTGCAGCGCTTTTAGTTGTAGGAGTAGCATTTAAAAATACTATTTTTTCTGGAAGTTAAGTGGGTTGACTGTGAGTTGGGATTTGGGGTGGGAGGGGAGTTATAGAAGTCATAGAAAACCAAAACTCTTTGTTTCTTATGAACTGTTACCAGCTCAGGATTGCTCTTAGATTAATATCCAAACAATTAAGCAATGTCTTTTAGCAGTTGTATTAGCCTCTCTTTGAAGCAGGTGTGCCATGCGAGACTTTCAGATACAGAATCACAGAATCACATTGGTTTGGAAGGCCCCTTAAAGATCATCTAGACTCTCCTGTCGTGAGCAGGGGCACCTTTCACTAGACCAGCTTGTGTCCTTGAACACTTCCATGGATGGGGCATCCACAGCTTCTCTGGGCAACCCGTGCCAGTGCCTCATCACTCTCTGAATAAAGAAGTTCTTCCTAATATCAAATCAAAACCTACTCTCTGCATCAGTGAGCTCTCTTGGTGTGCCCTTGACTGATTAGGAGTGATGCTTGCTTCTGTCTCTTTTCATTTGGTTTAAGGCAGAGAAGACAGAAATACAAAATAAATATGAGACCCATTTTCCTGAACATAGGGGACCTCAGTAAAGTAGAGAATATTTCTTCATCCAATACACCAAGTGCAAGAGGTTATTGTTAAATGGATCAAGAGCTTCCCATGTGAACACAGTGCACACAGAACTGGGAGAAGGTGCTATTGGAATGAGGCAATGAAAAACAATGTTGATTGCACAAAATGCATGTGTTTAAGCAGCACTCAGGGTCATTTGTCCCTATTTATTATGGTGATCTTTGCAGTAAATGTGTAAATTTCATAGATTTTAAAGAAAATTTCCTGCTCGCATTTATGCATTTAAGGTAGTGTGTGTGGAATTACATGGGCCAGTAATTCGCCCCCAAGACCTAATCTGGGGATGGGAAACAGACCCAATAGAGCAGGCTGGGAGGGAATTGGAGAGTCAGTATTGTTCTTTGAGGGTTCTTAAAAGGTGTGGATAGGAGGATTTTAAGAAAATATGAGTCTAAAAAGGTGCTTTAGCTGTGCTTTCAGATGCATAAGGTCTATGTACTTAACTGCTGGAAATCTGTGACACAGAGAATCAGGGGAAGAGAGGTGTTGAAATCCTTGGGAATAAACAAATAAAAGACTGTCTAGGTGAGTGTAGTCCTGTGTTTAAATCAGAAGTTGTTTATTGTGAGGCTGTATCCTCAAAGCAGCTGTTCACAATAGCTTGTTGTACCAGTTCTACAAGATTTTCTGATAGAAAAATCAAGATACGAAGCTTGCTGTTTGCTTGCCAAGATTTACTTCACACAGGAGTCCTGCATCTTTGCACCCTGTTTTAGGAGCCTTTGCTTTGAGAAGGAATTATCTTTTTCTCTCTTGGTCAGGAATAAATCCCATTCAAGCCCAAAATAAAGGGGAAAGATATCTTTCCTTCATTTTTCTTTTCCTTTCAGATGCTGGGAGTTAGGGGGAAGGGAGAAATACAGAAATGGAGAGATGTTAAGAGCAGGCTTTAGAGCACATTTAGCTATAATCGTTCTTATACACTCATGCATCTCTATCCTTTTATTAGCAGCCCTCCATGAAACATGGAGATTAGCACTAGTCATGTGGAAGTGTTTAAAAATTCAAGCAGTGACAATAGGAAGTGTCAGACAGTAATGGAATAAGTATGACAAAATTACAAAGACAGCAGTTATTCATTAATAAATTAGAACCTCATAGGATTTTTTAAAACTGAAGGTGTCTAACTTGGAAACTATATCCTTCTGGATGCAACTTTATAATTTCCCTTTCACCCTATTTGGTGGGAAAAAATAATCCCTTTTTAATCATAGACCAAATCATGTGTTAGTACTCCCCACTGCACATCCAGAAGTAAATTTAGTATGAAGAACTGCAGGCACATCAACTTCCAAAGGACAGGTGGGGACCTGTGATGAGTAACCCTGGATGTGGAGCTGTGAGGATGGGGTGAAGAAAAGGGCATAGAGTAAGCCGGGCTCACAGCGCCTTTCTCACACTCTCTGCTTACCCAAAACAGTTGTGTCACGCTTGGGGTAGCCAAAACATGACATAAGAAATCATGTGTCACAGCTGGGCAGTTTGGTGGTGTATCCAGGAGGTTTTGGGTGGCGTTTCCTTGATGCTCAGCCCAGTGCCTCAGCGCCCAGGGCTCTGCATGGGATTCCCTGGCACGGGGCTGTGACTCAGGGCTTGGCAGGGGATAGGCTCGCCTCCCCCTCCTTCTCAGGCCACTGCACACAGAACACTACCCAGATCTCTGCGTTCATGTTTTCCATTTAAAAGCATTCAGGGCCACCCAGTGCTTTGAGTGAGCAGCTGTGGTGGTGGGTCTCACATTGGCCAGAATGGAGCATATTCTCAGTTACCCACATTAAGTCTGGGTGGCCACGGGTCTCTCGGGGAAGCGCTTCCTTGCTATCTGGAGGTGTCACCTATTGTCTGTTCTTCAAGCTTTGCTGCTTGAAATGCTTTTCTTCTGCTTCCTCTGTCAGCAGATTTGCATGTGTTCAATGGTCTTGAGAAACCTCACATGGGAGAAAACCTTTTGAATCTGCTGCTCTGGAATAGAGGGACCAGTTTAATGAGAAACACTTCTCTTTAAAAGGATTTTATTGAATAAGGTCCCTTGTTCCTTTCTCCATTCCCTGTCCTTTTTGTTCCCTCCTCTTTCTCAGCTGAGGACTATAGGTGACAGGTACTCTTGGATGTAATATATATTTTCTGATCAGCTCTCTGAAGGCTAAGTCCCCTTGTTCTTCCATACAAGAATGCCATTTCTTATTAATTTTTTTTATGAGTTGAGCTTATTAACCTGCCTTTCACTTTGTGTAAACTGTAATTAAAATGTATGAAGAATTTGACTTGTGGTGTGCCCTTCTGAATCTGTTGTGGGGTCTGCCTTAGCAGCATGTATCAAAAACAGTGAAACATTGATTTTTTGATTTTTTTAGTTTTTAGAAAGACTCAGGTCATTTCACAGAGGGCAAGCAGAGCCATTGAATGAGGAACCCAGGAATGCCTTCTACCCTGGGAAAGATTTGTGCAGCCATGGCAGCTACCTGTGGTAGGAAATGCAAAGAATGAGTTCAGATCACAGTCAGCTCTAGCAAAGTACTCATATTTGTGGTCTCCAAATAGCTATTTTATGCTTTAAATTTTCTTCCCTGCCTTTCTGGGAAAATTGGTGAAGAAGGTAGAGGGAAATGACATCCTTTGTGACCTTAACAGAAACATTAATAGGGTAAAGTAAAAGTTGTTCTGTGTAACACATGAAGACAAATGTGGTGGGAGCCCAGGTAGGCTGCTGGAGTTTAGAAATCTGAGGTAGCCAACTTGTAAATGATAATTTGCCAGCAGTATTTGCAGGAGGCTTTGCTTATGTGGTGTGCTTGGTTTTAGTTTTTTATGTGTTTGTTTTGCTGTTCTTTTGTTTGTTTGGCATTATTTTGCAGTTGTTTTCCTAATTTATTTTTAAATTTCAAGCTATCTTTCAGTTATGATATGATCAGCTTTGACTCATCTTTTATTTTCTTGACATCAACTTTCTAGCCATTTTCTGTGAAGCAAAATACTGAAAGAAGAATCTGTGTGTATTATATTGCTGAATCCTCTTCCAGTGTAAATAAGATGAGAGAATTCTTTTAAATGCCACAATTTTTAAGCAAGCTTGATTGTTGCTAGCTGAGTCTGTGATACAGACACAGATGAAAATATGACAATTTCCAGTCTTTTAATTTAGTTATTCAGGGGCGTGGTTTGGGTTTCTTCTCTTTTTTTTTTTTTTTTTTTTTTTTTGGTTTTTTTTGCTTTTTTTTTTGTTGTTGTTGTTGTTGACCTAACTGATTATCTCTGCTTCTTCCTCTTTACACTGCATTGCCCAGAGCCTGCTTTTTGCAATCCAGGATTCCTATACCGAAAGGTCAGGCTCGGTGTGTTTACCATTGTAATCTCCCTATTTCCCTGCTTTTAATCTTCCCATTGCTGAGGTTTTAAAAGCAACAGTGATGTTTTGCTGATGAGAGAGTGGAAAAGGAGACATATATGACATACAGCCTCCAGAGTGGGCTGTCCAAAGATGCCAGGTGTGAACTTGTTCACTCAGTGGGTCAGAGTTAGCAGAGGGCTGAGTGGGTGCTGATTTCTTGTCAGCGTCATTTGGTCTTTGCTCCCCTCCATGGATGAGTGTATTGTGAGGCAATGCAAAATTTAAAGGGAGAAGATGTCTGCCTTTTCCCTAGCAGAGTGAACATGGCCTTTCCTGATGCCTGTGTCTTCCCAGCTGCAGCCAAACTGAGTCTGGTGAGCAGCTCTAGACCAGCCTGTCATTTCAGTCGAGCTGTGTCTTTGCACTCACATAGCTTCTGGTATGGGCCTTAATTAATTAAATCGTATAATGTGTGCAAGGGAGACTCCTCCTCTTTCCTTGGGTAGTGGCTTGCTCTGCTGATTTCTCATTTAAAAGTCCCAATAAGGCTGATTCTTTTGATGCTATTCTCTCTCTTTCCCTTCTGCAGGGTAAGCCAGCTTCATTGTAAAGGCAGCATAGCTGGGCAATTTCTTAGCTGTGGGTAAATAGCGGGACCTTTGAGCCGAGCCATTCCAGATGACCTGGGATGAATTGGGCTGCATTCCTAGCGAGGGCACCCCTTTTCCTATACAGAAGAAAAGCTGCCTCTTAAGCACTCCCACTTATAACTTGGGGGCAGATGTTTTGCAGTGTTGGTTTTTGCTGTGCTGAAAATATAGCATAAGGTTAGCAAAATATTTAAACTGTAGCATAGTCACAGGCTGAGTGCACAGGGTTTACTTAAGCGAGGAGAGTGCTATTTATGGAAGGCATGTGGTTTACTTCCTCCCCCCTGAAGTGGGAATGTTTCTCTGGGGTTTGGCGTGCTCTTCTATATATGTGAAAGAAGGAGACCAAGATTTTTGGAAACTTTCAATTTTCTTTTGCATTTTTCTCATGCCAGGTGTGAGAACTTTCTGATTGTTTTGTGCATTCATATTTTACCTGCTAGGTTTTCAGCAGTATTTATAATCTTTTACAAAATGTGCAATTTTCTCTCCTTTATAGTAGTGGTACGTTGATAATCTGAATTAAGTGCAAATTATGGGAGCCGATTAGGAGCAAAATGAGAAAGAGACATTACAGCTCTTGCAAATGCTTCATTATACTAAACTGCCAATTTTAAAATTCATTTCACTGAGTTTAAAGTGAAATGTTTAAAGGAAATGTGGATAGCTGGAAAGGTTGCCACGCTTCTTAAAAAAAGATTATATGATGATATGAGATACTTGGTTGTCATTGTGTCAATTATGGCTCGTCAGGCAACATTAGTCTTTGATGTCTGGCATTTGTGGAAGACAGTTATATGAGAGAGCTAAAAAGCCCTGAAAAGTATGTTTGTTACTTGGCAGGGTTGAATAAGATATTCAGCTCTGGAAAAAGGTCTTTACAGTCCAATATTGTTAAGGCAGGAAAATATTTTTATGACTCGAGAAAATGGATGAATTAATTTCCTAATCCTGGGGAGTGATTGACCCAGGAGTGGCCAGCCAAAAAATAGGACTTTGAGAATAGCAACTTGATGTACCCTGAATTTAGGAACCTGTGCTTGTCGCCAAGGTATGTCTCAAGGCCCTTGCCAGGAGTGAGACAGGAAGGTGGTGGAGCTGAGGGATGTCCTGTGCAATGTGGGTTTTCTACTCCTCCATGAGCTTAGGAAATATTTAGTTATCAAATGCTACACCCATGCTGGAGGTTTGAAACCCTTAGATTTTTGTTCAAACCATTAAGCTCTTTCATCTAATGAAAATTACTTTCTTTTAAAATGGAAAACATTAAACCAAACAATAACTATTTTTTTTCCTAATGACTTTTTTGATCCAAGAGCTTTGAGAGTGCTTAGCCTTGCAACTTCAGATTTATTTTTTTTTTTAAATTGCTTTACAAAATCACAGGATGTTTCTGTGGTGAACATACATCTGTGCTGGCTTTTGCTGAGCTTTGGAAATAGGTCAGGAATTAAAGCTCCGGCTTTGTGGTTCTAAGGAAAGCCCTTAAGAAACTCTCTCAGACATAAGAGGGTAAAGAGGGGTCAGTGGAAATACTGTTTGACCATATATAGATGGCATGGTCTCTCCCATCTGCAAGCATGTACGACTGCATGCAGCCACATCTATGTATGAGCTGCTGAAACTGGTGCTCCTCGATGCCTGCTCAGGACAGATTGCTGCAGGAAAAAAAAGAGGCAGTCATGGGAGAACATTCAGAGAAACCTTCACGTGACGGTGGTGGCTCCTGCAAACATGCCTTAAGCTTAGCTGTATGGGCTAAGCTTAGCCTGTTGTTTGGTGTGCCTCTGTGAAAAAACCAGCCCTGTGGGCAGCGTTCGGTGCATGGTGTTATTGCTGTGGGAGCTGCCACCAAACCTCATTCACACATCGTGCCTGCCTGCCGATGGAGGGAGGTCAGGCCACTGGCTGGCTACTGACGGATGGAGGGCGGCTCCCGCATCTGCACTCTGCTGCCCTGGGGTCTTTTGCAAGCCCTCCTAGCAGGGCGGTAGTGGAAGTGCGATGGTGTCCCACAGGAGGGAAGGGGAAAAAATTAGTGCAGGAAGCAAAAATGGCCAATGAGGTGTGAAAAATCAACCATTTTGTCCTGCTCTCAGATTGTACTCTCTTGCTGTAGTTTGTTCATTTTGGGGTTTGTTTTGCTTCAGAATAGCAGTGGAAATGAATAACTGCTGCAACATTAGTGGGAGGTACTTGAGTCATTTCTTACTCCCTCAGCCCGGGTCTCAGCAGGGCGGCACAGAGGAGCTCTGGGTGTGCACTGAAAGAGCAGCGTGTGAAGCACAGAGGTGGAGAACTTGGCATAGGGATTAAACCTGGACATGATTTCTGAAAGGTTTCCTGAAACATTAAAGAAAAAAAAGTTCAAAGCCTGCGGTAAAAAAAAAAAAAAAAAAAAAGAGGGAAAAAAAAAGAGCTAAAGTGAACTGAAATAAAACAAAATCCAACCTCTGAGGTAAATGGAATTCCCCTATATTTGTCTTTCCCTACCTGCTAGGAATGTTATGGCAGGATTACCAAATGTGAGGCTTTTTCTTTTCAACATTACAGAAGGGAAAAAAATGGGATGGGAAGAGAGGTGATTTGGGTTTTTTTTTTGTTTTTTTCAAGATATTTTTCCTTTCCTTTGGCATAAGCAACTTCTTCCATCACTCCTTAAGTCCACTATATTTGTTAGACCTGCAGGTGGCTTTTAAACAACCTCATCACAGTGTAGATTTTGTTATCCTAAAACATCACTTTCCAGGCATGCTGTGCAGGCTGCTTGCCTTCACAATGTGCACAGTTTTTCATGGCTTCTGTGCTCAGGTTAGGGAGAGCAGCTACTGCTTTCTGACCCTTCTTCCTCCCCTCTTCCCCTTCCCAGAGCCCCTGTGCGTGCTGAGGATGCAGCACAGCTGGAAGAGCCCCCCTCAGCCCTTTTAATACTGCCTGCAGATGAAGGAGGAAAATCACATTTTTAGCTGCTGTAAAGAGGTCTGATTTCTTTGTTGTGGATGCTGCTGAATGTGTTTTACTGGCAAAAGGTTAGAGCATGGCTAAAGGGTTAGAAACCTGAGCATAATACAACCCTGGGATAAGTGCAGCTTTAAAGGTTCTTCTCCCTCTCTGTGCCTTCTGCTCTTTGTCCTGGGGTTGTTCATCAACCCAAACTAGCTGGTATAGGTAAGATGAAGATATTAACAAAATCTTTGCCACACATTTGTTTCTACTCCTGCTTTCCAAGCAACCTGTGGGGCCTGTGGGCTACATGCTATTCTGCCAAAATATTTTAAGCATTAAGCCATTCCTTTGGGTGTTGGTATTTATCTGAGAATATACGCACTTCATCTCCATGTGTGGTGCATTTATTTTTGTCTTTTGTTACATAAAAATACTTTCAAATCTGAGAACCTGCCTTGCATAAATGTGCAATAACACACTTAGACTTGGTCCCTGAGAGGGGCTGGCTGTAGTCAGGTGGTTGTTTAACAACTTGTCAAGGGGAAGTTGGGTGCCAGTGCAAGGTGAAGCCTTGAGCTGGCTGAGGAACTGCACTGTGGCTGCTGCTTCCCTCCTGTGTATTTCCTGCAGCAGCTCTGCTCCAGGTCTCTTCTTGTGGGGAACACACCAAGGACACAGAACATGGAGGCAGAAAGGGGAGAAGTGAAGCTTGTGCTGCCAATGCTGCTCCTGAGAAGGCTTTTCCTTGGTCAGTTAGAAGTCAGGAATGATGTGTTCATATTCACAAACTGGGATCCTGGGTGGCTTCATTTCAGATCCTGCATTTCTTTAATAAACCAGGCAATTGTAACTCCTTTATCTCAGCATCACCTGATGCTGCTCATAGGGCTGCAGCACATGCGCATCTTGAGCTGTGGTCTCTTTGCTGTACCCCTTCATATCTCTGCTTGCCCTCAGTTGTGCAATGACAATGTGACAATGTGAGGGTGATGACAGTTCTGCAGCATTCCTGATTGTGCATGTGTGCCAAAGCCCACCACAACAGTCCATCACTATGATCCCAGGCAGCAGAGAAATGAAATCATTGAGCTGCAATACCATGTGGGTCCAGCTCCAGCATATTCAAGCTGTGTGTGGCTTGTTGCCACGTATGTGTGTAATTGCTGACTGGATCTTCATGGGGTGGTGCCCTGAAAATGGGCTGCTGTCAATTTCTCTTTGATTAGACTCCTCTCTAATTTAAAAGAAGTCTTCCCTTGAGGGAGGTTTTTCTTCATTCATTTTGTTGGTGGATGCTTTTCTTGAATTATAAACTTCTCTGTGCAAAGCCTAGAAAAAAAGAAACGGACTGAAAAAACCCAAAATATTCCTGCCAAACCTGAGTTTGACAATGTTCAAGTTTAAAAAATAAAAGAGGTAAAAAAAATCTGAAAGCCAAGTTTAATTCTGGTCTTTTCTTGCAGATTTTAAAATGTTTCTGCCAAGAGAAATGACCACAGTAGTGTATGAAGCTATGGAAAAAACAGCTGAATCTTTTTATATGTACATGTTGTTATAATATCTAGTCCCCTTTTTTGAAAACATAAGTCAGGGAAATGTGTGCATGGAAGTTCAGAAATAAATACTTGGACTTCTTTTAACATGAAAGTATTCAGAATATATAAAGGTTACCTTGATAGATATAGTTTGCTCTTTAAATGAATTGGTGAAATTTGGCATGCTTCTTAAAGAGGCCTTTTGCCAGCCTTTTCCCATATTCTTAGCTCATGCCTTTGCATAATGATGTGATCCATGGTGGGCAGGAATAATTTGGCCTAACGATGAATAATGGTAGCATTTGTGGTCAACTGGTCATGACATTCTCATTTGAGCATTTCTCTTTGGGAACTGCGTCTTTGAGTCATGAGACTTGCAGTAATGTCAAGAGAGAGAGCGGCCCAGAATCAGGCTGGATGAGAGAGAAAGGGGACACTTGTTTTCCAGGGTCCACTGTGGTGGAGGACAAAATTAAAGGAAAAAAAAAAAAAAAAAGCCTTGCTTGATATACTGGTAGCTTTACAATCCTTTCTTTGTGACACTTCCTCCCCTCCCAAGTACTTCTGTACTTCTGTATTTAAATCAATGTATGTCTGCAGTTCTGTGCACAAGACCCACTGGAATCTCAGTGAGGGAAAAACAACCTGCAGGAAAGGAGGTCGTGGGAGTAGAGAAGGGTAGGGAAAGCACCAAGTTAAGAGGAATTTATTGGTGGCCTAAAATAAGCAAATGCAGAAAAGAGCAGATAATTTTTAAATGCACTGGAATCGGACATTGTACTCCAGATTTGGATCCTCCTGGGCAGAGGAAGGGAACACATTGGTAAACCTTGGGATCAGATTTAAATGGAGACATGATGTAAACACTGTCATGCCAGAATGACCTACTTCCATCATGCCTTATCTGTGTCATTTCTAAGTCTTGAGTATTAGGTATATATGAAGGTTAATTACACAGATATATATTATTCATTGATAAGTAGAGAGGGATGTGTGAAAAATGCAGAGTTCCCCACAACAACTAAAATAGGCACTTGTGGTAACTGTGCATAAAAATAGTCTGGACACTATAGCTTTGATTTAAGTTGGGTTTGAAGTACTGTGATTGTGCTGATTAGATGTGTAGGATGTATCTGATTTCTGTTGAGGCAAAAAATGTGTTTACAGGAAGATGAATAAATGGCAATGCAGTATTTGTGATTCAAGGGAGAAGAATTATTAATGTTCCGATGACTTTTGCAAACTGAAAGTCCTGGAAGTTGGTTGTGGTCTAAGAAAACCACAAGTGCTCAGGCTTGGTTTAAATTAAATCTCTCAGAATTTGTTTGAATGTATGACTAGGAATCCAAATATTGTGGTGATAGAAGAGCTGACACTCTTTCCATCCTTCAGATACCATTTACAGGACGCTGGAGATGGTGGAAGAACCAGAAAGCTGCGCTGCTCTTCCATGGTGTAAACTACTGCTGAAAATCATGAAGAAGAAGAAAAAAATCTTGATTTGTAGTTCTGAATAAATTGACATTAAGAGAACATATGCCTCCTTGTCACATGTTACTTAAAAGATTCTGACAATGTATCCAGAGCAACTCCATCTTCAAGGGGTGAAAAGAAAATCATGCCAAATCTGATAGTCTTCTGTTGTGTTCCGTTAGTTGTGGATTTCTACAAGGATTCTTCAAACACAAAATTAATTATTATAAACATCAATGGCCTTATGCAAGATGCCACAAATAAGGTAGCAGAAGCATGTCAAAATGGTACAGTTTGTGCTGAAATCTAACTATTCTACAGCAGCTGAAAGGGTTGAAAATAACCTTGTTCATCAGAGGTATATTAGAAATTATTTGTAACAGTGGCTCCAGTATTTGACCCATGGTTTTCAGAGAAGTTTAGAAAAGTATTTTCACACAGTATATGCCCAATTTTTTTTTTAAACTATCCTCTGCATTTTATTTAAGTCCTGTAAAAGTTTGTAACTAGAGACTACAGACCAATTGCCCATCCAAAGTAAGCAGCAATGTTAGCTGGAGGAGAAGAAACGAAAACCAGATTAAAGTGCTAGAATATTTTCTTTCATTTGAATGACAATGCTTTATAAGAGTTCCAGCTGAAAGTGAGGCCCTATATAGTTTGATTCTTTGCCAAAGCAGTGCACAATGTATGGAGAGAACACATAGAGTACACACAGTAATTATTTGACCTGAGAAATTTGTATAAAGAGTTGTGGGATAAAGAAGGAATAAAGGTGTTGAGTTGATTCTGTTACAATTAAAATAAAAAGTATATGAAGTTTTACTTAAATTCCTCTAATTTTGCTTTTTATTTGAGAAGGGTGTGAGAAACTTGATTTTATCCTGGACTAGCCTAAAGGAGCTGCATTATTTCAACATGCTTTTACTTTCAGGCATATGGTAGTCTATGACAAGAGAAGAATCACAGCCTAGAAACAGCAAATGTTCCCTTGACGAGCACCACCAAAGTTTTTATTGATACAATGGAACGCTTTCCCTAAGTAGGGAATTCAGCTTCTCAAAATAATACCTGTAATGATGGACAGTAACATTTACATGCACAAAATGGATAATTCCACACTTAGGATGAATTTAGAGCTGCTGTAGTGGGTTTAACTTCTTTGAATTAGAATGATTTGCACATGCCTGTGTCATGGCAGAGTGTGATTGCCTCAGCTTTTCAAAGTGAGATTGCTGAAGATACTGAAGCAAATATTTTGGAAACATATTTGCTAATCATAGAATTCCTTTTTCACTAAGGATGTGGCTTTGATCAATTATTTACTTACCTGTCCTCAAACATATTTACACTTTTCAAAGCCCTTCTTTGTTCAGTTTGTGCCCAAACTGCATGTCCTTGTTACCAGGTTCTGCAGAAAGTGTGAGGGAAGTGGCAGCTGCAGTTTTCTGCAGCTCCAAAAGATGAAACGACATGAGGGAAACAAGCATGAGATTTGATTTTTTTATCTCCTTTTATTTTGTGAGTGTTCACTGAATTAGAATATCCTTACCAGCAACCCTCCTGCAGTTATCAAATGTCTCAGCTTTGTTTCAGTGCTTAACCAGCTGTAAAAGATGTTTTATTGCCTTATGTATTCTTCCTCTATTTAAGTAAATCACTTTAGTGTTGTATTATAGATGAGTGTAAAAAGGAGATTTTTTTTTTCAATTACAGTGACTAGTGGCCAGGTATGCACACAAACAGCATATTTGGAGCAAGCAGCAACCTGTCCTGCAGTTATGTGGGAGAGGGGAGCTCCATGTACTCATTACCCCATGAGTAATGCAGCAATCCATGTGCCCTGCTGCTGAGGACCAGCTGGCTGCTGTGTGCTATCAGAGCTGCTTGCCAGCAGGCACGGCTCATTAAGAGCCTAGTTGCAGGATATAACATCTTTGCAGTCAATTAACAATGCTGCTCTTTAAAAAGGCCCAGCTCCTTCCTGATTCAGCAAAGCACTTCAATATATGCGCAAAGTTAAATGCTTGATTAAAGTTTTGTGTAATGAAGATGTGAGGTCTTGTGCTTGAGGTTAAACAGGTAGGCGCATTCCCAAATCAGGGCCTGACATGTTATGGTTCTTAGAGGTTTCCAGGAATCTTGAATATCCTGAAATACTGACTATGCTGATTTCCAAGCTGAGTAAAACCTTCAACTGAAAAACAAAATCACAACACGTGACTGTGAAGCATGCAGGAAAACCTTTTAAAATCTATATCTGGTCATCATTGTTGCTTGTCTTGCCAAGGAAATGCTAGCAGACTGTTTACATTTTTGAAACCTTAAAATAAATTAAAGAAATGACACAACCTTTTAATCTGGAAATTGTGAAAAAATATATATTTGGTAAAATGAATTAATTCTTTGAAGAAAGAAGCAATGAGAGTAATTGAATTGTTATGCACTTCCTGACTGTAATATTTCTCACTGGACAAAGTTGTATTTTGTAGCCTGCTTCCTGTGGTCAAGTAAAGGAATGAGTGCTAGGAAGACCAAAATTCAAGCTTTTGCCTTAGCATTTTATGTAACAATGTCTACCACTTTCCCATGCTTATTTTCTATTGTTTGACATCTGCTCAGCTATTGTAATATCCTACTGATAACTCATTGTAGTAATAGGCAAGTGTCTTTTCTCTAGTTCAGTGGGTCAACAGTAGAATCAAAGATAATCTCTCACTGATTATGAGTTATTTATTAACATAATCACTCTGCTGCTTGTGGATTGGGTTGAAACACTTCACTGTGAGACTTGGACTTTGTATTTTCTGTAATAGTGTGTTGGATTATAAGAGCTCACTGCTTCATCTTCTGCAATGTCTCATCTTCTTATATCCCCACTAATAAAATGCAAAATTCCAGCTGACTGCAATGAGTGTAAATTGAAACCTCAAATAATTTTTAAAGAACTTGTGATTTCTGGTGAAGCATCCTATGAATGTGGATTGTTCCATACTTCCTCTTATTTACTTTGTCCTGTTAGAGAACAAGTTGAAATAAGCTTCCTGGTGTGTGTGACCCCTTACTTGTACGTTTTCAACTTTTGGTTTCAGTCTGATTTGTGTTGGAGTATTATTTTGCTTTTTATTAAATATTTGGACCTGAAACTTTAAATGAGAGAGCCAGAACAAACACATCTCCTGTACAGAGACTGTCTAGAAGTAGCTGGAATTGGATCACAGCCTGTAAGGCAGGCACAGCACTCTTGGGGTATTTCATCCATGCCCATGGAGCTGGTTCTAGTTGCCCTGGACACCTCTGGGGCTGGGGATAATGGCTTCTGGCAGCCCAAAAGGTTAGGCAGGAGTCAGATCCTAGGGGGTCTGCCTCTGGTTTCCACTCTCAGATTCACTGGATATTCTCATGAGTAAGACTCAAAGATTTCACAGATTATCGTGTTTCAAATAAGTGGGGGAAATTTTGGGTTTAGTTGCTGCAGTGCTTGATCACCTCAGAGATGCAGGCTCTGGAAACAGTGACATTCAGAGAGCTGAGGCAAACCCTTCTACAAGACCAGCCCCCAACTTCCACATGCACCACAGCCCACCAGAAATCTGACATTCAGTGACAGCCCTGCCTTTGTTTTCCTTGCCCCAAACTTCTTTGTTATTTCAGATGTAGCAGTTTGGGTTCAGTGATAGATGCTTCTTTAGGTGAAAGCATTTGCAGCAAAATGTCCAGGCCCTTCCAGTCACAGGGCTGAACCTGAGCTGGGAATCTCCATCAGAAAATGAGCAAACTTTGGAACAGTTCAGACTACATGTGAACTTTGCCACTGATTAGTTGAAGCAGAGATTTTGAAAAAAAAGGACTCGGATCACAATTTTATGGCCATCTCTAAAATATTTTATTGCTGGTTTATGACACCAGAGTGTAAATTATGGGGCTTTGAAGAGTTGCATTGTGAAGGTTTTATTCTTTGCTTATGTACAGAACATAAATACTACTGTTTAGTTTTCAGGGAAATTAAATACATTTTTTTAAAGTGCTGTTTAGGCAGCCAAGTGGGTTAGTAAGAGAACACCTTACTTTTTTTTTTTTTTTTTAATGTATAGATGCTGGTTTTTTATGAGTTGATAATGAGTAATTAAGTAATTATTTTCGGTCAACGGATGTATGTCAAACAATTGAAAAGAAGGAGAGGAGAATAAGTGTGTGTTGCATGCTTGCAAATACCACTACAATTGAAATGGTGTATGTAACACCATGTGGATCAGAGAAGAAATGTCTTCTATTACATGACCTGTTGCAGAAAAATATCGTTTGGAAGCACAAGCCATTTCTCAGGTCTGAAACCAACCTTATATAGTTTGTGTGTAGATAAAATAGGCTAATATACTGTGTGCATGCACATAGATGTGTCTACACAAATGCAGTTCTGTAGATGCAACAACAGCTACTGTATTGTCTCATTTGCATTGAAACTCTATGGGCATGTTATCCATTTTAAAAGAGAAATGTAACAAATGAAAATGCTTAGTTTCCTACTACATTTTTAAAGCTAACTTAAAGCTATGTAATTCAAGAAATGTATTTATTCTGGAGACCAGAGTTTAAAGATCAATTCCTTTTGGATGTGACTTCATCAAGATTCATGAGTAGCTTATTCTGGCCTTTATCTCTTGGGGTTTATGTCCAGTATTCCTTCAGATTTTGCTCCATCCTATGTCAAGCTGACTCACTGTTATTTCCTTCCACTGTCTCATGCTGAGTGACTATGGGCAGAAAAAATGTTTTCAGCTGCTCCTTTTAGTTAATGTTCTTGTTCCAATAGACTCAATCAGCTAAATTTTTTCAAAAGTTATGAAACAGTTATGTCTGTGAACTCCATGTTATTCTCCTATGCCCAAACTTGGCACCCATTTCCTTTCCAAGCTCTGGGAAAAATGCTGGTTTATATCTATTGGTATGAAACTGAGGTGTGATTCTCCTGTTCTGGAAGGACTGGGAGGGGATATGAGTAGCCATAGTGGTGTGAAATACCTGTTTTTACAGTTCTAAATTATTATTGTTCAAATCTCTTTTATGTAATATCTCTATTCTCCTAGGAGATTCAGATGGATCACTCTTTACCAGCTCAAGGCCAATACTGCTGTACAGTCCCTGCTCTCAGCAACATCCTCAGTGTCCTTCTGGTGGGGTGTCTTGGAAGGACTGTGCAGATCAAGCGTCACACTACCTCTGCACTTCAGGCTCTCTGTGCTGTAAGTACTCTGAATAATGTTGTGGCTGCTTGGCATGCCCAAGCTGGTTAACTGGAAGTGCTTTAACTTAACTTCCAGAAAACCTACCATGATTTTGATGATTTTATGCTTTTCAGGTGGATGAAACTATGTATCTGTCTCAAATAAATATGAAAGGTGCTTTTACATTGATTTATTAGTCCCTGTAATCACCATAAGTTTCCAGTGGTTGTCGTTTAAATGGATATTTTTCCTCTAGAGCATTACAAATATGCTGTAAAGAACACAAAGGCAATATTTAACATGCAGCATCTGATAAAAGTAATTCTGTTGCTGCTGTTCCTAACAAGAAAGGGAGGAGGTGCTTTTAGTTATTTTGAATATCTAATATGTCTACTGGTAACTCTGAGTGTATAGATAGAGCTGGGAAAACAACACTATGTATAGAGGTGTTCATTTTCCATCTGTGAGAAAGATGTGTCTGCAACCTAACTCTACTTGCTTCAGCTGAAATAAACACTTTTGGGAAGAATTTGACTGAATGGTTATTTTTGGTCTGGCAAAGGGGAAACTGACTGAGTGGCTGTTATTACCCTGATGCCAATTACTGGAACTGACCAGCTTAGGGGCAATTTGCTGACTTTGTTTAAAAACAAAACTGGTCTTTCTGGGTCCAAATGTGATTTAGGAAGGGAGGAGCTCTAAACCACTTTTTTATTTTTTTTTTTTCTTCCTTTTAGAAAAATAAATTTAAATTATTTTTAAAAAAAGTTTCCTAGCTGAAAACATTATCTAAACTCCACATGGTGTGGGATTTAGGGAATTAACAGGATGATTCAGACATACAATCCTCACATTCATTCCCACTCCTGAGAACTTTCCTTAAGGAATAAAATTTCTTTCCTGCACTTGGTCGGAAACAAAACAAACTCAAACCCTTCTCTCCTTTTTTTTTTTCCTCTCTTCTTTTTTTTTTTTTTTTTTTACTGGAAAGTAGCACGACTAATAAACTACACATCAAGCTCCAGCACATGCTGTAGGCCAGTATAATCTCAGGATATGAGTGGTGTGATTTCAGCAGGAGTTTGCAGCACTCCTCCCTGTGAACTCTTGGCTGATACGTTGTCCCATCACTGCTTCCCTTTCCTCTCCCCTGCTCCATATGGAGACATGTGCCAGCAGGAGCTGAAGGATGGTTCAAAGTGTTGTCTTTTCATATTTTGTCCTTAGGGAGTGGGACAGAAGGCGCTAAGTGCTGCTTTGTGTATGGGTTTGCATTTCTGTGAGAAGACAGACCAAGGGCAATGATGCCTGAGCTCTGACCTTGGCTGCGAGAAATTTGTGATCTTGCAGCCCCACTGCTCACTTGATGTAACTCCCCTTTCCTTTTCCTATATGTGTTTGTGGGGGGAAGGTCACATAAGCTGCAGTGAATCTCTTCAACATGAATTCAGAGTACTCAGATTGTGCACAATTCCCAAGGTACGCACCAGAAGAATTTTATGATGGATTGGTTTCCCACTCTTTCCCCTTTTGTTGCTTCTTATCAAAACCAAACAAACTCAAACAAAACATATCCTTTCATTTAAGCAGGAAATAAAGGAAGCTTGTGAAACTTGGTGCTTCCCCACGCTGCAGTTTAGTTTAAATGCCCACAGGCACCTGTATTTTCTGGCTTTCTCCTTCACAGGGTTGCTTTCCTTCGTGCCCTTTGTGCAGACATGTTTTAAAAAGTCCTCTGCCATAACATTTAATATTTTCTAAATTTACAGTCAAACTTTTTCCCACCTTGATCATATTTCCTCACTACCCAGAAACTTCTTTGTCCATTCTCTTGGTCATTATTTTGTTCTTTGAATCAGGAAAATCCTCTTAGCTTTCTCTTGTATTTTCTGGTCCAGAGTTTAACCAAATAGTACCAAACTTATCTGGTGATTTCTTGATTTTCTTCTATAATATATTTTTGTTTCATTATTTATATTGCTGGCATTCCCTGCCAAATTGAGGCCTTGTTGGTCAAACTGTCTGACCTCTTTGTTCATAGAGTCTCCATGGGCTTCTTCTAAGATTCAGCTGAGTTCAATTGATTGTTTCAAGTTTCTTTGCACTTCCAGTCCTATTTCATACCTGCTTTTCTTTCTGTGTCTTTAGTTTGGGGAAACAAAGGAAATTTACTGAATACCTTGCAGCCTGTTCCCTCTCACTGCCACAATCATAGGCAACTAGATCAGCAGCTGCATTACTTACTGCATTCTAAAGAGAAATCCAGCCTAGAGGAGGATCAGAGTGGCTGCCTGCAATATATTGCCTTTCACCACATTGCTGATTCCCATTTTGGTATGGCAGATGCTGCCAACACCCTTGTCTCTGTGGTGCTTCTGTAGTCCTGTGTCTCTCCTGCCTTTCCTCTAGCTGATGTTTCGCTGGTGTTTAAATCCACATCCACCTGTGTTTTTATTACACACGGAGGTGGAAACTTTGCCCAATCATTCTTTTTCATCCTTCAGTTTTCTTTTGTTTTGTCTTACATGTATTCAAGGGGGAAACAGGAGGAGGGATGGAAAAGGAAGGGTTCGGTCTAGACTTCCAAAGCAATTTCCTTTTCCCTGCGGAGCGCAGCTCATTTCCTTCCAGAGCGATGTGTCTGGGAAGTTGCACATTTCTTCTCAGCACTGACTTTCCTGAAATTTGTTGAGTCAAAGCACAACTACTAGGCAGGATCCAGAGGACCATAAACGGCAGTGTGTGAGTGTTTTTGTCACTGCCAAACAGGAGAATAAACAGAGATTAATATAGAAAGGAGAGGACAGTCTAGATAAGCAGCCACAGTGTGGAAATGTTGAAAAAAAAAAAGTAGACAAATATCCACAGACACACCTGCACTTGGGCGTTCCTGCACCATGGGGCCTCACAGGGCTTATTTTTGCCATAAATGTCTCAAGGACAGAGAACTGAGCAATGTGGAAGTTGATGATTTTCCTTGAGGGTTAATTACAAGTTCTTGCCTTTGGGGAAAAAAAAAAGTAATGGTTTATGGTCCTAAATTTAACTCTTTATGCCTTACATTTAGCTCAAGACAGGAGAGTTCTTTTTCTTTAAAATGCACTTATATTTGCTGTTTTTTAATAGTATGCCATTTAGTACTGTGGCATCCACTCTTACAAGGTTTCTGTGTTTGCTTAAAATCAAACTAAAATTGTTTTAGGTTAAATTAAAACCAGACTGAAAGAGTAGTGCAGTCATGACTGAGCAACTTGCCTCCTCCAGAGAGTTCAATATATTCTATGCTTAATTTTTTTTCAAATAAAGAAATTCAGTTTGGAAAGGAAATGCTTGGGAGGAAAAAAAAAGTGATGAGATCATAATCTGTCGACTCCATAGACTTTCTAATTTAGTTGGTGCCTAAATGTGTTTGTTTGCTTAAAAGATGAGATTTCTTCTGTGTTGAGAGTGCGTAGAGACATGAGCAGGAAGATGAGCTGGAATTTGACTATGTGTTTGATGTAAGATAACAATTTCATCCATTCCATTTGTTTTTTGCTTAGCAAGACAATTCACATAGTGTTCATTGTCCTGCCACCAGTAATTGCAGATGTGTCTGAACAGCTAAAACTTACTTCCGAGTCTGAAAAAGCTCATAACTGATTAATTTTGTTAATTGTCAGAAAATGCACGATGAAACTTTGGAGAAGTACTTCCAAAGTCCCAGGTATTACAGTTATGCAGCAACTTGAGTTGGTTGATATTTTTTAGTAGATGAAGAGATGAGGAAACTTTACATTTTGTCTCAAAAGTGACAGTTCAGCAAACCATAAGCAGAGGAGCTTTAAAAGATCTCCTGTTTCTCAGATCCCTTCCTTTGAAATCCCAACTACAGAAAACCCTTTTGCTATTAGCCACAAGGTTAAACACCACAGTGTTTGCTACTCTCCAACTTAATGACATTTTTCCACGCAAAGGAAAACTCCTGGCTTAGGAAGAGGTTGTGTAGGGCTGGGCATGCTGGGCAGGCACTGGTTACTGCATCCACGAAATCTTCTTTCACTGGGGCCTCATAATCTGGAGCTGCTGTCTGGCATGGGAGATTTTGTAAGGGCAAGAAAAAGACAATACAATGCAATACAAAGACCTTGTTGTGGAGCTCACACTGCAAATTACAGACTTTTCTGTGAGAATAAAGGATGCTTCTTTTTGCTTGCTTCAGTTGGATTGCAGGAGGCCAGACTTCTACAACTCTTCCATTTGCAGAGGAACCTCTGCAGTGAAAAGATGTGCAGCTGGTAGCTGGAGGTCCTTGAATTCTATATTCATGAATATAGGTCAATGACCTATAGAATATAGGTCCTTGAATTACTATAATTCATCCACGTGTGTTGGGCTGGTTGGCTCAAGCTTTCAACAGCTGTAGCTGGCAGGGAAATTTCTGCTCTGTTAAAGAGAGTTCTGGCAGTCCCAGGTATTCAAGATGAAATGGAGGTGGGGGGAAAAAAGATGGTTATGACATCTGCTGATATAATTTGCAATTGAGGAATCACTTTGGGCTTTTTTATTATTCCTGAAATGTGTAGTTCTTTGTGGCACGGAAGTTTTTTTCTTTTGTTTTTGACATGTTTGTTGTCTTTTGTCGGTTCCAAGCCTGCATTTATTAGATCAGCTGAGGGTGAGAGGCAAAGGTGCTGCTGTCTTAGGGGAAGAATGGATACACAACCAACACAAATGATTTAAAAAATGCTACTTTTGTAGATATGATTGTGGCATTATGCACTCTGACCAAGAGAAGAAAATGCAATAGCACAAAATATTTTTACCCTGCCAGAAAAAAGACAGGGCAGAGTTTCAAACGTTTGAGTATTTTTTAATCTAATTTTTCCAAATATGCACTCTAGTGGTAATTGTGATAGCAGGGGGAGGATGACTCTTCAGGCACAAATTGAGGTTGAGTGTGTCTGTACATTTAGATGCTCAGTGTTGCACAAAGCAGGGCAGCTCTAGAGAAAAAAGCAGTTGTGTTCCTGCAAAGGAACAAATCCTTCCAGGATTTGAAGTAGTGCTATGCTAAGTGCTGAATGAGGCAGATCAAAATGCACAGAAGGAAAAAACCAGGGTATCTAGCTTTGTTGCCTACCATCTGAAAGGATTGCAGAGCCTGTGCTGTGTCCTAGGGTCTGTCAGTGGCATGTTGTATAACCTTAATAAAGAAACTGCATCTCAAAGTTCCTAAAGTCTTACATTTGTAAAATAAAAACAATAAGCAAGGTGCCCTGACTTCTGTGAATAAAAAGATGGTGTAAAAAAATTGTAGTAATGCTAATGATAATAATAATATATATTATAATAATAGACTTATTCTCACCATAATTTTAATTCAGATGAAATTACGTCTATTTTTTCTGTTAACGGTGCTAAGATACAGAAAGTATTTACAGAAAGTAAAGATGCAAAATTGCAATTTCTCTGAAGGTGTTTCATAGGCACAACCTGTAAAGATTCCAGAGCTCTTTGCTTTTTTCTGGTGTGTAGCATAGCAGTAAAGTATTTTCAGATTAATGCTTTTCAGCAGAAGTCTTTAGCACTTTCCCAGGAAATGATCAACAAATAAAACACACTGAGAAAGGAAGCTAGCATTTACTTTCTGTTTTTAAAGGTGGCTTGTATTTTGCAAAACAAGATGGAAGGGGCTACATGTCCCACAGCATTAGCATCTAAAGAAGAGTGTGTCTTACACTGCACTAGCAGTAGTGGAATATAGTAGATCAGAAGAGTTACATTTCTTATTTGTACCTTTTAATCCAAATTATTTTTGTTGTAGCTGACTCTGAGGCAGAACGGGCATAAGGATGCATGACGATCTCTTGGCATCAAGTCTTGACTCTTGACAAGAGATCTCTTTCCTGTCACTGTCTCCTTTTCAATTTCAAAGGCTGAAATAAAATGAAGTGCATTCACTTTTAAAACCTGAAGTGTGTTCTCTTAAGTCTCTAGATTTGGAAAAAACCCCATAGCTGGCTTGTTTAATGAACAATCCTTAATTTCAGTAGCAATCCCTAATTTCAGAGCCTGCCTTCTCTCAGTACTGTCCATGAGCTCAAAGGGGCCAGACTTGGGCAGATAACTGTGATGCTCAGTGGAAGTGGAAATGTGCATGTAAATTATATTTGTGGTCACTGCTTTTTTTCCTTCTTTGGTACAAATGTGATGAATACTGACCATCATTAAGCTGGTTGGAAGCAAGTGGAATAACAAGGTTACACCACAGAGAGAGGTTTTTCAATGTCAAGGAAGTCTTGGAGTTTCCTAAACACTTGGAGGAGGAATACTTTCTTCCTGAAACTTCAGGATGTGAATGAAGATTTACTGGGCTGAGTATCCCTTGCCTCTTGCTTGCTTTATCTAAACATTTAAGAGGTGCTACAGAAATAAGTGTGACCAGAGAACCACAATGCTTCCCAGAAAGCAGCTTTTTTGAGATGTGACACTGTCCATTTTATGTCACTCTGGGAACCCTGCTAAAGCAGAGAAGAGCAAATCCCTCCATCACAAATGCATAATAAGGGCTGAGGATGGATTATAAAGGTATGTCTTCCACATCACTAAATTATTTTTCTCTTTCCTACCCATAGCATCTGTATCAGAAACATTGCTGGAAACACATCTGGGAAATTAGCAGAATGTTTGTTTTACTTCCTTTTGAAGTGTTTTCATGGTTTTAGGTGAGTGTTTGACTTATGTTCATTGGCCCCTGCACAAGAGACTGAAAGCTATTTCCTTTTTCCTTAATTAGAGTGTGTGGAATATCGGGTTTCTGAGCAGTGAATTTCCTTTCAGGAGATAGGTGAGCATATGTGGTAGAAGTGATTGTTTTTGTAAACTTGAGAAGTTGGTCCTTCTATTTTATAGATACTTTCTTTAGCCAAACTTGTACTTTTCATACATTTTTTTGAATGTGAGAAGTGCATTTTTTTTTTTTATTCCCCACCTCCCCTTTTTTATTTTTGGAATTAAGTAGAGAAGTTAGAAATATCTGAGGGAATTTCTAGTAGGCTGGCCATAGGAATGTGGTAGCAAATGTGTTGAAGGCAACAGCCCAACCCTGTTTGTGTATGTAACTTGATTTGGAATCCGCAGAGCTAGTGCTGGTGAGAAGGTGGGGGGGAGGGAATTAAAATGGAGAGATTGTGTGCTGTTTTTTAAGGTCATGTATTTTTATATCTGCTGGCTTGTCTGTGTGGGTGGGCAGGTATGAGTCTTGGTCTGTCTTGTGCAATGTCAGAGGGAAGTTCAGGTCGGTGTGGTGCCGGGGCCAGCCCACATCCTCCACCCACACAGGCCCATGAGCAGTTGCACACATCAATCAGGGAAAACCCTCAGCTCCTGGCACCGTTGGAGCAGGTGTGAGAGCTCACGGTGACATCAGATCACTGTCACATTGCCATGGGGCAACCACCAGTTGGCCCATGCTCTGTGTACATCAGGTCTACCCCCTGAAATAAATCCTAGTCTGTGGTGCAGCTCCAGCACTCAGACGACCTATAACTATCCTTCTCTTTCACAGGTGCTTTGGAGTAGAACAAATTCAAAGAAGAAGGAGGAGACTGATTTTATACAATATTGCAGATCTCCATATAACACCCCCTGCAAAATGCCATGCTTTTTAAGGTGTCAACCAGTTATAAACAGAGGGAGAGAGGGAAAACCAAGGCTGTGTCCAGCCAAAAGGAGAGTTGGTGTGATCAGTCAAAAATTTGGAGGGTTGGAGTGTTTTTGAAGCAGAGACAGATGCTGTGCTGTGGAGAAAAGTTCTTGCAAAGCTACTGCTTTCATGTCCATTTAGTGCTGTTTTATAAAAGCACCAATCTTGCCCCTTCTTTTCGTTCCTTAAAATGTGGACCCAGAATAAATGCACTCAACCCTCTACCCAGGGGTAAATGCCCAGAATAAATGCCTACCCAGCCCTCTTTATTTTGGTGTCTCAATGTTTTGTAGTAGTATACCAACACCTACCTGTAAATAAATTGACTGTAGATAGTGAAAATAGTCTGCACTTTTCTCTGTGTCCAGGTAAGTGTGGAAGGGTATCACCAGCTTAATTTGCCCCCAAGAATTTGGTAGAATGTTTCTGGGTTGCATGAGCACATATGAGAGAAGAATTCAGTGTCAGCTTCTGGTGATTTATATAGGATATAGGTGATTTATATAGGATATCTATTAGCCCTGATTTTGCTAAGCAGATGTAGAATATTGGATCAAAATTATTTTGACATTTGCCAGTGGGCAGAGGAGGAGATCCAAGGACTGTGGAGATGGCAGGTGCCTCCAGTCCTGGGCATGCTTTTACGACTGTTGACAGAATGATGTCTTTATTATTTTTGGGTGGGATCTCAAAAGTTTAATGTCTCCAGAAATTGAGTTTAAGGTGTATTTCAACCTGCCTGTAGCAATTTATCTTCTCAGAGCCTGGAGGACAGGATGCATGTGTACCATCCTTCCAGCTGCAGTCTAAACCTTGCTTATGAACAAGTGTATGAAGAAACTCAGTTTAAATTAAAGGGCTTATTCAGTTATTTTATCTTTACACATAAGCAAGAGATAGGAGGATTTTAAGAAGGAGTGATGTTAATCACTATGGCAATCCTTTCTAAGGAAAAAAAATCTAACACTTTTTCATTCATTAAAATACTGTAGCCTTCCTGATTAAGTGTATTCACAGATATACAAAATTACAGGGTAGGGGCCTGCTTGGGAGCAAATTCCCCCTATATTGCCATGCCAACATGTGTTCATGCTGTTCCATTTCACCAACAGAAAATAACAGGCATAGATGCCTAGACCCATGAAAGCAGGTGGCTTCAGTTCTGCTGTGCGGAGTTGTTAAAAGCAGTACAGCAATTCTGACTTCTACAAGGTATTTCCAGCTTTGAAACACTGTTTTATTTAGTGATGAAATGTAATGACTTTGCAAGTGTATGATTAAGTGTAGCTTACATAGATAACCAGACCGTGTTCAGCTTTGTTACATAAGGTTTGGTGGGTGTGACATCTGCGAAAGGGGGGGTCTGAGCCTTTCTGGCTTAGGATGTGAACTCACCGCCACTGCACTGTTGAGAAGAATCTCCCTGTAGGGAGAAGTCTCCTCTTCCCACCCCCCCCCCCACCCCCCCCCCCCACCCCTTTATTTTTCTTTCCTGCCAATAACCTCTCTTGAAAACAAACTTCTAGACCAGCTGCTTCAGTGTCAGGTTTTTTTTACTTTGCCTATAGAAGCTGTTCCCTGCTTGTTTCACCCTCAGGAGCCACTTGGGTAGTGCTTCTGTTGTAAGGTACAGGAATTGCAATCACAGAATCACAGAATAATGGGGTTGAAAGAGACCTCTAAGATCATCAAGTCCAACCTACATCCTAACACCTTGACTATAGCCATGTCCAGTCTTTTTTTAAACCCATCCAGAGATGGTGATTCTACCACCTCTCCGGGAGGACAATTCCAATATTTAATTATCCTTTCAGTGAAAAATTTTTTTCGTAATATCCAATCTGTACCTTCCCTGATGTAGCTTGAGACTGTGTCCTCGTGTTGTCACTTGCTGCCCGCTGGAAGAGACCAACCCCCACCTGTCTACAACCTCCCTTCAGGAAGTTGTAGAGAGCAATAAGGTCACCTCTAAGCCTCCTCTTCTCCAGCTAAACAACCCCAGCTCCTTCAAACGTTCCTTATAGGGCTTATGTTCCAAGCCCCTCACCAGTCTTGTTGCCCTCCTCTGGACGCGCTCAAGCATCTCAATGTCCTTCCTAAACTGAGGGGCCCAGAACCGGACACAGCACTCAAGATGCGGCCTCACCAGTGCCGAGTACAGGGGAAGAATGACCTCCCTGCTCCTGCTGGTCACACAATTCCTAATGCAGGTCAGGATGCCATTGGCCTCCTTGGCCACCAGGGCACATTGCTGACTCATATTCAACTGGCTGTCGACCAGCACCCCCAGGTCCCTTTCCGCCTGAACACTGTCCAGCCACACTGTCCCCAGTTTGTAATGTTGTGGGGGATTTTTTGTGGCCAAAATGTAGAACTCGGCACTTAGACTTATTAAACGTCATGCTGTTGGACTCTGCTCATCCATCCAACTGATCGAAGTCTCTCTGTAGAGCTCTCCTTCCTTCCAGTAGATCAACACAAGTTCCCAGCTTAGTGTCCTCTGCAAATTTACTAATGAAGGACTGGATGCCCTCATCCATGTAATCTATAAAAATATTAAATAGAACTGGTCCAAGTACAGACCCCTGAGGGACACCATTGCTGACTGGCCACCAGCTGGAATGCAGCACCATTCACCACCACTCTCTGGGCCCGGCCATCCAGCCAGTTCCTAACCCAGCAAAGAATGCTCCTGTCCAAGCCATGGACTGCCAGTTTCTTTCCATGCATAACATTGCATGGATGTTGACTAACAGGCTGATGCACAGGAGAACGGCCATGTGATGATTACAAAATAGATGTGCTTGGCTTTACCAGCTCTGGTTTGCTACTTTACTG
Source organism: Motacilla alba alba (assembly GCF_015832195.1). Lineage (NCBI taxonomy): Eukaryota > Metazoa > Chordata > Aves > Passeriformes > Motacillidae > Motacilla > Motacilla alba. The sequence goes on along the minus strand of NC_052017.1, from coordinate 60,528,814 downwards.
TACAAATGAGCTCATTCTCCTAATCAAGTTTTCACAGGGTAATGGTAGAACAGGCTGGTACAGACGGTGGAAGAAATCAAGGCAGACAGGGAGAGAGGGAGAAGAAAAGAAAAAAAGAAGAAAAATATTTGTCAGGCTTGATAGTGTTAATGAAAACATAAAGAAAGGAGGAAAGCAATGTTTGGAGAGCAAAGAGTGACCTGACAAATGTGACCTCTGTTTTTCCCAAGGGCTTCTGACTTTGAAACCAAAGCTGCCTTTAATGTTCACCAGGTGCCATCAGGGTGTTTTGATTGCCTTTATGGAAGGGAATTAACCTCATAGCTTCAGCATCTGCATTTCAGTGAACTTCAGGGACAGGGTGTATTCTTGTTCAGATCATAACCCTTAAGGTTCAAAGGCCATGAGCAGCTAAATAATTAATTCTGTTACTTCCACAGGAGGCAATGAACACAGAGATATACTTCACACTGGTTTTTCAAGGAATTTTTCCAGTTCCCGTTCAAACAGCTTCTGCCTGAGCATCTCTGAACAGCCAACTGGAGCAACTAGAAAGCGAGGCAGACACATCGCAAAAGCAAAGCTGGCAGTAAGATTATTCTTCATGCTAAAATAATACCCAGAAGTTTGTATTCTGTCAGCTGAGATTATAGCTCAGTTTCTTGGAAGAAGCAAGATGCTATTTTGCTGAAGATATATGGCTCTCTGTCCCCTGTTGTTATATAAGCAAATTGTGGTACTTATCATCCTCTTTCTGTCTGCTTCCTCTCTGTAGGTAATTGTGCCTCTGATATTACCTAGATATCTCAGCCTTGCCTGTGACCCGAGAGTAGATTTTAGCTCTTCAGGTAATTGTCTTGTTCTGCAGATGATGGATTTATAGGAATATTGCACATTGTCAATAAAAAGAAACAACTGACTGATCAGTGGGGTTTTTACTGCTCCTCCCCTTTTCCTCTGAGAGAACCAAGAGCCAACCATTTCTGGACAGCTCCCCCTCCCCTTTGATGTGCAGGGAATTCAAGCAGCTCCTCTAATCCCATGGTGCAGAGGCTTTGTTGCAGCAGGCAGGAAGGTAATATAGGCAACATATCCTCAACAGAAGAGTTTTTCTGGGAAGAGGACCTAGGGTTACCCAAGGGCCAATTCAGGATCATTGAATTGTGGGTCACTGGAGTAGTGGGGGGAGTAAGATTGCCTTGAGAGGTCCTGTCCAGCGATGACTCTTTGGTATCTTTGGTTTTCTCAGCCTTAATACTGTAGCAAATACATGCTTTAGGAAGAGAATATGATGGTATCTCTAACACATCTAGTTGAAGTGCAGGACCTCATGGGTCCAGATGTGCAACAGAATGACCACTGCTTCAGCTCATCAGTCACCTTCTGCACCCAATATCTGTTCATTCTACCATCACCTCCCATACCCAATTATCTGTTTTACAGTCCATTAATTTCAAAGGAGCAGAGTAACTTCAACAAGGGACAATGAAGGGATTTAAAAGGGCCTTAAAAGTTTGCAAATTTATAAACAAATGGCTGCAAATGATCATCACATTTGAAAAGTCGTGGCAGTCCAGTGAAGTTGTCACTGACTGGAAAAGGGGAAACTTAAAAGGGTAAAATGGAAGACCTGAAGAACTGCAGGACAATCAGTTTCACCCCAGTGCCTGGCAAGATCTTGGGAGAGGCCCTCCTGGAAACTGTGCTAAATCATGAGGAAAATAAAGAGGTGATTTGTGGCAGCCAACATGGCTTGTCTAAGGGCAAATCATGCAGACAAATTTGGTGGTCTTTTGTGACATGGTTACCTATTGGTGGATAAGGGAAAAGCAACTGATGTAATCTACCTGGACTTGTGCAAAGCATTTCACAATACCACATAACATCCTCCAAATTGGAGAGGCACAGATTTGATGGATGGATCACTTGGTGAATAAGGAAGTGGCTGGACAGTTTCACTCAAAGTGCTGCAAGCAATGTCTTGATGTCCAAGTGGAGGATAATGATGGGTGGTGCTCCTCAGGAGTCAGTACTGGGGCCAGCACTGTTTAACATCTTTGTAGGTACATGGACAGTGGGATTGGTGCAGCATCAGCAAGTTTGCCAACAACACCAGAATGTCCAGTGCAGTCAACACGCTGAAGGGAAGGGAATGCCATCCAGAGGGGCCTTGCCAGCTTAAAAAGTGGGCCTTTGCTAACCTCAAAGCTCAACACGGTCAAGTGTAAGGTCCTCCACCTGGACTGGGGCAATCCCAGACACAAATACAGGCTAAGTGGTTGAGGAATGGATTGAGAGCAGTCCTGAGGAAAAGGACTGAAGGGTGTTGATTGAGAGGAAGTTCAGCATGAGCGGGCAACATGTGCAGCTCAGAAAGCTAACCGTATTCTGGTTGCATCTAAAGAAGTGTGGACACCACATTAAAGGATAGGATTCTGCCCCTCTACTTTGCTCTGGCGAGACCCCACCCGGAGTGCTGCATCCAGCTTTGGGGTTGCCAGCATAAGAATAATACAGACCCGTTCGAGCAAGTGCAGAGGAGGAACACAAATATGATTAAAGGACTGGAACACCTATGAAGACAGGCTGAGAGAGCTGGGGTTGTTCAGCCTGGAGAAGGCTCTGGGGAGACCTTAGAGCAGCCTTCCAGTACCTAAGAGGAGTCTACAAGAGAGCTCAAGAGGGACTTCATAGAAGGGCCTGTAGAAGTTGGACAGAAATGAATGGCTTCAAACTGAAGGAGGGTGGCTTTAGATAAGATATTAAGGAAGAGGAATTTTTTTTGAGAATGATGAAGCAGAATGATCAAGCATCAGAACTTGATGAACAAGTTGGCCAGAGAGCTGGTAGATGTTTCTTCTCTGTCAACATTTATGTTGAATGGATGTTTGAGAGACCTGGTCTAGTAGAAGTTGTCCTTTCTCATTGCAGGGGTGTTAGAAGGGGATCTTTAGGGACCCTTACAACTACAACTGTTTTATTATTCTGTGATTTGGAATGCTGATGTGCAGCAAAGATCCAAGAGTGCTGTCGTTCACTGAACTGTACATAATAATGTTGTTAGTAGTCGCATTTAATATTGTGGCATAAATTGCATCTTGTCCTTACCTTTGTGTAAAAGCACTGAATTCATACTGCAGTGGTGCTTCTTATTAAAAGTGAAAAATGACTGTATAAAGCTGTATTTGAATCCAGATGGGGCATTTTATTAATAAGTAAATAATACTATGATGAAATTGAATCATACTGCCTTTTCCAATTTTTCTTTGAGGAGTGCCTGCTATGAAAGTGTATGTACAAATAAATTTTTTACTTATGTCTCTAAAAACATGTTGTAAATGTTTAATTTAATTTTAATGACAATGATGGTTTAGAAAGGAAACACTATTCAAAGACAAGAAGTATAGCAGTAAGATTTTAATTTTATGAGTTTTAAATAAAATATTAGAAGCATATTTTGGAATCACAATATTAACATCCACATATATAAATATACTTTTTTTTCTTGTTAACATCAAACTATGTTTGGAAAATTTCAAGAAAATTTCCAACACATGTGCAAAATCTAGGTACCTGCTCTTTTGGCTTCATGTTAGGATAAAAAGCAGGTGGTGAGTGGGATTTAGCAGTGCTACCAGCATAGCTGTGTGCTTTGGGGCCGATTATAATCACTAGGGAGATTGAAATGTATTGAAAACCAGAAAATCTCGTCAAGCATTTTAAATGAATTGTTGAAGTCCTCTAAGAGGATTTCAGAATGAAGGTATCTGAATGCATTCACGTGTGTGGGGAAACCTGAGTGCATATTTGCATTCCTGGGCCCTGGAGTAATTTCATGTAATACTAGCATAAACTAAGCCTGTGTTACTGTAAAGTGCATGTCGACTTGGATAGTGCTTTCCAAATCCATTCAGAGCTGTTATTAGTGTGAGGACACTTGTGATGGAGAACATGGACCTTCTTCAATTGCACCGAGTGATTTTTAAGGATGCTTCAGCATTGGGGACTCAATAATTGAGCCTGGAAGAGAGTGTTTCAAAGTAGATTTGAAAGAATAAGAGCAACTGGTCCATCTTGGAAATAATACTGACTTTTTTTTGTATTTTATTTTTTTCTTACGTAGTTAAAAATAATATTTCAGTATTTATTAAGTCCTCTCTAGTTTGTGTTCATGAGGAAGCTGCCTCATGAATATTTGCTGCTGAAAGGTTGTCCTGCTGCATTCCCAAATTTAACCTTCAGCTTCACTTCCCCATAGCATAGCTCTGGTTGCATTGTGAAATGAACAACTGATATAACCTTTACTACCTTTATTTCTTTCTGCACAAAGAATTTTGTTTCTGTGGTAGAAGAAAAACAATATTTTGAAGTGTGTCCACCAAGGTACAGCTGGGAAAAAAATAGAAGTCAGAAAAGAATTCTCATTATTTGCATTAAGAAAATATCAAATAATTCAGATACATGCATGGCAAAAAGTTTTCTGAAATTTTGACCATGCTTCTGGATGATCACCAGTTACTGGTAATGAATCTCCATATTTGTATGAGTGAACAGAGAAAAGATTACACAGATGTCCTGAAGTTAGTGTTCTGGATGTATTTTGACTGGTTGTTTTTTTACATTTTATGCCTCTTGCAAATTACTCCACAAGGCTATGAAGATATAGGTAAGCCAATGAGTTCATGAGTTTGAGATGCTACACCTATATATGTGTACACAATTTTTTCATATTGCAGAGTGGATATGAAATGGAAACATAGAATGGTTAGGGTTGGAAAGGACCTTAATAATCACCTAGTCCCACCCCACCTGCCATGGGTAGGGACACCTTTCACTGAACCAGGTTGCTCAGGGCCTTATCCAATCTGTCTTTGAACACTTCCACGGGCATCAACAGCTTCTCTGGGCAACTTGTACCAGTGCCTCACCACCCTCACAGCAAATAATTTCTTCCTAATACCTAATTAAACCTGCCCTCTTTTCAGTTTGAAATCATTGTCCCTTGTCCTGTCACTATCTGCCTGCATAAAAAGTCCCTCTCCCTCCTTTTTATAAGGTTTTTGCCCATTAAGGTATTGGAAGGCTGTAAAAAGATCTCTGGACTGAACAACTCTCAGCCTTTCCTTGTAGGAGAGGTGTTCCAGCTCTCTGATCTTCTGGCAATTCACCAGTATGAACTGCCAATGAGCTTTAGAGTAGACCACGTTTGCAACATCAGTTATGTTGTGTCTTTGAGATATTGTGGATTTGACATATTTAATATATGAGAAATATTACATTTGAAGAGATCTGTGGTGATTTTCTGTGCACATATCTGATACGAAACCTTTTTTGCAAACAAAAACTGATTTTTTTTGTATTGTCCAGATATCCACAAATAAAAAACAAAATTAGTGTGTTGATAAATATTATTTATGTTTGCTCTATGTAACTAGTTTGTTCAAATAGCCAATTTACTGCTAGTGGCAACCTGTTCCCTGACCAGTAATTCCATCCATTTTCACACTTAAGACTGAATTCCATTCAGTCTTAAGTGTGAAAAAGAAGATACTGGGATAGATGTAACTAAACTTCTGGAGGAGTTCATTTTAGTAGCTGCTTCCTTTGAAAATTCCTTTAAGATTAGTAGGATGTTAAGACCCATAGAAGTGAAAATGCATTTGATGACAAGAGAACAGAGGCATGGTACTGCAGTGCTTACAGCAAAGACAGCTGATGTGGGAGATGACAGGGCTCTTGGGGAGATATCTGTGCCATAATTGCTGCATTCCAGGTGCAGCAGCACAAGAAAACAAATCTCTGGATCATCCCTTAAAAAAAAAAAATGGTGTTGAAACACAGTGTGATTTTTTTAACTCGACTATTGACCTTGGAGTTCCTAAGTGAGGGAGGATAAAAAAAGGTTGGATTGTGAAGTACTGGCACACCTTTGGCTACAATGTGTAAATGTAATGGGTGTAAATGTAACAATGTTGTAGACATGAAAAAGGGGCAGAGTAGATGGGTACATCTGCTGACAATCTTTCTTTTTAATTTGGAGCCACCTGAAGGCAATAAGTAGCTGGATAATAACTCGATCCCCATACGGCTTCCGGTTTTTCAGATTAATAGTGTGCAGCAGGGGAAGTGGAAAACAAGTCTACTTTTAATTCTGGCTTCTGTTTGCCTTGTTGCGAACCTGAGAACATTTCCTGGTTTTGGTGATGGGAAATATAACCAAAACAGGCATCAACGAGTGACATTTCTCATGGCTGGCTTTCGACAGTGAGTTTTCACTATCACCTCAGAGATGCTGCAACATGCATGAAGGGGAAAGGAGGCCAGATCTTTACCATGCTTTGCAGTTAACTCACTTCAGCACTCTACCTTGTTGATTTCTAAGTATATATTGCATTGTATCTAAGATACATTTCCCAGTAATAATTACTTTGAGTCCAGTATTGCAAGGAGCAGGTGAATATTTTCCAGTAAAATACATGTACTTCTGTGAGAGGCGTACTTCGAAATAAGGAGTTTTACTTTGGTCTAGAATTTATATATAGACTCTCTACTTATAGTTTACATATTTTTGCTTTTGTAGCTTCCCATACTTTCCTTCCTGTCTGTGTTCTCATATTTCCTTTCTAAATTATAGATATGAGGGAACAACCATTTTCCTTGCAAAGGGCTTTACTTTTGGGGATAATAAATGGCCATTTTAAGAAAAGTCAGCAGTTCACAAGGGTGTTGTCGAACATGGGATTGTATGAAATGGGACTTTGGGAAAAACAAACCAAAATCAACAACCCTCGGAACCCTGCAATCTTGAGATGGATAGTACTAGGAAAAAATGCCCATCCTGCTTGTTTTTCTAGGAGGGTTTTTTTGCCAGATTTTAGCTCTTGCCCTGCCTTTGTCAAAAGAAGTTTCACAATGCACATTCACCTCCCATGTGAAGGGCATGGCAAGGAAAAGGGCATGATTGACTGAAGAAAGGAACAGTGAGAGAATTTGTACTTTGGCTGTGTTTAGTATTGATGCTACACTAAATCACTGTAAACACAAGTTAGGAGTGTAGATTAGGATGTTATATCAATATTGGCAACTTTACTAGAATCTGTTGCCCTATTGAATTGCTTAATTGCTGTAATGAGAGAATGTGAAGGTATGCAACTCTTTAGGAAGAATTTGTGAAGGAGACAGTCAAGTCACCTCTTTTTATGACCTATACCAAAAGATATCCTTCTATTTGTTGGCGATGAGAATTCAGAACTTCAGTTTTGAGAAATTGTACTGGGGTTTTTTGGCTTGGAAAAATGTGAAATACTGAGATATACTTTGCTCTTCATTTCCCCCTCCTTTTTCTTGCATCTAGAATATTGAATTTAGGTGGTTCTTTGTTGAATTTCTGTTATTTTTGTCTGCAGATTACTGTCTTCTAGTTCAGCAGTGCATGACAGATACTGTTGAAGAATAAAATGCTGGCTTCTTATGGGTTTTAGGGAGAATGCGCAGCATGGGTGAACAGGTTCCAGAGATCCCAGTGGAAGCAGCTGGGAACTCCATCCTCTAGATTCTGCTTTAAGATGTTGGCAACTATCTTGCTTTCCTTCAGTGGGGTTTTAGGCCCTGCAGAATAGCATTGCCTGTCCCTACATAGGCTGTGTGCTCATAACATACAACAGCTCAGAAGTTTCTATGATGTTGTGAATTGCATGTATGTTTATATGCTTGGCTATCCATAGTTATTTTTAAAAGAGAAGGCTTGGTATTTTACTTTTGACATCTTTCTATTCCTCTAGGTGTTATTTACAGGGTCAGTTTTGCTGTTATTACTTCATCTTTTGAGAATGCTGGGTAAGGATTACATGTGATGTAACAAATTCTTGCTGTTCTACATATTGTCCCATTAAATATTCTTCACAAAACTGCATGATGTAGCTCAGTTTGTTTCATTGGACAGGGAAAGTAATAAAATTCTAGTCTGAATAACAATACCATGATGTTGTTCCATGCTTGAGAGAGATTTGGTACCTGTATTAAACCAAGGCTCTGCTTTGACAGTGGACAGGAAGACTGTGTCTGAACTAAGAAGTTAAACTTGCCTGGGAGTATCCTCTGGCACTTAGGATACAGACAGCCCATGATGAAATCATACAGCTCTTTATCCTCCAAAAGAAGGTGACCACATCCAATCTTATGGGATTTATCTCTGGGCTGTGTTTTTCCCTTGTGGTGCTGGGGAGTCTGCCAAACCTGTGCCAAGAACTTGTCTAACAACTGAACTGCAGAGACAATAAAAGTCTGCTGTCTGGGTTTGGTTCTTGGCACTGTTTAATTTGCTGATGAGGAGGCCAAAGAGGAGTGTTTGACTACTTATCTCTGGTTGTGTTTATTGAGGATCAGCACTCCAACTGATGCATCTCAAGTGTTTGGAAACTCATTTTGTCTTATCACTGCTGAAGATTTTGTTATGGTTTTGCATTAAAATGACACATGCTACTTCCCTCCCTTCTCTTGGAGGGAAAAAAAATTAAAAATTGAAAAAATAGCTTTATATCACTGGCTGTTATACATGAGGCTCTGGGATGATAGAACTGAAAGAACTTGCCTTTTCCATGAGGTACTTTTTGCCTGTCCAGTAAGATTTCAGGGGATGATAATGATTTCTTTTTCACTGTAAGATGTAGTTAGCTCTTCTGTGTGCTTTGAGTGCATGCCTGTTGTGTGTGTCTCTGCATACTCACACACAGGCATTGCCCATGTACAGAGGAGGTTTGCACTATCTCTGTATGATTTCCAGAGGTTAGCATTAAGTGACAGTGACAGGTCACGTGCGTGCTGGGGCTTGGGCCCAGCAGGAGGTGGTGCATATGCACCTTCAGCATTAACACAATCGACATCCGCTCAGGAGAAGGGTGGCTGGGCCTTTCCTTAGGAAACATATGCCAAAACTATTACCAGAGTATACGTCATGGCCTGCAGCAAACTGGACAGGATGTTAATGAGGAGGGAATTGTGGAAGGAATCTGAATGCATCCCATATTATTGAAACAGAATGCTGAATAAACAATTTATTTCCATAACGGTGCCCTGTCAGCAATCTCAGTATTTTGATCTTTATCAGGTTTATGCTGATAAAGGTGTATGTTTCATTACTTAGTTGTTACAGGTTTGGGGGTGTTTTAAATTAAATAAATAAATAAATAAATAAATGCAAACATCTGGGAGGCTATAAAAGACTGTGGAGCCAGGACAGCTCATTATTTCTCCTTGACGAAGAAATCTCTGGTGCATCCTGTGATGTCTGTGACAGTGTGTAATGAGGCACTCCACTATGTCAAACCCAGAGTCGTAATTCTGTCTTATCTGCTGCAATAATGAGACTTTTTGCACTACTGAACTCAGCAGAAGTTATAGGTGAAAAGAAGATGGCATATGCTTTGCAACTATTTACAACAGGTGGAGGTCAAGGAATTCAAATTGATTGTTTTTGAATTCAGAGACCTTGCTTCAGAACCTAGCTCAGAATTTGAGTTGTGTTGATGATTCAAACAGTGCCTAGCACTAATTCAAGTTGATATTTGGCAATTTTCTGTAGTAGTCCTTATTCAATATTTTATTGCTTACTTTGCTTCTATTTGTTCTTCTTTTATCTTTTTCTTCCAGTCCCTCTCCCCCTCCCTGAGGGTTTGCCTGGTAGCAAGAGTGAGATAGCTAAAATAAATACCATTGGTGATAATGGCTGTCCATTTAAAACACATTTTAGATGTGTTTTAGAAAGCAAAATAACAAAGCAATGTCAAACCACACATTTTTTTCCATGACGCCAGCTGTTAAGTGTCTGCATTCCTATGGATTGATCGTAAGTTCAACATTACTATTAGTTTGATGTCCCTTGAAATGTGAGGCTGTTTGTTCATAAAATAAATTAAATATGGCCAATGTCATTACAAGTCCATTTTATCATTAATTTTTAGCTGCCTTGTCTTCCCTGGACAATGGATGTATTTTTCCCTACACCTTGGCTAACGTGCAGTAACTAACATGAGGTAAGCTGTAGCTGTAATATGAGTTAGCAGCGTGACGTGGCTCTTGGCCTCTTGGCAAAGTATTCCCATACTCCCTTGTCTTTGTGACAGTTTTACCAAATGTCAGCTCATGTGTGCTAAGAATAGGTCTTGCTGCTCTCTGCCTCAACAGAAGTGACCTCAGCCCTGACCTGGAGCTTCCCTGTCTCGGGTAGAGATTGTGCATGTGCCAGAGCCATTCCAGTCGCAGCTCCTTAGCCCCCTGAGGTGGAAATCTGTGTCCTGGTCTGCTAGAAATTAGAGCTTTGGTGATGCAAACCTATTGAACAGCCCTTGACTGGCAGTCACTGTCACTCATTGTCAACCTGAGCTTGTTTTGAGGAACCAGCTACTGGTAAAGGACTATTGAAAACATTTTTTTTTTTTTTTTGCTCCTAAATTTTCCTTTGTAGGAAAGATACCTGTCCAAATCACATACTTAAGAAAAGGAGAAGTTGGATCTGATCTATTTGTTTTTGTGCTACACAATCATTCCAGGTGACCTAGTTTAGGATTGTGATGAGATCTGAAGAGCAGAGTATTGAAAATGTTGTTTGTGAGAGCCTGTGTGCCAGAACAGTATGGGGTAAAACCATCTTAATGAGATGCTGGATCATCTATAGAATGCATCTCTCAGTAAATACTCAGTGGATTTATTTTCCTAGAGGAATACAATGAACCTCTCACAGGAATGCACTTTTCTAAGGCTTGAAAAAACCAAGTAGATGCTTTGGTTCTTTTAAGGGCTAAGCAGAAGCAATTTTCTGCAGTACCCTACAGTTGCAGCTGTCATGGCAGTTGTCATTGTCAGGCTGCTCTAGATTCACATCTACTGATGGAACATTGGACAAACTTCTGTGTAAATTTCTCCAGAAATAAAATAACTTTTAAAAATTTGTTAAAAAAAAAAAAGGAGATGTTGTTTTATTATTGTAAATCAAGATCCAGAACTTGAGAGTCCGAAATACTACTGTAGGTTTCATCTGAAAATCAAGGCCTGTCAGGTGGTATCACATCCACTCCCTTTCCAGCTTTATTTGACCCAAGAGAAAATTCATTGAAATGCTTGCTAACCTTTACTGAGCAAGAGGAGTAACTTAATAAACATGATTTTCCCCTGGAGAGTTTTACTGCCTGGCCTAGGTTTAGGTTTCCCTCTTGACATTTTTCTACCCATGTTCTGATTCTTCCAAAAAAGATATTAAAGAGACCAGTTGCCTTGATGTTCCCCTGGAATAAACACAATATTTGTTGATCAGGGCCTTAGCCAAACAATTACACTACGCATGAGCCAGTAAGAAGGGCAGACTTTTACTGTGCTCAATTTGCAAGGGGAATGTCATAAACTGAATGAGTTTTCATTATCTCATTCTTTATAGGGAAAAGGTGAAGTATGGGCAATGGTGAGGAAACAGAACATTTTTTGTTTTTCCTTAATGTATCCTGCTAGTAAATTTGTACTGACTGCAGTTGAGTTACAAAAGGAAATAATGAAAGATGAATAAGGGTTATTTACAGATGGGAAGTTGCCTTTCTTTTTGTTTCTCCATTCTGATTCTGGTTGATGACATCCTCTAGTTAATTAGTTAATTTCCATGAGCAAAACTCATAATAATCTGTTACTGTTTTTCAAACTATTAAAAAAAATTAAAATGTTTCCCAGTTTTCTGTCCTTGCTTAGAGTAGACTCCACATCTATCAAATGGAATACATGCCTGACTCTATTGATTTTTTTTCTCTCAGTCTTCATCCATTAACCACAATAAACTCCATTTTGAAATAACAAATGTGTCTTCCCACCAGAAGAATGGCATTGCTTTCTTTTTAACTTCCAGACCTGAGGAATTATTTGTACTTGTTTGTTTGCTGTGTTAGCATTTCTTTGCAACTTGTGTGTCACAAAAAAAACTCCCTTGACAGAAGACCTCCACTTTTTAATTGTCCCACTCCTGCCTGAGTCACTTTGAGTGCCTCAGTCCAAGGGTATACACTAGAAATAGAGCTGAGAGCCTTTTTTATTGGACTTGCAGGCTGAAGTAAATATCACAACTCCATCAATAGGAGGTGAAAATTCAGACACAATTTTATAGACGGATTGGTCTGATTACTGCTAACATTTTTCCTGGTTTTAAGGCCTGGGTTTTGAGACACTTACTGATACTTATGCAAGTGCATGGATATGTATGTTTGATAAAACAGAAATTTTTTTGGACTGGTTGGATACCTAATTCTGCAGAGAAAGCAATGGTAATGAACATGAAGTCATCACTTGTCAAATCATTTTAGTTCAGTTTTTCATTATACCCTGCTTTGCCCTCTGATATGTCCACTCCATTGTGTTGCACATTATTTCTCAACAGTGATGCAAAGATTACCCATCCTTGTATCACTGTTGGACAGGAAATTTATAGAGCATGGGTTATTGTTATTCAAATAACCTCATTGTTGTGATTTTAGTAAAGAAAAGTGAAATGTGTTTAATATGGGATGTTTTGGTATTTTAAAGTTATTTTTGGCTTTCAAAGAGCATAGTTCAGTCTTCTGGTCCAAAGGACTTACCTAATTCTTAATGCTTCATATTTCATTTTTTGAAGTGTTATCTAACTTGGAAAGAGACTTGACTTAATATCCTTTAACTAAATATGCTTGACTTAATATGCTTTAACTTCATATACATATTTTATTTCTCCTATTGTTCTTTCTTGGTCGGGTTGCTTTATAGGTAACTGGGAGCATTGTAGCTTAAATTAACATGACATGTGGGGATGCCTTATTGCTTCAACTTTGATGTAAGAAAAATTGGAGATTCTAGATGATCATTTACATAAATAGTACTTAACTTTCTCTTCCATATCTTTTTATAGTCAATCACTTGGAGGTGGACACAGAATAAAACCTCAGCTATCAAGTTCTGACAAATGCATTTTAGAATTCTGCTTTGCATCCCCTGGTGTACATCTTCTTCCCTTGATTAAGATTCATTTCCTGTCATGCTACATTTTGATCAGTTCAAGGTGCATCAAAGTGTAGATATACAATAATAAAAGACTTTTAACATATGTTTTAGCTAAGACATGTAAACAGCTCACTTTTAAATCTTTGTCTAGATAAAGCCTATGGCACCATTCCACATTGACTTGTGTATAAATAAGGGAAGACCTTTAACTTCATCCTTGGATGCTCGGCCAGGCATCTGTCATATTTTGTGATTCATAGTCTAATGAATAATTTTGTGCCCTATGTGTTAACCAGAAGAACTGAGTCTTTTCTTTTAGAGCTGTATGAGTAAATGGAAAGTCACAAAACTGAGACTTTTGCAGGTGAATTACTGCTGGTAATAAACAAAGGTTTAAATCAAAATATGAATTTGCCTTCTTGCCAAAAATACAGTTACAATTTTTTTCTGGTAAATTGTTCTGTGCATATTATGTCTCAGTTCCTGGACTATTCACAGTGCACTCTGTTTTCATTAATTATTCGTACCCAGTATGCCCATGATTTTTACTGTAGAACCCACAATAAAGATTTTGTATTTCCAAAATTGACATGGCAATGGTGCATTCTTCAGTATTTTGTAAAAATTTTATCAGTACAAAAAAAATCCTACTGCGGCCTCAAATTAATTTTTGGAAAGGGTATTTCTGTCCCACTCCCTGTTCATTGGCATGATGTTTAAGGGCCTCTGTAATTACCTGAAGGTACAAAACACACTAGAAGAGAAAATGAAGCAGGAGATGACACTGGCTCTAACCAAAGGCTGATTATGCTTCTGAGACATATGTCTTGACAGTAAAGTACCTTAAGCCTTGAGGAAAATTTCATACTTGTTGATGATTTCTAATATTGACAAATAACCCCAAATTGAAAAGAAGGAGTTCTGCCTTATATGGTGTAATTCATGCCAATAACCCTTTACAAATCAAAATATAATGTATGTCAAGATCTGAGAATTAGGATATTTTGATCTAAACCAATGCAAATGCAGTGTTATATAATAGCAGTAATAATGAACAAAATAAGCACAAGAACAGCTAAAGAAAAAGTATGTTTGTTTGTTGGTTTTTTTCCCTGCAAAGAGCAATATTTGAATACAGTTGCTGCTCATAGAGCATCATTGACATGACTTTTATTAACAGTGATAATCACTTCCTGCTCTGGTTCTAAAAGAACATGCTTTTAAAAGCCATGTCCCCTTCCAGATTCCTGAAGTAGGAAGGGATTCATAGTAGGAAGGGATTCATAGATGGGACATGACACTAGAAATATTCTCATTTATAGGCCTGAAGAAGATCTCTTTAACACTCAGATAACCTGTTACACTGGGTAAAAGGTTTTGATCAGTTAAATTGCTTTTGGCTTTTCCATCATGCTGTGAGTTAGTTAATATTTTGAGGGAAAAGAGATGAGTTGCAATGGTGACAAGCAGCAAGTTAAAGACTTACTTGGTCCTGTATAATTGCAGAATATTACAGAAATTGTGAAAGGGAAGTATATAGGGATTTTCCATTGGAAAATGTACTTAAAGTCTTTTAGGAGCAAACCCAAAGAACATGTGAGTCAATGATAAACAGTATGGTTTCCCATATGTCCAAGATGCTGTCCTGTCCCTTGAGGAGAGTCAGTGATTTGACCTGAGCCCAAGTACCTAATAACAAAATATTTTTAAGTGACTCATCGTTGCTCTGATAAAACACAGGATATACATGTCACAGCAAGAGAAAATCAGGCAGTAAACTTATATAACATTTTTAAGCCTTCCAATAAGTTTTGAATCAAATACTCCATTCTGTCACATTCTGCTCTCTATTACCAGGCTCAGCTTATTTCTTCTTTTATTTATTGACAGGATTAAGGAATAAATTTCTACTTGTTTTTACACACATTTTGAAATAATTGTGGTTATTACAAATCTTTAAGTAAAGTTCTGAGAAAACATTTTGTATGTGCTTAAGAAAAGACACAAAATAGGGTTTATGACTCCTTTTTCATGCATCTGAAAATATCTTGATATTATTTAGTCTTTTGTTATTGAGACTTACCCTAAAACCTTTGAACAGTGCAACCCATGGAAATCCAACAATGCTGGAATTAAGGCTGGACCAACATATCTTACTGTGAAAAGAAAGAAAAAGGTAAAACAGTGTTCTGATAAAGTTGGAGGTGAGTAGAGGTGGTTGGAGGACCCCTTGCCTTCCTCAGTTTTTCTATCTTTCCAGCCTGCGATGCATGCTCCAGCTTACAGCTGGAGCTGCTTGTGAGCGGCCCTCAATATAAACAAAAAGGGCAAGAAGGAGGACCTAGGAGCTACTGACCAGTCAGCCTTACCTAAATTCCTGGAAAGGTGATGAAGCACCTCACTCTGGAGGACACATGGAGGATGAGAAGGCAATCAGCATGGATACACTGAGAGTGAATGATGTTTGACCAACCTGATCGCCTTCTATGATGAAAGAGCTTCCTGGATGGATGAGGGGAGAACAGTGGATATTGTTTACCTTGCCTTCAGCAGGGCTTTTCACACTGCCTCTCACAATATGCTCATAGACAAACTTTGAAAGTGAGGACCGGATGAGGGGTAGTGGGTTGGATTAAGAACTGGCTGAGCAGCAGATCCCAGAGGATCGTGAGCAGTGACAGGGTCTAGTTACAGGCCTGTCACTAGTGGTGTCCCCTAGGGTCCTCTATTGGGCCCAGTATTGTTTAACCTGTCCATCAGTGTCTTGGATGAAGGGGCAGGTGCCTCCTCAATGAGTTACTGACGACCCAAAGCTGTGAGAAGTGTCTGACACCCCAGAGAGCTGCACAGCCCTTCAGAGGGACCTTAATAGGCTGGAGAGATGGGAAGAAAGGAACCTTCTGAAATTCAACAAAGGCAAGTCCAGGGTCCTGCCCCTGGGGACAAATAATCCCAAGCACCAGCACAGGCTGGGGATAATCTGCTAGAAAGCAGCTCTGTGGAGAAGGACCTGGGGGTCCAGGTGAACAACAAGCTGTCCATGAGCCAGCAGTGCCCTGGTGGCCAAGAAGGCCAAAGGGGTCCTGGGGTGCATTAGGAAGAGCATTGCCAGCAGGTCAAGGGAAGTCATCCTGCCCCTCTGCTCAGCCCCAGTGATGCCACACCTGGAGTGCTGTGTCCAGTTCTGGGCTCCTCGGAACAAGAGAGACCCTGGGCTATTGGGTGGAGGGCAGTGCAGGGTCCAGTGGAGGGCAACAAACATGATCAAGGGACTGGAGCATCCTCTTATGAGGAAAGGCTGAGGGAGCTGTGCCTGTTTAGCCTCAAGAAGAGGTGACTGAGAGGGGACCTCATCAGTGCCTATCAGTATCTGAAGGGAGGGTGCCAAGAACATGATCCAGGCTCTTCACAGTGTCAAGCAACAGGACAAGAACAAATGGCCAGAAACTGATGCACAGGAAGTTCCACCTAAATATGAGGGAGAACTTCCTTACTGTGCAGGTGTCCAAACACTGGAACAGATTGCCCAGTGAGGCTGTGGAGTCTCCCTCATGTGAGATATTCAAGAACCATCTGAAGAGAATCCTGCGCTATGTGCTCTAGGATTGCCCTGCTTTAGTCAGAAGGTGACCAACTGTGGTGCCTTCCAATCTGACCCATCCTGTGATTCTTTGAAATAAAAAATTTATAAATATAGTAACTGTAGAGTGGAAAAATAATCTTAACTTTATTCTTAAATGGAACACAGCACAATTACTGGGCATCTAGGAACTGTACATTAAATACCTAACCAATGTATTTCTCCTCAACTTTCAGTTAAAACTAAAGACTGCCTTACTCTCAACCTTTTTTACACTGCAGATTTATGAGCTGAAATGGGGATAAACAGCTGTAGAGTAACTGAAAACCTCACTGTGATGTAAAGCAAAGAAAATCTCACTTCTTGATAACAGGCACACCACATCTGTAGAGTTTTTTTATGTTTTGGGAAACATTTTTGTGCCCATAAGTTCCTTTGCTTTGTGTTTTTTACTCCAATATGGCTTTGTGAGCTGGTGAAAGATATTACTGCCTGATTAGGTTCACAGTTAATCTGTCACAACAGCACAGCATCTGTAATCTTTTGAAATTGCAATGCTGGTAATCCAGACTCCTATTAACAATGCTATGCACTATTATTTATTTATGCCATAAACTTTATAATATAAAAGGAAAGTTTCATGTTTTGTTTTGGTTTTTTTTTTTTTCCTCTCCACATTGGATTGGATGTTGGTGTCCTTAGAAGTCAAGACCCTGTGACCCAGAGGGAGGACCTCAGGATTAGCATTCTGGCACTGATTTCTCTGTTGTATCATGCCTCTGAAGGTCCCCAGCATGAGGTTTGCAGAACTTAGTCTCCTTTCCACTCTTTGTCCTACTTATTATAATAAACCTCCCTGATATCTTCGTTAATGCCTTCCAGTGAATTTCCTCAGTGCTCTGCAAGATTACTTTAAATAGCAGTGGCATATGCACATTACTGGCAGTCCACTAGGCCAAATAACACATAGTTTAAAATTGAGGGCATTGTGCTCTTTCTTGCATGGTATTTTCCTGTAGGCTTTTTTTCAAGCCACAACTAAAGTGTTTGCTGCTTCTAAAAACAATTTACAACTGTTCATATTAGCAAATTTTAAAAAATGTGAGACATGAGTGTTTACAAGATTAATTTCTTGGTCACACTAATTAGTTGTTTACAGACACTCAGTTCTGGAATCTTATTGGACATCTCCAGGCCAGAGATTAAATGTTCAAAAGCAAATGCATTGTGTTGGATGATGGATATCAAAATCAAAGTTGATGGAATTGAGTTGCTTTAGGAACGAGACTTCAGGTCCTTTTGACAGTTTCACCTTTGATGTTTCAAGGTGGCTGAAAACTTGTGTAAAGTTTAGTGTCGCTGAGACTTGGTTTTAGGTACAGCTATTTAACCTTTGGCAATCACAGAGGACTTTATAGTTCTTGGCTTCATGAAGGATGATGATCTGCTGGGGAATGACTGTTTTATCAGTGCAAATGCAAAAGTGGCTGTAGCTCTGTATGTCTGCCCAGTCTCCTTTAAAGCTTCGGTCCTGTGGGTGATACATTATCAGGCCCATTCCAGTTTCCTGTTTACATAAGGTCTGGCTTTGATGCGAGTACAACCGATTAAGAAGCAGAAGCAGAGTTCCTGTTTTAGTACTTTCTCATCAAGATGTATATAAGTCCAGTGACACTGTGCTGACAATTATTAAAAACATCAGACTGGCGAGCACATACTTGTACATCAGCACCAAAGATTTAAAGGCATACAACCTCAGCAGCAGCCCCACTAGTTCATCTTTCATCAAAGCTACAGATTGGGAAGAAATTTTTGCATTTTGTTTTACATGTGTTTTAAGCTAGGGAAAATCATTCTGAAAAGGCTGATTTGCCTATTCAAGAAAATTTAAAAAAGTAATTCCGGCATTAAATTAAGTCCACAGTTTTTGTCTGGAGTCTATTTACCATCCAAAAGTATCTGGAGACTTCTTTGTTTTTTCTAGAAATTTCTTAGTTGCATTTTGTGTTTCTTAACATTATCTCTTTCTACACTTTATTTTATTTTTTTGGTACATTATGGTTCTCCTCACTATAGATCCTGGGATTGGGATCCTCCTCATTATCCCTGGGATTGGGATAGAGTAACCTGTTGCCCTCACTCTTGCCACTCTTTCTAATTATTTTTTTTGGTAGCCCAAAATTTTTGTTTCATGGTGGAATTTGGTTATTCCTTGCACAATGTTCTGTCAATGTGTTACCTGGTACAGCAGTACACCTCTAGCAGAGTGATCTGCAAACCACATATGTTTCTTTTTCAAAGACAGACAATAGAAAAACACTTATGGTGAAGTAATAACAATAACAATAATAATAATAATAATATAATTATTTGTGTTTGTAAATAAATCTAATTTAAGTGGTAAATGTTAAGCCTTTTGTCACAAAGATGTGTTATTCAGAGTTAAGCTTGTGAAAATTCTGCAAGAAAATGTGCTCTAAAGAAAGTCCCAGCTTCTCGGAAAGTTATGCAGGCAGACCAGCGCAGTTTTTTTGCCTTGGTCTGTGGCTTCTCTTGGAAAAACCTTTGCGATGACCTGCTCCACATTAACTTTTCCTGAGTTAAATTTCCAAGTTGAGTATAAATACCAAAGTGTGCATTGTAACACAACTTGTTGGTAGTATCTATCCCAGGTAACTCTGGACAATGAACTCAGTTCTTTCCCCCAGCAACAGTGGCTGTAAGACTCGGGTGCTTAGGGTACTCTTTTCAAGCTACAACTTGTGTTAGCAAGCTTGTTAGTCTTCTGATATAGTTG
The DNA here is from genome assembly GCF_015832195.1 of Motacilla alba alba. Taxonomy (NCBI): domain Eukaryota; kingdom Metazoa; phylum Chordata; class Aves; order Passeriformes; family Motacillidae; genus Motacilla; species Motacilla alba. The sequence continues at coordinate 60,509,432 of NC_052017.1, read as the reverse complement.
GTATGTGAACTTAACACACCAGTTTCTCTTTATGCGTTGGTGATGTTTACAAACTCCTATTATATTCTAACTTCCTTGTTTGGGAGTTTCATCAAGAAATATTACATATGCCTATGCATATGAATTCCATAACACACAGTATAATCTAGTGACAGTACCTATGATAACTACAGCATATTCCTAATAAGAGAAATCTTATACTTTCTGTTCTTTGAATAATCATTTTGCTGCCTATTTACATTTTAGAACTGGCTATATTTAATTTATGCTTTGGTATTTATGCTATTAATGAGTATGTGTTCCTTTCTGCTACTTATGGTTGTGTTACATTTACTTAAAGAACCAGAATGTTTAGAAAATAGAAAGAGGATAGACTGGTATAAAAGTACTCACTTCAGAAAAGGTTTAGTGGTTAAACGTTAAAACTAAACAAGAACTAATTGTGGTTAAGAATTAAACCAGGACTTGCACTTACTAAGGTACATATATGCACATTGGAACTGCTGAATGTAGAGGTGGACTGGGTTATTCTTACATTGGTTTTGAAGTTAGTAGCTCTTGAAAAGAAAACTAAAAAAAAAAAAAAAAAAAGAAAGAAAAACCAAACAAAACTTAAAATGAAGAGAGTTTATTGATCTGAGTTTGCTATCTTTACTGAGGCACCATGTCACTTCTTTTGTGGAACCTTCCTTCTCCCCACCTATCCCCAGTAAAATCAGTGGAATTTAGCTTTTTTTTTATAAAGGGCTCACATAATTTTTTTTTTTTTTGGTTTAAAAATCATGCTTACTGCATGTGCTTGTGGAACAATAGACCATGAGTAGGGCTTTTTAGATATGTGACATGAAAGCAGATCTCATCATAGTAAATTTAGGTGATACAATTGTTTTATAATCTCTCTACCAATGAAAAAGGTGTAAGGAGTCTCTGTGCACACATCATATTATGGTATTTATGTGTTATCAATCAAGACATCTGAGAAAACAGTATATTGGCCAGTATAATTCCTAAATTCATTATTTAAGAATCCTGAAAAATCAGGATTTTGATTTTACTTGGCATGTCAAATTTCTGACCTGACATGTCAGGAACTTGCAAGGTGACTGAGGAACCAATTCTTCTCCAGACAAACCCTTTTACGTTCCGTGAATACACAAGTATATTCATGGGGATAAATGCCTTAGAGGGGCTTTAAACTGTATAAGGGAGCCTAATAGGATTTAAAATCTGTAAAGTTGGTTAGCAGAGTTTATAGCCTACTTGGATGGCTATGGTCTGTATTTATTTTTCAGGCCAAGGTCAATGGTATAAATGCTGTTGTAAAAACTGCCTGTGAAAAACTGAAAAGCATACCACTGCCTGAGACAAGGCACTTTCAACAAATATTTGCATTTGCAATGTAAACTTTTAGAGCTGGGGCAGAAAAGTGGAAGACAACTTTTGCCAGATCTAGATTATAGCTCTTGAGTTTGGGTTGAAATTTTATTTTTTAAAAATTTCTTTACCATAATGTCACTCTTGAGAATTTTTTTCTTTTGTCTAGGAACTATAGTTGGAGATGAAAAGAGAGCATTTGCTTTCCTGAATTGTTTGAGCCAATGCCTCTGGGTGCAAAATGAGTCTTCTTTTTCTGAACTGGAATGTATAAAAATTTCTACTTGGTGCCACTTACTGCCAAAGTCACAAGGCCACTTAACACACAGCTTGTCACCAACTGCTTCCAAAAGGAATGGAAATGTCACAAGCCAATTATTGCAACATATAAATGACATAGTGCAACAAGACCATACCTGCATTCCAAAGTGAAATGAGATGGGGGATTCCCTTTTGAAACTCTGTGGTTACCTTGCTTGTTGTCTGTCTTCCACAAGAGGAGCCGCAGGGCAGGGCTGGTCCTTGTGTGACGCCTATGGGCAGCCACTGGTGGCAGGCATTGCCAGCACATTGCAGCCAGTGTTAAGAAATTCTAGTACCACCACTTGAGACTGGGTAAACTGAGCCTTCAGCTGTGTATCTGAGCACTGCAGCCATCTTACCTTGCTCCTTAGGTCCTCTTCATCCTCTTGATACAAGTGCATGCTGAATTTCAGTCAGACAAGAAATGTAGACCTGAGAAGCTGGGGCTGTGCCAAAGCTCATTTGGCATGCTCAGGGTCAGGCTGCTACAGAGGGGCTCACGGCCAGTGGGGAGTGGCTGGAATCATAAGTAAATTCAGTCAGCATTCATGTAATGTTTATACCAGGTTTGATTTACTCCAATATTTATTTCCACCAGGGCAGTGTTTTATTCTGCTTTAAACCCAACCCAGTCTCCAGTATGAGAGTCTCCAATATTACTTCTCTCCCTCATATCTGTGAGAGACTTCATAAGGAGAAGGTGGTGGTTCCCAGGTGATCATAGCCCTTGCAAGACATGGTTAATGTACAGTGGCTTTTCCCTTACCAGAGATGAACTTCTGCTCCTAACTCATGACCACTTACCACATTTGCTGTTCTCCCTCTTTTCATGCAGAATGTAAATATCATGGCAATGTGCATGTAATAAAACACGCAGAGCTTTTAATAGTTCATATTGTGCTGCATACATAGAAATGGAGCAGCCAGCAGATAAGAAACATAACTATATCATTATACAACTCTGCCACCACTCCTGAAAAGCTCTTGCTTCAATGGATTTAGCAGCATGTAACATAAGTTCTTCCTGCACTAGTCAGGCCTTGTATCTTGAACAAAGCAATAGAAAAAAAAAAAAAAAAGAGATAATTTAGAAAGCCCAACCACAACAGCATACCACCTCTGGTTTTAACTGAGAGATAGGAAAAGCTTTTCTTGTTGGCTGTTCTAGTTACTCAAGAAGGGTTTCAGAGTTTCAAGAAATTACACTTTTATTGTTTTAGGCAGGAGATAGAGACCAACAAACTGAACAGTCCCAACAAATTGCCCGCAGATGAAGAAAAAAAAGGAAAAGTTTAAAACAGCATTTTAAAAAAGAAAAACAAATCCCCAAACCTTATCAGTCCCTTGCAACATATCTCTAGACAGAGCTATGGCCCTTTTTCCCCCACATAAGACTTTTTCCATGTAGGGAGGGGCAGAGTGGCCAGCAGAGTTTGGCAAGATATTCCATTGCTTTGGAGCACATTTAGCCCTCAGTTTCATAAGTATCATGAGCAGCTTCAGCTTTAAGCTTCAGGCTTTTGTACATGCAATTGGTATTTTTAAAATAAATATGACAAATGTGATACATTTTTTATTAGCAATAAGTTACTGAAATTTGTTATTGTGCAAAGGTATAGATTTAGAGATAAGTTTTGCTTACTATTAAATATTCAAAGCCTGAGTTACATGAGATAGTTGGGATTTAAAGCATGGGATATTTTTCCTCTGTGCTGGCTTTTACTGTAGGCCAGTGAATGAATTTGGCAGTGTTTGTTTATCGTTTCTGGAATATGTCTAAACTTCCTAAGGCACATGTTTTCCAGATGCTAAAATGAAGACACCTAGCCTTTGGGGTTTTTATTTTTATCCTGCAGTGATGGTGTTGGAATGAGTGACATTCAACCAATAAGCTACATTTTATTTTTTTTTCCAAGGTAGCTGTAAGGGTATTATATAGGGAAGAGAACTGCAAATGCGTGAACTGCAGTTTGTATGAGAAACAATTGTCACAGCTCCTAATGCCAAGTGCAACAGACTAGAATAAGCAGAGCTGGAACAAAATAGAAATTAGGAAGAAGAAAAAAGGAGTGGACTCTGCCTTTAAATCAGTAAGCAGTGACCCTTGCAAGTATGAAACAACCCATAAAAGAGCTCGTGTTGCAACAATTCTTTGAAGGACCACATGGAATTAAGGTATTTGCATATCTCAAGAGGCTGCTAATTTTTAAGATGTATGTTTTCCTCTGCTTGATGGCATATATGCTGTCCTCAGCTGAGTGCTATTGTGCTGCATCATATTTATCATGTTTGTTGGAAAAGTTTAATTGAGCAAGTTTTAGCCAGAGATAAATATCAAATGTATTCTGTGATAAACTTTTGGGTTTGTATTAGATACCAGCATTTAAATTCTAGACACAAAACTATTTAACGCTCTCAAATGGCTCTTAAAGGAAACCACAGACTGTTTCTCGAGTTGGTTGTACAAGGAGCTGCTCCAAGGGACTTGGTGCTGCAGGCCTTGGAGTCAATAGCTGAGCTCCCACAGATTTTTGTGGTACAGGCACGGCGCACTCTGCCTTGCACAGGAGCCAGCTGAATTCAGCCCTCGTGCTCCGTCAGACAGTTCAAAGGGAGCAAAGCTGTCATCATCGCTGGCAAGCCCGAAGGGTAATGCGAGGACAGGGCGAGGCTGCCAGAGCAGTTCCCGGCGCTGAACTCTCCCAGGTCACTCCTCCAGCACTCGCTCCAGTGAGGCTCAGGCAGAGGCTGGGATGAGCGCCCGTCAGCCTCCCTGGGCTCTGGCTGGTGGGCTCAAAACAGTGCTGACCTTCAGGGCTTGTGTGCTGGGAGATGAGGGTTGTGCTTCCAAAGGTCAGCTTTTCTTATGTAACTTATTCCATCCCAACTACAGAAGTTTCAAGCATGTGCTGTGTGGGGGTGTGTGTAGACACAGTGAAGCTGTTGTTGGCCAAAGAGTGCTGGTGGTGCAGATAGCAGGGATGTTGATACCATTTCTGAAAGGTGTTATACCTGCATTCGAGGTAAAAGCTCACCATGTGCTCTGTGCACACGCTCCACCTCAAAAGATGCCCTGCTGAAAATTTACCTTTGCTACTGTCATATAAAGTGACTAAAAACCCAGCCCATGAATTTTCATTTAAATGTAGTCTTTCTAGCCCATGTATTATTCAAAGGAATATTATCTTATGGAGAGTCCTATTATTCAACAGATTGCATGAAATGTTGGCATAAACCTCTAAGTTAAAGAAGTAGTTACTCTCCTCCACCATGCCTATGCTATCTAATAATTTATGAAAAATTGTGTGTGTGTGTGTGTTTGTGCACATTGCCTGTGTGAGGAAAATGTGATCTCATGGCCCATGATAAGCCTTGAAGCATTCACTAGTGGCTCCGTGATAGGCAGGCTCACTCAGGATATGCTTTTTCTTTGACAGTGCCATGTAGAAGTGCCTTGATTAATGTTATTACTCTAAGGAATATAATAAAAAAAAATCCAGCCGAGCAAGAAAATTATTGTTACAATAAAAGCCATTCAAATGAACATGCTTATTAACATACCTCTCAATTGCACAGAGACTAAAAGACACAGGGTGTGTTCTCCTTTTCCACGTTGCTCTGCATATTTTGTCATTATGCTGCAGAGCTGTCGCGACTGCTGTCTCCTGGTTATGATTTTCAAATCCCAGTTGATGATTAATACCTTTGGCTCAGACACTTGTAAAAGGCCGGTGTTGTACCTGCATACATTTTCATGCTGCTCTGACAGCAGTGATGTGCATTGCAATGTGGAGGGGCATGGGGGGTGGAAGGGAACTGTGAGAGAGGTAGAAAGAGGGTGTCATGCAGGAAATAATTTTTTCGATACATTTTCCTGGTTTGTCAGGTTAACACTCAAAACCCACTAGAAAGAACACAGCACACACATAAGCACATCACATGAGCACTGCCACCTCTTATGCTGCCACCTTGTACTTACAAGCCTCCTAAAACATCCTGTAAGGAGATAAAAAATGTAGGATTCATGGGTAAAGGACATTCAGTGACCTCAGGTAAAAAGGAAGAAATGATAAGGGGCACAATTTCATCCAGATTCTGCTGGAAGCTCTATCTTTGTCAGGGAAAGATTGTTCCTGGGCCGTGTAGGGTAACACAAAAGATGACAAGAATGTAGTATGTATGCCTGGTGGCAATGGCAAACTTAAATCTGCAAAACTACTGATGTATGCTCATGGAACATAAATGTAAACACAAGTACAAAATTAATATGTAATTAATGAAAATGTTACAGGATCCCTGATATTCCTTAATTCTGTTTTCTTACTCTGCTCTATCTCTTCTTTCTGCCATCTTCACCTACTCCCCACATAGTCATCTTTCCTTTTAGTGTCTTCTGCTCCGTGGTAGCATCCACCCATACCTTCACAGGTTCCCTTTTTCCTCGGTCCCAGTGCCTCTCACCTGGATTTTTTGGGCCCTGCTCTCAAAAGGAAAGAATTTTCAAGGTTTTCTTCATAGTCGACTGTCCAAAACAAGCCTAAGGCACACAGAAATAATACTGGAGAACCGGTGTGCAGCGCTTTGCACGCTGGTGAACACGTAATACCTGGTGCTTATATTTTTGATGATGTAAATGTATCTGTGGAAAAACACAATGTCAGCCCCTTTTGGATGCTGAGCGAGCTGGATATTTGCCAACAATGCCGCTGCGAGTCGTAGCCTTCCCCTTTGCGAGTGAGGATGTTTGCTCAGATGGAGGCATTGTTTTGGGTTTGGCGGAGGCCGGGAGCGGGGCGCAGGAAGCGGCAGCGCCCTGGCCCAGCTGTGCCTGCCCTGCTCCGCCTGCTGCCAGCTGCCTGCCGCACGGCCGGCTCTGAGCGGGACCTTTTTCCGTGGCTACCTGCTCCTGTGTGCTGCTGGCCACAAATGCTAAGGTCGTGATGATTGAGCAGATAATCGGAGGCTCTGCTCGGATTAGGGGATGTGCGTTCCCACTGAGTGGGTAAACGGCAGCAGCCGGGAATGTCTCGGGCGGCCGGCGGGGAGCTGGGCACACCTCTGATGCAGAAGCTGCTTTTGCAGCAGGATGCAAAGGAGATCCTGGCAGACAGATGGCCGGCTGCCCGCTTTGCAGCGTGTCCCTTCAGACCTCAGTCTCAGCTCCTCCCCCTGTAAAAGCATTCATTATGTTTTGTCACTCGATACATTAGTTTGTTTTAATGCACTGCAGCCCCACATACGTTTAGCAGTCTCTTTCTGCTTGTTTTATGGGGCTCCACTGTGTTTGGAAATGAATTAAAGCATCTGAAAGGCTTGGCAGTTTCATTAGAGAAGGACGGCCCAATCCAAATTAGTGTAACTCATTTAAAATTGAAGTAAAATGTTTTAAGGAGAGTGATCTGATAAATATTGGCTTAAACTAATTGGATTTTCAATAGACAAATTACTGCATTTTTCTCATTACTTAGTGCTCTGTAAGGCTTTCACATAGCATGTGAGAGTTCAGTTCCCTGCTATAGAGCTGAGAAGGATGAGTGAAATCACTGACTGAAGATGCCTTCCAGGTCTTTGGAGGCTGGATGGCTCAAGGATGCTGTGTGGCTTAGCCCTCCAGGCAGCTCAGCCTGTTAGGGAAGAGATGTTGCCATTTTCCAGTGGATTTTGCAGAGGTTTGGGATCTTCATGCTCATTGCATGTGTGAGATGATCTGCAGGCTGCCACTGGCCTCTCCAAAAAAAAAGGTGCTCACCAGGATAAGCACAGCATAAAGCCTCTCATGTTATGTGTAGAGTAATCTGAGGTTTGCTTATTTGGGGGTTTTGGTTTTGCTTTTGTTTTGTTTTGAGGGTTTTTTTGTTTTGTTTTTGTTTTGGTTTTGTTGTTCTGTTTTGTCGTTTTGTTTTGTCGTTTTGTTTTGTCATGTCTTTTTTTTTATATAAGCAAAAGTAGTGTTTATTTCCATTTAATTTCTAGAGGACAGAAAACCGTACATATCTTTTCAAAGTGAGCTTCTATATTACAATAAGCTATTACTTACAACCAAATGTGATCTAAATAAATACACAATTGATGCATTTTTTTCTTTAAAAAGTAATATTATTGCAACTTGAATAATAGAAAAATAGAAATAGAAAACAAGCAGGGGTTCTTAAAACCTTATCTAATGTTGGGAGTATCATAATTTGATTCCTTCCAAAACATATTATCTGAAAAGAGCTGGCATGCATTTATTTGATTCCTCATTGGTACTTGTTCAATTCTTCTTTCTTGAATGTCAAAGTCAATGTCTTATGGAAAAAGGAGCTGCTCCGCAATAAGGTGTTTAGTAAAGTACATGAACATGGGGCCTGTGAAGTGAAACACCCTCTTGTTCCTTAGTACTGAAATGTTTGTATTAGCAGCAGCAGTAACAATGTGTTTTAGTGTCTGTGTGGTAGGAAATTGCATGTGGATGCAATTAGATAATATTGACAGTCACAATGGTGGGTATGCAAATAATACCACAATATTCTTCTGTCTAACTTCCTGTCTGGGAAGAAGTAGAGATAAAAAATGGAGTGGTGCTGGGAGGACCAGTTCTCCATTTATTTTTCTAATGCAAAATACCCTACAGCAGGGCATGTCTATGGGAAATGTGTTCTCTCAGTTTAGGAGAGTAAGCAGCTGCCTGCATGGCTAAGGCATACACATATACATTTTTACAGGGCAGATTTGACGTATCTCATATGCAAGCTTGACCATCCCAGGTCCAGTATCCTAGCTGAAAATGGTTTCATTCAGTGCACTGCATTTCCATGTGATTATCCTGGTGTGCTTATTTTTTGTTACCTTTTGAATAGATAATTTAAAATTGCTCTCTGTAGGGATGTTCTCTCTGCCTGTCTGCCTATCAATCTTTCTATCTGAATGCAGAAGTATTTGATTAGTGTATTTAAAGTAATAAAGATGTCAACAGTAGTGTCATATTGATTGATGTTAATTATAAGTCTTTAATGGCTCTTCTGGTTTGGCCACTCTCCTTGCAGATTGTGATTTTATGGTTAAAATAATGCCCTGCTGTCCACACACTCAGTCATAAATTGTGGTCTATCTTTCTTTAATGACTTTGCATGCAGTGGTATAATCCCAATAACATACATTATCTTTGGTAAAAGGAAGGCAGTGACTTTCATAGAGGTGATGGATGGATTTATAAGGACTAGCTAACAGACTGGCTGGGCTCACACTAGAGGCAAAGCTGTTTGTTCTGCTCGTGCATTGCCATAAGCAGAAACAGTAAGCAGGCAGTCTTGGATAAGTGATGATTTTCATTCAGTTCCTCTCTTTCCACTCCATATCATCAATAAAAGTTAAAGAAAAGGCTGAGATGTGAATCAGTCTAATTTCAAAAAGCAAACTCCTTAGTAATTACATAAAAAATCTGTAGGCATCTCTTCACTATACTGAACATTAAAGTAATGCAGATTCTTGCTTTCTTTCTCTTTAAAAGATAGAATGAATGTGTGTTTCACCTTACAGAGGTGTATTGCTTCAGTGAGGAAAATGCTACAGCTCTGAGAAAGGTCTCATCATTTCTGGTGGACTTTAATCATTTTACATGCATGTGAAAAGTGAAATGTCAGGGGAAAATGCAGGGATGTGTTCAGGGATGCCCACATACATATGGATGTGTGCCATGTTGCACGTGCTCATTTTTAAGTAGATTCACTATAGCAATTCTGAAACACCACCTTATTGCTTCTCTATCCATAATTTGCTCAGTGGAGCTCCAGCACAGCATGGAGAATCCCATCATGCTGTGTTCATACAGATAGGTGCACACAGAAGCCTTTCAGAGCAGTCTGTGCCCTACGGGGCCTGGGATATGACTAGTGAACCAGGCTAAAAAGATGGATATTTCCTTGCAACTGAAAAGTTGGGAATAGAAGTTAATTTGGAAAAGATACAGTTACAGAAAGTAATTTATTTGAACCCTAATCCTGGCCTTTACTGCTTGGTAGCTTACTGTAGTTTTACTGTGGTACATGATCGATAGCATGGAAGTCCAAGCAAATTATTAGTAAGGAATAGGCATTGTTTTGTTTGGTTTTGTTATTTTTGCTGGATTAAGATGGGACTCATGAATTAGTGCTGAGCAGAACTGTAGCACAAACAATGGTAAAATATATGACTAAATTTGGAAGCATTTGGACTGTTGCAGACTGCAGTTCCAGCACTGCCTCCTGTGAGTAGATGCCTTATACAGCTACTGCTTGATGAGTTGCTTTCTAAATAAACACGATTACTATTTGTTTATTAAACTGGAAACCTGTATCAGTTTTCCACAGAACAGCAACATGGATATGCTTAAATATAGCAAGAAAGTCAACAAATAAAATTAAATTCCCCCAAGCTCATGTCAGAGTAAGATATCAGCATTTGCATAAAAGGCTTTCAGTCACTTGCCCCCAAATTTTACTAGTATTAGTTTTTCTGATCCTGACAAAGCAGTGATATTACTTTGCCATATTCTGAAGCGTATGCTTCTAGAAGTCACATCAGCTGGACAGCATCTGGGTGGCTGATGGGCTGGGCAGGCAGCTGTACTTGCAGCTTTGGAGTTCCTTTTGGTACTGTCATGAGAGACCCGTTTGGTGGGTGTCTGCTGCACATTGCTCATGTGAATCTTTTGGGTTGATTTTGTTTTGGGATGGTGGTGTGCTTAAGCTGGGGTTTTTTGGCATTTTTTTGGTTAAATTAAAAAAAAAATTATTCTGTAATTGATCAGAATTTTTTCCTCTGCAGTGTGTGCTGGGGTTGGACTGTGTGAAGTTTTCCCCCAGGTCTTCAAAGGGCAGTGTTCCCTTGTTCCAGCCCCTGCCCTTTTTTGTTTACAATAAATTAGCAGTAGTTCCTGTGTTGGAGATGAAATTAGGAAAAAACACTACAAAAAAACCCAACCCCAAGGCTTCAGTTTAAAAATGCAGGTTAATCCTCCACAGCTTTCAGAAGCATTTCTGTAGCATGCTACTAATTAAGATAAGGTTACCATTTTAAGTTATACCAGGAATGCAATTATAGCTCTTACCAAGAACTGTAGTAATCAATTTTATACAAATTATTCAGACCTGGTAAGGTAGAATGCAGTTTTAATAGGACAAGAGAACACACTGTGGTTTTATTAAATATAATACAGATTTAAATTACTGCTGAATGTTGTACTGCTGTGCATTCAGCAGGAATCCATGTATCCCTTTCTAAAATATTTTCTTTGGTAGGATTAATTCAAGCACTTTTTCCTCTTCTCTTCCATGTACAGTTTGAACTGATTGATTTTGATTTTGAAAAAGAGATGTGTAAATGGATGTGCTGTAGAAACTGGTGTAAAGGAGTGTGTGGTATGCTTACCAAATGATAAAATGTTGACATGTACAAATGGGTACAAGTTAATGTCAGATGGCAATTTATGACCTATGTAACTTGTAGATGTATGTATTTTCTGCAGATACTGTACATAGGGGATCAAATCCATCTCCAGTTTAGGAAAGGTAAGAAAATAGTAGGCAGGTGAGAGAGGTCCATGTCCACCAAGCCCCCTGTGCACTGAACAGGCTGGGATGTTTCCATATCCTTGAATTTTGACCAACCCTCAAAAATTAAAAAAAAAAAAAAATAGTGTGTTTCTGGAAGAACTAAATTTAGCCATTTTCACCCTTTTTTCTTATCATTAAGATATACCTGTTTCTGAAAAATCATGTGCACCATAGATATGCAACAAACAATACAGTGTTTTAATCTCTGTACCATGTCCTTCTGGCTCTGTTTTCCAAGCAGAGAATGATTGTCCTTTACGTTTTCCTGAAACATTGAAACATTTTCATCTTTAACTCAATCACTTCTTATCTTTCTCTGGTTGTCTCTTTTTTTTTTCTGTAGCTGTGCAAACTGGTGTTCCTTGAGTTATACTCATGTTTTATAGATGTCTTTTCCTACATTCGTAAAGGTGGACAGCATTAAACTGTGGTTAACCTTAAGTGCCTGTGTGGACTTAAACAATAATTTTAAAGTTCAAACATTAAAATAACGACTGTTTCTCAAGTGTGCTTAAAACCTTGGCAAATTCAGAAGAAAGCTTTATCTGAAAGGAAGCAGAACACATGAAATGTAGCTGAATTCGCACTCCACCAGCCTTAATTGTCTGATGTAACAACTTAGTGATCTGTGAATAGAATTGTCTGTAAATAAGGATTAGAGGAAAAGTATTTATACCAATGCATTAGATTATTTCTTGTTAAGATGGGTATTTTTTAAATTTAGATATCTTTTGTAAGAGAAAGTTTTTCCTTGGATTTGTCACTTTTTTTTTTTTTCTTTAATGGGTGCTAGAATTTTTTCAGTGAGAACTGTAATCTTCTACAGTGTAGGAAATTAAAACCTCAAACTTCTTCATCCAGCAGTTTTGCATGAGGCTGTCCATTTAAAAAGAGCAATGTCTAATTAATTCTTTGATAAAATCTTCAGCATGTGGGCCAAGAAGAAACATATTCAGATATCTGTGATCATTTGAGTCACAGTACTGTGCTTCCCAGAGCCCATGTTATCTACAATTTTTTATTATCTTAGCTGCACTTACCAGCCCCACTGATCTGGAGCTAAGGCATTACTTCTCTTCATGTTAGCATGGATGATGCAGATATTACTCCTTAGTTTTGTGGATGGTTTTCCTTTCAAATACAACCATAATCCAGGAGAACAAAAATTGCTTTTCAATCAGAAATCTTGTTAGGTTTGAAAGAAAGAAAAAAAAAAAACCAGTAGTCATTGTGGTTTTGCATTTAATTTTTTACCAGTGTATATCACTCAGGTTTAACCTGAGTGGGGACTAAGCATCACATTCTTCTCCTCCTCTGGAGAAAGGGGGAATGTGGTATTGCTACTCTTTTTATGAGGAAAACCTTTGTTTTCATTGTGTTAGCACAGGAAGCTGGGACAGGGAAGTAGAGCCCTTTGGGGCTGAAAAGGTGTCGCTGGTCAACAAAGGCCACTGAAACAGCACAGGTAAAAGTCTGTGGTACCTGCATCTGTAAGGATCTATAAGTGTATATATAATAGAAGTTTGACAGTTAGTGACTGCAGCTTATGGCCAGATTCTGTAACAGAAGTACTCATTTTAATTTGGTTACCCTAACAAAAGGAATTGGTGTTAGGGGACTGTGGTCCAGCTGAGAGATGATCTGCAGGATGGCCTGGTGCAAATGCACACATGTCTCTCATTCTCCCCATTTGTTTAAAAATAGCAGGGGTTTGGTTTTGTTTTCTTTTCAGGATGGGTTGTTTTTGTTGTTCGTGGAGGTTTTTTGTTGTTTTGGTTTAGGCTGGTTTTGGGTTTTAAGTGCTTTAAAAATGTAATTCTAGAAAAGAAAATAATGTACCATTGTTACTCATTTTGAGACTAGTCTGTCTCCTGTCTGACTGGTAACTGTCAAGAATTTAATGTTTGGAAAATATTTTCATGTTGCAGGCAAATGCCCTTTCATGTTCAAAAAGTTGAAAAAAGGTAATTTTCTCTCAAAAGAAATCGGGTTTGCACATAGCACATCGGCATTTTTGCAGTCACTCTCAGGATAAATGAAAAGGCTGTAGCATTACATATATCAAGATATTTTGGTACCGTATGTGAAATTCAAATCCATTCAAATCTGAAGAAGTTTTTTGTTGATTTAAGGAGGGCAAAGGCAGCAGATTGAGTATGCTTTTTTGGAGAAGTACATCCAGAAATAGGTGTCTTTTTAATTTAGGTAATGGGGTGAAGATAGTTGGATTAAGAAGGCATAGTTTACTGAAAAAAATCACCCCTGCTTTCATGGAGATGATCCTCTGTAGGTTGATAGCAGAAAGATGTAGTTTAGGATTCATGCCAATTAGACAATCATTGACACTAGAAATGAATAAAGGAAAGGATACACTAAGGTGCTTTATGTTGTTTTCATTTCATTCTTAGTCTTGTTTGGGCTTATCCAGAGAGAATTCATTAACAGTGGTCATAGACCTTGTTAGTACAGCTGTAAGCTTACAGGTGAAGATTATTTTGGCATGCACAGAAATAAAAGAATTTGTGTTTACAGAAGGAATTTCTCTCTGCTAATTTGGAGGAGGGGGGTCGACCTTCATTAGCCATAAAATATATATGGGCTGATAGCATGGATGGGTGTCAACTTAATTTATTGTTAAACTTAACAGTAAACTGCTAGGTTGGTTAAAATGTCTTAAACAAGATCTCTAAATGTTTAAAATTTTAAGTGCTTAAAAATATCAGTGGAGCACCGCCTGTTTGTTGGGTCCAAATCTGATGAATAGCAAGATTTTCTAGTTTGGAGTCATGTTTTCATAGTTCATGTTTCACTGCCAACTGGTTTTGTTTTGAGATATTTTGAAATGCTTGAAAGCATAGGATGGGATGCCAATGATGGGCAAAAACAAATATTCTAAAGCTGAATCTCATAATGGTTGTTGGAGTCAGAGGGATTGACTCAACTTTTAAATGGCAATTGAGCGCAGAGACATTTTCAAATGACTCCTTGGGTTGGATGTAAGACCAGGAAGCATCCAATCTGTTTGCCATAGTTATTTTAAAGCTCTTTAAAGTGTTTTACAATTTGTATACAGTTAAACTTGTCTCCAGTTCACAAATTAATAACATGCATCTGAGGCTTCTATGTTGTTCAGTCAGAATAATATCTGTGGTCCTGACTCAGGAAAGGGTCTTTCCCAGCAAAGACCAGGGAAGTATGTGCTTCTGTCATACTGAAGGCAGTAGAAAGTAAACAAGAACTTATTACATGAGTCTAAATAGGTCTAATTTTAGGTTTGAATAAATATGCTTTTTTCAGTTTATTCCTTGGATTGTCTTCATTTCTGATAATAACCAGGCTTCTCACCTTCTTTCCTAAGCTCTGCTGTAGTTTGCTTTTAATTTTTTTTCCCGTGCCCCTGTCAGGAGGCTGTACTTCTGTCATGAATACTACTTGCTTAGTGCAGTAGCAGATGAGATGGGTTGCAAACACTTCTAAAAGTAATCAAAAGATTAAGGTTTATAGGTCTGTTGAAATATGCCTCCAGTTAATTCTGTGTCTCAAATAATGCCCTCAATTATACCATTTATGATATTGAAAGCACAGTGAGGTTAAAAGAACATTTATAAGGTTTAAGGCACAAATTTTAAATGTGACAAACACCAGCAGTGAAACAGTTCCTCAGTAATGTGGACATTTGCTCAGTCTCCACCTGTTTACAGTATTCAGTTTGGAACACACTATGTTGTATTAACATTTTCTACATGCTTCAGTTGTGGGTGTAAGTACTCATCTGCAGAGCATCAGCTAGAGGGCCTGAAGATGAAGATAAGCATACAGAACTTGTGAATAATTAGGTAATGCTATAAACCTCAGACAAGGGCAGAAGGGGGTAAATTATGTCCACTAAAATAATATTAAAAGTTCAGATGTGAAACAAAAAGAAATTATAACATTAGCAAATTTGAGTTCAAGCCTGAGGAGAAGCAAAAAGCAACAACCTGATGAACAAAATGTATGGTTATAAAGCTATAAATTCTGGCAACAATTCTTGTAAGTGGTAATATTTTCCAATAAAAATATCAATAGAAATGTTATGGTTTGAGGAGAAGGACTCTTCTTAGAAATGTCTAATATTATTTTACTCTACATTTGTAAAATGAGGTAAAATAAAACCAAGTAGAGATGGGAATGAGGCTTGACAGAGTCTAAAGTAACTGTTAGAAAGTGAGGGGGAGGAAATGTTAATATTAAGTGATGTTACTGGCTCTTCTCCCTAAGCATTTCAGCCAGATACACACATTTCACTTATAATAGGCATGTATTGTATGTATAAGTGCACATGAAAGCACACACATATATACAGAATTTATATATTTATATAGATATATGTATTAAAAATGTTAAGTGAGGTTATATTTGCATGTGTTCGTTGTACTGCCCAAACAGCTGAGTGACTAGAGCATCAACCAGGGTCTGAATGTGTGGTTATTCTCACTTCAGTGTTATGCTTTCAGTTTCTGGCAGCAGTCTGTCACACTTGCAGTTTGGTCCTTGACCTTCTATCACTTTTGGAAATGTGCCATACAATCTTTGTTTACAGTAACAAGCATGGAAAAACTGACTTCCTGACAGTAATGCTGAAGTCTAAGTTGAAACCACTCACAGGTGAAAAAACATAGCTCTTCCACTTTGAACTTGTAACGTGTTTGATGTAAAATACCCATCTAAAACTGGGCAGCCAAGGAAAGGAAACCAGTCTTTTGCCCAAGACCAAATATTAACTGCCTTGTCTGCAGTTTCACTAAGGATTTGGTTGTAATGTTTTCTGTGTGTTTTTCCTTGACGAGCATAAAATTTAAAATTGCCCCCCACCCTTCCTCTTCCTCCAAAACTGGTTATAAAATTTTTATATAGGTATGATATTAATTGGCTGAGCACATCATGGACTTGTAGCTATTGTATGTGCGGCTCTGAACTCCATGTAACCTCTTCATCATACAGCTTTCTCACAGGCAGGTAAAACACATAAGTGTTTATAGGTTGGTTTGTATGCATCACAGAATCATTGACTGGTTTGGGTTGGAAGAGATGTTAAAGGGATGATATATTTCCAACTCTCTCTGCCATGGGCAAGGACACCTTCTGCTAAACTGTGTCACTCAAAGCTGCATCCAGCCTGGCCTTGGACACCTTCAGGGATGAGGCATCCACAGCTTCTCTGGCCAACTTATTCCAGTGCCTCACCATCCTCACAGTGAAGAACTGATAGACTGCACAACTTCCTCCTTTCCTGAAATTTGCATCACTTCTCCCTAGTATTCTATGTTCATTAACTCAATACTAATGACTATGAGACTTAAAATAATTAGGGTAGCTGCATGAGGAACTTTTGTGTTCAGATCACATTCTCTTCTTGAAGTGCTGGTTTACCTAACAAAGCAACAGTTGAGTTCTGGAGTCAAAATCAAAGTCGTGATGCAGAATGAATGCAAATCTAATGGAAGATGTATGACACAATTCAGTGGTCATGTTTTTGGTAATGTAGCTTAACTGATGTGTTTTGTAGCAATTAAATATTCCAGAATTATGTCATAGTAGTGTTATTTTACACTTTCAAGAAAATAAAAGGAAATTATAAGATCACTGAAAATTCAATAAGTGAGGTAGTGAAACTCCTATTTTACTACAAGCTGTACATTTGAACATATACTTCCCTGTACATTTTTCAAATGTTATTTTATTTTTATGTCTTTACAATAATTGCAGTCCTCTACGTTAACTTATGTCCCAATGTGTTTTACACTGGCATATATATTATGCCAGTTGCTTTTGTGAGAGCAGTTTGGCCCCAGGACTAACTTACATGTTGGAATCAGTTTTTAGTAATAGAATAGTTAGAATAATAATGGAAATATTAACCTTAGGAAACTTCACAAATGCAGAGAAACTTGTATGTTTTTCAGTGTTGTTTATCATTTGGTTGCATTTGCATCAATATATCAGGTTTTGCTCAGTTAATTGCCGTATTTCTGCTCCCATCCAGGACTGCTGCTGCAGTGTTCTTTTGCACGCAGTTTGCAGACTTTCAACAGGACAAGCCTTAATTTACGTAGACTCAATCTTTTCAAGTATGTAGGCATTTTCCAGCATACAACAATCAAACATAGGTGAATATAGAGAAAGCATCACTCAAATTTTAAAAATAACATTTGTATTCACTCTGGAAACAGGTTCTCAAACATGAATAAAGAGCTGGCAAATACAAGCATGTGTGGCCAGTGCTGAAATACCTGAAACTTTGAGAGGGTAATTGCAATAAACTGTCCATCACACATCCATAGAAAATTGAATTAATTTGGGAAATTTTTCTAAGAGTAATATTGAATAGTCACTGAATTCAAATAAATTGTTCTGGTTTCAGATGACTGCGAGAGAAAAGTGCAGAACTGTGGTGCTTTACCAGTTTCTTGTCATGAACATCTCTGTGCTGAATATACAAAAACACCATTTCCCTATTTTTTTCACATTCATTCACTTCTGTAGTCTAGGCAGATTCTCATGTATTTTACTGAAAATTCTGAGAAGGTGAAACCATGGTTCTTTTTAACTGTTTGGAGAACTAAAGTGTATATATTTTTTTATGAGAAGGTAGTTAGATCTCCTTTCCAGACACCCTACAGCTCAGCAAGGAGATAGCTTTGTAGAAACCCATCAAGTAGCAAAGTTGTGATCACACAGAACTCCTCAAAATGTACCTCACCTTACTGAACAGGTATAACGTAGATAAATGGCTTTTGAGACTTGAGCTCTCAAATGACATTGACCTAAGTGTCTCTAAACTATGGTAGTGTGTGTCTAGCAATACCCTGTGGTCACTAAACTTCTGCTGGTATTTTGTGTGACATGTAGGGCTCTTCATGCCCTGGCCAGTAGCCAGTATGGCTCAGTTCTTAGACCCATGTGAAGCTTTGTGGTTTTTTTGCTCACTGACACATGTTTGTTTTGATTTGAGTCCATAAGGTTTGCATGCTTGAAGTTTGCTTTGAGGTTTCAAGTTCAGTGAAACGTCAGGTTTTGCCTGGCTTTTGGGTTGAAACCTCAAGCCTAATGATAATTCTTTCTTCATCTGCAGATTACAGAGAAAAAGGTCATTTAAAATTGAACCCAAAAGCCTGATTCTTGCTGAGAACCATCAAATATTCAACCGGACCATTCCCTGCAATTATATGTTTCCGTCAAATTGGCAACTCCACATTTTACTGATATATACACATGTGTGCTAGTGGCGCTCTACTCTGATTGAAAACATAGCATTTCTCCAAGTTTCTATTATTTTTCAGTTCCTGCTTCCTAGGTGGCACTGTTAAGTGCTACTCAGGGGTGGCAGCTTTTGAGTATAATAAGGAAAAACTTAAATTTATGGTTGGTTCTGTTTTTTCTGCCCAGTCTCTGCAGTGCCTGTGAGAGGCTATGCTTAATCAAGGTGAAGTTCTGCTTCCTTTGACTTCAGGAACTAAGACCCAAAGTGGAGCTCTTCTTAAAAGGAGAAGCTAACACCCTAAATGTTTTGTTTTCCAAAACCAAAGTTTTGTTTTCAGTGATATTCAATACATCACATTGCAGGGATCCCTGTTTCATTGGAGTACTGTGAAAATACTGCAGAAAATTAGCCATATAAAGAAGTATTTATTTTAACAGCATCTGAAAATTGCTCCACAAAATTCAGTAGCCTTTAAGCTCTCATGAAGTAAGATTATTTTGGGCTCTCTGTATATTGCTCTGATTCTTCATGTTCATCTACTGTCTACTCAGCTGCTGAATCTTTGCTTTGAAGCCTGTCCCCTGTGGACAGTTACATCAAATCCAACATAACTCATGTATCCCTAAGGCAGCACAAAGCTGCACTAATATGGAGCAGGATCTGTGATCAAATGTTTGAGAACAGGTCTTCAAATCCTGGCACCAATCCTGGGAAAATTTTTATTGATGACTTGTCAAGGCAGCATCCAAAACAATCCCCGTTCTTTCCAAGTGTTTCAGCCCAAAACTTTTCATGTGAACACAAACAGTAATGATCTCAACCCAAAATTCTTACCTGTACCCTCAGCTGCTTTGTTTAGACAGCTTCCAAGTTCTCCATTCTCTGGAGGGGAGAAAGTATGCTCTGGAGCTAAACTGAGAAAGTCCCATTAGACAGGTAATTTAGAGTCTGCTACTGAATTCCTTTGAGAGCTAACAACATCCAACAGAGTAAAGTACCTATGTTAGAGATTAGAAGAGGGAAGAAAGGTCGTTGCCCATGCTGTTAACTAAGCACTTATTGGGGAGTTTATCTGAAGCATAAGAATTATATTTGCAGGCACTATGTGCATAAGGCTGTCTCTCACATAAAGCCTTTCTTCAGCTAAACCTTTCTACATTTCTGATGGAATTATGACTGGTCTTTCTCTTTGCAATTCTTGCCTCTTCCCCTTCCTCCCTCTTCACTGACATCTAACATGACTGTGTATCCCTGGATCTTCCTTAAAAGTACATTCATTGTGTGCTTGCATAGGAGGTTTTTCACAAGGTTGTGGATATATATTTATAGATATATAAGGACCCATTTTTCAGGTCTGATTGAAAAAAATGTGTCTTGTTTATTCTGAATAAACTTCCTCTATATTGGTTCAGCCCTGATTCTGACTTCTGAGTGTAGTTTAGGTTTCATATGCAAGGGATCTTTGTGTTTTCTCCTGTTTCTTATGGGTAACATGGTAGAACACTGGAATTGTTATCAGGGTGTTCACTAGCATTTTAGTGCTTTAGTTAATAGTCGAAATGGAAGCATCTGGAGATTAAATGATAATCATGTGGTAACAATTTGGAGGTGCAATTAATTTGAGTTGAGCTTGCTTAAATTAATATGAAAAGTCCCTTCATTCCTTGGCACCCTCCCTGTGCTTTCAGTGGCAGATCTAGGAAAATGTATGCAATTCAGCAGTGCAGTGAAGGTTGCCTATATAAGAAATGCAAAATGAACATTTGTTTCCTGCATTTATTTTCATGGGGAGGGAGGTCAGCACCGGAAGAGGTTATGGAATCTCCACCTCTGAGAGTTTTCAGGATGAAGTTGCATTCTGACCTGATGTGTTGATGATATCCAGGGGTTTCACTAAGTTACCTACAGATGACCCTTCCAACATATCCCTGAGTCAGAACAGATAAATGAGCTACTGGTATCAAGTGGGAAAGATCATCAGCTCACAGAGTTACAAATTGCTGCAGCTCTGTCTCAGAAACTAAACTACAACAGAATAGAAGCCATTCAAAGCCATGCTGTTATAGTGGCTGTGGGTTAAAAGCCATGGGATTGGGCACCAGGATAGCTCCTCTCATCTTGTAATCTAAAGACCTGAAGATACATATTTTTCTGGACTCAGTTCCTGCCTCAGTAATGTTTATATTTTGGACTGAGAAAGTAATCCATAACCTGGATTCTCCATATTAGCTGACATAGCATCTGAAAGTACAGTATGATATTGATTAGCTACCGTCAGAGTTTGGGTATACCTCTACTGTTTTCCATCAAAGATTTGCCAGTGCTGAAATTATTAACCCCGCAGGTAAAAATGCCCTCAGATGACTGTGGTAATCTTGTGATTTCTGTGCATGCAGTCCTGCGCCTCTCCTAAACATTAGCAGCATTGCTGAGGCTGAATGCTGCTACTGGATTTTACGCAGAATTTAGGCAATTCCTAGGTGCAGCCCATCGCAAAACCTCTTTCTGAGAGGAGCCAATGAGAACAAGCTACAACTGCCTTGTGCAAATTTTTGCAATCTGCTATTGCGTGAACAGTTGGGAAGGTTGAAATCAGCACAAAAGAGCACTTGGGTTTTGCTCCGATTGCGCTTTCCTGTGTAAGGGTTAAGTATGTGTCTTCTGGGGGAATTCTGTGCTTCATCACCATTACGTAACTTCAGAGATTGAAATGGGATCCTTTGCAAAGCAGCTGTTTGGATTCACGGCACCTCTTTTCCTATATTTCCCTGACACCATGTACAGTTTCAGTGCAAAGAGCCAGGGAGCGCAGCGTTGTGAGGTGGTGCCCAGCTTTTGCAAACAAAGGGGACAGAAGACTCTGTGCCACCTGCTCTGTCACTTGAACAAATGTTAGGCGTAAAGCAAGCTACAAAACCGCTAACTGTTTGTTGGATGATAACTTTGTGATCAGCAATTCCATCGCTCATCAAGGTCAGCTTCTCTGCTTTTGTTTCTTGAGCAAGCCAGTCCCTCGGTTCCATGCTCCTACAGGCAAGATGGTAAAGCAGCCAAGGACGTTAACTGCTTGGTGCCCTGACAGTAAACAGCATTGCAGAGCTGCACGCCCTCATTCAGCGGCTGACAGAGGTGTCCAGATGTTTCTGCGTTAAACAGGGTGGCACAATACCTCTGCAGGAATTGGCAGGCAAGAACGTTTGCTTCTTGGCTTGGACTGAAAGCTTTTGAGTCGGCAATGTAAGGAAAATGTTGCCACCATCCGCAAACCAGAGAGAGCCCTGTTGTGTCCGTACATGAAAAAAGAGGAAAAAATTCTTCTGCTCATTTTTTCCTGATTATTTTGTGGACAGTGCACTTACTAAAATTACTGGTTAAGGAAATGGTGAACGCCTCTGTGTTTCTTGCTGTAGTCGCTCACTGAGTGTGGGGCTGAGTGGGAAAAGGAGTAGTCTTGGCAAACGGCTTACTAGTCTCAAATAAATTATTCAGAATGTAGGTTTGGATACAGATTGCAGGGAACGATAATGGAGATGGTTTTCTGAGTCTGTTCATGTTAGGGAGACATGGAGTATGCTTTTCAGGAATTCACTTAAGTGCAATCAGTTTAGAATAATGTAGCCTGGAAGTAATATTGCTGCCATCCAGCTAGTGTCTGTGGAACAGCATTCTTCTGCCTTCTGAAGCATTGGCATTGAAGATGGATAGATATGGAGATATTTATATTTTGAGCTGCTGTCTTTTTAAATATTTTAATTTTTTTAAAGGGAAATTCATTCTCACCACTAGAGAGGGGCATGTTTTGGTTGAGATATTCCCACCCCCCCCGAGTGAAATACTGGACCACATCAGCATCCGATTTGGGTGCGTCATGTGGTTTCTCATGTGATGCTGGTCTCACTGCGCTTTGGAGAGTGAGCCTTTGTGACTCCGCACTCTTGGACAGTAGCATCCAGCAACATAGGATACTTTAGGGAGGGAAAGGAAAAGAGGCAGCCTCCCAGAAATGCCCGAAAGCCCAGAAAAATAAAGTTACGACAATTTGTTATAGTTATTGTTTCTTCTTAACTGTTTTGGCTTTTATTTTTAATTCTCAGTCTTCCCTTTTCTCCGTTCCTGCAGGCATAAAGCTGCACCGTTTGGAAGAAGCAAGGCAGTCTTCCCTCACAGCTATGATGCTGCACCGCTTTCGACAGAACCTGCTTTTCCCTCCATTTACCTGGGCGGCTGCTGCTCTTTCTGCTGCTGCTGGGGCTGCTGCAGTCTTGCTGCCTGCGCTTCGCCCTGGCTTGGCTGACTCGAAACTCTCTCGTCTGCACATTGCTAAGGAAGAAGAGCGATGGAGCCGCGGATTTTTTTTTATTGGTTCTGGAAGCCAAGGGTTGCAATATGTGATGATTTTGGGGTTTTCTGTGGCGGGGCGGAGGGAGGAGAAAGGAAGGGTGTTAATCTAGGATAGGGTGGGTGAAAGCTTAAAGAAATATTATGGAAAGTAATCCAGTGCTCGACAAGGGCATCAGCAACAAGAATCCAGCCTCTGCTGCTCCAGAGGATTAACATTGGGAAGTCACAGTGCTGCAGTCGGGCTTCACCTCAGTGTTGTGCTGGAGATGGATAAATAAGGTATCGGTTGAATCTGCCTGTTAAGGCAAAGCCAAGGGAGAAGGAGAGAGCGAGCGAATGCAAATGCAAAGGAAGAAGAAACGCTCTGTGCCGTTTGTCTGATTCTGTGGATTCTCACTGCAGAGAGGATGGCATGATTAACAAAGCAGTGTATGGACGGAGGGACTGTAAATTGTAGCTTGAGCATTCCTGGTGCTGTCAGGGAGTGAACCGATCAGTTAGGTGGCTGCAGGAATATCCCCAGGGAAAACAGCAGCCTCGCACTCTGTGTGTATATATCTGTGTATGTACGTGCTTTTGTGTGTGTGTGAACATGTATAGAAATGAAAGAAAGACATTTCTGACCAATTTACAGAGGACGTTTGTGAGTTTGCTGGGTCAGACTTGATTGCAGCTTGTATTTTCAGCTCGAGCTCTACACCCATTTCCTGACTGAGGTGGCACTTTGTAAAAACAGATGGTAGGCAGTATTCTTTTAAGAAATGTGAAAGCAGATCCTTTCCGCTTAACACCTTGAAGCACTGAGTCTTCTGCACTGTGCTGCGAGAAACTGTGGGGTTTCATTTTCTCCATCTTAAAATCTCTATAAACACAGCTGTATTCAGTATGGTGAAAAATTCTATACTGTAAATAGAAATGTGATCAATCTAATCAAAATAAATGCATCCCAGATGACTTCTAGACCAGCTGGCTACCACAGTCATCAGATGGCTAAATCCTCAACTGAGCATTTGTATTCAGTGTTATACTTGCATCTTTTTATTTTTCCCCCTTTTTTTTTTCTTAGATTTTCAAAATCAGCCTCTAATTGAATAGGATTCTTCATATGTTGAGAAAAGCCAATGCTTTCATTTGGCACTTGATTTCTGTGAAATGTAGCTGGATGTATTTTTTATTGTGGAATCTGCTTGTGGTGATTTTAGAGCAGGTAGACCTATCACAGTACAGGCATATTTCATTTGGTAGGCATTTCATTTGGCCATATCTGAACAATGCAGAAACAGGGAAAACAAGCACTGCACTCAGCTAGCAGGGCTTGGCATGGATTCTAGCAGCTGCCTATCGAGAAAGACTGGGTTTTTTCCTTTCCTTTTTTCCCTTTTATACAAAGCCTTAGACCATACTGTCATACTAAAATGTGTATGAGGGGATTTCCCAATAGGCATGGTGAGCTACCCTGCAAGACGCCCGTCTGGTCCTTCCACTATTTGTTCCCCAGCCTACAAAAGCAGCCCTGTGTGTCGAATTGTATTTAGCCAGCTGTTGGATAGCATTCTTGTGCTGAGGGCTAAGGACTCTTATTACTCCCAAACTGTAGTTTTCTGTTTGCTTAAAGAAAAACAACTTTGGCAATACAGCAGGCTCTGCAAAGGAGCTTATGCCACTCCTATACCTTTCTGAATCTGTTGTGTGTTTCTAACTCAGGCAGTTTAAAGCAAGCAAGGAGGGAGGAGGAGAGACTCTGAACTTGCAGCTTCAAAGCTGCAGAGACGAGCAAAATGTCAGCAGCTTGTAATTAGGAGCCCACGGTTACGTCAGTGACTGTATCTCCAGGAATTGCTATGAGATGTGCGCCACAAAGCAAAGGAAGACTCTCATAACCTGGTTAAAAAGCCCGGCTCAAACAAGAAAGAGCAAAATGGATTAATGAATCTGCTGTGTTCCTAAGTCAGATGCGGATGGATTACATGCACAAGGTTTGCTGAATTCTGCAGCAGTAAAGACTGAATTATGGCATGCATTCACCAAAAGTGCGAATCCTTTTGGAAAAAATGCAGATGAGCAGTCTGTCCTTGAAAATTTCTTTCCTAGCTCTGTCCTGTACAGACAGCTGTATGACATGGAGGCATGCTCTAAGGAAGAGACCGGCGAGCTGCACAAAGGTGTTTAAAAGGAAGGGTGAAATTAGACACAAAGCAAGCCTGCTGAAATTCTGTTCTGGCATTACAGATTTGATACTGAAATACCACCCCAGAGGAGACCGGCTGGGCTCTGGTGTGGTTTATATTAAGGCTTCTCTGGTTAAGAGCGAGGGGGGAGGGACAGGGCTTCCTGCAGCATCTTGCAGCCATGCAGAAGTCCCCAGGGCTGTGGGAAGCAGGAGGGATGAATGTGCTCTTAAAGACACATGCCCAGATCCTGGCAAGGGGCTTTCTGACCTCTGCAATTATTTTTAGGTCTGTGATGGCAACTCAGCAGTGCTTAAGCAGTGAGATTGCAGGGGCTGTTTAATCTGCTGCAACTGGCCTTTCTCTGTGTCATGGCTGGGAGAAGTTTATAGGGCTTTTATCAATACCCCTCCACCACATCCAACATGCATGTCTGTCACTGTTCCCAAAGACCAGTTACTGGAGGTCTGATGTGGTTCCCTGCTCCCAGCAGAAGTCACTTGCAGTTCAGCTCTGTTGTAGTTGCTCTGTAATTTACCAGGATAGGTAGATTGTGTTATACAAACAGTGGGGGTGGGTGGCTTTCGGTTTGGTTTTGGTTTGGGGTTTGGTTTTTTTTTTTTTTTTTGGACTGTGAACACAGATTTGTAGGAGAAGGTGATTCTATATATTAAACCAATAGCTCTTTGAATTGTGTGTAGCAGTGTAGTATAATTTAAATATACTTACTTTAATTAATAGAAGGTTACAAAAGCTGGCATTGTCTAAGGATGTTTAATTTACATCTTAGGTTTAGTCAATGAGCATAACCTGCGGAATTAAAATAGCGTATTCTGCACAGCCAACAGGGTGGAAGGCATTATTTTGTTTGTGTTAGTTCAAACAGCTGGTCATTAATGCAGGCCCCATCTCCAGAGTGAAGTGCTAGTGGACATGAATGGCTGCCTGATTAATGCTGCCCCTCGACGGGTCCTTCATCCAGCAGCGCTGCTCGCAGCAGAATAATGCAGCGGGATTTGATTGCGCTCTAACAGGGTAGTATGTCATTGTGTCACCGAGCCATCGAGGTTATTATGGGGTAGGGCAGACAGACGGGACAGTGAGGTTACTAGACCGTGGCATTTTTAGAAATGCAGGGCTGACCTACTTAGAGTTATTCTTGCTGGCTGGCAGCTGCCTGGTGCGGGGCTCCCCCGGATAGGCTGCGGCTGTTGCTAGGGGGAATTAGCATGAATTTTTCCACATACAGACTCAGTGATTGAATGATAAAAGCTGACTGGAATTAAAGAGATTCAGTTCAGTATTATGCAGATTTATCTCCCTCATTTTTTTTTCTCTGTCAAATGCATAAAAAGGAGCAGAAAACAGTTTGTTTCCATTTATTTTTGACCTATTTTTTTTTCCAGGGAGGGCACAAGTGTTGTGAGGTCATAATTTAATACTTAAGCTGCTGAAATGATATGATAGTGGGCATGCATCTTTAATGTATGGAAGATTAAAATGCTGCCTCTCTGGAAGGGAATGAAATGAATATATTTTGTGTTCTGGACAGGCTGCCACCTCTTTTTACTTGAAGCCATGTCAGATTCTTTCATCTGGAAAGGGGAAACATATACCAGGTTTTATTGCATAACATTACTCTTAGCTATTTTTAGCTATCTGTACTTCAAAAAATTAGTCCTATTTATGCTAGTGGATGAAATTAATCCCCAGGCTATGCCTTATGTATGTGGAGACAGATGCCCAGGGTAGCTGCAGTGTTGTGTGTCATGTTCAGCTGAAAAGGTGTTTACATACTGCAGGCTTATCCGCACTGCATACCTAGCAGAGTGCTGGTGCCTGACATTTAATTAGATCAATTAGAGAACTCTTCTGGATTTCGGCATATTTTTGAGGCCCTGGTTTGAAATTGGAATCTCTAGATGGCCTTCTTTTATTTATCTACATCTGCCTAAAACAGTGTTATCTTTTCATAGAACTCTGTACTCCCTTAGGAAACAACTGAAAACAATACTCAGTGAAGAATCCTTTGATGTAATCATGAATATTTCCTTTGTTATTATCACTAATTATAGAAGATCTTTGTTTAAACCACTATTTCCCTCTGTGTGATCTTTTGCCATGCAAAGAAGTTCCAATTTAGTACTTATAATTTTAAGTTAAATATTCATGGCAATAGGTCATGACATCACACTCAAAGAAGTGGGAATTTTCAAAATATGAGACAGTGGGGACGGGAGAGAAGGACCCACATGCCTTTGGAATTGCAAAATAAAAAATGGGACTCAGTGCTGAAAAGTAGTGAACTCATTTTTGTCTGAAACAGTTTAATTTCAAATATTTGGATGAATGAGATACCTTTTAGAGGGGTGTGAACAGCTTGCACATCTGAGGTACCTTTTAGAGGAGTGTGAGCTGCCTGTGCATCTCCCTGGACAGCTAGATGCTTCCCTGGACCTAGAGCTGTCCTACCTTGGCCCCTGGAATTTATTGGGAAAGTATTACAAAATGAAACCAGAAATGGGGACATGAATTTGAATGCATTTTGTGGCTGAGGCAAAGCATTCAGTTCCTATAGATTTGAATTTCCCATGTCTTTTTCCTAGCATTGATTCATTACTGAAACTCACACCACTTCCTTCTCTGCTCCTTCCTGACAGTTTCATGGAGTGACAGATTTTTGGAGGAGTGAAAGTGAGGAGGGGCACTATTTGATGCCCAGTAATTGTATTTGCCTTGTCTGTCCTTGGAGGTTACTCCAGAAAGTTGTGGTCCCACTTCCCTCAGTAATATTCTCTTGATCAAAATCTGATGTCCTGCTCCACTTTCCTGTAGGATGCTGCTGGATGCTAGGCAACAGACAGCCTTTGTCTACAGCTGTCTCTTGAAGTTCTTGCCCTGGTTGGTTGTAGCCAGTTGTAGTTTCATCAAGTTCACCTGGGATATTAGCTGACTTGGGCTCCAGCAAATCAAAATAAGCATGCAATACCATAGGAATACAGTAGCCCATTTTGTAGAAAAAAAGGATTTGAGTGTTTGATATATTTGTTCTAAAAAAGAGGGAGTGCAAAGAAAAGCAAGGAACAAGATGCAGCACATAGAGTTGTGTCCTTGCTGTTTATCTGGATTTCAACACACTGATTGTTTGTAACAAACATCATATCAGACAGTTTAACAAACCATCAAGTGACATATTAAATATAAAAAATATAGTGCACCAGAAATTGTTCAATGTAAAGTTACCCTGATGAAAATGTCTTCAACGAGAATTTTTCCAAACAATTGAATATGTGAATGATGTGATCATAATACTTTGTGTAATTATGAGTAGCAGAAATATGGAGTTAATGAAACAAACTGAAAATCTGAGCTCTGTGTGTGTGCATAAGAAACTGGATGCCAGAGGAGTTTGAAATACATGTCTGTGTTGAAAATATTGTCAGTTGTGCACAAAAACCCATGTTAATTGCTTTCTGATGATCTCCTCTGAGGTTTCTATTCTTGCTACAACTTACACCTCCTACCTTGAAGTTTCTTACCAACAAAAGATTGTGTTGTATTTTTCAACATTCGTGTACTGTGACCTCTCCTGTGAGCTATGAAAGATCTATTATGCTGAGTTTCATGCTCTAGGGTGGCTAAGTGAATGCTGATTTACTGGGAGCATATGCAGGCAATAATTTTTTTCCCCATTAAAATACTCAGAATCCTGCCTCCATTTGCAGCTGTGAGGTGGCTGTACTGATGGGTCTATTCCTGACATCAAAGTCTTGGCCAGTCATGGATTTGCTGAGCATTTTGTGATTTTATGGCAACTTTCTGTTTTTCTGAAAATGATCAGAGGATACAGGATATAGAGCAACTCATCTAGATTCCTATGCCACAAGGAGTGAGTTGACTCCTAGCCTTTACCTCCTGCAGGGCCATACAGATCAGTTCTTCTGTAGCAAATATGTTTCAGTTCCAATTTCAAACCAAAAGTACAAGGAATTGTCTCATATTTCTTAAAAGACTGGCAGTTAGCACATTCCTTTTATTGCAATGCAGTAGGGAATACAAATGTTTAACAAAATAATCCTTGCAAGATTTTTTTTTCTGTGATCCATTAACATGGAAAAAAGTTCTGTAACAAATGCTCCTGTACCAGCCAGGAGCAGCATTATTGTGGCTCCCACATTACTGCTCTTCCTGCCTCCATGCGTGTGTGTGCCTGTGCACTCAGAATTGCTACATACATGTAGTGTGTGAGTGTGTATACAAGACACAAGCATAACTTACACAAACACAGCACTGATGCATATAGCATGCAATCACAGTTGTCTCAGTGTAGCACCAAAGCCTGTGCCTCTATATATATGATGTCTTTTCTATGATGAAAAATGGCTTGAAATGAAATGTAGGCAGTTCTGGTGTGTAGCGCCAGCAATTATGTTAATGCTATCATCCCATTCAACACAGAAAAGACAAAAAAAAAAAATCATGTTAATGTATGATAGTAGAAGGGTAGCAAAAAGGGTAGTGTGGTGAAAAATGGGGTGTACTTACATAGCTGTGTTTCATAACCACTTGTGCCTTTTGTAGATGTGTAGAATGAAATGTATGATAGGCTGTTTAAGACAGAGAGAGATATTTTAAATTATTGCTAATTCTTCCCTCCTGCTCTTAGGCCACACCTACTTCAAAAGTGAATCCAGACTCAGATCTTGACAGAGATCGTGACCCTGTTGAAACCAATGGCTGTGTTATTCTGGAATTCAGTTGGGCCAGGCTTTCATCTCTTGTATTTTCCCCTGAATATGTCTTTTTTTCTATACTCTTCCTCCAAAGTGTGGTGTTTCTGTTTCTACTTTTTTTCCCCCTCTGATCCTCTGAACATTCTTTGAAAGGTCACTCTTTTGTTGAGCAATTTACTATAAATTTGCTCTTGAGCAGAAAAAAATGTGGAGAAATATCACTTCCCTCCTGAGCTAGTAAAGTAGGGTTGCAGTGAGTCTCAATAATTATGTTTTTCTGAATACTCCTGCTTTCATCATAAAATGTTTTTAGTTTTTAATGAAAGGGAACAGGCAGTGAACAAAACAAATATGCCAAGGAGAATCTGGTCTCTTAACAGGCTGCAGAAACTCGGGTAATGAGATGGCTGGTGTCTTGACCTACAAAGCTAGGGCTCTTAGAAATGTCGAGGGAGGCAGAACGCAGCAATTTCAAACAAGAAATGCTTTCTAGCTCTCTAGCCACTTGTGCTGTTATCATCATTAAGGTTAACAGTGAATTCATTTACCTTTTTTTTTTGACACCTTAGTATTGCATAAACAATAGTCACACCAATATTCAAAGAAATTATTCATATGGAGGCAGGTATACCACAGTTATGTCAGTTATGTCTGGGTTTGCCTTGTTTTTCTTTGTTATATACAGACACAATAATTAGGCTCTTTTGAGGTCAAAATGTTTTTGATTTTTCAAAGTTGGAGACATTTGAAATAATGGCAGTTAGTAGAGGACTTTGGAGATAGATTTTTGTGCAGAATTTTATCTGCAGAAAACATGCAGGAGGGAGGAGGTGGTGCATGGTGCTGCAGACTTGGTATGGTTACAATTGAAACAAATGGCTGGTGAATCTTGATGTAAATCTCCTGCTCATGACCTCTACAGATGGCAGTGTATTACAGATCTCAGCTGCAATTCCTGCTAACACACACATATACTGTGTTAGCTGAACTACATTTGTTGGTGTGTCATCTCCAGCATGTCTTCATATTACTCCTTTACAACTAAAATCTACAATTGTTTGCAACTGCAGATGAGATCACAAGTTCCAGTCTTTCTTTCTTCACCATTAAATGGCAGGTAAGATTATGCACCTCAGTGAGTTTTCTGAATATATCCCTTTTATAAAGAAGCAGAAGTTCCAGCACACTTTAGTGCCCTATTTGCTGTGTCACAGCCTGTGGAACTTCTTTCCATCAAGGGTTTTATGTTAAAAGCCATGGAATCACATGCTTGCCTTCAAATTTGACTTTGGTTCCTTGGCATGATACTCACCAAGATTTTTTGCGATGTTTGTGATTGTTAGGAATTACTTGCAAATGTTGAAAACAACCTCCTCTTGTGCCTACATTTGTATTATCTGTTTACATTTGATATGAGTTTAGCTGAATATGAGACACAAAGATTAAATCTGATTCCATTCCTCTGAAATGTTTTCTTTCCCTTTTTTTCTGAGAGTAATCCTATTTATTTTAGAAGCAAGTGAATGGCAGGCTAAGGAGCCCAAATGAGCAGATAATGTTTGACTTCACAAACCAGGTATTCATGTTATCATGCATTCCTAAGAAGCAGGACAGGGCGCTGTGCAGATCAGCTTGGTTGTGTGTTTTCAAACAGCTGATCATCTGAAATCAGGGCTATAAGGCCGAGTGAAATCCTGGCCCTGGTGGAGCATTGGAGAGCTGGGGTAACTGGGGCACTCTCACTTCAAGGGGAGTCTCCAAAGTTTCAAGTATTGCCAGCATTTGGTTCCTTTCTTGGCTCTATGGCTTTCCGCCATAAACCTTGGCTTCTTGTTAACCTTAGGTAGTCCTGGGTGTCTCATACTTGTATGGACTACAACAGGAATTTGAAACATGCAAAAAAATTAAGGCAGACAGGATTTTGGAACAGCACTGCTGTGTAGTTGAAGATTTCTGGATGAATTGGACATTTCTGTTGCAGAGCATGTTAGAAGAAATGCACGGCAGTTAGAAGTTTTGGCTGTATTCCTGTGCTGCATAATGATGGAAACCAATAAATTAATTTAGAGCTGCGAAATTTTCTTACTCCATGGGTCTACAACCAGGAAAAAACACCCCTCTGTTCATCCACTAGATTCAGTTCTGCACAAGCCCTTCAGAGTTTACATCTTAGGTTGTCACACCTATTGCGTGCAAATATTTTTAAACATTCAGTTCGTCTTGTCATTGAGCTGGGAGGACTTAATCATCCATGATGATTTGTGAGTTCTGTGGTTATTTCTGGATTCTAGATGGTACCTGCCTTCCTGGTAGCCACTAGTTCATAATATAATGTAAGCCCCGACATATGCATTTTCTTAGAAAGGATGAAATGGATTTTTGTCACTCCTTAATCCTACGTCAAGGGGTAGAAAATGCAAGGTTTTTTTCTCTGTGAGCTGGACAGGCATCAGAGACTCTTCTCTCTCTTTGGGTCTCACAATCCTGCTTTGAAATGTCTTTTAAAGAGATGAAAAGGGTGTAGTTGCAGCTTTAGACCCAAGAATTTTTGCACATTACTGAAATAAATAGTTCTCCCTTTTATTTCAGGGTCCATGTTGAGATAATACACAAAAGTAAAAAAACCATGGTGGACTTCTATTTTATTGTTTCCTTATGTCCCATTCCCCCCCCTCCTTAATTTATTATTGGGGTCTGGAAAGAAAAGCATACTGAAAAGCCCCAGGGTATTGATGTGTGAAATTGAAGGTGTTGCTCACTCTTATGATCGAGCCACTGTGCCCATTGACAGGGCTAACATTATAAGAAATAGATTGGAAAACATGTACCTAAGTATGAAAAATTCCTTAAATTCAGGGTGTGTTCATGCAAAGTGAAGTTTCTACAGTGTGGAAATCATTAAACCTGATCCAGAAAAAATGCGAGGTGCCCCAGCCATTGAGATGTGAATCTCTTTAATCCGCACAAGCATTAGAAAAATCTGAAACATGTGAAAGTTCAAAAGCTGCAAAGCCATTACATGACTTCTTATTCATTTCTCAAATATTGTAACTTTCTATTGAACTGTAAAAAGACTTTTTCATATTTTTTTTCTTTTCATAAGCAATAGATCAGTCACTCACTAATGTGTTACTGCACATTGTGAATCTGAAAGTTTCACTTGGTTATATCTACTTCGATATAAATTTGATTTATTTTGGAGTATTTTATGCAGCATTTCAATGGTTAGTAACTTGCAGCTTTTCAGCAGTTGCTCTTAGGGGGGGGAAAAGGACATGACTGAGTTCATTTTTTAATTTTTGTTAAAAATCTCAAACAATTTCACAGTACATTTTGAGGTAATTAATGATTAGCTCTAACTTTGCATTATGTGAATGCATGCTAATTAAAAGACAAACCAATAAAAAAATCTTAAGAAAGTGAAAGCAGCACAAAATTATTTTTTTCATCTTAGCTTTGCATCTCTGAAGTACACCAAGAGAAGCTCCAAATCAAGTGAAAAGTTCAGAGAAAACAGTAAATTACTATTTGCAAAAGGACAGACTTGGTTGGTAACAGAAATGCTTAGCCCAAAGATTTCCCACTGCCAGCAACCTTCTAAAGTGCACATATGTCTAACTCCAAGGGCCAGAATATTTATGCCTGGTCCCAGGCTGTCTCCCTGCTGCTCCAGTAGCCAAACCTTCTGCAGAGGCTTGGGCAGTTTGACAGATCTGGCTTTCCCTCTGTGGGAATATTAATTTGTTTTGCATCTGCAATGGTAACATTAGGCTCATTTTTGAGCCTTTTGCCCTTTCTGTGGTCAGTTATACAGCCCTAAAGTTTTCAAATAGTTGTTTCTCACTGGGGTATGAGTTGTGCTTTAGGCTGTTTGCTTAAATGCAGTACTTGTTGAGATAAAGCTGCTGGGAAAGGGAGAGAGTCCCATATGTCTGATGGTTTTGTTCTAGGAGCTGCCAGGGATGTACTGTTACACTACAGTGTCTGAAACAATAATAGATCTTTACATATAGGATAGCAGGCTTTCTTTAGGGTAAGAAAATAATAGAAAGTGTCACATTGATTTGTCATTTGAAAATCAGCCACAAATTTTTGTCAGTGAAACTCCTGTGAGAAGAGAGTGTAATTACTAAAACCAGTTGGGGTTGGATTTTAAAATGGCAGGCAACTGTAGAATCTCACAAAGAGACTTTTTGAGTCCTTTTACAAAACAAAACAAAACAAAACAAAACAAAAACCAACCCTTTAAAAAGACAGGGAGAGGCCTGTTTTCCACATAAAAATAGTTGGCAACCTGACTTTCATTGACTTGCCAAAAGATGTATCAGAGAGGCTGAGGTAATCCACTAATTTCTGAGGTGGTGAAGAAGAAAGGTGAAAGTGGGCTAGAGATAGGAGCAACTACAGGAGCAGAGGGAAAGGTCAGCTGAGAACTCTGGGATCTCAAGAGGACACCACATTCTCAAGCAATATTCTGCATTTAGAGTTATAAAACCTAAGTAAAACAAATGTCTCAAACCTGTGCCAAGACCCAAAGAGTTTGAAGGTAAACATTAGATAAGAATTAGCTGTATTCATTCTGTCCTTTGCTGCCAAGGCCTCACAGCACAACAAAGGGCTATTGATCAAAAAGGTCATGTAGAAGAGGGCAGGGTTTGAAGAAACTGAATTTTAAAAAAATCCCAAATGAGACAAATACAAAAATAGTAACTTGGAGATGAATGAAGTTCTGCACATGAGATATTTCTCACATGCATTCATTTGTCTGCACAATATAGTGAATATCTATCATTTTCTTGGTTTGCACAGTGACATCTCCCTGAAGTCTCCAGAGCTTGAAATGGTGAGTATTACATGTATCCCTCTAAATTAAGTAGAAAAAGAAGCAAAAGAGAATATGGTGTTGTGCTTGGGTTTTCCTCTTGGTGCTCTACACATCTTGCACAGATACTTAAGGCTGCTCACATGTAAAATGGTAGCCAGTGGTGACTGACCTATTATTGAAGTATTTAGGATTCCCATAGTAGCAGCAACAGCTGCTAAGGGATAATATATGAAGAAGCTTCTGTTATCTTGACCTTCTTGACCAGAAAGGTTTTTTGCCTTCCAGGAGGTTTTGTGGTAAAGGGGTATAATTGTTTTAGCTGGGATCTGCAACTTGTCAGCCTCTCATATCCTGAAAAATATTAATAAAGGGCAATTTACTATGTGAGTGCTGCTGGAAAAAAAAAATCTTTAAAATACAAGAGATTCTAGTGTCATCTGCAGACAGGAATCTGCTAAGTGTGTTTGTGTTTTGGGGGGCAAGTGGAAAAAGAGCATTCCCTGTGAATGACAAGTGCCAATCTCATAATGTCATGTTACCATTTTGGATGAATAAAGAAAAAGGCCCATTATATTATATCTAACTAGAAAGCAACTTAACAAAGAAATACACTGTGTTGTTGGTGAGAGGAAGGATAGACTTGTGGTTAGGGCACAGGAGTTGCTGATTCAAATTTCTGGCTCTGCAAGAGACTTCCTTCGTGGCCTTGGGCGACTCGCTGCCACGCTTCAAAATGGGAGTAGCACCCAAACTGGAGAGAGAGATTTCCGAGAGAGATACCTTCCCATTGCAGCCCTCAAATGGGTACCCAAGTGGACAGATCTTCAAGATGTTGCAAGGAGATCTTTTGAAAATGTGCAATAAAAGTAGGAACTATAGAGTTTGAACACTTTTTTCTCCTTGTTTCTTTTCTCTTTCCCCCTTCCCCCTGCCCTCCCCCTCCTTTCTTTTTTCCTTGTCTCTTTTTCCTATGAAACTCTGGCTGTGATGCTGGTTATTGAGCATTTGAGAATCTGATCCTTGACCTCCCTTGGGATTCTGACTTAGTCATTTTAAGGCCCGGTTTTCCAGCTGAAAATGGAGATAACAATGCTTTCTTTATCTTACTGCCTGCCAGTTTTGTCTCTTTAGACACTGAAGCATTGGGGAGAGGGATTACCTTTTATAATATACAGGTATTTCACCCAAATCTTTGAGGGGGATTGAAAGAAATAGGAACTTTAGGCATTAGTGTGATGAAAAGAGGCACAAAAATGGTGGTAGAAGCAGCCATTTTGATTTTAATAAGTAATAAATAATGAGCCCAATTCAGTAGTATTAAAGATTGTTAGAGAAGACAATTTGCGTCTGAGTCAGGATTTCTTCAAGACTTGGGAACACTGAGATTGAAACTTGTGGGTTGAGCACATCTCTAACCAGAGTTACATTAGAATCTGTGTTGAAGTATGTTTTCAATTATATTCTGTTGGAAAAGTAATGCTGAAATTTATCTTAAGTTGTCACAGTGCTTCAAAGCATGGGCTTTTCCTCTCTCTAAGTTCTTGAACAGACGCAGGATGTGTTGTGGCAAAACTGTTTCCAATTAAGTTGATGCATTCTGTTCTTTAATGTTTCAGGACTTTAAGTTAAAGAAAGAGTTCAGAAGGATGATTCAGATAAATTTGCCTGGAAAGCAGTCATTTCCCTGAGTTTCTGGTGCTGTACCGTGTTGGGTCATCAGGGTGACACATAGCCATGAACTTCACTGATATTCTGCTGATTAATATTGGCAAGGGATCCTTCTCTTAGGCAAGTCACTGAATGTAAAAGTGGGAACTTGAAGCATCTGGGTTAAGGGAAATAAGTTATTCCAGCAAATTTCTCTGCTGCTTGTATCTGATCTAAATTTTTGCTTAAGTGTGACTTGTCTAGCTGAACAAGTATTTGGAGTTCTAGGGGTTCCAGGGCTTTCCACCGACTATCTGATGCATTGCTCTTCATTACCCATCATTTCATGTAGTGCTATGCTGAAAACTTCTGCCGTGCTGAAGATTAAAAAGGGATTAAGAGTGTTCTTCAGATAAATGTATGTATACACACAGCACATTAATTGTTCAGGTCCAATTCTCCAACTCAAGACAAATGCTTGCACATGTACATTTGACACTCTTACATGTCAGTTCTTGAAGCTGCCTCTGCACTCCAAGAACACCAAGAGTTCATCCTTCTGAACTCTGTCCCTGAACAACCTGCTCTAGCAGCCTTCTGTGTGTTCTCTCTCATGCATGCTGCCTCCATTCCTGAAACCTGCTGGGCAAAGGCTCCCCTGATGAACCCTAGCTAGCCAGGTTATGCTAGAACTTCATTTGACTCACTGATGTCCACTGCTTTGCAATGACTGGCTTGCTCAGTTCTGTTTTACCTCCAGGACAAATCTGGCACAACTCTGAATACATATTCAAGCTGACTTTGGCAAAGGTAAAATATATGTGGAAATGACAATGAAAATAAATCCCTGCATTTTCATGTACTAAAAGAGGAATGAAACTCTTGTGACATGAAAAAATGGTGAGTTTCTTCCTCTGGTCATTGTCCTGTTGCAGGAGTATGTTGTGCAACTGGCAGTCAGTGCTGAGTGAGTTTGAAAGCATTTTGTTTTGCTTTGTTTTGTTCTTTTTTTTTAGTCCCAAAGAATGAGGCATACTGTGGGTAAAGATACTGCTGAAGAAATTCTCCTAATACTGTCCGCTTAGCTGGAAGAAGTTTGTTCAGGTATTCAGTAACGCATTAACCATCTCTAGGACATATAAGGAAAAGTCTTCATAAATTCTGGGTAGTTTTTTTGAGGATCAAAAAGTTTCTTCAGCTTCTCTTCACTAATATCTTATCTGTGTGACCCTGCAAAGTCTTTTCACCATTACTGCAATCTGTCAGTGTGTGCAGTGACAGGGATTGTAAGAAGATAGAAGCTTGGATTTCAGTTTTCTGCTTGTTTTTGGTGTGTTTAGTACATGTATTAAAAAAATCAGGTAAGTCAGAAGCTTAAGTATCAAGTTAGTAGTAACTGTGAAGCTGCTTACACTTCGTTCTCTTAAAACTAGACCTGACTTTAGTATTCTTAAAAAAAAGTTTGAAATCTGGCACCTGAAAATATTAAAAAGAAAAATCCAACATAACATTGAGCCACACTGTAATTCAGAATGGCGTCCTTCTCTAGGCTTGAAAAGGCAGGTCAAACCTCTCTTCCATCTAAAATTTTAGTTGCAAGCTGTTTTAAATAAACTTCCTGGACACAGAAGATACTGAAACTTTGATGTATTTTGATGTATGAACCATGGGATAATTGTACAATTTCTGAATGATATTTGGTCATATTATCCATGACAAGTGTGCTGTTTCCCTTGTCTGTGTTTATAATCTTAGCAGTGTGTTTTTATCATAGAAAGAGGATATGCTTTTCTCTTTGTATAAACAAGAAAACTCAAGAAAAATAACCCAAATTTGACTGGGGTCCCCTTAGAACTCAGGGCAATATAATGCATGACATCTTAATGGAGGCAAAAAAAAAAAAATTAACATTTATATTGCTTAGAGAAAAAATTAGAATATTAGATCTCATTCTAAAAATCTGTGCTCTGGGCTGTGATGCCTAGGAAGGAGTAAATTTTATGTTCTGTGTAGAACTGTATACTGGTCTCCAATTCTGAATTAATTCTTGACCAGCTGAGTGTGTTCTGTTCACTTTCTAAACCATAGCAGAAATCTATTTTAGTGTGGTGTCAAGCTGGAGCTATTTGAATGAGAAAATTTAAGAAAAAAGAAAGAAAAAATTAAACATATTAAAAGAAAGAGTAGCAAAATCATTTGCTATAAATGAATGAGTGATCTCAAGAAATGGAGGAAACTTTCAAACCAATGAAACAAAGATATTTTAATTCAAAATCTAGTATATACATAGGAGTTTAATTGACATGCCTTATTATTTACTCTGAGAATCTATTCTGAAGTTATTGTGTTGCTTCTGTCAATGTCCTGTTTTCCCCAGACAAAGGACCATATGACTTTCACAACAAACACTATGCATTGCCTGATAATTGCTTCATGGAGAAGTGCAACATGTTTATATCATCCTTTCCTGCCTACAGGCCTTAAAACTTATTTGCAGGAGAAACCACAGCTGCTTTTTTTCCCAAAGAGCATCAGTGTTTTTATGACTGGTGACATGACTCAGCTCTAATACCAGTGACCTAGATCCTTGCCATAATGGGCATTATCTCAATAGTCACAGCACAGTCATTTGAATGTTTCAGTTTTGCACAAGTGAGACCAAATACAGAGAGATTATACAATAGCAAGCAGATCCCTAATAGTCAGAACTGCTGCACTGTGTTGGCATACAGCTTGCAAGAGACAGTTTAAATATTATCAGTGCCTTTTCAAGTTTTGAGTAAATAGGGCATAATATAAGTCGTAGGGATGAGATAGTGAAGTTATGGATTTTGCAATTGCTTAACTTAAATGAGACTATTTCCAGCAACAAACAACATTTATTCCTAGAAAAGAAAAGAGACAGAACATGACAGACATGCTGCCTGGTCTGCCTTTTGGCAAAAGGATAGCATTTTGATCCAATCCTTGTTGACTGGCATCTTTTACTTACCTGCTGATTGCTGCTTACAGTACTAACTTGATCTCAAGCTTATTGACAGAAGAGTGCATTTCTTGTGGCAAAAGCACACTTGCACAAGGCATTTGTGGCCAACACAATACTAGCAGGAGTGTGAAGATTGCCTGGTGACTTCAGGTACAGCCAGCAAACTCTTGCTGGCATATTGTCCCTCAGTGAGCTATTGAGGTTCCTAAAGTTACACATGCATCAGAAACACTTTGATGGCTCAGGGATTAAATTACTTTCATCTCTTGCCTTCATCCTTTCTTTCTTCCTTTTCCCTCTCCACTATCCATCTGGCCTTCCAAGGACTGTATATTGAGTTTTTGTCCTAGATTGTCACTGAGACAAGGATACACAGAGTTTCTGTGTGGGATTGTCTTGTAAAGGTCAGATTTTTTTATATCCTTTCTCTGACTGCTGCTCTCAGGTTTTTATCATTTAGGCTAAATACTTTCAAAGATAGCATGCCAACATTTTAAGGTGCTTGAATTGTTGCATTAATTTAAGATTTTATAAATAATTATTATATTGCATACAAATGCCTACCTTTTGACTGAGTTAGGACTGCATCTAAAAGACTAAAAATAGATCCATCAATGCCTAAGGGCTTTGAGTCTTTACATGAATTCATGGATGAGTTTACTTGGAAAAAATTGACTGGCACTGGAAAACAGAAGCTGGACAAAATTAACAGCAAATCCTCTATCCTCTCAGAAAAGTAGATCTGTTGACTGTCAGCTGCCCTAGATTTTAGAGTGCAAAACCTCTCAGACGGCTGCTGAGCATCAGTGGCTCAGAGAGTTGGGAAAATTAGCCTCTGGTTGTGAGCATAATTGGATTCCATTTGGAGAACTTTCAAAGTTTTTAATATTTTAAATATTTGAGTGAAGGAAAAGTGGTTTATTTTCATTGCTCTGTCTGAAGGGCTGGAGGGTATTTTCGTTTTCTGGTTTTAATGTTAATTCTCCTCAGAGGATCTTAGCATACATGGTGCTTTATAAAGGCCACCTTTTGTTGTCCTTACTGGAGCACCTACCTCCATGCACTCTTCTTCTTTTTGGAATACCCTGTAAATTTGGCAATAAAAACTGGTGCAGTGAGAGCAGTGACTCCAAATGCAGAAACAGATACCACCTCTGAACATGCCAAAAGCACACGTCCTGCTTCAACAGCCCTCCTTTTTATCATAGTAAAGTTTTAGAAAGGCTTGAGAGTATCAGAAAAGTAAAACCAGGATTGTATTAAAAAAAAAAAACAAACATAAAAAAAACTCTCACTAATTCCTCTTGAGATTCTTTAATGTTTCCTACATGCCTGAAGAGGGCTTATATTTGCAGCAGTAAGTCTATTTTCATCTCAGATATAGGGCAAAAAAAAGTTTTATTTTTTGTTTTTAACATTCCAAAGTGATTTAATGGGAGATCTTGCTTTTTTATGTACCCCAAACAGATAATAATTTTTGTCCTCTTTGATTACTATTTAATTAATAGTTGTTAATGATCCTTCAATCCTATATTTGCACGGAACACTACCCATTCCCCGTACATTCCAAAAGATGTCCATCAGGACATACATATTAATTAGGCAGAATTGTGTAAGCTTTCTTACCAGAACCACAAGGACCAGTCTAAAGATATTACATAACAATATCTTATAAGTTTAAAAGAATGTTCTCAATCATTTATGCTGAGAAAAAAAGAGGGTCTAAATCCTAAGAGAAATTAGATTTCTTGAGATCCAGAGCGAAAACATTCCACTTAGAAGTAATACAGAATCCTGCAATGAGTTATCAAACTGAAAAGACTCATACATGTCTGCATGTATGTGTATGCATCTCTATCTGTCTCTGCTTTTCCTCGAAGTTGGTTTAGGAGTTTGGTCTGGAACAAATGTAGCTGTTAGAGAGAGCTCCTCTGTGTTTAGTGAGGCATTGCACTGCCACAAATGCTAATTAACACAGGTAAGACAAATCAGCACTTCATTGATCACAAAAGAATTCAGATTTGATGTGACATGTAGGGGTAGAACAGCTGCATCCATTTGGGCATCAGTGTGGCTGTAAAATCCAGAGCACAATGTACTGCAAGGGAGAAGGAACGAGGAATTATTGTGTGCATTATATTCACAAGGACAAGTAATAGATCCAGGAGGCAATATGAGGGAGAGAAGTATGGAAAATGTTTACTGCCCTGAAAAAGTATTTAAAGGAATATTCAGAAAACAACATTTTCCTAGTTACACAATACAAACAGCAGAGGGAATTTTGAGATTTGGTTCCTAGGTATGTGGAAACTATTCCTGATTGCTTTGATATAACTCATGCTATGTGGCTTAAATGCGGCTGTGATAGATTTGCGGTCTGTGTCAGAAAGAGAGCATTTAATTATGTAAATCTGATTAAAAGCTACTGCATTGTAACAATGAAAATAACTAAAACATCTGTTAAAAATATAATGAATAATTTTTAAGAGCTGAAGATGTCAGGGTTAATTATTTGATTTTAAGGTTGAATTCCAAGTGCACTCCATCATCCATCTACCCTTTCTACAAAGAGTTTGTTAAAAAAAAAATCGGAGAGGGAAGGAAATATAAGTGGGGGGGAAAGAAATTAGTGTTTCCAGCAGATCTCATAAAACTGTACACTTTTTTTTTCTACTTGAAATTAATCTGCCTTGACATATAAGAGGTATTAAATATTATTTCTGGATTTATCGCTCTATACTTCCAGTACAAAATTTTACATTCTGTATTCTTTACAGACCTACATAAATGCATTTCTCTTTATCCATCTCCATACATAGAACAATTGACAATGATTAGACTGACAGAGCATCACTGTTTGCTCAGCAACAACTCCCATCCATCCCAACCCCTTTCTGTACTTTGTATCATCTTCCCTCTTGTACATGGCAATATCATTTTTTTTAAAAGCAAGTAAGTTCTGTGAACAGTTTTGAGTAGACTTTTGCTTCAATTCAGTATTTTGATTTGAAATTAAAGGATGTTTCTTCAGTCAAATTTCTTTTTCTTTGTGAGAATAGGTGAAGATTCCTCTGATCAAAGTTTGTGAGGCAGACTGACTTCATGAAGAAGCTGCTGATCTCATAGAAAAAGTGCCTGTTGGCAGAAATGCACATAAATTCATTCAAAAGTCTACAGGCACCTTAACTTCTGTAGATAAAGCCATTCCAGTGTTACTAGATTTCAGAGAAATTAGGTGATTTTATTTCCTTTCAGTCAGATGAATGAAATATGCTCTTATACATATCTCAGTGAAGATAAGTTGCTGTTTTTAGTAAAGATTTTACTCATATTAGTAGAAACCTAAAGAGGAATTTGTGCTATTTGTGACATTGAGCCAAATTCCTTTCTGACTATCCTCTGGAATATTTTTTGCTGCTTTGCACCTCATTCCCCATTCCTGATTGCTATCAGATAGACAGTTCCTCCTTTTATTTTTTTTTTCCTTCAAACTCTTAAATTGTCACCAACACAAATTAAAACCCTTTTCAGAAGATTTTTTTTTCTGATTTTTCCAGCCAAAGAAGGATCTAAAGAAACAAAAAGAAATAATTGACACAGAAAAAGTTGTGGAATTCACTGCAGCTGGCAAATTTGGAAAACCGATCTTTAAGATTTTAAAGTGAGAATATCCAGGTTTGTAAAGAACAGGCCCACAGTAATGTTCAATGTGACAGTTGCATTCTCTATGAATTTTCAAGTCCTCCAGAGGACCTGAAAATAAGGGAGCTGCCTGTCTCTAATGGCTTTTTCCTGATCATCACTTGCTGCTTTTAGAAACATGACAGTGGACCAGACATTTGTTAAGGGCAGGCTAATGCTTCAGTTCCTGTGTAAAGCTTTCCTTCTCCCCTTAAGGCCCAAAATTGCC
Source organism: Motacilla alba alba (assembly GCF_015832195.1). Taxonomy (NCBI): domain Eukaryota; kingdom Metazoa; phylum Chordata; class Aves; order Passeriformes; family Motacillidae; genus Motacilla; species Motacilla alba. Next base: position 60,466,330 of record NC_052017.1, on the reverse strand, counting down.
TGCACTGCTTTGCCAGTGTCCAGTTTAGACTGGAAGTTTTTTATGGCAGGTGTAATATCTTGTTTTTAATATCTGGCTTGTATGTAAAGTTGAAGGCATAGATAAACATAATGCTAGATACAATGAAAAAAACATTTCTGGGCTCATGAAAAGCAGGATGCATTCTCTGACATTTGTTTGTGGTTTACATCAGTGGTTGTCTATGACAAATATTTTTGTAGTGTTTTCCAATTTTTCTCTAGGTAGATTGAAATGGAAGATCTTTTTGTGATAGTCTGAGATGCTTTTATTATGTAGATTTTTCAAGTCTAGTGGTTAATTTTGGAATAGGAAGTGGTTTCTACAGCTTAGATAATAATACCAAGTGGAACTTGGGTGATTTTTTGCCTTTAATATATGTTTAGATGTATATGTGCAGGTCAGTATCTCAAAAATAAAAAGGAAATAAAGAATCTTTAATCAACAGACTCAAGGACTGCAGCCCAGAAAATTCTTATTTTTAAAGTGTCCTGTTGATAACAAAATGATTTACCAGTAGAGAGCAAAAACAAAATGATGAACACTTGTTTTACTGGAATACTTTAAAATAAACAAATCTAGTATTAATTTGTATAAATATTACTTACTATATGTTTGCAGAGATATTAAAGTATACATGCATTTCAGGATGACCACTCATGGATATTATCTGAAGGGCTGACAGGTTAATATTGCGGAGTGATTGAGCGGAAAATGGTTTTATTTCAATGGTAGTTGTTGAAGCTCAGTGTATAGGACTGGCTTTGGGTCCAGGTAGAGGACATGTGGAAGACAACTTGGAAAACTGCACATTAGACAACTGTTGTATAAAGGATATACAGGAGGGCAATCATTCAGGAAAACTGCTGAAATCAACCTTCAGACAGGGACCCCTTAAATGTCAGGGGAAAGTTCTAATATGGGTGTTAGTGGTATGTTGTGTTTCGACTGTCTTGAGCTTATGATGGCAGAGTCTTACCTGTGGGATGTGGAAAATTACTCCACCACACATGTGCTTCTGGCACAGTGGCTTGCAACATGCCAAGCTGCCACTCTTTTGTAAGAGAGAAGTATCATTAAATGTGGTGAGCCAATTTATTTGCAAGAGCCTGCTGGGTAATAGCAGAAACAGAACAATAGAAATGAGGCAGACCAGTGAGAGGAAGCAAACATAAATCTAAGATGCTGAATTCTAGTGAGACAAGAATAGCTTGCAGGATGAATGCTTCTCTTAATTTACGTCCTATCTCTTTCTTCCAGTTTTTCCATTATTCTGTAGGGAATCCTATTACTGATTCAGATCAATAGCAGGCTTCCTAAGGTATTTGTGCTCCTGTGTAACATCTTTGTTGGCAACATGGACAGTGGGATTGAGTGCACCCTCTCACTGCAAGTGTGTTGACAACACCAAGCTGTTGACACTCTGTGGAGCAGGGATGCCATCCAGAGGGATCTTGGCAGGCTTTTAGGAGTTGGGTCTTTGCAAACCTCATGAAGTTCAACAAGACCAAGTAATAGCTCTCAAAGTGTTTGCAAGGTCCTTGAGTCAGGGCAGTCCCAAGTACAAGTGCAAGTACTGGTTGGAGAATGGATTGAGAGCATCCCTGGGGAGAGGGACTTAGGGGTGTTGATTGGTGAGAAGCTCAAGATGACCTGAGCTTCCAGCTCAGAAAGCCAACTGTTCTGCACTGTGCCAAAAGCAGCATGGCCAGCAGATCATGAGAAATGATCCTCCCACGGTACTCTGCTCTTGTGGACCCTACCCAGAGTGCTGTGTTCATCTCATTGACCCCCAAAGACCCTCTTGGAAGGAGTCCAGAGGAGAGCCACAAGGATAATCAGCGGTCTGGAGCACCTCTTGTAGAATACAGGCTGAGAAAGTTGGGGATGTTCAGCCTGGAGAAGAGAAGGCTCCAGGGAAATCTTATAGCAGTTTCCCAGTACCTGAAAAGGGCCTACAAGAAAGCTGGAGAGGGACTTTTTACAAGAGAATGCAGTGACAGGATAGGTAAATGAAGGAATAGCTCTCAGAGTGTTCACAAGCTTTAGAAAAACTGTATGTGATTTTGCATATGGCTTGAGAAATTATTGATAGGTTTTCAGACAATGTTATGACTCGTAATTCTATTGTTGGAATGTTTAAGTTTGATTTTTGCTGCTTAGAATTATTTTGAAACAAGGGTGCTGTCAGGAATACCTCTTGAATGAAAATCCTGAATGAGAATACATTTCATCCATTCTGAATGTCATAGAAAATCAGTTTCTGACTTTTTTTCTGCCCTCAAGAATTCCTGATTTCCTGGTAACTCTTAGGCTTATTCTTTTAATCACTTCACAGCAAGTAGAGTTGATGGTTAGGGGTCTAGGATATTTTCCCATCCCCATAGGCATTTTCACAGTGCAGCTGTTGATCATGTGAACATATTCATGTTTCCTTCACAGCTGGCACCCTGCAAATGTCTATGCCTGGAGATGGCAAACATGCATTCAGAGGAAAAAGAGCTTTCTTCTTATATGGATGGCATGTCAATTTTCTGGAGGGTTAGGGAATTTGAAGAGAAGATAAGGATTTCTTCAACTGCATTAATACAATGCAGTCCATCAATGAATAAGAAGTGTTTTCTGCTGAGGTATGGATCTAGGAATATGGACAACCGAAACCCAAATAACTTTCTTGATTTTTATTCCCTTAAAAATAAAGGATTTCAGAACAATAAAGTTAAATGTTTCACAGATTTAAGATTTTTAGCTTGTGTCACCTTACTTTTTTTTCTTTTTTAAGAGATGCGTCTTTAAAACTCTCTTTTGCTGTGAAGTTTAATAAATTTTTGATGGCTGTCAGACAAGGGATGTGCTGAGAATGCTGACTATCACACTGGCCAACAGTCACTACTTCTTTGTTCTTCCATCTGTCTGTCTTTTTCTATTTGTCATTTTTTGACCCACTCTATTACTACAAGTGCCTTTCAGACAAGTAGCATTTTTGTAAGCTGTTTTGTACAACACCTACACAATTGCTCCTGATGCATGTCATCCACTTGTGATTTTTCTACTTATACAATTCTCTTTTCTAGCTAAAAAAAATCCTACAAGGTAAAATGAGATCAAGCCCCTACAAAACCAAATATATGAAATCTCATATGAATGCAATTATAATTTTGACAAGAGTCTAAAATGTTTAAAGCAGAATCTCTGAGGCATTAACTTCTGTCAGTGCTTGCTTCTTCACTAAAACAGAGCTCATGCTTTTATGCAAGAATTGAACAATCCAGTCAACTAATTAACTATGCCTTCTGTCATTTTTTTGAACCCTTTCATTTGAGGGCGCTGAATGTTTCCCTCTGTAACCTAGTGAACCTTATAGAAGACAGTGCATTGTCATTTGAGCTAATCTAACCGTATTATTTTCTCTGTTTAAGGAAATAAGGCTACAAGGACACATTTATTTTATATCAAATTATTCAAGTCTTTTGTCTTCAGCAAAGCTCATTTTAACAAAAATCTGATAAAGGAATAAATGTGTAATGATGAGTAAAATAATGTGTACTGGATAGAGATGATATATCTAATTCTAATGTTAATGGACTTAGTACCAGCAGACAGGCAGTTATGCTTCTGTGTTCTGCATTGCATAAATCACCTGACAGAATTTGTTCGGCTTATATGCCAGGAAAGTGGACATCTGTGTTCGAAGCTAAACCTTAGAACACATACCTGTTGCCACAATCTTTTCATTTGGTAGTACATGATCTACAAACACCACTGAACTAGTGATCTTTCTCCATCTGTTTCAACTGGAAGTATCCAGTCTATCATTGTTTTTCTGCTTGCCCACTGCCTTGCCCATCCTTTTTGGTACTTCTCACACCAGTCCTCTCTGGCTGCTCCTGGCAGTGAGATAAATGACTGTTTTGTAGTTGCACCCTCTACCTCCTTGAATTGTGAAGATGCACCATCCTTCCCACTACTGCTCTGAGGATGTATTCTTATCCTGTTTTAAGAGGCTATTAAAGATGAAATGAGCCTTAATATCTGGGAATAGTATTTTCTGCACTCATATATGGCACATAGGTACATGGCCAAATTGATTGCCCCTATACTGGATGTCTTGTCCTCAGAGCTATTGCCTTGGAAATAGTCCTTAATATTTCAAGCAGTATTTCCCAATTTCCTAGATATATTTGTCAGACACAACCCAGCTTCAGAATGACTGGTTTCTAACCATTGTGGTATGGTGTATGGCCTTAAAGATACAGGGAAATTGATTTTCACCATTTTCACCATAGCAAAAGGTTTTATTTTGCTAAAATATTTTTTAAAAACCCAAACCAAACTCACAATCGAAGAACCCTAACCTCTACCAGCTCCCACTAAATTTCAATATTAGAAACAAAGCACAGTTCTTCTCCTAAACTATGGGAGAAATTACATTCGTTTCTTGCAGGTTGCAGTTTGAGAAAGGGAGGGAAAGGAATAGTAGAGAACTGTCAGTCTCTGAAAAAAAAGTTCTCTTTCATACATAAAAATTCATTGAGAATAAAACAGATAAATTTTACCAAGTCATTAAGAAGCAGAAAGAACCACTGCAAAGTAGCTCTCTAGAATATAAATAGTGATTGTTTTGTTTAATTTTTATTAATTTTTTTTAAACAACAGCATGATGGAAGTATTAAAAAATTATTTATTTTAATGTAAATGCTAACATGTTAGGACTGATCTATCTGTTGTTTGGCAGAAAGTAAAATCGACAACTTAAAATTTGGTATTTCACTGTGGTATACATACAAACATTTTCATATATTATAAGAAATAAATATATTAATTTTTCAATAAAATATATAGTTATACCTTCAAATACACACACACACACATACACACATACACACACACACATGCACATATTTAAGGCATAAACCTGGTCTTAAAAAAAGTATGTCCCATATTTCTCAAATCATGTCATAGCTTTGAGGGAAAAACTGTATACAACTGAGAGTTTGGAGGTTTGAACAAGTTAGCAATAATAAGACAGTTTAATATTGTGGACTAATGAACTAGAATGAAAATAAATGTCAGATGAATAATTGAACATAAATATAAATAAATATAATAATAAAAATAAAGATCAGCAAGTCCCACCCATATACTAGTGCATGAAAGTGAATGAAGCAGAGGGGACAGCACTTCCCACAATGAAATCCAGGAACAGGTTACTGCTTCACACTACATTCTATTTCTGACAAGTCATTTGATAACATTGTGATTCAGGATCATATGCATTTCTTTTTATACATTACCATAGCATGATCTACTAAGCTTTAAAAACAGTTCTTCTGTGGGTTTTTTTTGTCCATTTTGTAGTATATGTTCTATTTTGCATCAATGAGGAAAGAACATTTTATACGGATTCATCAGGGAAAGGGCTGTTTTTGTTTAAGGAGATGATCAGGTTGTCCAGTATTTTTTGTCTTCACAGAAACAGGACTTCTCAGCTTGTGTCTGCACGAGATGAACTACACTGTGCATCATTGTCTTCACCTTCACATGGAGTCCTCATCTTCACCTCCCTGTGTCACTAGCCTCAAAGCACATGTTGTCTCATATCCACATGCATTCTGTCATGCCTCATTCTCTGAATAAAACCCATGTTTGGAAGATGGGAAGCCGAGGCCAGAGCTGAATTCTGTAGATACGCATAGAGGAGGCACTCCTCATGCAGATTTTCCGCTTCCTCCTTTTGAATGGTGGCTGTAGGAAGCAGCTGCCTTGATTTCTTCCATTTGTGCAAGACTGTGTTCATAGATATGATCTTGCAGGCAATGCTGCAATCAGCTCCAACTTCATGGGAGTAGATTCTATCTACTGCAGCAGGTTCAGCAACAGGACCATGAAGCAGCTTAGATGGACTGCAGTTGGGTGATCCAAAATTGTTAACACTGTAGGAGATGGAACTTAGCATCCAAAATTTCTCTGTTTTCCCTCTGGGTCTATTGTGGTGAGAATTGCTGCTCTCTGGAGAATTTGAATCAATCTCAGGGCATGGTGCTTTTCTTTATGTGTCCTCTGTTTGGAAAAGGCCATTAAACTTTTCTAATTAAATGAGTGCATATCAGTATTTTCACACAAATACATTTCCAGAAGAGGCGTGTTTGCCATTTGAACTACTGCTAAGAAACCTTTTTAGTATCTATTAGCAACTGTACAGACAGATTTAGAGTCAAGAACTGAATTTTCACAAGTCAATCCTGAAGCTTCTTGATTAAAATGTATTTCAATATAAAAGAAATCTGCAGTGGCTGACCCACAATAACTGGGTTTTGAAGTCTTGATTTACGTAACATCTAAACTTGCCCTTGTCTTTCCTTGCTTTTACGTGACAGAACAAACTATGGTTCTGTAAATCCTTTATAGACTCATCTTCTGTGACAAGATAATCTCATTGCCACCAGCCCAACAGAGTGGCAGAAGTTGAATCCCGTGCTAATGTCTAGTGAGTATCAAGATGGAGAAAAATCTCAGTGCAGCACCTCATATAGGCAATACATCCAGTCCTAGGATCCATACACATCACATTTCATCGTAACTTTTCTGTGAACATTCAGGGGAGCTGCAAAATATTTGGGTTATCTGTAGAGTACATTGCGAGACAAAATATTACCTATTCAGCGGGAAGAATTCTGATCCCCACTCTACTCTGTTCTGCTCTGGCAAAGTGCTTTCTTCCTATGAGATGTCTACTCTATTTTTCTCGTGCCTTGACTATGACTTGGTCTCTGCTGCTGAAACTTGCGACACAGTTGTCTGGTACAGGGCAGTTTGGGATGCATAGAACAAAAGTTTCCTGCTTTCTGCTTTCAGGTAAGTCAGGTCACTGTCACTGCCAATGATGTTCGCCTCTGTAATTTTTTATACAAATAAATATCATGCACTTATATTGGCATTGTTTGGGAATTAAAATATGGTATTAGTTGTTCATGGCATATTCCATTAGCCCTCCCTCTGAGGTCAACAGGGGTATTCACACAAGGAAGGAATCCAGGTCTGAGCTTTTGATTCCTATAGCATTCTTCTTTTAACCAAACCAAAATATTACTTTGTGCTTAGGTGATGTTCAGTTGCAGCTGAGAGATGATTGTTTTTCTTTCAGATTCCATTCACATGACTATTTTTTCATAGCTGATGTGGGTTAATTTCTACTACATGCTCTCAGGACTACGTCATATGAAAAGTAATATTTAGATAGCCAAATATCTGACACAAAAAGCATACGACTATCACACATACACATGCTTAAAAGTCCAAGAAATCACATCTCACTGGTTGCTCATATCTTTCCCTTTCACTGTTTGTGTTGGTTTACGTTCAGTAAATACAACTGCAGATCTTTGGCCTGTGTCATATGTCAAATGAGGATAAGAACCTTCAATACAGGAACTTAGTTTTCAAATGTAAAAGAAGAAGATTCCTAAATCTCAACAGTTTCCTTATATATCTTTGAACTACCAGATTATGCAGGTGTGTGTTCAAGGGGTAACTTGTACATACAAGATCCCATTAATGGCAATTAAACAATTTGTGTGTAGAAACTAAAATAAGGTTATGGCATGCCCTTTGGCATGTACACACTTTGACAGAGTAGTTGATGGAGTGAATATTGAATACCTCATCTAAGGATATTAAAATACAGAGCTGCCAAAGGTCACTAAAGCAAAGGATTTTATACTATTTTAAACTTATAATATTTTGCTAGATTCTAGCTATTTTATTCTGAGTGCTGTCTTGCTTAAACCAAATATGATAGAAAAACTGGATTTTAAAATTTTTTTATTACATTGCAAATGCTGGGAAAATTGTAATGAGCTAGAGTTTCAATTTGGAAACATTTAACTGCTCCATTTCTGTCTGAATTAACATATAATACCATCTTTAATCTTTCCCGTATTTATCACAGGAAATTATTTGCTTGAAAGATATACTTCTGGGAATATATTAATTGTCCTGTGCCATAGGATCACTTCTGAAAGGATTAAGTCTTTAAATATTAGAGTTCAGTAGGACTGTTCTTAATCTTTGCTGTAATAATAAATACTGAATGTCAGACCTTTTCAAAGATCCAAATTGGAAACGTCGTTTATCTCACTAAAATGAAGGGAAGCTCCACATGTGTACATATGAAAGTAGGGAATTGTTATTCCATATAAAGCTTGCAAAGATAATTGGAAAGGATTAATTTACTTCATGTGGCTTTTTGGGACATGTCTAGTCCACTGTGCTCCCAGGAAGCAAAGAATTTGGAAGTTTTTGCTGGTGCTGAATTGTCTTCAAAGTTTGCATTCTCAAGTATTTTTAGGTGTACCTATCTTGAAGAAGTGATTCAACCAAAAACCTCAGGTTTTCCCTGTCAGAAGCTTCTTCATACTGCTCCAGACTTCTAATATGAAATTTTTAATATTAAAATTTTTTGTCTCTTTGTTTATAGTATTTGTGGAATAGAATTTCTTTCAATAAGTTATACATAGGTATATGTTTACGTGTATAAAGAAGCACTAAGTTTTGAAAGACGCTGTCAATAGAATCAGGCCATGTTCTGGTTGGTTCAGATGTGTTCTGGCAGGTACAGTTTGGGTCAGAGAGGCTCAGACTGAGAGGCTTTTTTCAGTCCTGTGTGGGAAGCTGGCTAATCAAGCCTCTGTACTCTTCATCTGTGCACCCACAGTTTTACTTGAGTTGTATTTCCCTAGCTTGGATTCCTCCTACTTATTTAAAGCCTCTGGCTCAGCAGTCTAACACTGACTTATTTGTCCATGGCCATTTATTTCCCACTGCATGACAGCTCCATAAAGGTATTGTGCAAGCAATTCCCTTTCCAGCATATTTCCAGCTGGAGTGAGATGACATGAACCTTCTAGGAAAGCTGTGATATGCTGTAATATCCACATTCACCTGCAGCCATCAATTTTAAGGTGTTATCTCTGAAAAGCAGGGGGGATTCAGTGGATGTGCTGTAAGGGAATCAATGGAATATCCTCTTTAATGCTCTTCTGAGAATGAAGTCATGGTCTGCAGAAATCCAGTCTGGCAAGTGTGGTAACACCATGGTGTTTGTGGCAGCTGGAGCTCCTGTGAGATGAGACTCTGCAGAGTCTATGTGGCCTGTTGTGCCAGGTTGTGCCTGGTTAGTCCCCGCTCTACAAAGAGGTTTTCTAGAAACAAAATATCCAGGACTGTATTTAGACATGCAGCTTCAGGCAGCAAATGGAGTCCCAGAATTCCATTTGGAAACTCTTCATCTCTACAGTTGCAAGAATATTCTATGATATGGGAACATCTACTGGTCTGGTTGATACTGAGATACCAGCATTCAACTTCTACAGGTGCAGATCAGATCTGCATTTATCCCTTCATTATCCCTGCATGGGAATCTGCTTGACTGTAGAGAGTAGTTTCCTTATCAACTGATATTGTGGGAGATGGAGCCAGCCTCAGCTGCAGACTCAAGACAAGAGATGAGTTTCACATGTGATTTTGTGAAGTACTGTAAAAAAAAAGTGACAGCTACACAAGAGTGGCTATGGGGCTGTGAAAGAAAGTCTTTCTACCTATGAAACATCAGTACCTACAAAACATCAGTAGGTGATTTAAGATGTTCTTTGGTAGGAAAAAAAATTTTGATAGTTTATTAACTTATGTAATTACTTAAGTATTATTTATTAAATGCTGTCATGTATGATATTTACTCAATTTTAGTTGTGCAGATTTCTTAATCAATGGATTTGTGTATTGCAGAGCGCTATCTTGAACTGAAAGCTCAAGAATTAAAAAAATTTATCTTTTCACTCATTGAACACTGGAGGTTGTTAGGCAGCCAGTTTTGAGGAAATACAGGTAACTTTGTTTAGAAAATCTTAGGTGGTGCACGGCCTACACTAATTCACAAAAATGGCTTCATGGAGGATGAGAAGTGCCAGGATGAGAAGTGCCTCAGATCCTCAGAGTTCCAAATCACCAAGTGCTAATTGTATGCCAGCCCACAGTGTTTCACTGTGCCATCAGCAAGCCACATTGTCTGTTCTGTGGAAAACTGTTGCTTCTTGTTCTTTGTAGGGGCTGCACCTGCTCCTTCACTCTGGCGGCCACTCCTGGTCCTCTCCTCCTGAGTGCCACTTTACAAGGCTGGACAGTACACTTCCATGCTTGTTGCCAATGCACATGACTGAAGTGGCATTTTCATATTGGAATACAGTCAAGGCCCCTTAAAGCAGAGGGTTGCAAGTGTGAGAGAGAGATATGTTATTCCCTAATGGCTTATTACCATCCCATTTGCAATTCAGATCAGCTCTAAATTGACTGAAATTTTTAAACACATAGCAGACAGTTTAAACTAATGATTGTCTGGAGGTTCACATCTGACACGAGCTAAGCTTCTGCTCAAAACAAATTGCAAATAATTCCTTCCTTAGAGTCAAAATGTCACTTTTTTACACAGTGCATTGTTGCCAGATTTTGTCAGTTTTCTGAAAAGAAAAGGCACAGCAAACCCCACAAAAAACTGCTGAATGTTCTGAATTAGACAGCTGGGTAGCATTGGTATTGGTCCCCACCCTCCTCTTATTTACGATAATGTTTATATGTGCATGGATCCTGGTAGCCTGATGGAAAATCTTTCCCCCTGCTCCAACTCTCAGTACCCCTCAGCCTGCATCACATGCCCTGGGGGGTAGCAGCAGTAGGCCTGAGCTCCCAAATAACCCTCAAAGGGAATGGGATTCCTTGGCCACCAGCATCTCTTGCCCCAAAGCTGACAGGGTGAATGATGGACTCCCCTTCCCTCCAGGCATCCTTCTTGGCCCTCCTCCCTGTTACCAGCTTGCCTAAGCCCACAGAGTGCAGTTTCAGCCACAGCGCTGAAAGTGAGGGTGGCTGTGGTGTACCGTAGGGACAATGAGCGCTGCACGGACCCATGGACAGTGCTGAGCCTTGTGCTCTTCACCGAAAAATGCCTGGTGCTGGCACAGAGCTGCAGAGATGCCTTTTCTTCAGACTCTGGAGATGTAGTAAAGTGGGCCTAATCCTTCATTGTTTCCAATTTTCAGTACCTTGCAATGTCTGCCTTAAGCAGTATTTCAGAGTTTGAGTTTAATTCCATCAGGATTTCCAAGTCTTTAAGTCTGATGATGATAAAAAGGGAAGCTCTTAAAAAATATCCAGTGGGGTAGAAACGGTGTGTTCAGTTAGTGTTTGAAATTGAGTTTTCCTTGAAAGAAATACCTCATCTGAAGGGACTTACTGGAGAAATCTTTAAAAATTACAAGCCCATATAACTAAATGTAAATAGAGAAGTAACTGGTAATTTTTAAAGAGAAAAAGCTTACCTAGAGAGAAAAATCAAATCCACTTTTCTTTGATGGAATCCTTGTGCATTTCTGCTTTGTAGAAGCTAGCCAAAAGGATAAGGTTTGGGTCAGTCTCTCTTTTTTACTCACAGTGTTACTGGATCAGCTGTTTGTTGGATGTTACTTGTATGTCTGTATTACTTAGCTGAATTGTGGCTAAACCAGTAAAGGTTTGTTTTCCAAAAATTATGACAATGAACCCTCTTATGTTCATCACACTTCTTGTTGCTATTTATATTTTTGTCTTGAACTGTGCATTGATATACTTTGTGCAACACCTCATTTCTCATAAGCTTTTGCATAGCTCACACTTCATGTTTTCTCAGACTCTTTTCCCACTGAGCAATATTTCTTGAACTGTTGTTAAAATGGTAGTTTGATGGAAATTTTCTCATGAGAGAAAGTATGGTGATTATCTACTGAAAATGTAATTCCACTGAAAATTTTAATTTTCTTGCTGAAAAATGTAAATCCAGAATGGATTTCAATCTACACATGGGAAGAAATCCTAAAACATTGTTTGACTGGCTTGATTTAAGAATGTCTCTGTATTTGTGAGGAAGTAAAAACTGAAATCAAATGAAAGGACTTCTTTTTTTGCTAAATGTCAGCTTTCCTACTATATGGTCATTACAGGTGAAAAATTGTTCTCTTTATTTTTTTTTTTAAGGAGATGGTAAATATATTTTAAAAACCCCAAAACAACAAACCAAACCCATTTCTTAAGCTTTTCTTAACTTTGTGATCTTTTTGGGAATATCTACCTGCTTGAAACTAGCTCTAGGAAAGAGGTGCATATGGGTTACATTTTCCTTATGCCTTCAATATGTACAATTGAAATGTGATATACTTTGCATTTAACAAAAAAGAGCAACAACAAAGAAAAGGATCAGCTTACAGATTGTGTATATGGATTAGTATAAAATAAGTTTCTGCTTTCAAAATAACCTTATAAGTACCACCTCCTCCCACTATATAAATCTATTTTGTTGGAGAGTAAATTTAAGTGCAGTTTGCCCAGCTGCAATTAAGTATATGTAATAGAAGTATTGCTGATTGATTTTAAGGTTATAACTCAAACAAAATTATCTTTCATCTCTGAGGCATGTAAAACCACTTTTCATCTTTTGATTTGCTGGAGGGAAGGAATGCCATCCAGAAGGGCCTTGGTAGGCTTGAGAAATGAGCCCATGAAAACCTCAGGAGGTTCAACAAGCCCAAGTGCAAAGTCCAGCTCCTCGGTCATGGCAATCCCCAGCATCAGTCCAGCCTGAGGGAAGAATGGATTTAGGGCAGCCCTGTATATAAGGACTTGGGAATACTGGTGGTTAAAAAAATGAATACGAGCTAGCAATGGGCACTTTTAACCAAGAAAGTCAATCACATTCTCCATCAAAGGAAGTTTGGCCATCAGATTGAGCGATGAGATGATTCTGTCCAGTCTACTCTGCCCTTGTGAGATGCCACCTGGAGGACTCAGTCTAGTTTTTGGATGCCCCGTACAAGTACTGTTAGAGCCCATCCAGAGGAGGGTCACAAAAGTGATCTGCTGGCTGGAACACCTTTCCTATGAAAAAAGGCTATGAAAGCTGGGAGTTCCAGGGAGAACTAATTGTCATCTATCAGTATATAAATGGAGTGTCTTGTCCTGCAGTGACAAGGGACAACAGTTTTAGACTGAAAGAAGGTATATTTAGATCAAATAAAAGGAGGAAAATTTAAAAATAGGGCGGTGAGACTCTGAAACATTGCTTAGAGAAGCTGTAGATGCTCCATTATCACACGTGTTCAAGGTCAGGTTGAATGAGGCATTGAGCAACCTGATCTAGAGAATGACCCAGTCTGTCGTAGAGGTCTTGACAAGATGATCCTTCCAACCATGATGATCCATTTAGTGATTCTATGATTCAGTACATGATTTGGAGGTGTTTCTTGACCATCTCTCCAAACATGAAGTATATGCACTACCATTCTACAGCTTTGCTCTGGTCTTTGCCATGGTAAGATTTATGCCATGACAATAAAATATATTAGGCCAACACAGTAATTATAATCTCTTTGATAAAAAGGCTATACCAGTTATGGCATGGCTTGATATTAAGATGATGTGCACAGTGTAAATAATTACACAGGTACCTTTTCCCTCTCACAGCAGTAGCATAGGTTTTTTTCTTTTCAGAGTTATGACATGTGCAGGAAGGGTCTTCTAGAGGACCAAAAACATCTTGTGAACCAGCGCCATTATCTAACAGTGTATTAAAAGCTTCAAGACTTGGTTTGGTATTAGTCTCTTTGTCTTATATTCATCTAAGCTTTTCTTTCACTTAGATGGAATCTCAAGTGAAAATACAATAAATGGGTATCCTAACCTTCTTGAAAACCATTTCTGATCCTTTTGCTTTACATTTTTTATGGTGCCATACATCAAAAGCTAATCTCTCAATAAACTCAGCCTGTGTGTTGCACTTTCTTCCATCGCATGGCCCTTGAGAGAGCATGAGAGTATTTGCTAATACCATGAGGTATTTTCTAGTACAAGATGATAAAGAACAGAATCCTTTTTATTCCTCACTTTCATGCAACAAGGACACAGAAGAATAAATTCCTTAAAATAACACAAAAAACACTTTAGAGAAATGTTGAGCTTCTTATTGCATTAACACTGTCATGTGGACCCATGGTCTCTATTGCATGGGCCTCATAAAGATGCCATGCAAATCCAATCAATTCAAGTACCTTTTGTCATATTAAGTTATAGTACATGTGCTGTAGATCCAGGATGTTGGAACATCCAAAAGATTCTGAGGCTTTAGTTAGGCTTGGATAATCATCAAAAGCTTGGAAAGTTTTTTGTGCTATATGAACTATTTTTATCCGTGAAATCAGGCTGGAAATCTCCCAAGACTGGGTCCTGGGGAAGATTATTGTTATTTCAATCATCTGGCTAAAGAAAGAGCCTATTGTCGTGTGTGATTATTGGCCTAATCCTGCAAACCATGCACAATGCTTTCAAACATGAAGTCAGTAAAGGTAAAGCACATTAATATATATATGTATATATATTTCAGGAACTATTTCTACTTTAACAAAAGAGTGAAAACATTGGCAGACAGACAAGCTAATACTGTGTACCACACTTTCCTACTTGTTTGAATTATAAATAAACAGAGCAGGACCTTGTTGGGAAGGGCTCCTTTTTTCTTCTGCCTTAGCCTATTGTAACAGTGACTTGGTTGATGAGTGTGGGTCTACTAATTTTGGTTATAATGTTAAATATATAGTATTCTTATTTGACACTGAATGCTGGAGGGAGATAGTCATCTTGATAGAGAAAAAAACTCTATTATTGAATCGGAATATTTTTAGAGTTATTTATTTAGTGCATGAATCAATTCCCATTAATTGGGAATTGCATGTTGTCCATTAAGTATTTGCAAATTTCTCTGCAAGATGTGGTATATGGTACAAATGGTATGAACTTTCAGCTTCTTTGATATACTAGAGTGAGTGCTTTTAGCATTTTTGGTGACTCACACTGTCACTTGTGAATTAATAAGTGATCTGAGCTCTTCAGAGTAATGAACCCTATCATTTATTAAAAAAGGGAAAACTGTTCACATAATTAGTGTCGTGATGTTTGATAAGAAAATTCTGTTTTTGAGGAACTACTATTATTAAATATTGTCAGTAAATACTGTTAGTTTTTATGCTTGGTGAAACTTTCTGGTAGCTGACTTGATGAAATTTAGTGAGGAATTTGTGGTAAAAGTGTTCTTTAACAAATTTTATCTACTATGTTATAGTTAAAAAAAAAAAAAAAAAGAAAATATTGAGAATATTGAAAAGATGGGAATTTGCAGAAAAAGTTCTGTCCAAGACATGTCTTCCTAAATCCCAGAATGTTAGAATGGGATTTGTGGGTGATTAAAAGGGCATGAAAAAGAATTAGGGACAATGCAAGAAACATGGTCATTTACTTCTCTCAATGCACATTAAAATTGTAGATTGGAAGATGGGCTCTGTATACTTAAAAATCGCCTTGCATTTTTTTGTATGTTCCAAAAGTCAAATGGGAGAAGTCTCTGAATTCTTACTTTTTTCCACCAAAAATAAGGATAGTTTGTAATGCTTTCACTGTATTGAAAAAAAAAAATCAGAGAACATTAAAGCACCATTGCTTGTCTGTTTTTATTTACTCCTCATAGCTGAATGTAGGAAAGGAAACAAAAAATCACCATGACAAAATGTAATTTAAAAAAATAGTATTTATTTATAGGGATATATATAAATATAGCTTTAAAATCCCATTAATAATAGATACTGTTAAAATGTTATCTGGTAGTCATTGAATTGTTTGGAGAAAAAAAAGTTGGAAAACCATGGCTGACACTTCTACTGTTTTCGAAGACTGATGTTGAATTTAGCCTCATTCCTTAAGATGGATATGAACATGAAGAACTTCAAAAGAGTGTCATAACATTTTAAAACTGTTGGTTTTAAACCCTTTTTAGCGCTTTATATAAATCTGTGTGTAGCCAATTTTAAATTTCAGTTGAATTGATCATTGAGGCTCAACATCAGATTTCAAGATTTAGCAAAGTGATTTACAAGTCATTAAGAGTTTGTGACAGAAATAGTCATATATGTTGTTAATAGCTTTACAGATCAGCAAACCCAGTAGTTTCAGCGAGAACATTTATGCCTGTGATGTTATTCCCATGCATGGTTGTACTACTGGATTTTTTTTAGTGTATGGATGTATACATAAGTATGATTACTGAGTTTACATTTCTGATGTAACTGTTTGCTTGTATGAATTTCATTCGTAGTAAGCAGACTCTGTTTAAAATGTAGCCCTCAGAGAATTTCTGTTCAGAAATTAAATTTAGATGATGTGTGGTTTCTACACTGTGTATCCCTTGTTATCAGAATTGTGGATTGTCTTTGAAATTATGTTATAAAGGTCAACTCTATTGTACAGATGAGTATCCATGCTATAGACAAAACACTGGAGGCTTTTTGGAGGATCTTAAATGAAAAAGTGGAAAAAAAAAGGATGATAGAAAGATTATCACATTATTAGTTAAGCAGCTGATGACAGATGACTGTCAATAAAATCTTCCCTTATTGGCTTTAAAATCATCCTCAAAATATTCTGTTTGCTCAGTGGTTACCTATCATCCTAGAGTCCAAAAACACACATGAATAGCAAGTCAGATATCTATTTTCTGTATCTATGCTGCTCTGTTGAGTTTAGTGATAAATGCTCTCAGTGATTAATTGACTTAAACTTCCTATGATTTAGATTTCATGTCACAAAATGTTATCTTAAATTTAGTGCCATCTGTGGAAGTGTGAATATAATTTTAAAAGGGAACAGAACCTGTATTTCAGCTAAGTGGACCTTTCCTTTCCATTCCTGTCACCATGCAATCTTAAATGAACAGAAGTAAAGATAGTAACAAATTTTTAAATATGGGAAATTTGGGCATTGAATAAATAATTGGAAAACTAGCTATTTTGTGAAGTAGCGAGAAGTTAATACACTTGGAAAAAATGCTCATAGATATCAGTTTCTTTTACTTAGAAAGAGCATGTTTGTTTTCAGTTCAGTTTTACATAATGTAAGAGTTTGGCTATGTAATTTCTTGTTGGACAAAAGACAATTGTTACTCAGGACTTACTCCCTAATTAACAAAATGTTGGAATCATAGAATCATGGAAATAGCCTGGTTTGGAAGGGCCCTTAAAGATCATCTTTAGCTAAAGAGCCGATGCCCTTGTGGTCAGGGACATTTTTGCTAGACCAGGTTGCTCAGAGCCAGCCTGGCCTTGAACACTGCCAGGGATGGGACATTCACAACATCTCTGGGCAACCTGTGTCAGTGCCTCACCACCCTCACAGTGAAGACCTTTTTCCTAGTATCTATCTATTGATATTAAGGTAAGTATGTGTTTTTCTTACCAGCAGCCCTAAGAAATAGATTTTCCAATTGAATTGTGGCTTGAACATTCAGGGTCTGAAGGGTATGTCCATGGCAAGGAACTTCACAGCAAGGTGTAGATCCAAATGTATTCATGGGCTTCTATGTCTCTCTGTCTCTGTGACAGCTGTGATGACTCAGAATATTAACCAGATCACTTTTTAATGCTACTTTAGTTAAGCAGCTGCAAAACAGATAGCTTTTCAGTTGTTTAGATTATTTTTTTTTTGTCATCCCCTTGTATCTTTCTTTATGAAATTAAAAAACTCATAATTGTGCTAAAATAGGCTATATAAAGCCAGTGCATGCAAGTTTTAAACAGTTGTTTTAGCACTGTAATTTTTAAGCGGTTAATGAAAGTCATTGTTTTAGATCTAGTCATATAAGTGTAAAATTATGAATGTCTACCCTATTAATCAAGTTGCTTTTGAATTCTAAAGAGATTCTGAGGTAGGAGTTTGCTCAGTGAGGCATAATTGTTTTTCCAGCTCAATACAGACTAGTCCCATTATTCATGTTTTCTTTTCAATAAGAACTCGCACTGTAATTCGAAGCACTTATGATAATTACAAAGGACATATTTTCTTTTTATTTTTCCTTTTTTTCCCTTTCCTTTAAAATGCTTCTTTCCCCCCCCCTCCATTGGCATTATAATAAAAAACAGAATATCAAAACAATTTTAAATTCTAGTTGGGACACTTGCATTTTGCCAGGCAAATTTTACTCATTTTCTTCGACTGTGCTGTACAGCTGTGTGTTGTTTAACTGCTGTTGCATATGCCCCAGGTTTTGTGCATTTCAGAGCTTAAGAAAAATGTCAATTGTGGCTTTCTTACAAGGAATTTCTTACTGTAAAGGTGATTTTTTTATAGATTAAAATTGGGCTTAGTGTATACTTATCCAGAAAAAGCCTGAGGCAATCAATAATTGAAAACATGAAGAAATTAAGAGGCCATTATATATATCTATATACACAATTAGAAATGCAAGTATCATCATGTTCTTGGAGAAATGGCTAAAATGAGACCTTCCTAGCAGTTGGTATTGTCTAATCTCTTACGTCAATACTAATTATGGCTGTACTTATTCTGTGATGGTAATTAAGGGCTTAAGCCCTCAAACCCATCTTCTCTGGTGCTTCACTCTTCCTCTGAGCTATCTCCAACCTGGAGCAATGCAGCATGCTTGCCTAGTGGGAAGCCAACTCCAGGAGGAGCTGATTTGAAATTAAGCTCCTGTTTGCTAAAACTGTGTGATGAAGCCAAGGCTGAATTTATTTATTGCTTACAAAGACACATATAGGTACAGTCTACGGTCAATGGCTTCTGTTGCAATTTGGCTTCTTGCTTGCTGTGTGACTGTAAGCCAGATTTTTTTAAAAATACTCAATTGTTTTGATCTTTATAAATTTTCAATGTGTAACCATAGTGTTTTCAAATGAGTGCTCTAAAAACTTTTTGACGCAACCCAAAGTGAATGGAGACACATTGGGTTTGGCACAAAAGATACCTCAGCTCAGCTGGTGCCTTTTTATGGCTTCAAAGTTCTCCAAGTAACTGCAACCACCACATTGCTTGGGAGGACTGTGAAAGGTAGGTGGATATGATATGAGTGCCCATCATTGCCTTTTGAGACTGACTGAAACCAGTTGATTCCTTTGCCCTCAGATAGTTACGTCAAATATAATGAGCCTTCCCTTGGAAATGCCTTTTCTCATCAGTAGAGATGCAAATATATCTGTATCTCTGTCCTTAAAATACTGGGTGTGTCTTCTCTCTCCATGAATTGCATGGAAATCAAAGGCTATGTTAGCCAGGATGGATTTCTTAACCATCCTCTCCCCTGCTCTGACAGATTTTGTACCGAGTAAAAGAGTTGATAAAAGCAGATTGGATTTAAGACAAAAATTTTGCTTTAGGGTAGTTTAGTGTGATTAATCTGCCTTTTTATGACCCTGTTTTTTGTTTCCTCCCTTTTTGGAGATGGTGTAAAAACAGATGCAAATAAGAAATCCTGTCATCAGTAACTGGAGATTGAGATCCCAAAAGAGAAGCTTCTGTTAAAGGTATACACCATGCCATCTAGTTTTTATTTACTGATATCACCCAGTGTTACATGCTTTTGGATTTAGGAACATTTTTATTTGTAGCTGCATCCTGTTTATCACTGAAATGCTACTAGGGGAGGAGATTAGACAGAAAAGTATATTCTTGTCATACAAGTAGTTGGTAATATTTTAAAGCACCGACACATGTGGTGCTAATTGTTGCAACCAGAATTCATACAAGCATGCCTGAAAGTTACTGATGATACAGATTCTGCACAGTGTGTGATTTTTCATAAAGTGGCAAAGCATCAAGAACACACAATTAATGACTTCAGTACGTGATCAGGCCCATGACTACTCAACAATTGTTGTCGTGGATTAGGCGGCATTTCAAAACCTTGAGATAGTTGTCGATTTTGTGGGAATCTCGGCGGAGGCAGTGCAGCAGGTTGTAAAAGGCAAAGAGTCTGGAGTCTTCATCAGCAAGCTGCAGGGATGGAAGTCCATCCCACGGAGTGTAAATTTCATTTTCCACCTCCCCAGAGTGAACCTAAATACACAAAGTGGTATTAAGAGTAAATGATAGTGAGCCTGACTGGATGTAGAAGGTAGAATTTAAAATACTGTCCTTGAAGAATGTTAGTGTATGGCTTCTAATGTGCTTTCTGCTGTGGCTCACATTATTTCATACAATGTTCTATATCTTCATTCAGATTTTGAATGAATTTGTCAGATTTTTCAGTTTATTTTCCTAAAACATGTGAAAAGCATAATTATCTCAATAGTGTTTTAAGAGAACTAGTGCATTAACCAGTATTCAGGGAAACCTGACTTTGCAGAGAAATCAATTCTTCATTCATGCTTGGACTCATCGGGGACATCTCTCCCTCCATCTTCAAAACTTTGTTAAAACTTGTTCTTAGATGTTGTTCATGTGCAACGAACAGATTAGTCTCATCCCTCATCAGAAAAATCTCTCAATAATACATATTCAGAAGTACTGGCTTCATAAAAAAAAAAAAAGCTGAGTGATAAAATGACTTTATGACTTTTAATGTTAGAAAGCTACATGTGGGAACACATGTAGTGGGTTAGTATCTGAGCTGAAGACTGGTTTAGGTCTCCTTGTTTGAAGACAATCATTAATTTTCTCTTATCACATAAATCCACCTTTCATAGCAGGAAGGAAGTCTGTGCCTATTGGTGCTTGTGCACAATCCTTATTTCACACAAGTCGTACTTTGAAAAGACATATAGGAGAGCATCTGTGGAGCTGCTATCATTAAGTTTAAGCAAAAGGCAAAAAAAAAAATAGACCCACTATGACTTAAAAATATGATTTTACACTAATGAATGAGCCAGTCTTATCTCTTTTTGTAAATAATGTGAATGAGAAGGTGGTGACAGGACAACTGGAGCACCACCTGACTTCTTACTCTTATCTTGGACCCTCAGCTGTGCCCTTTTTACACATGGATGTGATAGAGATGTATTTGATTACACTGATAAATGTATTTGTAGCCTGGATGGTATAAGATTTCAGAGTGAATAGACACCTAACTGAAAGAGAGACCGTGAGTGATCTAGTGGAAAGTGGTGGATACAGTGATGGTGGCACTCTTTGTGCTGTTCAGCTGCTCAGAGCAGTGAAGTCAGAACCTCTTGTCAACATCTAACTCAGTGACAGAATGATAAATTCACCAACTAACAGAGGCCCCTTTAAAAATAAACAAGCGAGACCTAGTTTTATTCAGGAAAGCTTTCAATCAAATAGTGGCAACAAGAACTATTCAAGTATGGATTTTGTGAGACAACAGCCTTGTTGTCTAAACTCACAAGTATAGGGGAAGCCAAGTCAGACACAGAGTTCAGAGGAATCAGTGTGGTGTGAAAAGAGAAATGAAAGATATCAGGGCTCCTTTGTATGCCACGTCTTTGCAATACCCCAGACTCCCAGAGCTGTATTAAACACAGTATCTGTTTCCAAGACCTCTGCATAATACCTATTTGTATACAGATGCATATAAATATGCTGAAAAATATATATATATAAATATGTGCATTTGGAAAAAATGAGGATGCATCCTTAAACAATCAGGATTACAAATTGAAAACACTCAAAGATAGAATGACCATAGTCAGTCCTGATGATTACACCTTCCCTGAAGCATAACTGGGAGCATCATGGGGTATTCTATGACAATCATATCACATTGTTTCTTTAGAAATTGCAAGATAGCAGAAGAAATCTGAAAGAAGAAAGCTGAAAAGTTCTCAGACTCGACTACTTTGTCTCCCTTTTTTATCTTCACATCTTATCACATCTACTGTTTTCTTTCATATCCCAGATAGGGAGAGCC
This sequence comes from Motacilla alba alba, assembly GCF_015832195.1. Lineage (NCBI taxonomy): Eukaryota > Metazoa > Chordata > Aves > Passeriformes > Motacillidae > Motacilla > Motacilla alba. The sequence continues at coordinate 60,444,531 of NC_052017.1, read as the reverse complement.
TATTAATGTACGTGTCTTCCTTGAAGCAATTGACTGGAAGGGTGTTAAGGACCTACTTACCCGCCCAACTATTTTCTCCATTCCTTCTAGAAGTCGCTTGTTTTGTTCTTCAATCTCCACAGCCTTCCAGAGAATGGTTTCTGGAGCTTCTTTGATTCTTTGTACTTCAGAGGCCAGGTGGATCAGGGGATCATTCCAGGAACGCAGAACTCCCAGTATTAAATTCAGTAGGTCTTCATGCTGCTCACCCACAGTAAGGGAAGGTGGTTAAAAGAAGAAAGTTAAATTCCGGTAAAATTAGAAGGCATTTAGAGCAGTGTTCTCAGACATTGTGATTTAGGAACTTATTCCAGGATCTATCACTGAATGTGCCCTATAGCCCTGTCTTTGATATCTCTATGCAATTTCATTTTCAAAGTTTGTCATTGGTGTCATCACGTTCTGCAATATTTGCATGAGCCATTCTGTGGTGGAAAATATAATTGAATATTCTCAGCATTAAAAGCTAGCAAGCATAACTATGTCTCATCTCTGTGAAAGCAAACCCAGAGTTTCTTATCTGATTTTTGATGAACATTTTAAAATCCACTGATTATTTTTATAATTTTTTTTAAAAATTTTGTACTGACTGGAAGCTGCACATTATGGTAAACCATCAAATAGCTTTTATTGCCTCTACATAACTCATCTGTCCTTCCCTTTGAACAATAGTGCTTCCAGCAGTAGCTCTCTGGTTTTAAAAATTGTCCTTTCTTGTGGGCAATAGGAATTCATCAAGCCTATGGTTAAGTTTGTGGCAGTATTAAACCTTTTCTTCTTTGCTAGATGCACAACCCAAGGCTGTGAATTCTATTGCTCCCACTAGAATTTCTAAATGACACACTGAGAAGCTGGTGATACTGTGAGATTGCGAAGATATCGCCACCACCATGAAACTCATCAAGATTTTGCTCTGGAGCAGCCCCATTTTTACAGCTCTGCTTATTTTTTTCTCCAGAGAATTTTCAAATTGTATGTGTGAGCATAGACTGAACAAGATCATCTTCAGTGACGTTTATAATTATTATAAATGATGTATGTATGCAGTGTGTTTCTATTTACACATATTTTGCAGATTTTCACACTAGAGTCTTTGTATTTGGATGATGATGTGGCCACTTTAGCCTACTGGTCACAGAAAGAATATCTATTCAATGTTTTTAGTAATGCCAGTGTTTTGAGTTACTGGAAAACTATTTACCTCTGTCTACATACAGGAACATGTTTTTATGTTTGTAAATACATTAAGTGGGTATAAGATGTTTTAAGATAATGTTTAAAGGTTTTAGTGTTCTCAGCACTGCACAAACACTATAACTGGCATTGCTCCATGAGGTAGTATTTTAATTGGAATTAAGATGCAGTGATTAAATGTACCATACAGGAAAAGGAAAGGATGATGAAAGACACTGGTACTTATGGTATGGCTGTATGGTTTGTAACTTAGCATCTGCAAATGTTAAATCATCTTTGGCTTTTTGGTGCTTTTCTCTTCCTGGTGTTTTTATTCTGGTTATGTCCCTCTCACTCTGAAAGATGCTTCACTATTCTGTTACCCTCCTTCATTGCCTTCCCCTGCTCTGTCTAACACTGAATTACACTGGAAGTGGGACTTACATGAATCTGCTGAGCCTGCTCCTTATCTTCAGGAGTGGTTAAAGATGCAGTGTGGCAGCTGTTGACAGCTTTTGCAATGAAACCCCGGCCTTGGGCGTAGCGTTCATCCTGCAGATCAGCATGGACAGGTGTTATTGAGACAGAAAGCTAAGAGCTTCAGCTCAAACACTGTGCTAGCTAATTGTTGTTCCATAGCTTTTATCGCTGCTTTTATAGTGTAAAGGTCAAAAGTTTCTGGTGAAGCTCTAGAGTGGAACTGGCACCCAGCAAAAACAAATGTTCCACTGATGAAGAATGATGGGAAAATGGTATCTTTTAATAGAAGTGCTGGAGATCTCAGCAACATTCAGGACTATATGCCAATTTGGTCACCATTGGGACTTTCACCAGATGGCAGTTGTACTTATTTACTTATATGTTAACATATGTTTAATATGATTAAAAAGTATTAAATTGCAATTTTATATTTTCTTGCTCTCAGGAAAACACTACTTACAAATTCATTGAATATTTCCGAGGAGAGGAAGTGAATGTAGTGTGCAAGTTTAACTGCTCGGTCAAAAAGCTCCTCAAGGGAAAGCTGGCAATTGACAGATCCTTTGGGGCAGATTGGCAAAGAGGTCACTCCTTCCTTTGTCAGAAGCATGTGGGACACCAGAAGGGCCACCAGCAACAAACCTGTTCAAGTTTAAAACACAGTGAAATGGGTTCACATTGACTTGCAGGTGTGTTTAGAAGCAGCTGTCAGAGTCAGATGCTGGGTGATTTGGGTTGTGCTGTCACATGGCTCAGAGTACCCCCTCGTGCTGGCTCCGGCAGTGGAGGACAGACACACTGTAATTCTTTCGTCCTTTCTCCCCTCTGTCATCCTAATGGTACAGCAGAGCCAGTTACAGAGTTTGATGAGACAAGGTAACCTATGCTGTAGTGTGCAGTGTATTCTGAAGTCTCTTACTATGTGTCCGGCTTTAAAACAGAGTGATAAACAGAAGAAAAAACAAATCAAACTTCTTCACAGTGCAAATATAGATACATACATATATTTGCACAGATATATAGCTTTGGAAAATAGATTGGTCTTTTTTTCTTACTTACTTTCTTCTTTTTTTCTTTCCCTCCTCCTCCTCCCAGAGGTCCGTTTCTTCTTTGCAAACATTTGGAGTTAAAATTAATTTTTGTGGGAGGGTGGTTAGGTCAGTCTTAAGGCTGTGATTGTCCTGGGAGTTCCTTCAAAAGATTTCCAGCAGCTGTGCTTCTTTGCTCTTTAGAGTTTAACCCTAAATTTCCTACTTCTAAGAAATCAGTGATAGTTTTGTCTTTTCTCCTGGGCTTCTGAAACTGATATAGAGGACTTCTCATTATCTAAAGCATAAAACCTCATCTGCTTAAAACCTTTCATGTTAGCTTAGCAGAGTTAAATTTTTTATTAAGTGAAATAAAATATACAGAGAAAAGCAATGGCAAATAATTAAAACATTTGGTAAATGAATGGACTTGTTCTGAGACTTTTACTTCTGGAAATTGACCTGTTACCTATATTGGTTCACTAGACTTATTTAAAATGCTCAAATAAAGTCTGCTTCATAAATCAGCAAAACTATCCCTAAGGATGTCATGTGATAAGTTTCTTTCTAGGTCTACATTCAAAAACAGTATATTTACACAATATTGAAGTAAGCCTTCTTCCTCCCTCATAAGCAAGGTACACGCTGGATGCTGCATTTAGGAAACTACTCTAAGGAATACCTTTGAGACAACCTGAGACTTGTTGGCTTGGATAGTTGATGAACGTTTTGAAAACGTTAATTTCAAAGTTACCACATCACCTCTAGATTTGTGGGTAATGGCATTTAGTCATAGCCGTCTGAGTGGTGCAGCAAACCAGTCTTGATCCAAACTTTCACGTGCAGGTGTGACACCCCTAAAGCTAATTTTTTGTGACATCACCCAATGCAAAGGTACTCTTAGAAGACAAAAGACATCAAGCTCCTTTCTTCAGGTTTTTCCCTAACTGCAAAATTATGTGGCTGGAAGACCTCAGTTTTTAGATCTGTTACATTTCAGATGCCTCCTAATTCAATTGAAATGGAAAGTATAAAAATTATCAGCAGGTGAATGTCAAAATTCTTACCTTTCAGTGAAGCCCCCCTGGTGCTCATGGTCGGCATCCTGGATGATGACTTTCTCTACCAGAAAGGCACCTCAATAATTGCTGCTATTCTCTGCACATACCACTTTTATATACACCATCGAGGGTCCATTTTGCATATATTCAGCAGGTTGTGGAGTTTGCCTCGATAATTACAAACATCAAATTGCCTTTCTTCCACATTCATATTCAGTATTTTTTGGTTCTTTTTTTTTTTTAATTTTAGCTGTGAGGGGGAATTTCATTAATAAGTTGAGCTGTGGGATCCCAAGTATGATTGAATGAAGACAGTGCCAATATTTTGCCCTGAATGATGTGAAAATGCCATTGATCTTGGAAATCTCCAGTTCTGAGACAGATATTCTCAATGTTTCTAGCCTGCCGTTCCCACTCCCCGTGATAGTCTTCTCACACATCCTTGTTGCTTCAGCCATCTAAGCTTGCTTACATTAAAATTCTGGCTATTTGTAGGAGGCAAACAGTAGTTTACAGTATCCCCATTGAGAGAAATAGCATAAATTGAACAGAAATTTATCCAGAGTAAAGGGAACTGAGGCTCCTGGAAAGACTGGCCACTATCTGTAATATTAAAGATATGACATTCATGGTCAGCTAAAAAATATATTACACAGCACAAATCTTGGTACAACTGATCCTCTGTCTGAGAGATGTTTAGAGAAATAGGCTGTGTTTTTATATTAAAAAAGGAAAAATTTGGACGAATTAAAGAGGTAGAAGTTATATGTTTACTGCTTAATCTGAAATGTCTCATGAATAAGTTAGCATTATTTAAAACAACAAACCCAACATCTACAAAACCATGAAATTATTTTCTATACTCAAAAACTCTCTGCGTAATAGATGGGCATTTCCACCACATGCAAAACATGTGCTGTCGTCAGCAGTGAGGTTTATTCTCAGTTCTGATGCATCTGTGGTAAGCTGCAAACCAGCCTGAGCAGGTTGGCCCTGTTTTCTTCTTGCGTGAGGCTCATCTGCATGAAAATGTTAGCAAATATATAACCTTTCATCTGTTTTTCAGGTCCATTTACCCATGGAGAAACTTTCCAAATTAGATGGTCATGATGAATAAGGTATACAGTGTTAATGAATTTTTTTTGCCTTTAGACAACTTGTTCCATACCTGTGGAATACATGCAACCCAGAATCCTTCATTATTTCATGATTCTTGAAGTAATGTTGAACAAGAGAGTAGAAAGGCTAAGGATTTAGGGAAGGCCTTCCTTGGGAAACAAGATACTTTAGCAATAATCCAGAACCAGTAACAAATGGTCTACCTTTGCTAAGTTCTAGGATTTTGTTAGAATGGTTGTTCTGCTTAGAGGATGCACCTTTACTGGAAATTGAGGTTCTGCTGAGTAAATGAAGCAGTTGTTGTCTGCAGCAGTAAAAGCAGCAATTTGATGAAGGCAGTAATATTAGAATGGGGCCACAGCAAAAGCTCTAGCATGGATGGTAGAAAAAACTTCTGTCTTCTAAACCACGGTTAATGGCTTATGAGCTTGAGTTAATTCAGCTTCATTTGAAAACCTGCCCCAATAAGATTACAGGTGAGACTGAAAAATCCTGGTATCTTACATCAGAAGAGTCCTGTGAATTAGATGACTGAACAGTTCTCAACCCTCCCGTTGCTCTTTCATTCACTAGTCTCCTTTTCTTGACATTTTAAGGGTTTGGTAGTGGGGCCAAAATAAGGCACTGAGTAAATTAATACTGGGGACTAGATAACAAAGGCAACATGTAAACTCCCTAGTCTTTCTTCTCTCTTTTTGGACAGGGAAACTTCTCTGAGGCCTGATGGCATCAGCTGAAGTTAATATCCTCATATGACTTACCTTGGAGGATAACCTGCCTTATGCTGTGTAAATGTAGACAAGCACCTTAAATGTAGTTCACAAGAGTGTGGTTTATTTGAAATCACTGCATGATGTTTTATTTAAAATATTCTACCACAAAATAATACAATTTAATTTTCTTTTGCACTTTTCATCCTCAAATACTCCACAAACATGAATGGATTAAAATGTCAGCAATCAAGAATCATAGGCAGGAGAGAAGACACTCTCTATAAAGTAGATAAGTATAAAGGTGAAGTTCTTTCACCAGGTGGGAGAACTGACACAGAGGTTAAGTTTATTTGTGTCTGCACAGGAAGTCTTGAGGGAAAAAATAAAATAAAATTCCTGATTCCCAGACCTGCACTTTAAGTGAATAACATAATTCCTTACTAGTACCAAAGAAGAAAAAAAAAAGGGAGACAAAGAAAAGAGAGGAAGAGTTACAATAACCAGAAATAAATAGATTAAAATGTTAATTTTCTTTTATAAATTAGGAATTTTGTCCTATTTAAAAGTTAAATAAAAACTTGAAAGTAGCTGAAAATGCTTCCTTCTGCCTTTTGGAAATGACCTAGCTTTATAAACTCCAAAGACATAGAATATGGCATCCCATTGTCTCTGATTATTCTCTGAATCATAGAAAGGAAGTTCATTCAAGCTCCCAATAACCACCTAATTGCCTAATTTTAAAAATAACTCAAGACAGTACTGTAACTAGCTGGACAGTTACCATTACTGAGGAAAAAGCCTCTGGGACAACATGAGAAACTATAAAGCACAGCTCTGGTTAGCAGCATGTTTCCATCTCCCTTGGTCTTTTACTTCTGCCTTAGAAATACAAACACACACACACACACACACACACACACACACACGCACGCAAACACACACACACACACACACATATATATATATATATATATATATAATTATTTTTTTTAAATGATCACATTCCTTTTATCTTCAATGTCTTTTATGGGAAAAAAATGAGCAGTTATTGCCACACAATGTAAACAATATACCAAAATCAGGACTTACTATAGGCAGACTTTATTATATAGCTTTTAGCTCATTATTCATGCTTCATAGGCATTACATGTGAGGTACCAATATTACAGATAACAACATTTAGTGCTCGTTTCTCAATAACCTTATCTTTTCTTCACATATCAGGTTTCAAACCATGAATTAGACTGTGTCATCTTTATTAAGAACTATTGATCAGTACTGGTAGATCAAATATTCCAATTCCATTTTACTTTATTTAAAGTTTTTGAGATATGCAAAGTCTTGTGTCTGATTGATGGCTAATGCAGAAGAATGAACAATCTTTTCTAATAAAATAACTTTGCAGAATACTTAAGTAGTTTAATTGAAGACTGGTCACATCACTTGATTTTGACTTTTACTTACTTAGAAGTATCTGTCTTTATTAACAGAACATTAGTTGATATAGAAGTTTGAAATATCAAAGTTTTGTTACGTTTTTAAAAGATGATCCCTACGTGCAGATCATGCAAAGATGAGTGATCAGAAAAATATTCCTGTATGTGATCTAAATAATTGACTCTTTGGATGCACATTAAAAAAAAAAAAGGTTTATGTGTTCTTGTGTTCTTGCGTTTTTGCGTTCTTGTTTTGCACATGCAATGAGAAATGCAAAGAAAGTCAAGGCTCCTCTGTAATTAAATCTGGCAAAAGATATCAAGAAGAACAAGAAGGGCTTTTTCAAATACATGAACAACAAAGGAAAGCTAAGGATAATGTGGGCCTGTTACCAAATGGAAGGGACATCCTGGTAACAGACGATGCAGTGAAGGCAGAACTGCTGAATGCTGCCTTTGCATTGGGACTAGACCAGCCTGCAGAAATCTCTGACCTGGGAGACCAGGGTAGAGGGTGCTGGAAGGAAGACTTTCCCTTGATCAGGAGGATTGGGGTCAAGAACACCCAGGCAAACTTGATATCCTCAAGTGCATGAGCCCTGCTAGGATTTATCGACAAGTGCTGAGAGAATTGATAGACAACATAGCAAGGCCACTCACAATTACCTTTGAAAATTGGTGGCACTCAGTAGAGGTGCCTGAAGGCTGAAAAAAAGAAATGTCACTCTGGTTTCCAAAAAGGGCAAGTAAGAGGACCCAAGGAACTTCCAGACTGTCAGCCTCACCTCAATACCTGGAAGGACGATGGAGCGCCTCATTCCGGGGGCCATCTTTGTCCATATGGAGGACAAGGAGTGATCAGGAGCAGTCAGCATGGCTACACTAAAGGCAAATCATGCTTGGCCAACCTAATTTCCTTCTATGATGATATGATGAGCCAGCTGCATGAATAGATCAGGGGAGAGTAGTGGATATTGTGGAAAGCAGCTCTGTGGCGAAGGACCTTGGGGTCTTGTCTTTCTTTTATAGAATATTTGCTAAATTATCCTGTCAACTTTACTTAGTGTTGGCTTTGAAAAGTTGCAAAACTGTTTTATTTGGATCAACCCCAAATGTGCTCCTCAGATCACATTAAATTTTCATAAAATCATAAAACTGTGGAATGGTTTGGAAGGGACTTTAAAGTTCATCTGGTCCAAAGTCCCTGCCATGGAGAGGGGCACACTAGACCAGGTTGCTCAAAGTCCCATCCAAACTTGTGGAAAATATATTAGGAAGAGGAAAATAAACAGAATATTTTTTTCAATGTAGATAGTTTTAAATGAAAAGTATTTTGTCTTTTATAATTACTCCCTATAAGGTCCATGAAACTTTTATGCAGAATTTAAGAACATGATTTTCTAGGATGCTGTTAAACAGGGGCTCTTTCTTCTCCCATCTTCTTAATGAGAATTTTAAGAGCATTCTTTCCAAATGTTTATCTCAGCAAAACCAGCAAAATGGGGAGTGAGTCCTCTCTCAGTGTGCTCTCTGCATGCAAGCTGGTAAAAAATAGATAGGAACATAAGGAAAAATAATTCCATATGGAGACAAAAAAAGGTGGAAATATCTGGGAGATTTTTGGTTTACTTTTAATTCATGTACTAATGTCGTTTCATAAAATTTCAGAAGCAGACATAAAAATAAAATGGGCAAAGCATGTTTTAAAAATAATTTATCAACATTTCCACTATGATGCCATACATCTAAGTACACCATGAAATATTAAGTGTGAATCTGAAGTAGAATTCCAGCTAATGATAGCAAAAACTCAGGGGACTTTGCAAAGAATGGAGTAAAATCTGGCTAGTCTGTATTGTTCCTGATACTTGTAGTTTGAAGCCTGTGGCTCAGTGCTCACTAATGCTGTATCTGTGTATTATCAAATAACTTGGCAGTATAAATTTGATCTGAATCACGCATAACTGCACTGTGGCACTTCAGCTGAATTGCTGGGAGACCACGTTACAGTACTTGTTCTGTCCTGATACTTGACATCAGATTTATCTAAGTCCTGGAGGTTGCATAATGAGGATGTGACATCTGCTAGGACAGCGATGCACTACAAAACTTTTTGTATGAATGTGAAATGGCAGGCTGAGCCAGTGCTGGCTCAACATTTAATGTTTTGTGGTTGAAATATTATTAATCCAATACCTTAAATCCAATTTTCCTTTTTCAGAGGTGAAAACTAGCGATTTTGAAAGTGGAGTCTCCACCCTCCAAAAAAATCTTTAGAGTGTGTTCCTGGGACCATTGCTGTATCATTGATGTTTTGACTAGTTGTGACAGCTACCCAGTTAGAGTTTTGGGCTGCTGCTGTTCTGGGGTGGTGGAATAACCTGTTGTGCCATAGCTGGCCTAATTGCCAAAGTTGTGAGATACAGCCCAGTCCAAATGAGGAAGTATGTAAGTATTTGCACACTCTGACTTATAAGATACTGCTATAAAAACATCACTGTTTTAGTTCTTCCTTAGCCTCAAGAAAAAGTGCTCATGATTCTGAGGCATATTGAATATCAGAACTCCAAAGACTGAAGACCTAGTGATTTAAATAGTTCCTATGGGTTTTGCTTGTTTTCCCATATATTAGCTTTTATGCAGGATTTGTTTCCCTTGACGATGTTCAGCTACAATCATAGCTACAACCAGGTTATTTTTCATAAGGTCTAGATTTCAGCAAATCATTCTTCAGGATAAAGTAGAATGAGTTGCAAGATTTTACTCAGGGTAGACATGCCACAGTGGAATTCACTGGTGGGCTGGGATATTATTGGTATTGGTTTTAGTATTATATTTGTGTAACACACTTCTAATAAAAAAGTAATAAACAGTAAAATTGCCATCACAAGACTGGAATTTTCCTGCCAGTGAGTGGGGAATAGGAGAAATAGAGCTTGGTTTAAATATTTGCATATTTTTAATTCTATGGATAAATGCATCACTGGAAAAATATTTCCTTAAGTGCTTTGTGGAACTAGAGTCTGTAAAAGTAAGAGGATTTTTTTTCAACTGGAAATACATTGAAGAGAACACTGAAGTGTATACAGAGATTCTGAGCACATTTGAATAGGAAGGTATTTTCAAAGATTAAAAGTGGTAAACATGCTTCTGTTTAAGCATGCAGTGTTTGATTTTAGTAATGGATAGTAACACAAAATAGAAAATGGCAGTTTTGTCCTGTCCGTTAGAAGTGCATTTAGTGAAGATGCATTTTTTTCCCCTGATGTGAAATGCATGTGAAATGCTCATTGGTCCAATAATTTCTGATATATATGTCAGGATTGAATGGAGAGTAAAAGGTCAGCAGAATTTTTCTTGAGGGGTGGGGTATTAGTGGAAAGCAAAATAACAGGCAGAGATCTCTGCTGATCTTGCTTCTTTGGGAGGATCTTACTCTTAGCTGTGCATTTATCAGAGGAAGGAAGGCATATTACTGCTCAAAACCTCTGTTTCATAATGGAATGGAAATAATACTGAAACAATGTGACCTTTACTTGCTTGTCTTTAAGGAAGCATTCAACATCAGAGTTTTCTCTGAGTGATTTCAAAACCTATCACATTTTCTTTTCTTCATGTGTTTGCTTCTGTTTCTAAACATAATATACAAAAAAACACTTCCAAATATACAAACACCAACAAACCCTGAAGGGATGAGGTATATTTGTATTGGGCATCTCCTATCCCACAGGAAATTTAGAGCCTCAAATCTTACTTAGGATCTCAGTAGAATATTTTTTCTATTCCATCTCATTTAAAAAATATTTTAGTTAAGCTTGACATATTTATTGAACCCAGGCTAGAAATGAATGCTAAGATAGATTTTTTTTGAAAGACATGTGAAATTATTTTAGTAAAATGCATTCATCTACTTCCTAAAACTGTTTTGTTTGAGGGAAAAGAAGGTAAGTAGTTATCCAGTGACTATATATTTTGAGCTATTAAAAGAAATTTCACTACAAGGTAAAAAATGCATGGAAATTTGTATAGATAGATATAGCAGACACAGGCCATGGTATGCTCTGTGCAGAGGTTGTCACCTATTCCAGGGTGTCTGGCTGGATTTGCTTATAACTTCAAAACTTATATCTGATGGCTATATTGGACATGAAGAAATAAAGCAAAGAAAAAAATAATTTATTGTCAATAAAAGTGAAAACAGATGAAGCTTTAAAGGAAACATTTTAAAACAGAAATAGAAAAAAAAAAATTAAACAAGAAAACTTTTTTGGTAGCAAACATTTCTAACCAGTCCTTAAAAGGTCAGATACATTAAATTGCACACCTGCAGCATATTTTTATAAATAAAATTCATTATTTAAAAATTCATTAAAAAATATTGAAGGTGCATTTCTGTTTAATCTCTTCTCTAATGAATATATTTGCATATAATCACAGCTTTTCTCCTTTAGTGCTTTCTTACTCATTTCCTAAGTCCTCAGTCTGTAACCTGATCTTGTGGGATTTGTGAAGCTGAGGCCAAAGTCACCATGGAAATGTCATGACACTGCCATTTTTGGAAGTGCCTGGTCATTGTAAGTGGCTGACACAGTGCAGCTTCATGGCTGGGCAGGAGTAGGAACACCAAATAAACTGTGCAACTTGTTTCACATGGATTTTTGTGTAAACAGGAAGAGGTAAAGGAATTGTTGCCTGATTTGTCTATGTATTTTACTTAAGCTTTTGAAGTGGGATTATAAAATCACTATTTGAGCTACTCTTCAAACACAGCTCTTCCCAAAGCTCAAAGGCTTTTTCATATTGTTACATTCTTCCTTGGGAAAAAAAATAAAAAAATGCAACAGCAACCCAATAGGAGGGAGTGGAGTGCAGCACAGCCTTTGCATCACTTTCTCCTTACAGATTTTCTGATTCGGCTGTGGTTTCAAAGTTTGGGGCTAATATTCCCTGTGGAGCATATTTCAGGAGTGTTTCGTTTTATAGCTGTAAAACACATCACACCATTCCACCTTCTAGACACCAGAAAAGATAAAATTTTAGTGGTTAATAAAACTATCTTGTTTGTATCGTTTATAAAAATTAATATGCTAGACAGAAGTAGTTAATTGAAAAGAATGTATATACAAAAAGTAATTCTAATTAAAGGACTGAAGTTTTATTCAAATTATGATATTCTTTCATTCAAAAAAACTCCAGCAATCTGACACTAATTCTGTATGAAAATTCTGCCTTTCTGAGCATGTATATTGTTAACCTCTTTAAACTTATGAGTTTTTAACCAATCTTTAATAAGTGGAGGCGTGACCTGTATCAAAATAGTACATTTTTACATTCACTTTTGCTGTGAGGGACACAATCATAGTATTAAAGATTTCTAATATCTTCTACTCTAAATCTTACAATAAAAAAAAGATTTCAGTAATATGTAGGAGAAATATGTAGCCAGGTTACAATTAATGATGATCAAAGAACAGAATACCTCAGTTTTTTTGACTATTTATTTCTCATCTTTATAGCAGTGAAACAAAAGGGTATTTCATGTTGGCTTGCAAAATTAAAACAGTGTGGTATGAATTTGCAGCACATTTTGCCATTATGGCTCTTGAGTTGATGTGTAGACATATCCTGTAGCTGGATCCATTATTTGCACGTGGATGTGAGCTGATGATTCCAAATAATTAAATGGGGATAAAAAGACAGCAGGCAGTTTTTTTTCAGTTTACACCAGACTTACTGTGAAGAAAAAATCATCTTTAGCCAAATAAGTCAATGTAACTCGAGTATTCTGCTTGTTGTAGTCAGTTTATCTTCCACAAAACCTTCTTTTCTACATGGGCCATAAATCAGTGGCTGTTAAAAAAAATAAAGAAAATACAAACAAACAAACAAAAATCCAAACCCTTTTAATTTTAAGCAGTGTCAGTAAAAATAGATCCTTTTACTTATTAGAAAGAGTGATCATCACAAGAGCAGAAAGGCAAAGTGGCCAATCATTTTTACAGTGCTCCAGTTTTACCCTCTGCCTTACATGAACAAGTATGAAGGATTTGTAACTACGCTGGCAGTAACAGAACCTGCAGGTATTTGGTTTAATAAAGACCTCATTAATCCCATAAAATCTTAGTGTGAGGTAGAACTTCTCTTAACCATTCTCACTCGTCTAGATGGGAAGAACCTTCAAAGCCTGTAAACATGCCAGCAGTAACTGACTATTCTTGTACATTCCCTCCAGCCAACTTTCACTGCAAAAAGGTTTTTAATTTAGATCCTTCATATCTTTTAAAGACTTTAAAAAAATTCTCCTTATCTTTTATTTTTTTCTTTCTCTATTTTCTTCCTTTTAGAACATGAATCTGTGATGAGGAATAAAAGACAACAAAAATCCTTGACATCTGGAGAGAATTTCAAATTACTTTTCTCCTTCTGAAATGAAACCTGGAAGGCTTTAAAAAAGATGAGTTAAAGGACGAATCCGTGAGAGATAGACCTGATATCTGAAAGGCCCATGTGAGTGTTCAGTGCTCTCCACTGGAGATTTTGTGGAGGAATATGGTTAGTCTGAAGGCTTTTTCCTAAGAACATCAGTTCAGGAAGGGCTGTTAGCCTCTGAATAAAAGCAAACACAATTGCTATCACATTGTCCAGGACCGCATTACACACATGCCTCAAAATGACTCTGGAAGAAAAAAAAATATGGCATAAAACCCTTCAGAAAAATATACTGCTGGTGTTTCTGTTTGTTCTGTTTTCTATGGAGAGATGTCCCTAGTGTTTCTGTTTTGTGATAGATCTAAGGTATTGTGGGATGAGCTGTAGAGGTTTGGAATAAAATCAGTAAGGCATACATTTATATTTCTGCAGGAAGAATTTTAATATTGTATCTTCTAACACCTTTGGAACTATGACTATTTCTATAACCCTGAAGGGGTGTGACTTGTCTGTGTACAAAGGCATAGGTCATGTGCATAAACTGCACATAAAATTATGCTCTGTTCTGCATCTCTGTTTTCATTCCTTCAGGATCATCCACACATAATATAGCCCTATTTAATTTGTACTGGCTTTGGTTTCCCTTTCTCAGCTGTTGCATATGCTCTATTTGTGCCCTACTGTGACACCACAGGAAAAACAAAAGGTTGTTTGACCTCCCAAAATCCATTAGTCTGTCACCTGTTTCCGTGTATCTAGATGTAATGATGCTCATCCCTGCATCATACGACTCACACACATACCTTGTTTTGTTCTGGACAAATGGTCTGGATCAGTCCAGAAATTTGTTTCACAGACACATCTAGTCACAAGTACACGAGAAACCTCCCACACAAGCAAGTGTGCATGCAAACCCAATCCACAGACTTACTGCATGTAATGGGCGTCCGACCCAGTTAAAGATTCAGGAAAAATTAGAAGGCCACAGTCCTTGTTGATTTGTAATACCTTTGACAGAGTAAGGTTCCATGCAAGCAATGGAATGGGTGATCTGGATGCTCTCAGCCTCCTTTCACAGAGTACTTTGTGTTAATGGAAGACCAGCTGATCTTAGCATATTGTCAAGTGAATTGGACTATTTTTCTCAATAGGTCATGCACTTAGCATACATGATCCTATGGCCAGAGCTAGAGAAATGTCATGGTCTTCCCTGGGATATTTTGACATGATGCTGAACTAGTGCAGTCTGTTGGATGAAGTTTGGTACAGCTCCTCTGCTAAAACCTACCCCTGTAGATTTAGGGAAGAACTGTGTTTCAGATCTTTATTTTGAATAACAGAGTAATCTACTGTTTTAAACACTGATAGGGTTTGGCAAAGAAAAGATAGAATTATAAGAAGACAAGTAGTTTTTTTGCTTCATTTATAATCTTGTTGCTAATGAATATTGCTTGCATGAACATGGCAGGTAACAGGGAAGTCATTTAACTGTCACTTTGATCCACTGTTTGAGAACATTAAACTTACAAAACTTCTCTTTCAGGAAAAGACTTCTTAACTCATTTTAATTTGCTATTTTTGTTCAGAATTTTAGCTATTGGAAATATACTGTTGCCTTATCCTTGTTTTCATTTTAAAGTTGGCAAAATCCACGTAGGGATTTAGCAAAACTGAGAATAGTTATCTATCTAATTGCTAGTAACTATCAAAAAAGTTATCAGCCAAGTAGATTTTATTATTAATAATGTATGTATTTTTTTGGCAGGACAAGAATTACATGACACATTCCCTTGAAGTTGTTTGCTAACAGCTACTCTGATAGTTTTTTGGAACAGACTTTTAATAAAGAGGAGGCATGTATCACTCCCTCAGGGTGTCAATCAGGTTGCTGGATAATTCTGGAAACAATGAGTCCCATATCTAAGCTTAGTCCACCAAGATCCGGCCTGCATTCTGAGATTCTGCTCAGATCTTTTATCACAGCATGCGGTGGAATGAGAAGGGATGCTTATATATGGATCTATTTATATATAAATGACTAGAGTCTATTTACGGGTGAAAAGATAGGGATTAGATATTGTCATATATTTAAAAAGATTTGTTGATGGAAAATACTGGTGTGCTGTTCTGCTCAGAGGACTCTGGAAACTGGCTTGCTGCAGTTGGAACCCAGGAATATTTTTCAGACAGGCTTAAAGGCCATCTGGACTAGAGGTATTTAAATTACTAGCACAGCCATGGATCCCTTCTGCCAAATCCAGATTTGGTACTCATTTTGGAATTTGACCATTCAGAGAAAGAGCAACAAAAAATTTTATCTATCAATTGTTTTTCACTGTGGATGAGTAATACTGAATCCAGAGGAACCTGATGTTCTGGCCTTGCTATGAAAGGTGAAGGATGAATTGTTTCACTGAGGAGTCCATCATTTCAACTCATTTGTGACAGTTTTGTTTTATGCTTATGAGCCCCAAGTCACCTCTTTTATTTAGTATGGGAGCTATTTCTCTACACAATTCTCAGAGACAGAGGCTCAAGAGAGTAATACTGGAACACTCTTTACTTAAGGGAGGACTGAACCCAGGTTTTGGAGGAGCTATGGCACAAAATAATAGCTTCCTTGTTACGCTGGCCAATATGCTGGAAGATTTTAGATGCTGTGTTTGCCACCGCTATCTAGCTTGTCTACCAGTTGTCTGCTCTTCTGTTTCTTTCCCTACAGTTTGACACAGAACCAGATCTAGATCTAAAGAGTGAGTGAGGAGAGATGGAATTACCTTAATTACGTTAATGGCTGTAGACAGCAAATAGTTGCAGTGTTTCCATTTTATACCCATCAACTCTCACCTAATTTAGTGGATACTCATTGATCTCCAGCAGAGAATTTTGAAATTATAATCAATATGAAGATGCCACAGAGGAATAATAATAAACTTCTTAGGAGCTGGAAATCCGTTTAATGAATCAGTAGGTTGAGTAAATAATACCACATGTATGTGGTGAGAGCTGTCTGTATAACTGTGGCTACATCTCCAAATAGCTCCTAAATATCCTACAAAATAAAAGTAGATTTAGTCATTATTATTGGGAGGTCTGCCCATGGGACTATATCAAATGCAGTTACAGCAGCGTACAACAGAGAAACATGAAAGCTGTTCTTTTTTTTTTTTTTAAGAGAGGTAGTTTTCTTTGATTTTCTGGCAAAGCATGTGTATATTTGTATATGTGAGGATGGTAAAGACATGGGATGAAAGTGGATGAAAGAAAGCTGCAACAAAAAGTGAGGAACACTTATTCCAAAGGGAAGAGTACTGCCTAGCTTGGGTGGCTCTAGCTGGTATCTAGCAGTGGTTTTATTGCTTCACCCAGCTTCCTGTCTGGCCATTCCATATGGCCAGTGCCATACCTCATGAGCTAGTGTGGCATGGGCCACAGGAGTGAATAATCTGAACCCCAGAAGGGGTTAGACGAAGAATTTAGACCAAGCTTGTGCTGTGTAATCCCAACTCTGATACTGATATTCCTGTGTGGCCTTGATCACATTCTGCAACATTTTTGCCTCATGAGCTTCAGCAATAGAAGTGGGTGATATTTACTTGAGGGCTTTGTAGGAAATTTGCTACTAACCAAGCCATCCCTAAAGAGCTGTAAGGTGATTTTGTGTATTGAATCTGATCAGACAACACTCTTATCCATCAACTGTCTAGAGACTTAAAAACCTACCCTCACCCAGATCTACGACACAGTTAAGCAGTTACGTGTGATGTCTCTACTGAGCCATGTGTTCGGTTCTGTTTCTAAAGAAGAGAAGTAGTAATGGGCTAAAGATTTCCATCTGTCTGACTTAGGTACAGCAAGCGAGTTAATGGTTCCACAGCTGTTTCTGCAGCTCTCTCTCCATGCTGCCTTTCTGCAGGAGAATGTGTAGAGCAGAGGGAGCAGGCTGCTGTTGGGGGATTGACTAGGTGACCTCTGAGGCCCTTCCAACCTGAGCGATTTTGTGATTGCATAATTTGAGGCATGTGTTAAAGTGTGCTGATCTTAGAGTGTAATTAGGAAACAAAGAAAGATGCCAGAAATCTATGGCTGTTTCTTCCACTCTTGCTGCTTTATATTCTGTCAGTTTAAGATTAGAGGACTGTGCATCTGTGTGTCTCTTGATAACAGAGCAGTACCTAAAAGACCAGTATCTGGACTTTTTGCTGATTTCTTTTAACATTGGAGAAGGACTGTTTATGGCAGCTCTTCTCACATCACAGAAACTACAGAAAGTTTGGTGCCTCCTGTGAGTGTACTGCTACATACTTCACTGTATACATGCATAGGTAAAACCCCTATATGCTCCCACAAGCATAACAGCCACCAGCTGGTTCTGGCCACAGGAAGACCTCATGCTGTGTCTGACAGCTGCCTTTCTCGGTGGCATTTTTCATACAGCAGAAGCAAGGGTACGGGGCAAGTGATTTTCTCTGCTTGCAGCAGAAGTTTATTCCCAGGTGTCATCTTTCATGAAGACACCTTAGTCCACACTAAACACAAGCCCCTGATGATTCATCCAACCCTGTTCCCCCTGCCTACACCTGGCAGTCTCCCAAATTACCCCACAGGACAGATGAATTACTCCCATGGACTGTATGTAGCCCATGGGCTGTAGATTGAGGAGACTGATGACTACACTGCCTCAATTACCAGAACTATTACTGCCTTAAAGGCCCAAGAGGTGGCGAGAACAGATTCACTGAATGCTTGAACTCTTCGCACTCCAGAGCTATGCGACAGGCAGTGTTTAAAAATAGAAAGCACGTCTCCCCTGTGCAGCCCCTTTCCCAGCAATTCCTCTGGGTGGATGAAGTCATGCCCACAGCTCGTTGCCCCGTGAGTGGGCAGCCTGTCTCCCACTGGCAGTGTCAGCAGGAGCCAGCACGGCAAGCTTAAAAGACTGTCAGGGGTTGGCAGGTCATCCGCCCAAAGGCAGGAAAGAAGGGGGAGGGAGGGAGAAAAAGATTGAAAAATAACCACAAAGAGAACAAGCTCTTTTTTGAAATTGGAAACTTTAAAGAAAAGATTTATGAACCTTTGGGTTTATGAAACCACCTGGTGCTTTGGAGTTTGCTGTTGGTTAAATTTGGCAGTTCAAAGTTTGGTGGTTGTTTTCCTCCATTAAACAAAAAAAGAAAGACACTTAGAATAGTCTAATTCCACATGTGCATTGATCTTTTAAAACTCACGCCCACTTAACTTTGAGCTCTACTTGTAAAAATCAGAAAGATTTAGGGGGGGAAACCTGTTACTTTTTAAGGGCAGCTTTGCCATTTGTGGTGCGCGTTGAGCAGCGCGGCCCCTGAACTCCGGCTTTGCCGTCTGCTCAGTTTCCTCGCGGGTGCGCAGTGTGACTTGTGCTCTGTTTTGACAGTTGGTGACCTGCGACCCCCAACCCATAAAATGTTTAGGCTGAGGACGCCTGAGAGGAGCTCTCAGACGTGATGGTTGGCGGCTCTTTTGAGACAGGCCCATCATCGTTCCCCCAGCCCATATATAGCAGCACTGTGGAGCCTGTGGATTTTGCTCACACAGCAATTTGAGTCAGCAACTTTGCCCCATGCCTCTGGTTCTGGGTTTCTGAAGAAAAGAGGTGTAAAAATGAGAGGAGGAGAGAATAGGCATCTCATTTTTCCTTTAAGGTTGGACTACATTTGAGTTTGTGGGTCTCAGCCATGATGCACAGCAGCAAAATGCAGTTTAAATTCTGCTTTTGCGGAGCATCTGAGGCTAGAAGGGACTGTTAGAGAATTATGAAGTCCTTTGGTACTGAAACAGCAGCAATACAGTTTAATTTTTTTGTGGCTCATTTCCTCCTGCTGTTTTTATACTAACTGATTATGCCTTATTACAATATTTGTAGAGACAGATAGTTATTAGATTTGGATGAATCATTCAGAATGAACAATTTATTCAGCACGTTGCTTATTTTGCCTTAAGTTTGCAATTAAAAACTGTGTTACTCTTAAATGCATTCATTATTTCAAAATTAGCTGTCAGATACATGAGTGAATATTCTTGTTCTGAGTTAATTTGCAGTCATTTTCATAAAAAGTATTGGTAATTTCCAGTGCTCTGGCTAGCTCTGTGGCTTAGGTGAGACTGTATCTGTTGTCCTTTTGGAGATGCAAGTATTATAGCAGCAATAATGTTATTCTGGTACTTTGTGTTTAATTCTAAACAAACTTAATTTCAGGTTGTTAGGGCTTAATTGTAGACTTGAAAACATGGTGTAGAAGTGTTTATACATAACCTGGTATTTGAGATTAAAGTTACTCTCTTGCCGAGCTTTCATTAAATGTTTATAGAAAGTGAAGGATGCAGGCCTTCAAGGACTAATATAAGAATGTGTATGAAAGCCTCAGTTTTATAACTGGTGAAAAATAACATCTGTTTCTTCTTTCTTCTGTTAATTCTCCTTTGACATGGCCAACCTTGTAGCATAAATGAGAGGTTTCTTTTTGCATCTTAATATATGTCTATGGGAGGAGTTGAAGCAGTCATTGCAGCTTAAGCAAAACTAAAGATTTTTGTTTCCAGTCAAAACCTCACGTAACAGGTAGAGTTCACTCCTGTAACCCAGTAAGAAGATTTAAAGAGCTGGTCTGTTTCTAGGTTTGCCCTGTGACTTCTGACCCTCCTGCCAAAGGTTACACTTGGCAGTATAGCTTGTCCTCCGGCTTATTAACTCCTACGATCACCTCATATACGCAGCTCTGCAATTGGAATTTTACTAGTTTGGAGCTTATTAACTCAGGCCCTAATTGCCAAGATCCATTTGCAAGGGATAAAAAATATGCCTGGGAAAAAAGTTTTAAATGGCACAGGATTAATTTTTTTTAGCACAGTGAAAGCATTAATTCACATGCTAATTTTGCATTTTTGCTCTTCACTTGGCAGCTTACAGCTCTTGAACGAGAGTTTATGTGCTCTGTCCTTTTTCAGAACACATTGAGTTTTTCTGCTAGTTCAGTCTTATGTCAAGAGCATGCAATAAAGATAAAGGTTATTTCTCCACAGCAATATGCTCCATGGTAAAAGAACAGATTTCCTAGAGATCTAGGTTAAATTTCTGACTCTTTCTATATGTTCCTATGCATGTTACTTCACAAGTTTCTGTTCTTGTTCTCTATGTGCAGAGAATTGACTAATTGCTCTTACGTGTCACCCTTTATATTGCTAGTTAAAACTGAAAAGTATTTAATCTGAGGATCACATGCACTGGGTGTTGGTGTAGAGTTCAGCACACAGAGATTATGACCTGGTTTGGGGTCACACCCCTGGTTTGGGGTCACATGGGGACCCCTGGTTTGGGGTCACAATATTGCTAGGAGGGGGGCAGGATTATCCCCATTCTTCTGATAGGCCAGTTGAGGAAAAGTAAAGGTAAGAGATTATTAGAAGTAAGAAAGTAGAAGGA
Source organism: Motacilla alba alba (assembly GCF_015832195.1). Classification (NCBI taxonomy): domain Eukaryota; kingdom Metazoa; phylum Chordata; class Aves; order Passeriformes; family Motacillidae; genus Motacilla; species Motacilla alba. The sequence goes on along the minus strand of NC_052017.1, from coordinate 60,423,594 downwards.
ACTCTATATATGTTTTCTTCCAGTTTTTTGCTTTACTTTCATCTCAAACCGTCTTTAGGCACAGGCAAAAAAATGGACATTCATCTTGGAAATCTGAGTACAGGCAGATAGCCCTGTGAGCCTTCCTCTTATCCTCTGTGAGGACAGCAGAGGTTAATTGACCTATGGTGCTAATCCCTTGAACCAGTTCTGGTCATCTTTGCTCAAGAGCAAAGTTACCTGTCTCAAAAAAGCCGATATTCCATATGGGAACACATTTCCTGCAGGAAAGGTTAGATGATTATACCTTTTCACATTCAGGTCCAGGACAGAACTGTGTATGCCAGTGCTTAGAAATGGAAATATGATGTGGATGCTTTTGGTGCAATATTTTCATGCATAAATCTTGGTGCCACAGAAGGAAATACCTCTGCTTCTTCCAATTCTAAACAATGTAAGTGGAAGAAAACTGGGAAAAGGGAAAGGGGAAAACTGGTGGTGGAGAAACTGCTTACATCTTCTGTGCTGTCTTGTAAGCCTAAACTAAAGTTTCTGGCTCCTTGGAGCAATGAGAATTTTGTCATTTAGTTCCATAGGCCCAAAATATCATCCTCTGCTTATTCAGTTTCAGTTTCCTTGCATTGGACTATCAGAATCCAACTGTGGAAGCAAATCTGTCAGCTGCTGGAACTATCGAGTAATCAAGGTATTATCAAGGTATTACTCAAGAGGCTAAAGCTCTTTTGACTTTCAATCTGAGAACTGAGAAAGCTCAAAAGGATGCTTGCCTCATGTGTGGCTAATTAACTAAAATTAAGTGAAGCACAACTCAGGAACTGTAATAAAAAAAAAGAAAAAGAAAAAGAAAAAAGTTAAAACCATAAAAGACATAAGAACTGCACTAGGCAATAACCTTGTTGGGAAACACAGTAACACAGTCACATCCTGGCATACAGTACAAATTCCACAAACACTGCTGGAGGCTCAGGTCAGAAGTGCAAGCATATGTGAAGAGCAGTGGTCTAGAATGAAAAAAATGTGTGCATCCTGCCTCAATGTTAAGATTTGAATGTTACTCTTACCCACTCAAAGGCTACTCCTGGGTGGTTCCTGGAATAACCATGTGTCCCAGGCCCCTGACAGAACTATTTTTTGAGATCTAGAAATGGTTTAGATATACCCTACAGGCACAAAGGTATGTACCACATAGCTGTAACATATTACCAGAGTAATGCAACCAGAATATAAAGGAAAATATTTGATATTATTTTTATTTAATTACCTCCTTAATTTTCTGTTAACTTGTTTTATAAAAACAAGTGCACCTTTACTGTTTGCGAACTAAAATTAGGATATTGCAAAGCATTGGACAGCAGAATTCAAGCTTAATGCACTACGTGTACATAAAAAACTGATACAATAGTATGGATTACAAAACTCTCTATGGCTTTACTTAGTGCACACATGTACACACTTACAGATATATGTGAAAACAAGTCAAAGACAAGTCAAAGGCCTTTGCTCAGTGTAATTCTGGTATATTGATCTAGTAATGACTCCTGCCAAATTGGAAATGAGTTAAAAGACAGATTTCATTGTCTGTTGGTATAACAGAGAGGAGAATTATGTAAAACTATATTAAGAACCCTCAGCTATGGGCTAAAGAAATTATGATGTCTATCTACCAGAATTTCCCAGGTTAATTTTATCAGCTATGCTGATTAGCATCAGTTTGGCTGAATTATTTGCCTTTCAAAATTATTTCCACTGGAGCGTGGTTAGTATCTTTGCCTTCTGGTCCTTTCGCCTAAAGCTTACAAGGCACAGCAGGGTCAGTTTTGTGGAATCTTTGAACTTGAGGTCATAGGATGTGACCTTGAAAAGTGCAACTTCTTTTATATTTTCAGTATTGATATCTCCTAGAAATTACCCTTGCTGTGCATGGGGTCTGAGTTTTGGTTCTGTTGTTCTTCGTTCATTATGGTATCTATGGGCACCCACAGCTGATAAAAAAAAATAATGTATTTTATATGCAATAAATGAAACATGCTTCTAAAGGTGTATTGGTTAGCAAAAAGGAATGTTTATGAACATGTACTGTAGTGGGGCAACTAAACAGAAATTAAGCAATCACTTTAATTTTTTCTTTTGGGAATAACTTTTGCTAAACAGAGAGAAGAATCATTTATCTCTGACTTCACAGTCTCTACAGGACCTGGCTTGGCTCTTATAATAGGGCAATATACTCTTGGGCCAAACCATTTTGTAGGACAAGCAGGTACAAATCATAGCCAAGACATGTGAGCTCTGTGCAGTATTTAGTGAGAATATGACAGTTCTTGTTGGCTTTGTTCTCAAATTTGCCAAATTAAGAAAAATAGTGTACTTTCTCACAGCAGATATATTAGGGATGCCTTTTTAAAACAATACAGAGAAAAACTACCTCTGTATAGGTGGCACTGCAGGGAACATGAAAATTGATGCTTATATGTCTTGACTCGACAAAGAATTGATCATATAGGCCATTATGTTTTTGAAAAAAAAAGGCAGTGTCCATGTAATAAATGGCAACTACTCTTGCAGTTCAAAACATCCTCTTGCATGATAATTGGTTTCTTTTAGTTTAGAATGCTTTTTACCCCACAGATACATACTAATAAAAGGAGCCAGTAAAATTTAACAGTGACTGGTGTAAGCAAATAGTTATGTCCTATAAATCCTAATGTAGTCATAGTAAATATAGGATTTGCCATCTGCTTTTGTTTATATCAGGTAAGCAGAGCTGAAATTTTCAAACTGTGATTTGTAGCTGTAGGAGAAATATTTTCTCACCTCATGCTGCCTCTTGTTCTGTTTCTCACTGAGACAACCTGTGTGGAAAAGGAAGATGAAGTGTAGGGTAAAGTTAGGCCATCTCAATCCTTTAGAAGAAAAAAAGAGCAAGTATTTAACTAGAAATTTAAAAAAGCCCAACCAAACAGAACCTTCATCAAAACATCAGCAAACACATAAATGTTTTCCGATCAACAATTCTCTGGGAAAACAGTTGTGATAAGCTGCAAGCATACTGTTGTTCTATTTGTTATTATAAAAGGGACAAGTGTTTGTGACAATAGTTTCTCAGAGTGATTGTGAATTGTGTTTGCCACCCATTTGTCCAGAGAATCCATTCTACTAAAAGCTTTGAAAGATCCTGAGCTGATTGATTTGAGCAAGAGAGTCTCTGTTAGGAGTGTTTTTTCTTGTAATGTTTCATTCTGACTACAGAACTGATGGTAGATCACTGCAGTCAGCTGAGGCTTAGCCAGTCACCTCCAGAGCTGACAACAGCATGGAGTTTGCTGCTGAGTTGTCCATGGCTGGGCCAAAAAGAGTTCTCTGCTTTCTCTGGGCCATGTTATGGCAGAGGATATAAGCTTTATAAGCTTTCATTGTACAAACTCAGACATGATGTGCTCTACTGGGAAATTATGACCGTTGCCTATTCTACATATTAAAAGCCAGGGACTGGAATGGCCTTTGCAAAGAAATTATTTCCTCTCTGAAGTGATGTATCTCTTGCTGTATGAAGCACTGAATCCTTTTCTTGGGGATTTGTGTAGCAATTAAACTTTCTTATTTCATCACAGAATAAAGTGGAGCACAAACCTTTCCTAGTTCCCACTGAAATGAAGGAAAAGCTTTTGTTTTCTTCAACAGCCTGTATGGTTACTTTTGCAGTAATCTTCGTTTCTGTTAATTCAGCAGTGTAGTCTGAAAATTGATTATATTTCCTTATGATTCTCTGGGGAATAATGACTACTTAGCATGTATAGTTGGTCTCGGAATAACTTGATCTGATTTCAGTATAGTTGTCCCTGACCTGCATAATTTCAATTGAGGATATAATGACAATGTCTGAGTAATGACACAATTTAAATATTTCTCAAATTGGTCACTAGTATAAAAAAAATTGAATAACTAGATTTGACTTAAGAGTTCCTAACCTATTACCTGTACAATAGGACAACTCTTTACCTGCTAAATGTGGTATTTTCTTCTCTCATTTTTCTTTTCTTTGGCTCTGCTTTATCTGGAGAAGTATGCTGAGCAGTCATTGTAGCTGATGATATTGTTTCCTCAAATTTATAAAGAGTTGGAAATGAACATTGCTTATTTACTTACCTCTGAAGTACTCACACAAATCTGTTATTAGGAAACTTATGTTATTTTGATGCTACTAGCTCTTCTTTCTGAATACAAATTATTGACCCACAATTTCTTAAAAGACACAAAGTCCTTCTAATCACTTACAAAAATACAGAAGTCTGCTCTTAAATTAGAGGATTAACTGGCTAGGATTGACTTTGCATATGGAATGGCAGGAGGAGAGGGCAGCCTGAGTCGTGTAACTGGCCTTGTTTATCTCAGTAAGAAAGAGAGAGAGGAAAATTTAATTTAGTGCATGCAATTTAGCATGCAAAAGGTCAAATGGTGCATGCCTGCAGGTAGTTAATCAGAAAACTGCTATAATTTCCAACCCAAACAATGTTAAGCAATGGAAATGTAAATATTGCCACTTGCACTATGAGTCTGGTTTCAGCTGATATTCATAAATCCTGCTTCTGTCCTGAGCATTTAACATGGTACATATAGTTTCAAGTAAAAAATGGTGTGTCTCTCCATCCTCAGTCTTTTTCTTGTGTCCAGTATGGTTGTAATAGAGGGTACAACAGAACAGAAGTGCAGCTGGAGCAGGAGGCCTCTTGGGTGGACTCAAGTTTGTTGTAATTGAATCTAAAAAAAAAAAATTCTGACACATGGCATATGCCGTCTGACAATGGGCAAAAATCCTCAGATCAGTGACAACTGAGATAGAAGGGAATCTGTGGCTGTATCACCAGAAAGCACAGAAAGCAGCCCTTAACTAGGTGAGGGAAATGTGTGTGTGCAGGAGCTACCGGGAATTCTTTCAAAACAAAATTTTTCTTTTTTTTTTTCTCTAGTTTTCCCTTCTCCCTTTTATTTTACATTCTTTATAATTTTGACCTTCCACTCAGCCCTTTCAACCTAGTGCAGACAATCATGGAGCTGTGCAGGGTCCGAGTTCATTTTTGTGCCTGCTTTTTTTTTAATAGGCTAGTAACCTGGGAAACATATTTCTTTGTTTTTTTCAATATGCTGAATGTCTTTTAGTTCTTTTAAATTTCCCAGGTGTATGCTGCAATTAGCCAAAGGATACCATTCTCCTGTCCCATTTTTCCTTCTGTAAATACACAGAGTAACGTTTTTCCCTGCACACAAGGTCTCATAGGAAAATTATTTTCCTTCTCACCATAATATACATCTACATTTCCATACATCTTGTAGTGCTGCTGTCTGACATTCAGTTGTGTTTTTTTGAAAATAATAATTTATTCCAATCCCATATAAATTGGATTTAAATCAAGTATTGATGTTAGATCTGATTGGAACCCTATATGGGGCAAGTGTAAAATTGGCATTTTGCTCCCATAGGTCAGAAAATGGCATCTGCATGCAAAACCCTAGTGATAGATGTACAAATGCAGCTGCTTTCTTATTTAGTGGAGCTACTCACAGTCAGCTTATTATTCTAATTTTCCAAAGTCTGTCCTGGCTTACAGAATTGCTTCAGGGCATAAAGTATTGATTTTGTTCTGAAACCTTATGTGTGGTTTAGGTGCTGACTATCTATGGGTGTGATCTCTTCACATATTGAGTGCCTTGTAGGAAGTGCATGTTGTATTTGAGGTAAGCGTGAGATAAATGGAAATAGTCAGCAGAGACCTTGAGAAAGCTGCACTTTTCCAAGGAGTATCATCATGTACTTGAGCTTTGTTAGGCACTTGTAGTTTCCAAACCTTTGGCAATGTAGCTAGTCAGACATAATCTAATGCAAACCTCATTTATTTCTTTTCCCAGAAGGGAACAGATGAGGAGGCTGGAATAGTTTTCATGTTCTTAAGCAGCGTATGAATGTTGAGGAGACAATACTGTTTGCTGTGGCATGTTTCTGTTTTGAAACTGTGAAGATGTACCCAGAGAGGGCACGCCTGGGTCTGTGTCATGACTGCAGTGTGCACTGGCTGGTAGAGGGCCAACACCAAGCTTGCTCCTCTGCTCCTGGAGCAGGGCTGAGCAGATGATAACTCAGCTGAGCAGTGGGGCTGAGACACAGCACCCAAAATGCAGCTCTGTGATGACTCAGGCTGAGGAGTGGGAGTCCTGGCTGTGACATGCAGCTGGCTATTTCCTGCCTCACTGCTTGACTTTGCTTGCTGCTCTATGGAGCAGAGAGAGCTGTACACCCACCTCTTCCTCAGCCATTCTTGACATTTCCTACTGCTAAAGTAACCAGTAAAAATAATGTGAAGGAGGGAGATGCATAAATGCAGCTTTGTATTTCCTTTTCATAAATGTAGAGGGAATCAATTGGACTTGATCCAAGGTCAATTTATTTTAATTGAAAATAGAAGTGCAATTTCTTGATGCCATTTCCACTATTGTTTTTGTCTAGTTATCTGTCATCCCATAAACAAATAAAGGTCCTGGTCCACCATCAGAGGAGATCTGTTCCAAATTCCACGGAGGACAAAAAGAGAGTCCTGGACAAAGGGGGGAGCTGGAAAGGTAAAGTGACAGTACCAGACTCATTGGGTCCTGTAAATAGTCAAGTGGTGAAACCAGAGATCACAATTATCTTTTTGATTTAACTTAGGTGGAGAAAAATCAGTGAGAATGTGGGTATGTGTAAAATTAACCACACTTTTAAGCCTGAAGAACTAGCGCTTAAGCCACTCTCAGTTCCATGTCATGATTTTTACTTGCTTTTTCAGTGCCACTTTCTGTAGACTTAAAGGCAAAATATGAACACTGAGTAAGAAAATGGTAACTTAGTCATGTTTCTTAGTTTACTTTTTTTTTTAATGCTATAGGTTTCATAAACTGGAGAGACCTTTTGAAGGTTCTAACAAGTTATGCTGATGAAAGCAGATTTCAGTCCCCACAGCCAAATTTCCTCATGAAGGTGCTCATTGTACTCCTAAATCTATACCTCTCGTAACAGGCTTAAGTCATTCTGCCCAAGAAAGAAAAGATGAATTGTGTGTTACTTGCAAAGAGGTTATGAAGTCTTGATCTGTGAAGCACAGAATTGTCACTCAAAGGTGTCACCTTCTCCTGGGGAGAGTCGGGTTTGAGGACACATTGTGCTGCTTAGGTCCTAAACAATATAGCAAAGCCGTGACTGTTGGAGGACATTGTAATGGGAGCCCATGGATAGCTCAAAAGATTGATCAGAAGGTTTACAAACAAGCACTTTTTTCCTAATATTTCTCATCTCGCCCAGGAATGATCAGTTCCATAGGGAGCAGCACTTAGGGTAGAGCATAATGTATGGTTACAGTTTTGTTTATGGAAAATTGCAGAAGAGGGTAGTGGGTTCATTCACAATGCATTTCTGTTCCCAGGAATACTAAGGAGCTAGAAAAAACAAACAAACAAACAAACCCCCACACAATTAAAAAAAATTAAAATCCTCCACCTCTCCTTAAGCAAGGCACCAAGGATGTGATATTCTTGCTGCTAACTTGTCACTAAGGCCTGACAAAATTCACATACACACATATACAAAACCTGCATGGGGATCCTAACTTTGACTCCAACTGTGATTTTGACGACTGAATCACAGGATTAAATATGTTGGCAGTGAAGGCTGGAAAACTGGACTGAGTCCTGAGAAGCTGTGTGGTGGGAAGTAAAGAAGACATGCACCCCTGCAGGCCGAGGGAACAATTCCAGGTGCCTGATGGGACTTTAGACTGTCAGCTAAGGTAGCAATACACACATCAAAATCAGCCTTCTCATGGATGTTTGAATGGGAAGTGTGGTGGGAAGACCCACACCACTGTGCTTTATGCCTTTGAAACTAATTATTACCATGTCTGCCTCTGATATAGTCTGGTGCCAAAAGTAATCCTAAAGAGATTTCTAAGGACTTTAGAAGTGTGAGAGATTCATGTGGATTTGCTCTTTGTGGGAAATTCCACTTTAAAATGTGCATTGCTTAACTTCTAAAGATCTGGTGTCCTAGTACATGTTTGCCTCAGTACATTTAGTGAAAGAAACCCATATTTAGAAAGAAAAAAAAGAAACTGCAAAATTGGTTAATATAGTGTGGCTGTGATAGAGTGGACTTACCTAATATGCTTTTGCTAAATTTAGGATAGCAATCTTCCCAGATTGAAGCTCTCACTAATTATAACAAATAGATAAGTAGCCTTTTACCAGGCCTGAGGAAAATGGTTCCCTAACTGCTTCTCAGACCAGTTCTGTGGCTGATGGGCATATAAATGCCACAAGCAATCCATCTGAGATTTTTGAAACAGAATGCAGGAGTTTGACTGATTGCCCAAAGAGATGTTTGTAAAATAGACAGTCTGTTTACCATCATTCTGATTATATTTTCAGTCATTTGACCGAATTCCTGGAAATCCTAGTGACTTGGAAAAAGGCTGAGCAAAAGGCTAATTTGGTTAAATTATTAGGACATTTATTTTCTTATTTGTTTGGTTTTATTACTGCTGTATAGCAAAAAGTGCTTTATGGTCTCTGCCTCTACTGTAAGAAGGTTAGAATTTTGATTCATTTGACACTATGACTCATTTAGCTGTGCCATATATACTAGGATTAAAAATTGCTGAGAAGAAGGGCAGAGACTTTTACAGCCTTTTGGCATAGCTTCTTTGGAAAATAGTTTGTTTTTATTAATAACACAAAACCGTAGTAAAATTGTCAAAAAGAGATTAATATATTAGGGTATCTCAGACAACAGGGAGTTCACCAAAGGAGCTTCTTGAAAGGAAATATTGAGGATGGTGGAAATTAATCTGTTAATCATAGCAGGTTTCTGTGTTTTATAAGAGTGATGGTAAATATAAGAGTGATGGTAAAATAGCAGGGGTCTGAGGTTCAAATTCCATTTTGGTGAGCCTTGAAGCAAAAATCCAAATTCTGTCCTAAGACTAATCTAGAAGTAGATCTTGTTGTGAATTCAGTTTCCTTAGCTAAGGTCAGTCAAAAACAAAGAGGAAAACACAAACATAAACTGTCCCTGAAAGACAGAGAGAAGGCAGTGGGTGTGCTCTTTCAGCCATTCTGAGGTGAACATAATGGAAACCAGGATGTTCTCAGTTTTTTGTTGTTAGACTCATTGCTAATGTGGATGAGAGATTTTTCTTTCTAATTCAGAAGAACTTGTAGGATTTTATCTACAAACAAGGAGAAAGAATTAGCTATAGGGTACATCTTCAAGTAAGGGGAAGATAGAACATTTCTCAAAAAAAACTGAGCCTGAAATGTGATTATAAAAAATGAAGATAATCTGAGATAGAAGTAAGTACACCTAACTGGAAAATAATGTTAATAATACCACAGAAGAATAAATATTTGAATGAGAATCCAGACATCAGTTGACTCTTATCCAGTGTTAAATGGAAACACATGCTTTTTAGTAGGAGCTAGCTCAGGGAGGGAAGAGGAGGAGGTGGCAAGAAGCCCCAAGCTCCTTTTCATTTCAGCGTGGTACTCAATCACAGCCGCTGCCAAATTAGCCCATAAAAGTTGAGCCAACTCAAGACCATTCTGTTCAAGGCTGAAACATCTCTCTCTCTCTCTCTTTCTCCCTCCTTAACTTTGTTCATAAACATGCTGCAGTCAGGTGTTAATTACAATCCCAAGCAAAGCCCAGAGCCTTGCAGATTCTCCTGGGGAAAATCACTGGACTCAGCACTTTGCAGATCTGTTTATTTTACTTTACTGCACTTTAGTTACCCTGTCTTGTCACAGACTGAGCAGAGAGAGGAAAGCCCAGCCTACTGCAGAGTTCTGGGGAACCAAGGAGTATCCCTCTTCCCAACCGAGCAGCTTACCTGAGAATTGCTTGCCCACAGCGTGTTGATTGTGTGTTGAAGTGTTCTTTCTCTGGGGACCTGACCTTTCAATATCCTGAAAAATCTGTTTCTTGCCAAGTTGTTCCAAGCCATCTTCTCCCATGTTGTGCTTCACAGGCAAAGGCATGTGTGAGAACATATTGCCACATATTATTTATTTTTACTAATAGTAAGAATTATTTGCTAATCTCTGATGACATGATCAGCACTTAACATGACAGAGAGGAGCAGAGAGGATACCCTGAGGAGTTTATAATTTTGAAGACAAACATAGAGGAGACAACATGCACTTGGTAGACCCTGAAGTAGATGTTGACCTACTAAGAATTTAAAATGAATTAACTGAGAGTGGGAGATGATTTTTTTTTTTCTTGATGAAGTCTGCTTTAGCAAACAGACTTTTTCACTTGTGCTCTAGCAATAAAATGTCATGAAAAGCATACATGTCTTACCTTACTATTCCCTCTCTGGGAAATAAATTAGGCCATACTCTTATGTATCAAAATTGGCAGGCTATTGTTAATGCAGATGCAGTGCTGTTAATTTACATCAGACAAGCCCCTGATAAAAGAGGTTCACAGGCACCTGCATGTTTTTAGATATAGTAAACAAGTTAATTGTTCTGTGCTCACAGAAGGCTGAATATGAATTTGAGATCCTGAGTATGAGCTTGCTGTTTCTTGGAATATCCACTTTTCTTAGGCAGAGAAATGCTTTTGTTCAAGTGTGGAGAAATTCCAGGTATTTTTATACCACCTAAGTATGCAAACCAGAATTGATTCTTAAATAAAAGTTGTTTGGAAGACAAATTAATGTCAATCCTAAAAGTGGCACATATATGGGCCACTAGGTACACATATGTTATACGTTTACCTAGTCCTAGGTACACATATAACCACAAAAATTATAAACTTTTATTTGGGAAGCTGTGGTAATTGAGACAGAGACAATATGAAGCGACACACTCCATTTCCAGAAAACTTCAATCTTGGTTTTATTATAGCATGCATGTTTTTTATACATTCTTACAAAACTCGTAAGTTTACACTTTACCCATTGGTCATGAGAGAAAATCAAAGTGTTTATTGGAATAGACAGTTGCAGGTTTGTCTTATTTATCCTTCTTTCTTCTTTGGTTTCTATGTCAGCAACCTTGGCAGAAAATTCTTGCAGGGGTAAACATGGATCCTCTTATCAAACTTCTCTCTGGCTCACCGAAGTCGCTGTAAAACCTCTTCCTCAGGAAGCAATACCTTCTTTTGTGCAGCTTCATTTCTGTTGTGGTTTTACAAGAATTGTTTTGACTGTTGACCAATGCTTTCTTGGAAATCAGAGAAATCCAGAGTGCGAAGGTTTGCCTAAATTACCAGCAGCAAACTAAGACATGAAATGATGTTGTATTATGTGAAATGACTCTGCACTGAAACCTCCTCTGGACGCTGAGAGGGCACACTGAGAGTTCCTTTATATGAAGTGCCTTCCTCAACTACATGTAAAAGTACACATGCAGGGAGCAGCCAGCACGGTGTGAACTCACGTGGTAGCTTGTAAATTCACACTCTACCTTCTTTGTATAAGCGAACCAATAGTCAAGGCTTTGCATTCATTCTGCTGGCATGAACCTGAATGAATAGATGAAACCTTACACCTTGCCCGGAAGGCAAACACGTTTGGGCCAGTATGATACCTAATGGAGGGAATGCTGTCAGGAGCCAGGGTATTGCAGTAGATGATCTTGGGAGATTTAGTGAAAGTGCTTCAGTAAACGTACTTCAGAAATTCTGTATGGCCATGGGGAAACAGGACATTCTCACTGTTAGAAGGACAAGATCACCTAGCACTCTGAAAGAATGTGATCATGACTTGAAATACAGTTTTTTGCCTGTTGGTCATTCCTTTATGAATGGATTTGAAGAGAATCTTGTTGAATAGCAGATTTCTCTAACATTTTAGGCAGAATGAATACTGATTATTTATTATCTTTGGCAGTGAAAGTTATAGGAGTGCAGCTGATCTCAGACATGCCAAGTCTCGTGTAGCTGAAAATGAGACTTTCTCCCAGCAGCTCCTGGATTTTTTGTTAAAAGTCTCTTTCTCTAATGAGTATTCCTCAAGGTTTTTAGTGAGATATTTAAAATCCTTTTTTAGGTACTTTGAATTGTCCTTCCAAAATGTCACTCCTTGACAGCCCTCTAAGACACAGTCATCCAGTGCTGAGCTGATTCCCATCTGATGTAAAGTAGAAACAGTGAAATCATCTGCTCAGGTTTTGCTGAAGGCCAAAAGCACTCTAAAGATCAGGAGGGACCCTGCCTGAGAGGGATGAGCATCTCCCTTTTCTGCTGCCACTGTTACTTTTGTGGGAATATACACAGAGCTGTCTTTCATGTTTTTATTAGATTCTTATGTGAAAAGAGTATGTTTTAACAAACACACATGAGCCATCAGGCTGTTTTTTCAACCTCTGTTATCTGATTGCCTCAGGAATCCATTTGCAGAATGTGATTTTACCTAAACATAAATATTTACTGTGAAGCATTTATCTTTGTTTAACAGTCTAAGAAATTGCACGTGCTTAAAAAGCCACTCAGTTTTCAATGAATGGGGCTTCACCAGTTTTATTAAAATTTTTTTCTTGTGGTTTGATCCGAAAGATTAAGAGAGGTATGAAAAAAGCCTAGTGACTAAAATCCTCTCCCTGCATCCCTGAAAATAAGCTTTCAATAGGGAAGTGGTGCTGATTGCAGACTGGAGAGGTGACAAGCATGATCTAGCTATGTTCATAGTGGATTCAGAGTGCTGCTGTAGGTTTCAAAATGGGCAAAGTGGAAGAGCTGCTTAATATAGAGTTGCTTGCTCATACCAAAGGCCGCATCTTCAATGTTATAGTTGAGCCAGAATACTTCTTGCACAAGAGTATGCTTATCTATTCTGCAATCACAGCTTCACTTTGTGGTTTTTCTTTTCTAACTCTTGAACTGGATATCTCATCTGAGGAAGTTTCAGTTAACTTCTGTGCTCATGAGGTAAATTCAGTGGAAAATATATCACACTTTTCTGAGATATTGTTCATGATGGATTGAGTTCTGTGGAGATTTCTTTTGCTTCCTCCTTCTGATAAACATGTATCTTTAGTTGCTAACCTGAACTGGATGGCTAGCAGTCATTTAGAAGACATCAAACCAGGAACAGATAATGAGCATAGACCGCATTACATGCGCTTGCTGAACATGGTGTGCAAGAAAACACCATGGACTGCCATACTTATTCATCATTGAGCTGAGTTCTGCTCATTTTATGTACCTCAGAAATTATGGCTAATATTGTCCTCTGGCTTGTGTGCTGTGCAGAGAAAAGCCACACTATATTAGTAGATGCTAAACAAAACAGTCACATTGATGATGGCTTGCCAGAACTGATAGGCTTCCCTGATCCCCAAGATGGCTTCCAAAGTCTCTAGTGTTGCCTGCTCCAGAGATGTGTTTTATATGTTTCAAAGGAATAGGTATTGTGTCAGCATTTGTCAACACATGTTGACAATAAACTCAGAGTTACAAAAGTTTGGGGTATTGGCCCCCTAAGGGCTGCATTTCCACTATGCCCCAAGCATGGGATGTTAGAATTTATGACTGTAGAGATGCTGCTTCTCCACAAGGATCTGAAAACAAACCTCTTGTAGTATGTGAAGGGTGTAGAACAGAAGTTCTTTGCTCTTAGTAACTGCAGTATATGTGACAATTTCTGTTCTAAACATTTGTCCTCTATCTCATGCCATCAAATTAATGAAACTATCCTAAAAAAAGAAAAAAATATGCAGGATAGCACAGTCCAAGCTTAGGTTCTGTCCTCGGGACATCTCTTCAGATCTGAATTGCTTATGGTCTGCCTGTGTTTCGCAGCAACCTGCAGCCCAGTTCTTCTCCCTGTCCCTGCTTCGCATGCTTGTGTTGGGGAGGTCTGAGGTCGCTTTAAATCAGAGCTCAAGCAGTAAGAAGCTACTTTTTGTTGTGTTTTGGCATCTGGCAAATATGAGCTCTGGTATGCTGTGGACAGCCCTGGATATGACAACAGAGTTCAAGGGAACTCCAGCGATCCTTGCAATCACATCTCTGTTTTGACCTTTGTGAATGAGCAGGTTGTGCCTGACAGTTACATTAGCTAAGCACTTAAGCTTTAAGGGGTTTGTATTCCAGGTTAGTTTTAGGTAATCCCCACTACCTACTTAAAATTCCTTCTGTGCTATTAAATATTACTGTTTAATTGCTTAATATGGGAGTGAGTCAATAAAATAATTTACTACATCAAAACAGCCAGAGGCCAGCGTAACATGGCTCAACACCTGGCCAAAGCTTTCACACAGCCTGGCCCGTGGGACACATTTCACTAAGAAAAGAAGCACTTGGCTGAAATGCCACTATTATCCCTCAATCTTTCTGTGAATACCACAGCATTTGTAACTGGTAGCTGGGTGACCATGGGGTACCTGAGAGGGGATATCATTTTTAGTATGTGCGGTGTTCATGCTCTCTAAACATTGTATTGTTGAACTTCTTGGGTATAGCAATGGAGTGCAGACATATTGAAGCTATTAGCTATGTGCAAGTGGTTTGAACAGAAAATAGTCCACTTCATTATTATTTTTAAAGAAAGATGAAGTAATTTAATGCAATTATAAGAGCCTGAAGTATGACTGATTTATTGAGAGACACCATATTTGGCTTCAGTGATACAGCTGAAAAAATCTTGGAAGTAAGAAACACAACAGAGACACTTCTGGTTTGAAAAATCACCTAATGTTTGCTGCAGGTTTTGGAAATACTGGTACAACTTCTGTTTTATTTAAATGTATGTGACTTAATTAATTATCTATAGGCAGAATCCGGTCTTTTTTTGTTTTTCAGCCTAGTGCACAGTTCTCAGTTATACTGCTGGAAGTAGGGTTAAAGTGAGAATAACAATGTTTGTCTAAAGATTAAATTGGCCCAGATGGAAAGAGTTGAAAAGAGTGGGTTTGTTCTTCATCTTTTGTTCTCTTGAGCACTCTGGATTCTAACTGGAAAATAAATGGAAAAGGTGAAATGCAACCTGAAAGAAAAGCTGCTCCTGTGACACCTGCTACCACAGAGGTTTAGACCATGTTTTTCGATTACTTATGCAGACTCAAACTACACTGTGTGCAGCGTGCTCTCACACAGAATTTTGAAGTCACCAAGAAATCATTGCAAGGAACTAGATGGTCCTTGGGCTTATTAGCAACCTTCTGCTGTAACTAATTCCTCCTGTCCATGCCTGTCAACTGAAATTTGTATAGACTTAGAAATTGCTGCTAAAAGTTGAGCTTTGCATTTTTCTTCTAGGCATTTTTGATAAGATTAAAAAGCTTCAAAACTAAAAAGAGATGGTATTTTAATTTCTCTTCCTCTGAAGCCCAAGGGTTAAGACAGCAAGTTGTACTGAAGGTAGGAGGGCTCTGCAGAGAGACTTCGATCGGTTGGATGGATGAGCAGAGTCCAACAGCATGACGTTTAATAAGTCTAAGCGCCGAGTTCTACATTTTGGCCACAAAAATCCCCTACAACATTACAAACTGGGGACAGTGTGGCTGGACAGTGTTCAGGTGGAAAGGGACCTGGGGGTGCTGGTCGACAGCCAGTTGAATATGAGTCAGCAATGTGCCCTGGTGGCCAAGAAGGCCAATGGCATCCTGACCTGCATTAGGAATTGTGTGACCGGCAGGACCAGGCAGGTCATTCTTCCCCTGTACTTGGCACTGGTGAGGCCACATCTTGAGTGCTGTGTCTGGTTCTGGGCCCCTCAGTTTAGGAAGGATGTTGAGATGCTTGAGCGCGTCCAGAGGAGGGCAACAAGGCTGGTGAGGGGCTTGGAACACAAGCCCTATGAGGAACATTTGAAGGAGCTGGGGTTGTTTAGATGGAGAAGAGGAGGCTTAGAGGTGACCTTATTGCTCTCTACAACTTCCTGAAGGGAGGTTGTAGACAGGTGGGGGTCGGTCTCTTCCAGCGGGCAGCAAGTGACAGAACACGAGGACACAGTCTCAAGCTATGTCAAGGAAGGTACAGATTGGATATTAGGAAAACATTTTTCACCAGAAGAATAATAAAATACTGGAATTGTCTTCCCAGAGAGGTGGTAAAATCACCATCTCTGGATGTGTTAAAAAAAAGACTGGACATGGCACTTGGTGCTATAGTTCTAGTTGAGGTGTTAGGGCATAGGTTGGACTTGATGATCTTAGAGGTCTCTTCCAACCTCATTAATCTGTGATTCTGTGATTGTGATTTTGGGGATCTGGGTTAAGGACATTTGTGTCACTGGTTGAGAGTGTAAATTTGAAGTACTCTCCTGTACCGTGATGATAAGGCTGAAAGATATGGCCATATTGGCATGTTAAAATACATTTTAGGGGTAATACAATGTGTCTGCTCTGCTGGAAAATGATATGCCTTTGCTGGTTAGTATTTTAGTGTTGAAGTCCTCCTTGTGATACTCTGTGATGCAGTATCTGTGTAGGATTGTGGATTTAGGAGCAAAGAACAGAATTTAGATATTTTGTTTCTTTGGAGACTATTCCAATTAAGGAAAAACAGGTATATCTCATCACACCATCTCTTTACTTTTTTTTTCCTTCAGTCAAAATCTTTAAGCAAGTCACCTAGAAATCTTCAATCACATGTTTTTTCTCTTTGCTTACAAACCTGAAAATACACTTGAATGTTTGAGATTTGTCTTTTTATTCTATTTTCAATTTCTGCTCTGGGGAAATGAAATTGCGGGTAGAATAATAAGATAGTTTGTGAGTCGATCTTGTGTAAATCCTGTGAGTTCCCTACACAAACTGATGTCAGATGCTCAAGACAGTCATGAAGTTTTTTGATATGTCTGCAGTGCAATAAGAGAGATGAGCAGGTTTTCCGGGTACTTTCTGAAACATCTGCTATGAACTTAAATCTGTGCCACCAATAGTCTATCCTGTCTATGGCAACTGATGCAGAAATCACCCTGTCTGCTATGACACAGACATGCCTTCCTAGGCTGAAAAGCATCAATTAATTGCCAGATTTTTAAAGTATTTCATACATGTCTTTCAAGCCTACTACTTACTTCCTTCTTAAGGAGTCTTGTGTTGACTAAATACATTTGTAAAATTATCTAGTTGGATCACACCTATTACTTTCTATCCCTCCAGGTCAGCTAAGACAGTGTGGTAAAGGCTCAGGTGCTCTGGGCTCTTTCTATATTCAGTGGAGATTGATAATCTCAAGAGCCCTTCTACTGGGGGTATAAGTGTAGCTTCTGGCTTAGATGCCGCTGTTTGTTGTCTGAACTAAGTAGGATGACCCCAAGGCTCCTTGTTTTGCTGTAAATAACACAGAAGTGATGCACAATCTCTCATTAAAGTCAGTTTAGATGCTTCTCACATCAAAAAAACTGTTGTCCAAGTGCCAACAGCTACAACCTGCCCTTCACCTGAAGGTGTAAGTGGGGCAGAATATGGAGACAGTGGGTTTTAAAATATTGTCAGGCCTCTTCTGCAAAAAAATCTACAGCTGCCTGTAGAACCCACAGTCCCCTTTCATTCTGCCCACTAATCATTTCTCTTCTCTTTAGTAATCTATTTCCTTTTTTACCACTTCTTTAAAATTTTTTAAAAATGTAAGTAGCTCCATTTTTCAAGTGATAAAATCTGTGGGAATAATTTCTTTGCTGCATTGTTCCCTTCCTAATGGCTGTTTTTCCACAACACCATACCATGTTACTTGGGAAAGGTAGAAGAAAAGGGAAAAAGAAAACATGTGTGCAGAGGATATACCCAGAAATCAGAACCATGCCATGTAAAATTGTTACAGCTGTTTCTGTTTTTATTGACTGTTTCTTTTGGATCCATTTCTCTAACAACTGCTGCTCATGTGAGCAGGAAGGCATGCAGCATGACATTGCTGTGGACTGCGGGGTCCTAGGGCCAGGAGTAGGTGGAGAGAGGAGGGAAAGGAAGAGGGTGTGGTGGTGAGGACATTTATGTGGGACACATCAAAGCACATCCTTGTAATGTGTTACAGTAACCCAGGAAATTCAGTGCAGATGCACTGAATAACCTCATGGCAATGTGGGGTTTGCAAGAGTGTTACAGCAGCAGCAGCTGTCACGGCACTTGATTTTTCAAATTTCGGTGAGCCACTACTCCCCCTGCTACCTCATAAAAATTCAGTGTCTTTATTTGAATTTCCTCCTCTGAGCAGCCTCACTACACAGTTTGTCATGCAAACGAAAGTTAAGTGGGCTACAAATGAGTTATGCTGGGCCTCTTAATAGCTGGGAAGGAGCAAACAGTGATTGTTATAGCCTTTCTTGATTTGCTTGGATATGACATCAGAGGGGCTGTTAACACATGGAAATAGTGAATTAGGTAATTCTATATATGCAGGGAAATAGGAAGAGGGATATTTTTCCATGTCAGTAGATATTATTCTTTTTTATGGGCAATACAAAGTATTTGCCTCCTTTGATAGAATCATTGGGTGAAAGCTGGAAGATGGGCAATGTAATTTCAAATGCTCAACACAGTTCATTGTCCAAAAAAGGAAAATATCTAAAAAGAACTCTGAAAAGCACAGAAGCCTTTCCCCCCCCCCCCCCCCCCCCCGCTTTCTTTTTATCCTTTGAAATATCTTTTATAATCAGGCTCCTTTAGTAAATGGTCATTTTTAAAGACCTAGATCTTTATTTTTTTTGTTCCATATGCAAAACGCACACACATCCATTATGTTCATATAAATGGTTTCGAATGTACACAGAACCTTAATATATCTTATGCAGCAATGATGATGTTAGATCTTATGGATGCATGTGTCAGTGACTTGGGCCAACTCTAAGGCTGTCTTTAAAAACAAAACAAAACAATGTTAAGCTGTTTTTTACTAACCAATGTGAAACCCCAAAACTGTAAATGAAGAGAAAATCATAAACTGCATCTTGTGATGTACATTAATTTGAGATTAAAGAAAAAAAACCCTAGTATTATAAATATAATATTTTTATTTTATTAAGCATTAAGCATTAGGTTTTGCTCAGCAATTTGTACTGAAACTCCTTCTCCCATCTGTCCTTGGTTTTCATCCATATGTGTAGCCTCAGTGTGTCCCTGATATTTGTCAATTTGTCAAAGCTTTGGCGCAAGGTGGAGGAAAATAGACCAAAAAACTAGAATCTTCAATCAGAACACACTGAAATCATGTGGATTGGATTCAACTCCCAGAGTCAGTCATAATGTCTTCAGCTTTTGATTAGAAATTAAACTCAGAACTGAAGGGCATGTAGCTCCAAGGATCACTGCAGCTTCAGCGAAAATGAAGACCAGAACCACAGGCCTGTTTTGGAAGAAGTCATACTTGATACAAATGTGAAGAATTGACAAAAGCCACTGCTAGCAAAAGCAGCATCTAAATACAAAAATCAATTCAGTCACACTGTGACGACACCAGTTCAAAGTGGTACACAATTTATGGTTTCCATGCGCAGATCATACCAATTTTGCTTTAAATAGGCACTGATTTTGGGAAAGGGATCTATGTGTATAATGCTAGTTTTTCCGAACATACATTTGTTTGTGTGAACAAATTCAGTTTATGCCTAGCATAGCACTCCATAATATGCAGCTGTGTGCTCTTACCTGTGTCTGTTTACCTGTGTTTCTTCCCCGTGACTTTTATTTGTGGAGGGTTTGTTACTAATGAGCCACTCTGAAAAACTGGTGCTTTATGAGCAAGACAGATGCAAAGTAAGAGGCCTGCAAGTCCCTCTACGCAATGTAAGTGCCCAGAGCAAAACACTAAAACAACACATGCATTCTTTCAAAAACTGGGAGCAGAACTAAGCTGTAAAAGCAACTAGTGATGCATCTTTTCAGGCTATGCATTTCCAGGCCATTGACTTATTTGCTGAATGTTCTCCATAGAGTTGACTGAAAAAAGTAGGTGGAGCAGAGTAGGAAAAAAATATTTTTAAAATAAGATTTCTAGCTATTCTTGGCAATTGATGGTTCAGAAATACTAGTATAATAGGGATTTTATCTGAATTTGTGGGATGTTAGTTTTAGGTTATGGAGAGATGTTTGAATAAACAAGTGAAAAGTTTGAATAAACAAATCAAATCCCCATCAGACATGAAATAACTACATCTTCTGAAGTCATTCTTGACAAAAAACTGCTTGACAGTCATTGAGCTAACTTTCAAGTTACCTTTATATAAACTGAATTTGATTGTTCATTCCTGGCAATAAATGCCTGCAGCTCCGGAGATATTCACAATGATAAGATAAAAATATTTGAACTATGAGGATAAAATATAAATGAGTGTATAAGAGAACCTACTGTCTTTCCTTCATTCTCTCATGGACTTTTTTTCCCATACACTCTGCAAATCCAAAGCCCACTGCCACTGGCCTGCAAGCACTTACACTGTTTTCTGTTGATCAGCAAAATCTGTCTCTAGATTCTCTTCTTCCCTGGTTTGTGACTAATGTCCAAAAGTGATAAAAAAAACCCCCAAAAACCTTGAAAAATGTTTTAGTTCTTGGAAGGAAAACAATTTCAAATAAGGAAAGCCTTTGATTACTCAATGATGCAGGAGCTCTCCTGCTTTTTTTTTTTCCATTCTGAGTTTTCATTTCTTCTTTCCAGAATATTCCAGGAAAATAATTTCTGCTGTCCTTAAAAATTCTGGAATTTTAATAATTCAGTCAAAGATTTTTCTGTCTGATTTTTCAGTAGTTCCTCTCAGATTCCTATGACTTATCTTTTGGTCTTCAGAATACTATTATTTCCTTGCCTGCTATTTTATTCCTAAGTTCTTTATGTTTCTGGCTTGCAGTGAGTTACATACAACCTCTGCCTACCATTGGCTGAGTTACTTGGAATGTTTGACTCTTTGCTGCTGTTGAGTATGCGACAGTTTATGCCATTGGTGCGACTTACAAAACTAAGCCCACCTTGTGTTCAATAAATTAGGAATGAGGCTATCATGAAGCGAGTGAGCATCTCAGACAGTCTCATCTTAATAAAAATGAAATTCTCATGCCCAAATACCCAGGAGAATCTCAGGTCTAACGCTTAACTTTCACACTTTGGTTTTGTCTTCTCAAATCCTTGGTTGCAGGTCAATAAAAGACCTTCTGAGAAAGAGAAAAATCTTACCTTTGCTGCTTTCTGGGTCAGATGGCATTTTAAGGGAGCTAAGGCAGCTTAATGGGTACATAACAACAGGCATTGTGGGCAGGGAACAATGACAGGATTCTATTAGAATTTGTAGGGAGAGCCAAGTGGAAGATGTCAAATAAGCAGCCTATGTTCGACCTGGAAAACACCGATGCAGGATTTTTGAGAGATTAAAGCCAGTCTCTATACTGACTCTCACTGAAATGATGTGGATCCCTGTAAGTGAAAGGAGTTGGCAATTCCTGCCACAGAGGCAGAAAATCAGGGATCAGTGAGGGTAGTGACTGACTCCACATGTGGCAGGCTAGTTTCTTTGATCCCCTAAGCTTCTGTCTCTGGTACACAAACTTCATAATCATATCTATTTAATGATTTCTTTATTAAATCAAAGTTGACTATGGAGCAAAATATTTCTCAGTGTCTAATGGTTAAACATTCCTGATTTGCCATGACACATGGATGCCTACATTCAAATGTTGCTGTTTGTTCAAAGTACATTCCCAACTGTACATTCTTTTCCATGGGAAAGAATTCCACAAATTGTCATACATTTTCACAAACTCTGGAAGCTCTCACATTCTTGCTGTTATTTTTTTCCCCCCCACAGGAGCTCTCTGTTGCTGATATAAAGTTAGAAATTCTGTATTTTGGGATTGTCTCAACAGAAACTCTAGGTACCTCCTACTTCACGAGCTTTGCAAAGTCACTGTAATTGTGACAAGATTGAACAAGGTTAACAATAAATTTGACTTTAGCAGATTTCTGTATTACTTTCTTGAATCTTCATTGCCAAGAAAATTGCCTAAGCAACTTGGTGAAAATTGCAAACAGAAAATGTTACATCTGGTTACTTCTCTGTGTCAGAAAAATAAGAGAAAAAATTCATCTTGCCAGGGTTTTTATTTTATGGTTCAAACAACATAGCTAATATTCCCGTGGTTTAGTCTTGTGGGCTAAACATTTAAAAATGGGCTTCAGATTAGCTGAGGAATAAACATGATTGTTTTGATGGAAAAAGCACTTTCATCAAGTGCTTTTGATCACAAAAGATCAGTGCACAGAAAGTATAAATCACAAAGAGAAGCAGAGAGAATTATGACTGATGCTATTCAATCAATGAAGTCCATATTTGGGATGAAATTAGGCATAAAAGAGTTATAAATATTAAGGTAAGGGTGTTATTTAATTAGAATAGCATACTTGCATTCTAGAATTGAGGAGGTCAGTTCTCCTTTAAGGGGAACTCTGCAAGTTTGTGATTCCACACTATAGTGGTTTGTTTATTTATTTTTTCACCCCTTTCTTAGTGCCACTCTCCTTTTGAACAGAGTCACAGTTTTTACTTCTGCCTTTTATAATGTGTTCCACAAGTTAACCCTTTCAAAGCACATATTTTTTCAGCCAGCCTCAGGTTACAACAGAATCTCAGAACTACAGTGGAATTATTTGTATCAGAAAGACTTACAACCTTTCTAACAAATTAGGTAAAGATGCATGACATTTCATTTAATAAAATAAGGAACAGGGAATGGTAATAATGATTAATGTCACTTTTTTTTTTCTTCCTCAAGTTTGTTAATATAAATCAAGTTCTAAAATTGCATTAATTTCTGGCACCCCCCACACCCATGTATTCAACAATATTACAGCCAGACTATGACAGGAGGATAAAATAATCCAGATGCCCTCAGTTCTTAAAGAAAAGAGTGAGTGTTCTCTCTTACATTTGCAACTAACTGTACATGAGTAAGACATGTTTCTCCAAAAATTTTCTCTAAAAATAATATCTGGAAGCTTTTTAGTTAAGGCTGGTTTTAAAATCTGAAGGTAATGACATGGAGCTTGACAATACCTGTAAGGATGCCAGTAAGTGGCTAGTAGGGACATAATTTTGTGTTGGTATGCATTTTTGTTCAACTTTCAGGTGTGAAGACTGTTAAAGAAACATAAATGACTTAAAAATCATATTTTTTCTTCACTTCAAATCAGTATGCACTCACTTTTCTAAACTTCTGGGTAGCAAAAATTATTTGCCTGTGTTTATTGGTATGCAATTCATGTGGGCCAGCTAATTTCTTTCTTCTAGTGTTTCTCTTTAACATTAGTGTACAAGAGGAGAAAAATGAAAGTGGAGCTGAATTGAAACTTTGTTTTTTTTCTTTTTAAAATTATTTATTTTGGTTTTGTTTGTTTTTAGTTTGTTTTTTTTTTTTTTTCCTTCTTGTTTGGAGGTCTCAGAACAAGTGTTTGGTCTTGTCTGGCTGCCTCCAGAAAGTAAAGATGCTGGAGGACCCTCTGTCAGCTTGCTGTGGCCTCCTGTGCAGGGGGATATTAAGGAATGCATTGCAGACTTGCCTCCTTTTGTTGCACAGGGAAAGGTCACTTTTTGAAAATACGCTGGACCTGGGACTGCTTTTGCTGCTGTGTTCTCTTGTGCTGTCAGAAACCTTCTTAGCCCAGACTCTCTACTGATGTCTTCCCCACAGGGAGGTGATTATGAGCTCTGCTCTGCTAGAGGTCAAAGGCAATTCTATGAATCTACCTTATTTAGCATGGGAGCAACATGTTAATTTGAGTATTTTGACATATTCATCTCTGACACAGCATACCAACAGGCCAATATCAAAATTTGCTCTGCATTGTGGTTTCTAGTAGACAGAATACTTTCCATGACACTCCTGGATCAGCAGTTGTTTATCAGCCTGTCTGGTGCTGGAAGTACTGGTGGCTTTTGCTGATTTATTACAGCTATCTGAAGCACATCTCAGCAGCACTTTTTCTGTGTTTGTGTGCACATATAAAAAGTAGGCATAGAAGGCAGAGGTGACTATAGTAATCTTTTACCCATTTGTGCAGGAATGGAATATTTCCCGACAACTCCAGTTACCATCTGAATCAGGTTTATTCTTGCTGTTAGACTTTCGATATACTGTTTTATGCAGAAAACATATTGCTCTGCATTTCTAAATCAGGTTGGAGGCGTGACATAAAATTCTCTCGGGGGGATTTTAAAGTAAAAGTGTTTCCTTTTGTTGCAAGACTCAATCGCAGTGAAAAAATGGGCAATCATACCACAGGAATGGCTGTGTTATAGAATTCCTTCATGACATTAGATTCTGCTGAACTCCAAGCCATAACTTATATCACACCTAAAGTCATTAAATGTAGAGACAAATTGCTTCATAGAAGCAAACCCTTTGTTACTGGATTTTTTGTCTTTCATCTTACTTCTCTCTTTGCCATATGTGGTCTGTGGAATAATATCTAGGATTGCTGTTTAAAAATGTTTCAGTTGGCTTGGTTTGAGAAACCTCCACTCTCATCTATTGTAACCAAGTTTCTAAAATAAATTATAGCCCTGTGGAGCCACAAGTGGAGAAAACAGCAGGCTTCAGATGACATTTTGATAGTTAACGGGTCTATTGCTGTTGTATTACTTGGACCACTGATTATTTCTGTTTCTTTATTTGCAACTATAAAATTGTTAGCTTTGCAAAGGAGAACCTGCCTCAGGTGAAAAAAATAACGATTCTTAGTTAAGGCTGGACCCAGAGCGAGTGAGAACTCTCAGAGGGAACATAAATGCATTTTGTGCTGTACTTCAGTGCCCCACAGATCCAATCTAGCATGCAGACAAACAGAGCTAAATACACTGCTTAAATGTGCATATTAAACCCTTGCCAGGAGCTACGGTTATTAAATAATACCAGAAGCTCCCCCAGTCTTCTACTAAAACAGTTGGAGATGACTGCCAGGCTCATGCTTTCTGGGCAGATTATTTCAATCCTTTGGGAAAAGGGGAGCCACTCTAAGAAGTTAATACCTCTGGGGCAGTATATTGGAAAGCTTCATTTGATCTTCTGTGACATGTATGACAGTATCTCATTTTCAAGCTGCAAAAGTCCCGACCATGGGTTATGCCACAACCAACATGCATAAATAAGGCTCCAAGTAAGAAGGGGAGAGTGGTGGGATATTGGAATGAGTGGCAAATGTTATCTGAAGCTTTTACTTGAATCCTACTATTAAAAACACGCTGACAAAGCTCCTGCTGCAACCGTGGTACATTAGTGGCTTATTTGCTCTGTTTGGCTGAGTGGATGATAATTGTCAGCACGGGGAAGGTGTCAGCAATCACAGTGTTTTAAACCTCTCTGGCCAGACCAGTTAAAGGACAGCTCACTGAAATCACAGTCCTCACCACTGATTAACCACATCCCACAATCTGCCTGCATGAGCAGCTCTAATTTTGATGTGGCCCTTGTAGAAAAATAAACTGCTACCATCAGGGGCCCCTAAAAAAGCTGTTGTATAATCCTAGCGATCTAAAAAAAAAAAAAAAAAAAAGGATGGAAATGTAGAAAGAAGCTTCTTCCACAATCCATATCATAATCCTAAAAACTTAGGATTTTTTATTAACTATTGCTGCAGGTCTCCAGGTGCTAGAGCTATGCTGGAGAATGGCTGCTGCACAATAGGTTAGGCAAACTGAGATACAGAACCAGACTGGGGCAATGTCTTGCTAATCCTTGACTGCCTTGGACATCTGGTCCTTCTGGAGAAGGATATTACCACACATGTTTTGTATCAGTGAGACAGAATTGCTGGACTATGCTGTTGATTCCAATTACAACACTGTGTTTGAAAAAGCATTTAAAAGCAGCACCTACTTCTCCCTGTTCCTTCAGCTCTCTAAATCTTTCTGATACTGTTGGCTCTGAAATACATTGAATGGGACAATAAGAAATAGCATTTCAAAATGCTTCATTGTGCAAGGTTTTCTGTGTTGACTTTTTTTTTGTTTTTTTTTTTTTTTTCCCTACTGTAACTAATAGAGCTGGGATTCTGTTTTCTTGGCAGTACAGAAGCTGATTTGAGCTGAAATAAGAAAATTGGGACTGCTAGGGCAAGAGTCAACAAGCATCTGCAATTCATGATGAAGATTTCTTATCAGTAATGAGGACTAGATACTCCTGGTCTATTCTTCCCTGAAACAAATACAATTCCAAGACGGACATTGCTTCTAATGTCTTTCCTAATCCTTAATCCAAATAAAGGTTCCTGTTTTTAGGAAGGAAGATCTTTTCCACACTGCTTTCCTGCCTTTCCTTGTGCAGTGTAGAAGATAATTTCTGTATTTAAAAGCTGGAAATTGTGGGATAGTTGCCAGCTCTGTTATGCCCTCTCAGACCTTAGGAAAACCATTTTTCCTCAGTTATTCTTTTGTGAAGTAGATGCAATGGTACATCTGTGTTCCATGTTCCTTGGGAGATTTGATTTATGATTATAATAGGCTTTCTCAGCTAGAATGCAAGGAAGAACAGAGTTTATAACAGTAATACCAGTGCCAGGGTCAGTGTAACCTTCTCTTCTTCCAGGGTGAAAAAAAATATATACTGCTATAACTTAGCTTTCTCTGACCAGTATGCTCATTGTGTGCTGATTTAAAAAGTGCAGGCCTATCTTCATTGGAAAGGAGGAGAATTTTCATGAGAAAAAACCCTCTGTAGAATGGATTTTAGAAAGAACTAAACATCACTGGCTTTGTTTCTCACTGGGAAGACGAAGGTTGACAGAGGTACTGGTAAGAAGCGGCAAAACTCCACTACAGTTAATGGTACAAGGGAAAATTTGGTGCAACTTGGTCCAAAGCTCTCAAGGGTTGTATTGTCAGAATCAAACCGGGAACAGAGAATAGGCAAAATATGTATAAAAATTATTAAAACACCTCCAGAAAGAGATATGAATTTATTGGATAATATTATTACGCCATAGCATTGCTGACATAATAGCAAATCAATGAAAGGAACAATAAATATTTTTTAAAAATGAATATAGTAGCAACATATCATGTAGCTTTAAAGTGAACTGACCTGGATATATCAAGCCAAAGCAATCATTTCTTGGCTCTTGTGAGATCACTGCTTGACTCTGAAATTAGAATAATTTCATCAGTGTGTGGAAACAAGAATGAGGTCACCTCCATCTTAATTAGAAAAGGATAGATCAAACATCCAAGGCATACTTTCTTGTTTGCTGTTGACTCACTTAGATTGGTATGATATAGTCCTGGGGCAGTATTTTATGATAGCCTATTTTGCTGGCTTATGTGTTATAGTTCTTTTGCCTTTCTTTCTGACAATAATATAGGGTTAATCATGCTTACAAAACTGTTAAATTCATTCTGTTTCTATCTGAAAAATGGAATGAGGTGAGCAAAACATTCAGATAAATAAATTTAATGCAAGCTTTATAAAAGCCAGAGGTCTCAATAAAATTTTAAATCCTTTTAGTCAGCTATTCTTCTAATTACTTTTTATTTCTCCTTTGCTGGAAGAGCTTTCAGGCAGTGTACAATGAACAAGTGGGTCTTTATTTCACATTAATGTGTTCAATAAAATAAAATGATACAGTTGAGTAATATGGATCACAACCAATTTATATGGACATTGATTGTTTTAGAGCACTGGGAAACTTCTTTGTCTTGGTCTGTATGACTGCATTTCAGTAGACGTGAAATATACTCAGTTTTTGTGGCCAGGTTTTTAATTTTAAAAAACACAGATTTGGAAGACATTGATTGATGATTGGTTCTGTTGTGTTCCTCCTTCCTGCAGTAACGAAATAATTGCCTCAAATGAGATTCGGGATTTCTACCTTCCTCATTTTTTTTACCAAGGTCCTGAGTCAGTAGTCTGAAATCCAGTGATGATCCTTCAGTGACAGGAATTTTTTGAGATGAAAAAATATATATAAATACTCTATAATTCACAAAAAAAAAAAGAGGAGTATTATTTATATTAAGTACAAGGCTGAGTCTTTGCATTTTGATGCCTTCTATGAACCTATGAGGAATGCTGAACTTTCATGTCTCTATTCAGCCTAAAATATAAATAAAGTTAGGCCAAAAGCTAGAGTTACAATTTTGACATTGATGTATTGATGTCAGTGTGGTCAAGATTTCTTGACAATTACTTATCAGTAGGATCTGAATTGTGCTTAGATTGGCAGCTGGGTTGTTTGTCTTCAAAGATATGCACACATCCATTATTTCATCCTTATTCAAAGACAGAAATTAGAAACCCTAATCCTGGGCCTCAAAACATGGAAGTCAATCAGAATGTTGGACCTCTTGAATTTCCAAGTAGGGTGTATTATTTTGACAAGAGGTCAATATTCAAGTTTCTTAGTCTTAGAAGAGCTATGTAGAGAGCAAAACAACTATCTGGGCTCAAAATAAGAGACAGACTCATCTGCTTACTGAGATCATTAATAAGATCTCCTTAATATGGTCGTTGTCTCTGCTAAACCAGAGCCCAGTTAAACACTCAGTTAAAAAGTTTTTCAGCTGAGGGGAAAATACACAGTATGATAGCCAAGACCCTTATCATCCTCAAGCAGCAATGCTTCCAGGTGAATTGCTGTGAGAGGAAATCTTTCAGGTGCTAGGGTAACCTTTTCTTAAGTTCTCACCAAGCTGGGTATCTGCACTTTGCAGATGGAAACACAGAAAGGAGAAAAAGGAGGCAAGAACTAAATGCTGCCAGTGGCCATGGACTGGATAGCAGAGAGATGAGGAAGATAAGGGAGAAAAAAATCTAAACCCAGTCTTTAGAAGTGTGGATTTTGCTTTGGGTCCGTCACTAATTAGTTCCAGTGTGATATAGAAATTTATTGGCAGGAAGATACCCGTAAAAACAAAGTAACAGCTTTGGTGGTTTTTTTAGGGTTTTTTAAAAATGTGTTTCTTTGTTTGTTTTTCAGTACATTTTTGTTCTTTTGTATTTTTTTGGAGAAGGACTGTTGCCTTGAGTGTGGGTGGGCAGATCTTATGTGATTTGAGTAGATTCATTTTATGTTTCTCTCATTTAAATGGCATAAAATGGCAAGAGTCATGGGGTATAAGAATGAAAAAAGAATGAAAGCTTTTATATATCTGTCTAGAAGCATAAATTGCCCTAAAATGGAGTTTAATACTTGATTCAGAAAAACAGTTACTTGGAATAGTAAGCTGGATTGCAGCAATGTACTTACAATTTTAGAGGCTGGAGTGATGTATTTGGGGAAGTGTTGAAACATAAATCAGGCAGAGAATGATTTTGAGGAAAAATAGATCTGGACTGAGCAAACCTAAACTTGCACAAACCTGTTAAAAGTGTGTCTTATTGTCCAGTGCATTATCCCCCTATGATTAATGTGAATTGGAAATACATTCTCGTGTGTGAAATTCATGCATGCTGCAAATCCACTAAGAAAAAGCCTTATAAGATTTATTTGTATTAATGTCATTTTAAATGCTAAAAATTGAGTTGATGCTAAAGCAAAGGTGCAATCCAATAAAAACAAAGACAATTTGAGTTAAGACAGCCTTATATCAATTTTACTCAATCCCAGGATATTAACAAATGTAGCCTCTACACTGTGAATAACCCTGCACATGGTAGTAGGTTGTTTTTCAACTGTGCAGCCAAAACAGGCACGAACATTTTGGTATGGCAAAGTTCTCAGGAAATTTAGCTTTCTGCAAATGCACAATCAGAAATTAAGTAATATTTCCCCCATATTTTTTTGTTTAATCAAGTATTTTTGCAGATGACCACACAAATTTGAAGCAGTGGATTTTTAAAGTTATCTTGAAACCCTTCTAAAATGTGTCTTAAGGACTGAACATGTAAGACCACTTGTTTACGCAACATGCACTGCATTCCCAAGGGATCAAGCCTTCACTTTCATACTGAGTCTTCTTTTTAGATTACCAGCCAAACAAGGCAAAAGAATAAGGCTAATCTAAAAACCTTGTGCAAATATTAATGAATTTGTTCTCACAAATCCCCTGAGAAGTATTACTGTCATTTCAGGCTTTATATTAAATACATATATGGGCCACACTTTATTTTTAAAGCTCCTTTTTTGTGGGATCTGACAAAATCTGTGAAGAGACTACTTTTTATGTAATGATCTTTGCTCATTTCAAAAGTCACTTCTTTGTTCCCATTACAGAGCAAAATGACCTTTTTTGCTGTGAATTGTGGAAGAAGACTCAAAACTGTTGAAGGATTGTATGAAAGTCTCAACTAAAAGGGAAGCTAGAAAAGTAGGATATTAAATCAGCTGATAGCTCCACAAGGCTGTAATACAACAAAGTAAAAAGGTTTGTGTTTAAGCCAAAATGTAAAATCATTACTAAGCACTTTTGCTAAGCAGTTTAATTTACGAGGGAGCATAACTTTACAAAGCCATACTCTATAAGACTCAAAATATGACAGCAGTTTTAGAATGAACAAAAGAAGTACTAAACCAGTAAATCCTCAGCCCAAAATATTCTGAATCCCACAGCAACATGGCTTTAGTGTGGCATCTCTGTGATTTATAATGTATGATTATAATCCTTTGGAATAAATTGGCACTGACTGCTGTAACATCTTAAAGCTATTCAGGCAGCACATACAAATTGAGAAGTTAAATCACAGCCCGTGCCCAAGATTTCATCCAATATATATATTTTTAAGTGGGGTATCTCTTTGGAGATAGGTAATTTAATTGAGAAAAAGTTCTTTTAGGACAAGATTTAGGGGCTCAATGAAAAGATTGAAGCTTTTCTTTGGTTTTAATTCTAATTATCTGCAGAATCTCTCTGTGTCATCTCAGTCTTCATAAACATCTTTAAAGCATATCTGGATATCTTTTTTCCTGAAGTAGGAGTCCCTCACGGGAGCTTTATGGACAGGAGCTGAGCCTAAATAATAGCTCATGAGGTGTGTTAGAGAGCAATGAAGGTGCATAGAAGTAGGGCTGAATGACATTTCATATGCCCTTGGAAGTCTTGTCCTGACTGTGGCTGCCTGCTCGTCAGGGCAGGGACTCCTGAGCTTTATCCAACAGATTTACACAAGGGTCTCAGATATCCCATGACGCACAAGTGGCATTAGATGCCCGTATCTCAGCTGCTGAATACCAGCCTTGGATGAACTGCTTATTAACGTGATTGAGGGCAGTCTGCAAAGAAGTCATTCAAGACGTAGAATTCTGGACAAAAATATCAGTGGAGGCAGGGCTTCAGGTGTTTGGCAGTAGGTGTGCTCACTGTGAATGCTGTTGGGCCACTGTGATTTTGCTGTTCAGTATTTCTGTGCATTTTGTTGCTAGTCACTTTATGGGGGATATGAGTTATTGATCCATCCATGGGGCATCTAACAGCATTATTTATGTATAACAAGCACTATTTATATGACATAAACAGTTGGTTTGTCAGGCTATTTCAAGTCCAGGAGCAATTTAAGCTATTTTCTCATGATCTGGAACACAATCTGGTACACACACCAAAGGAAAGAAGGACAGAATTTGCACTGCACTCCAGGAGCTGAGGTGCTGGGTGGTGCTGTGCAAGGCTACGTCACTGCCCAGAAAAGAGGTCTTGGTACAGTGAATTCCTCATTTGCTGAAATCATGACCTTCCAATGGCTCAAAACCACTTAAGATTTGGAATATGTCAAAGGGGAGGGCTAAAAAATTATTATATTTTAATGAAAGCAAGGAAAAAATGGAAGAAAAAAGGCCCAACCCTGTAAAATAACACACCAAACCAAAATAATCTTGTATCAAAGGAGAAACAAACAGCTCAGGAATGAGTTTATATTAGCTGTAGTCATGCAGTAATCCTTCACAGTGTCCTGAGGCCACTTGAATGCTCCTTGCCCTAAAACTGATGACTAAGGCTTTCAAAATCTCTCAAGCAGCAATATATTTGTAACTTCAAATTTAGGGAAAGCTTCTGCTCTTCTGCTATCCATCTTTGTAGAGAAGCAATCGGAAGTTTGCCACTTCTGACAGAAGGCTCTTTCCCTGCTACTTCTGAGGAGTAACCAAGGCCTTTGGTCACTAAATGTCACACACTCCTGGTGTGCAAGACAATACCATGTGTGCAGCAGCTTTACCACTGTGCCTTGCTCACAGGATCAGGCCCTCATTGCTTTTAAGTGCTGGAAAATTCCTGAGTGGCTGTTTCTGCCAGGCAGACTTGCCACTACTCTAGTGCAAAAAGAGCTTGTCCTGGATGTAATTAACTGGCTGTTATGGCCTCAGACAGAAGGGAACTCCTTCCCTGATTATAAACACAGCAAAAACAACTCCTTTGCAGTAGAGAGAATGCAAAACAGAGTCATGCTCTGCCAAACCACCACTGCTGTAAAGTCCAGATTGTTGCATAAATGGCAGTAAATCCTGGGCTGCTCCAACAGTCTTTAAGGCTATGCTAGTTCATGATCTAGCAATAGACAATCCCTCCCTTTCCCACCCCTTTGGTCACTGAGCAGAGCCAGGTTGAAGATTGCTCTCTCTTCGTTTGGGCACTTATGCAGTTGAAATTGCTGTTTGCTTGGAAATAACAAGCAGATTTTAAGTTGAATATACTGCTTAAAATACAGCTTTCTGTATGGAGGAAAGCCACTGAGAAATGGAGTCTGGTTTTCAGTTTGGAAAAGAACAAGTGGGCTGCCCTGCTCCGATCACATCTCTTAAACAGAAAGTGTGGGAGTGTACTACTCCTCTCTTTTCCTCTCCCTTTTTTTTTTTTTCTCCCTCTCCCTCTTTTGCATTGGATTTAAATTTATTTTTTAAAATTATTTTATTCTATTTCTGACAAGGTGTTAACTGATCTGATTCACCCACTCTGCTGGACTCTGCTTCAGGTCACAAGTGGGCTGGAGGATTTTTGGGAGCACTTCTCATACAATTGGGGCTGTTCCAAAATCATCCTGTGGCAAGTGGAAAATGAAGCTGTCATCAGTCCAGGGTCAGCTCAGCATAAGGGCAGAGGAGCTCCTTTCTCTTGCTCTATATTTCCTTTTAGGTCTGGTTTTATTGCTGAAGAATGTTTTCAAGGGTAGTGAAACCCTCATGCAGCACCCCTTGGCTCTAGATCACAAATCTATAAAGGAAACTTCTTATATGTGTGTGTTTGGCTTGAATTTATTCCTTCAAGGAAAGACAGTTATTAGCTTCTTGGTGGTGATTTCACCTATACAAATTCTCTGGTGGTCACAGACCTTTTATAGCAAAATTTTAATGATATCAGCATCCAGCTGATGTGGGACTATGTTGGGAGATCCAGCCTTTAACTAAAGAGCTGTTCAAAGCTGCTTCAGTCTTTCTTGCTTGTATTTTATTCAAAGACCATATTAGGGTCGGATGTGGTAGACGCTAGTCAGACATCAATTGTGTTGCCTTTATTTTGTAATTAGTAGTCCAGCTGTGCAATTAATTGACTTTTTTTTGTTTATGTTTTGCTAGTTTAATTAAGGGTGTGGGGGACTGTTCGAGGTTAAAAATTTGGTTTCATTTTAAATTGCTGTTGAATAAAAAATAAAACCTTTTCAAAACTTTTTGAGACTGGAATCTTAATATTCAGCTCTGAAAATCTCAAAATGAAATGTTTTGGTTTTTAGAGAATGTTTTTGATTGTGAAAATCTGATGAGCTTGATGGGTATTTGTGAAAAAATTTGGTATTATGAATTTATATTTTTTGGCAGACAAAAACCAGCTGAAATGCTTTCTTTAGCTCTAATTGCTCTTTTCCCTTGTACACTGCATTAAAATAAATCCATTCCTTGATGCCTTCTCTGGGAAATTGTATCAAATCTATACCTGCAATGGAATGTTTTTTAAACTTTTTCTCTCCTCCACCCTCCCACCCTCCTTTTTTTTCTTTTTTTTTTTTTTTTTTTTTTCTGTTGAACTGTTTGAAAATGCAGCTGCTAATACTTTCCAGGTTGGTACTAAAGCTGAAACAGCTGGTTAGAAACACTCTGCTTGTTTTCGTGTTCATCCCTGCACTCTGTTACACAAGGCAGCTTGAGCAGCCAGTAGCTGAAAGCCTGACCACTTGCTGAGATCCATCTTTCATTTATTTTATCTCCTTGCCTGCGTTTACGTCTGGTGACGTGGTAGGCTGAAGAAAGAAAGTTGAGAAGGTCAGTCTATTGTGTTGCCTCTGGAGCCTGTGTGTTTGCCCTTCCTGAGTCTGTTTATTCTCTGAATCATTTGACACGCTGCACGTTCTGCTCTGACCTTCAGCCTATTGCTAACTTCAGTGCCTTGCCCCAAGGCCACGGTTCTGCAATGCAAGGAACAAACTCTGGGGTGTCTCATCCCAGATTAAAATCCCCATGACTCAAAGCTTCCATCCAGTTTAACCTCACATTACTGAATCAAAATTGCTCAAAAACTTTTCCCAGCTGAACTACATTCTGGCAAACTTCATGGCTGTCTTGACTTGTGCCCCTACCAGCATCTGATTAAATCTAAATTTCCACATCAGTGGAAAATGTGACAAGGCACTCAGCCCTGGTTGTGGTTGGTTCCACTCAGAGATGACCTGGCACAGACAGGCACGACCCACTGCCCCCACTGGATGTGAAGCCCCAGCTGAACTGTTACCTCCATTCCCTTTTCAAATAATCCCAAACAGCAGAGCCTCCTTGAAAAATTCCAGTCACCACCCTAGAAGTGTTCAAAAGACATGTGGATGTGGCACTTGGGGACATCAGCAAGTTTACAGATAACACCATACTGAGCAGTGAGGTTGATATATCTGATGGATGTGATGCCACACTTGGGGACCTGACAAACTCAAAGTGCATGCTGCAGTACCTCTTCTCTAAGAAAAGGCTAAGAGAACTGGGATTTTTCAGCCCACAAAAGGCTTCAGGGTGGCCTAATTGCAGCTGTCTAGAACTGAAGGGAACCCACAACAAAGATGAAAAGAAATTTTACAAGGGCATGTAGTGATAGGATAAGGAGAATGGCTTCAAACTGAAAGAGAGTAGATTTCGATCAGATATTAAGAAGAAATTCTTTACTGTGAGAGTGGTGAGGCACTGGAACAGAGAATTGGTGGATGCCCCATCACTGAAAGTGTTCAAGGTCATGTTGGATGGGCTCTGAACAATCTGATCTAATAAAAAGTGTCCCTGTCCCCACAGCTGTGGGGTTGGAAGTGGTGCTCTTTAAGGTCCCTTCCACCCAAACCATTCTATGATTCTATGATTCTGTGACATGGTTTACTGGTGAAAATGGTTGCTCCAGGTCAACAGTTGGACTCAATCTTAGAAGTCTTTCACAACCACAATGATTCTATGGCTCTGTGATTTAATGACTGTACAATATGGCTGTGAGGGCTGAGTGCTGTAACCAAGCTCACATATACTGGCATAGCTTTTTTAAGGCATTATTTTTGTTGGTTTCTTTCACACATTTTATTCTGTGTCAGAGATCTGGAGTAGAGAAATTAATGTTGCTGGCAGATAGGTGAAAGAAGTCATCTCTCTACAGTCTATATCTCAATTTACTAATCCTTAGAAATTAAATGACATTGTTTCAAAATAACCTAAAATAACACTCTTATAGCAAGATGTTGTTTGGAGCTTTTATTGTAGAATGATCTTTTAATTTATTTTTTATTTTTATGAGGGAAATCTGTGAAGCAAGCATTTATAATAAGAGATGGGTCAAAGGAAAATTCTCCTTGTCTATTATCTGTTCCCATTTGACTGTAGGAAAGGTGTTTATTACAGTTACACACCTTAGTCTTTTAGACTGGATTTTGCTCCCTCCTGTGTTTTCCATGATTAGTAATGTGTGTTTCAACAACATCTACTGACCCGTAATTACTGCGGGGGAGTTGGGTCTGCTAGAGATATTGCACAGAAAAGCCCCAGAGAAACATGTCTTCTGAAAACTGTGAAAAGTGGTAAGGACTGGATGATAAACCCAGGAGCCTATTTTATGTGATCAGTCTTATGGAATTACCATCCAGTCTTGCATGGAATTGCTGGTGCCTTATAACAAGAACAAAAGTGAAAGAAACATATCTGAAAGGGAAAAGAAGTGTAAAGATGTTAAAACCAAAAATATTTGTAAATTGATAAATTCTACTGTCTCAGCAATCTTTCCTGTCTTAGCATGGTAGGGCATTTTTTCATCTATCCATCTATGGAAATGCAAGCCAATATTTAAAAGAAATTCTTACAAGAACATTTGCAAGGATAATTAAAAATCATAAAATCTTTTGATTTAAACCAGGCTTTAATTTGGCACATCTATGTAATGATTTGCTATATTTTCCTTTTATATTTACAACTGGAAATGAACCTAAATGCCACATGTTTCTGGTAACTACATGGGATTTCAGACTTGCTTGAATCTAGTAATTTGTGAGCCTTTCCCTTATAGGTTTGCTTGTTCCTGTGCCATGCTCCATCCTCTGTTTCTGAGGTGCCTCTCCTCTGATGCAGAGAGAGCTGTGGGAATAGACCTGACCCCATGCCACTTTTATTAGAGGGTAGAGAGAGCTCCTTCCCAGGCAGCTGGCAGGAGGAGCGCTGTGGCAGTGCCATCTGTTTCAGCACTGCCTGCTAGAATTCTCCCCTTGCTTGATGTGCCATTGCCATCTAATCAAGACAAGGAAGCGGTTAATGTTGAAGGGGCTGTCACGGAAAACACTCTCTCCAGCCTGAAGAGCTGTCAGAAGCTGTAGCCATGACTAGTCTTCAGCTGCTGGTCTTCTTGGTGTTTTTTTCCACACCTCCTTTTTGAAAGACTTTGCTGTCTGTCTGATCTGTGAACCACTGTCTAACTACAGATCCATATGCTCAGAGAAACTGTTGTGCAACACTTTAGATAGACACACTCAATTTTTTTTAAGCCTTGTAACAGCTTCCTGAGGTATACACAGGAACTGATTACCTCATGCAAAGGAAAATGTGAACTCCCTCCCCCATCTCCCATAAATAATCTTCCACAAAACTGTAGACACTGACATATTTATCTCTTGGCCCCAAAGGCTGAGGTCTTTGGCAGCAGCTAGGAGTGAAAAAATTGAAAGATGCAGAGTTTCTTTCTACCTCTTCCCCGGTTTACAAGGACTCATTTGGCTGCAGGCCACTGAGTGATGCTGAGCACGCCCTGCAGGCAATTAGCTCTTTCATATGAGTGAACTACAATTATATGGGCACACAGTAAATTCATTATTTTACTGTCTTCTCCAGGCTACAGGGGCCCTAGTTTGTGCTTAGTGTAAGTGATAGGATTAGCATTAAAGTTTAGTGTATAATTATTTTTAGTTTGTTTAGTATAGAAATGTACTACAGAAAAGTCAGCTTGTCTGATGCAGTAGAAATATCTCAAACAGGAGAGTCCCTTGGTCTCTGCAGCAGGGAAAAGATTATAAAGCAAAGTAGGAATGGTTGTGTAGACATCCTTAATATTACCTGGGTGTAAGGCTGAAAGTCAGCCTTTCCAACAGATCAATTCATTTGATGTGTAGAGGTGGTACCACCTGCAAAATCATCACACTGATCAATGATTTTTTTGCAGCTCTGCGGGCTAAAGAAATCCGAATATAACCACCAATGGGAGAACAGTGTCTGTGAATCCTTAATATGTTAATCACTTAAAGTTAATATGTCTCCAGTTTCACTTATTGCCAAACAACTTAAGGAGGATCTGTATGATGATGCAGCATAGCCTGACACGATGATGGCAGCATGGCAGTCATTGGCTAGTTGCTGCTTTACAATCACCAGGAAAAATCAGGTGAAAAATGTAAATTTAAAAAATGCAGCTTCCTTTCTAAGAATTAAAACAAAGAATCTGTCACTGATTTGACTTGCTCTATTGAAATTTTGTACTGTTTTGAAGTGTAAGGTACTAGGACCTATTAGAGCCTCATCATACCCTTCTCACAACATTAAGCCTTTTCTCAAGATACCAACTGAGAGAACATCTGAGGCAAAATCCACTAGTTTCCTGTAGTGCATTGGATTTTCTAGAAAAGCCCCAACAATAAACAAAGCAAACCCAACTGTTTTTTTACTGTCTGGGTGACCTGCCTGCAACTCTTGTTTTCAGCTTTTTACTGTTGGAACCATAAATGTAGGCTTCCTGTATCCTTTCATGATCTGGGCAGCAGGTGGACAGGAAGTCATCAGTGAGGAACAGGAAACAGAAGGATTAGGAAACAGCCAAGGTCTATTCAGGGGCGACATGAGGTGTAGCTAGAAGTGCTCCCCAAAGTGAGAGAAACTTGCCTCTCAGTGGGATGAGATGGACAATGCCGGGGCAGTTAATGTGCTCTGCAACTGCCCTGCAATTAGGCTGAGTCTCCAGGAAATAATACCCTAAAACTAGTGAAATTTTCTATAATCATTGTGTTATCAGTTGTTATCTGACAGTGAGCCACATACATGTGTGACAGATACATGGCGTGTAAGGTAGATTAGATTGAAATGAATGGTACTTTATGGTGGTGGAGGAATCTGAGGATGCAGGATAAGGATTTTGAGAGCTATTGTTACAGATTGCATGATGTTACAGAGTAGTCCTTATGAAATACAGCAAACCAATGCTAATAATATTTTTATCTTGTACTTAACATTGATCCACTTGCAGCAGAAACCCTCTACAGGAAAAGGTTTTGGCCCTTCTCTGTGTCTGTTTCTGTGAACAGAGGCACTTCTCTGCTGCTCTTAAGGTTTTGTATCAAATGGTGTGAGTACAGTTCAAAGTTGCTTTCCTTTTACATACTATTACAAGTCAGAGAGTTAAAAGCATTGTAGCATCATCTAGAGGCCAGACATAAACTACAGTGCATTGTTAGTCCTTCAGTTGAGTAAAGCACATAGATGGATGTTAAAAAGATAAGACTCCCAGCAGGATTTTCCAAACAATATAAATACCAGAAAATAGCTTTCCCAATGAATACCTTACAAGCAGTGTTACAGTGCATAAATGTATATACTATATATAGTAATTTTGTGCAGATAAATTTACATTTTTCTCCTGCATGTGTAAATAAATAATCAAAGGTGGTAGAATAATTTATAATTTAAGTTTCATCTATTTACATGTTTGATGGAGAGCTGACAAGTTAAATGAAGAGACAAGTATATATGCCCTCCTGTGCAGCTGCAATATATTACAGATTCAATTTGGGTAACAGCTATGTGACCCAAGATTCTCATTTTGTTTAATATATGAAGAATAAACTTGGTTGTTTCCATTTGCCAGTTGTAAACTTTGTCTTTTTCTGAATGTATTTAATAGCCAGAGTAAAATGGCCTGTTTGAGAGTTTTATGTGGAATGTCTCGCCAGCAAAGTGCAGAGGTTTGAGAAATGTACAAGAAGTGTGTGCATATGTGTGGGCAAGGAAGAGTGACTTCAATAAAGACAGGTAGAGGATTCAACTTCCGCTGCTATGCTGTGGGATTTGAAATATTTTCCCAAGACTTAATAGAAATTTGTTTAAAAAGAAAGTTTCTAAAGCTAGCCTCTTTTCATTCAAGTAGCTAAGAGTGCCTTGCAAATGTCAAGAAGTTATGTCATTTTCACTTTGTAGAATTGGAAACTGAGCACTTCACTGATTTATTCAAACTGATTTACTCAAATTGATACAGTGTACAGGCAGCATTGAAAATGAAGCTGGCTCCCCTGTGCCTTATTCCTGTGTATGGAGTGAGGCCCACTGGCCTCTCTAAGAGGAAGGTTCACGTGGCTGACCAAATTAATTGTCCACAGATGTATATGAGACTAGAAATACAGATGCAGCAGTACTGGACTGTTGTACAGATTTACTGCCCTTTAAATCCAGTGTTTCTTTCTGAGACATATCTTTCTCAAATCATAAAATCTCCTGGGAAGCCAGCAGATTATTTCATTGCACTGGCAAACTCCTGAGAAGATGGGCTTTTCCTTTTACAGTCTGAACAAACAAAACAGGCCAGCTGAGATAGTAACCAATGAGCAGCCCCCAGATATGAGGAACAAGGGAGAGCGAAGCCAGACCAGCTAAAATGCTCTCCCAAGCACTTTTTGCTCTTTGTTCTTTGCAGTTTTGGTGAATGTCTCTGAAAGGGTCAGTGGCATGGGAGTTTCCTCTGCCTAAACCTCAGCAGTCACTGGGCATGTCAGTGCAGGAGTAGGATTTTGGTTCTTTGGGAAGCAACAGACCATTGTCTGAAATATCCTCCTCTCTACATGCACAACTTTCATTGAAAACAAATCTCCTTATCTAACACTCTTTCTGCATCTCCCCAAAATGCAAGATTTTGGGTTCAGATTTCACGTGCAAAAAAACCATTTGGTTTGGACTTCTTTCCCACCAGGGATCTGTGGTTGTGGCTATATGCATGTTTGTTGAGCAGCAGAGAGTTTGTTTATACCTTCTGTGATTTTAGTTTCCCTAAAACTATCCTGTCTCAAGTATTCATATAAAGTCTCTGAAAACACTTGAATCCAGGAAACTGAGATTATTAAACAAATAGCTACAGTTAAACTATGGAGTTCAGGAGCCTGAGTTTGGGGAAGACAAAGAGCTTGTTACATATAATTACTTCTATTTATATTTTAAATGACACATGGAATTCTTCAGATATTCATGTTTAATCAGGTGTGTAAATACATTGAATTAAATAAAAACTCAGAGTTCTTCTTTAATGCATGGTCTATTTTTTTGTATGTGGAATAATAGTCAGAACATGAAAAGTATCATTTATTTTAGAGATATTTCTCCATATGTAGGGTTAATATGAGCACCTTATGAAGTAAAATTAGAAGCAGAAATTAGATTCTAAAATTAGCATTTCACTGATTTTATCCCATATATTTTTCTTTCCTTGGGACAATCCCTTGGAAAATTCCATAATTAACCCTTTGCCATTTTGAATTAGATTTTCAACTAAAAATAACAACATTAAATTAAAACAATTAAAATGATAAAGCTCATCCAATAATACTTCCTAGACTAAGAATAGTAAAGGATAATACAGAGAAGCTAGGCAATTAAAAATGTATGTGCATTGGAAGTAAAATTGTAGGAAGTACAAAGAGAACTAAAATGGCTTTTGATATTTCATATATACATGCATTTAAATGATTGCTTTCAAAATTACTTGAGGCCTATTGGTTTAAATTCTTTAACCCACTGTTATGAAACCTCTATGTGGAAAAAATAAGATGGCTCCATTTAATTTCTCATCTTGTACTTCCTCTATCACTTTTCCATTGGAGATGAACCGTGATTAGATCCTGGAGTAAAATTCTGGTATTTTCCTATGAGGGCAGTTTGAGCCTGTTTTTAGGATGGCCGTAATCCCGCTGCGGTCCAATCAGCTTGACCTTTATGGAAATAATTGATTTGTATCTTAAATTCATACTCTGACTGTTTTGAGAAGATGGATGAAGGATTTTGGTCTCAGTGTTGAGATTTCTGTGAAGAAGGATACTGGAAGCCCAGTGGCAATTTGCTTTAACCACAAATTTAAAATTGCATCTATATATTATTTAGATGAGTTATAGTTTCAGAAGTGCCTGAAGCACTGCTCAGGTTCAAGGGTTTCCTCTTGCTCTTTCCCTCTTGTAGGTTTCCTCATTAGCGGCTCCAAGAATGAGTCATTAGTGGTGTCTAAAAATTTGGTTTTAACACCAGGCCATGATGTGACAGTCAGTACAGTCCTTTCTGATGGCGCCTGTTATAATTTTTTTCCTGCCACCCCAATGTATCTTGTATCTAGCAAAGTCAGTAACATTAACCTAGTTGGTGGTAGAAGGATTTCTGACTATTTGGGCTAAAAGTTTGGACTAATAATATGTTTATCTGAAAATATTTTCATTGTTTTAAAAATAAATGAGAAAAGAAGCATGCACATGCACACACGAACATGTGCACATTCACACCCCCACATACACAAAGGAAATCACCAGGTTATACATTCTGTACCTCAGAGTGCAGCTGTTTGGAGAGTACAGTACTGGGGTGCATTCTTAGAAAAGAGCTGACTTCAAGTTCAGTGAATGGCAGTGGCACTGGAACAAAATTATCTTTAAGGTGTCTTCTAGCCCAGGCTATCCTATGATTCTATGAATGTGAAATCACAGAAAAAGTGTTTTTCTCCTTTAGTTATGAAACTCTAGTCAGCTGATGATTTTCCTTAGACTTTTCTGATTTTATTTTAAATATAAATGCCAGACATGATCACGGGGTGTGAGGTAGCACATTGCTGATGAGATAAAAGCAAGTGCTACCAGAGACAAGGACAGCAGCCTTCCAGAATAGAATCAGTGTAAACCCTCATTCTCAGTTCCTGCTGGCTTAAATGACTATTACATTTTTATTTACCTACTCTAATATTTTTGGCCATCTGATTTTTTAATACTATGAAATCTTTCTTCTCTACCATCCCCTAGGGTGTTTCTCTTTGCAGAAATCACATTCCTTAGTTTTACCACTTCAAATCCTACATGAATTTAGTTAGAATGTGACTTCCTGGAGATGTTAATAATACCCGGAGGTCCTTGAATGGGTATGTATTTTGGTGGGTTTTTTCCTTAATATTAGTGTAAAAGGTTAAACCTTTTAAAACCTTCTTTAGGACCTCATTACACAACAGGCTAGAACTGTAGAACATGTAAATATATATGTTAGTTCAGAACAAACTTTCCAATGTTGTTAAAACAATTAGATTAATATAGAACAACTGTAACATTGATGTGTAGAATGGCATTGATTCAAAAATGCTGTGCCAGACCTTAGATGGTTATAAATAATATTACCTTTTATACACATACACAAAAAAAAAAGAAAAAAGTTCAAATTATTGGAGTGTTTGGTTAAACAGCACAGTCATATGCTACTGTACTCAGGGTGTTCTGAACTCAAAGGACACATAAAACATTTTGAGTCTTGGGAACATTTTCAGCAAAAAAAGAGAATTACTTCAAATTGAGAGCCTAGAATTTCTATGATTTCATCTTGTTTTCTAGACATTTTATTTTTAGAAGTCCCTGATTCCCTCTTAGTGTAACTCTTTTGTCTCCATCTAAAAGTACTTGTGCAAGAAATGACTGTCCTGCTATCTAAAGTCCCTATGCAACAAATTCAGTATAAATATTTCTTTTCCTGTGCTTAAGAGCAATAAAACTTGGCTGATGAGGCTATAAGCCAATCTTTAGCTAGAATACATTTTCCCTTTGGGCATAGTTGCTTACTGGTAACTGCTAACAAGTGGCCAAAAAGATACATGCAGCTAAGTCTAAGTGAACCTGAAACTGAAAATATTTTTAAATTCTCCTGGTTCTTCCTGTCTTTTTTTTTCCTCCCAGACTTTAAGTCCTTTGAACAAATTGTGGGATGTGTATAACATACTTGAGCATTGGTAACACTCCATACTCTGCACCCTTCATGGTGGCTCTAGCAAATAGGGGAAGCAAATACAAAAGCTTGGCAGTATAGAAAGTAGAAAAGGCCTTGATTTGTTATTACAAAACTACTCCAATATCATCAGTGTGTTCATCACAAGTCCAAAACATATCCCCATACCAGCCACTGTGAAGAAAGCTAACGCTGTCCCAGCCAAAACCAGCACAGTAGATCATTTGAATGAATGTGGTTTTGAATGGAGCCTTGCATCTGATGGAGGTGTTACTTGTGCTAAAATGTGCTTGTTGGTTGTGATCAATATTTGTAGGTATTGTCTTACATAATGATTCTTTCATGCTTAAGCAGAGCCTGTGCTTGGGACTCTGAAGAAAATAAAAGGTATTTCAAAGAAAGTTTTAGATATGAGCATTGTATAGTGATATGTCTTCCATTCCTTGCTACCTGTTCTTGTGACTGAAGTCAACAGCACTATTATCCATGAGAGCAGAAGTAGAAAATTTTATCATAGTAACACAATACCGTAGAGTAAGACTAATACTGTGAAGGATCCATCATATTACTCCTAAACAGTACCTGTGAACAGGTGGTCTAACTTTTTAAATGGCACTTAGAATTGAGATAAATGGATGAACTCATGCCATCTATTAAATATCAGTAATGTTTAACAAAGTAAAAAGAATCAAAATCTCAGTGTACATTCGTTCCCTTATGACAAATGCTGAGTTAATAGAAAATGAAACAGTACAGGAAAACTAGATTTTGTCTTATGGTAGAATAATATAACCTAAGAATTATACTTAAACTGTGATTTTTATAAGTTGCTAAACCTGACCAATATTATGTCTTGCAATATCTAGAGGCTGACATAGAGGGTTGTTAATGTTTAAGATAAAATACATCTATTATAATAATTCTGTAGCTGAAGATTCTAGAAAAAAAATAAAAGTGATAGAGAATGGAACCAAAACTGTTAAATACATGAGCTGGCTCATGCAGTGGAAAACTACATAAAAACAGGGTCCTATTCTTATTGCTACATATCATTCCAAACATATGCTTTTTCCATTTCTGAGTTTTGTGTAATAAAATATTAATGGGGCAATGAAGTGATTCCTTGGAAAGGGAGGACGTTCCATATGAGAACTAACTTTAAAATGCTGTGAGACCTTGGGGGCAGTTTTGCCCTTGACTTCACATGAGTAGTAGGTCATGGACGAAGCCTTTCCAATAGCTGCTGAGTTCAGGAATCTGTTTGGTGTGAAA
The DNA here is from genome assembly GCF_015832195.1 of Motacilla alba alba. NCBI lineage: Eukaryota > Metazoa > Chordata > Aves > Passeriformes > Motacillidae > Motacilla > Motacilla alba. The sequence continues at coordinate 60,378,959 of NC_052017.1, read as the reverse complement.
CATTCTACAAGACCATGAATTTCCACTAGAAAAATGAGGAACAAGGTCTGCTAAAGCTGATACATATAAAGAGAGGTACAGGCTCCTGTGCTTCTGGATATTGTGACAATATATATTATTGTAATTTTTGTCTTAGCACTACAACCTTTTGACCTGGCTAATTCCAGCCATGGATTTGGAAGTAGCTTCCAAGTATTGGTGTTCTCCATACAGTTGCTAGAGTTTAATGAAGGTTTGCCCTGCAGAATGCCAGCAAACTCCGAGCAGTATCAGCATTCTTTGACCAAAGCCTCCAGCTCTACATGAACATGCTTGCTGATAAAATAAAAAAAAAAAAATAGCCTGTTTCTCTGGAATTTCATGCTTCTGCCTGGGGATTAAAGATATCTTTTTTTATTTTAGATTAATTTAAATATCTTTACTGAGATCTGCTAAAACAAAAGATGGTACTAGATGCTCATGTTTTACTGCTTGCATGCTGCTCTGCCTTGTCTCTACTGCAGAAGAAAAAAAAGTCAAATAGTTGTCCCATGGGAAATAAGATGTAAATTAACAGGAGTGAACCATTAGAACAGATTATATAAATTTACAATCTTTTGGAATTTTTAATATGTTCCTAAAAGATAAAAAGTCTATGGAGATGGCTGTAGTTCTAGTCAGTTGATCATAATTACCTCGTTATCATAATACTCCCTATAGGGCCCTGCAGTAGTCATAACCTGCACTTTCTCTAACACAAAACCTGCATCCCTCCAAGGGTGCTTTCTATGCAAAGCTGCCACTGTATCTAATCCTTCATCTCAGTGCATTATGGCATTGAAGAATGCTCCCAGACCTGCCATATAATGTAAAAAACTTTGAAGTCTGAAAATGCCATTATCAAACTTTTAAATAGGAAAAGACATTCTGTATTCTTAAATACTTGAATTATGTGTTCTCATTATAGAAAGTAGATATATGAATTGTACTTAACTGAGTGATTATTGTTTTAAAGAGATTATTCCTTCAGTAATGGCACCTTAAAAGTAATTTCTTAGGCTGGTTTTAACAACACTAGGTATAAATAGTAATCTAATTATACTTAGGAGAGATTTATAGCTCTGATTACTCTCGCTTTAAAATTTCAAAGGGACTGACATGAGTAATCAACATATCCCATACCGTGAATTCATCTTGCTATTGTAAAAAACACCTGCCAGTTGCTTGTCTGCAGAATGATATGAGATGCTGCACACATTATTTCAGGAGTTAGTGATACATGTGCATAATGTATGCATTTTTTTAATGCCGAGGCATAAAACGGAACACTGCCTGATAGAAGAGCTTAGATTTAGTCCTATGGTTGTTTCCTTAATATTGTTTCTTCAGGTATTTTTTTTTTTGTTTCTTTCTGGATTTTACATCCAACTTATTATGCAGGGCATGGTGTCGCTATATGAATTATGCAACACACAGACAAATGACGCTAAAAGCACATTGTTGAAGTTTCGGAGACAAGTACATTTATTTGGAAACACCAGATCTAAAGATGCTGGTCCATGTGCATGATGATGGTCTTCATTTACATGGTCTTTATTTAGTTCTTGCATAGACTTTTAGTCTTATTGGCTACACTTCTACTAAATGAAACCTGGCAAGTATATGGTTTACGTGTGGGATTACAGATCTCCATACCTGATGCTCTTGGAATGTTTTTTTTCTTATTCGAACCTGAGAACATCTGCACAGTTGTCACTCTAGGACATGAAACAGGAACACGTGGACACTGGATTTTCCAAGGCAAAAAAGAGGGAAGTTTAATTCTGACTCAAGCATTTATAGATTTCTAAAAGTGACAGTGGATTGGAGGGTGAAAATGCCACCTCTCCAATGACACTGGATAAACCAACAGTCCATCAAATCTCTCCTCCTCCATAAAAGAATGCAAAACAATAAGTTATTTACACAAAGTGTGTGAGAAAGTTTGTTACAAGAATGTAAACATCAGAAGGCTTAGAAAAACTTAAAAAACCAAGGGGACACACAGTCAATGCATGAACACAGCCTGGGAACTCAGGTAGAAATCTATCTATCAGGTAGAAATCTATCTATCTCAGGTAGAAATCTATCTATCAGGTATCTTTTCCTGATAGAAAGTTTTGATGCAACCAGCCTGTTTGTTGGGTGAGAAGCAGAATTTATCTATGCAGATCTGGACTGTGCTGTTGCTTTCTGTCAGCCAAAGAACACTCTTATTCATTCTGTAGCATAGGCACAGGTGCACATATTATTTTGAGGGATTAAAGAAGACTGCTACAGGAAAATGCATTTGTTCACGGAAGTCTGCTCTTCCTCCTCTGCATTTGCTCCAAGAGTAAATGAGTAAAATTAAAAATTAAAAAAAAAAAAAAGGACAGAACAGTCACTGCAGGCAATGAGAAATCTAGAGAAGAAACTCCAACAAAATCTTAAAGAGTAGAGTGTTAGTTCAGAACTGATGTATCCTGATTCTTGATTAAGTCAATCTGCAAAATTTATATGTTTATGTTGTCTTAATGCCTCAGCATGCAAGTCTTATATGGGACAACTATAGCCTTGATTCTAGCCTTTGCTTTTTCCTAGGGTTTCACTTTGCAAATTTAGCAAAAAAGGGTTCATCATGTATGTGTATAATGTCTCATTGTTCTGAACATTGGACCAATTGTCCTCTAGAATGGTAAATCACAACGGTTTAGGCAAACTGCTCAGATTTACGCTGCTTGAGTTTCAGATTAATTGATTGAAAGTTGTCCTATGTGAATGATCATCACATAATGTATGTTAATAATATAATTTCTAATACTCAGACAAAGTGGAATGTTGTGCCTGACTTCAGGCTCTGCATATACACATTCTCTGCTGGGCACAAACTTTTCTACCACTCCCTTTGCAGCTTGATGCCTTTTTCTCTTTCTCTGCTAAACTGTTTCTGTCATGTCTGTTTTTCCTTGCCAGGCATCTTCTCCAATCTCAATCTCAATTGCCTCATGAGAGTAATTTCCTCCCTGTTTTTCTTCCCAACATTCTCCCAGTTTGTCATATATTTGCCTAGGCATTTCTTCATGCCTCTTTTTCTTGTGCCCCACTCCCCTGGTTTTGCAATTCAGTTTTTCCTCTTATCCTTCCCGCATTGAAATGAGATGATTTCTTGCCACATGCTGCTAGCAGGGGGATTACTGGGAAGGGTGGAGAGACAGGTTCTTGGTCACAGTTTCAGCCATTACAGCAAAATTCTGGCTCTGCCAGCCATAGCAGCCTTTGGCTGGAGTGTATCCGTTCTGGTTGCACACGTGCAGCCCGGTGAGCCTGGGGATCTCTGAGGGAATGGAATATTCTCACTCATCCTTGGGGGAGTCTACATGTGCAGCCTAGGAAGCTACTCCTCAAGTACGTTTAATGCAGAGGAGATCTTCAGGGACTTTTAGCTGAGAGATCCTAAAATTTTTAATGATCCTGTCTAAGCTACATTTTTTTTCCCTCCCTCCATCCCCAAGCTTGTATCTTTGTTAAGGCAAGAAGAGTAAGTGTAGACCTTTTAGAAAAGAATTTCAAAAAACCTCCAACATACACCTACTCCAGGGTTTTTTAATATTGCAAATACTTTTCTTCATTGCTGGAAGCAGCTAAATATTTTTAGGGTAAGTTCCCATTCCCTCCTTCCTGCGAGTAATGCGGGCTAGTATTTGCTGTGTTCCATTTGGGGAAAACTTTCTTTCCTGGCCTCCACAGACCATCTCATAAACTTTTAAAGGGATTTAATTAAGTAACTTTGTTCTCGTAATAAAATTACCTAACTTCCTTCATGTCTTCCCATCTAACTTCAGCATGCTCTCAGGTTTCTTGTGTGCTGCCACTCTCTGGGCTGTGTGGTCATGAGTAAAGGTGATATATTGGTATGATTAAGTGAAATGTGCATAGTTGATTAGCTTTTCATTGGGCAGCCACCCAGAGCACTGAAACTGTAGAGTGGGAATGCAATACTGAGGAAAACTTTGTCTAGATATTCCAAAATGGAGAAAAGGAGTTGCCAAGTGTAAATTAAAACCATTTGGTCTGAATACTGAGGATAATTGTCTCCTTCATTCACCAGGTTTAGATATAGTCTGCACTGCTTGGATGTTTATTTTGTATCATATTCTGGTTCCACCATTAAGCTACTATGTGCAAGTCTCATCAGACAGGCTTGTTGAATAGTCTTACCCTTGTGGAACAAATCTTCAGATCAATAGCTCTTCATATATAACTATAATCTTATAAGGATCTGTTTTTCTCTTCAAGTCGGTTTTATACTTCTGTCACTCACTGCATTCAGTGCTACAAGGATGAAAATGAGACGCAGACTTTGCCAACTGCCCTTTCAGATAGAAAACACTCTTCACATCTCCAAACCTGCTCTGCTTTGGGAGAAAAGGATGGGCAAGAATACCAGCGTCCCTAGATAGCAGCCATCCTACATGCTTCAGCCCTTTATACTGCTGAGGTTCAGGGGAGGGCAATCTTTGTTAAATGTTTTCAAAACTAAATTTCAGATGTCAAGGACACTACAGTCACACAAGAATGTGCATGAACACAGGCTTGTGCATGCACAGGCACACACATGCAGGAGGATATATATATGCTCACACAGAACGTTGTATGAGTGCACACACAAACATGGTCAAAGACTCAGAGAAACTGCCTGTCTGACAGTTTTTGTCTTAGTGTCTTCTGAGATTAGCAGAGAAGCTCTTCTACAACTGTGTTCTTCTAGACTTAGAGACACAACAGCAACAAGAGACCATAAGATCTTTTTTAGCCCAAATTTTAAGGAAGGATCTTATAATGTTCTCACCCTTATAGCTCTAGCTTTTTCTTTTTTATTAATTTTGGCACTTTGTTGTTGGAAACATTTTCCTAATATTTATTCTACATCTTCATGACTGGGGTTTAAACCTATCATTTTTGTCCTAGCCATGGTGGGTAAAGAGAATATATGGTTCTTCATGGCAATCTTTTCCATGTTTTAAGACAATCATGTTCTTCATGAGGCCCTCTTCTCTAGACTAAAGAATCTCATTTTTTCTTTACAGTCCCTGTTCTCTTGTAGACATCCAGAGGCTGCTGCCCTCCTAGAAGACTGCTCCTACAACTGACACAATGCCCAGGAAAAGTGAGAGGATTCCTTATATAAAAGGATGTGCTTCATATAATGCTCCTCTTTTTACCTCTTCAATTGTGTATGGGTTTTTTTCAAACAGCCTGACTTAGTTGATTCATATGCAGTTTGAAATCTCTCAGAACAAAGCTTCTGATCAGCTGTATTTTTCCCCTATTAAATTTATGGAGTTACTAATTCTGACCTAAGGGCAGGAATCTGCATTGCTCCTGTCTGACCTCTTCTGTTTATCAGAGTATTGCTCCAGTGGACAAAGATCTTTTCTATTCTAGTCTTACACTGTCAGAAGTGCCTGCTAACCACCCTGTTTGATGCTGTTTTCAAAGGCCACAAAGGTTTTCTTTACTCTGTTTGCTAATGAAACTATAAAATACCATGGAATTTGGGAGGTCATGTTAAAAAAATATATGCTATTCAATCGTGAATGCTTATACCAACATTTTAAAAGCAATTTTCAGCCAACTGTGCACCTTTCTCAGACTAATTATTTGGGCTGTATTTTCTAGCACACTTTCAAGAGCCTCACTTACTGGAGATATTCAAGAACTGCCTGGACACAATCCTGGACCACGTGCTCTAGGACAACCCTGCTTGAGCAGAGAGGCTGAAACAGATGACTCACTGTGGTCTCTTCCATCCTTGCACATTCTGTGATTTTGTGATGCTGTGTGTGCTAAAAACAGCCAAAAATTCACATCAGTAGAGGGCGAAAGAATTAATATTCTGCCCAGGCTTAATACCTCTTTTATTCTCTTTAAATTAACAACTGAAAAACTTAAGATACTTACAGGGGCCTATGAAAGTACAAAAGGTAAGATGAGTAATACAGAAGATTGTTATTTATTTTATCTGAGTTCTTGGGTTTTACTAGTTTTTTCACATTGAAGTTCATTGCTAAATTATCTTTTTTCTAATAAACATTCTTCTATACTGATATTAATGGTTGAAGATCAGGTGACAATAAAACTTCTTTGGGCTCAATTTCTTGTGCAGGTATAAATGAGAAAAGAATATGACAGATTGCTTTTTATTATTAAAGCACTCACATTTGCTTTTGGGGTTAGGAAATGGAGACCTGTTGCACTTACATATACAAGTATCACCTGAAATTTCATGCTACAGCTAACAGAAACCTCTTGTTTATACTTCAGCCTCATTTGCTGCCAATTGGAAAGCCTGCTTCAGCAAACTGAGACCGTGATTTGGTGAAGGGCCTTAATTTGTGCATTATTTGATGTCTGTGAATAGGCCAATCTTCTCCAGTGTGGTTATTTGTATTTTCAAAGGACGTACATGTTCCTTCATGTGCTTTACTGGTGTCAACTTTTGTTCAAGTGAGGAAAGATATGATATTAATTGCAATGAGCCATCTTGTTTATAAAGAAGTATCCGAATATTTTTTATGACTTTTAAGTTTATTTGCGTCTCCATGGAAAAAAGACCAGTTCCTTTTGATGAAATGAGCTCTGGAGGCTAATGCTGGGATAGTTTTAATTCTTTTGCTTTCTGATCCTCAAATTCTTTGAGTTGGTGCATAGTTCTTTCTTGGTTAGTTCTGTGGAGGCGTAATCTCTAGTGGGGAGGGTTAGTTTTCATATACTTTACTGTACGTCCTCACTTTGTAACTTACTGTACTCTGAGCCCATCACATGGCTGCGGGAATGGTATGTTTACATTTGTTGGTTCCTGGGACTGAATTTCAGTGTGACTCAGAAATGCTTTGTCTGCGGACATTGAGTCATGGATAAGGGTTTTTTTATGTCTGGCATGATGTTAAATTCCATTCTTGACTGGTGGCTCAGTGTTTTTGGAGAGATAGAGATCTAGCACTGAACATAAATTTTAGATGAGCTAAAGGTTTGGGATGCAAGGCCTAGTAGTCTACTTCCTGCTATTTGGAAGTTTAATGTGTGCATCGAGATGATGTCATTATTTTAAATTTTGTTGACTATATTCTCTCATTCTGTGGAAGCACTACTAAACTGGTGGGATTTTCAGATGCTGGGCTTTCCTTCTCTTCAGAGCTCTGAATTCATAGAATAGTTTGGGTTAAAAGGAACATTTAAAAGCCACCTAGTCCAAAGGCCCTGCAGTGAACAGGGATGTCTTCAACCAGATCAGGTTACTCAGAGCTCCATCCAGCCTGGCCTTGCATGTTCCCAGGAATGGACACCTACTAGCTCTCTGGGCAACCTTTCCAGGGTTTCACCACCCTCACCATAAAAAAAAATTCTTCCTTCTATCCAGACTAAATCTATCTTTTGTTTTAAAACCATTTCCCTTTGTCGTGTCCCAACAAGCCCTGCAGACAAACTGAAAGGTTTGCTCTAGGTGCATATCAGATGCAGTACAACCCCAAGTGCAATGCAGCCAGGGAATGGTCCTTTTAGAAGTGTCGAACAATGTATATGGAAGAGTCATTTGTTTCACAAGATCAGTTCAAGTCTGAAATAAAACCTGTGAACTGCAAATGGGGTGGAGGTGTCAGCACTGACTGCCTTGATTATCTACTCTGTCGCACCACTTACTATCACAGATATAAGTGATGAGTGAAGATTTCCTCTTCTTAGAAGCTGTTTTTTTGTTGGTTAAATCATGATCTTGTTCTGATACCTCTAAGAAACAATAAGCAACTAGTAGCCGACATGTTTTCTTAACTAATAGCCAAGGGCAGCATACTTTATAAAGTTCAGGTGATTTGAGACTGCTCGCGTGTATCAAAAATGCTTCCAGCTAGGATCACGCAAGCCGTAATATGTGAGTTAGCTTTAGCTGCTGTCTGTTAAATCTATTAAACTTTTAGGTGCTCAAATCAACTTTGCCAAGATTATTCACAGACTCTTCTTTAATCTTGTATTCTTGTCATTCTCTTTGGTCTCACTTGATTGATCTCTTTGAGGATTCTTCTTGAAGTTCTTAAAGAGTTCATTATTCATGGGGTCAGACAGGCTTCTTCAAACATGGGAGATCCCACTTCTAGAACTGGGAATGCGTGCAAGCATTTTTAAGTCCTGCAGTGGTGTTCTTTTTTGTTCTGGAAATTAAACACCGTTTTATAAGAAACTGCAATAGATGTTTTACTCTGTTTTAATCATGAAAGATGACAATGGTGTGCTTTCTACATTTGAGTTATAATTAAGAAGCTGTTACATGTCCGGACTAGGTAGTATGAAGGACAGAACTGGAGCTTATAAATTTGTGATAAGGCTCACACTGTGCTGGGACTTAGGCAGGAGGATGTGTATCTAAAGTAGAACACTCATACAGCTTTCAAAGAAGAGGGAACTGGCTGCCCTACTTATGACCCTTCCCTGTTGGCTGGGTGAGAAGGAAAAGTAACTTATAAAGTCTACCTTTCTTACTTCAAAGGTGAAAGGAACAGGGAAAAGGACAGAAGAAGGAAAGAGAAACACAGGGATTAAAGGAAGCACCCAAATATATTCAAAGTGCTGATCCTTGCCTTGAGGAACTAGTTTTACTGCCTTGGTTAGCTGAATCATGAGGTTGTTTTTATATATTCCCCCAAGATATTCAAGCTCTTAAAAATTCTTGGAAAAATTCCAATTATTCTCCAGAAATATTTTCTACTCTGCCTCTAGGATTTAAGCATAGGATTTGCTGTCAGATTTTTAGGGCCTGATTCATTCCAAATTTTCACCTATCCTTTGTGGGACACTGAGAATTTGCACAGAGAGAGAGAGAGAGAGAGAAAGAAAGAGTAATGTAGGGTAGCAGCAGAAGACAGAAATTTCTCCCCTTTGATTAAAGAAGAGATGGAGAGGGCAATTTTCATAAGAAATCATTTCTCTAATGACTTCACATATTGACTTCTCTACTGCTCAATACCTGCACAAGTCTTCACTGCAGAGTGAGTGTGCAGTGCTTTAATTGCCTTGTTAAAAAAGAGAGGGATCTCTCCACAGCAGAGAACCATGAAGTCTTGCGGGCATCTCATACTCTACTAAAGGTATTGGATACGTTGGTACTGTAATTATTGGCCTTTCCTGCTTGAAGACTTAATAATGCCTTTTTCTTGGATAACTCAATTACTCTGCACTTTAAACCTCATATAAAGTTCTGACATGAATGGTCTGAACTTGCAGTCAAATATCTGCCCTGGAAAGCCACCAGTCTCCTTCTCAAGGGTCTTAGCTGTAACTCTAACTTTCCTGTCACTGTTCAAAGGAGGACCACATGGGTTTTTGCCCCTCTTGCTTGTGCCTCACTTCAAATTCAGTCCTTATAATTGTATTTGAATTCTTGACTGTCTGACAGAAGTACCTGATATTTTCAGTACTGTCTTTTTCTCTACTGTATTTCCCAAAGTAGATGAGAAAAGGAAACACAGAAGTATTAATTAAAATAAAAATAAAGCCAAAGTAGCTGTCTGTGTGACTCCAGTCTATTGAATTTTATAAATGGTGACAGAATTATATAATAAATCTTAACTGAATGTTTTGCACCTGTGATTCTATGTTGAATGCTGGTTTGGTGGGGTTTTTTTCTGTTTTGTTTTGTTTTTCTTTTTCTGTGTAACTGTTTTGGGTTTTTTCTTTCCCAGTTATTGGTTTTTGGAGGAACAAAATATGTGCTTCCCTGTATATGAAGCACACAAACAAACACGGTGAACTGGGATTGAAAGGGGTGTGATAGCTCAAGGAATCCATGTGCCCAAGCAAATTAATTATTCTATGTGAAAATGTGTCTCTGCATGTGAAACCTAAGTAATAATGAAAAAGTGAAGAATGGGTGTCTGGGATTTTACATTACAATGTAGGCTCATTCTCTGAGGACATTAAAAAATGCCTCAGCTTGAGGCAAAACATTCATATATCTTCATTGTTTCTTCTGCTTCTAGCTACCAGGTGAAGTACCCTAGAGTTTACTTTGATGTGCACAGAAAAAAAAAATTAAAAAGTTATGCCACATATTTAATCATCACTGTCCTTAATAGACAGGGATGGTGTGTTTATTTTACAGGCAGAGAAGTTATACAGATCTCTCTCCACACACTGTTCCCATGTCCACACCTACACAAAATCTGCTGTCTTGCTTTGACTGGGAAATGTCAATTATCCAGTGGTTTAGGGCTGGCAGCTCATTTGAGTCATTGGTAAATTACAGTCCTCCAGCATGATACCAGCAGAAAGCCTTGCCAAACCCCATCACAAACCACATACCCCACGACCCTGAGCATGCAGAAATTAGGGGATAGGTGAGGGGTCACTGTGGAAATTAACCAAACATTCATCCCATTTCTATAGTAAAAAAACCCAAGAGATTGCTCAGTCTATCTAGTATGGTTTGAGTTACCTGATTTTTTCCCACTCGGCACAGCGTCAGATGGTTATAGATACCTTTCAGGTCCTGTGTAATATTTAATATTGCTATCTGGATGTCTTAGACACCTTAGGATGTCTTAAATATCCTAGGCACTATATGCCATGCGTGGACAACTGAAGTCCTCATAGTTCAGATTACTGAAAAGATAAGAAATAATTTGTTTAATACATTATAGGATGTATGATATAAATTAGTAAATAAGCTCTGTAGACAGTGGAAGTCTTCTGGGAGTCAGTATGTTTTGTAGACAGCTAAAGATGGAAGCATCCAGACACATCAGGTGCCCCCTGAGGCATCCTAGAATCTGAAACTTTCCCATGGGGCTGAATGCTCAGACCTACAGAAAACACTCCCTTCCCACCCCCCACAGACACATGTTTTGTGGGATGCCCTTGGGCATCCAAAATGGCATCATGTTTAGGTGTCTGGATCTCAGTGCACAGCTTAACCTCAGGAGAACTCATGTGCCTGAACTGAGAATTGCGCAGAGGATCTCGATTTTGGTGCGTAGTTCAAAGGATGACACAGTGGGAGTATTACGTCATGCCCCTGAGATGCTCTCTACCTCTGCACCCTCAAGGAAGCGCTCTGTCTTCCTGGATTTCTAAGCAAGTGTTCTGATAAGGACACAGGGAGCAGCTTGTCTCTGAGATCAGTGTCATGGAATCTGTTTCCAAAGCTGTGCAGTCCTTCTCATGGGCCAGAGGAGCATTCATCTGTCTCTCTCCCCACTGCCCTTTTCAACTGCAGACCACTCTTTATCTTCCCACTCCATTCAGCTTCCTGGACTCCTGCCCCAAAATGTTTCCCCCTGGACTCTTTTCCAGTTGAAGTCAGAAGAAGGTCAGCTCACAGTGTAAATGTTTACACAATAAACTTTACTCTTTCTATACTTGAAGATAACTCTCCATGTCTTTAACCTCTCAGTGAACCTCACGATAGTGGTAGGAAGTCTGTTTGCTCAGTGAGCCCCAGGAAAAAAAAAAAAAAAAGAGGAATATGTAGATCAGGCAGTTTTAGAGAGCAGCCTGTGAGCTGAGGCAAACCACTACCTCAAGCATCAGTGTCAGACAGACTATCTTCCAGTACTCCTGTCCTAGGAAATCTGATTTTTTGTGTCTTGAGGTTTGTGGTGTTTGATGCCTTTGTTTAAATTCTTCTTCCTAGTGTCCCGTGATGTTGTTTTTCATTGAAAAATAAATTAACTTCTTAGCCTTTACTATCGTATAGGAAAACTGGAAGACATGAAGCTCAGATGTTCAAGGTTTCAAAAGGAGATTGAAGATACAAGTTAGTTGTTAAGATTTTGTGAAGGGCAGAGAAGAGATGGAGAAGACTGAGTCAAAATTTTTGAAACTGGCAAGGTATATCTTCTCCCCACATTTTTTTTTCACTAAGCCCATACAACTTCTCTTTTTTATTTTACTTTTTAAAATATAAATACTCATTAAATATTGTAAATATTTTAATGTTACATTTTCTGGTCTTTTTTTTTCCTGTCTCTGAAACTGTCTTGCTGTTGTTTTGTTTTTGGTTTTCTTTTCTTCTTCTGTTTTGTTTTTGCCTTGAACATCATAGCAAAGAATATATTCAAGGTGAGATTTGAAAGCAGATAATGTGTAAGCGCTGTTGGTGTTGACAGGAAGTCTCTTATATGTGAAGGGCAGCATAAGATAAAACTTGTTTTTTCAGTTTCCAAACAAGTGGCTGATAGAGCTGGTATCTCATACTTAAGGGAAGTAGAAGTTGACACAATTTCAAAACAAAGATGAGGGACTTGGGGCTCAGGATGGAAGGCTACATTTAAGCACACTGAGATTCAGTATAGCTGCTTACTGACTTTGTAATGTGAGATGGAAAGCTCGAGAAACAAAAAAGAGGAGTCAGGTTCTCTCCAGAAGACTGAGCTAAGTTAACAGCAATGAAAAATTACTGCAAGAACAAAAGAGCATCTGGAGGTACACTTGTGTACAGCTACCCCGGCAAGGGACTCTGAGTGGCTGGGAGAGGGCTCAGGGAAAACAGAGGGAATGTAGGAGGGACTCCCTGCTTGTGCATTGAGCTCATTTGCCAAAATCACACTCATGGAAGTCTCTGTTCTGTTTACTGTGTAGATAAAATCAGGATTTGCGCTTCCAAGTCTGCCTTTCCAGCACTTCCCTTGAACACTATTTTCATGCAGACATAGGTGAAACAAAGAAAAAAGAAGCCCATGCATGTGTTTGTTTGCTTATGGGTAAATCTATTTTGAGTTATCATGGATAGGATATCCATGGATACCAGGATGTCCAAGTTAGTTTTCTGTGATTTATAGTGGTATTTTTGCATTAAAAGAAACACTATTTCTGTAAAGTATTATACATTTCCTTCAGGGAAGGCTAGATCAGCCATATTTATTCTGCTAAATTCAGATTTTGTGATAAATGATGGAAATATGTTTTAGATGGTCATAGAAAATCTATCCAACAGTCTCGTGATAGTTAAATGGACAAATAAAGTTTTAGTTGAAGCTGAATAAAAGTCAGTCCATCATAACAGGATAATATAGTGGCAAACAAGGAAAACAAATGTGCCTATTTTAAGAAGTAACCATAAATCACCAGTAGAGCTAGAAATATTTCTCTGAGAAGGGTACTGAAAGAAGTTAGTTTGAATGGAAACATATGCCGAACAGGTTGAAGCAAATCAAAGGCTTTAAACAAAAAAGAAGGAACTGTAGTAAGCCACAGGGGATTGCTGCCCTACTCTACTCTCAATGGTTTCTTAGACCCTATATACTAAATCATCTCTCCTCTATGTGGTAATGTAAAACCTAGAGGAAAATGTGAAGCTTCTGATTGTGAGAACATGAGTATGAATATGAAAGCTCAGGACAGTAGGAAACATTAGTGTAAAAGTACAACATATAATTAAAAAATGCCTACTTTTGTTATTACCAAATTTTTTGTCTCATTTTTGTCTCATTACATGTAAAAACTTGTCAAGTTGTCAGAAAGTTGATTCACTGGCATGTATGAAATTTTTCTGAAGGTAACTTTCCTTCCCTGTGCGCCCTTTCTTCCAGCTAATCACCTCAATGAGGTGAAAACAGAGCTTGTTTACTGGAGCTTTTGCTGTTTGCACTGATCTCCAAAATACAGTTTTGCCACAGTTATATTTTTAGTATCCTCTGTGTCGCAACAGCAGTCAGCACTGACACGTTCATGTTATGAATCTGCAGTGGTTTGTCATTTCTTCAGCTACAGACTTTGGCAAAAACCTATTTGAGGTGTTTACAAGAGCTGCAGCAACACCAGGGATTTGGGCACACAATTCAGAGGCATATAGAGTTTCTTAGGCGAGCTGGAATTTCATTTCAAGTAATGAACAAAAATGTTTGGTGGTTTTAATGGGTTGAATGAAGAAAAGTGTGTTTGGAAGAAGCCTGAATCAGCTTAAAAGAATCACTTCTGCAGTCTTCTTGATACAGCTTGGCTATGGCATATGAAAAATCCAGCACCCTGTACTGAGTTATGCATGGAAAGCAGAGCTGGAACACTAAAAGTGAAGATGGTGCCAACATGCAATGTGGGCTCCTGGCAGCACTGCAAGCTCCTCGTGCTCTGTTCTCATTGGAATTTCCCTTCACTCCCAGGTGGCTCTGTGCTGGAGTCCTGTGGTGGCTATTACGAGCTCACTTGCAGAGACACTAGGGGAATGCAGTTGTATAACACAAGGGCAGTAGGTTATAGTAATCCTGGGCTGCAGAAGTGCCCTAATATTGTTTTATTCTAATTCTTTTTATTTATAACTGAAGTTGCTAGGGTCTAGTCCTGTAGTTGCCAAAAGCTATCAGAAAAGGAAGCTTGACTGTTCTTTCACCTGTGAGCACTTCTTTCCTAGAAGCACTCTAGAATAAGTTCTCTAGAAGAAATTTAGAATAAACTGACCTTGGAAGTACAAGTAAGATCCATTTCTCCTGCTTCTATCCCTTAGTCTCTCTAAGAAAAAGATGTAAAGGAATGTTGGCAGATATCTATGGCTTTCCTGGAAGTATTCAGATGCAGTATATCAAAATTTATCATTTGGTTGTCCCATTATTGGACACATGACCAGTTGAAAGGTATTGATTTATACAGTGGGAGAGTTCATACACGTGGAGTTGTGCAGAGGGGCTCCATGAATCTACTATCAAAACAAACCATGGGAGATGAGTGAGATTAATGTCTTTCCCAAGATGTGACGTGCCCATTTGCTCCTGCTACCCATCTGTCCACAGCCTTGACACAAAACAGAAAATGCCTGCCTTTTTATCACTCTGACAGACAGTGGACACAGTAGCAGGAGGACACAGGGCTATTGAGACATGGAGTGCCAGGCCAAGTGTCAAAGACTAGTTGCATAATTTTGGCATGCAGGATTTGGCCTTTAGGTTAAGTACTCCCACGGTAAAATGTAGTGGGGAAGTACAAGATTTAGAAGCAGGAGGTTTCTATGTGCAGCCCGAAACTGGAAAATAAATGGGTGCAAAAGAGCAAGTTCTAGAACTCAGGAGCTAGAACAACATGAGAGGAACAGTTTCTTAATGTTGTTTCTGGAGTAAATAATTATTCCAGATTGCAACCCAGTCTCTTGGTACTGAATTTTTGTCAAGTAGGGATGGCTGATAGTTGCAGACATCCTAAAACTGGTAAATATCTTAAAGTGGCAATCCGCAAATTAATTGTTTATGAGAGTTGAGAAGGAAAATTTATCCTGCTAAACTTTTCAAATCTCAGAAATTTCCTTGATGCATTTTGAGATTGTAGGCTAGGAAAAAAAGCAGTGTCTAGGATCCTGCCTCAGGTATAAACTCCCACTCTGAATGAGGCAGAGATGTCATTTTCAGTGGGATGCTCCAGATAGCTTCCCTGAGCACTGTGTGAATGTCTGCTCTCAGTGTGTGAAATGATCTCCTTTACTTTGAGAAGATGCTTTGTATATAGCAAAGGTGTGGTCCATTCCCACAGAAAGTTTTGGTTATGATGAATAGAAATTAACTTCACAAAAAGTAATAAAGGAAAAAAAAAAACCAACCCCACTAAAAACAGTTTCCTAAGCCTTTTTCAAACTGTCTCTGTGGAGCAGTTTTAATTTCAACATTCCCTAAAACTATTTTTTATTTCTACCACCCAAGAAGGAGCACAGGAGAAAGAAAACAGAAATGGCTCTGTGAAATGCATGTTAATGGCTAGAACATCCTAGACTTAAATGTGGGCTCTGAACAATCTGAGTACAGAGCAGCTAAACAAGAAGTTGGTTGTTATGTGCTCTGTATTGATGTAATTAATATTAGCCATAAGAAGAAGTGTTGGGAACCTAGAGGAGTTAGGGAAGGTTTATGACTGTGGCATGAGAAGGTGGTAACTCCCCACACAAACTGAACATGATGCAATAACCTGCAAGTTACCTCTACATATTTGACTTTGACCTATTTACTTTCCAGGGGTAGAGATTGTGTTTTCTTTTTGAATGCCCAAATATTTTGAGAAGAATGAAGCTTAATTGCAGAAAAATGTTTTTGGAAAGAAACACTGTGGCTGAAATTCCACTCCCTTTGCCTAGCAGAGTTGCTTTGCATTGTTAGCACTCAGCTGGTGGGAGGTGAGGTGTCCTGTGAGAGCCAGCATCTGTTCCAGCCGTGACTGTACTTGTTTGGTGCAGACTACTCTGGTCAATAGATTCTCACATGCCTTTTGGTCCCCCACAGGCCTATTGCTGCTGTTGAGACTCACCATACACTTACCATGTGCTGGGACCATTGCTGTAGCTGTATCCTGAAATGGTAATCGCTGAATTGGCCTTCACTACCACTGAGGAGAGGGATGTGAAAGTCCTTGAGGTAGATGTAGCTAGGCATGGTGTTAGTGCAACCAAGTCTTATGGTTTCTTAGCTCAAATCAACTAGGCCAAAAAAAACCCCAAAAATTTGATCGAATGGGTCTGTAGCCTTGGTATTTGTGAAGGAAAGTTGCAAAAAACATGACCTGAACTCACCCTGTATTAAAAGAGAAATAAACCTCACAAATGTATTAATTTATTTTTCAGTAACTCATGTTACAGCTAATCTCATGATGTTTTGTGGCTTGACTCACAGTTTTCAAAAGCTTGAGGTTGGCAATAGTGAGTAATACATAGATTGCCACATACAAAGCAAACCCAGCTTTTTTTTCTTTTTTTTAGTTCAAGGGTTATATAATACCAAAACCAAATTCTGCTGTCGGCTCTCATCTGCTGTCATAGGAAGTGTGTTTGACAGTCCAAGTCTCTTAGAAAGAAGACTGGAATCTCAACAACTATATCCCTACTTAAGTAAATGTTCTTTGAGCCATGAAACTAGTGAGTTCTGTTTCCTTATGAATTTTTGTTGATTACCTCTGAGGACATTATTTTTGTTGTCTTTCAGGCTTCTTTCATCTTCAGATCTCACTGACTAATAATTTGAAAATGCTGGTTGCTTGTCTCTTGAGGTATATTTTAACTATACTTTGAATCTGTTTTCCCTTCAGTATTTGCTGCTTTGGCACTGGGATTTTATAAGGGAAAATTGGTGAAAGTATTTATATTATTTATATTATTTATATTATTTATATTTTGAATTATTTAAAAATTACTAATTTTCCAGATGACCTACTATGATTTCATTAAATCAATGGCTTCCTTTCTATAGCACTGGCTCCCTTTCTATAGCACAAATAAAAGTTTTCAGTGTACAACAACGATTAGAGAGCACATTAATTGTCTTAGAAGACATTATGGTTTACTTAGTGCTACTCACTTTGATTTTCTGCAGAAGGATGCTTTAACACTATGCTGTGATCACTGCTAGAGGGTTCTCAACCTGGACACACAGAGGTGTAGAACATTACTGCATTGCCACTGGTTATTGCAGTGTGTTGCCACTCATCATTTCAAAATTATTTACTCTGTGGGAGCACAGCAGTGTTGTGAATCTCCATCTGTGCAGCCAGAGAAGGGCTGGTTATCTTGTGCTGCATGGAGGGACCATAATTGCCTTTTCATCTTTTGCAGGGATTAATCCCAAGCCTGTATCCATAACTGGTGAGATAATTAACTCTTTATTTATTGATTCACACTTTATGCCATGCATACATATAATAATTACCTTCATGTTTTCTTCTATTCCATTGTCTTCTAGCTTCTTTTAGCAGGCCATTGTCTTTCCCAACACTTCAGGAGAAAGGACTGAGTACTGAGATGTCTGTCTCCTCTGTACCTTATAGATGAAAAAATTATTTCCTTTTTTGCCTTCACCGGTAAGTATTGAACATTGCCTTGGTGAAAAGGGCTGGTTATGCAAAACTTCAGCACAGTTGCAAAGCAAAAATAAAATAAATTAGTGTACCATTGGGAAAGTCCTTCCTTCAACAAAAATGTGACATTGAAAAAATATGCTCACATTTTTTATTAAATATTTAGAAATATCTTCATTTTTGCTACTAAGAATAAAATTGTGCATTTTTTATTTTTAATAAATCTAAGCTCCACTCCTAATTAGTGTTATCAAAAGACATACACAGATTATTCTGATGTCTTTTTATCTCTGCATGATGAATGCCTTCAAATATCCTCCCTTCTCCCATTAACAGCTGGATGTCATTTGAAAACTGAGTAATAATAGTAACTATTCTCAGCAGAAGTGTTGAAGTCCTCCCTCTGGAGGCTACTGTGCAATATAATATGTATGCCACATTTCAACCATAGAGGCATAGATGGCTAGAATTTATTCTTTTTTCAACAATAATTGAAAAGCTAGGGATTTGCCGGCAAAGGTATCTTCAGGATATCTTCTCATATTGAAAACCTTGTAGAGGTTGTTGGTCAGAAGTCAAGATCTTGTGGACCTTTCTATACTGGAAACATTTTTATTGTATCAATAAGAAATTTACCTGGCATAATTTTTGCCCACTTCACAAAGCACTAATTCTTGAATTTCTTGTTTTAGCATCTGTGATTAAACTTCCTTCCTTTCCCCCCAATATACCATTAGTTTTTGTTTTTTTCCTGGGCGTGATAATGATATACTAAGCGTATTTCATTTTTGCAGAGTAAACATAAAGAAATCCACTTGTGTTTTCAGATTTGCTCTCACTCATAGGGGACATATGTTGCACATCATTATGCATTTAACCAAAAGTCTCCATACTTCTAATGGAAGAAGATAATAACAGTCTCATGTGTTACTTTGACTTTATAGTAGGATTTTAGTGGATAATCAGATACCATCTGGGGGAATTAAGACTTTGCTCTTAATTTTGCTAGCATTTTGGATAGAATATTTTATAAGGAGTTCATGCACTATTCTACACTAATTGTCCTGTAAGGCTTGACTTAAGATTTCTATTTCATCATCTCTGTGGACGCTTACATTAAGTAGCTGGCTTCCCACCACTGAATTGGCACAAGATCTCTTGTCTCTTTCAAAACAAGAAGTATCATTATCTTTCTATTTTTACTGTTGTAGGAAATTTTTAAAACCCATCTTGAAAATAATCATGGCAGTTTATAAAATTAGTGGAAAAACAATTTCCAACAGTCAGTTTGCCTGTTGTCTGAGCAAAAATTTTCGTTATTGCTGAATGCACAGTCCTTGTACTTGTTAGATAATTTACAGTAAACACACTTCTTCTTAATTACATCATAGTAGCTTAAACAGATTTGTAGAGCCATTAAAAAATCAATACCTAGCTTTTAAGTGATGAATTAATTAACAGAGTGTGAATGTTGAAAGTTTGCTTTGTCCAGCATGCACTATGTCTTCATAGCCTCATCATCAATAGGGGGAAGTGCAAAATTGCATAAAGTTGATAGGATAAAAATGCTTATGAAACGCACTACTTTCTTTTTGGCCCAATAACCATTCCTGTAAACCTCTGCTATAGTCCAAAAACCACATAATGTTTTATGTATAAATATATGTATAATGTGCAAACATTACACCAAATGTATTGCTTCCTCCTTTAAGGCCCATCTTTTTTAATTTTCTCTTTGTGCTAAACCCCAGTTGAATTCACGGTGAGTTTTACATAAGGGCTTGGTTTGTAAGGCTAGTTTAATCAGCTTTGCAGCAAGAAAATGCAAGCTCCAAGCAAGCTTAAATGTTATATCTAGTAAGAGTTCACATATGTAAGAATGTATACAGTGCAGTGGTTTTGGTTCCAAACAAAACCAAACTATGGTAAACCATGACAACAGTGATAAAGAAAGCTTTGTTTGTTTTTTTTTTCCAATCTTCCTGTTTTAGAGCTAGATCTAGAAGCAGAACAGTCAAATGTTAGGAAGCATAAATATCTTTTCATATTGTTTATATAGCAATTCTGAATTGATTTCAAGTAACTCTCTAAAAACTTCTCATAGGATCATTTATAAGTTTGCAATTGATTGTTTGTTCTAAATAAGGATGAGATAGACAATGCTGAGACTGATAATACCATTGGGTTTTTTTTCTAAAACCATTAATCATTGGTTAAAGTGAATAGGCTACAAGATCATACTAAATAAAAGTGATACAGCTTTCATTTCACTGACTAGCTTGTAATTCTGAGAAATGTAAGTCTACATTTTCATTCCTGCATATTAGGTGAGATCATTGCCTATCAATATGCCTATTCCCAACTTCTGTTGCTGTCCTCTATTCAAGCAGTGAAGTCCCTTTAGAAATATTTTCTTGGTAAATGTAACATTAATTTCATATCCTTGGTTTCTGGAGACACAGGAGAAGAAAGAGAAATTAAATTGTTCATTATAAGGGAAGTGCTCAATTGATCCAAGTGGCTGTACCTTGAACAAAAAGCTGGAAATACAGAAGCATTGTGTTTCTAAATTGTGTCACTGAATTAATTCAAAACTTAGTTTTGATTCTGTAACAAGAAAATTCCACACTATCCAAATACATACAACTGCTGAATGAACCAGAAACTGACAGTAGTATTTACTCCAGCATAGTCACTAAGTTGCTTTTATTTGATGTTTATTGTCTGGGATTTATGAGCTGTCTAGTTATTTAACTGCATTGACCTTGATGCACAGCATATCTGCCCTTCAAAATAGTTTCACTGTTTAATTATTAACTGCAGTCTTTATTCTGTGTGTGCGCCACTAACATAAATGTAGTTAATTTAAAGTATTATTAAAAAGAGTGTTCTGTTGTACTACTTGTTTATATTTTGCTAATATGTTTAGCATATTCATACCCATGTCAGAATTTCAGCTTGGAACTTAAAAGAATGCCAGGCAATGTGTCTTTCATGATTGGCCTCTTATCACTTAAAGCTCCTTGAGCAGAAGTGGGTCAGCTGTGATGTAAAAGTGGATTTTTCAACTAGCTTTCAGGTATGAGAAAAATACATGCCAGCTTTAAAGTATCCAGGTTTTCATTTGTGTCTTGGAAGGCAGGCAATGCTTTCCTCATTTGTTTGGAACTCATGCTTCTACTGTATGTCCAAATAAAATAGAGAATATCTGAACTGGTGGTTTTTGGTGGTTTTTGGGTGTTTTTTTTTTTTTTTTTTTAATGAGAAGTATTGGCAGAATGGGAGATGTGGTAGTTTTACCTAATTCTAAAGCTGTGATGGTGATTGGCATTACATTTCATTTAAAATCTCTCCTCTCTACTACTGGCTGTGGTGCATGTATCCTTCCTGATGTTTTATTCCTGGTTTTTATCTTCTGTTTTGTGTTTAGAGACATTCTTCAGAAACAGGCAAGCCTGTTCTGATAGAATATGAACTGCCGCATCCTGAGAATGGCATTCTCTGAGATTCAAACTCAGCATTAAATAAATTCATTTGGGGTTTTATCTCATATTTTGGTCCAAGCAGGAAGAAAGAACAGAAGCAAAATATACTTTGAGATATTTAGTTCTGCATATAAATGAGGAAATTTGTCTTGTACAAAATTTGCCATAGCCTTCATCTCCAGCATCCTTTTTATACAAGCATCATAAAAGAGAAGCCAACATAATTAAAGTTTCATACAGATATCCATAATTAGGTGTCACCTGACAGCTAATATTTTTCAGAGAAAACCTTCTAATATTTTAAATCTGTGTTGTTTTCCTGCCATCTAAATGTTAATCCTCTTTTCATTATGTTGGTGTTAGTCAGGGAATATGCTGAGTTGGAAGAGATGCATCTGTTCATTGAGTTTAACTCCTGGCCTTGTGCAGGACACTCTTGTCACATCCTGTGCCTGAAAGCGTTGTCCAAATGTTTCTCCAACTCAGACAAACTTGGTGCTAGGAACATTTTCCTGGGTGAAGGATCATTTCGTAATATCCAACCTAAACCTCCCCTGACTCAGTGTCATTTCCTCAAGTCCTGTCACTAGTCACCATAGAGAGAGATCAGTGTCTGCCCCTGCTCTTCCCCTCACAAGGAAATTGCTGACTGCAATGAGGTCTCCCCTCCATCTCCTCCAGGCTGAAGTGCCCTCAGCTGCTCCTCACACAGCTTCTCCTCAAGGGCCTTCACCATCCTCATGGCCCTCCTTTGGACACTTTCTAAGAGTTTAATATCCTTTTTACATTGTGGCGCCCAGAACTGCCCCCAGCACTGGAGGTGAGGCTGCCCCAGCCCAGAGAAGTGTAGGACAATCCCCTCCCTTGCCCAGCTGGCCATGCTGTGCCTGATGCTCCCCAGGACACAGCTGGCCCTCCTGGCTGCCAGGGCACTGCTGGCTCAGATTCACCTTGCCATCAGCCAGGACCTCCTCATCCCTTTCCACAGTGCTGCTCTCCAGTCTCTCATTCCCCAGTCTATACACACCGGCTTGTTTCTTCCCATCTGCAAATTTTTTTCCACCTGCAATTCTACCTCTTCTACTTGCCTTTTTTCATAGTGTCCTCTCCTTTCAGTAACCCATCAGCTTTCTCACAGTACAGCTTTTTAGTAACTTCTCTGCTTTGTTGTTGGCGATGGAGAGAGATGGGGAAGACTGACTCGGTGATCAGAATCCCATTTTACTGTGAGATACAAACACTTATATACTGTTTCAGGGAGACTAGTAATGTGTACTACAATGATTAGGTTACAATCACATACACAAACTTATGCATATAACAACATCTCTTGCTTGCAGAGTTTAATGGGATTTTCTTTTTCTGGTGAACTCACTTGATTTTACCTTCTTGCAATCTAGGTCTAATTTTAAAAGTTCTGTTTGCTTTTGCCAAGGCATCCTGTTATCAAATCTCTTATGTTAACCAGGCCCAAAGTCCATCATCTGTCTTGTGTCCCCCAACATTCCAACACTTTGTTATCTATCCTGTAGGCTCAAACCTTTACAAACCCCATTTCAAACCCTCACTTTCACTCCAATGTTTTATAGGAGGAAGATAAGAGAATTTCTCAGTTTTCAGTTTTTCTCACTAATAGCTCTGAAACAATAAGCAACATATAGTGTCTTTTACATGAAATCTCACATCACTCCTGAATACAAAAGTATTGTTCTCAGCAGAAATAATAGTAGCAGTGACCTCTCTAGCCTCTGGTTTTGGAGAGTACCTTTCCACATTCTTTGAAGCATTTTTCTTCTTAATAATGTAGTAACATTTCTAGTACAAAGAATTTTTTCTCAGCTCTCTTAATAGTGAGAATCCCAGTGCCATGTAGGGAGTTCCAGGTGTGTGAGACCATACTCTCCAAAGCAGCAAAGGGCTATGCACACACCACCTCATTGAAAGATCAATACCTTCAGCTGAGACTCTATTTTTGTGGATCCACGTTTTTCCAAGACAGGATTTTTCTTTTTGATAACTGGTTCATCCTTTCTCAGCAACTGAAACATACATGGGGTTCTTTAAAGGTATCAGTAGAATGGATAATAATAATAACCAAATTCCCATATTTCTGTTGTAAAATATTTAAGGTCATTTAATTAGGTTAAAAATAATGAAACATTTGAATAATGTTCAAATAATTGAACACTGTTATTATTTGAACATTATTTTATGCCACTTCTATGTTATTTTTTAAGCAGTTATATTGGTTTATCATTGAAATATCAATTCCTTTTCCAGGCAGATTTCAAGATACATTGCCCACTTTTGATAGGAAAGTTGGAAGATGTTTTGACACAGTTCTGTTCTGATGGTACTGAAAGGATGAAAAAAAAAGATGAAGCTGTATCCAGCTCTCCAAATATAGTTGGGAAGTCACTGTTAGACATGTGAAAAAATAATTTGGTAATAATTTTCAGAACTCTTGTTGAGTATACTTGTACATTCTTTCAATGTGCAGGAACCATTTCATGCTCAATATGGGAATTAATGAGAAATGTTGTTGCATATTTCACATTCAGGACAGGAGCCTCCAGATTTTTGGTTGCTTGGGTTTTGGCTCTTTTGCTTTTTTTCTTCTTTTCTTTCCTGGTCATGATGCAGAAGGAAGGATTTCAGTGTAAACTTCTTTAAAAGTCCATATCATTTTCATTTTGCACCTCTTTTTCACTGCAAGGACATAGAGATCTCTATTTATTTTCCAACTTCAGACTTACTAGCAAATGCTTCCTCAAATCCACTGTAAAACCAGTCTTAAAAATACTGGTGAGGTTGGGATCGATGTCGCTTAATTCACTGAAGCCAGCGTCAACAGAGGCCAGGTTCTCAGCAGATTGACTATGTGCTTTAATGGAATTTTTTTTTCCCACCAAATGTCTGGCAAATTTATCCGTTGAAGAGAAACACATCTTGTGATTGAAACTGTAGCCTCACAGCAGGCTGAGCAGGAATTGCGAATAATTTGAGATTCTGAACACACATTTATTTTTATGCTCTGTGTGATTTAGTTGCTCCTAAATAAAGCACATGGCAATTAATCTGACAGAAAGGAAACAATTCACAGTACCTTTTTCTAATAGTCACACATGTACACAGCTACCCACTTCAGATTTTCCCCTAGGAAGGCCAGGTCATGGGGAAGAAACTTGACCTTGACTGCTTTTTTTGGGGTTTTTTATCTTTTTCCTGACGTGGCACTGCAGACTTCAGCAGAGAGCCATTTCCCATCCATCTTGTTTGCTCTTCTACTGCCACCCCTTTGCTTTTTCAGCCGCAGAGAAGGCATGGCAAGCAGCTGATGCTGTTTCTGACATGTGTTGGGAGAGGTGAGTGACACTGTGGCTTTTACATTAGTAAAGAGTTGCTAGAAGTTTCTGTAAATTCAAGCAAGACGTGAGGTAAAAGAAGTCTGGATAATTTATTGTTTAAAGAAAATAAATGAAGAAAGATGAGTAGAATGTTACTCCTATTTTTTTTCTTCCAGTACCACACCTCCAATTTATCTATGAAAGCTTGAGCTATTTTATTGTCATGAGAAAGGCCTCTTCTCCCTTTAATAATTTTTTTCATTGGCATGTTACTATGTGCACTTGGTCTAGAAAAAAAAATATTTAGAAAATGAAAATTGTGATCTAGCTGGACTTTGTTTGTTTAGAAAAAAGGAGAACCCCTTAGGACTTCCCTTCCAGAGAGCCGTGGAGGTGTCATATCCACAGTGTTTTGTCTAGGCCTGGTTTTGGTGGTCTGGAGAGAGCCCTTTGGTTTACCTGACTTACTGATGCAGGGATTTGTACTGAGGAATATTCAAGAGAAGTTTTTTGCTGTTACTGACTCTCTATAGGGTTGTCTGGGCTGGGATGAGCAGGACTGGCATACAAATGATAATTCAGTCACTATATCTGGATCACTAGGATTACAGCAGCCTGGAATGGGAAAAACAAGACTGGTCAAGGACGCCTGTTTTTAATATTTAATAACTGTTTCTAATAACTGTTTTTAACATTTTCTGGAGCTTAATATCATAACCGACGGAAAGGAAAAGGATATTCCAGTTCTACTTCTGCACCCTGTATATACTGGCAGGACTGCTTTTATTGTATCAAAACCTGTCTCCTTGTGATGAATAATTTTTTAAGCAAGTGAAAACACAGAAAGGGTCTTAACTCCCCTGGTAGGTGTTTGTAATTTTAATTGTGCAAGATGCTCTCGATGTTACATCTTTATACTTTATTACATCTCTTTCTTTCATACCACACCTTCATGTTTCTGTTTCTTCTGTAGTTCTGAAATAAACAATGTCTTTGAAACTGCTGGGTTCTACTGTTTCACAGCTTTGGTCAATACCAATTTCATGTCCCTGTGCTTGTTAGCTTGTAGCTCTTTTCACATCTTTTCCTGCTTCAGTGGCTGTTGCTTTGTGATCCCCTCTGTACTCTGCTTTGATCTAACTTAGTTGCTGTCAGATATGTGCATAACAGTTTTAAGAACAATGGCAAGCTCAGTCTTTCTACTTGCCTTTCATCACAGGTGGCCCATCTGCTGGTCTTTGTGTCTTGATTAAGAGCAGTTAAAAAAATACCACTAAAACTCTTGACTATTGCTAAACTACTGCACCTCATTATTTATTTCATGCTACAATCTCCTCTGGCCACAGAATGTTCTGTAAAATAAAACACATATATTTTTCAGGTGGGCCATAAAAACATGCTTCCTGGGAAAACATTCAGTATTTTTATTTGAATGGAAATTGAAAACTTCTGTTGTTTAGTTTGTTTCGTTGTTTCTTTTTCTTTCTTTTCCTTAGCATCTCCCTCTTCTTCCTCTGCTCTTCCTGTTTTCGGAATTTCTTGATTCTTTTGCATACTACCTGAGCCAGAGTGAGCATTGCTGGGCTGGAGGTCCAGATGATATGGAAAAACCTGTGTCAGGTCACAGAGCAGGAAAGTCTCCTCTTGTAGGCTTTAATAGTTTGTAGTTGCTAAGAAGGGTGTAGTAGCAGAAAAAACAACAAAAATTGGTCTGCTCATCCTGCTAATTCCCCAGCTCTCTGTGCTTTCTTTCTACACAGGACATCTGTAAAACTAGATCTGAACTGTGCTGTCATTCCCACCCCGATCTATACCTGCCCATCTACCCTACTTCTCTCCTTTGAGATTATCTTGCATTTTAAATCAATGTCAATTGATTAAATGGGGCTGTGATGCTCAAGATAAACAATCAGTTAAGGGTAGATTGTCTGTGTTTGAGTTTTGTGTATGGATTTCACTGCCACAATCACTTGAAACAAGGACCATTGGATTCTGACCTGAAAAATAACACTCAGGAATCTGACTTGAAAAGAACTGTAGTCAGAAATGGATGATCTGCTGAATTAAAAATCCAGCAGCTTGATGAATTAAAACCACACTGGACCAGGTAATGAGTGGAATGTAGAGAGTTCTGATTCTTAGCTGGTCACCTGTGATAGAAAGCAAAGGATGAAATCATATGGTCATAACCCTCTTCAGTAGTTCGACACCACAGCATGGATTTCACTGCCTAGCTGTTATGCAACAGCTTATGTATATCTTTTCCTACAGTGAGATCCTTTATATGATATAAATCACAGTCCATGAAACTTTAAAATTTTAAATTGAAACTTCTTATTCAGTCTTAAGTTTGATGTGATGTAGGTTGTCATGCCAGCAGTATCTCAAACTCTACTTATATGAAAAGTTTACCTTATGTATTTATCAGCCCTTTCTTTAAATTTTGTGGTGGTGTTTGGTGACATTCCCAGAATTTGGAGCCATCCTGATTTCCATATCAGGAAAAAAAATGACAAGTCTGAAACCCTACTACTTCTATTCATCTCTTCTTATAAGCAACTAGAGTCAGCTACTTTTGCACTGAATTTAATAGCACATTTATTTCATAAAATACAAGTTGCATTTTGTAATACTTTTTCATCATGGATCATCAGTTCTTTGGTTTATGTCACCTGTGATTCTGGTACAAATAAAAGTTCAGTTTGTAAGGGTAGCTTTTATGTATTTTTGCATATTTGCCTAGCAAAACCATGGGGAAGTGGTATAAAATCTCTTTTTGCTGTCTTCCGTGCGAATAGGGGCCCATGTCTTTTCCCCCTCTTTTATACTGCATCCTGACCTTCTAAAGATACTGTTGATGAGGTGTCTTTCATCTCTGCTGCACCTTGGAGTTTATATTTAGCATCTCTGCACATAAACATATCCTGTTCCTTGCCATCCCTGAACACCCACCACAAACTTCCTCTGCCTTTGTCACTGTCATGTTCCTTCAAACAACTGCTATCTATTTTAGACTTTTTCTTTTTTTTTTTTTTGATACACCCTGACAATTCTGCTGCTTGCTCTTTTTCTCATGAAAATGTTCCCACAGAGTTGATTTTCTTTTCTTTCTTTTTTCTTTTTTTTTTTTTTTTTCAATTCTGATACTCAGTGAAGCAAGTCCTGCTTGTTCTTTTTGCTCTTCTTGACTTGCTCCATTAGCATGGTGCTCTAATGTGGTACTTGGTACTTGGTACTTGGTGGTGGACCCACCTTGGGGGTGCCCCAGTTTTTCAGAGGGACACTACAGTTATAGACATAGAGTGGAATGGTAATGTGTAGGAAAGAAAAGCTGTGCTTTCATAAGTTTTCTCTGGGAGTGAGGGAGTTTCTATAAAGTAGAATTTTTTTCTCTTTAAATTTCTGCTTTCTTTTTAAAAAAACTTGTTACCTTAACAAGATGCCAAGATCTTGCAACCCTAGCATCACTTGAAGTTCTCTGAGCGGCAGAAGTACTTCACCTTTTTTCTCAGAAGCTATCTCATGTTTCAGTGCTCTCCTGAGTTTCCAAAATGTCATGTTATTTGGCTTTTTTCACATCCCTGACCAACTCATCAGCACGGTCATTATCCAACCACTAGAGCTGATCTACTTAACACCTCATTAAAAAAAAATATGTTCAGCTCATCTCCTCTCACTGCTCTTCACTTGTCAACAAGTTCTGCTTTTTTCCCCTTTATATGCAGTGCTTTTGGTGCTCGGTGTTTGTCAATCATTATTTTTCACCCTGTGGTGCAGACTTCTCATGCTGGTCTTATTAACCATCTCAAGGATGTTGTATACCACAGTTTCTTTAGCTTACAGTATATATCTATATATGGAAATTTTGCTCTTGTTTATCCTTGAGGTTGAATGCTAAAGCCAAGGCATAGTAACCTGTTCAAATATATCTTCTTGCATTGTTTGGTTGGGGTTTTTTGTTTTGTTTTGTTTCTGAATATATTGTAATAAACATACTGCTATCATTTTGTAATAGTTCTCAGAAACTTTTTGGTTGCACTTTTTCTGTAGAAATTATTTTCTTCCTTGCCTAGATGATTCAATATTTCTTTAGAGACTCTATAATCATATCTAAATGAAAAACTGTTAACATTAAACTTTCAAATAAAGAGACAATGTTTTTTGGTGGTTTTTTAGTTGGTTTACTTTTATGCTGTGAAGCAGTTAAAATAAAAAAATAGGAAACAATTTTCCTATTTTTTTTTCCTCAACAAAAAATGATGTAGATTCATTATGGAACATGTCATCCTTGTAATTTGTTTTAAATATACAAGTAGCATTTTTAGCTGTATTTGTGTCTGCATTTTTGTACTACATTTCATTATGCCTTTATTATACTCTGCAAAGAGATGTGTGACCATAATGGTTCTTGAAACTGATAAGTTGGCCTGATGATAGGAGTAGGTGCTTAATGATGTTTTGGATCATTGGAGAACAATGGGCAAGTGAATAAAAAGTTATTTTAAAAATATTTAACATTTCATGATTTCTTATGTAGCACAATTGTTTGGCTTTTTTCCCCTATGCATAAAACATGTGGTTGTAGTTTGGGGGAACACCAGAGCCAATTATTAAATGCTGACTATGAGAAGATGACTGTTGTATGTTTGAGTAGCCAGAATATTAGTGGCAATGTATGTGGCTGTCACCTTAACATAAGACCAATAAGGTTTTTGAGAAACTGGAGTTTCTTGGTACCTGACAAGGTTCAATAATTTTGATTAAAAACTTGTCTTACCTGTAGCAGCTGGAAACGTACTTTTCATCCCCTAAATATCAATGATGGATTTTGAAGAATACAAGGGCATTGAGAACAAAGCTGAGCATCCCAGGATTAGATAAGAAAAATTACAAAGCATTTTCAAAGAGATCCAGAGCTTCTGTGATCTTGGTGTTCTGGTGGCTTTGGTTCCTCCAATATAGTGAGGTACTTTTATGCAGGAATCTTTTTTTTTTCAAGGAAGTACCTCAAACATTTCTTCATTTAGCTCACTGAAAGCGGTGAGATTCTAGGCACAGACTATAGTACTGGATCAAAGTGTTGAATTATTAGGAAAATTTTCCTGTGGAATCAGTTTAGCTGAGCTCAGTTATAACTAGAATGCAGTTATTCTGATACCGATGTGTGTGTGAATCTCAAATTTAAGTTCAAGCTTGTATTTTCCCCTTTAGCCTAAGCAAGACAGAGTTGCTTTTGACTATACAGAGGAATGAGAAATGAGGGTGAAGAAATATTATGATACACTCTATGCCCCTGCTACAGATACCTAATTTTCTGTTTGAATATAGGCTAAAACTGAAAATCTGGCCTTCATTTTTAACATTCTGGATAAAAAGGACACCAGAGACCCTCTCTCCCAGAGTAATACATTCTTTCATTATTTTCTACCGCACAGACTGTTGTCTGTACAGGTGCTGTGCAGAAAAATGTGCACAGAGGACAATGTTTGAAGGAAAAAACACACTTATTTCATCCTAGCCAAACCAACATTCTTGGAAACCAACCCCCAGCAGAATATGATAATTTGATTATAACAGGATTCTGCCTTTAAATAATTCCTGTCATAGTTAAAAAGTGAAGAATAATGAAAAAGGGGAGTGGAAATGATGGAGGACAATATTCTGACTACATCCATCACCTCTTAACTATACCTGTGTATTTAGGAATGCAATGAATGTCATAACAGCAACGGTCTTCACAGAAGCTGTGCATAATGAATCATTTAGGTTGACAATTTATTGAAGGCAACTGTTTGTTTCACTTCCTCATTTTTTTTCCTAATGCTCTAAATACTGCTGATGACTTGAGTTTAATGTTTAAGAGACTGCTAGCCACACCACAATAAATAGTTCATTGCTACAACTGTGCTGGGTCTGGGAAAAAGAAGAGAAAAGAAAATTAGCCCAGCAAATGCCTTGGGGGCTGAATTATTTTCTTCCTTCCCTACCTTGCTCAAGAGTGGGAGCTACAAAGTGCTACATTGCTAGGTTTGCTATCACCTCACTGCAGGAGCTCCCATTATTCATAGGAGAGCAGCTGAGGTCAATTCCATGTGCTTTGTGGAAGGAACCCTACTATTCATCCCTTACAGTCTTCTAGACTGTGAGCTGTAGGAAATGGATTAGGGAAACAGTCTATTCCATCTCAAGGAGGTATAGTTTGGACTTTGAGTTGACCCTGTGTTTCTTAATACAATCTCATGTATACCATGAGTAAGATTTTTGAGAAGTCTTAAATTATGAGGTAAAACAGCTTTTTTTTTTTTTTTTTAATCAGATTAAATTTCATCAAAATAGAAGGACAAAATATCAGGTGGATTCTGGAAAACTTCAAATACATTTGTAGATGACAAAAGCCTGAGGGCTTTCACTGAAATTCCAACATAGTTTACTCTTAGCAATTAGAGGGAATCTGGTCATACTTCAGAGACAACATAAAAATGAAATGTCCTCCACATCAAACTGACATCTTACTCTTGGAATACCTATTGCATTGCATACAATGTTGTTTTCTAGTCCCTGTCTTTTCAGCCTCAATACTCTGATCAATAAATGCACATCTAGGCAGCCCTGGTGACAAAGGACAACCAACATCTTTCCTTCAGATGTTTGATGTTGAATAAAGAGCATAAAACTTCAGCTACATATGTGAATCTTCCATTCAGTGCTGGGTGTTTGTGAGCTCTGCCTCACCTTAGCATCAGCTTAATAAAGGATTTTCAGGGCAGATGCAGAGAAGGCTTTGCAAACCAAAGAAAGTGTCCCTGAACTGCAATTAATTTGATTAGTTACGAAAAAGTTGTGAAGTATCTTTAGCCCCTTATTGAAAGTCAGCAATAATTTCATGTTGTATAGAACTGAGTGGTCT
Source organism: Motacilla alba alba (assembly GCF_015832195.1). Classification (NCBI taxonomy): domain Eukaryota; kingdom Metazoa; phylum Chordata; class Aves; order Passeriformes; family Motacillidae; genus Motacilla; species Motacilla alba. The sequence goes on along the minus strand of NC_052017.1, from coordinate 60,347,412 downwards.
TCATGTTCATTTTTGTTGGGATGATCTGGAATCCTTAATGAATGCAGTGAAACTATAGACAAGGAATGTTAGGTTTTCTTTTCTATTTTATTCAAGACAGCAAAACATCTCATTCAGTCAACAAAGTGAAATGGCTGATGGAGAACATTAAAACATATTTTAACAGTAACAGCTCAGGAGAGAATTTCAGAGTACTAGTAAAGCTTGCTGAACTGTTAATTTTCCTGGAGCTGTTTAAGTTCCACAGGGGCACTGTTTCTTCCCTTTGGCCACATCTACTTGGCTTTTCATCAGTAATGCACTATCCTATATCCATTACATCTACCTACTTTAAGCTCTGCTCTTGCATGGCATTAAAACCCATATGAAATATTCATTAGAAGAACGTGGAAAACTGACATGCAGTCCCTTCTTAAAGCTAATGGAATTTAACTACCTCAACTGGAATTATATGGTCATATTAATCCTTCAGATATGTCTCTGCATCTCATAGAACCTAAAGGTCTACCTAGAGGATTACCCTTTATTTTTAAAATGTTATAAATAATTTGCTATTGAAAAAATTGTTAGATTTATTCAAAACTTGCAGTTTTTGTAAGGAAAAAGAAGAAAAAGTCTCAGGCTGAAAATCCAGACCTTTTGGAGAGCGAATGTAAAAATATGGATTAGCACTCTGACACTGTAAATATTTTAGAAAGGTAGAAAAGGGAACTATCAGAAATTAATACTCCAGGTATGGCTGATCCTCTGTGATTTTATTCATGTGAGAAGTGGAGATGTATTACCTTTCAAATGTACATCCTGTTTCCACTCTCTGCCTTGGTGGTTGAAATGGGTTCTTTTAAAGTAAATGTTGTTTGCTCTTGAGTTAAACCCCCTCCACCTAAGTCCTTCACAGAGTAGGCAGTTTAATTTGCCTTGTAGTGGCTTTATCACATTTCACTGAGCACAAGGTTAAGATCTCTCATGTAATGCAGATCTGGACCACCATATATTTTAGTATTACACAGCAGCTGTACAGGCTGACCAGCATGAATATGGAAGCACTGTGCCATGTTCTCAAGTGTGTCTATTTTATTCCTCTGTCATGTCTAATCAGCACCAGTGTCCCTGCAGTGACTCCTTAAGGAGTTTAGGCTCTGGATTTAATGTGGCTGGAAGTGACTTGGTGTTGACTGGTTCCATGGCATGCATATATTTTCTATTGTCCTTGATATGTATAGAGCAATTCAGATCAAATACTTCACCAGACCAGGTGTGTGGTGTTGTATTAAGTGATAGAGGAGGTGGCATTTCCCTCAGCAGAAATTGCTGTATACCTTTGCTTTTCAGAATTTGGTGACTAAAGTCTAAGGCTTTCCAGTGCAATGCTGGATATGTTTCAAGTCCATCAGTAGCTGACTTGGTGTGTGTATGGCAAATTTGCTTTCAGCAGCACAGTGGAAAGCCACATTTGTAATTTTCTCATAAAACCATGGACAAGTCCATGTAGTATATTTCTTCTTGTCAGTTATTTACAATATGTAATTGAAATGATACCTTTTGCATTTGAGAAAGACATGTAGTAAGCGCTGTTCATACCAAGAGTACTTGGTCTTGTCAGAAGCTTTCAGATGGGGGAAGAAAGATAGTATATACACTTGCTATAAAGATGTATTCGTATGTTAAAAAAGTGAGAGTATCCACTGAAGTATCCTTTAATGATGATGAGAATGATAATGTTCCAACAATGGATTCATATTTATCATAATCTTTTTAGTAGTTTACAATAACAAAGTTTAATGACATATGATTTTTTATTTGGATGCACTCATAGACCTTATTCTTATAAGCATTCAACATCATGCTGTGTCTCATTAACCTGTGATCACTGATCCAAGAATGTGGCCATACGTGGGTGTATTGGGTTTGAGTGACAAGGTTTGGGTAGCTGGAGGGCTACAGGGGTGGATTCTGTGAGAATCTGCCAGAAGGTTTCCCATTGTCTGACAGAGTCAATGACAGCTTTCTCCAAGACAGACCCACTGCTGGCCAAGCCCAAATCTATCAGTGATGGTAGTAGCACCTCTGTGATAACATATTTTAGGAGGGGAAAGAATTGCTGTGAGGAAGTAATTTCAACCAGAGAAGAGAGGAGTGCGAACACATGAGAGGAACAGCTCTGCGGACCCCCAGGTCCGTGCAGAAAGAGGGGGAGGAGGTTCTCCTGTCACCAGAGCTAAGATTCCCCTGCAGCCCCTGGTGCAGACTGTGGTGAGGCCTCTGTGCCCTTGCAGCCCACTGAGGTCCATGGGGGAGCAGAGAACTGCCTGCTGCCCATGGAGAGAGGATCCCATGCTAGAGCAGGTTTCCTGGTAGGACTTGTGATCCTGTGGGGGACCCACACTGGAGCAGCCTGTTCCTGAGTTACTGTGCCCTGGGAAAACATTAGAGCAGTTCATGAACTTCCCACTTCCTGTAGGAAGGACTCACTTTGAAGCAGTTCATGGAGGACCCTCTCCCATGGGAGGGTCCCCACACTAGGGCAGTAGAAGGACTTCTCTCTCTGAGGAGGAAATAGAGGCAGAAACACCTGGGATGAACTGACCTTAAGCCCTATTCTCTATCTCCCTGCACCACTTGGAGGCAGGACATAGAGAATCAGGAATTAAGTTAAGCCCAAAAAAGGAGGGAGGTATGGTGAAAGGTTGTTACAATTTACTTTACTTCTCATTGTTTTACTCTGATTTTGGTAATAAATGAATTTAATTTCCCCAAACTGAGTCTGTTTTGCCCATGATGGTAACTGGTAAGTGATGTCTCCCCATTCTTATCTCAACTCATGATCCATTCATTATATTCTCTCTCTCCTGTCTCTCCAGTTGAGGAGGCAAGTGACAGAGCAGTTTTTATGGGCATCTGGCATCCAGCCAGGGTCAAACCACTACAGTGGGAATCTACAAAACAGCTGCTGTGAAATAAATGCTGCAAAGTAGTATTAGGAAATTTTTTTCCCCTCAGGGGTGACAGTGTGAGTTGCAGTAACCTTCTGTGACAATATTCTTACTTCAGAAAGAGTGTCCACACAGCAACTTGTTCTAGAAGAAGACACTAGCAACTAACTGCTCTAAGAGGAGTCATGAGCCAGGTTGTGGCTTGCTTCTGGCAGCTGAAAAAGACTTCATTTATTGTTCTTAAAACCTTCCTTACTATGCATGGTAACATATCAACTACTTGCTTTGTTACAGAGCCTGAAAATTTATGTCATCTGTTCATGCCAATCTTGATTCAGAAAACAGGGAATATGAGGGTAGTGTAAATGTTTTCTCTAGTGGCTCTCAACAGCTAGGTTATATATTGTCACATTAATGAATAGCTTTTGTACTATGCAAATAATAAAGTACATACACACACAGACCTGCACAAATTGTGTAACATTCACTTGGACATGGCAATGAGTTACAAAGTGTCCTGTCCAAGTGGTGATGCTGAAGGATGGTTTTGGATGTTGAAATAAAATTCTATTTTCTATTGGCTTTTAAATAACTTAACCATTCATGTTCAACTCTTCGTCCTAGGTTACAATATTAAGATATATTCTATTCCCATCCTCAAGAGCTGCTGAAGCCAGGAGGGGCATTGTTTCTTCCTTATCTCCTGTTAATGGGCCCATCAATGCCTTGTCTCATGACTCAGAGATAACTCCATCCAGGGACCATTTCTGTTTGATGGACCCATCACATGACTCAGAGAATTATATCAGCCCATTGTGAGAGGCTCTGCCCAGGAGGGTGGAGCCCAACTGGATACAATCTGGGATTTGGGATAGAGCAGTCAGTCTTTCCACTGGATTCCCAGAGGAATGGCCATCTTTTCCACATGATCTACAGAGGAAGGCTACACCCTTTCTACAGGATCATTGCTCCAACAGAACCACATTTGCTACTCCAGGAGGACTGCAGCCAACAATCCAACTGGACTGCTACCAACACCCTGACCAACAGGGCATCAGGTTGTATTCTGACTTTGCCAGTGGTTTTTCTTTTGTATTACTGCATGTATTTTGGTTTTCTTTTCCCTTTTCCTAATAAATTATATTTCTGATTTGGAGTATCTCACTGGTTTTGCTTTCAAAACAGAACACTCTTTTTGCTTTATGACCTGGTCCCTATTAATATCTAATTAAATACTGTAAAATAACTAACTTTTCTCATAACAATGGACAGGTTTTGTCTCCCTCTGTGTCATAGCTTCTGGGGCTTACCACTGAAAATTTTACTGTATGTTTGGTGTTCAACACTTAATTGAAATTTATAAAATGTCACTAGCTTCAGCATGCAGTGCCCTCATGTTTGCCACTCGCTCTTCTGCCTCTGAGTCTTAAACTCAGGGCCAACACTTGCTCCTTTTTTCCTTCTTTGATATATGCCAACCATGGTAGTAGGTCCCAGGTGCAAATTTGTTTCAACTATTGGTATCTTACCTGAGTGGGGTAATCAGATTCAGCTTTAAAAGGGTAAATGGTACTTTTGTACATAAACCCTTTACAAACACAATCTCTGAGTAAAGCTAGAAGAAAATCCAAGATTTCATTCCTTATTGACTGAGAAGTACTTGGCTCAGTCTTTAATTTTGGAAAGGATAATAAGAACAGTAGTAGTGTGCAATGATTGCTCCTCACTGAGAAGAGCATTGTACATTTTAATGGTTTGCTTGTTTCAGAACATTTTTTCTCCCAATACAAGCTAGATAAAACAATTTAGGAAGCAAAGTGCCAGACTAGGGTGGTCCCATTGGTCAGAGAAGTTCAACTCCTACAGATCCTTCTGAAGGCTCCAGAAATAGCTTGTGTGACAATCTCAGTTTACTTCCACGTGACACAGAGACCATGACATACTTCCTGCTGAAACATGAAATCATCTGAAACTGAAATCTACAGTAGCGTGATTGCAAGATATTTTTATTTGGTTTCTGAACATAAGACCTTCTTATTTTTCTTTTAAAAAATGACATTCCATTTTTCTGGTTAAAATAATAAATTCAACTTTGAGACTTCCTTATCTACACTACTGGTTTTAATGCTTAGGCAGGTGATTTTCTTGGGGTACAGGCACTAAAATATCTTTTAATCCTCTCCTGTTTAATATAATGAACATTTCTCTATAGGACATAGTCATATCTTCATGCTGAACCTTAAGGGATGACAAATTATTGGGTGGGCTGTAGAGCTGAATACCCTACTGAGTTCAATCCTATAGCTAACATTCTTCCATCCCTCAAAAAAAACAAAGCAAACAAAACAAAACCAAAAAAACCCAAAAGCAAATACAAAACAAATAAAAAGGAAAACAAAAACCTACCAAAAACCTCAAAACCAGCAACCAAAAAACTCAAACCTCTGGAGAGAAAATCTGATGAATACAGCAGATGCCATACATATTTTGATAATTTTTGTATTTCTTTCAGAGCCTGGTGAGGGCCTGTCCAAGAAGGTTGAAGCCTAGAGGTTTGGGAAATCCAGTACCTGGAAGAAGCAGCAATCTATTATTGTTGAGGGTGAACCTGTCCTACTGTAAGTTCTTACTTCTTACAGACTAACCTCTTGTACCCTGGTTTTGGTGGGTTGGAGCTGTGAGTGATGAAGGCAGAGAATGATAACAATAATAACTGTTATTATTACTACTATCCTTAACCTGGCATTCTAATTTCAAATAGCTAGAAGTTTTTGTTCAAAATAGCACACATAGGAAAGTAAACAACTGATCCTAGCAAAGGCAGGCTTTCTTTTAACTACAGAATTTCCTAATTTCAAAAGTACAGCACTGGATATTGTAGGTTATGCTGGAGGACAGCAAATAATTTGTTAGTCAGTGTATACTGCTTGTGCTATCTGTAAGATGTCTGAAAGCATTAAAAATTCATGATCTTTTAACAAGGAGCTACAGCAGTAACAACATCAAGCTCCAGCAATAGTTTTCAGGTTAGTGCTTTGAAATATTTATTTTGTCTGATTTTAAAATGTTTAGTCTGGAACATTTTAAATTATACTTTCCCACTGTATATATTTGGCTTGTGGAGCCTGTCTCTCAGACTCTGGACGAGTATGGACTGCAAGTTACTCTATTTTATTGTTTAGAAAACCAGTCTGTGGTAGAAGCCTAATGTAAAAAACAAAGTGTCCTTTTAAGAATTCCAGGGTCAAAGTGCAAGGCCAAAAAAAAAAGGGAAAATGAGATAATAGGAATCTTGTGAGAATTCTTTGGTGGGAATAGAGACCTCTGAAATCCAAGCACAGTGGAAATTTATAAAACCATGTCTGAATGCATGTGCTAACAGAAGAAAATCTTCTGTGAAGAATCATGATTGAGTTTTAAAATTAATGAAATGCAATAGGAAAATAGCAATCTTTTAGCTACTTAACTGACTAGTCCTTTGTTATGATCAATGTTAGTATAAAAGTCAGTTTTTTATTATTTTATTGAGGATTTGCTGTTTTTTAAAAATGGTCCAAATATGCAAGGAAACTGGGGCAACAGAATTGTCCAGAACCAAGTCAAAAGGAATATTGAAATGCCACAGTAAAATACATGGAAATTGAGCAATTAGAGCTGCCTACTTTGGTTAGGACTAGATATTTAAATGAGGTATAAATATGTGCATTGATATATACACCTGACAACTGACTAGTACATTATATGGGAGTGGAATTAAGTATTTCAATATATGGGGATGGGTTCCTAATTCAACCACAGTCAAGTCAGTAGGAATGGGATACGCTTCCTAATTAGGCATTGTCAACTGGAGAACAAGCGAGACAAGTCTTTGTGGCCCATGTTTCCCTTTTATGCTGTCCTTATCTGCTTGCTTTCCTCAGATTTTTTTTTTTGCCTTGTCTTTTTTTCCTGTTAAGGGACAACTCTGTTTTCACTTATAAGAGAAAGGTACAGCTGTTGGATTGAGAGCAGATATTGGTTCTTGTTCTCAGGAGATATGTTTATGTCCCTAGAGATATTTTCACTTGTGACAATACCAAGTGATGTGGCTAGTCTTACACATAGAGGGGTGGTTTTAGTGAAAGAAACATTAAAAGTCTTTTAGTAAAGGAATTTAAAATATTTTTGTCTTTATTTTTTCCTGTAGAACCTAATAAATTCTCCTGGGCACGTCACAATAAAACTTACTCTAGTGACAGACCTGCTGTAATCCAAAACTATGTCCAGCTACAACCAGTTCTCATGAATATTTGTTTTTAAAAATTAAGATGACTTTCACTAGTATTTTTGGTACTCTTGAGATATGATGGCATTTAATCATTAAAAAAGCTTTAGACACAGCATGGGAAAGTGCTCTATTTTCTATCACTATTTCCCTTCAATTATCATATAAGTGAAACCAGATAGACTGCAAAATAAAATCCACTCAACTGAAATATTTGCAGCCTTCATATACACATATTCTCCCACATTCTGGTAAAAGTCTCAGTCTCTTTGTATTCTTTCCCAACTTTAACATGACCTTTAGAGCTAATCATATCTCTGTAAGCTTTTTTTTTTTGGTTGTTTTTGGTTTTTGGGTGTGCTTTTTTGGGGGGGAGGGGGTTTGTTTTTTTGGGAAGGGAGTTGGTTTGCTTTTTAAAATTTTTTTGTAGGCAAATAGATAAGTAACTGCATTATTTAAAACAACCTAAAATGTTCAATAGACAGCAACTACTGCAAAAAAGAAGGATATTAGTAGATACTATGTTGTACCTGGAAGAAGAGTCCATGTTAAAAGCATAGAGTTTAACAGCATATCTATGGTTTGGTGATCAGCTTCTGACAATCTGTTTAATGAGGTGACAGAGAAAAAGTTTGGGCTGTACCCCTACATCAATGCTATTATTCACTGTGAAGTAAACCTTCCATATTCTCTCTTGTATCCATGCAGACTGTCCCAGGTGACACCAGCAGCGCTTGTCCAGAAGACCTGGATGTCCCTCCCATTTATAGCTGTGAGAAAAGAAGAAACAAACTGGATCCATGGGAATGGCTCAGGATCCCTCCCTAAAGAAAACAAGGCCCTGACTAAAGAAACTATTCAGGGATGTGTATTTACACAACCCTTTAAACATGGAAGTAAATAGAGCTTATTCATGACCTTAAAGATGGGTTATTCTTTCTGAAGATTAATGTCCCAAATCAGGGTCTCCTGTATCATAGTTGGGGTACTTGCTAACTGTAGTCACAAAAATTAATCAGTGCAGCTGTGATCAAAAGTCACCAAGTTGTCCAAGTGTACAAACAAATTTTTAGTTCTAAGCAAGCTAGGGTATTGTAACAAACGTAGCTATAAGCTCTATTGTGAAGAATAAAAGTTTCTGATACATGTGTTCTATTCCTTCATGTCTAAAATACCTTAGGAAGTCTTAAAATAGATTGGGAAACCTGGGCCCCTATTTTATGGCCTACACAGTATATGGATAAGAGAAGCTTGGGTTTTTTGTTTTTTTTTTTATTGCTCAGCAATGCCATTATGTATTTATATATTTTATTAGTGAAAGAACAAGCTGAAAGGAAGTATATTTGTGACAAGAGGACTGCATTTCTTTTATAACAGGTATATGGTTGACTTCTCTCATCGAGTATTGTTCAGTCTTTTTGATGTACATATTTATCAACTACCCTTCTGTGTTCCTTCCCTGCTTTGCCTGATGTATTACCTGATTTTTTTTCCTCAGTACAAAACATTTTTAGTTGCACCAGATTTGGGATAGTTTTTAATGGAAGCACAGCAGACAGAACGGGTATATCTGTGAGGATAATATTAGCATGGCAACAGGACTCTTGGTAGCCATAAAAAGAAGTATAAGACCTACCCATAAAGTATATGAGCAATGTAAGGACTTTTGCAATGAGCCTTTAAGCAACCTGGTCTAGTGGAAGGTGTCCTTGCTATAGGTGGGGAGGATGGGAACTAGGTAATCTTTAAGGTCTCTTCCAACCCAAACCTTTCTGTGATTCCAGAATTCTATCAGTCTATGGAGAAGAAAACTGAATTTTGGGAGAGACATCTGGAAGGCACCAAGATACTTGAGGATCATAAAAGGATTTGGGTACATTTGGTGAGCTGAGGCCAGTCTAAGCTCATTGCACCCAGAAGAGTGATGCAGAATATAGCTTTTTTACAGACTGTCTGAAGAGTTCGCTGGGAAGAGCAGGAATCACAGCAGCCAAAACAGAACTGTCAGATAGCCTTTAGCCCCCAGCATTTTGGTGAGTCGTGTGGGAGACAAGGTAATTGGTGGTAGCTGTGCTTTATTTAGTGACTTTAGTTACTGTGTGGAAACCACCACTTGTTTCTATTAAAAACGTGTTGTTTAAATGGGATTAAGAATTTAAAAGAAAGCTGCCTGGGCACCCAGCCATACAGAATATCTATCTATAGTTTAGCAATGATAAGCCAGCACTGGAATTACTAGGCCAAGTTCCTCCATGGTATAAGCTAATATAAGCAAACCGGAGACCCTGGTGTATGAAATGAGGCTGTGTTTCTCCAAAATGTAACCGATACAAAAAAGCTCCTTGTTGTCTGCTTGTAGAGGTTCAGTATTAGCATAAGAAACTAGGAATTCTGTCTGGATGGACATTGCCCGTGGAAAATAAGGTTCATACAAGGAAGAAAAGCTGCCAAAGAGGCTGGTTTTTTGTTGCCTAGAAAATGAGAAGTTTTAGCAACTTTCATGTTTCTAAAAACAAGAAGCTCTGCAGTGTGAGAAAAGGCAAGGAAGTACCCCCTACTCTCTTGTGTTACTGAGTTCATCAGGGAAAGGACTTGATTTTGAAGATGTGTTATTTCTTTTTAAAATGAGGAAACAGCTGGATGTCACTAGATGAAGCTATGCAATACAAAAAATACCTACAGCAGAAAAAGTTTTAACATAGAAAAATGTAGATATCTTTTTCTCCCTATTCTTATCACAGTTGATTCCCAGGCTTAAATATTTAAATGATTGTACTAGTTATTCACTAACTTATTTTATATTGGCATTTGCTTTGCATGTTGCTCCATCCAAAATTAGCTTTAGTTTCTTGCCCACTGATTTCCTAGTACACTGGGAAATCATAACACATTCAAAAAATAGTGTTTTCTTTCTCAGCTGTAAGCTGATGATATTATCCTGAATTAATTAATTCTCTGAAAGCTTGAGAGCTGTGCAATGGTTTGCCTAAAATTATATAAATGGTCCCAGACGTTGTCTGGCAACTGTCTGATATCCCTACCAATCAGAAGATTATTTATGTCTATAAAGTTCTGGATTGCTCTCAGTTTAAAGGAACTTCAAATACCTCTGTGGTCTCTGGGGACAGAGTTGCATCCATGTGACTTGATACACCAGTTGAAGAAAAATTGATACAGCATGGAAGTATATTGTCAAAGACCTATCCATTATTTACTATTGATCAATGCTGAAAGTTGAAGTTTAAAAGTTGAGGTCAACAGTTCTTTGTCTCAGACATTTAATGGAAAACAATCAAAAGAGTTGGAGCTGGGAGGACAAGAGGTCCATTTGATGAAGCACCAATTGATCACACTCTGACTTCTCCCTTCGGGAGTGGTTGCGTGACAGAAGTTTGATTCATCATCTGCTCTGTGCAGATGGGGAGTAGTGAACGCTTTTTTGTGTTCACCTTTATTTGATTGAGCACTGGGGACTACTAGCTCATATAGAAGGAGCAGACAGGAGTGTAAACAATTGAGAAGATGCATGGGGTTGTGGCTACTCTCTCAGATGGGCCTGAATATTTAGCTCTAATTCTGATTACATGGAGTTTAATGCAATGTCATGAACAGAATAATCTCTGTGTATGAAAGAGATGGCACCCTCTGCATTATGGGGAATGCGCTGGCAGGAAAAGCAACAGGTCACTTACCATCCTTTGAATGTGTACCAGCCTCCATATTAGCCTCATGCACTGGCGATGTTTAGTTTGCTGACCTACTTTCTATAAAGTACTTCCTCAAAAGTAAGGACAAGTGAAAGAAGAACTGGGCACAGAAAGTCTAATGCTGTGACAAAAAACCCTCAGAACATCCAGGATCTGTGATTACACTGTGCTTATAATGGAAGTCTTTGGGAAAAGCATACAGAACTTGAGCTAGATCGTGGAGAACCTCTACTAGCTGACAACAAGAATACTAAAAGCAGACAGGGGTGCTGAGGCTCTTTGGTAGCATCTGGAGAGAGTGAGAGATGGGTGTTGCTGAGCTAAGTGCAGCGGGGTAGCTGCAGGGTGCCTGAGAGAAATGCTGGCTCACTCCAGGGCTTTCCTGCTGGGCACCACACACACTTGGTCTGCCAGCTGCTGCAGTAATAGCAAGAGAGGTTCAATGAAGCAGCAAAGCAAAAATCTGCCAAAAAGTCTGGAACAGTGTAGTTTTATGCTTTTCAGGCTCTTGATTGTATTTTAAGTATAAAGGCTAATTAAAGGGCTGAAATTTTAGGAAGGAAACATCTAATGGCATTTTTAAAAATTGCTCTCTGCACAAAAAGACATACACCTTTGTAGAAGAGATTTCAGCACCATTGGTAGGACTTTTGAAGTATTTGGAGGCACAGTTATATTTGAGAAGGGTCCATTTGAGGTGAGACAATTCTCTCCCAGACAAATTATCTTAGAATATAAGAATTGTGGCTGAAAATGTGGTATTTTAAACCATTTCCCATTCAATTTCTGTCTTCAGTGCCACAAGGATATTGGTGTAAAACGCATGAGATTCCAGGTGCTTTTTAGGCTGGTCTAGACCTGTATGTGAAATCATAAACAAAATGACACTTCTAATATTATAATAGCTGATATGCTTGTGCTTGCTAATTTTTTGCAAAATTATACCCTTGAGGATGAGTGAAGTTAATCATATTTGGTTGAAGAGACAACAGAAATTCATGTCTGATATTGGAGATATTAATGGTGTCTAATTAATATACCCATTAAAAGTTTGCAAGATTAATCTAGCAAGAAAATTGTAACCAAGTTTAATTTTTTTTTTCTAAAATTGGTTTCCGAGACTTTAGGAAAGGATTTTAAATAGAATGCAGTTAATAAGAAATCCCAGGAAGTATTATTTGTATGAAGTAGCAGGCTGAGGGATTGATAACAGAATCCTGAATCTTTTTTCTTTACCTTACCAGTGTGACTGTAATCCTTCAAGGATTTAATGAATAATCCTTACAATATATTGACTAAATGCTAAGATACATTAAATTTCTAGGTCCTAGATTGGTTCAGCTGAGCAACTACCCATACTTGTAGAAAGAGCTGCTGTTCTTTGACAGGAATTGCTCATAGAAGGAATGCCAGATCCCCTAGAAGATCATGGGGGAGAGAGCAAGGATTGAAGGGAAGGAGAACAGGAAAGATCACTGAGATTGTGGCCAAGCTCCTCAATAAAAACCAGAGCCAGGTGGCATGGACTGGGTCATGTGCACACTGTTTGGGAAGAGCTCCCTGCAGTTACACAGCATTTTCTTCTCTCTTTTGGGCATCACAGGGGCTCATGACATCATTGTTATTTTGGTGTGTAATTTTTTTTTCTATTCAAAGATTCTGGAAAAGCTGGGAGGGCTTTGCTGTTTCCAGTTACTGCAATGTTTTGTAGCATGAACTTGAAGGTATTTGTTATACGAATGGATGTAGCTTGTGGGCATGCTGGAGTTTTTTCAGGGACCAATATCCAAAGTGGTTAAAGTCTTAAGATAACCTGTTCACAGAGAGATATGACAATTCAGACACTGAGATTCTTTGTATAGGAAAGAGTGAGTACATTTTACATCTGGAGATGGAAGAAGGGAGAGGCTGCTTAAGCCAGAAAGAAACTCTGAGGGTAGGTGTGTTTGGTTTTTTTCACTTTTAGACGTTTTCTTGTGGGTGAGGCAAAGACCTATATATTGATAAAGCTGGGATTTTATGATTGAATCAAAATTTTGGACTGAATTACTCAAATTGTTTGTGTGCATATGATTTCCTGACTTATTTTTAGCTTTAACAATGACAGAGCAGTTAGTTTTACCTCCTTGACAAAAACAAGAATTACAAATTAAAATACCTGTTTGTACATAAACACATGGCATGTACATAAAGACATGTCATAAGACTTATTTGCAAAGCCTCAGGCATGGGGAGGAGATGGATTGCAAGATTTGCAGCTTGGCTAGATTGGCCTGTGGGCGCACACAAAGTGATGTGATTTACTTTGGTGGCTATAGCGCACAAGCCTGCAGCCTCTAAAGTGTTCAGCTGCTTTTCCAAGGGAAAGCTTATTTATGCTTAAGTACCAGATTTGGTTTCTGTTGGTTTGTTTGGGTTTTTTTTTTTTGACAAATGTAAATTTTGTGTATGTACTAATGTAGTAAAATGTAAATTTTGCCTATGTGATGTGGTTATGGTGGCACAGTGAGTCTGTCTGGAAAGCTGAATCCCTTGCTAGAGGTGTAATTACTGAGCTGTAACTTACTCATCTCCAAACTCACTGAAATCACAGGGACCTCTTTTTGTGTTAGACAATTGAGTAACTGGGGTGGATGATTCCAGTACCAATGTGATCCATAGTGGGTTGTTCTACGTGCACAGGATGGATTCACAAAGTAGGGAAACAGAAGGATCTGGATGGACTGGACCAATGGACAAAGGCCAATAGGATGACATTTAACAAGGCCAAGTTCTGTGTGCTGCACTTGGGTCACAACAGCCCCATGCATTGCCACAGGCTGGGAAAGAGTGGCTGGAAAGCTGACCAGCAGAAAAGGACCTGGGGATGCTGGCTGGAAGTTGCTGAACCTGAGCCAGCAGTGTCAAGGTGAACAAGAAGGTTAATGGCCCGGGCCTGTATCAGCAATATTGTGGCCAGCAGGACCCGGGAAGTGATTCTCTCCCTGTACTTGGCACTGGTGAGGCCACATCTTAAATCCAGTTCTGGGTCTCTCACTTGAAGAAGGACATTGAGGTGCTGGGGTGTTTCCAGAGAAGAGCAATGGAGCTAGGGAAGGGTCTGGAGCACAAATCCTGTGAGGAGCAGCTGAGGGAGCTGGAGATGTTTAGTGTGGAAGAAAGGAGGCTCAGGGGAACCTTATCATATTGTAAATCAAGGTCAACTCCGACGAGGGGAGAGAGAATGATGCATCTGACTCTGTCTTATCAGAAGGCTAATTAAGTACTTTATTACACTATATTATTCTATAAATCTGAAACGGAATCTGCCATGCACTCACTCATGCTCCCAACTGCACAGAACTGCACTCATCTCTGATTCTTCCGTGACTCTCTCGTCACTGTCAGCAGACAGTCCTGACACAGACACACTCTTGGCCCTGATAGGCCAAGGGAACAAAATATCCTCACTTTGGGTAAACAATCTCCATATTGCATTCTACTTTGGCACAACGCAGGCACAGCAAGCAAGAAAATAATTGTGTTTTCTTTCTCTGATGTTCAGAGAATATGAATCCCAGAAATATTCTTGGGAGAAAATGTGCCTTGCTTTTCTCCGTGAGGAGAAATGTGGCAACCTATCATTCTCTACAATTGCCTGAAAGGAGGGTGTAGCCCAGTGGGAGTCAGGGTCTTCTGCCTAGTGATAGGTGACAGGTCAAGAGGGAATGGCCACAAGTTGTGCCAGGAAAGGTTTAGATTTTAGAAAAAATCTCTTCACCAGCAGGGTTGTCAAGCATTGGAACAGGCTGCCCAGGGAAGTGGTTGAGTGACCATCCCTGGAGGTAATTTAAAGATGTGTGGATGTGGCACTGAGGTACGTGGTTTCATGTTGGGTTGGCTGCTGGGTTAATGGTTGGGCTTGATGATCTTAAGTGTCTTTTCCAAGATAAACTTGCTACACTTCTATGAATTTTGTGTTATACAATTGCAAGTAAATAAAGCTTGTGTGTTTAGCAATTATTTCACCTTCTGCTGCACGTTAATAATTAAGTAAAAAAGCTCATACAATGGGCATACTCAGAGTCTAACTAAAGGAGCTGAAAATTTTTCAACGCAGTAATTTTATTTATCATTGCTTTGGAGACTGTCAGTGCAAGCCCACATCACAGAAGAAATAGTAGTAACATGACAGCTTTCAGGAGAAACAATTTCTTACCATGTAGCCCGGCTGGTTGAAATGGTCTTTATAATGTGTTAGGGCAAGGTTAGAAACTTTTAAGGACCTCTTGCCAAAATTACGACATTACAAAATTTCAGAGACTTATCGGTTTGTAGATATACAAGCGGGTGAAATGAAATAGAAGGAAATCCTATGAAGATACTCATATATTTAATAAGACAATTGTATTAGCTAGGGGCTGCCAGGGTGTAACAGGCCTTTTATAAATGCAGTATGGCCTAGGTATTTGGGGAAGATTGGGAAGATTACCATGATTTCTAGCAACCTATATTTTCTCTTCCTCAGGTCCCTACTAAGACATGCATTTTGTTTCAATCAGTGCACTGTCCATGTCACATGTTGATAAAATTATATCAATTATATAGGACTGCATTTATGAAATTCCAGATTTTCAGCTATTATGTTTTACTGTAACAGTACCTGGGACAGAAAGGGATTCCTGCTTATGGAAATAGTCCTTCCCCCCACCCCCCCCAAATACATGTTTCCAAACTTCCCTTAAAAATACGGAGTTTGTTTTGACTGTGTACAATTCTCCTTCAAAACTCTGTATATTTATATCTCGGTGTACTTGGAGATATCTGTTATATTTTCTGTATTCATAATTATACTACCAAACAGTTTTTTTAGAATTAGTTAAAATTCAAGAGGAATTAGAAAGAAAAATCCTTGCATGGAGCCGTTCTTTGTGTAATATAACTCTGTCGTTTAAAAATATCAGCCCAATTTAGCTTTACAGTGGCTGAAAACTGGAGTATATCCATGTATTTTGGAAATAATTTATTTGCAAAATTTTAAGCCAATTATCTTTAATATCAATCTAAAGACTTCAGTATGAATTATCTGTAGGAAGTCCAAAAGCTGATAAGTTGCATATGCTTTTCATTCCATTGTTTTAGTATAACTTATTTAATACTAATTTGAAGGTGAGGAAAGTAAGGTAGAAAGTAGGTGGTGTTAGAGATTTTCAGAAGTTTGACTTTTTTTTTTTTAGCAGCATCTCCCTCAGAGAACATAAAGCGCCCTGTGATCTATATTGTACCTGAACTTTGATTACATCATGTTAAACTGGGTTTACTTAATTAAAGAAGATGACAAAAATAAGTAACTATGTTCATCTTATGTAAAACCAAATCAAAGATTTTTATATCGTTTCAATATATCTGACACCGGTCTAAGTGGAAGCAAAGACAATCATTTGCATATTTTAATCTGGAGGTTAGGGACCTCTGTCAGAGAAACAGCCTGGTCTGGGTCAGCCAGCAGAAATAGAGAGGAGAAAAATAATTGAAGAAGCAGTTCACTACAAAATGAAATTTGTCTCATTGTCACTTAAGGTTGTCTTCATGTCTGTCTGCAGGGAAGAGGTCAGCCTGGAAGTGAAGGAGGGTAGGGAGCAAATATATCTCACTATGGACCAAAAGATAATTTTCTTTCCTTAGTAACAGGAGCAATTGTAATATATATTTATGAAGATCTCATACGGCATATCCCCCATTACAAAGTACCAGGTGTCCTCTTACTAGCAGCACTGCAGGCAGCAGGTATATCTAAAGGTTGTCCTCAAAGACAAGCTGTGTACAGAGCATGAGGAGCACTTAATGAAATGACTAACAATGACATATTGATTTTGAAGGCAAGGGGGCAGGAAAGGATTTTCAGCAAAATTAAGTCCTCTCAGTAGAAACAGCTGCGGTGGTGGGGCTCATGTAAGCTCTTTGTCAGGAACAAGGGTAAGCTGTAAGTTTTTCCTTTTCTGAGCTTACTAAGATGTCAAATGTAAAACAGCAATGTGAACTTTTGTGCTTGGACCAGCTATAAATTCCACTGTCCCACAATATTGCTGAGGGGACAGTAACCTTGTGAAAGACCCCCATGTGAACTGTGGTTACTGTGCTTACATGCATGTGTTTAAATCCTACTCAATATCATGTGTTTTCAGTTGAGTTTTGCATTAACCAGACCATGACAACAGTAAGAGATGACAGCAGGGCAATGTTAGTTTAAACTGGGTGGGTTTTAGGGAAGATTCTCATCCTGGCCCGACATCTTTCACAAAAAATGGGAAAGGTCCTGTTTTCTGCATGAATCGACTGTGGATACAGCCTCTGAGTGTTGCACGATCCTGCCCCTGTAAAAGACTAGAGTGATATGCCTCTCTTCAGGAGGGATTTTCCTCCCTTTTTGATTCCTCTGCTAGTTGTGGTAGCTGTGTCCATGAACAATGAGGCAGATCAAAAATTAGCAAATGTTTCAGAGTATGTTCTCTTAATAATGATTCTCCTGAATTATTACAAAATGCACTATGTTTTCAGCTTTTAGAGCCTCTATTCATTTTGGTCCTCAGAAAAGAAAGACAGTCTGATCATATTTTACCACAGATTGGTTTGAGAAGACGAAGTGGATCCTCAAAAGTTGTGTGATTAAGCAGTACAATTAGCAGAATAAGCAGTTTTAGTCTTCCTTTCCACATGAACTAATGAAATCACTTTACATCAACATGGAAGACTGAAAGAGTAACTCCTGAATGAATGTACTGAACTAAAGGAAAATCTTGGGGAAAAAGGCAGGAAGGCTTCTAATTCCATAGAAGAGGAAAGTGAAAGTGTTGTTATTTTGGAAAACTATTTTGGACATGTAATTGCAGAAAAATGTCTGGTGAAAAGACAGCATTTCAGCTGAGCATCCAGTTCTCCTGTGAGATTTATTCCATTTTGTGTATGAGATGTTTCTGGGAAGCAGAACTCTATTTGCCTCAGAAAAAGTGTTGTTTTAGTAAAAGCAATGATAATACATTCTGTGGCGGAATGAGACAAGTGAGATCAGAGTGACATTGTGTCAACCATGGCAGAAGTGCATAGTATTGGGTCTGGCCCCAAATGTCAATGACTGAAATATGATTGATTACACATTAAGTTGGCAGTGTGTCTTTAACAGTTTGACCTATCTGTATGTATGAGCAGCTGACAACTTTTCCTTTCCTTGCCTTGGTAGAGGAGGAGAAATTTTATTTCTCCTGTGTTCACCCATACCCAGGTAATGAGTGAGATCAGAATTCAGTGGCAAAACAAGAACTGTAGTCCTGGTTTCTGAGAAATAGTGCCTTTAAATGTTGGGCCAGTCTTCCTCAGTGTGAACATATGTGCCAACTGGCAGCTTATGTACAAAGCACAGTTGGTAGGATTCCTCTCTGGACAATGTGAACTGATCAAATAAGCTGGAAAGCAGGATGCTACTCAGATGGAACAGCAGTATCATGAGAGTATGCATGATGTTCTCTGCTTGCTTCTTGCAGTACCATAAATTAGGATCAAAAAGAGAATTTCGTTGCTGATGCAGTTATCTTCTTCCCTTACCTCCCTCCCCCAAAACCCTTGTTCCATTTTGTCACTCTACAAATAAGTGCCAGACTGGCTCACAGGGCTGGAACTGGAACACTTAGTTCAGCCTAGGCAGGTTTCTCTGCTTCAGTTTTACTTGGTAGTGTGGCAACTGTTGCTCTCTTCTCTCTTGTTCATCAGCCTGTTGCAAAATGAGTGTGCATCATTTTCCATGTTGCACAGATTGTCCCTGGTAAGTTCTGTGGCAGATTATGTGCACACATGAATCACCAAATGTCTCCTGTATGTGTCTAATATCTTCCTGTCTTGCTAAGCTGCCCTGGTGTTTAGTTCCATTTCAGGACAAATCTGTGCTAAGCCTGAACAGTTTACCACTATGTTATAATGGCAAATGCCTTCATGATTGCAGTGCTTTTACATAGGCAAAGTTGCAGCACTGCCAAGACTTATTCAGACTTCCCCAGCATTCCCCTGAGTATATGTAGCTGTGTTAGCCAAAGCATGCTTTTAATAGCGTATCTTCTTATGAACTTTTTTTTGGTACAGTTTTGTTTTGTTGATATGAAGTCAAGAAACCTTTGACCAACTGATCTTTGCCAGCAAAATATGCGCTGTAATTCTGTCTTCATCTGCAGGAATCATAAGTGAAACAAAGCTCTTTATTGTATAGTGTAAATTATGTCTTGTGTAGCTTTTAAAAACAGTGGCAAGATACCATATTCATGAAAGTGTTACTGTGGTGCACAAAGAATACCTCTGTCTTTCTATATAGTTTCAAAATAAATATTATAGACCTTTAACTTTTTTCATTGCTTTACCTTCGTTCTCCAGCAAAACACATACCAAATCTCACACTTTCAAAGAAACAAATACTAATCCAGAGGATAACCGTCAACTACCTTTACAGATCTTTGTCTTAGGCAAAGACTACAAGTTTTCAGTGATGACAACCTTCACTGTAGAAGATGAGCTAAGCAAAGGAGTGAAATCTGGTATAATCATAATGCCACAAATCTACTGGAAACACAGAGCACTTACATTTACCCCAAGCTGCTATGGGCAGCAGACAACATTCTAAGACATTTATGCTTTATTTATTTACCAGCCAAAAGTTTATATTGCACAACTTTCTTCAGCTAATAATGTGGCTAGTGACGCTCAGCTTCAGAATATTTATGTCCAGTGAATGTGGCAATAGAGCATGTCCCAGCATTTCACCACTTCAGATGACGTATTTATAAATGGGGCTGATGCAGTTCAAAGGGAATGTGTTACAATAGAGCAAGATCTGACATATGTTCTAAAATGGAAATTAAAAAAAATGCCTGCTTGCAGAGAGTAGCAAGAGATTTGCTGTTTATAGCAGAACATTGCTTCAGGGTTAAAATTTCCACATTACATGTTTGCTACACTTCTTCTGGTAGGAATTCCTAGCACAGCTGCAAATTCCTGCCCACCTCCCCAGCTGTCTCTGCCAGTACTGTTTGTGTCATTTGGATAAAATAAATAGCTGACTCATTTGCTTTCATGCTCTACTGTCACAATACCCCCCATAAGGCCCCTCCATGACAGGTTTTACAGCAGGTATGCATACATCCAAAGTCTGCAGGATTTGATGTGAGTTCTTGGAGTGGAAGACCAGAAGTCAGCACTGTGCATGGCTGGGAGGAGCTCATGCTACCCTGTGTGCACTGATTATCCAGTAGGTAAGGGAGGAAACCAGTTTATGGTGAAGGCATGAACTGAAGGCTGGAGAGACTGGTTGGGTGATAACTGATGAAGTTCAAGCCCTTTCATTATTCTGATTTTTATGTATTTCAATAAACAGAACACTTCATAAATTATCAGTGCATTGAGTAAACACAGCTATATCACATCAGCACATTCAGATGATACCTGGCTCAGTATCACCTGAACTAGGGCTACAGAAAGATAAACTACTGGAAAAAAGCAGAAATTCTTTGTGACAGAATGGTTTTCATCAGAAAAGACCAGCTAGTCACAAACAAAACTGTACCTCTCTCTTTTCCCCCAGTAACCCCTGAGTTATAATATAAACCTTCACTGGAGGAATGCTTGCGTACAGGATAAAATTTGGCCCAAATTAATGAGTCAGGGATGAAAAACCTTATAGTGTGTAGATTTTCTGCTTTCATGTCTCATGGACTGATATCGAAACTGCTTATTAGCTGGTTCTGCTTTGACTCCACAATAAATAAGGGGGAGCTGTTTATATAAGAGAGGAAATAAACAGGTTCTTGTATTGAGACAC
The DNA here is from genome assembly GCF_015832195.1 of Motacilla alba alba. Classification (NCBI taxonomy): domain Eukaryota; kingdom Metazoa; phylum Chordata; class Aves; order Passeriformes; family Motacillidae; genus Motacilla; species Motacilla alba. The sequence goes on along the minus strand of NC_052017.1, from coordinate 60,326,673 downwards.
CCTAAATGTCACCTAAGTGGTATGCAAACTCATGGCAGCATATGGCATTCCAATGCAAAGGAAAACATGGGTTCAAAAAGGCAAGAACTCTGCTGGTAATGTACTTACAGAAGCAAATCTCTAGAAAAGCCATGCAACACCACCTAAATTTGGGGTGAAAACTGGATCTAAGAAGATGAGATGGACAGAACATTTATAGGGGTAGATGAAGGCAATGACCTCTCCATATGATTTTTAAAATTTCATTTCCTTTGTAGTACTCCATAATGCTTCCCCTTGCATCTTCATAGAAAATGAAGGAAGTGAATGGATTGTGAGGAGAGGAAAATGAAGGATGTGGACTCTGAGGTAGGGTAAAAATTGGTTGAATTGATGGGCTCAGTGTTTTGTGATCAGTGACACAATCAGTTCAGCTAGAGCCACTACATTGTATCACAGAAATCAGTCCAGCAGCTAATATTTCATATCTTCATTAATCACCTGCATGATGAGACACAGTATGCTTTCAGCAAGATTGCAGATGACAAAAGATGGAAGGAGTGGCTGATACGCCTGATGCTGTCCACAGGGACAGAAACAGGCTAGAGAAATGAGTGACCGGAACCTCCTGAAGTCCAAGAAAGGGAAATGTCCGGTCCTGCCCATGCGCCACGCCAGGCTGGGGCCAAACTATTGTAAAATAGCCTGGCAAAAAAGACCCTGGAGGTTTTGGAAGGTACCAAGTTGGCATCATTTGGCAATGGGCTCCTGAAGCAAAGAAAGCCAACAGCGTCCTGGAGTGCATTGGGAAGAGCGCTGTCAGCACATTGAGCGACGTGACCCCTTCCCTCTAGTTTGCCCTGATGAGATGTGACTGGAGTGCTGGGTCCAGATCTGGGGTCTCTTGTGCAAGAGTCCAGAAAAATCCCACAAAGATGCTTAAGGGTTTGGAGCATCTGACATAGAAGGAGAGGCTGAGACAACTGGGATTGTTCAGCCCAAAGGTGCGAAGGCTCTGGGAGATCTTTGTGCATTAACACCTGACAGGGATGACTTTTCATAGCGATGCACAGTGGCAGGGAAAGGAGCAATTAGCATAAACTGATGTAAAAAAAAAATCCATTTAAATGTAAAAAAAGCATACTTATTTTTTAACAGGAAGGATGTTCAAACATTTGCCCAGAAAGGTGCAGTCTTCAACCATGAGGATATTAAAAATCAGACAAAATCCTGAGCAACCTGCTCTTGCTGACAGCCATCAGGTGTACCAACTTTTAGTTTTGTGTCATCTGTGATCTTGATCAAAGCAGAGGCTTGGACTAGACAGTCTCCAGAGGTCCCTTCTCACTTCAGCCACTCTGTCATTCTGTGCCAAAACTTTTCACTTGACATTGCCAGCCATTAATTTCCCTACTGCAGTTAGGAGATAAGTGAGGGACTGTGGCAGAGACAGTTTTTGAGAAGACAAGAAATCTTGTCATTCATAGAAATCATTTGCACATACTCTTCTTTTATCAGATACCCGTTCCCCTCCTACCCTGCATTCATGTGTGCATGTGTGCACGCAGGAGTGTGCATGTGTGCACATCCCTTCCCTCTTCCTCTTACACAGAGAAATACACAGTTGAAGAGATGTGAGTGTGTGTGAGAGTGTGTGTGTGTGTGTGTGTGTGTGTGTGTGTGTGTGTGTGTGTTTTCAGTGTGGTGTAAGTATATGTCCAGGTTTTGGCTTTTGGCTTTTCTTTACTGAAAGTAAAATAAATGGAGAGGGTGGTGCTTTTTTCCCCTCTCATCTCCAATTCAATGGCACTCTACACTGTTGGCAGTTTAATCTGACAGTGGAGCAGACAATAGTTGTAAGGAGAAATGGAATTACATTTTGCTCCTTTTTAGTTTAGGCAAATTTTCAAAATTAGGCGTTAAAATGCAAAAACACTGTAAGAATGAATTAAAATGCAGAAATTGCTACTCACAGGAAGCCTGCACAATTCTAATTCTAAACATCATTTAAAAAAATAACATTCTGTGTCTAACGATCTTTTTTTCTGAGAGGGGGGTGGAATGCTTAATTTGAATTACAAAAAAGCCTTGATAACCCCCCACACATCAATTTACCTGTGAACAAAAAGATTCACACAGAGAAAATGGGACTTGGGACTATTTGATAAATTACTGCAGACTGCTTGAATATTCCATTAGCAAAATAATAGCTCGTTATGGAACCCAGAAGAATGTGGTATAATTATGATAGTACCATCCCCCCCACACACTATGGGGTAAGAGGAATGCAAATGTTAGAAATGATAGCTACTTAACCACAGTTTGGAGATAGGCCTGAAAACAAATCGAAGGGTTATATGATCTCAGGCATTCATAAGGATTTCTCCAATGTCAATGCCCTAAATGGCTGAATACATTCCAGCTAGCTGAAGGTCATATTATTAATAGTCATCTTTATTGTGGTAGAGTACAAGAGCCAGTGAAGAAGGAGGAGGCCCTTTTGCAGATGAGATGTAAACAAAGAGCAATTGAGAGCCTCTGCCCCAAAGTTCTTACAAACTAGAGCTAAATAAACGAGGCAAAACAAAGGGCTGCTGCAGCGACACAAACCAGCATTTTAGTCTCACATCTGGTTTTGTTTGTTCGGGCTTGGGGGGTCACTTTGGAAATAAATGGAATGGGAAACCAAGCAGAGTGAGAGACCACACCAGGGGAGTGGGGTGAGGGTGTAATCCGTGGCAAACAAAAATCATTGCGGATTTAAAAATTTTCTAAGTCCTAATTGCTTCTGCACTTGTGGCAATGGCCACAGCTCCTGGCACACGTTTATAAACATGGTGTGCTGCTATTGCCCTGTGCCCAGCGTGCAGGATGCTTGGCATATGGTGCAAAGAATGAAGGGGGTCTCTGTCTCATTTACTCAGTGTGACCTGGCTGCTTTCAGCTTTGTAGTTTGAGCTCCTCCAGCCGGCAAGCTCCATGCAGTGCCCTCACCCCTGTGCTCTGTTGTGATGCAGATATAGCCCCACCTCCGTGGGCACTTATATGTGTATATGAATGCAAATTAGAAGAAATAAAAGGTCTGCTTTTTAAGATCAGGTGCTTCAGAATTCAAAGAAATTATTCTAAAAATTGGTCAAAGTGAGCTGGCATTAGCTCCATTTGCACAGGAACAGTTTTCAGTGGTTATGTAGGGCCTGTGTCCAGCTGTAAGCTGAAATCTCTGTTAAGCCTTTACTTCTTACTGTGTTCTGCTATTAACAGTCAGAGTCTACAAAGTCTATTCTCTCTTCAGAGTAAGTAGCTGATCGATCAGCATTGTGTTTTCTTGGAAGTAGAAAACACATAAAATAAATGTTATAACATTTTCTAAAAAGTCCTTAAAATGTTAGAATCTGAAAAGATTGGTTCAATTGATCGAAGTGATGTTTTTTTGAAAGAAATTCCAGCTAGCTAGGAAGCTACTCATGTAAATCCTAGACTTTAAGGGTGGGAGGGAGAAGAGAGAAAGCTGTTTGCAAGCACTTTTACTCACAGCCTGTGAAATAAAAAGGCAGCTTTTTATTTCACAGCAATCCCACACCAGCCTTCTGGCCTTAGATACTAGTCCAATGCAAACATTAGGATGGCCATCATCTGATGGCTGGCTCAAGGTTCAGTTGAGTAGAGAGCTTTAGCATTTGGGTCTTAGACAACTTGAAAGAACAAATCTTGGCACTATCTTAACCAGCTACTAATGGAGCAGCATCAAAGATGTCTCATGGTGAATTATTGATTCTTTCTCAGGAGCACAGGTACAGCCATATAAGCTGCACCATGAAGATGCACTGGATGAAGAATTGAATGTTCCTTATCTGCCAAAGAATTGTTATATTGTGTTCTTTTCTATAGGTTTTCAAGCAATGGAAGAGTAAGAAAAATCATGTGAGGATATTTTTTTGACTCCAAGGTTTCTACAAATCTCTGTAAGCCTCCCAGACACTATTTTATGAAAATTTTTCCAAGGGGCTTTTCCAAAAGCACTAAGTGTCAACATTTATAAATAATATACAGCGTAGGACAGGCTGTGTGTTTGTGAGAGCGTGTTAAAGAATAAATAGAAATGTCCAATGTGATGTGTTCATAAATATGTAACAAATGCCCTTCTCTTGATCTCTGGTAAAAAAAAAATAGTCATATTTCTTCAAGGCTGCAAGAATTTAGTTTCATTCGTGAGGTGCCAGAATGTTAAATGTGACATTCAATAAACCACCTAGGAAAAGCTAAACAGTGCTAATCAAGCCATTTAATCTTTTGGAGTTAAGAGCTGCAGTAGGAGAATAAAAGGTATAATTAATAACTCCAGCTGGGAAAGTAAGGCAGAGTAAAAACAGGAGCTAAGACAAACATCTGGTCTTTGTTTTATGAAACATTTACCATGAAATCAAAACTTTTTTCCACCCTTGTGAAATGTGCAAAATTTCCTGAGTTGCAAGCCTCAACACTGGAAAAAGTTTTCACCTGCATATAAAAATTAGCTTTTCACATGCACCTGAAGCTGCACGTGCAAATAAATGCACGTGTGTGTGGGAATGTAGGTGTGTGTTTGCCTTTCAGCCCCTATGAATTTGCTCTAAGATAAACTCACAAATGATATAAAATTTTCAAATTCTTACCAGGTTGTCCCTCTTTTTTTTTTAAATTTTATTTTAATTCATAGTACATCTGCCTTCATGAACAATTAAAGTTTAATGTGCAACAAAAAGTTTATCTACCTTGTTTAGTCGCCTTGTGCTTAGCCGCTTTTTCTGCCTGATTTGTCCAGATGGTAGCATGGTGACTTCTGAGTGCTTTTCTCTGTCTTGAGTATGCCCTTCACAGAACTTAAAAAGTAGGATTATGCTCACCATTTTTGTAGATGAGGATCTGCGGTAGGGCTAAAAGGAAATATCTTGTCAAAGGTCACAGAGGAAATCTTAGTTGAGAGAAGGATGAAGCAGGTTTTAGGGTTCTGGCACGTGATTTATGAGTCATTAAAGCCCCAGTGAAAGACTATAAGGTGAGTTACACAGTCTTACAGCTGAAACAGGCTGAGCTGACACTGCTGTAGTTGTCAGTGGTTACTGGCATAGTTTGAGCTGTCAGGATTTGTCCAGTGGTGTGAGCTCCCATCCAAACAACCTGTGCATTGGATTATCCCTCTCTCTCCTCACTGTCACCGTGTGAAACTTACTCATTAAATAGCTCACTGGTATAAAGTTCTGCCCATCATTAGTACTTCTAATATTTGTAGCTCTCATCACTGAAATCTTTTCTGGTAAAGTAATAGAGAGATGGAATTCTGTGCCCACCCCAGTTTACAAGTGCAGGTCTTCTCATGAAATTCTGTGGTGAACAGGGCCCTGCAATTTATTTAAATTCTGAACATGCTTTTCTTGCTCTCTCATATTGTTGAGAAAGCTGTCTATATATTTGTCACACTTGCACAGCAGGGAAGGATACTTTGGCACTCCCTCTATGGGCTTTGCATATTCTTAAGTGAAGAAGAAGTGCAGCATTCCCACTGTAATCCAGGCTTTGCCTGTCTGTGAAATTGTGGGCTGTGACAGCAACAACAACATGCATGGCAGTGGCTGTGGTAAGATGAAAGTCCAAGGGCATCCATGTTCTTGCAGCCAAATGCACATCTGATGGACAGTGCAGATCTGGTTTTTAATTATATCTCTTGGAAGAAGGGAGAACCGAGTCTGGACAAATTATCAAAAAAAAATTACTTCTGCATTTTAATAGGGAGGAACTGCAATGTATTTCTGATTTGTCAAAAATTCAATCATTTCAGCACCCTAAAAATGGCCATGGTTTGTGTTCCCATCCAGAAGTCCAACTGCAAACCTAACTGGGATAAGATGCTGCAGAAGGAATGAATATTCAGAGTGAAAAATTACTCTGGTCATCACTAAGACCTGTGTGGAGCCTTGAAAGGCTCCTTATTAGATTCTTGAAAAGATGCAAAAATCAGAAATATATCAACAATAGTGTGGCCATCAGGACCAAGGCAAAGATTTCCCCACTATCCTGGCCAACGGTGAGGCTGAACCTTGAATCCTGGATCCAGTTTTGCGTTTCTCACTACCAGAGAGAGATTGAGGCTCCGGAGTGTGTCCAGAGAAGGGGAATGGAGCTGTTGAAAAGTCTGGAGCACAAGACTGATGAGGAGCAGCTGAGAGAGCTGGGGGTGTTTAGCCAGGAGAAAAGGAGGCTCAGAGGGGACCTTATCCCTCTCTCCATTTGCCTGGAAGGAGGGTGTAGCCAGGTGGGGGGTCAGTCTCTTCTGCCAAGTGAAAAGAGAAGGACAAGAGGAAATGTCTACAAGTTGGGGGAGGTTTAGGTTGAATCCTAGGAAGAATTTTGTCACCAGCAGGGTTGTCAAGCACTGGACTAGTCTGCTGAAGAGAATGGTTGAGTCCTCATCCCCTGGGGTATTTTAAAAGCTGCACAGATGTAGCAGACAAGTACATGATTTAGTGGTGAACTGGCAGTGCTGGGTTAATGGTTGGACTCAATGATCTCAAAACCCTTTTTCAACCTAAATGGTTCTATAATTCTATGAAAAGCACAATGAATTGATCAAAGAAATCAGGAAAACTCAGTGGCAGCTAGGTTTTTCAATTTGTTGTGTTTCTCAAGTTTATTTAATACTATAAGAGGGTAAAACCAAAAGCATCAACAAATTTTTAAAAAAATTAAAATTCTCAAAACAATTAACTGGGGTTTTCATGGTTCATCAAATTATATTTAAAAAAAAACCCCTTACAAATAAAAATATTACTTTTCTGGGTTTCTTGTTTATTTGGTTTTGTTGATTTTAATGAAGAAACTGCCAAAACAAATTAATTTCAAGAGAAAATAAAGAAAATTGCCATTCTGGATCAGCTGAGTTGGAACATTTTGGCTCTATCTGAAGCTTTAAAAACACCATTTTCCTTTTGACAGGATCTTTCCCAAACACAAAATATGCTTTTTGTAAAGACCCTACTCTTAAAAGGATGAGAGCTGGGGTTGGAATATGGCCATTAACATGCACTGGTCAGATAACTCTGATCCCATGTCAACTGTCATGTCCAGCTACCATAGACAAACAGATTGAGTGAAGTCCTGCAGGCTGATAGGAAAGGTTAATACGAGATTGCCCCACAAAACATAATACAGGCTTCCATATCTCTTCAGGGCTCTTTTGAAGAATTCATCTTCTTCTTTCCTCGGTCCCATGGAATTCAAATTCAGCTTCACAGCTACACTTTCCCACTATGTCTCCCAAGGCATTCCCTTTTCCATCCAAGTACATGATTTGATGGTGTCCCAGAAGTGAGTTTTCTCCTCTTTTGGGGCCACATAGTTAAATTTTCCTTACCCTGATGAGAAGCTTGAAGTTGTCTCTGTACTTTTTTTTGCAGTTGTCCTTGGGTTGCTTGACTATCTTGTTATATTATACCAGTCTCGGGTTTTATAAAACAGTCCAAACATAATTTCTGCAGATATCCATGATCTGGGAAAAAAAAGTATCGTCCCCAATTTGTCAGATCAGTGTCAGATATCAGCCACAAAACTGGTATTACAAGGCAATTAATGAATGACAGTATTCCACAAAGAGTTTCATTTACAATAAAAATTATTCAGCAGACCAAGTCAGGCAGAAGATGATCTATAACCAAGTCATAAGTCCTTCACTCATCATTAATTGTACTTCCTCCAGTGTCACAGAAGAAGAAAGGTGGAATGTGCCTGGATTCTGAAAGTCTCAACTTAGTTTTTGCAAGTTTTTGATTGGGCCCAAATATTTAGCCTCAGCTGGATTTGTCTGTGTGGTTCTTTTATGTTCACAAAGTTATTCCTGCTCTTACTGAAATAGGGTGATTTGCTTTGCTTGTCAGGGCTCCTAGCAAACACCCAGAAAACATGTACAGCCTCCATCGATGGGAAGATCAATACAAATGGTTATATAGAAAAATGAAGAGTTATTTTTAGCTTTTGAGAATTATTTGTGATGAACCAAGAGCAGATTCACTTGGGCAAATTGGTGAAACCTGTTCTTCCCTTGACTCAGACATGCAGTTTGTCAATATGAGCCGGACTGTGTACCTCCAGGTTTCACTTGGATTGGCATGGACTGAAATACTGCAGGGATGGTGAACCTCTCTATCCTTACTGCCAGGATATACTACTTCTTTTTCCCCTCCCCCTCATCTATTCAAAGTGATTAATCTTCTTCTTTGAGGGGTGTGTACAAGAGCATTTTTTTCGGCTGAAGTGTACGCTCTAGAAGCCAATCTGCAGATGGACCCTTGTACATCATGTATTGGACTTTACACTGAACAGAGGTTTCAGGCTCTGCAACTGGATCCTGCTCAAACCAAACTAAACCTAAAGACATATTCCGTAACCACATACAGCCTCCTACCATCACTAAGGGGAGCGCAGTCAACAAGAAGAGTAAGTATTCAAGACAAAACTCCCTGAAATGTGTATACTGATGGTTCTCATCACTGGATGTTCTGTGATCTCCCAGTGACCTCCATCATATCCTAATATAGACATAACTTGTAGACATGACTGAGAAAGAAGCATCATACAAGCACTGACAATATCAAGATTACAATTTTCATTAGCAGGTTTGGGAAACTTCTAATTTCCCCTGTGATTGCTGGGAATTCTCATAATTTTTAGTTATAAAACTCATGGGACACCAGCTTCCTTCAAGAGCTACAAGTTTCAGGGTCTTTTCATTTATGGAAGATTGTATTATTTTTGATGCCTTTCAAATAAAGCATCTCTTCAAAGAAGATGCTTTTTTTTCCCTGTGTACTAGCCATACTATTTTTTGGGCAAGATATCTGATTATTAGTTTGAGACCTGCAACCCAAGGTAGAGCCATTTTTCTCCTCTTTCATAAGTAAAGAGAGCCCATATATTGTGAACAGCATAGTATGAAAATGTTGCTTTTTAACCTTGGGGCACAAGAGCTTTTCTAATTTTGTAATTTGCCTTAAATTTAGACTCTCTAAAGGGAAAGGACAGGATATTTTACTTTGAGTCCTGATTGAATGTGTAGCACTGATGGAGCTGAAAGATTTTGTCACCAGTAGAAAAGCCTTTTCATACTTCATGTTTGAAGAACAGATCAAAAACTCCTGTGTTTTTCCACAATAATTCTTGAGCGCGACATGTTGAGCAAGTCTTACAACGACAAGACTTTCCTCAGCCTAGGATATATCAATTAAGTACAGCTGAGGTACAGCCTCTTAGGCTAGAAGCTTGTCTCTTTTCTGTGTCCATTAAATCCTCAACTTCTTTGTTGCGAACACAAATGCTGATTAGTTTTAATCATGATGAGAGAGGACCCCATTTCTTTATAGACACTTCACTGAGTGGGTCACTGATCCTTTTCTAACACTGCAAAAGATCCAGAGGGGTTGAATGCTTTAGCTCTTACCAACCCCAGGTCATCAATTGAACTTTTATACTGGCAGAGGGAGTCCTCATTTCTTCCATGCTTCTTTTCCTATTTAATTCACCGAACCCTCTTTCAATAGTGGGGTGGTAGTTAAATACTGGGATGTAAAAAAAAAAAAAAATTACAAGGATAATCTTCTGTCTGATACTTAGAGACCTCTGTCTGAAAGTAATTCAAAAGGGAATACTCAGAATGCCCCTGTCTTCCCTGTCTTCCCTGTCTTCCCTGTCTTGTCTCTACGGACTTTTGAGGATGGTGCATCAACTTTTTAGTGACCCTTGGCTTCTCTGGGACATCAGTGCCCCACATAATCTGAAGGGAAGAGAAATACATTATGCTAAGTTTCCTTCTAGGCAAAATATCCACAAATCTACCTAACTGCTTATTCTTTGAAACTGTGCTTACTTTGTGCTTTCTTCTAGAGCGTGTGCCAATAGTCATGACTCAGAATAACTCCACCAGAAGTGATCCTGGGCTTTCACTCCAGGTTATAACTATCAGTCCCTCTTGAATTGTGGGTCAAAGGCAACACAGAAAAAAAATTAGCACTTTTTTTGGGAACAGTGAGGGGAGACACTTTTTGAAGTGCTTGGATCCTGTCAGAGCTTTGCAAGAAGGACTGGAATGGATTGAACTACTGCCAGGCTTCAAGAGATCTCTCAAGAGCTGCCTCCCTTCCCATCTATCTTGGACTCACAATGAGTGAGGTGGACCACCTGCTCTTGGACACTTCCCTTGCTGTGCCACAGTCTGAGGTGCGAAGTCTCACTGCGGAGTTTGGAAGAAACCTAGATTCCTTTAATGTCCTTGTCAGAGCAAAGTAGTTCCTGCAAAACAACATGCCATGTAGTCCCCTAGCCTGCCTCCAAGGTGTTTGACTCCCAGACTTCTCAGAGAAAACTGTGTTGTGTATCAGGCGCAGTTTTGAGAATACTCTGGTTCTCTTACAAATTTTTATGGCAGCAGTTTTTCATATCTCCCAGCAAGGAGAATAATAAAACATTCATTCAGTGGTGAGCTGTTCTTTTTGCAAAGTACAAAGTGACTTTCTCTTCCAGCTTTATGGAATCACATCCCTTCCATGTATGGCATATGAGTTTTCCTGAATGTTTGCACCACTTCTGGGCTTTTATGTTGATGCCTTGAAAGGCTACTTAGAATAGAGGCTAGACAGTGTTAAAGTAATAAAGTAGGTATTTATTAAAAGGCCCTCAAAGGATGCACCTTGGACAGTACAAGAGCCCAGCCATGGCTACAACCAAGATGGACAGTGGACCATGAGTTTTCACAGTTTTATCAGTTTTGGTCCATTTACATATTGGGGTTAATTTTCCAGTTAGAGCTTCAGGTTATGAAGTCCCCTTCTCCCAGATTGCTCCCCTCAATTCACTCTTGTTTATACTTTTTGGGCCTGAAGCTGCAACAGTGTCCTTCGGTCTCGGGCTGGAAAAGGATTGATTTGTCTAACTAAACTGTGAAGAGAACTTGCTAACACTTTATATGAAGTTCAGAGTTATATACTAATGCAGCACAAAATCGGGAAAATGTGAAAGCAAAAACTTATGTCATCTATGTCATCAATGTCATCCAGAAAATAATATAAATTCCAATTACATTTGGGGGTAAAAGCCATAGAAAATATTGGTCATTGCCAACATCACTTATTGCAGGCAGAGGTAAAAATGGAATCAGGCTGAGATCTCTCCTTTAAGCTGAAAGAGAGATTATAACGGTGGTAAATCCTTTGTCAGTGGAGATGAGGCCCAGACCAAAGCTCACACCCAGTCCATAGCTGCAGAAATAGTCTTTAGCTGCCATTTTGCGTTTCATGCCCTTTTAGGCTGTACCTGCCCCTTGCTATCATCTCCCTGAGAGTAAAGAATGATGTAGCAAAAAAAAGGTATTTCTTAGCAGAATTTTCTCTCTCCAGATCAATATGCAGTTATGCAGCTGGCATCAGGAGGAAGTAAAAGGGCATAACCAGCAGGAGAGAGTAGGACAGAGACCACTTCAGCTGGAAACAGATCTGTGTAGCCATGGCTCCACCAGCTTCAGCAGTCTGTGAACTTCCCTCTTAGTGGTTTCTCTCATGTCAGGTGTTATGCCTACATGCTGAATAGCTGATGCTGTAATTTGCTTTAATTATTTGTAATTGGTGTCTCTCCCAATAAGGACTTAAAGAAATATTTAATTCTTAAGACCATTGACTAGGGAGCTCAGTGAGTGTAATTTGCTACTGCTATTGTTATCTGAGAGTAATAGTTTAGGCTGTTTTGTTTTGCTTGGACAGTCCATTTTCTAAGTGTGTTTTTTGAATTGTTTAGGTACACAAAGCTATGATTTTCAGTGTGGCTCATTCTCTGGATATTGTATAGGATTCATGTGTAGCTTCAGAAGGCTTTTTGCTACCCTCTCTTACATACTCATATATTGGATATAAGACAAGGAACAACAACATCTGTTACGTGAAACTTCTGACCTGATAGAGACTATTGAGCAGCAGATGTTTCAGAAGACTTTAATCCCTCACCTTAAAAGTTCACAGAGGTTCTTTGGTCTAAATCTTCAATGTTTCATTGAATTATTTGTTGTCTATTTTTATTTGATGACATTTCATTAAGGAGCAGAACAAAAGCTACAGGTTTTCAAAAAACTAACATAATTACTTCCCCAGTTATTATTATGTTTAAAAATGACCTCAATTAAAAAAAATATGGACAATATGTCAAAGCTGACAACCCTTGGTGCCAGATCTGTTATAAAATAATTTTTAAAAAAGCTTTGATTTTGTAATGGATCGTGTTGCACTGTCTGACTAAGGTGTGCGCTAAGGCAGAAGTCTGAAAATTCAAAAGTTTGAAACATCCACAGAGAAGTTTTCTCTGGGGGATGAATGAAAGGGAATTAGAAAGTTACTTTTAGCCTCACCTCAGTTTTTCCTAAGAGCAGTTCCTTTGACTGAAATGTACTTGTATTATATTGCTGTGCATAAGTGCAGTCTGCCTGCCCAAAGGAACATGAAATAAGTGAGCTCAAAACTGAGAAGCAGAGCTGGTCCTAAGACAAAATCTCAGTGTCCCTGAAAATGTATGAAGTTTAAATCCCAAACCTGGCCTATTTTTCTGCAATTACTTCAGTCCAGCCCCCTGATCCAAACTCTGCTGAACTTTGGGAGTATTTGGATGTGGTTCCAGAGTCTGTAGTTTGAATCCAGCTATATCTAGGAGGACAGATTTGTAAAACAGATGTTTTCCCACTGGAGGGATGTGCATAAGCCCTATTAGTAAAACAAAAGGGTTTGTCCTGCAAAACATGTCTGAAACATTCACTAATGTGCTCAGCAAACAGAAGAGGAAAGTTTATTCTCTGGGCAGCAAGTTAATGTCTCACTCGGAGTCCGTTTGAAATGCTTCCAGTATGGTTGGCATCTGTCGCCAGGCTTTTTTTGAAACAAAAACAGGGGCTTTGAGGAGTGTTGTAGAAATACATTACATCCTGATTGACTTGAGGGAATGTTTAGGACAAATGGAGTATCGAGTAGTTATTCTCTCATCCAAAAGGTGAAATCCAAGCCATACTGAAATCTGTGCAATAAATCTCATTCATTTCAGTAGGATTAGGATTTTATGCCAAGTCTTCATTATTGCAACAGGACTTACCTATTTCATTTTTCAGAAAATCTGGAAAATCTGCATGCATACACATTGGACAGGGTTTCTTGAAGAAGACAACTTCATTCACCTGTTATAGCCAAAAGCTGTATGGTACAAAAGATATTTGCTGAAACTAAGTCATCACCACAATTGTAGTCTTTGCTGGACTACAAAATGGAAAGGCACCGCTACTTTGAGCTTCTGACAGTTGTTTGAATGTCAAAGAACAATTTAATATTACCAGTGTAGATATCTGAATCTGTGTTTAGCTTCCTTTATTTTTTTGGTGGCCCAAACCCAAGTAATTACGTATCTAAATGTGATCCTTCATTTACTTTGGCAATGAATCTTCATCTGTCATCATTTTAATCCATCTACTGAGGGAAACGATAGAGACTGCCATACCTGAGAAAGAAAGAACGCTGTCTCAGATTTCTCTGTGCTAAAAGTATTTCAACAGATGCCGTTTTTGTCATGCCTTAGAACAGCCTCTTTATCTGAACTCTGAATACTGCTATTTGTCTCATAAATATTTTCTAGTATTTAACCACTGTGTATTTGACTTTTTGAATGACAGACTGTAATTCTTCTTGAGCCGTAGTAGCCGATCAAGTTGACATCTATTTCAATTTTACACTGCGTTTCCTTTATATCATTCCTTTAATGATTTGTGTGTGAAGTACAGTCTGAAGTATTCAATGCATTAAAGAAAACAATTATTTTGCACTTAGATGAAATAACTTAAAAATTCTTCAAAGTGTAGCAACAGATGCTCTAAACCATGTTATCACTAAAGGGCTCTGCACTGGGCATGAGAAAAGAAACAAAAGCACCATCACAATAAGGGACAGTCTCCCCAGTAAACCCTCTAGCAGTCAATACCAAATGCATGACGGAAAGAAAAGATGAAAGTGTTAAAAGGAGTTGCTTATTGTTACTCCATGGCTTTACCATAAAATGAGGGCTACAATGCAGATCATTATTTTGAGTACTTTTACCCAATTTGTTGAACAAGGATTTCCTTGTGACAGGTGGATATTAAATTCTTTTCCAGTTCTATCCAAGTAGACAAGCTCTCTTCTTATTCATTCTAGAGGTGGGAAATCTGAGCTACTGGGAGGTGAAGACATGTGGATGAGATTAATATTGAGAAAGGTCAGAGGCTTTTTAATAAGAAATTGAAGTCCCATCCATGTGCTGAGTCCTGCTGAGTGTAATCCCTTTCCAACTATGCTGTAGAGCATGGAGAAGCTGTCAGTCATGGAGCAACCCTGAACATCCCAGTATTCAATTTTGAATGCGTAGTACATACACACCATGCAAAAAAGTTTAACATAGTCTCTGGTGTTTCCATCTGAATGAGCAAAGAAAAAAAAAAGTGCCATCTTGGCAGTCTTAACTTTTGCATTAACATGTAATACTGGGTATATGCACAGGCAGCTGCCTGAATACTATTTAGGCTGGGTGCTGAACTAGGTGCATGCACTGACAGGCAGTAGTTAAGCTGTTCTTATCTTTTTTTCTTCATGTCATTGATAATGATATTCTAATTCTTTTCAAACCATGTTCCTTTGGCTGTGTTTTGATAGCATGGTTGTTATTCCAGTGGTCTGTGCCATCCTGTGACAATGTCATATCTGCCAGAGGATTTTCCCTTAAATTTTGGTTTTGAGTACCTTTAGATCTTTTTTAAGAATCATTACTACTCTAAACCACAAGGCTGTATTTAAGCCCAGTGGTGTAAATTGATGTAATTTTTTGGGAGTTCATGAGCAGGTTTGCAGTTTATAGCACCAGGAAATTGGCTTTGCCATTACTTGACATATGAGATTTGTTGTTCTTTTTGAAAGCACAAGTGTTATTTTAGTAGAAATGGAGGAACATTTCAGAATGTTCTACAAGATAATTAGTGATCTGAATTTGAAAGCCTTTTTTTTAAATCTACAGTAACATATAGCAAATTTGGAAATTCTTGTCTGGTCCAAAATATTTACAATATTCCTTTCAAATTTATGTAGCAGGCAAATCTCTTCTAAATTGTTGATGACTAAAGGGGCCCAGTGTATGCTGCTGTGTCTTGAAGACTGGACTACAGGAATCAAGGTTTAGATTTTGATAATGTTTCTTATATACTATCTTCCTTTTCAACTTTCAGTGGGAAGACACTTGAGGTAAGACAGTATGAAATGTAAGAAAATGGAAATCAATTTCAAAAGCAGTTACTACATTAAAAAAAACCAAACACACAAAACCAAGCAAACAAACAACAAAAAAAAAAAGCCAAAAATCAAGAAAACCCCCAAACTTGTTCTTTGAAATTTATACTTTGCTAAAGAAAATGCTATTGTTAAAACCACACAGTCAATTTACCAAGAAAATTACTGTTTTTCCAATGTCTCATATGCTGACCACTACTGGTCAAACCAAATTATATGAAAAAAAATTAAAAATCCATACATCACAGTGACAAAAGTAGACTGGCTTGATCCAAAAAGCCTGATGTGAAGAAAATGAGACATTTCTATACTTTGGAGGAGTCTCATAAAATGTGAAGATTTTTCCAAATTTTTTGAGGTGTTCAGCCTAAAGAATTGCAATTCTACAAGTTTGTCTGAAAATCAATAATCCTTAGGTTCTTTATTAGCTGCAATTATCCTTGCATCTTTGAAGTTAGAGGAGCAGGGAGTAAAGAATAGAGAAGGATGGGACAGAGATAAGACTCAAGTCTACAAGGATGATTTTGGATAATTTAGATGTTTGGGAGACGAAAATGCAGAGACCCACGGGAGGAAAGCATGAAGCTTTTGAACTGCATTTCCACTCAGATTTGGAAAACTACATCAGGTTTATGAATTGCAACAATAATCCCATCTATGAAGCAAATAATTGTGAAATATAGTGTCAAACTTTGTCCTTCATCCACTTCTAAGGGCAGATTACTGAAGATAACAGCCTCCTGCTTCCCACTGCTACTCTATTTAAACAGTAGAAGACAATGTGATAGAGACAAAGATTGAGGTCCCATTGTCCTTCCCCTTGATACAGTTTTATATATTAGTTTTTAACATAATTCTCTTCTCTAATTTTTTTTTTTAAATTTATGTTACATGATCATGTGGTTAGAAGCCTGGGATACCAGCCCTCCATTTGTCAATACAATTTGAATTTGAGTCCCTTTACAGGTTCATGTTGCTTACGCATGTGACCATGAGTTTTTTTACATTGGTTCATTATCATTCAGTAGGACTGAGTAAATCTACTCAGGGAACAAGTTGACACTGACTAGTAAATAAAGATATTACTTGAACATTTGTGTCTCTCTCATAGCAGGATTTGGACAGCGTGCAATGGGTAAGGTAAGATGAGAGGAGGGGATTGCATGATTTCGTGGCAAAGGCAGCATAATCCTTTCCATCAAAATTCAATTCTACCCTTTGTAGCAGCATTTAATTTCTGCATAATTCTGGGAAATCCATGGACATAAATATACATTTGGGCAGCTGCTCTTCTGTGTCCCACTGTGGTGTGTTTCAGGCACCCAGTGGCAGCTCTGTGGTGTGTTTAGTACTTACAATTTAATTTTAAATTTTCTGAAGTTGTCAATGCACAGAAGGATACAACAAGCAGGGGAACCTGAAAAATTGGATCTTAGTTTTTTTAACTGAGAAATGAAGAACTCTTCTAAACTCATGTATATGCCTTAGCTCTTCATTTATTACATAGGGAAAATCCTATGTAATAAATGCTCTCCTCCCATATAAAAGTCTGATAGACCATTAATAGTTTGGAATAAAAAAAAAAACCAAAAACATTAAAATGCTGGGCATCAATGAGGAAATAGATATCTATGCAGAACAAGACCTGTATTTTGTCTCTGCTCTGAGGTTAGTCTATGAGGCACTACGGAAAAAATATTGATTCCCAATCTGGAAGTGTTTTCTTTCCTGTAGCCCAGGGAAGGCAGGGAGCAAGAAGAAAATACAGTGTGACTGAGTGCTTAAATACCCACAACTCAGATAAATATCCACAGACTTGACTTTGTAGTCAAAATTTTCTACAGCACCTGATATTTTGGAACAGTAAAGGTCTAGACAATTTCTTCTGTTTGAAGAGTTTTGCCTGTAAGATGGTTTTAATAGCTATTAGTTGAGAGATTAAGATTCAATAAGCCCTCTGTAAGTAGGTCTTTAAGGTGACAAGCTGTGTGAGAATATCTCCTGAATTTTGTTCAACCAAACCTGCCATTCCAAGGGGTTTCTCAGTCCCAAAACCAGTATTTAGCAGCTTTTGGTCTCAAAACACAGGCAGTGCTGCATACATTATAGAATTACAATGTGCTGAAGGCAGCTTTGGCATCATTCATCCAAATGGTCAAAAGTCACTTCCAAGTCTCTTTGCTCATTTCCAGGTTCAGAAAAGTTCATCCCATGAGAATGAATTTCCTGCCCTTTTTTTTGCTGTGAATAGCTAGCACACCCACTCAAAGCCACATCCAGCCAATCGATGATGATGTAGAACCTCCTGAAATAATCCATACAATCTTAAAATAGTAGTTATTTATACAGAAATGACATATAGTTTTTCCTTTCCTTTATTTTCTCAAGATAAGCTGAATATCTTGTGTGAGTTTTGCACTTTAGCTATTTTTGGAATCCCAGGCTGAATCTCTTGACCCATGCATCTGAAACCCACTCTGCTGGGTTTTCCAAGCTAGCACTTCATTAATTACTATTTTAGGGAGATGAGGTTTCTGAAAACTGCAAGAAAAACTATCCAAATAAAAGCAGTGATTAGTTTCAATGTTAAATTTTGTTGTAATAGTATGCAAAACTTGTTACTGCTGTGCTCTGCCTGGATAAAAGTCTTCCTTTAAGACAGTGCTTTGTAATTTATGTCTCAGCCTCCATAATGTTAGTGAGATATTAATATATGCATGAAGAGCAGCAGTCAATGTAATTAAAGTGGCAAAGTGATAAATGCATAGCCATTTTGCCTGGTAATATTGTGTATTTAACAGGTTTATTTGTTCAACAGTTCTTACTTTAATTATATTTTGCCATTTGGGAATTTCAGGCATATAACAATCATAGCTCTTCCATGAATATTATTCTTAAAATAAGTGTTCATGCATTATTAAAAATGCATGTGTGTTTGCTCATTTATTCATTTACAGTGATTTTCCCTCTTTTTTAAAAACACTGAATTTTTTATTTTTCCAACAAACTTGGAAAGAAAAAATAACTCATCTGTTACAAGAAAAGATACAAGGCAGATTTCTTGCTGTGTGTGAACTCTAATTAGGATTTATGCCATATTTTATGACAGAGAATCTAGAGGCTGATGTCACCTGTTTTGAAGGGATGGCCCCAGAACTTTCCATGGATCCTCTGAATGGACCAAAACAGTGAAAGAAAATAAACAAGGACTTTGTATAACAAACAGCCAGACACAAAGGAGTAGTGTCAGAAATTAATATTGGTGTTATTTGGTTGGGTCTCAATTGTGAAAAAATAGTCTCTTGGAATATTTGCATATTTAGACAAGGTAAATTTTGGGTTAAACCCACCTGGGATACAATTCAGGTAGCGTAAAGAGATCTATAAGGCAGACTGCATGGACTGGAATACACTTTTATCCCTTTGCACTGAGTAGCTGAGTATGGTCTGATTCTTGAGGAACACAGAGAAATACCTATTTACAAGTAACTTGTACTGTTATAGCATGGGCACTGTTTAAATTAGAGACTAAACTAGATTCTCAGTTGATGCAGGTTGATATTGCTGAACAAAGCATTTAAACTTGCATTAGAAAGATCTCATTTGGACCGTGACTTTTTCAGACTGATCTTTTGCGGTTTTTGTCATAAGTCTCACAGTCTGCTTTCTAAATCTCTATCTCCTTGAATGGATGGGATTTCAAAGGAGTTGTAGCCTTTTCTCAGGGTACTGGAAATCCATGTTCTGGCTTGATAGTAAAGAAGCTTCAAAACACATATTCTAATATTTAGAGTAGTGAGGACAGAAATAGGAATAACATTGCACCCCAAAAATTGTTACTATTTTTAAGTAAATGCTGTTATTTCTTCATTCTTATTATGCTTGTTGATTTTGAATGATGATTGCTGGAAATAGAGTCACTCTGAGTTTTCCAGAGAGATTGTAGCTTCACTGCTTGGGACAGCTTTTTCAAGCTCAGCAGATGAGCTTCAGGATGTTTTCTCCCTGAAATCTGATGGATGGGAAGGTTCAGACTGATGGTGATGAGGTCTTGTTTGCTGGAGCACAAAAGCTTAGTGAACAGTCCACTCCAGCTCTAATTAAAAAAACATTACAGCTCTAACAGTTGCTGGCCATGAATTATTCTGAAAATGTTTAACCTGCAGATAAGAAACCACTATCAACCTGTCACATTTCCCCCACTAACGAGTTCAGCATCAGTTTAAAAGGAAGTGCACTTCACGAAGCAATGGCTCTGTGTCATAAATTATAGGGATCCAGCATACATTACAAGGACAGAAACAGTAAAATAGCAAGGGACTCTCTCTTGGCTATACACTGACACTGACAGAAAAACAGCACTCCATGGGGTTTAATCTACCATGGCTTGTTTATTCCCTTTCATATCCGTGCCAGTTCTGAAACATGTGATGTTGTATTCCACCCCTACCTGCAATTAGCACAAGAATTTATTTAAAGCTTTAGGAGAGAGAAAGAGGTTGTCTGATATAAAACACTGGACTCTCTAATCACTCAGGCAATGGAAAATGGTGTTGTCACTAAATCCTTCCTCTCATTTGTTTCCTTGTTTGTGCATATGTGTGCATGCTCATGGGTTACTTTGGATGAGTTCCTTTTTTTTGTCTTTGATGAAGTACACAATCCATCTCTGAATCAAAATCTTTTAAAAACATCTGGTGATTAAAAAATCATGGTGTACACATTCAGGAAAAAAAGAACCTGAATAAAACACCTGTGATAGTACCTTCATGAAACACCTAATGAAATGAAGACGAGCTTTACACTAAAAAAAACCAAAAAAAACAGAGGGATGTTTTCCCAAATAGTAACAGCTACATGAAGTGGATTAATCATGTTTGCTCTTATGAATGAGTGTGGTATAGTAGCAGAAACATAGGAAAATATTCCTAAAATCCTTTCCCAGTTCTATCATTATTCTTGGGCTTGTCTTTCATGTCTCTCTCTTCCCTCTTTTGAAAACTAGGTAAGCAGAAAACATGTTTAACTTTATCACAGTAGTATTTAACACCTTATAGAGACAGATTATGATATTTCTCTTGTAAATTTGCACTAAAGGCTGAGGGGAAGAAAGGAATGGCTGCAAGCAGAGTGAGAAGCTATGGGTGCGCAGAGAACAGACCACAGAAGGGGGAAACATGTCAGTGGCTACAAAGAAATGCTGAAGTATGAGAAGGTGGTCCTCTTACCATGTTTCAGGAAGGAGAAGAAGAAACTGTAACCTGCTATCTCTTTCCTGTTTAATACAGGTCTTCCTCACTGAGCAACTAAACTTTTTGTTTTGCATTCAAACTAAAAAAAACCCAAAACAATCAACAAACCAAAAAAAAAGTGCGAACACTAAAAATTGCTCTTCTTGTGTTTTAGTGAATAAAGCCACAGCAACATATCTTCATTCACTCAGATTGGACTCTTGTTCCCTCGGACTTTACCTCTGACTGGAATCTGAACAGAAAAAAACAACTATTTACATTCTTGTGCTTTGAAACATTATGAGGCCTTACTCTTGTTGCAGGCATTTGCCACAGGGTCATTAGAGCTTGGTCTTTGTATAAAGATTCAAGGTATGAGGAATCACAGAATGAAGGCTTTGGGGGGCCTATCTGTTCATTATGTGTTTCCAGAGTTTTGGCAGGTAACCCAGATTCTCCAGCTCTCATAACCAGTGGCACAGTCCAAAATTCCTTAAAACCAAAAAGCTGGAGGGATTGCTATGGAGATTGGGTCTTGGAAACAGTTCCTCGTGGCTTGGAGAAACAGGAGGTATGCATTAGGTGCAGAGATTTAAACTTTGTCAGCAAAATCAAAAGCCTGAATACTGCTGTAGTAATCCTGCTTAAATTTGCTACGATTTCAGGGTATGTTTGAATGGATTCATGATGTTCAAAATGTTTATTCCAGGTAGACATTGAAATCTTTTAGGGAAAAAGCCATTTATGCTATCACCAAATTATTAAATATACACCATATTTTGTTACTTACTTTTTTAGATTATTTGTAAAGAAGGAAAAAAATTGTTTTGTTTCATAGTGGGCCTTTCAGTTCCATAGCACTTGAATTGCCGTTAACTTGTGCTTTCACTATCCAGGCCTTTAAACTGCTTTCTAAGCCTTATTCCAGTTTATCTTACTGTGTTCTCATTTTTGGCTTTACTCTTTGATTCTTCTCTGAGACTTTACTGGATAAATTCAAATCTGCACTGGAGGGTCCATTTGTCTCCACAGAAAAGAGTTAATCAATATCCCCAGAACACTGTGAAGGCATACCATACAAACAGGAGTACAGTGCCTAACGTTGCCAGAAGAGGGTCAGCAAAGGGCTGTTGCCTCACCCCTGTTAAAAGCACAAAATCTGCAGGCATCACTGAGCAAAAATCATCCTGCTTTGCTTCTTACTGGCCTTGTAAGTAAACACAAGGAAATGAATTGCTTCTCCTAAGGAATATATCTGCAGCAACACTCAGTTCTTTCCTACTTTCTTGAGTTTCTTTTCCATCTCAGTGACAATTTGCCTGCCTCAGGTAAGTTGGCAAACACATCCTGCTTCCAGGGCTGATAAAGACTCTCTGCTTTCCTCATCCCCACCACTCCTGTGGTGTCTGGACTGTCCATGCTTGACAGTGACCTGAGCCATGAAACACTTGTGCTGTGGATGCACCCATGTCAGCAAAGACATGCTTTATCCTGCACAGTGGAACTGCCTGCCCACTGGAGTCAAACAATCTCCTCTGTTGAAAGGATAAACTGTGCCTCTAAATACTAATCTTACTTTAGGTCTGTTGAAACTTTATGGGCTTCCCAAGTCTTAGATGTGGGTTATGCCACAGTTTGACTGCATCTGGGTGTTACTATGGTGATATATGTACACATGCCCTCTCTTTAAACTGTAAATATTTCCACAAAGATTAAACATGTCTTCCTGTCTATCCACTCTCCTAGCTTGATATGTGATATTTCTTCTGAGGTTTCATTCCTCTTTAGCAAGGGTACCTCTCCTGCATCTTGACCCAGGGAAGAAAATTAAGGAGTGGGACATGGAGGCTGGCCAAAGAGGTCTACCAATTGATAATCCTGAGGCAAAAGTAAGAAAACTTCTTAAGTCAGGAGATACTGTGGCAGCACATCTCAAATAATTGTTTTGCATTTTGGCCAAATTATTTCCTTTTTTAACACATCTGAGTCTTTCAGCCCAAAGCATAAAAACAAAGGAAACAACAAAACACCAAATGAACAGACCAAATAACTGAAAATCACAGAGAACATCTGCTTCTAGGTACAATTTCAACATGTTGAAGCCTGACACATTTTTTGATGGGTTTATGAATGTTTTTGAGCATTTGAAGAACTAGTAGATGGTGCCTAAGAATATGCTGCACAGTTTCTTAACTTTTTAGCCTCAATAACTCTTATGGTAATTTAAGTTCCCTGGGAGTAGTTTATCTGGTATTGTTATAACAATATTTTTATACACTAAGGGAATGGGCCTCCTACACAGAAACTCTCCTGCCCAGAAACTGTATAAAACACTTCAGTGCCTTATTTGCAGTAACTAAGTCTCATAATATTACTACAATGTAGCTTAAAGGCCTTATTCTTTATGTGATCCTTTATGGATTGCCCAAGGAGCAGATTTTCTATGACTTGGTTCAATCTTACACTGAAAAATCACAAAATGGCCAGGAGTGGATACTTGAATTTGTTTGAATTTTGTTCTAATCCTCAAAATCCACAAATACTTTTGTGCTCCTGTAACATCTCAAGAAGAAACATCTTTAATTTTATAGTGTGCATTTGTCAAAGCATAGAAGGAATACTGATGAGACAAGTATTTAGAAATAACAGTGTTCCTTCCTTCTTTATCACTTAGTGAATCAGGAGTGCGTTATACATATCAGACAGAGAAATAATGACAGGATTTTTTCTTTTAAATCTGAAAGCTCACACTCAGTATGGCTGAAGACTATCCTCTTGTATCAAGGGTGAAAACTACAGTATTCAAGAATTTCAGGATGAACAGCATTGTCTTTATGCATCTTCAAGCAAAATTTGGTGGCTATGAGTAAGAACTCCTATTGTTTTTATTCAGTTTATGTAAGTAGCTTTGTCTACATGACTTCTGCATATGACAGTCTGTGTAAGGAGAAAAATGTCATTGCACGTTCAGTTGTGACTTTATGCATATTCAGTATTTATGCTGGCACTGCTTGAGCAAACCTGTGATTAATGATCAGTGCCATCCATCTTTCTATAAAAAAGGCTTCCTCTGCGGCAGAAACGCAATGGTGCAAATCTCAGATAAGATAAAATTGAGGCCTAGTCTGGCTTTTTTTTTTTTTTTTTACTTTTATGTTATTTGTCTCATGCAACAGCTTCAGTCACTATCAAAAAGGTTCAGTTTTAGGTGTTGTGTAGGAAATATTCACTTAATGTTTTCCTAGGTAATGCTTTACACCTTATTTCAAGGTATTGCAGGTCTCTTTTGAAATCTTGCTAAGTCTTGCTATTTTCTGAAGTTTTGGCTATTTTATGAAGTTTTGGCACAATCCCAAAAATTTATCCCTGTCTACCTTCCTGTTTATAGCTCCATAACTATTCCTTAAAATGTGGGATGAAGATATTTGAAGAATGGGATGGGCTCTGGCAGATGATAAAATTTAAATATGTATAGTTATACTTGGAACACATAGTTAATGGGGTTCTCATAACAGTTGCTGTAGGAAATAATGTTATAAATATTGTGTTGGCAGACATTTAGGCTTCATCTAATCTTTTTTGATTTAAAGTACATTGAGGCTTCATTTACTCTGTAGCACTACCTAATCTTTCAAAAAAGATGAATCAAACATAATTTGATCATAGCAGACTCAGAAGCCTTAATTGATTATTTCAACTCAAGAGTACATCAGTGAATTAGGAAGTAGTAAGTTTATCCTGGGCATAACTTTGAATATTGAGATTTTACTTGCTTTTACTAGAATAGAGTAGCTTTGTCAAATTTTGCCATTACTTCCCTATTCAGTCTGTAAGCTTTCAAAATTTTCCAAATTAAATACACCCAAAAGTGCATTAGTATCTTCAAAGGAGGCCCTGTCTCTGTAACTGTATAGGAACTAAAGCAATGCCCATCATCAAAATGCCAATGTTTTTAAAAGGAAAAATAATGTCTTTTTCTTCTTCCTAGCTGGCACATGTTCACTAGCCGTGTATGAGTCCTGCTGACAAAGAATCAAAACATTAGCTTTGTCTTTACACCTAAGTATTAAGATGCATGTGGACAACTTTTTCCTTGACATGCCAGCATCTAGGCCAGTTCCTTATCAAACAACGTCTCAGGAAACTGGATCTGATAATCTGGAGATGGTACTATCAGGACAGACACGTCACAGGTTACTGGGGTTATTTGTACCTGTGCAAAAGGGTGAAAAATAATCCTCACATCAACTCAAAATGACATCACACTCTTTCTCCTCTTCTCAGAAATCTTTCACAAAAAATAAGTGTCATAAAATGAGATTTGAGGAGGCCAAAATGCATTGTCTGAAGCTCTTCAAGGCATGCCTTTATGAGTTCCACAGTGCATGTCTAACATGATATGCTCTTGGATGTTTGTCCAAACTTTCCCACTTGTACATCAGGCTTCCAGGGTCTGTGGTTGGGCTGAAATTTGGGGAACCCAGAAGCAATAAGTCTAAACTGAGTGGCATCCATGCCACTTCACAGCCTGACTAAAAACCCTGTTTAATGATGTGTTTACCAGCGTCTGGGATTCAAGTCCCTTCTAAGGATACAGGCAGGTTTTGGAAATTAAATTTCAATTTGGGTAGAAATCTGTTAGTGTTTTAAAAAATTATTTATTTTTAAATTTGTGTTTTAATATTGGATAGATTTCTGACTTCTTTAATTCCAAATATCTCTCAACCCCCCTCTGCAATGGCAGTTTTTATTAGCTCCATAAATTAGTCTGTAAACAGCAAAGCTGTAGATGTTCTAGCATCTAAACTTGGTGTTTATGAGATCCTGTGTTTCAATCCTGTAGAACCCAGGGCACCTGGATGCAAGTCCTCTGTCTATCTATATAATATTAGTATTGGCTCCATACTGCCAGTGTGAACTCAAACGTAAAGAAACCTCCCTCTCGCTAAGCCATTAAATGCTGTGCCAAGTGTATCTCAGCTGGAAGTGGCTTTTTCCATATCTTCCCAATCACATATGAGTTGTTTTCCCTTCCAAAGGTAGTGAAATATCTGGGTCAGCAGGTATAATACAAAGGCAAGTGGAAAAAAAATCTATTTTTGTGACTCCTGAGCGCCATTTCCAAAAATTTATTGAAATAAGATGTCATGCATGCATATGTATAACTGATTTCAGATGTGTGATAAAGTTGCCAGAGATATACTCAGCAGAAATAACTGTAATTTTTTCAAATGTGCTCTTTTCCCATCAACTTGGCCTCCAGAACAAAAATTCAGCCTGGAAAGAAATGTATTCATACTGCCGGGCACCTGCTGCTGTGTCTCCTGTCCTCAGCCGGGAGAGGAGGGAAGGTTGGATGCAATCATGGCGTCTGCTATAACTGGACTTGTTCGCTTTGCACCTCAATGTTTTTGCAATTCTGATTTCTTTTGTAATCATTGTTTTAGCCCTGTTCTCTCTCTGATATTGAACTCTTGTGACACTGCTTCAGGAGCAGCAAACAACATGCTGCAGTGAGAGGAAAGACTCCTTTTCAGTGCTTTTAGCAATGTGACCTTAAGTACTGATTTATAGCCTGCTGCAGTGCTCTAGTGCAAAAGGGAACTGCGGTAATTAAGTTAGTATCTGCGCTTTCTAAAATAGTGCTGAGCTGCAACAAAAAGGGACCCTTTATTTTTCCTCTCTGCCTCTCAGTGAATGCAGATGCAGGCACTGCCCTTTGACCCTGCTCAGCTTTCCCCAGCTGCGGATTATTTTTCTCTCTCTGTGCCTTTAGGTGCTGATAGACAGAGTGGAACCCATTAATTCTTGTATCTGACTTTCTTTTTTAGTGCAGGCAAAGGAGCAAGTCCCTACACTTGTACCTGACTTTTAAAACATTTTTTGTCCTTATGGGGGTAAAAAAAAAGAGCAGAGGCTAAGGAGATATAGGAAGAATTAGAAAATTCAGCAGAGTGGGTGGTCACGATGTGGCTCAAACTAGAAAGCAAAACCTTTTACATGAAAATTCCCACTTCTCAGCATGACACATTACTCTGAAACTCATGTATAAGGTAACAGGGTAAACACAATGAGAAATCTCTTTTGTATTCCATTATAGTCATTAGAGAAATAGGCCAGAAAAGGTAATGGCAATAAAACTGAGTACTTTGCAGTGAGCATGTAAATTACATGTTAATGTATGCAAATTAGAACACTATGTTCAATGTCCATAAAACTACAAAATACAGCTAATTAATGGTAGGTAAGATGCTTCATTTTATATTCACAGAGTTGCAGGGGAGGTAGTATATTTTTATAATTGTGGAACATTGGCCTTGGGGAACACATCAAACATTCAGTTTCCCTCCTCTGGCAAATTTGCCCAGCACACTGGAAGTAATTGCCTTTCTGCTTCCTCACCCAAGGTCTTACTCTGAGATCAGTCTCTGAAATTAGAAGTAAAAAACAAAAAACACCAAAAAGATTCTCAGTTTTACAATTACTTTCTTGTGGAACTAGTTCTTAGTAGTGCTAATATTGTCTCTGTTCAGCAAAATGCCTAAACACATTTGGTACCCTTAGCATATCTGAATGGATTCTGTAACTGAATCCCCAAATGGATATAGGCTTCAGAAAGCCCAGCTTTTTAGGTAATATGTTGCCAGAAGAATTCACAGTTCAAGTTCCCAACACGATGTGAAAACAGAGCACCTGAGAACAGATTTAGAAAAGTGACTCATCCAGGAAAAGAGGTGAAGGGAGCATGGGGGTCAAGCCCCATTGCTGGAAGATACAAACAGCCCCAACGAGGCAAACTTGTCTGGCCTCATTCTTGAGTTCTGCCTGGGACACAGCTCTGGTTTTAAGGCCATATCTATCCTGTGCCTGAAATTAATACCCCCATCTTTTCGACTATCCTTCTGACAAAATGAAGGGGCCTAGGTGATGATGGAACAAAGCCCTGTGAAAGCCATATGTAGGTCTGTGGGTGCCTATGTGCATGTCTGTGTGCAGCCTGGGAGAGTGCTTCAATAGGAGTGGAGTGAAAAAAATAAACATTTGAGGGTACACATATACATTAATATGAATAATGCATATCAGTGAAAGGTTTTCTGAGTTCCCTTTTGCTGTAAATGTGCTTGCACTCTAACTTGGGTCAAAGAATCACAGGATCACAGAATGGTTTATATTGGAAGGTATCCTAAAGATCAACTTGTTCCAACTTCTCTGCCATGGACAGGGACACTTTGTAGTATACCAGATTGCTCAAAGCCCCATCCAGCCTGGCCTTGTACACTTCCAGGGAGGGGCATCCACAGCTTCTTTGGGTGTCACTGTTCCATCCTCACAGCCAAGAATGCCTTCCTAATATCTAATCTAAATCTGCTTATTTTTAGTTTGAAGCCATTATCCCTTGTCCTGTCACTAGAAGGCCTTGTGGAAAGTCCTCTGCAGCTGTCTTGTAGCCCCCTTAGGTACCTAAAGATTCTATAAGGTCTCCCTAGAGCCTTCTGTTCTTCAGGCTGGACAACCCCAAGTCTCTCAGCTTATCTTCATGGGGAAGGTGCTCCATCCCTCTGATCATATTTGTGGCCCTCTGTACTCGCCCTAATGGGTCAGCATCCTTCTTATGTAGAGCTGGTGCACTGGGGCAGCGCTCTGGGTGGTGTCCACAAGAGTGGAGTAGAGAGACCTGCTGGTCACAAGGGAGCTCTCTGGATGTCTATCTTTGTGCCATGGGTCTGTGGCCATGCTAGACTCCTCTGCAGGTCCCTGCTGAGAAGGTCTTTTGAGCCCATGCAAAGGCAGATCAGCTTAGCAGCTTTGCAGAGCTTCCTGCACAATCCAAGCTGGTGAGCAGCTTCCCAGACACAGCACCTCTGTCCCTGCACCTGAGCAGCTCCAGGATGTGCTGCTCCTCCTGGCTGTCACTTCACCGCAGTGGCTGCTTCTCTCTGCAGAGGTCCAGTGCAGCAGAGGAATGACCAGCTTGGAAAGAAATCCCAGTTATGTGCCACAGATGAAGAGCGGATGTGTTTTGTGCAGGGTCTTATTTAATAGGCACTGAGTTGAGTGATGGTGATGAATGTAATATGTCTTAGGTACCCGAGACAGAGGTTATAATTTGCCAAATACTTTTCATGAGCCAGCAGTTCTCTTTCTGGAAAGCTGTTCAGTTTCAAACAAAACATTTATTTTATGTGCATGTATGTGTGGGTATATATACATAAATATATATAAAATCTGCACCTGTTTGGCAAAGCAGTTGAACTTTGATCAACTTCAGGTAAATGCTTACCTTGCAGTTCATGTAAAAATTAACCCCATTGCTAAACATGTGTCTAAGTGTTTTCTGATTTAAGATGGTTTTCAGGATCGAGGCCCTAAAGAGGACAAATGAGTGCAGCTGTTTCAGACAAAAAAAATGGAAGCTGCCATGAAAAAGACACAAAGACCCAAAAGTACATGAAATATTCTGCTTTTAAGCAAAAGAAGGAAAAAGATGTGCAATAAAAGTAATGTGCTTACAGAGAGAAACAACATAGAAAATAAATGTCAGGCTAGGAGGAAAAAAAGGGAAAGAGAAAGTGGAAATAGGGGATACTGGAATCTCAATTTAAGGCAGAACATCTCCTCCTATGTTAATAACTTCAATAAACATGCTGGACTGACACAAATTCTGTCTCTATTCTGACTTGTACTCATACTGCCTCACATTTTGTCATGCTTCCCTCTGCTAAGAAATTTTGAGAAAATGTGCTTGGAAGCCTCATATTGCAGGGACTCTCAGTTACAGGATGAATGCAAAAAAATGAGTGTAGAACTTTTATTTCCTCAGGATTAGAGGAATAATTGGGGAGTGTGGGGGGAATTCTGCTGAATAGGGTATCTAAGCAGTAATTCTGCATAAGAGCAGAAGTTTAACTGTATGTAAGACATCTTTCAGACTATCAAGGAACTAAAACGGCCTCGCCACCACTGCACAGCAGTGCCTGTCACAGAGAGAGCTGTTTAGAAAACTGCTGATTCAGCATGTGATATGCAGAGGGCTTGAGCAGATGCAAACTCCTGACGGCTGTGAATGGCCTGTGATGACAATGAAGCTGTATTTTGATAGAAGAAGGAAGATGGATAGAGAGAAGGATCTGACCAAAACCTCCTCCGACAAAACATTGTGGTACTAAAGCTTTTCTAATGTCTTCTCAGAGCTTCAGGCTAATCAGATACTCCAAACATTAATTATTTACATTAGAGGCAATTGAGAAGTAAACTTTTTTCTTCATCCCTGTCACCTTTTAATTCTGAACTAACACTATTGGAAAAGTCAAAGGTCTTTACCCAGGCTGCAACCATTAACACAGTTCTTTTCTCCTCTCTCTCTTGCTTTCCCTTGCTGCCATGTGCTATGTATCTTGGAAAGAACACAGCAAATCTAAAACTGATGGCCTTGTTTCTTTTGCTTTTTTGGCCCAGCACAAGCTCAATACCTGCACAAGAGGGGAGCAGGATTAGCTTGGGAAAGAAAACAAAAAAGCCTCTGCCAAAATAATAATCATAATATTAGCACACAGCTGTGGGGAGTAATTTTTTGGCATCTAAAGCAAGTGCTCCCCACTCTCTCCCTTGCTCTGTAACCCTACTTCTGCTTAGTTTTTCACTGGCTACCAGATTCTCTATTTCCTTGTCTCACTCCGGAGTCCTGTGGCTGCTCCTTGGTGGTGGCAGCAGCAGAAGCAACTAAAAAGGGACTTGTGTGTGTGTGTGTGTGTGTGGTTGTGACTTAAATGAATGTGATATTTCTGCAAACTTGAAACGTGCTTCAAGGACTTGATGCAATTTTTTTGATCTTGATCTTGTTCATTTGGAGGGAGGAGGAGGGGAAAAGTGAGAGGGGGAGAGAGAGAAAGAGAGAGAGGGAATGCTGCTCTTGGCAGAAGATACAGGCAATTGGCTGCTTTATGGCTTTGCCTTGATGTGTGTTTAAAAAACAGCTCAAAATTTGGCACAGAGATATTTTTCCCACTTGTTTTACTTCTAAATATTCTTCAAAAGCTTCCATGGGATATAGAATATTGCTTTGATCAAATGAATGTACTTTATGCTGAAGTTTCTAGTTAATACTGCCTTCAAGTCATATTGTGCCAATTTTTTAATTTCAGATTTGATTTCAGATTTTCTGTAGCCTGTAGACAATAGAAAAATAAGACAATTTCTGCTGCCGATCATGTTATTTTACTGATGCACATTGAAGTTGCAGACGATAAGGAACAGTGAGAGAAGAAAATATTATCAAACTTGCTTCTTCAGCAAAATGTTAATGTGACCGAAAGGCTGAATGTACACAGGGAGTGTACCTCAGAAAAAGATGTTTTGGAAAAGATTCATAGCTTGAATTATCTTCCTGTAAAGCCCCCATATTTGCGTTCCTACCTAATCCTTGTCTGAGCTGTTTGAACTACTCATATTTGAGAAATTTTCTGGAAATATCCAGGTATGGGCCATGATGTGTGAGTCACCAGGCTTCTTGCTGCTGCTCAGTCATAAAACATCTCCTGACAGCAGCCTTTTTCACACCTGGGACATTTTTAATCTCATTTGGAATGTATAATGTAAAGACATTGATTTCTTCCCTCCATTAAGGCTTTTTTTGAGTATTTCTGTGAGCCAATGTTGATTAAACATCACTGATAAAAACAAAAACCCCTACACTCAAAAAAAAAAAATTTATGATGCAGTCCTCACCCTCCAGGCTGTGTTACTGTTGTGTTTCTCATTTTAGCTGCTTTGGGAGATGAAAATTTGCCCTTGCAGTATGGTTTGGCTCACTTATTAGACAACACCAGTGCTGCAGTTTGCGTGTCACCTGCTGCTTTCAATCCATCTCTAATTTCAAGCAGCAGTCTTTTCATGGGCTGCCACAGTCAAGATGTTGTTCCTTCCTGGTGCAGTTGCAGGATCTGGTAAATTAGAGAAACAGACTTTTAGTGAAAGATTTTGGATTCTGGACCTCATGTCACTCTAACCCAGAGTTGATAATCCTCAGGTAAAGAAAGAATTTTATTCATTTATCTTGCCTGAGACAGTGATATATGGGATGATTTATTTAGTTGTGAGTAAATAAAAGTGCTTAGTAGGTCATGTAAAGCCACAGCTGCCTCTTGTCGCTTGTAACCTACAGCGCCTACACTGATGCCCTTAGCCTTTGCAGCCTGCACAGAGGGGAGGGCAACAGAGGGAGCAGTGGGCTGCCAGGTGCTCTGCTGGGGGAAAAATGAACCCACTGCCATGACAGTCAGGGATAAGGGGATTCCCATAGGCCATACTAATTCAGGGGCTGTGATTCAAGACTAATGCCCCCAGTTAACATCCCGTGACAAAAAACAGATTTACCTTATGGTGTATGTTACAGTCTCCCACAGGGGAAAGCATGCTGTCCTCCAAACGTGGAAAAACAGAGAGCAAAAATCAAATTCCAAAGAGAAAAGGCCACTTTTGTGGCATTTTGCAGCAGTTTTCACAAAAGGCAGGAGAGGGAAGTGCATCTACTCCTTAGCTGCCACGCTGACTGATGCCAGAGAAGTTCAGCAATGACAAGTATGCCATTATTTTTGTCCTGGAGGTCTGCAATGTCATGTGCTTGTGATCTGTCTTCAGCTGCTAGACTCAGACAAGTTGAATTGTCCAGGCAGCACCGCAGCAGCAGAGAAGCCCAGCTGTGCCAGGGCCATAAACAGAACAGTGCTTTCTGTTTAGTGCCCACCAGCAGGGAATTCATGTTATTTACTAATACTTCACCATATGCCAGGACTTCACTTGCCAGTTCATGAGCACCATCTTGTGCTTTCTGATGTAGATAGTGGGCCCACAGATGATGGGTCTGAAGGGCACCTCTCTTAACTAAACCCATCCTAAAAAAATATATATTTTTAAATATATTTCTACTTGGAAATGTGAGTAGTAGGGGCATCGCATGGTGGGGATACATATGGCAAGTGGAGGATGCTCCAGGAGGTGCCTGACATGGTGGTTCCACCCGCTGGTGTATGGAGGACACTTTGGTTGGTGCTGTGAGTATTCCTGATGTTTCCCATGTGGTGTTGGCAGTCAGGGGAAGTCAGGCAAGCTGGGAATAGAAATCAGAGATCAAAACAGCATGGATGTTCAGTCCCCAAAACGGCTGCCTGAGGTGCAGTAGGTGTAGCCCAGGACAGGATGGTGTAGACACAGGCAGATGATGTCCCCAGAGGGCTTTGCACACTGCTTTTAACTCTACTTGCACTTGGCCGTTCTGCTGTGGAAGTACAATACATATTCCAATGCCAAGGATTTGTCACAGAAAGGTCCTGGTTCCTCCCCCCTCACCCCAGTTTTAAGCCATGGTGACCTCAGAGAGCACGAGACTCTTTTTTTTTTTTTTTTTAATCTTTGTGAAAGGAGTCTTGTTTGCTTGCTGGCCCTTGCACACCAAGGCACTGTTGTGTTACTTAAAATTGTAAATTATGTCTGTTTAAGAAAATGTCAGTGTTTTTTAAAACAGAATAACAGAACTGGAAAAGACTTGGCTGTGCTGTTTGTTACACGAGTTGCAGGCAGGCAGAATGATGCATTCACCATTATGAGCAGATTCAAGGAGACTAATGACTGCTGCACAATATAGCTTCAGTTCTTCCAAGTAACATGATAGTTGTTTCTTTGCTTGCCAGCAAGATTATCTGAGCAATGTTAATGCTGGTGCGCTGACGTATAGGGGAGCCATCAATATGGGGCTGTGCCTACCAACAATAACTGAAATGACATTTCTATTAGGTAAAAAAAAAAAAAAAAAGAGTGTTGTAAGATAAATACAGCTTTGATGGAGGGATTTGATTTCTCTGGCACCTATCGTTGTACATATGGGTATTTCTTATATATTCCTCAGGAGTTCTGTAAAACAGTTACTCAGCTGTTGGATAGGACTACGTTATAATGAGTATTTTTTATTGACAGCTTCTAAAATAATGCTAGGAGAATCTCACCTACTATATAATACTGGTAAATGCTGCTTCACTATTGACACCTGCTCTCTGAGAAACTCCTCTTTTCCCACCCCAAATGGACACTTATTGGTCCTCAAAATAACAATAGCAAAAAAAAAAACCAAACCAAACCAAAACAAAAAAACCACCAAGAAACCAAACCAAAAACCAAAAAAAAAAACCACCAAAAAACCCCCAAAAAACCAAAAACCCAAACCAAAAGAAAAAAGAAAAAAAAGCACCTGGATCTTTGCTGTCAGTGTTAATTTTATGTGGAACAATACACAAACACAAAGGAACTTAGAGTAAGAAGTTGTTGTGCTTTACAGTTTCTCATCAGGAAATGCCGTGAGAAAACGGCCTAAACATGTGGACTGTTTTTCTATAGTTGCATAAGAGTCTGGCTTGGCTTTGATTCACCTTAGATATCCAGAAGAAATTAGAAGAGACTTTGACTGCACTGACTTTGTAGTGGCTGCTTGGTATATTTTTGTTTGTCCGCTTGTTTTGAAGTATTGCTCAATGCTTCTACTCCCTTCCTCAGCAGAGGTGCTGCCATTCCTGTGTTTTTTCACCAAACATTGAGGTTAAGCACTGCTCTTCAGTGCTATCATTTTGGTGGCCCACAAGTGAGGCTTCAGCCACAAGAAAATGGAAAAGAGTATATTGACATATATGTTTTCTTACTAAATAAGGAGAAAAAAACTAACAGCAGGCTTCAAACTGGATTTGTCTGTGTGGGCATACCATGCTTGACATGAAACATGTTTACCAAATTTTTTTCCCATGAGAATCACAGTTTTCCTCATCTGACACCCAGGTTTCTCGTCAGAGGAACTGGGATAATATGGTATTTCAGCCACTACCATGGTGACTCAGAGCTCTGTTACCTTGAAGGTAACAAGACTGAACTCTGATTGCCCTTTTGACTTTTGCACCTGGGCCACCAAGGACTAATTTTTTTGGTTTTCCTTCTGTAGGTCTAGTTTTTGAAAAGAGATTAGAGGTCCAATGCAAACGATATTGAAGTCAAAAGAGGTCTGATTTTCATTGAGTGACTAGTAGTTTTTACTCTTGAAACTCAGACCAACTTTGAAGCCTGAGATTCAGACTAGGTGTCACTAAATATAGCTAAAAACTGACCACATATTTCTATTAAACTGACATTAATGGGTACAATGATATGATACATATTTCCTTAATGTTCTTCCAAACCAGAACAAATTCATCTCTGTGTCCGAGTTGTCAGCTTCTAGCTCACAGGTGAAAGGGAGGATCTATGTCTTTTCTTCAATGTATGACAGGTTTATAGAAATCCCTGAAAGTGCAGCTTTTGGATGCATTGCAAAAGAGGGGAAAATGTTTTCTTTCTCTGGCTAGCAGCCACCATCTAATTTTAGCTGCAATCTTCAAAGGCTGTGGAATAGGCACTGCCTCTTCCCCAAAATGTGATTTCCCTGGCGTTGACACACACTGGACTAAGTTGCTATTCACTGCTAAATTTGCTTGCGTGCAGCTAAAGCCTGATAATCTTGGGTCTCAACTAAGCCAAAGCTCTTTAACTTGTTTTATTCTGCTAGGCCATATTAAAGAACAAAGCAAAACAAAAAAATCCAAATGAAATAAACAAACAAAATCCAACAAACCAAGCCAAACCAACAAGCCATCTCACTACACCTTACTATTTAAAAAGAATTGGGTTAAGTTGGTAACAGTTCAGATGCTGAAGGAAAAGATGTTAATGATTCAAGAGAAGGTGGTGCTCATGGATCCCTTCAGAGCCAACACTTAAGCATGGAGTTCATGAAGAAGAGGGGAAAAAGAAGGTGCTATTTGTCTTTATTCATATTTTGGGGGACAGTTTCAGACATAATTGTATCTATTTCTCTAAGTCCACTTTCCAGCACTATTTCGGTATATGCTAAGTGCTTGTGATGTGTAAGGTGCTCATATTAGTAACATCACACTCCTAAACAGCTGCTACCTTCCCTCCCAGATGGGAGTGTATTTACAAGGGGAAAAAAGTCCTGATACTGCTCCATTGTTGCGTCTGAATACCACCCCCTTTTCCACACCTGTATGTGCATGTGTGTATATACATATATACACTCTCACACATATAGTGTGTATATATATATATATATATATATTTATACACACTCTCACATATATAGTTTTCCGTAGAATTCATGACAGATTAAAGTTATTTTATAGGCATATTTACACTACTTCTTATGTACAAACAAATTTTCTTGAACTCACGTTAGCAATCCTCTAAATAAAACTGAAGAATATGATGGAGACTGTGAATTCTTACATATTTGGAGTTATTTTTAGACATAGCTGCATTTTTTTTTCCCATCTCACTTACTTTTTCAACTTGCAGCTCTTCAAATTGTGCTGAACAAACCAGTCTACAAAAGCTGAAACATATTTCTCCGAGTAGGAGTGTCTTCTGAAATATACAAAAATTAAAAAAAAAAAAAAAGAGGAAAAGAAAAGAAAATAGTTGTGCCTCCTGTTTAGCATGGCCCTACTTCCCCCATTTGGATTCTACTTCCATTTCTCACAGAGATCAAGTAGGGCATTCAGGTCTTTCATTTTAAATGCAGGAAGCAAAACGGCTCATATTCCAACAGCTTTTAGAGCCTCGTTTCTGCTCTGACCTTGCTTTCTTTCTTCTGTTATTGACATCAATCATTGTTTAACAGAATGAAAAAGTTCCATAGTTAATTATTCTGCCAGTCCAGTCCAGAATCTAAGTCCTCCTCTAAGTCTGTCTTCTAATATCAAAACATAGGATCAGACATCCATGTGAATGCTAACATCATTCCTCAGCTAAAATACCGTGCTTTATCTGGCTGAGGGTGGGATTTCCAATGAATCCTAAGAGGGTTAGGTGGCTGAATCTCATTGAGATTCAACAGCCAACTCATGTTAAAAAAAAACCAAAAAAACCCAAAACCCCCCGAACAATTAAAAAAATCACATTTTAAACCTCAAATAATGTGGAAATATTCTTCTATCAGGAAAGAAATTATTTTAAACACTAAGTCTGATTTAAGTTCTTGACTAAACTCATGGACCACTGGGGCCCTATTCAAAGGGTTATACTGCATATAGACAGCCCAAGACTGCAAAAAGCCAATAAAAGGAATAAATAGGACACAAGGGCTGGAGAAAAGGTTCATACTTGTTTTTCTAACCATTCCATTAAAAGCAATGAAAGTCTGTTTCTTTTCTTTTCACCTCCACTAATGACTCTTCCAAATAGCTCATGGAGACTTTTAGAAAGGTTTCATAGGAAAAAGACAACATGAATGGCAACTGTTGGAGCAAAAACTGATTTCCCCACTCCATCTGCCTCAAGTCTGGGAGGCATCCCTATTAAGAGATCACAGGGAATGCTTGTGTCAATCAAAACTTTGGAAAAACAGGGTTCAGATAAATGAATATCAATTGAGTTAACTCAGGTGATCAGATGCTCACAGTGCTCACATATGTTTGCGGTTTACTTTTATTTTTTGAGATGCATTGGCCTCAGCTCTAAGGGTGGAAAGTACATAAGGAATTTTAATTGCTACTCCTCAAAAATCACATTCTTGAGAAAACCTGGCTTACTGGAGAGATTAATTTAATGTATAGACATAAAAACAAAACATGGATTTGTCTTTGGAATATGCTTGTCAAGCAGATTTCAAAATTTTCATTCTTTCCATGTCAGCATCCCATGGCTACCCCAGGAATCACATCACAGCTAAAGAAAACTACACATAAAAAACAGGCATAAGGCCAAAGAGTGATATTTATCCACTAGACTGAATAGGAGGCAATGCAAAGTCATCCTGTCTGGTGGGAGTTTTGGAGAGGGCTAAGAGATTAAGCAGGATGTGTGATGTTCTTTAGTGACATAGGGGAACTGCTGGGGATGAGGGGCAAAAAAGCTGGTTCCTTCTCATTTTCCTTGACATAACTCTGGATCCCAAAGGAACTGAGGAACCAGGACTGAACTGACCCCTGGAGGTGGTGAGTCAGCAGTACACAGGGCTGGAAATTGAGGAACTGCACTCGTGCTCCTGATCCTCTGAAAGACACCTTGCTGGACTCAGGAGCATTTAAAGCAGCTTTCTCCTCCTTTTATCCTGATATTCGTGTTTCCCCTGATCAACAGAAGACTTGCCTATACGCTTGTCTGGTCTATTTTCATATCTGAACTAAGAATATTTTTACATCATGAGCTGTTCTAAAAAGGAAACACATGGGCACTGGCATAACTCCTAATACTATGTACATTTTAAGATAAATGTACATTTTAAGATTAATGCCAGCCAACAGCAGCAGGGGAAGACTGTGAGTCTTCTCTTCCTGAGAAGGTGGAAAGAAATCCTGCTCAGAAAGAAGTTGCCTTGGTTTGGCTAGCTAGAAATGTCTCAAAAAGCTGAGCTGGTAAAAGAGGAATTTTACCAGCCCTTGCATCCAAGTACCCAGCAGCAGCAGCAGCAGCAGCAGCAGCAGCAGCAGCAGCAGCAGCAGCAGCAGCAAAACTTCTGCTTGCCTCTTTCTGGAGCAGTAACAGCTGTGTGCAAGGTAGGATCTGTGAAGCCCTTGGTGTGTTTTGGAGAAACACAATCACCCAGACTAAGAACATGTGAACGCATTTGTCAGCGCTGCCATTTCACCGGGCCTCAGCTCTACCACCATTGTGTGGGGTGGAGAGACAGGAGAAAGAGTCACAAGTTTGAGGAAGGACAGGGAAAGGCCATGCAGAGATGGAAGCAGGGAAGTATCACAGAGCCATGTTCATTCATCTGGCCATCCGGCTCAACCTGGAGTCAAACACCTCGTATGGACCATGGAGGAGTCAGTGCTCCTGCATCTAATAGTAAGCAGGTGTTTCACTTTAAAGCTGGTCCCAGTTGGCAGCTGGGATTTTTATGAAGGGATTATGAGCAGTTGTTTCACAGAAAGAGAGATAACACTGCAGAGGCACAGGGACTGCCCTTGATGTTATCATTACCCTGCTGGCCCACCACATCCTCTGGTCTAAATCACAGAGGCAGATGTGCACAACACTGACCTCTTTGTCCTGCAACCGGCACCTGACAGAGTGCTGGCAAACCTGAGCCTTATCCCTTCCTCAGGGTTGGAAATGATTCCTAGGCCCCTCATAACCTCTTCTCCAGCTGGCATTTCCCTCTCTTACCTTGTTTCCTGATGGCTGTGTAGGGCCCCTTGCCCTACCTGTCTGTATGCACAGCTGAGAAACAGCTGCAGAGGTGGAAACACTGCAGCCAGATGTTGCTGACAGAGCAAGGAAAGGAAAAAGAGAGCTGCTGAGCATCTGCCAAGACAGAAGCAAATCAGAGCAGCTTTATCGAAATGCCACAGTGAGGGCTATGTGAAAAAAAAGTCATTTTAACCTTTTAGAAATGAGTCCTGTTAGCATGGGTGTGTGACATTTTTGAAGCTCTGATCTCTATAATTTCTTCTTTCATCTGGAGTTATCTTTTCGTTCATACCCATGCAACTATATTTTTGGGCAAATTTTCATTTTCTGGAGAACTCACTGGTCTTTAGCTGCAATTGAATTTTGGGATGTTGGTCCCTGCTCCTATTCCCTGGGACGGGAGTCTGGAAAACATGAGGCCATCTTTCCAGACCGGCTCTGTGGTCATGAAGTGATTCCATTGGTCTGCTTGGCTGCCCATTGTGAGCAAATGTGTGGCAATGTGAGCACATAGGATCATATGTGTATTGTGCCAACTTGCACGATTGCATTTCCCTCAAGTGGGTATTGCAACCAGGGAAGCAAGCAGAGAGAACTGTCACCCTTCCTTTTAGCATGTCATTAGGGTGGGATTTTTTCCATCCAGGTAGATTGGTGAGTCCGACAAATGGAAGTAGGAAAGGTTTAAGTCTGCGGGAATAGGAGCTAGCACACATGAGGTTTACACTCAGCTTTGTCACTAATCTGCAAGGCCGCTTCATGAGAACAGAGTGTCGTGTAAACAAAGGCAATTATTTGTTATCAAATATGTGATAATACTACAAATGAGCTCAGCTGAGACGCTTTAGGAATTAAATTAACAGAAATCAATGTTAACATGAGGACCAGAAGACAAGATGAGAAAGAGACTGCCCAGAGACCCTGACTGGGTGTTTTGAGTAAATTCTTAATGCATCTACTTGTTTTGGAAAAATTATAGCTAATCGTTGTCTTTACTCATCTATAGTTGCTGCTGTCACTGTTCCTACAGTCCATTTTGTTTCTAAGACTGTATGTATCAGTTTTTTCAATGATACATACACAGACACACATCTCTGTTTCCTGCATTTCACTAGGATATGTCATATGTTGTTTTGCTGTATTCATTTGGTCATGAATTCTATAATTCCTAAGACAAAAAGTGTTGATAGAGCTTTTCTTCCAGCCTGCCAGACACCTGGTGGTGGTTTGTGGAGAGACAAGCTCCAACACCAAGCTTGGTGTCCAGGTTGCAGAGACAGGTTCAGCAATGCATGGGAAGGCTGGGAAACTGCTGGCAGGTTCTTGGCTCCTGTTGGCTTTACACCTCAGTCATCCAGGATGCTGTGCACTTCTTCTCTAGAGATTTATAGATTCAAAGACACACAGAATGGTTTGGTTTGGAAGGTACCCTAAAGATCATGTGATTCCAACCCCCCTGCCATAGGCAGGGACATCTTCCCCTAGAGACATAGGCAGGGACATCTTCTCCCAGATTGGAGCCCCATCCAATCTGCCTTTTAAAACTTCGAGCTTTGAGATCCAGCATATCTTGTTTGTTTGGCTGGATAAACATGCAACAGCTTTTTAAAAAATAAAGATAAAACACTTGTGATTCAGAGTTAAATTCCAGTTCAGTACAGAGATATTTATCATTATTTTTGCTACTGTTATTTGCATTTTAGATTACACTACCCAATTACTCCATTAATCTGGCTAGACATTTACAAATATCTTGTGCTAGCTGTTTTACAAATGCATAAAGATAGCTGCTGTTCCAAATAGCTTACATAAATTTCATTCCCCTTGCTCATTCAACAAATTTTCTGAAATCTTTATGAAGAAAAACACTGTTGCTGTTACAGGATCAATAATTTTCTAGTTGATGCTCAGTATGGAAGCTGTGTATTTTTAACAGACAGGGAACATAATGCACATTTTCTTCTTTTTCCAAGGTTTTTTCTCATTGTTGCATTGTTTTAAAAATTCATTTCTGATGGTCTGTTTCCATTATGCTTATATCCTCTTCTCCATGACCACTATGGTTTTTTTTATACTCGGAGAAAAGACAGAGTATTTGTGACAGGTGCAAAATGAGATCAAAACTGACA
Organism: Motacilla alba alba; assembly: GCF_015832195.1. Taxonomy (NCBI): domain Eukaryota; kingdom Metazoa; phylum Chordata; class Aves; order Passeriformes; family Motacillidae; genus Motacilla; species Motacilla alba. The sequence continues at coordinate 60,285,750 of NC_052017.1, read as the reverse complement.
ACATATGAAACACTTTACTCATAGGAGTGAAAAGTAAATCTTCTCACCTTTCAAGAAGTCACCTTCTTTCCCTTTCAATCAAAAGCTGCTGTATGTCCTAGGAAGCAGGATTCGTAGCTCTTTGTCAGGTGGTTTTGGAAAGGAGATAGTTTGTATGAATCAGCCAATGACCCTGGAGGGGAGGCAGCAAGAAACATGGTCTTGGTCTCAGAAATTTCTCCTTGTTTCACTTTGACGTCTTGTTTTCTGGATTTGGCTTCTCAATTGATGGCTACCAGCTGTGAAGGACTTCCTGCACTGTCTTGCCTCTGTGTGTTGCTTCTTCAGGGAAGTCTGGTAAGGACAGAAAGAAAGTGACAAGCAATCTGTAGGAATCCCTTCAGATAGTATCCCCCTGAAAAGGCTTTCTAGACAAATTAAAAAACTGGCCTTGAGAAAGAGTAAGACTGAATAGTACAATGTTTTTATAGCCTTTGCTGAAGAGGGAGTTCAGATTCCTAGTAAGATTTTTATCCAAGGAAAAAGCACCAAACTCTGTTCAGACTAGATTAAACAGAAGAGAATATTTCACAGAAAAGTGATAGTCTAAGCATGCAATGTTTTATCTCCATATATAAAGAAAGCACCACCCTGGTAATTAAAGCTAACTAATTTTATGAGGGAAGGAAAGCTGTCCTTTCACATTCAACTCCCCTTGCACTGTCCTCCCATCCAAAACCACAACAGAAGGTGACATATCTTGGAATAAATGGCCCACATTTTTATATCATTTTATATTATTTTGTGACGCTAATAAATCTTTAGATTATTATAATGGTATGTATCCTCATGTGTAGTTACAGAAGTACCTATAATAAGTTACATAAATATATAGATAATTTATACAAATTATACAAACAGTTGCAATCCAGGCTCAAAACCTAGGGAAGACTTTGAAGATAACAAGAAGAAGGCTATGTCTGTGCAAAGGTTTTTGCTTTATGGATACCCAAAAGGAAAACAGAGGTAAAAGAAAAAGGAGCCATGTAAAAATCAGAATCAAGTCAGAATGAAACAGGTTTTAAAGAATTCCACAAATTTAGACATTAAGCACTCAAGAGAAGAGATTTTTCTCCTGAACAGCTCTGCAAAATGCCACTTGACACCCCACCTCCCATTCAAAATTACATCAATGAATTAACTTTGCCTAAAGCAAGACATGTTAAATTGAATACTTCAATATTTAGGATTTTACAGAAAAAGAGTGACTCTTCCACACATTTTCCTACCAGCCTTCAGTTCAGTTTCAGGATTTCTGGATGAGTCCCCTCAGGATACAGGAATTCAGACAGGAGGGGAATTATCGAGACTAATTTTGTTTCCTGTTGAGCTATACCTGTGGAAAAGTACTGATGGATTTTGAAATGTGACTAAAGACAACAAGCTGGGGAACTTGAAGACATATTAAGTTTTACATCCTTAAATTGAAATGGTTTGTGTTCCAGCAATGCTGGTGATCCACAGTCCCTATAGATGTGATTGTCTTCTTCCCTTCCTTCCCTCCCTCACATCAGGTTTTTCCTCCTTAGACTAGCCAATTATTATAGCTTTAAGGTAAGTATACATCTACACCTAATCTACCCACTTATGGTCATCACCATTAAGAGCTTGCAGTGTCTTTTTCTTGAGAATCTGCTGACAGTACATTAAGAACTTACAGTAAATGCTGACTTTGTAGTACCAGCCAATTCATGTATCCATCACAGCATAATAGACTTGGCCTTCTGAATAACTCAGCCAGCGTATGCCAGACTCATCTAACTGATATAAAAATCATGAATAATAACAATGTATGATTTTTTGGTTATTATCAATAAAAGTGTTAACCACTAGCTGTTGACACTATCGTTTGACTTAGTTTTATTTTGAAGCCTGTAATATAAGTTGGCAAAGGCTGAAGTGGGCAAACATCAGTTTTACTGTTTCAAGTACAATGCTAGGTGATGTCCCCAAAATCATATATGAAATCATACTCTTTAAAACCAGTTGAAACTAATTGCACTTGAACTATGCAGGAAATTTGTGAACATCTGCTGTTTAATGAAAGAAAACATCTAGTGATTTCTGACCCCTAGTGCTCAGTCTTCACTTGAAGAGCCCTGTTGAGGAAGAGAAAATTGCACATCACTTTTAAGTGCAGAAGTAAGGAATTACAATACATTAGTATACCAGGACTTTATGTACCTATAAGCCTAGACATATGTTCAGCACATCCCAAGCAAAATGTTCATTGGCTTTTTTTTATGTTTTGAGACCCGACTGTTTCACAGGACAATTTTATCTAATTGTTCATGTCTCTTTGCAAAATTTAGTAGAGCTGACTATGTCTCATCGCTTCTTTTTTCCCTGGCACAACACTGTATACACACAATACATGCTTTTTAGGCCATTCTGCGGCAAGAAATATTCAAATAGATACTGATGTGATATATACGACTTTTACTTCAGAAGATTTTTTGAGAAAAAGGAAAAAAAAAGCAAACTCTCTAATAGTCCTCACACAGCCCACATTTGTAGGGCCAAATGTAAGGGCCACACAGCCCACAGTAATCTTCAGATCTAAACAATGCAAACTTAAACCTCTGGTTCTTTTTTGCATTAGAGACACTGAACTGAAAAAAGGGTAGGGTAAACAAAATAAGAAGGCATAAAATGTGTCTGTCTCAGAATGATGAGATAAAATTCAAGAACCTCACTCTTGTTTAAAAATAATTTTATAGACAAAATATTTCTCTGGCTTTTGTCATCCTACCGAGAAGAATGTGTTATTCATCAGAAGCCTTTTGCAAACTGTTTTGCTATTGAATATGTGGCTTCAATGTCACAGGACTAGGACTTTAAGATCAGGACCACCTAGGAATCCAGAGGAGGATTTCTAATCCAACCAGCTCAAACCAGAAAATGGTAAGTTCAAGATTGTTTCATCTTCTTTTTTTTTTTTTTCTTTCCTTACCACCAACTTTTTCTTTCTCTGTCCTGAATCAAAAGTGCTATTCAGCCTGCAGCCATATGTGAGCAATCACAGCTTGACACAGGGTACTAATAACACCTACTCCAGCCATCTACTCTTAAACTGGAGCATTGCCATTGATGTGTGCTGGTGATGGCTCTGGCTTATGTAAGCTGCACTTGGGAAGCAGTGGGCACCACAGGAGAAGGAGAAGGAGCAGGAGCCCAGCACTCAAGGCCAGCAGCAGCGCCAGGCCCCTGCAAATGGAGCACGGCCATCTGAAAATGGAGCGGGGTCAGAGATCACCCCTCAGCCTCATTTCGTAAGTGGCCCTAATGTGCTCCATAAGTATAGATCAGCAAAGAGAGTCTGAGTCAGGCTTCAGATTAACATTTGTTTTCATTTTTCGGTGGCTTCAGAACACACAGGGGTCATTGAACTTTTCATGCTGGAGCTATTTTGCATTCATGGTCTGGAGGAAAATAAAGTCCTAACCTCTGACCTTTCATTAGAGTAGAGCACACAGGAGGTTAGAGGTGAAAAGGGAAAAAAAGGGGGGAAAAAGGTGTTTTTCTCCCTCAAAAAATAAGTGGCTCCTGTTCTTGTTGCAGGTCTGGCTTGTCTTTAGCACAGTAATTGTCATTAGCACACTATTTGCTAATAGGTAAAGTTGTAATGTACTGTAGTACAGTGAAGTACCACAGAAGATTAATTTTATTCAAGCACAGCTGCAGTAGCCCTTTCCTCTGAGTTTTATATTCTTTGAGAAGAACAGCAGCATGGACTGTCAGGATGAGGGTCCCTGCCAAGATGGGTCTCAAATCCAAGACATTAAAACTGTTTTGCTAATGACTCCAGTATCCCTCAATATTTCATTCTCAAATTATTTTCACTTTATTTATGTTAACCACTTCCTAAGATTTTTTCTTTTTCTATCTTTTTTTTCTCCCCAAGAAAAATAGATTGTTTTTTTCCACTCAGACGTATGTGCTTCCTCTGAAGAAACATGTATTTTTCCTGATTTTCACTCAACATTATCAAAATAAAAACCATCCATAAAATCCAGTTGATGTTGTGTGTAGTTCACTGACTTACTGAAATGAGGGAGTGGGCTTGTGACAGACAGACAAGCCAGCAGACAGACAGAAGCAGTTTCAGAACACTTTGTGTGCAGAACCCATACCAGCTGAGTATTTCAACGAAAGGCCTGATTTTCCACTGCTTTTCCCAGTCTAGTAATTGGTACTGATGTAAACTGCTGATAAACTTCAGCTCCTGGCTCAAGCCTGGTGATATATTTGCTCTTTCCATGGTTTGAAGGGAGGCACACCGTGCCAGGCAGCGTGAAGGACGGGAGCAGACTGGCAGGCCAATGAAACAGCGGTGCGTCTTAGACCTCTCCCATGAACCAACAGGAAAACTAAACCCACATCCCAAAAATATTTCAGCGCCTGAGGCTGGCAAGGCTAGCCCTGGAAAGGACTCTGCTTCTGAGACAACCCCTGGGGCTCACCAGCTCCCTGCTCCTCCCCTCCCGAGTGAGAGCTTTCTGGGCCAGAAAAAGCAAATTCATTCTCCTCTGTACCTGGTTGTAGTTAGACATTTAGGCACAGCTCCAAGGAGACCAGGGCAGATATCCAGGGAAATTTAAACCTGCAGCATGCTGCTAGAAATCTTTTGCCAAAATGAATCTTGACTAAAACCCATCAGGATTCCATCCCTGATGGCTCCTGTAATATTTCAGAGTTGTTTCATGAAGAGCAGGAGTGTGTTTGTGAGGTTGGTTTGGTTTAGTGGGAGTTCAAGACCCCTATTAATTAGGTAGAAACACATAAGTTGTGTTTGACAAAGGAATATTTGGATGAATCCAGAGCTGTAACCTCCTGCCAAGCTCTTTAGAGGTACAGAGATCTGTGTATGTTTCCCTGGACTCATTTGTACCTCCCTTCTTCTACTGATGCAGTTATACGGAGCAATCAATAAGTATCATCCTTGGTATATATTTTCAAGCAGCCATTCAGCATAGTTTAAATACACAGTGTATTTGTTATATAGATTTTCTGTTGTTACATTTAGGATACTCCAATTTTAAAACATTTGGGTTTGGTTTTGTTTGGGTTTTTTTTTCAGTTAAATATGTACACTGTGTTTTTTAATTATATAATATTGTTTCCTTCCCTCTTTTGGTGGCCAAAGCAATAAGCCAATAGAGAAGAAATTTTGAAATCCATATCTGGGTGTAACATGAAAATTTCACTCTGCTGTGGTCACACTGCTACATTGTGCAATAAGGAATGGAAACAAACAAGTGTGATTTATGTAACTATTTCCACTGAGAACTGTGAATTATAAACTCAGAGATTAAATTCACTGTTGGAATTGATAATGTCTGCAGTCAGGTTACAGCACAGCTCAAATTTGTTGAGGGTGAATGAGGTAGGAAGTATTTTACTCTGTGGATTTTTTGGGGAACTTGAACCTGCAGGGATTTGTGTGAAATAATCATGAAAGATTTGTAGAAACCTTCACTGAGAAATTAGCTTTGTATTAGTACAAATATTTGAAATGAAGTTACCTCTCCTCAGCTATTTCCTGAGCTGTAATAAAAAACAGAGGAGCACTGGTGAAGACTGAGATGTGTTTGCATAGATATTTTAAACAGATAATTCACAGCACAATTCAAGTACCTAAGGAAATAATGGGGAAAATTGTGAGTATTGTAACTGTGTGCCAATTGTAAAATTGTTTGTGTGCACCGAGGAGTTATTCTTAGCCTTTACCCTGAGTTACCTGAGGGTGTAACAGAGATACTACTCAGCTCAGCGCCAACATGGGACTTTCCAGAGCAAATTTATGGGGCTGCAAGTGTGTTAACAGAGTTTAACTTACCGTTATCAAATCTTTCTAAATATTCTGGATCCACAGACCAGTAGGTATGAACAGGTATAAGAACTTGATATTCATGAAAAATACATGGTGCAAAGTGAAAAGCAAACTGTGCAGCACTGTAAGGAGTTTTGTATAATTTTGCCTCTGGAGGAAGAAATGTGTGAGGAAGCTGCAGATAAATGACTCTGCAATAAGCACTACCACTGGCTAATTCCTACCCTCAGTACATTTGTTCTGTGCCAGCTTTTCCTTCCTGCTTTCAACTTGTGGTTATCATCTAGACAAACCTAAGGAGCAACACAATTGTTACACCATATAAAATTATGTAGTCTTGGTGTAAAATCACATTAATAAAATTATTTCCAAGGTCTGACCTCACTATGTCACACAAGACATGCTCCTAATTGAGTTTCCAAAAACACTTTCTTGAAGTCAGCTGGGTCCTTAGAGGGAGTTGTTTTAGGAAAGGCTTTTCTGAATCACACCTGGTAGTGAACCATAATTAGCCTTCTCATTATTTACAGAGGGCAAATAGGCACCTAACAAATTTGGATCTGTGGCTGAAAGAAGCTGGATGTGGGATCATATCCTGGGCTGAAGAACTCTCTGTTGCTTTATATTTACTGTGAGAACACAGACAGCTATCAGAGGTCAACTTGAGTCATGCAAATATGGCTGTAAGAAAGGCAGAATATCTACATCTCTTTTTAAGGAAAAGAGAAATGTCAGAGGGCTTTCTTTTTCCCTAGAGGAAAGGAAACCCCAGAAGTTTGAGGCAAATTTAAAATATTTGTCTTTATGAAAATGAAACTTCATTTCTTTAAGAACAAAAATGTGTGCTGATTTAGCTAGTTTAAAATACCTAGTAATTTAGAAAGTATTAATATGTAAAATAAATGTATGTGGGTATCTTGCTTTTGAATAATATACTGGTTGTACAAAATGCTGTAGATGGTGTTTCCCTACACACTTAAGTGTATTTGTTACCTCTTGATACATCCCTCTGATAGGAAGTAACAATTAAATCTTGAAAAGAGAAAGAAAAACTGACGGTGGCTTCTACATGAAACATGAGTTCATGGCTTTTAAAGAGAAACTCAGTGAGCTCGCAGCTCTATCATACAGACAAGTAAAGCTCAATTCCAGAAGCAAAGATGAACATGGGTATCCTTTCTCAAGAGAGAATTTCTCTCTGCCTGAGCCCAGACACTGCTTCTTCTGGTCCTTGTCTGGGTCCAGCAACCTTTTGACAACCTCTGGCCTAATTTGAAAACTATAGGCTATTTTATTCCTTTTCCCTGAATAATAAGGAACCCTTAGACTGTTAGTTACAGAAAGATGCTTGTGAGCTTCCGAATTAGTCAGGTCATCCACACTTGCACAGGCTGTCAACCTCACAGACTTTCCAGGAATAAACCATTCCTCAAGTCTAGTCAGGATCTCATGTCTGTAACAGCCAGAAACTTAGACTCAAGTTTCTATTTTATAAACTGCATTTTACAACATGTCTGCCATATTTTATCCTACCTTACTGCCCAGATCTTTGCCTCAGTCCTATCCCCAGCCCTAACTTTACTACAGACGTAAAAATTTTGGAAATGTTGCAAGTTTGAAAAGCAAATATTTTCCTTGGAAATTATGAAGGGTGAGGGGATGGAAGGAGATGTTAAAAAAAAATATCCATTTAGGGGAAAATTCCAGTATCATTGTAAACATTACTTTAAACATTCTTTCACTGTTCATTCTGAGACAGAGTATTTCACATGAAAGACTCCCTTTTTTTCCTTCTTCAACTCTTCCCTACAGACCCAAGGAAAAAAAAAAGGCCTTCCATTAACTTTTTCTGTATGCATTTCCAGTATTTTTTTTCCCAAGCCCTGAAGTTTCTAAGCATGTTTTAGACCCTGAACTTGAAAACATATAGGTTGTATGACACGTGAAAGTCTGAGTCACTTCAGGGAGTGGTTGTATTCAAAGCATACTAAATCTGCTGGAATAAAATCCTTTCTTCCTGTGGAAATGTGGGAAGAGCTCTCCCAGACAGTTTCAGACCTGGAAAAACTCTGGTGTGGCCAAAAAAGTCTGGTATGTTCCTGTTTTTTTCTCACCCAATTCTTTCAGTTTTTCCCTTGGTAGATGCTGTTCCACCCTACCTAATTTCTTGCACTTAGGCTTAGACCATCTCAGCTGCAAGATCTGAGTGAGGCTTCAGATGTGATAGAGAGTTATTTTATCACGGGCCCTTGGCTTGCTGTTCAATAACAGGGCTCTGCAGCGGGGAGGTATTTGGGTAATGTGGAATTTTATCATGGTGGGATCCATGCATGCTCTCATACCTGCATCCAGCTGAATGTATCCAGGAAGCACAGCTTACACAACCCAGCGCTGTCAGGTTTTTCTTTACCTGCTATTTAGGGCTCAGCTGTATTTTCCTAAACATTTCCCCAAGTTCTAATCCTTTACCTGATGAGTGATAGCCCTGATTTATGCAGCTGGGATGTGGACTCCTGTGGCTGCTCCTGCTGCCTGAATGTTTCTCAGTGCTGTCAGGGGTTCATTATAATGAAGAGATACAGGAAGGAGCCTGTCAGCCTGTGGGCATGGTCTGTGCTGCAAGCCATAATGCATGTGGCACGCTGGAAGTTGCCACACTGGCAGAGTGAAGGCTGCTCTTCCCTACTCTGACATGCTTGCACACAATACATACACAGACATTTGTAGGAACTGGTAGTCAGCCCTATAGATAAGGGAGAAGAAATATGGATAAGAATAAATATTCTGTATGTGGCAGAGTGCAGTTTGAACTACACATACTTAAATATTTCAGGCTTTCTAATAACATCTCCTGCAAAACAAGGAAAGTGTAGAATCTGAAAGTGGTTTCTATGTCTGTCTTCATTTCATGTATTACTTTGTGCTTTTGCTAAGTCAACGTTTCTATTCCTGCAAAGCAAAACTGGTTTATTGGCTCAGGATTTCTAAAAGCCCAGTATTCTAACAACTGCATTAGAGAAGGGTGAAAAAATAATGACAAACTACCTTCAAAACCTTGTATGATGTTTTAAATGAGATCTATCTTTCTTGCCTACTTTCCTTTCCTACAGGGTTTACCCTTTTTGCTGGGAGACACATGGGCTGGTAAGGCAGCATGACCAAGGCTTTCATGTGCAGCCTGGCCACCAGGACAGCTGGCTGGGGAAGTCCACCCACAGCTGGGAGGCAGCAGCATGTTCTGGCGGGTGATGGGTCAGCTCAGAGCTTCAGGGTGGCTCTTGGGCTCTTGCCAGCATCTGGTAGCCAAAGGATGCTATAACTGGCTATAATATTTCATTAGGGTGACAAACAAACCGTTTGACCAGCAATGAAGCTCTTTGTTGCCCTCTGCAGGGACAGGAGTAAGGTTCATCAGATATTGAGAAGTAAAAGGGAAAAATGAGAGGAAAAAAATAAAAAAGGTGGTTCAAAGAGTTTTGAAAAAAGACATATCCTTGGCAGCAAATGTTGATACACTTCAGGTTCTTTAAGAGCCCTTCCCTTGTTCAGTGATTTATATATCTGGCTGTATTTTAAAGACTTGACATGTTTAATACTTTAAGAAGATAAGGGTTTTCTTCTCAAGAAAAAGGGATGTGCATGTCCTTTTGATCATTACCTTTTTGTTTTATCTGGAGGAGATAGTGTGGTGTTTGCTGAAAATTGGTTACATGTATATGTCCAAAATATATGTTGTCCATCATTAAGTTGTTCACAATTGCCTAACTTCTGCTGCGCAAATAAAGATACTTGATCTTGTAAAACCAGAGCAGACAAGAAAAAACAACCATGACTTCTTAAAAAGGCAATAGTGTCTGGAGGGAGGCTATAAGGAAGGTTCTGATCCGTTTTTCTCAAAGGATCACTAGAAACACAAAATATTTTATTCTGCTGCATTATACTTATTTTTAAATTGCAAAGCAGCTGAATTAACTAAAAGGTAGAAGGAAAATCATTAAGTACAAAGCAAAAATAGAACCAGAGCTCCATTAGCAAAGTACCTTTCTCTGCTGTCTCAGCTTTTCAAGGGTGATGAGATGACAGCTTCTTGTTTAAGTTTTCACAGATTTCTTTACAGGCATGTGACCCATGAACTTGTGACTGATATATATACATTATACATGCATTCATAAATGAACATCAATCAGGTTTTGGAATACTTGATGGCGAACTCGTGCTTCTTAGGTGCCTTGAATATTAACACAAAATTCTATATATTCCAATGTACCTTATGTTTACAGGGTATTTCTGACTTTTGCCTTTTGAAGGCCTCAGAATCATAGATTCTATGCTGAATAAGGAGATCACGTGGCTACATTTGGGAGCTGGAGTAGAGATTTTATTTTGATTATACAGCAGATTAATACATATTTTCCAAGTAATTCTGCCCTGAAACATAAGGAGGAAAAAATAGGATAAATAGAGGATAAATAGAGGAAAAGAAACCTTTACCACCAGCCTTTCATTTTTTTGTCTGATCTTATGCCCTGCCAGCTGGCAACAGAGCTCCCATTGCCTTCGGTGAATTTCCCAGGAGAGTAGAAAAGAGATGCCAAGGATTTTAGGTCTATATTTTTATTTTATGACATCTTTCAATGGACGATGAGGCTGAAAATGCTGCAGTGTTCACTGTAGCTAAGTCTAGGCTGTAGGGACACCTGTCCCCTGTGCTCTCTCACGCTATAAGTGCTCAAACTGCTCTACCCGAAGTATCTCTCCTTTCCCACACACAATAAATGCTACTCCCAGTCCTGCCTTGAGCAAACTCTTCGAGCAAACTCTTCGAGGTGCTCCCTTTTTCCCTGAAGGAGCTGGAGATAGGATGGGAGCCTGGCAGGCTGCTGCTTTGAGGGAGTTGGGAGAGCTGTGTGTCTGCCTGGCAGAGATTGCACTGCCAGCAGCCACCACCCTTCATCTCTGTGCTGGGTTATGAGTGAGAGTAGCTGAGCCATCTGGGTGGCACCTGCTTCCTGAGCAGCTTTCCCTGGACTCTCCTGGGAAAAGAGAGCAGGCCAGGTGGAAGCACTTTACTGGCTGGATCTGGCATTTTGGCTGCTGGTCAATACTGGTGTGTAAGAATGGCTGGCTGGCTTAGACCACAGCCCCCCACAGAGCAGTGTCCTGTCTCTGGAGGTAGCTGAGGACAGATGTGTCAGGAAATATACAAGAGCAGGCATGGGATAACCATGTATTTCTGTTCCATCTGCCTCCCATGGCTCAGGGATGTCCTGCAACTGCAACCATGCCTCTGTGCTCCGAAGTCTTTTGTTAACTTTTCTCCTGTTATCTTGTCCAATCACTACTTGGAACTCTACAAGCCTTTGGCAACAGCAACATCCTGTGATAATCAATTTCCATAGTGTAATGGGTTAAAAAAAGGTACTTCCTATTTTTTTGTTTTAAGCCTACCACCTGCTAATTTCATTAGAGTCTCCTAGCTCTGGTGTTGTGACAGGCTCAATCCCTCTGCACCTTCTCTGTAGTGTTCTTGACTACACAGACCTCTGCATGGGTCTCTTCTGATAATTAACTCTTCCTTTTAGGAAAGCTGTCCCTTGCCGGGTTCTACAGGCCTTGCAAATGGTTTTAGCCTCACTGATACAGGGAATTATTGATGCTTTAAATACTCATCAGGTGTTGCAACATGTCTCCTAAATACTGCCTTCTTTTTCTCTTTAGCAATTTAATCTCATTGTATTCCAGGTGGCATCAGTCACAAGTCTTTTCCTGTCTTGAATTCACTGCTGGCAGATTACAAATACATAATAATCACACAGAATATTTTACAGATATGACTCGATATGAGCATCTATGTGATCTGTCACTATGGTAGTTAATTTATCTTACACTTAGCTGATCTTTGGTCAAAATAACTCTCAATTAAAGTGAAAAAGTAAACTTTTTTGGTATTTTTGATATGTGAAATAGCTTCAAAGACGAACATGCAGAAAGATGTGATTTCATGCAGTATCTACTGCAAGGGAACAGTCTAAGTTTAGTGTCTTCCATGTTTTAAATCAATAAAATATACAGGCCTACAAGCAATAGGGAGAGGTAGACTTGATAAATTACTGGTTATGAAAGGTGAATAAAAATACAGGGACCTACAGAACTGTAGCAGAGGCTTACTTGGTGGGGGAAGGGAGCTGAGCATTTTACTGGCTCCTTCTCTTCTGCTTGAAACTGCTGCTCAGTCCCTAAAGTTGCCAGCTTGTCTGTTTGATGGCTTGGCAGGGCTCTGCCGGGAAATGTGCAAATTGCAGCTTGTGGGAACAGGGGAAAAACACAGAAACAAGACTAATGTGGAAGAAGAGCATCTAACCTCACAAAATCAGTTTTTAACCTGGAACTGCCAGGCCTGGTTAAGGAGAAGGATTGTTTTCTTGTAACTTTAATCACATTTGAAGTAGTTAGCCTATTAAGCCTTGTTTATTCCATGATTCTATTAGCAGCTTTGATCCATGTCTGCAGCTCTTCCCCACATTAGGGGATGTATAATGTGTGGCTGCACAAAAAGGAATGGGAGGAAACCTTTTGCCCATCCCTGCAATAAAATAGCTGCTGTGTGTGTGGTTCAGGGAGGCTGATGAAGCACTGCCCTACCCTGAGCATACATGCCCCTGGGAAAATGACAGCAATCTCTGGGAAAGAGGATTGACAGAGGAAGTAAACATTACATGGCTGGATATGGCAGTCACACCTCTTAAATAACCATCCTGGAAGAACAAATCTCAGTAAGCCAGTGGTCAGTAAAGCAGTAGTATTCTGGGTTTGGTTGGGCTAGAAATACTGCAATAACAGGAATATATGAGATATTTTGATACTTCTGCTGTCCCCTTCTGTCAAAGCCTGGCAGGGCAGAGGCATGGGAATCTGAAAAAGAAACCAGACTGAACTTTTGATCTAAAAAAAAAAAAAAAAATCATGTCACTTTCTTAATCCAAACCCACAGCCTTCAACTTTATGAGGACACTCATGTTTTTCCTTTTTTCTGTGGTTAGACACCCATGATAGAATTGAAGAGTTATGTTTATGCTAGACAAGCTACAATTTAATACCCATTAAATACTCTGTAGATGGTTATAAAAAGTACTCTGGATTCAAATTGCCTTGTTTCAGGGTGAATATATTTATTTTCATTTTTCCTTCAATCACTCAACAGTCTGAAGTCTTTTACAGCTATGTAAATGACTGTTTTGCTATTCCTCCCAAAGTTTTGCCAGAGACAGGCAATTCAACTGCCAGCCATTCCTCCTGTTTAATGCAAGTACTGAGACCTAAGCACAGGTCTGGAGTAGTTACAGTTTCTTTACCAGAGTCTGTTCTAACTTGCAGATCAGATTCTGTTGTGCCAACTGGAACACCCCCTTGACACTGGAGATCAAGAACAGGGTTTTGTTGGGGAAGAGCTGGGGAAGAACCAGGATTCTCTTTCATGTGTCCCTCTGACAAAGAGCTAAAGTACAATTTCATAGTTAACGAAGAAATATTTTGCTATTGGGCTTCAAAGTGGGTAGGAGCTGGTTCTGACACCCAGGCGTTTACAGTTCTATTTCTCAGTTACCTCACCTGTAATGGGGGTGAATAATACTTATCACCCAAAGGTGCAAAGTTTTTACTGATTAATGCCCTTCCCAGCCTGAGGCTGCTACTCTGCCTCTTGGGTTCTGTCCCATCCCCAACTCTTCCACAAAGTTGTGAGTCTGCTGACAAGAGTAATCAAGTCTTATGTCTTGGGAAGCAGTCCACAGTAGTGTCTACCTGTTCTGTCAACAAAATCAAGAGTGACCTTAAAGCTCTAGGTATTCATCTCTCTGTTGTCCTGCAGATCTTTGCCTTGCTTACTCCTTGTTCTCCTTTTGTGTCATTGTCTTCATGCCATTTCCATGATGCTTCTATTTCTTATCTCCAGCAGCCGGTTCTTGTTTTTGTTGTTGTTGGGTTGTTGTGGGTTTTTTGTTTTAGTTTTTTTTCATTTTGGTGGGGGTTTTGCGAGGGGGGAGGGGCACGGGGGGTTGTTGGTGGGTTTTTTGTTGTTTCTTTGTTTATTTAATTACTCCTGAACTCTGGATTCACATGTGACATTAAAAGCCTGGGAGCTAGTACATCAAAATGACAAAGAAAAGCTGGATCCGTGAGACCAGAGTGGATGTAAAATATCAGAATACAGACAGAAAGCCTACTTCATCTAAATCTTTCCTTAAAGCAATAATTAATCCAAGGTAGACCCTTCAACTCCAGCAGATGTTAATTTGCTCTTAAAAGGCTCTACTGAGCCTACTCTACTCAAAGAATTCCTGTGTGGTCCAGCCCTCACTGCCCTCATGACTGGAATTTTTTGGTAGCACTGTCAGTACAAAGAAAATTGTGCTTCATTTTAGTTGACTTGAACAACTGATCACCATCTGCTTTACAACACTTATTTTCTACATCTATGATGATTTTCCATCTGCTGTACTCCTACCTAGATCATGTCTGTATTCAAAAGTTGTTGTAGAGAATATTGATGTACTTTTCCTTGTAAAAGCAGCATTATGAAAAAATCTTTAGCAAGCACCTGCCATTGTGTGCATTGGTGAAGATGTTGGGTGTGTAGGTGGTGGAAGTGGACATGAAAGTGTCTAATATTTGGAGTTTCTGTGTATGTATTTATCTCTGAGGACCCAACAGAAAAATACTTTTTTGAGTAATGTTTCCTTGTAAAACATCTAAGTCAAAGAAGTAGTTGTCTAGATCTGAAGTTGGTAAATGTTTCATCTCTTGAAAGATTTTGTCCTTATATTCTGTCAGAATTGGTCAATTCTACTATGGCTGTATTGACATGTAACACCCCACCTTCAGAAAATAATTCGACTGTCATAAAATTGATGACATGCTCATACTAAATCTGATTGTAAAAAAACATCACATTGCTTTGGGAATACACCTGGATAAAGACCTGAGCAGCCTGGTCCATTCCTACACCTGACTTCAATTTGGGTAGAAGGTTGGATTAGAGACACCCAAAGTCTCTTCCAGCCCAAACAAGTCTGATTTTGTGACACTCAGACACCAAACCAGGACACAGACAAATAAGACATAGAAGCAAAGTTTTCTGGTGAGTTTAGCAAACATCCCCTGAGTGAGAGCTCTTCTCTTCAAGCACTCATTTTCTTCTGCAGAATTAGTCAGAAGAGCAATCCACTACAGTTTTTACCCCAAACACAAATCTGATTGATACTCATGATATTATTCTTGAAATAACATTAAATTTGTCTCAAGTCCCCAAAAAAGGTCCTTGTGTCTTCTTGAGTGTTCTTGGCTCCTGGTGTTCTTTGGCTTCCTCAGAAGCAGAACAGATCATCTGCCTTCCTGCCTAAGTTTCTGGTTCTCTCAAAGTCTATATTTCCAGTTGTTGTGTGGGTGCAAAGGTACAGGAACTGAAGTGCAACAATCTGATATATCTTAACAGACTTAACTCTGTTTATTGGTAGAGGGGTGGGGGTCTGGAGGAGCTGAGAGGACCATTCACTGCGTTCTGTCTCCCATCACTATGATTTGCTCTGTGTGTCATTGATTTTGGGGAGGGGGCATCAGCAAATGAAAACAACTTGCAGGGCAAATATCTGAAATGGGTTAACAAGGAAATTCTTTCACTTGGTGCAGGTTTTGCTTCATATTTTCCATTCACTACCCAATCTCTCAAAAAGCTGGTTGCAGGTGAGCACCTCTTAAATTGGCTTGTGAGTTCCCTCACCAGTGATACACTTACCAGGAGGGCAGCTGGGCACTTTCTCACCCCCAAAGGAGTCAGACAGACATGGTACCAGTGAGGATGCACCATTCTGTAGAGAGCATCAAGCAGAGCCATGTTATCAAGCTTCTGTTTCAGCTCAATGGTAAAAGCTTCTGGACTCTCTTTTGCTCAATTTGGTTCTACTTCAAAAAGCTGAATTGTGTCTGTGTGTGCTCGTACAAGCATATAAAACTTATTCTGTAACCACTCTGTGCTGGATGCAAACATTTGTCATTCTGTTTTTTGTATATGTGGGCCAGTTGGCAAGTTTGTCACAGCAATTTAACAACTAAAAGTGGCAATGCCTAAACATTGGTCTGTTTTCAGAAGTATACTTAAAATGAATGTGTCTTCCAGGGCCAGGTGCTGACTCCCCTAAGGAGCGCTCAAGCAGTTCTTTACTCTTCTTGAAAGTCTGTTTTAGGCAATGGTAGAGTTGACACATTTTGAGTAAAGGCATCATCATCTGGCCTCAAGTGAGATTAAATAGATGTAAAAGATAATGTATCAGCTGGTATGTTCCCTATGTGTATATGCTTGTTTATATTTTTTTAAGAAGAAAATTATTAATGCTCTAGTTACGGATGTTATTTTTAATTATCTTTTATTTTCCCCCAGTATTAAAAAGATACTTTGTCTGTAATGCACAGGAAAAATGCCCAAGATTTGTTAGATTTGAAATCTAAAGGATTGATTTTTCAATCTTGTGATAGAAAACGGCCTCCTGCAACACAAAATCTGAGGCTTGGGGTACGATTTTCCTTAAATGCCGACCAGAATTTCCCTCTGCAACTTCAGCCTATAAATTCGGCAACTGTATCCCTTCCTCCTCCTCAGCAATTCTTTCCTCTCCATGTGCGAGTCATGAGCTGTTATGGATGACGACAAAGTGGAATATAGAGGTGGGTTTGCCAAATACTAGCTTGAAAGTTTCTCTTTGATTCATAGTTTAAACTTTATGGACAACAGGAGAACCCTGAAGTCCTGCAGCCTGTAGTTTTCTGTTGTTAGCAACACTGAGTGAAATTTATTTTCTTATCTGTCTGCAGTCTGAAATGTAATCCTTTAAATGTAAGAAGATTTTTTCCTTCTGTCTTGCTTTAGAAGTGTAGCTTTCCTTATAAATCTCATCCACCGTACAATTAAGTGCTCTCTGTTTATGGTATATGTGCAAGGCAAAAGGGTAATTTTCTAATGGACCATGGAAAATCTTCACAGAAAGCATCTCCCTTGTTTACAAAAGAATCTAATGTGCAGGACCAAACTTGACAGTTTTCACTTACTTCAGTTGAGACTTGTTCACTTTCAAACAGCTTTTTGCAGCACACTGCTGCTCTCCAGAAGGGAGAAAATTTTTCAGTGTGATTCAGCGAGACTTCTCACTCATTTAGCTGTCAGCACATGAGAATTCTTGTCTCATGAACAGAGGTAACAGGAAGGTGCTGTTTGTGAGTCCTCTCAGCTTTGTGAGCTTTTCAACATCAGGGATTGTCAGAGAAAGTTCTTTTCCAAGAGAAAGAGTCTCTGCTCTGAGCCAGCAGGACCTTCTCTGTTTTCTGCTATGGAGATAAACATTGTGTTCCAGCTGTAAAATAATTCATTTGTAAGAAAACATCCCCACAGTAGTGAAGGTCTGTAGCAGGCTGAGGTCAGAAAAAAGATGGATGATTTTGCCTTTGTTAGTCCTGCATATTCTCTACTGTCAATGAATGATGTCTTTCTAGCGAAATATACTCAACTCTTTAAGCGTGCACTTAAGTATTTAACAGGAAAAAAATATTTGTCTGTATAGTCCCTGTTGTGTCTAGGAGAATTGGAGTTGGGTCGAATCCATCACCCAAAGAACCAAGAAATCAAAAAATTGGTCTAGGATAATAATGTACATAACATGATATAAAGTACTACAGAAGTTTGTTCAATAATGATAATAGTAAAAGAAAGCATAAGAGAGAAGGCAAAAGCAAGCTAGTTTTACAGAGCAATGCAACCAGAGGCCAGGAAGCCTTTTATGGCTCCTAACATCTCAGTCAAATATCCTCAACGTTACTGGCAGCTCAGAAATGTGGCCTGTGTTACCCAAACATAATACCCTACAGTGGCTATGACCTGAGGCAGACAGTTTTACAACAGAGCTCTTAGTCAACAAAGTCAGGCTTAGGAGTTTGCACAGACAACAATTTTGTCAGTAACCATCTGTGATGGTTTTGGCTGGGGTAGAGTTAACTTTCTTCACAGTGGCTGGTATGGTGCTATTTTGCATTTGTGCTGAACAAAGTCTTGATAATATAGAGATGTTTTTGTTATTGCTGAGCAGGGCTCACACAGAACCAAGGCCTTTTCTACTTTCCATACTGCCATGGTATTGAGGAAGCTGGAGGTACTTGAGAGGTTGGGAGGGAGGAGACATAGTCAGAACAGGTGACCCAAACGGACCAAAGGGATATTCCAGACCATGTGACACCATGCTCAATAGATAAACTGGGAAGGAAAGAAAGAGGGATGGGAGGATGTTTGGAGTGATGGCATTTTTCACATTGACACATGATGGGGCCCTGCTCTCCTGGAGATGGCTGAACACCTGCCTGCCCATTGGGAGCAGTGAATTAATTCTTCATTATGGCATGGCTTTGTCTTCCCTGTAAACTGCCTGTATCTCAACCCATGTATTTTACAGGTATTAGCCTTTCAATTCTTTCTCCCAGTTCCACTGGGGGAAAGTGAGTGAGTGAGTGAGCAGCTGCATGAGGCTTGGCTGCTGGCTGGGGTGCAATCATGATGCCATCTCAGGACTGCAAGCTGTGGAAGTGTGTACAAAATTCCAAACAGTCTGGGAGAGTGTCCTCAACTGCCATTCACTGCGTCAATGTTGGACCTCTCTTCCACAAAGACAGCGATTGCAATTTGCAATAGCCCTTGGTTCTGCTCTTGCCCTTTTTCTTGCCTTTTTGTTCTCTACAAAGAAATGCACGTGTGTTCCTGAACTCTATGCTCATCTGACAGAGAAGTAAATCTACATGCTTTCTTCTCTCATCCTACTGCTTCCATACTGAACTGGTCAAAATTTAGTCTGTAGCAAGGTCTGTCAAGCAGTGGCTGGATCCAACCATTTTTTTCCGTATCACCGTTTTCAGTTAACTGGTTGTCTATGCTTCCCATTCCAGTGAGGACTGTGATTATGTTGGTTGTCTTTAAGTGATAACTGCAAGCTTTAATGAGGAGAATATAGTCTGAAAGCATTTAAAGAACTGTGTGTATGGTCACAAATACAACAGGCACACACCCATAAGCATGCCTGTATTGAGGAGCATGCTGTCATCTTCCCAGTGAGAAGGACTCTCATGCCCTTATGTAGAAGCTGGGAATTTGTTCCATCATATTGAGAAATTACTCAAACCAAAACTTCAGCCATCTGTGCAACCAGAAACATAATCAATCCTAGCCAGTAAATCATAGCACCTTGATGTTTTGAGGAACACAGACTCTTCAGAATGTTAAAACACTATTGAATATTTACAGTGGGACAGGATTTATAAGGTTGCTCATGATTAATCTCTTTCTATTTAAATAGCTGATAAACTGCAGTGTGTGGAGTTCTGATGTCTGTGGAGTAAGAGTAGCTATGTTTTAAACAGATTCCTACACTTTTTGCAGTTGGAGCTTTTATATCTGAGCTATAACCCACCCAGGAGCAGGAATATAAACTGTTGTTTCACAGATCAGATATGATGGATACCTGTACTCATACCTGCTTTCTTTTATTTTTGATCATGTTGCAGACCACCTGTTTGAGTGATTTTTTTCTGAGCTACAGCTAAGTATTTTTCACAGCAGATTTTTCTCACTTTCATCCAATTCTTCATTTTCCACCTGTCAAATAACTTCTTAGATAAATAGGCGTGATTTTTTTTTTCCTAGCTTTCCTGCTAATCTCTGTTAAGTAACAATAAAATGCAGCAGTTACAAAAACCAGACATTGATAAGTGTGCAGCATCCCAGATCAGAAAGAGTGAATTCTTTTTGCTGGCTGCAAAACACAAGTACAAAACCCTCCATGTTCTCTCCATTATTCTGACTTCTAAATCCCACATAAAAGTAAAGGAATCGCTTGGCCCATCCCAGGACTGCTCACTCTAGCATCATCTTTCTGTGATGCTGCAAATGCAGGGCATTCACTCTTCCTACATGCAAGGCTAAGAGACATTAAAGGGCATACCCCATGAATTCCTCAGCTGTGTGTCTTCACCTGTAGATATGTCATCTTGATGATGTTCACTGCCAGGACAAGTTAGAGCACTTTTACCCTGCTTCAAAAGAAGAAGAAACCACTCCTTACCTCTGAAGAAAACCATTTCAGGACAGGTAGCGTAAAATTTCTATTGGAAGAATCAAACTGTGGTCCTCCACAGAAGAGTTAACCTGAACCCAGGCACGCCGTACCAATGATAATTTACTGGTTTGGCTTTTGGTGGACAAAAGGAAATATCATTACAGGGCCATCTTCTGTTAGAAAAGGCTCAGATGGTTTACAGGCCCTGCAATGAGAGCTTTGGGAAGTGTGCATGCCAAACTGGAGCACAGCACTCTTGATAAGCTCAGTGTCTGGTCAGCAGCAGCTTGCCTTGGATGTATTGGTGCACTTAATTCAGCCTATTGTGTGAAACGGGCAATGCAGTGTGATAGTCTCTTTCAACAGGTGAAGGACTGAAAACTCAGCAGATTTAACTCCTTCAGCCATACATGTAGGGTTTCCTGCTGTGCAGTTGCTGACAGATGTGCTGACAAACAGATCTTCGTATGAAGGGCTTGCCTCCTTCATAAAATTCTACTTGCCAGAGTAGAATTTTAAATTTCTTCTCCAGTACTATGCAAAATTGTCTTTCTCAGCTGAATCAGTCTTACAGAAAAGTTAGAAAGCTTCATGAGACAAATTCCTAAATGAGTAAGAAAAGAAAGAGCAAAGCTACACTCTGGGACTGGGGAATTGAGGAAAAACACAATTGTTGAAGGCTGTTTAAGAGGATGGCTAAGTTCCAGAAAGGAAAGACAAACATGACAATATTTTGGTGTCTTATGGTTTTGGTATAGTAACTTAAATTTAAACTGCAATAGTACTACACTGTAAGAAGGGTGCTTGGCTTTCTTGTGCTCCTTGGAAATCTCAAACTGCTCAAAGCAGATTTGAGCAAAGAATGAGTGATGTGAGGCTGCTCAGCTCAGTCCTCTGCTCTTGCAGGAAGCCACACTCTGTGGTCCCCTTTAGAAACACATTTGGTTCTGTCTTGAAGATACTGAAAATCTTGCTACTGTTCCATGTACTGGGACTCACATCTCTGGACACTGGTGACTAGAAACCTTCTTCTACTTCCCAGTGTGGTCACATCCATGGCTCCCTCTGCCTGTTTTTTCTACTGCGAGGATTTTCTGATAACTTCAGTAGTTCTCCTTCAGCTTTGTGCATTTATTCTGAGTGCTTGTATTTCCTTAAAGCTTGTATTGAGCTAGACTAGCAGGCCTAGGTCTTTTAATCTTTCTTTCATGACATTTCTTCTGTTCTCATGGTTGTGTGGATTTTTGCATTCCCAATTTTATGTCTCATGAATGTGAATTGTAAGAATACAGTGTACAGTGTTCCTGCGGGCATGCTATCCACACCTTCATATAAATGCTGTCATTGTTCTGCTGCAGATAGTCTAATGCTAGCTCCAACCACACTGTATGTGACTAATCTGGACACGAGTCTACCCCCTCTTATTTTTCAGTTGATTCCAACTCATAACAGATATTAATTAAGTATTAATTATTAGTTCATAAAATGTATGTTTTTTCACTTGTTTTTCTATGTCTTCAATCTGAAAGCGCATCAAGGTCTTATTTCCTGCTGTCTTCAATGTCAGCTGTGTTAGGTAATGGCTAATTTTCATGCATTCATTCTTGGTCCTCCTTAATTTATTGGTAAATAATAAGAGATCAGTCCCTGAGGAATTCCCCTTGACTAACTAGTTCTCCTGAAGGGAAGCTGTGCTTTCCTCCTGCAACCAGCACAACTCAAAGCAGCTGAACTCAGTTTGCAAGAGGACTGGGGAGCTGGGGCAAGAGTAGGAACTAGCCTGATGTGGGTCTGCCCTGGGAGGTTTGTGTGTGATGAGCTGGAGGTGGGGGAGGCTGTCCAGAGCTTCTCTCAGAGCAGCCAGAGAAGTGCAAGGGTGCAGAGCCAGCATCTCCATAGCAAGTTCCTCCTGTCAAGTAAAGCTCTTTCAACAGCTCTAAATCCCTTGGTCACAGGGGTATTGGCCATCTCACAGGGGAGATTGTTCCTTGTGCTGGGGACTGCAGGAACTCCAGGAGCACTGCTGGAGGACATACACCTCACACTACAGGAATGTCTGGCATTTTTATAAGTTTCCACAGAGGCAGGTAATCAGAACATATGCTGCTTTCTACTGTTTGAGACCAAACATTGCTGCACTGTTCTTTCACACAAGAACCAAACACAACAGGGGGCAAATATGCAGGTTTGCCCTATTCCCATTTTCCGAGAACAGAATAGTGCCAAAATAAACAAATGGTGAGCAGGTAGCAAGAATTAAATATTTTTTTTAAATAATTTGTGTGTTTTAAAGTATCAGTGATAAAGTTTTCATGTGCATATAGGCTCATGCTCCCTTCCTATTTTCTTCTGTTTTTTCTAACAGTTGTCCTTGAGGGAAGCTACTACTATTACATATGCATGAATAATTTTTTACTCTGCCTAAAGAATTTTTATCTTTGTTAAAAACAAAAGAAGATGAGCATATCATACATCAAAATGAGGTCTCTCTGATTCATATATTATTTAATCCCACATTTAATCCCTCAAACCTGTTAGAGTTTGCCGTTAACCAAAGTTGTCCCATTTACAGTCCAGGACAAAATTGTTTGAAATACAATCCTAAACTTCATCCCAGACTGCCGGAAAACATCCATCCTCATCTGAAGAGGATTAAATTCAAGCTCTCCAAAGCCCCGTCTATCCATCAGCAACCCTAAAAAGCCTATCACTACAGTGTCTAGACACTGAGATAACCCTCCTGATGGAAGCAGATGGTAAAGACCTCCACATCATGGATTTCCACGAAACATATAATGACACAAGGTTAAATTAACAGTCTCTTGGCACACATTTTTGTAGGAGAAAGACACTACCATATTTAGATACACAAAACAGGAGAAAGTAAATAGTGATTTTTTAAATTCACTTAGGCTTAAAATTCATGAACCTGAGCCTGAATTTTAGCCATAAATGAAGACCAGAAAAAGGAAAAAAAAAGATGAAGAAAAAAGCTATGGCAGGGGTTCCACAGCAAATACCTCTCAGGAAATGAAATCAAGGAATACAAACAATCAAAAATGGATTAATAATCTTTGAAATAAACATTATGAGAAAGTTTTTATTCTGGTGAAATAAGATTTCCTCAACAGCGGATGTAAGAAAATTAAGATACTCATTAAAGATTTAGTAAGAATAAGCTCTTCATGAGCCAATATGTGCACATGGAATGATTAATAGACCTAAATCTTAAATATTCTGAAACTGCCTACTCAGTCAAGATCCTGTTGACTCAGTCTGACAGAGCAAAGCTCTTGGGACTTTCATGTCCCCAGGTGAGCACAGTGCTCCAATCAGAATCCTCTCTAAATAAAGAAAGATCAGCAAAAAAAATTTATTTTACTTTTTCATGTTCTCAAACCACCCCTTTTCCCACTGATCCTGGGTACCTGGTTGGCTTAATCCTCACCAACTTGAATGTACCATTTCTCAATGGGATGCCCAAAGTAGCTTTGAATACAAAAAGTATCTGTGCAGTTGTACTGTGAGCGGGGTAGAGTCTTCTAGAATGAGGAAAACTGCATCTGATGCATCTGATGCCCTTCAGACCCTCCTAAGACTTCATTTTAAAGTAGGAGAGATCCAGGTCAAAATGAAGAAGAGTGGAGAAGAGCTTCTAGAGAATGGGCTGCACTAAAGTGAGAAAGCCTGAAGGAAAAAGTGTGATATTTTTCTAGCCTTGCAAAATAAAGGTACAGAGAGTGATGAGACTGCTTACTTAAATGTCTTAGGAGATGAGATTGCTACTAAATTTAAAATTAGCGACGATATTGACAATGATAACAAATAGAATGCTATTGTGGATGCATGTAGCCTCGAGAAGGCTACCATATTAAAAAAATCCTTATAGTTATCAGAGAGCGTGTGGGTGTTGGAACAGATTTCTACAAGGAATAAAATGACCTGGAAGACCCAGACTAGCTTTATTTATTGATGAGAGACTTGCTGCTATTGTGCCAACATTGTTAACTGGCATATCCCACTGAAATAATTATTGTAATTTATTTTAAATTCATCTAAAAGTCAATTGTGGAGTGCAATATATAAATTAAATAAAAAGAATTTCCCTGGAGATCCTCCCTTTGAACAACAGGGTATATAAAAAGTGAGTGTCAGGCATTATTAATTTGATGTAATATATTTTCAGGATACTTTGCTACATAACAGAAAAAGATGCTTTTGCTGCAGGTGGTATCTCTGAGGTTAAAAGAGCCTCCTTGTCTAATAGCAGAGCATCAGCCTGTTGGCAGAGTGACTTCAGAGATACAGACCCACAAAACAATTGCTCTCACCCCTTTTTCCTGTCTAGACTGACCTCCCCTACCCCTTCCTCTCAGCCAGCACAATGCAGCTACATTTTCTTTCTTTTCTCACCAATGTAAACACATGCTTGACTCCTCCAAGATTAAAGACAGTCTCATACCTTACGCCAGCCAGCCATGAAATGTTTGTGGGACAAAATCTGATGGCTCAAATTCTTCCTTTGAGTGATATTTACATAGAAATTAGTCAGAGGTTTACCTGATCTCAGAGCCATGGTGCATTAAGCACTGTATGAACAACACACAACCTCACTCCAGTGAGTATAAAAGCTGAAAAAAATCCCAGATAGACCAAATGAGTAAAATAAAACAAAGAGAAGAAATTATTTACTCAAGCCATGTGCTAAGTGAAAAAATATCTGCAAAAGGAAGCAAGGAAAAGAACTCCTATATCTCAGCTTTATGTTCTATGAAATAAATAATACTACTTTGGATGTGCAATGACCTGTGGACTGTGAATAAACAATCTATAGCTACATGCATAGACTTCTCAACAGCCTATATATACTGGGACTGAAATAGTTTATTTCCCTTGCTAGCCAAACAAATACCAATAATTAATGCATTTACTTTAATTTTCACATTAGATTTTTAGAAAGCTGAAGTTCAACAAATGAAGTCCATTAATGTAAAAGATTAGTTTAAAAGCCTCTTTTAAATGATGCTGTCTTAGCACTCTTATAGTTTGCAAATTGCATCACAAGCACCATTACAAAAAAAAAAAAAAAAGTAACAAAATATTTATTTTTCTTTATAAAATAGACTGTAAAAGGTGAAAAGACAGTCAGTGATTTTGAAGCTTTAAGATAAATTTAGGTAATAAAATGAAGGTACCACAGTGTCCATAAAAGTGAATGCATTGGTACAAGAGTCCCTATCTCTTAGTTTGTGAAATAACTAAAATGTCTATTACTAGCACAGAAGTAGTATGGAAATAGAGCTGGCTTAGGCCAAATGAGATACAGTACCAATGGGAAAAAAAACCCCCTCCATGTTATATCTGGTGTCACATTCAGAAAATTCCAAATCAAAATAAACCTAAAAAAGACTTCATGAGACACTTGTGGAATGACTGAAAGTGTTTTCTGGATTCCTATGGGCCAGTTGTGTCTGGGCAAGAGACAACTTTTTTCTGTGTTGAGGATCTGGGTAGTTACATCTTCTGCAATCTTACTGTCACATGGATTTAGCCCTTTTGATGCAATAAAAATAGCAAATTTTTTCCTTTGTGTGGTTCTTGAGGAAGATATTTCATGATCTTGAAGGATGAAATAATGTGAGTAGAGAGGAATCCAACAGCATCAATGTGCACTAATGTGTGGCAGTTCCTGAAAAGGACAACAAGAGTCAGATACATTTTTTTCTCTCAGAGGTAAAAAAGACGGTTACAAAGATCTGGGGATAGCAGAAGAAAGGGCAAGATAATGAAGGGAACACCCCTTCAAAGCATGCTAAACAGAAATGTGCTATTTCTAAAGAGACATGTGGAAGGGAGGAGAGGAAGCAGCAGCGAGGTGGCTCACAAATCAACAAAGGACAGACTTCTAAAATTTATTGCTTTACTTAATGGCAGACACTCGCCAGTCACGGATTGGAAATGGCAGTAAGTCACTGGAAACCATCAGGAAACCATCTCTCCATCTGTGTAGTTAACACCGGTATGTAAGGACGCAGGTACGTGACAGGAGCTTAATGGGTGGGACCAGCACCAGCTGGGGGCTGGAACAAAGAAAGACCTTATCATCTCTGGGGCTACTGAGACCAAGCTTCTGTAATTGCTGCAGAAATAGTCAAGTTCAGCATGTTCCTCACAGATGACTGTGACAGATACCCAGGGAGAAAGGATGTACAAACACATGGTTTTGTGTTAAGGGAGACCTGAGACACCATGAGTGAGGAATACCATATGCAAGAGGGCACACTGCAGTGATATTCTATCCTCCCCCTTTTCAAGGGAGCTGATGACACTGCATAAAATGGGCTGCAGCTTTCCCTCCTTTGTTCCCCTCCAGTCAACCTCCAACCAAATAATTTTTTCACAATATTATGTTTACATGATGCTTTCCTTAAGCAAGTTGCCCCAGTAGCTGCAGAAGAGCTTGCTTGCTCACACTTTCCTTCAGAGGTTGTGGCCTTGTCGTGTTTGATAGCAACATCTGGCTCTGGGTCAGATGCTGGAAGCTGAACATTAGGGAGAATGTTGCGTGAAAGTGGTGGGAAGAAAGTGACCATGTCACCATTGGCCTGATAGAAGGAAAACCCCCTGTCTATATCCACAGCAAACCAAATTTTACTTTAGGTAGGAAGGAGGAGAGGAGACTGTGAGACCTTGAGCAAGCTGTGCTGACTGCCTTAGCACAAAGTGTTAGCTCTGCTATCATCTTTAGAAACATTCTTCATGGAAGATATCATGAGATTCACATCTCTACTTCTCTGCTGGTGACGTACTAAGAAGATGGCAATATCAGAAAGGGCTGAAATGGAAATGTGCTTTCCTAGCATATTGTTGGAAAGGAGGGTGAGTAAGAAGTGGGGTGGGTGGTGGTGGAGAAAGGGAAGAGAAATCTTGTAAATGCTCTCTCAAAACTGTAAAATTTGTATGTAATGTGATCCTTTCTGAAGATTTTGCTAATATCTAAAGAGAGGGATAATCTTCAGCTCAGCATAAAATGTTTGAGGGGATTAGCTATCCTTCTCGGTCAGACAGATAGCAATAATTCACCCTTCACAAGTCTCCCAGTAGCTAGTCTTTAATAACTTCAGTAAGGTTAATAATTATCCTATAAAATTACCTGGCACTTGAACTGGCAACCGGTTTTACTGCCTGGAGGTGACTGTTAAACAATCTGTGTCTATTGGCAAGCAGCACTGCACTACACCCTTGCAAACCCCTTCCCCCATGATGGGTCTGTGAAATTGCATGGCACATTCGACACGCTGATTCAGTTACTTTTTGTACCCTGCCTGTGTTCATCACCTCAGATACCAGAAGATCTATGAAGTGTGTCCTTGCAGGCAACATCCACTCCAGCCTGGCACCATAAGCAGAAATAGGTCATTGGTACCTGTGACTTTGCCAAAGGCAGATGATGTCAAATGCCATAAACCTGGGCTTTAAATCACAGCCATAAGGAAGACATCTATCACTGCTGCTTCAGGTATCTCTGCACTATGCCCTGGTTCAAAACTTGCTTTTGACATGTTGCAGCTGTGAGCATATGGTGTGTGTTGTTCAATCTTGATCACGTTGTCTCAGAAGCCAATGGCAGGAACATGGGATGCGCAAGAGGCAGATAAGATAGAGAGTTAGAGAGTTAGAGAGCTAGAGAGTTGTTTTATTTGAGAGGTGTGGATGTATTCCAAAAGAGACAATAATTATTTGTGGTGGTGTGACTGACATTGGTTTGCTTTATTAGCTGGGAAGACCATGATTTGATTTTGAATAAATTGGCCAATAACTGTTGCTCAAGCAGCTGTGAAATTCCCCACCCCTCCAGTGGCAAAACCATGAATGCTGATAGCTCACACATTCCATAGGCTGAAATCTGAGCATGTTGATTTCTGATCTGCACTCTGGGATGGTTATTTCAGTTCACCACAGGCTCTTTCCACATTTGGCTTAACTCTGCAACATGAGATCTCTCAGCATCAGGGAATGCTTGGGGCTGACCTTGCAAAATAGGAATGAATTTGATAAGCCATCTCAGTTTTGGTGTTTGTGGCTTCCTTGCCACATTCAAGATTTAGGGTCTACACTTCAATGAATTTGAAAGAGCAGAAAAGAAGAGAGAATAGTTCCAGTGAACCTCCTCATAATTTCTGAGCACCCAGTGGGAAAAACACGCCTGCAGGGAATATTATCTGATAGTAGTACAGACCCTTGTAAATTGTGACAAGAGGAAAGAATGAACTAGTTCTCAGAATATTTGTTATATTTTATTGGTTTTCCTGTAGATTTACAAAAGACCTATTTTATAAGTTTGTTTTCAAACTTGCAGGGAAATATATGTTGACATATGGTGAAAACATGTGGCTTCATCCCTATGCTCATGTAAACACAGGTCCAGGATTATAGACAAGGGATAAACTATACCCTTCAGGTGTTGGCTGACTGGTGTTAAGATATTCCTCTGGGAAGACTTAAATATGAACAAGGCTCAAAACACATTTCAATCTGGAGCTGCATATCAAAAGACAGTGATTTGAGGGACGTTGAATTCAAACATTTTATTTTGATTTAGTCTTAATTTTTAATATCAGGCAATAAAAAGGACCCTGTCACCATGTCTTGGTGACATAAGTAAGTAGGAATTAAATATTAGTCTACAAATTTGGCTAGCCTACAAACTCTCTACAGGATTTCAAAGCTCAAGAATCCTAAAATTCAACTGGTACAACTAAACAGTTTAGTATTTCCACTGTAACTCTTTACATATGTGAGGACAAGCTCCTAGTTCAAGATTGGCCAAACCTGAGTTAGCAAAATAGTATATACTTGCCTCTGTGTGTGGAGACAGTTCTTGTTGAGAAAATTTGCATCTGAAATTATTTTCCTTTCTTTTATTCATTTAAATTGAAGACTTTTTTGTGTCAGCTGAAAATGCCTTTTAGTGTTTCTCCTGACTACTACATTCTTGGTAGGAACATCTTTAACTCACAAAAAGGGTTTTTCTTTTTGTGCAGAAGTGCTTGAGGGAGAGTTTCAATGGTAAATTTGCAGTATAAATGTGTATGGACACCAGCAGCCTGAAAGGGATATACTTCAGTAGTCTGTAGGATTATGGGAACATACAGGTTGGCCACTCTTTCTGGCTTTCCAGGTAGTTGTGTGATCAAAAGAAAGCCCAAACTGTGTTCCTCCATTGAGTTGTAACAGATGAAGAAGGATGTAAAAACAAGCAACCGGGAAATTAATTACAAAACCTCCAGTTTGAAAAGACTCTTCCCTGAGTTCTTTCTGGGTCTTCATCAGAAACCTGAGAATTTACCAGTTTTGAACCCTCCAAGACCTAAATATTATTCTGGCCTTATAGAAGAAAGGATAGTGCAAACCAAGCCTCAAGGAAGTTCTACAATTTGACTTTGTACCCTCATAGAATAGGTCAAGGCAGAAGTTGTAATCCCTGATATTTCTTTGCGAGGGAACAAACCAACAGGGAATTTGGCCCCGAAGCTGAAAGCACACCCAATGCATTGAGCAATCTTTAAAAAATGTATTGCTTGTTGCCCCTCACTACTTAATTAAAAGGAATGTCAGGCATTTCTGAAAAGACAGTGGGTGAGTTGTCAAATGTAACAAAGAGAGAAAATAATTTCCAAAAGAAAGGAAGTCTATGTAAATTCTATTACCCATCCTCTTCTATACTAAACCACAGCTATGATAATTTTAAATGATTTTTCTATGGCATTTTAAAATGAAATGTGATTCTCTTGTTCATTCTCTGGCAATATGCCCTGAAATATTCCATTAAGTGTTTTCAATTACATGCCAGTCCCAATAGGATCTCTGTAAGAGGTTTAAAAATGATATCTTATCTAGTACATTATCTAATGTAGTTTGAATTCTATCAATGTTGCAATAAATAAAAATAAATTAAGTAACACAAAAAGGGTCTTGTAGCTTTGAATCAATAGACTGGGTAGAAGCTGAGGAGATACACATATGTTCTCTTCTCCTTAAATAAAGGTTTCAAAACTTGGCACCAGAGCAAGTTTTTTATCTCATTTTATCTCATTTCCACCACCTTGTATCGAAGTCTGTTTCAGGAATAAAAACAAAATGAAACTTAAACTACATTATTATTATTTCTGAAAGCATAGATGAGTATATTTTTTAAACATATGGAGGTACATTATCTTCATTATGACACAAATTACTGAGCTGGTAGTGGCTGCTGAGACCTGCAACTAAGAGCATGCTTGAGTGCTTGGCCTTTCCTTGCAGCACCAGAGTAGAAGGTTGCGCACACACGTGTGTGCCAGTGTGTGCACGTGCCAATGTGCTGGCCACTGGTGAGCTACTAAGGCGAGCTTCTCATTTTGCTTGTTCCAGATAACTCATTGAACAAGTTTATCCCATTCCTGTAAACACTCAAGCAGGTACTTCATCTTACTGATACAAAGTCTCATATTTCAGCAAAGGAAACCTCTGTATCAACATAAACTGCTTTTTCTTATTACAAACTGCTCATGATAACCATGGTGTTTAGCTTGACCAGATGTTTGGTTCCACTGATGTCTGGAATGGAGGTGTGGAACAGCTCATACAATGTCAAGAGGCATTACTTCTGTTCTCATACTTGATGGCTTGAACATTAAGCACCAGTAGTCATGTCCCTTAGGATTCTTATTTTTAAATTCCCATAGTACTCTTGATTAGGAATGGTGAGAGCAAACAAGCCAATTCATTTTGAAATGGGACTTAATTTCTTGTAAATATAATTGTGTGATGTGGTGACGCTAGGTACATTGACTATACAGTCATTTCCTGGACCCATGACTTCCATTTGTATCAGGATCTTAGGATCAATTTCCTCTCCTCTGTCTTTCTCATGGACTCACTGTGATCCTTCAAAGTCCATGCTCATAACCCTCTGTCCTGGAAGCCCCTTAGCCTTCACACTGAGAAGCTATGAAAAATCATCATTGTTTTCATAATTGATGACAGGCTGGCTGTTGGGAAATGGAGGTAAAGAAAGGAGAACTCCATCACTGTCCAATTTGCTTTGTTGCAAGCTTCTTAGCTTTGTGTCATATTTTAACAAAGATTTATAACACGCTGACTGGCTAAGGCCCCAGGGTTGCTGGAAGGGTGGGAGGAGGGAACAAAAGCTGCTAATAAAAATGTAACATTACATTATGCTAATTAGCATGAAATGTGGAGATTTTTATAAATTGCTTATCTGTTTTAATTATTCTTCAGACATCTGTAATATTAATGCACAGATAAAGAACAGTTAATTGGAAAATAAATGAGAGATCTAAATGTATTTTTCCACTCTGTGTATATAAAGGGGAGCCTGGATATTAAATCTTGAACTTGAAAATTCTTTTTGTTATATTGCAGAAATGTACAAATTAATCAAATGTTTAGTATATAAAACAAGCCTTGACAAATCCCAATTTTGATGGATTAACCAGTGAAAGAGTCCTAATACTGAGGAGCCAGAACAGTTTGTTTCAATTTTTTTAAACAATTTGTTTGTCATCACCATCACCAGCAAAATCTATATCTAAGTAAGTTTTTCCTATGTGACATTTCCTTTATTTTTTTATACTTGCAGAGATATGATTCTGCCATACAGACAGCAGCAAATGTCAAGCATGAACAAAATGACTGTAGGATGACAGTGATTTCCCATTAAGTTTTTCTGGAAGCTACTACAAAGCCAAACTATAGGTGTGTCCCCACTGTTTGCATATATTAATATTATGTGCATACATGCATACCTCACTTTAAGGAATAAATACAAAAACAATTAACCTTGTGGCCAACCAAAGAGATAAAATTGAAAAGATATGAGGAGAAGAAAACCTGAGAAATGTAGAAGATAGAGAGATAAACATCTTTAAATCAAAAGTAGGACTTAGAGTTTCTGCTCTGCTGCAGTTTCATGTTTATTAAAAGGTTTTATCCTGGAATCATCAAGACTGAGGCCACTAGCTGTTCATTTCTCCTCCATTTATCTTATTGATTTCCAAGTTATGGGTATTATAAAATCCAGTCATGCAAACCCCCCTCCAAAGTGTTTTGCAGACTCCATGAAAAATATATTCAGCAAACAACACAGAGTTCACTCTTCCTTCTTTCTTACTTCTGACCCCCTCTCCCTCTCTCTTTTATTTTTTGCACTATAATGAGCCTACAGCTAATGTTAATCATGCAATACCCCTCTCACATAAATGTGATTTGTGATTATTTCTATTTTTTTTAATTTATTTGGTTTGATTGGTTTTTTTTTTTTTTTTTTGGGGGGGGGGGGGGTTGTTTTCTTTTTCCTGGTCAGGATTGGAAGGGTAATATAGAGAAAATCCTCAGAAAAGCAGAGGGATTAACACCTAGATTAAGATATATGCAGGCATATGTGGAGCCAACTGAGTGCAGGACACATAATTGCCAATCACTCAGCTGCGAGTTCTGCTTTTGGACTGCCACATTCCTAAATTTCATTTGAGAAAATCATTATCTTTCATGGATCATTTTCAAGAAGCAGCCCAGTCACTGGTCTTAAACAACCAGTTATACATACTGTATATGTATAGATACTGTATTTTGAACTAGTATTTTGACAATGGATAATGTTATAATGTGTTTCTCCTGTGTTTCCCTAATTATGTGCCAGCTGTAACATGAACAGCTGCCTTCAGTGAGACTAAGGTAGATTGCCTTCAACATGCCCTGTTTATATGAGGCCCAATACACCAATACAGATACTCCTGACACCAGTATGAAGTTACAATTGTTCCATCCCTTCACAACTTGCTAGGTAGAGACACATGAGAGTACCAGCCAGGGCAGAGTGAGTTGGATGACTTCACAGTGGGATCATGCCTGGCTTTGGTGGAGACAGAGTAACTTGTTTGGTCTTTTGAGGTGGAACAGGACCATGTGGAGAAGAATGAGCTTGGGAAAGACTGACTCCTTTACTGCAAAATCAGGAGCTGCCAGATGACAAACATGATCTCTGGTGCTTGAGCTTAGAATTTATAGCATGGTGCCAATTTTATGTAGCAGATATTTTGGATTTTATTGGTCAAGTACCAAGTTCTGGTTATTTTTATTATAATTTTCTTTTTTGCTTGATACAGTCACTTATGTTGTAAACTAATCTGAGAGATGGGTTGAATGAGAGGTGATGACCATGCCTTTAATTTCAAAATAATGAAAGATTTATGATGGATACTAAAGTAGAATAATAAGACCAAATTTACAGGTTTTATGTAGTGGGCTTTCTTATTTCTACTACACCTATTAAATCATAATGGATGTGTTTTATACATGTTGATTGTGTAGCAACTTTTTTCCTGTAACAAATTGCAAACTCCTTACAGGGATGATTCCTCCAAAATGAAATCTGGTAAAAAGAGTTACTAGTATTAAAACACATTTACCTTCAAACTAAAACTACATTTACCTAAACATACTAAAACTACATTTACCTTCATTTTCCAGTGTTGTATGAAACGGGCCACTTTACATTCCAGGTAAGTATAGTAAATCTCCACATTTTATAGGGGACTTAGAAGTTATATGAAGGAGTGAGCATACGTCCTTCCAGTTTTCTGCTACCTGTCTGCTTAGATACCTCCTGAGCATGAGATGCAAATACAACTGGAGCCCCATGACAGAAATGTAGTTTGATTAATGGCAAGGGTCTGCTTCAGACACTTGAGAACTTACTTATTTGGTAAGGTCCCTGTCTGTAGGTGAAAAGACGTGATGTGAGACCTTCTGTTTGAACTTCTCTTCTGCACTGAGTTTTGCATAGGAAGAAACCAGACCAATAAAAATCCCATGTGCATGGGATGTGCATGGGCTGTGGATGGAGCCAGAACATGGAGGCAATCTGGCTTCTCCCAGTCCCCTTGACACTAGGGCTTGGAAAGTGGGCAGTGATCAAGGCAGCAGGGTAGAAGGAGAACCCCTCATCCGTGGTAGATTTGTATGCTGAACACATCCTTAGGCACCATTTTTCTGACAAATGAATGTGGTTTAATAGACAGTGCAAAATGGAAGATGCTGTATGTACAGACCTATGCAATAGGAGAGACACATTTTAAATATTGCTAAATTTCTATCCAAAGCATCTGAGCAAGAAAACAAAATTAAGATTGCAATTTAATGAAATAAAATTACCTAGCTAGATATTTGAATAAAAAATGCAAATAAGTGGGAGATTTGAGCACCGGCTTATGAAAGTCTATTCTTCCTTTTTCCATGTGCCTCCTTTTGGTTTGCCTGTCTGCTTTTTTGCAGGGTTAGCCTAATTATTTTTATCCCCTAGTGTAAAATATTGTAAATGCACACAGAGGATGCAGCACAAGCCACGTGTGTATGTTTGCTTGCGCATAGAAATGTGCATGAATCCACTCATGTATACATATGTATGAATGCTTTATTTTTGTGTTTATGTGGATACATACACACATGCACTCAGTATATCCAATATCTTAAGCCACTCAAGATTTAATTTAAGCACACATATTTTCCAGAATGATTCTTTCAGCTATCAGCCACAGCAGTAAGCCTTCTTCTCCCTGCGCTGTTCTGATAAAGCTGCCCTGCCATCACTGACATGAAATCTCAGCAAGCTGATGGGCAGATCTGGTTTCAGATATGCATTTCGATGAGCCTTCAATACAAATCCAATCTGGGTTGCAAGCTAGCTGATGCATGGCTGGCCTTCTGTTCCTTATTTAACAGAACCATATTTTCCTCATTCCATATACTGAATTCTGTTTAAGGATCTCTGTTCAGACTAAATTTGAAAACAAAATATACTTCAGCTGATATGAGGAATCTGTACACAAGAGCAAGTGGAAAGCGAGAGCGGCACACATTTTCGGCCATAATTTAGTACACAGATGGTAACGATAGGAGGTGTTGGTTGCAAGAAATTAGTTGTTCAGGAAGATTCGCTCAGCTGAATTTTGATTTTCTTTCCAGCAGACCTCCTCACTTGGTATTGTTTATGCAAATATACCCTCTTTTCAAAAAGCGTCTGGCTTCAGAAAAGGCCTGGCAGTGGAGCACAAAAGCGAAGTTGTGCAGCAGCTACCAGACCTGAAAAGACAGGCTGAATGGAGCAATGGATGCAATATGCAGTCGGCCAGACAAACAGAAGAACCATTCTTTTCTGGGTACCAGTGGTGTGTGGAGAAGGCAGCCTATCCCAGAGGGAGGAAGAAAAGGCCTTGAGATGGGGGTAACTGCCCTGATCCTATAGAAAAAAATAAAAGGCTAAAGGGACCAGAGCCAAGTATTGTAGATGCAACTACAGTTAAGACTTTAAACTGCTTTAACCCACTTTTAGGACCTCTTGTGGCACTGCTAACTTTGCCAAGACAAATTAATTGGAAATTTATGTTGCTTGTAGGTAGGAAACATGACAATGAAAAGAGTAGAACAAATTTTTGCAATACAGTAACTTTCCAACCCCTATGAAAGAATGAAGGCATTTTCTTTTTGCTGTTAGATTTAGCAGATAAGTGCACTGGAAATTATTTTTCTAACAGCAAAATTTTAGCTGAGATGAATTCTCTGTACAGCACTGCAAATACATGCTGTCACATATAGGCAGAGAGAGCAAGGGAGCACTAGTAAAAGGATGTTGCATTGCACAATATGCACATAATAGGAAATACTGGTTTCTTAATGCAATATAAACATACATATGCACTTCTCATCCATGTTTTATTTCTTCTTGGAATGTAAAAGCTTGCTATAACCCAACCATTGTACAGTGAAAAACCATTTAGTTATATATGACTACCTCCTTATTCGATAAAAACTCTATTGTCAGTGTCAACTGTGTTTGTAAATCTTGAATATTTGAGATAATGCTTTAGAACACATACCTTCCACCAAGATTTTAAGCAAAAAGATATTTGTTTTCTAATAGATTCACATTTTTTATAATTTTTTCAAGTGCTGCATATAAGTCCAGCAGGTATGTTTAGCACACAAAACACATACAACCTCAGAAACTTCCAATGTCATGTTGTGTGCCAACTGCAAATTCATCTGCAGATGCACTTACCTATTTTGTTTGGTGTTTTCAAAGGTTTTCATATGTTATGAAGCAGCCATCAGCTCTGTTAAGTGAAGTTTTTGTTTCAGGTTATTTGCATACTTAATATACGAATAATGTATTTTTAATTTCAGTATTTTTGGATGCTTGTCTTTTAAATAAAAGTGTGAGTGTAGAATAGTTGTTTTAAAGGCCAGAGATAGCATGAAAAGCACAGAGAAAGCATCTTGAATTGCAGCTTTGCAAAATCTGGTCATTAATTCAACCTTATATCTTATTCTTTTTATGCCAGCAAATCTGAAAACAGAGTACAAGAGAGAACAGCATCATCTGCATTTCAGTGGCCTGCCTTCCATATGAAGCTATCTTCTTATCACTCCTTTTTGTCCCCCTACAAGAAGTGTAGCAGAGACAAGGCTTTTTTTGGAGGGTTTTGGTGTTAAAGTGAGGGGTTATTTGCCATCTGCCATCACCTTGTAGTTTGCATATCAATAAAAAAATTAATAAACTAATTTCAAGCATATATGATACAGTTAATGTGGTAGGTCCATTGTTAGGAGAGAAATAGTATATTCTTATCAGTGGTTTTAAACAGCTATTCATCATTTCTAAAGGGCAATTATTTGGAATCTATTAAGCTAGAATTCATAATACCCCTGCATACTGAATTTTAAATAGAAATCTGTATTTAGATGAAGGAATACATTAGTATAAGTCATTGCAACACTGCAAATCCGTGACTTGTTCGTTTTTCACTTATTCTTTTTAAATTTTCTTTTTCAGAGAGTATGAAGTATCAATGATCTGAAATTTAAAGAAAACTCCCCAGTGTGTCCTTTTATGGGAAAGTTTGGATAACACCACGTTTAACCCTATATTCACTTTGTCTCAGATGTTGCAAATTACTGCCAAGAAAATAAACTATCCGGGGAAAAATATCTCAGTGAGCATACAGAAGATAAAAAGCTAGCTAGCTAGCCAGACAGATAGATGGGTGCATCTGGATCTAGATGATGGGCAGCTAGGATAAAGGACTTGGTTTCAAATGTTTCCTTGAGATAGGAAGAAAACCCATCAAAGGGCAGGGGCAGGGAACAGATATTTCTAGTTATTTTTTTCTAGTGTGTATCTCATTTTATTGTGCTGGTTATACAAAATTGTTTTTATGAAGCTGATTATCAATGAATAAAAAATAATTCACTAAAAATAGAATAGAAATTGATAAGAGGACTGAAACATAGAGACTGTTTATCATCTCAGTGAATGGTAATGAATATTCTACTAGGATGCCCACAAACAAGTACAGCAAGGCAAAAATCTATATCCCAGTAGAGATAAATAGATAAGCTAAAAATCACCATCTCATACTGCACATATTTTTACAGTACATCTGGTTTAAAGCATAAGAAAGCACAGCCTATGGGTTACTTACATCTGCTTTGGAACTGTGTGAGCACCACTTACTCCAGCAAATACACTGTTAAACATCACAGGGAGCTGTGCAACACACACGTGCACACCTTATGTTGGTGCACTAGCACACGTGAGTGTGCACGCACACATCTTTACACCAAGAAATCCCCTGTCAACAGGCTCAGTCTACTGGATTGGATATATAGTAAACAGTTAACTAATAGCATGTTAACTAATAATTGGATATATAGTAAACAGTTAACTAATAGCACGTCATATCTGCTGCTTTTTAGGATCCTGTGACCAGTCAACACGGAGCTTCAATAAAATGACTACATGGAAGAGAATGTCATGCTTCAGTCTGATGCATTCATATATTTGCAAGGATGATGTTAACATTCTGTTTCTGTAGAAACAGAAAGAAATTACACACAAACAGGGAGGTATTAGAATTTCTGGGCTTCTTGTTGCAACACTGTGGATGGGTGGAGAGGACAAACGATGCATATTTCATGCCATGGGTGGGCTCCATCCTCTGCAGACCTCCCACAAGGAGAGCTCAGCTTCCCCACAGGACCAAGCAACAGTGAGCCCTTGGGACTGTTTTAGTACAGAGGGTGGAATGGGCTGAAACTGAGGAGAACATTTTATTTTCCCCGAGAAAAGCAAGCAGTTAATTTATTACAAACGTGGGGTTTTTTGTTGCCTTGTTAATATAGCTCTTCACTATGGCTTTAGAGAGGGAGACTGTCACTTGGCCTCTGTGGTTTTGGGTTGGGCAGAGGATGCTAGACCCTCTTAAGAATGCAATTTTGTTGCAAAGAACTTTCCTAAACTGATTTTCTGTGCTGTGGTCTGTGTTCCTTTCCACCATAGGAGGCAGAAGGCCACAGATGTATGACTTGTATGTGCAGAACTCTGTTAGCAGTCTTGCCAGAGCATTCATAACCTAGACTTCAGATAAACTAGATCTCACTAGGTCCCACTCCCACAGCTGAGTTTGCGCTAAGTTTGGCCGCCTGCTCCCCTGCTTGTGATGTCATAGTGATGCTTACATGATCACATGATGAAAGACATGACTTGCATACATGAGAAACTGGCATGAATGGGGAAGAAATGGGTCCTAGAAGTATTTTATGAAACATGAACTAGCTGCCACAGTTTTGCAACATTGGAGCTTTTTCAGTTTGATCACTGTAATGGGCAGATGTCTGTTAATAATCATGGCAAACTCAAAATAATCTGACCACACCTAAATTACAACAAAATAAATTTAGGTTAAAATTTATTATGTAACATATGTCCCATACTTAAGAGAAAAAACACAGTAACACTGAGCCTGTGATTCCTTTCTCCTTGTGTGATTCTTCTTCAGGACAGACATGGTTGAGGTGATGTGTGATAACAGGGAAACTCAAGAAGCTTTTTGGATATATGTGTATAATTTAAACCTGATGCAAAATCCCTACTTAGTTTTCATCATGGCTTCTTTGGGCGTCTCCGAACTTGCTGAAAGGAAGTCAATTTTAAATAATGTCGAGTTAATCCAGAACACATTTTTTGGCACAGCAGCAGTTGCAGCAGTTTGAAAAAATGAAACTTTAGTTAAACAGACAGAAAGAGAAAGAAGCTTTAGAGGGGTCTTTGGTCTAACTGACATCTCTAGGAGCCAAACAACAAGATATTGAATAAGATTATTAAATTGTTGTGGGTGGAAAACTACTGAAAGAGCTGCTTGCTCCTGCAAAAGCAGCAAAGTACGTGTTCAACCTGAGAGCACAAGATCCTTGTCTAAATGGAATTATTCATGTGGCCTAAAGTTAGGCCTGTGTACAAGAAGCACTTGCTGAATTTGGTGCAGAGTGCTCATCCCTTTACAAAATCAAACCTGGCATGAGTGACTTGATATCAGGTCATTATCATTAGTAGCTCTCAGTCCCAATTAGGGAAGTTATACAGAGAACAGTTTGGATTGCTAAAGGATTTACGCTCATATTTTAAATGTAAGCTTGAATCACATCCAAAAAGCCATTAATGTTCTCCATTAATTGTCATCTTGTTACGTTTTATACATTAATGACTTTTCTGTCTTGTGCTGTGCTCTGCATATCAGAGAGAATGTCACCACAGGATCATCTTACTCTGTCAGTGATACAAGTTGAGGAATGAATTCTTACTGACTCTAAATTTAGGTATCAGCAGAGGATATGCTGAGCAAGTGAAAACACAGAAGTACAATGGCGTGCCATGGCTTTGTGTATATGCAGTAACAAGCAATCACAGCCTAACAGATACAAGTTAGGTGTTGAATAGACAGAAGTCTTGCACTCACTCATGATTTGCCTGAAGGTCAAGGATTTAAATACATCTGATCTAACACAACAAATGATCACATAGTCAAAAAAATTTGAGTCCCAGAAAAAATTTGAGAAATCTCTCTGTAGCAAAAAGGTGTTTCAGAAGGTAAAAGGGCACATCCACTTGGACTTAAGTGCTAAAGAGCCAAAGGAATGGCTTCCCAGCAGCAGAATAAAATAGGAGTATATTTTCTCCCTTCCCATGCATTTTTATTCCAGCCCCAGCTAAATTTATGTATGCATATATGGGTTTTTTTTCCCCAGAGAAATAAGTCATCTTAGTTTTGACACAGTTGAGAGATATTGGTTTTCTCTGCACTTTACCTGATTTCATTCAGGAGTCCCTGCTCATACAAGATCACATAATGCAGGGGGCTGGTGAGTGACAGAGGCTGTTCCCTACCAACAGCAGAATCTGTAGCAGCTGTACTGTGCAGAAAAGGGGCTCACTTCCTTCCTTTCCTGGTCTTGGTACTGTATTTCTAGAGAGTTCCTCAAAAGGATTATATGTGTGACAGAGATGTGTAACTCTAGTTAAATTCAGGGAGATGCCAAGTTTTACTAAGCAATCCCTTGCCTCCCTCCTCCTCCAAAGCTGAGAAGCCTGACAGGCTGCATTCTTAACTGTGCTATCTCTCAAACCCTTGTAAAGAGAAGAAGCCATGCCATAATTAATAAATGAGATACTTGAAAATATAATTGATTTTTTTAAATTGGAGTATAAAGTGCAGTTAAAATATTTTTAGTTCCTGGGTCTTTATTGTTGTATAGTCATAATCAGCTGGTTTTGATTGAGTGTAGGAAAAACATTATAAATCTTCCTGAAATTTACAATGAAGTGTATAATTCAGCATAAAGTTTTCCTCTGCTCATGGAATTTATAATCAATACCATATTATATTATTGCTAGAGTGCATACTGGCATTTACTGTTTACCACAGTAAAGATATTTGGCAGAATAGTGAAGGTTACTCAGGTAATTTTTCCTTAAAATTTTTGTTTTCTTATAGAAATCCTTTGGGGGGGATCATAGGAAAAATTACCGTGTACATTTTCTTTTTGTTAAAAAATGTAATATATTTGTCAGGGGAAAAAAACCAAAACAACAAACAACAAAACAACCACCACCACAAAGAATAACAAACCTTTGGTAACAAGAATGACCCCTGTACTCTAATGAATTTACCTATATATATTTGATATTGATATTTTTACATTGGAAGGAACATGCATATCTTTTTTCATTACCACTGCTGGCTTAATTAGTGAAAATGTGCTCATGTTCCTCTTGTGGGAGGCAATACACAGGTAATTGTGTCTGTAACTAACACCAGTGTGATTTTTGCAAAAAAAATGAATAAGATGATATTCTGTGGTAAAAAATACCTTATTTCCTGTCTAACATTAGAGACTTCATTTTACATCCTTTGAGTGAAAGTGGATGACTGTGCTGTTTTCCAGATAGCAAATATTTACATGGTTTTCTTATGCTACACCCTGCATTCAAATTGTCTTGTCAAATGGTTCATCTGCACAGTAGGTCCAGTGTGTTTGACATGCACTGTTCTTAATGGGACTGAGCATATTGTTTCCATAGCATAAGCCATGGTGGGTTCCATATGTTGTAGATAAACCAGATTTTTTTTTTTTTCACCCAGGAGATCCTGGGACCTATTTTTCCCCTAGGAAATCTCCGATGGAGAGCTCAATCCCACACTAATAGAGGACAATTCCCAGCAACTGTATGGCCACTTCTTTCAAATTCATTTTCGTAGCACCAGTACAAAGGAACTTCTTCCCTTACTACAGACCAGGCTAGATAGTTTGTGTAGTTACTGAAATGAGGATAAAGAAAATCCATCCTGTGGGAAACTGAAGCAAAGGTTGAGGTTGGTTCAGTGTCTTGCTAAATACAGGCAGAAAGAAATGTAATCCAAATTTCTATTCAGCAGAATGGATTATGCTAGTGTCAATAGATAAACACCATCTTGGTCTGTTTCATTACCATGGACTTCTTCATTTTTAAGGGATTTTGTACTTGCATGTGCTTTCTCAAAAGAAGGTGAATAGAGTTTTTAAGTAGCAACTGTAGTCATTGAAAAGAAAGAAGGAAGTAGGACAGACCATTCCTTACACTATATATGATAAGAAAACAAGGACTTTTGACTCATTACTGTGTAGGAGACACTTGAAATTTTCATGAAAAGCTGTTTTAAAAAACAACAAAGGAAGGCAGATAAAAATCCCACATTATTAACTAATATAATAATATAAATTTCAGCATGCAGCATGCGCTGCAGATAGTCATGGTTTATTGTTACAGTGAATTAATAACATTGTCATAAATGGATAACATCACATACTCTGGCTGCTCAAGTGATAAGAAGTCCGTTAGATTTTCACAGTAACAGGGCAGCCTTAAAAAAAACAACAAAACAAAACAACACAAGCAAAAAAGCTTCCCAATCAACAAACAAACTGACTAAACAAACAAAACCAACCACAATCAAACCAGAAAAACCAAATCCACCACTGTCAAGTTAAATTCTTTCTTAGGTGAAGAGCAGTGTAACCCTGGGCTACCCTGGCAGCAGCAGAAGGAGTGCTCAGACTGTATTGCTTGTTTGTAGGAGATACATGCTTTGCAAGCACATCAAAGTGCATTTTAATATTTCTAATTTAATTTAGGGCGCATACTAACAACCAAACTCTCGTCACCTTCTCTGCACTTGATATTTTCAGCAGAAGGATGACTAGCTGGTGCAATATCTCCTCCATCCTGAATAAAATAAAAATCCACAGCACCACTCGTTAGGCTTTAGCTTCTCATCTGTACCTATAGAACATATCACAATTTGGTGTGACTTCCTTCCTCACCTCCAAAACAGACTGTCCAAATCTTTGTCTACAATAATGGACACCATTTTTCAAAGATAAAGATATTTTTTAAAATAATATCAAAAATATTGTTTTTCAGGGAATAACCTAGATTCCTCTTCACCACTTACAAATTGGTGAGACAGGCGTTGTTAATTTAAGTGAGTTTTGACAACTAAAGGACTCGTAATCTCCCAGATTTGTAGTGTTCATGGATTCTTCTGGGAGAAAAAGGATTTTTCACTTTCTTTTAGGGAAAAAAAAGAAAAATAATAAAAAATTAGCATTTTCTGGTAAAATGCCTGTTGAAATTAAATGTCAATTACTACTTTAGAAAGAGGAGAAGGACCTAAACTAATATACTTATTCCCTGAGAGTAATACTTGGCATAGTTATTATATTAATAATTATAAACACTTTCAAAGAGTAACAAATGTATTCAGCATTACAGCTATGAATTCAGTATTGTATTGCTGTACACAAAAGCTTCCTAGAGGGATTGTATTTTTTGTCTGTTGATGTGTCTTTCATATACACATCATTGAAATACGAAAAATACTTGGAATACATTCGACATACTGACATAA
The DNA here is from genome assembly GCF_015832195.1 of Motacilla alba alba. Lineage (NCBI taxonomy): Eukaryota > Metazoa > Chordata > Aves > Passeriformes > Motacillidae > Motacilla > Motacilla alba. Next base: position 60,242,392 of record NC_052017.1, on the reverse strand, counting down.
GAGCAAGAAATTCAGGATTAGGACAACTTTAGGTGGCATGTAAACAGGATTTAAAGTTAGGCTTCATCTACAAATCCCACACATTAAAAAAAAAAATAAAAGTGTCTTGGAATACTACTATGATATAATCATGGTTTTGCCACAGAGTCTGTGGAGTCTCCATCCTTGGATAATTTCAAAGCTCATCTAAGAAAAGCTCTGAGCAACCTACTCTAACTTTAAAGAGAGCCCTGCATAGAGCAGGGGGCTAGACTGGCTGATACTGAGAGTTCCCTTCCATCGTCATTTATCCTATTATTCACTGACCACTTAACCCAATGCAATATTAAGGAACAATTGTAAACTCAGTATCTAAATCTACAATATAAAAGCACTGAAAATTTCAAATCCTGTAGGTAGTGAAATACAATATCTCCTTTAAAAACTTTGTAATTCTAGAACCGTTTTGATGGATTGAATGGATAAGGAGTAATATTGGTTTACATATTTCTAAAAGACAACTCACTGTTCTCATTGACAGAAAATATTTCAAGAAAACTTTCTAAACCATATACTCCAGTCTTCTCCTTTATCTATAGCAGACCTCAAAGTTATTTTTTCTGTCAGTTTCAGTGGTTTTCTTTCCTGAACCTTAAGCCTCTAATTCACACCATTTTTTAACTCTGAATTTGATCCAATAGTACACAGGCTACTTTATAATATACTTTTTTACTTTTACAAGTAAATGAAATGCGTCCCTTACCCTGTGAAACATATGAATTATTCATTTATCATCATTTTGTTTCTTTGCAGAAAACTTTATGAAAAAATATAATCCCTATGAATATCTTGACTGCATTGCATTAAAAACCACTATTGGTCTAGGTAATAGAATATGCAGTACTGAATTAAGAATATTCCCCATAGAAATCATTCACTTTCAGTGCACTGAAGAAGAAACAAAAACATTAAGCCCCTTTACTGACAAAGGTGCTTTCAATCTCCAAAGAAACTTATTTTATTAATAATTTTCAAACTCTGACTGAGATTGCCACTTCCCTTTGGTGTCCTTAAGTAAATTACACATTATTTTTATTTTCATAAGAATCAGGATCTTTTCATAAATGCTTAGGCATCTTATTATATCCATATGAAATTATATGGCCATTAAACATCATCAAAGAATGTAAACAAGTTGAGAAAACAAATCCCATATAATCCCAAATCATGGGGGAAATATGGTAGATTTTTAAATTCTGGATTTACCTTTTGTGCTGTGTGCACAGCATATGGGACCCACTGGATGCAGCCACAAATGAAATATTTGTATTAGAGCTTACTCCTTATGCAAAAATTATGAAAAGCACAATCTGTATATATCTTTCCACTGATTTACTTGTTTATGTATTTTAAGATTTTTTTTTACTGAAGGCTTATCATAAGTCTGTCCATAAGCCATGATGATACTGAGAAACACTCAAGTGTACTTTTCCAAGCTGTCATACCAACATTCATAATACTGAATATTATTATTATTATTATTATTATTAACACTCAGAAAAAAGTGCTTCATATTTTGGTAGCAAACAATTTGTTTTGCAGTCTGATTTTTAATTGAAATATTCCCAAAGAACAAATACTAGCTATCCCAAGCAGGGCATGTAAACCTAACACAAGTAAAAGGAAGTAAACAGCTGCAGTCTTTCTTTTTTCCTTTCATTGAGTATATGACTGCCATCAGGCACAGAGTGCTTCTGTTTAACTGACTGGCTCAGAAGGCAACCAAGTTTTCATGGTCTTCATGGTCTTCAATATGGTCTTCAAGGTATGATGGTGTTTAACACAGCGGTAAGTCCATACCAAGAAAAATCTCATATTATGTGTGTTTGAAAGCAACAGGTGCTGCTACAGCTTACTCATACTGTTACAGGATACTCTTATTAATTATGGTGAAAAAACATTAATGTGGCACGCCTGTAAATATTTTAGGAGCTGCCTTGAACTGAAATTTGGAAGAAGCACTTGGACAGCATTCTCAGGCACAAGGTGTGATTCTAGGGGCTGTCCTGTGCAGGGCCAGGAGCTGGATTTTGGCTATCCTTGTAGCACCCTTCCAACTCAGAATGTTATGTGATTCTGTGAAGTGTCTAATGAAGGCAATACTTCCATTTGCTCCTCTTGATGTAACTTCATGCACAGCTATTTCATAGCTGACTCAAACATACTCAAAAAATGTGGTTTTATAAATTTAAAGTGGAGGCAAAATTACTAGTTGTGCTCAGCTCTGTCTGTTACATTTTTGAGTCCCAAGATTTTCCTTGCTCTTAGGACCCTTTCAAGTTCTGTCCCAGTTGTACAGTCCCAAACTTGGAGTGATTCCTCTTGTTTTTGCTTCAGATTCCTAGGGCACCTCCAGGACATCTGGGTGCGTCCATGCAGCATGCAAGACTGGCTGGCTTTGGGATGTTATGTACTCTTTAATCCTTCAGTGGCCAACCCAGTAAGTCACAGCATTCCTCCAATATCTGTAAACTGCTGACATCAACACCAACAATATGACCTACTCCTTCCTCTAAAACAAGATGTTACCAGAGAGATTGTGAAAGAATGTTTAAAAAAAAAAAAAACAACAAACCAGGATTGAAACTGATGGGCAAGGAGGACCACTTCATCTTCCACACAATGTCACCTTGAGTGATGCTTGAAAGTGGGCCAGATATCTGACAAATGGATGCCAAGCTCAGTTTTGCCAGTTCACGGTAGTCATGACCTTGCCCAATGATAAAGCCACTGAAGTATGGCTGCTAGAGAACTGCTAATTTGTGTGTGTGGTCTTATGGCATTTCTTAAGAAGCAACTATTACTTCAAAGAGACACAACACTTCTGTTGCATTGTACAGCTCCTGGAAATATGAATGCCTTCACCGGAAAGCTCATTTCTCTGAGGTGTGGCACAGCCTGTTAGCTGCTTTATCATGACAGTGGGCTGTTTGTGATGTTCCTGAACCCAGTGAAGCTGTTCAGGAAACAGAATGACCATCTGCACTGGGTCTATCCTTGTGACTAGTATGCCTGGTGTCTACCAGGGAACCCTGCCTTTAGTGCAGCCATGAAGGATATCATTCCATCTTTGTCTGCAACTAATGGTCATGGGCTCCTGGTACATGACCTGTGCAACCTCCTCAAGGTGAAGCTCCCATTACAGGGGTTTGGACAAGATGATCTCCAGAGGCCCCTTCTAACCCAATCATGAAGAGACTATGTGATTCTGCAATACATGTTGTCTATCAGTTCCACAAACTAAACTTCAGCAACCTGAGAATAACCACCTCCCCTGCTGTCAGTGCGTCCTATTTGCTGGTGACCTGACAAGCAATAATCCAAGATATTCTTCCAATGCATGAGCAGCTCTTGGTGGGTTAAGGCAGCTCAGAATTTGTTTCCAATGCTTCTAAGATTGTTTTCACAATAGATAACGTCCACTGACAACCAGTCACAAAACAAGAAGTGCCTGTGAGGACAACGATAAAACATCCTGTGAGTGCATGTAGGAAAGAAGTCACTCTGGAAGTCTGTCCTGCAGATCAGCTCTGAAACTGTGTGTGCTGTTAGTTAATATGTTTACACGTGCATATGCATCTGTAAATACTTTATTCGTATACAGTGGCTGTGGTTTCACTTGCCTTTGCCTTGCCTCAGATAATAAATAATAAATTATCGGTTCCCAAAGGCTTGATAAAATCTCACTGTCAGATTCACCCACATAAACCACTGAGCATCTTACATTCTTTTAGATTTCTTTACTGATATATTTTCCCTTTTTTTTTTTTTTTTTTTTTTTTTTTATGTAGCAGCAAACTGACTGGGTACCTACAAGAGAAGGAGGCAGAAGCTAATGTGGATCTGCCATTTTGCTGTTTGGCTGTCATAGGGCTTAGACATGAGAACTGAGACCCTGGAGACTCCTTGTGCCTGCTGAAACAAACACTAAAGGATGAGGAAGAAAGAAAGGAAGCAAAGATGGAATGATAAATTAGTCCAGAGGAAAAAACAAAAGGGAAGACAAATAAGAGAAGGGGAGAAAGGGAAAGGAGAAAAGATGGCAAATGACAATGTGAGGTCAAGTTGTTATAATACAAAACAAAACAGAGACTTATGGTGCAGAAAGGGTCTGAATTAAATTTTCCAGATCAATTTAATTTTTTTATTGTTTTAAGTGCTGGAAATTTGAAACCCCACTTCTTGGTGTTTAAACTTACTTTTCCTTTTATACAATCTTTGTAGCAAGTATACCATATAAACACAATGTTAGACATCAAAAGTCTTGTCCAGATTCTGAACTGAACATTTCTGATTCCCTGGTTCAGATTGTTCAAGATATTGATATGTATGACTGTTGTACAATTAATTATAAAAGAGAAGGAAGCAGGGTGATTATAATATCTGGAGAACTGAAATCCAGACTATGTCTTCAGTGAGTTGCCTCATTTTTTGGCTAACAGAATGTAGGGTTTTAATCAAACACAATTAATTATAAAAACAGGTTTCTTCTATTCACTTATTATGGATAGAATAAAATAATTTATAACCTTGCACAAATAATATTATATCAGATGGTATATTAGTAATACCTATAAGGGAACCAAATTTTCATCATTTAAAAAATCATTTTTTTCCTCTGAAAACATAGTTCTTCTCTTCAACATTTATCTTTTAGCAGCTGTCTATTATCCAGTCACAACGTTCAATTTCATTGAAATTATCTCCTAAACTGAATCATAAAAGTGGGAGATATCTGTAACATAATAGACAAATGAGGTGTTATTCTGCACAAGCTGGATATTCAGTTCATGTCTTTGCTGATTGTTGCATTAGTTAAAAAGGAGAAGTAGTTCCCACATAAATGCACACTTTTACAAAAGGGTCTTAGCACCAGGTGTTCCCATGGCCACGTAAACACTTCATGTCCTGGACAACTCAGAGCCATATCACAGTATACTGGGGAGTTTATCCTTGCTTCATACTTAGTAAAGTGCTTTGGCAGAAGAGCACGCTGGAAATTTAATCTATGTTTTGTGACTCCAACTTCATCAAGAAACAGAGCAACTGGATTTTGAGTCTTAGATACTCAAACCAAGGAACACTTGTATCCATGAACTCATGAACACACGTTAGAGAATAATTTACAACTCCTCATGATTTTCCTAAATGCTGTGCAAATCTCTCCAGTATCAGAGCCATCTCTGAAGCCAAAGTATTTCTTTGTAATTGCCAAATTTAATCCAGTGAGCACAGAGACATATGTTTGAAGACACACAGCATTACTCTTCCTTTGGGAGCTTCAGCATGCTGCTATTTGATTGGGAGATTCTGGTGGGTAATATGGTAACTAAATAAAATGTTGCATTTAAAAATCCTTTATATGCTTTACACTATGCCTTGAAAAGTTGACTACAAAACTCTGCCTTGTCTATAGCATATCCCTTGTTGCTAACATAATTGCACACTCTTCAGGTAGCCTACTGTATTTATCACTATGCTTGCAAGTGTTACTCATCCTCAGAGTCATGTAAAAGGGAAAATCTGAGTGGACAGCTGTGTTTCCTTCACTGTGTCATGCTTGTAAATCCCTTTCGTCAGCTAAACTAGGACTAAATATGACAGAGAAATTATAAATGCTGCAAAATTTATTTGTAAATAAATTAATAGCATTTTAGGGATCAATGCACCTGAAGTCTGCACCAGGTTCATCTCCCTGGAAGCAAAGATGCAGCAAGGAGTGAATAACTCACATTGAACAAAAGTTCTCACTATCTGAGCAGTGCAATTGAAGACGTGGGACAGAGGAGGAAATGCAGTTGGAATATTTTTTTTCCTGCTTCAATGCCGAATTTTAGTCTAGGCTCTAAATATAATTTCTATACACATACATTCAGAAATCTAAACCTCAGATGTGAAAAATTATAGCCATGCAGATATACCAAAACAAAGTGGGCATAGAGAACTACTCCATGCCAAGATGGCTAGTGAGAAACCATACCTATGAAAAAATGTTTATTTTCATTTATATTAGGGAGATGTTTTGAAGAAATACTGCATAATTTGAAATATACATCAAGTGGACTTTTTTGTTTTATCGAAGAAGGCTGCTTTGTCTAAGGCTTCAGGCTAGCTGGTCTATCTAACTCACAGGAATATGGTTGGGACATGGCTTGTCCTCACTGCCAGCTCAGTCTCCTGATTTCTGTCCTGCTGCTTCCTCACAGCAGGATGCATCAGTGTTGGAGTCTAATCTTCGACAAAGTCTCAGTGGCAGGCATCTATCCTTTAATAAGTGGGTTTTACAAAACCATTATTTTAGGTAATGTTTCCACTAATCCTGGACATTAAGTCACAGGCTTGTCTCGCCTCTCTCTGCTTGATGAAGGCAAAATTTCAACCCCTATTTCATTCCTAGGTATTAAATGGCATGTATCTGAAGCTGTGTCCCCTTAATGTAGGATGAGATGGGGGAAGAGAGAGGCCAATAATATGTCCACTGCTTCTTACATGTTTAAAGTACAGATCTTCACAAGAACAAGTAACAAGGCTTAAATGTGCTCCGGGGCATCTCTTAACCTCCATTTTAAATTCAGCCTTCTCCACTGCCTAGGGAACTGCTGAGGGAAAGCCAGGAGGTGGAAGTTATGTGAAAGTCAAGCACTTTTTCCTTTACGCCCTCTCACTTCTCCCCCATAAAAGGAGGCAGAAGCTGTGTGCAGTTGTTATTGTTCCTTTGTACTGGTTTTCACCTCCTGTTTTCTCACACCCCAGGGACTGCCTTAACAGCCTTCTGTGAAAGAAAGTCTTTAGAGCAAGCATCATCCCTCCAGCCAAATGCTGTAAAGGAAATTCACCCTCCCAAGCCTATGAGTCTGCTCCCGCATCCTCTGATTGGTGGATTTGCAGGCATAGTTAACCAGGTGAGATGGGTGAAGGATCAACACTGGGAAAACAGTTTGGTTTCTGTGTGTGGTACCATATCTGGGATGCATCACCTCTGTCTGAGGTGAGTGTCATTACTCTAGTTGCTTTTACAACACTCCCTCACTTCAATGTGGAGCGCATCCAGTTTGGGATCAGATTGGCACGGGGGAAAAACGCGGTTACACTTTTTTCTGTAAATAATATATATGTCCTTTATATTTTCTTTGAGTTTAGTATAGGCCCAGTGGTCTGCTGATCCATTACCCTTGAATTCACGGTGGATAACCCTTGAATTCACAGTGGAGAATGTAGAAAATTGTTTACTCCAAGGAAAAGAGGTGGAGCTAGAGCTTAATGCTACTGTTTAGTGAGGCAAACTCTACCAAGAGCCCAGATGTGCTTCTCAGACTGGAAAACTGCAGCTGACATAGTAGTATTTAAGCAGTACCTCAAAATTAAAGAATCTTTGCTCTTATATAGTTGCTCTGCACAAAATCTGGCTTAATGCTGACATGTTTTGCAGCAGAGCAAGATCTCATATATGGAGATGGAATTCTTCCTGCTCAGAGCTCATTGTACACTTGGGGCTTCTGTTATTGCATTCGTAGACATATTGGCTCCAGGCCTGCTCACCAGCATGGTAAAATGCCCAAAGTTTGCAGCAAGAGCAGAATCAGACCAACTGTACGAGCTAGACAGTTAAAAGCAAAATAACCCACTTTCCCACCCCCACAGAAACAGCAGAGCATATACCATGCAAAGTGTCAATAAAAAATACAAAACAATGATTAGCTTTCCACATAAACATTTCATCACATCCTTTCTCAACACCAATCATTGTGACAGTCCATGACAATATAAACGATGACATGTCTGAGGTGCTCTAATCCATCCAGCTTGTGTTGCTGTACTTGTCAAGAAAAAAAAATCCTCCATAAAACCTATAACCAAAACAAAACTCCACTATCCCACATATGTTACCAATGCTTTCTAAAAACAGCCATTCAACCAGCTAGGCTCTGTACCATGACTTCAAATTAAACCATATGTTCATTTATAAAATGAAAAACTTCTGGGGTGAATGAGCCTCGGAGATGGAAATCATGATTTTCTACTGAAGAAACCTTGGGTGACCTGTGTGCCCATCAGACATGTTGCTGGACACTTGTAATGCTGTGCCATTAATGCTGGCTTCTCTATAAAGGTCCTCTGTTTGCAAAGAAGGGCTCACTATGAGGACTGTGGGCTTGATTTTTTTCCATTTTGACATTATTTAAAAACAAACTACGACATAATACGTCTCAGAAATTTTGTGGGCATTGTGTGGAAAATCTCTGGCATACCCAGCCTGCATCTCACACCTTTCACCAAGGTCCAGACTAACGTTGCCTGTGAGAGATGGTGGAAAGAAACCAAAAAAATTTCACTGAGCTCAGACAAAACTTTCATTATAGTTAGTTCTTTATTTAATAGGAGTTATAAAACTCACGTGGAATTAGAAGGAGGGTAAATCAGCAAACAATAATTTAAATGCTACACAAGCTTGGTCACCACAGCTTCCCTCTAAACTATGGAGTAAGAAAACAGCCATTCAAGGCCCATAGGAGTTATGGTAGGAACATTTCTCCCTCCACTTTGGCTTCCATGAAATTCAAACGAGGGCCAGATCCATAAAGCAAGACACCCTGGCATGGAAACCAGCCCAGCATTTGGGCCCTAGCTTTGGGGAGGAGGTGGTAAGAGAAGATAGATCAGAAAATGTGAATGGTGGGACTCTGAAATGCATGGAGGCCCCGAGGAAGTTGGTTACTTTACATCACCCTCCTCCCAGGCACCCTAGCCCTTCATATCCCCATGGATCTATTCCCACTACATCATCACTTTCCTCAACCCATCTCGTAGCACAGGGCAAGGTCTGAAAAGATAAAGGGGTCAGAGAAAAAATGTAGAAGGACACTGAGGCCAAGTAGCACTGAACAGACCTGGGCAGGATTTCATCGGGTGGCACTACAGCAGCATCACAGACACAGAGACGGCACTAGTACCCAGGTTTAGCTTACTCAGTGTTGCACACAGTTAGATTCATAACACAGCAGTGCTATGAAGATAACACATGCCCAGACTGAAGGATAGAGCAAAAGCCCACTACACCATAAGCAGAAGAACAAACAATCTCACTCTCTGATGTGCCTTGCATCTTACAAAGGTTACTTGTATGATGTAAATGGCATTTTGAGGGCATTTTAGCAGTGATAATAAGTTCCGTTTTCATGACAACTCTTCCCCATTTCATAGCACAATGTGATAGCCTTAAAGAACATTTTCCACTTTGTTTTAAAAAGAGGAAATTGCATATTTCACTGCAATATTCTAGAAAAGTGGGAAGGTGGTGCAAAATATCACCTAGATGTTCTTCACTTCTAACAAGCCACTTATTAGGATGACAAACGCTGTGGGATGCAAACGTCCTTGTAGTACACTCTTTGCATGTTGGACTTTTTTCTTGCCTAGCTAAAACTTTCTACAGTCTCTGAATTTCTTTAGCCTCAGGGCTGCTCAATTTCCAACTCTCTGCTCATGACCTCAGAGGTCTGTTCTTGTTGCTGTGTTTTGCTGGAGACAGCACATCCACACCTTCTACGTCAGACTGAGAGCTATGAAGGTTTAGGAATTAAAATGACAGCCCTGTAATGTACATAGATTACTCAACCTTGATTAAAAAACAAAATAGGGTAATAATGCTTCTATACCACAAGGATAAAATGCCAAGCACTAGTGGAAAGCAGACACCCTGCTGCTGCAGCCCTGAGGTGGAAAAGATAGGCAGGGAGCAGGAGAAGCACAGCTAGGGTAGGGAGCCAGCCCTCCACGAGTTGTTTACATGCTGGCCGAGGCTAAAGAGTGGTGGTAGGAAACAGGTTTGTTTTTTTAGAATCTGGACGTGCTCCGGTAGCAAGCCTGCCTGACCCCTCACGGGGTAAAGTTTCCACGTGGGTCCACAGGTTCATCCGAGACCACGGCTGACTCACCGTCTGGGAATCTGGAGTAGGCATGGCCTTTGTAAAAAAAGCTATGCTAGAAACTTACTGTGCAAGATAAACAAGGAAAACATGCTCCTTGGCACACAGGCAGCTCAGATGTTGACTATTGTGTTCTCCGGGAGTTAATCATCGCAGACCAGGCCCCTCTTTGTGGCGGGAGGTGAGCTGCGGCCTCTCACTCAGTGCTGAGGAAGCAGGTGCAACAACAGCTCATTGTTACAACATTGTTTTGAAAATTGGAAAACTTGATACAATTTCAACTCTTCCCCCCCTCCCCTCCCCATGCCCCATAACCCACCTTGGGGAAGCAGGGCAAAGCTGGGCAGTCCCAGTGCAGGTGGCACAGCTGGAGGAAGGGAGGGTAGGGCAAGCCTGCATGGCCACCTCACCTAGAGACCCAAGGTTTTTTCTCACACCTGTGTTTTTCCTCACTGCCTTGGAGGTTGACCTTGATCCCTGTTGGAGGAACAGGCCCTCTGTGCAGTCTGGTCTCACTTGTGTGCCAGCTTGGGGTCACCACCAAGGTCATTAGCCCTTACTCTAATTACAGCTTCACCATCTAGGGCATGTCCTGGAGGTCACGTTAAGCAGATGCTCAGACAGAAAGTCTCACAGGCTCCCTGGGCAGTAAGCCAGACACAGGACAGGCTCTCTGACCTGCCCCCCTTCCAGAGGCTGCGTGTGTGCATCTACCACCAAGTAGATCCCAGCATGCTGGCTTTGGGCATGTTCAATTGGGAGGCAGATTTCTTACTTCATTTCTTCTCCTTCTCCCTCTTCTTTCCTCAGTCCTTTTACACAATGCAGTTAATTACACTCTGCTTGTTAGACCTCATCTTCTTTGCTGCTTTTTGTAGCACTGTTATACAACAACAGGAGAGCTCCCTCTGCTCTCAATCCCAGTCTGCAGGGGCTGAAGGTTTGATGGCCATTTTTTGGTCTATCTGAAACATGCATGTTTTCATTTCATCCTTATTTCTAAGAGACAGATGGGTGTGTTCTTGCTACTTGTTAATTCTTGTTAATTCTTGCTACTTCGGCTAGCAGTGGGTTAGCAGCTAGCAGTTAGCTACTTCGGCTAGCAGCTACTACTGCCTAGCTGGCAGTGAGTTAAGGAAGTCACAGTCACACAAGGATGAGAGGGCACGACTGATACATGCTAGTGACACTGATAACCCATTCCGATCCTCTTCTGTGATTGTTGGAAGGGCTTCATTTCCCAAAGCTCCTCTGTCATGTTCCTCCGGAATAGCAATGTTTTACAGTGGAAAACAGGACACAAGAGCAAGATGGCCTTTCAGCCTTTTATGGATTTTTAGCTCTTATATAAATGATTTTCTACTGAGTCTTCTTTGTAACTAGCAGGTGTAACTAGAGGGAAAAAAAAAAAGGATAAATTAAAAAGTTTTTGGGGTTGGGATCGTAAAAAAATTATTTGGAGTATAAGTCTTGAGGCAACTCTCCTCACAATGCGTCAAGAAAAGGCAAAGATAGAAAAACATTAATTTTGACACAAATCCATAACACTTTAATCTTTGTGTTTATAAAAAAGTAGGGGATAGCACTCTGTCTTTATTAAGAAGAAAATAAATTGCCAAGATGAAAGTGGTAAGTGATAAGATTAATTCACAATAATGACATCAACATCATTGTTTGAGGACAGCTAGTATGGTAATATTAACTTCTCAAAAAATCTTGTACAGTGTGGTGCCATAGGATTTTTTGTTGTTTTTACTAGAACTTTTTCTGTTTAATATCTTGTACTGATTAAATTGTCTGTGATTCTGTGATTCAGTCTGGAGCCTCAGCTCTTATGAGAGCCCAACTAACTGCAAGCTCTTCAGATGCCTTTATGGGGTCCCTGAAGTGAGTCATTAGAGTGACCTCCTTCAGGTGTCCTATCTGTTTAGTAATTCAGACAGCCTTATAAAGCACTTGGAAATCAAGGCAGAAGTTTGTCACATGAGGCACTAACCCCTCTTTTGCATAATAGCCTTGCCGGTTGCAAAGCTAAAATTTTACATCCTTGTGAGGAACTCTACAGCAATTTATCTGTTAATGTACAAGAAGGGAAGGGATGATGGTATTGAATTCAGTTAATTTTTTTGTTGTTGTTATTTTTTTTTGTTATTTATTTATTTAGATATTTGAGGCATGCGATTTCCAGACGCAGCAAATGCTAGGTGCTACACAACAGATCAAATGCTCTGTAGGTTTTCCTGTCATTTTGAATATGGAGCCACCCAGAAGAACCACAACAGGAATAAAATCCTCACTGTAAAAGGCACAGCAAAACTATGAAACACAGAAGAACAGAATATGACAGTATGTCATGTGGTTAAACGCAACATGAGAACAGGTAGATTTTCTTTTGAATGCACATTCTCAGAGCTGCCAAATGCCAGCATCTTCAGCAAATTTAGCAGCTCTGTGTCTGCCTAAAGTCTCTCAGGATTTTTTGTACCATTTTTTTTTTTTTTGGTGCAGTCATTATCTTCATTCTCCTTTTCTCAGCCCACACTGATTGAAGTGTCTACATTTAAACAAACTTGAACATTTCAGGTGAGGATTGTTCACTGAAATTAGTTAAACTAACCTTTTATTTTCAATGTACAGGCATTTCAGCATTTGGAACTTTATTAGAAAGTGTTGCAAAGCCTGTAAAAATTTGCTGAACATTCTTAGCTTATTAGGATCACTTAACAGTGTTTTTAAAACAAAATGTTTTGAAGGTAGAGATGACTGAAAAATCTAATCCTGTAGATTTGTCTTTCTAGGTGCAAGTTGGAGTTTTAGACTGGTGACAGTGAATTTGTGCTTTAAGATGTTAACCTTGAAATAGATTTCTGCCACTTCCCCACTATTTTTTCATCTCAGGGGCTGCAGCCTGTACTAAGGGACGTAGACTGACTATTTTTGCAGTCAAATTAAGTAGTTGTTCTTTCCTTCTTCATTGAAAGAAATTACACAATTTTCTGAAGGAATTTTTTTTTCTAAAGTTTTGATAAAGGAACTCCTGAAGAAGCTGAGCTTATAACAGAGAAGGCAGTAGGGCGTAACTGTAGATCTGATGAAGAACTAGAATGTCTGACAGATGTAGATCTACAAAAAACCGGTATTTACCCAAGTATGAAAATCAACTTCATCCTTTACAAGTTTCAAAAAGATTCAGATGCAAGTTTTCAGTTTCAGTCCTTCTCAATCTAAAACTTTACAATAAAAAACAGGTGAAATTATCTGGTAAGTCCTATACACAACAAGAAATAAAAATTTTGGAATTTCCAACTCCCTACATTGCATCATTCTGCTACATTTTTAATATGGAAAGAATGAGCAATTATTTATTATTTGTAATAAATAATTGACCCCTCAGAGCAACACCCAATAAATGATGTTATCCATGTGCAGTTAAGGGACAGGATGAATCCTCAGCTCCTCTTTAGCCTTGTTTGTGCCCTGAGCAGAAGTACTGTGCTTTCACTGGGATCAGAGTTACAGAGGTCCATCAGCTGGTGGCCAAATTGAGCACAGAAGTAGGCATTGAGATGGCTGATGGGCTACCTTCAAGAGATGATCCAGTTTTGGCTGTTGCACCCTGTTCCTGGAGTGTTTCTTGTCTTGACTGGGAGAGGACCCACAACTGTCTACACTCTCTGTTCTTTCCCCCTGTTCAAAATTCCGTGACAGTTATCTTTACCTTGTGTACTTGAGAACATCTTAGATAGAGTACCTAATCTCACAGCAAGCCAATCTCCTTTTATTCTTGGTGAGGATATTCCTTGGTTCCTAACATAGATATTTAAAACTTTATTCTCAAATATTGTCCTTAAAGCTATCTCTTCTATACCTTGTTTATAGATGACATAATTTCCTTAAAAAAAAAAAAAGCTAGCCCATTGTAGTTTTCCATTTTTTTATTATTATATTATTATCTGTAAACCCAATACACTGCTGTAACTCACATATGCAGTTTAAAAAAAAATGTCCTTTGGATTGTGCTCTTGTGCTTTTACTGTATCCTACAAAGACAGTAATTTCTAAGTGCATTCAGCTTCTTTACTGGTGCTGTTGCCCTAGAGATTTTCTTTCCTTTTTCTATGTTGTGTATGCATTTTGATTTACAGCATATTAACAGAACACTCAAAAAAGCTAGTAAGTGGTAGGTGTCTTTTGTATCAGCTTTCCAAAGCAAAAAGCTGACAGTAGGAAGAAATTATACTCAGTGTGCACTGACTAACCATCCATGGATTCCTTTATAAACCTTAGCAGGAAAACAAATCTGTAAACTCAAGATGAGGTCCTGAGACAAAGACAGGATGTAAATTCCTGCTTGGTACTTGCTTCCGATGAGCTCAATCAGATTGCTGCTAAAGGCATTTCCTTCAGAAAAGATACGGGGCAGTTGTAAAATTACCTAGCACTTTAAACTGGAGTTTAAAGTGGTACTGACCATAACTCCTACTGTGTAAATTGTGAAATATTTGTCTGGGTGAAATTCAGTGTAAATCAAAAGCTGAATTCTTAGTCCATACTGTTTCTTCACCGGTTTGCTAAAAGCTAAGGGAATTTAGAGCGGTCATTTCCCTTTGGAAGAGTATTCATATATTTGCTTGCATCCTTCCTTAGGGAATCCAAGTAATTTGAACTGCACTGTTCCAGGCGATTCACCTGCTGCTTAAGGACTAGAGAATCTGTCCCCCAGTGAACTTGAAAAATTAGAAATATTAATTTAAAAAATATCAGAATGCTTTGTCTTCCTGCTCCTGACATTTATTTTTCCTGCCTCATTGTATGTGGCTAGAGCCATTCACCAAATTCAATGTAGAGTCTTCACTTTTCTGACAACTTGGTTATTTCTCATACACTCACTTCCAAAAAAGTTATAGCAGTCAACAAAATGGAAAATAAATGTGTACTTCCATTCATGAATAAATAAATTTGAGTGGAGCGCCTATTATCTCATAATTTCTCAAAATGGAGGTAAGAGTCCTGAAGCAAGCATTGGAGAAGGAAAGAGATCACCCATCTGTGCTGCAGAGTACAATGCTATTGTAAAAAATTTGGCCTACAGGCCAGTCTAGAGCTTCTAGTCATCTTGTTTTGGCTAGCAAGTGACTATAGTGCTCTATAGAATACACAGTGATAATTTAAATTGTCTCTATTACAAAGTTGTCTTACCATTATAGATCTGTCTTCTGGGCTGTATGATGAAATGTGAGAGTGGCATTCTGCTGGGGGATTCTGCTGCTTGTAGAGCTCCAGACAGAGAATTTTTTCACTATTCTTTTTTTGCTACTTCATCGCCACAGTGCACTGCACAGAACACAGCTTCTTTAGAAAGTATGTTACTACTGTGGCTATAGGGAAAGAATGTGCTAAGAGTGTAGATATAAATTAAATGTTAATCACTCAGAAATTATTACAATTTGATAATATACAAAAGGAATCCATCTCCCCTGAAATTAAAGCAAAATTATTTAAAATCTCAATATCAAAATCAAAACAAATTTATAAAATGATATTTTAATTTAAATTACTTAGATGGAATGCTTTAGTGTATTCCATTGGCAGACAGACATAATCCCAGTACTTGTATAATAAGCTATTTCAGTTAGACAGCAATTAACTTTTTAAATTCAGTAAGTATTACAAATTGTCAATTGCTTTCTGAGAAAAAGTGTCTGGAGAGGAGATCAGGTACTTCTAAATGAGTGTAACAAAAATGTACTAGTGTTAACTAATTCTGGAAGATTGCCTATTTTCAAAATGGGGTAAAGCTAATGCTTTTAAATTTTAGTGATAGACTATTGCTCCCTGTTATTTTTATAATGGTGTTTAAATTCCATGATGAATTGTGGCTAAATTATGCATATGGTTGAGGCTGAATAAGTTTCCTGCAAACTGCTATATGAATAGAAAGTTAGTTCTTTTGTTTTTTACAATCCAAAAGGGAATGAAAAACAAGGACAGTTAAAAAAAACTCTGACAGAGATATTGAATAGGCTTTTTTAGAAGTAGCTTGAGTAGGTTAGTAAAATGCCATTAACCTTCAGGGATGTTATGTTCCTAAATCTCTTTGTATCCTTTTAAGATCTCAGCTTTGGTACTCTTTTGGACTAGAACATGTTGCAAATGGGAGAACAGAGAGACGCTTGCAGTAGAAGAACTCACAGGACTGATGCAAAGGGCTTTTAAAGGGGACAGATGTTCTTGCAAAGTTCACTAGGTTACTTTGATGACAAGTATAGAGTGTCTTCTGTTTCTGTACTCACAGAGCCTGGGAATGGGTTACCTTACAATAATTTTTAAACCTCTGTGCTATCCCTTTTTTGCTGTGTTGTTGGTGAGAATCTTCACTGATAGCTGGTAGCACGTGAAAGTGGAAAATATGCTATCAAGATATAATGCCAAAGCAGCTGCTAGGTTCTTGTGGGTAGAAACAGAGAGAGTGTGGCTGTGTAAGATTTGATTTCCTAGAAAACCAACAGAAAACTTCAGCATATTGCTAATGTGAACAGTTATAAATATTCAGTTTTGTTCTGTTATGAGATTTGCGAGTCTCTGTCAGCAGAGGAATGTAAAGGTCATCATCTCAAAGAGGTTGACTCCCCTCCTTGGTACCTGCTTGTTTGCTCAAAGTACCACGTCTTTACCTTCCCCACCTTGCAATTTGCATTCCTGCACACATTGAAGCTGGCTGCCTGGAGAAAGTCTTATTTATCTAAATATTCATTAATCTGATAAGCAACGAATAACTGCTCTCACTTGCATAACACTACTGAGCTGGCAAACTGAGAGCATTTTACACACATTACCCTTTCATGTAGAAACACTGGGAAAAAGTAGCTGGCCATGGAATTACAATGAGAACACCAGTGAAATGAGCACACAGAAAAGAGACAGGGAGAGCCTATGAGCAAAGGGAGAAGGGGGTTGCTGCAGGCGGGCTGAGGATGGCCTGAAGAAGTGATGTGAAGGTGGAACTGGAATGAGAGCAGGCTGGCATGTTGTTGGCAGTGCCAGCTGTGCTGAAGGGCAGAGTGCTGCGTAGGTAGGTGATATACAATAACGAAAAAATGTCTACTGAAAGAGGGCAGATGAAAAGAGAAAAGTTCCAGCCTCCAGGATTCACATGGCTTGCCAAGAGTTGTCTATTAAAGTGTGTGAAACAAGCACGGCTAAGAGTTTGTTTCAGTCTTGTATGGAATTCCAGTAACGTAAAGTATAATATCAGGCATTTTTTTCTTTCTTTCTCTCGAATATTTTGAGTGTTTATGTAAGACTCCTAATAGAGTGCAAACAAAATATTAAATGATTATCATTTTTTGGAGCAAGTATTTCTTTTAGAAGTAGGGGAAAAAGGTCAATCCTGCCCATGGAAGTTTAAAAAAGCGCAAAAAATGATAGGAAAATATTTAAAAAATATAGAATCTACGTCTATATAGTTACTTATGCATAAAGTAGTATACACAATGGGTAGCAATAAAAAATCAGATAGAGACATGATAATCTCTTATTTCTTTCATCAATTTCAAAATTTCACATGGAGAGCACTGATGCAATAATGAGTATGAAGAGAGGAAAAGAGCAAAAAGAAATATGTCTGAGTGTAATTTCAAGTATTAATTTTGGATTTTTTCAGGATAAAAACATCTATCTTAGGATTCATTAAGGAAACAATTAGGTGATTTGTCCAATGAAAACATAATTTTCATATTTTCAGGAAGAAAGGACATCTGCAATCCAAAAAGCTGAAATTGGATTATTGTCTACTGTTAAGTAGCTTTCCAAAATCTGTGGCTATCTTTTTTTTTTACAAATATAATTGCAGCTTGCATGGAATTTCAATCATATACATAAATGAAGTGAGATGAGAATACAGAATCAATGAGGTTGGAAAAGAACTACTAGATGATTAAGGTCAGTCTTTGACCAATCACCACCTAGTCAGCGAGATCATGGCACTAACTGCCACATCCTGTCATTTCTTAAACACCTCCAGGGATGGTAACTTCACCATCTCCCTGGACAATCCATGCCAATGCTAAATAACCCTTTCACTGAAGAAATTCTTCCTGATATTCCACCTGAACGTTCCCTGGTGCATCTTCAGACTATATCCTCTTGTCCTGTTGTTGGTAGTGTGTGAGAAGAGACCTACACCCATAATTGCAACCTCCTTTAAGGTAGTTGTAGAGAGTTGTATCATCAATAAAGGTATTAAACTGTACTGGCCCCAAAACTGAGCCCTGGAGAACCCCACTAGTGACCGTTCACTGACTGGAGGTGGCACCGCTCCCCTCCACTCCCCGGGCCTGGCCATCCAGCCCAGTATTTAACCCAGCAAGGAGTGCCCGTCAAGTGTGAATATGTTCATTCATATGGAGGTATAAAAGAAGACATTATTTCCATTAAAACAATTTTAAAGATGGAATTCTTTGTGGCGTCACTACCTGAGAATTAAGAATGGACATCAGCTGATTTTACAGTTATCTGGGCAAGATCATTGTCTCAATAAATTTTTGGGGTATAATTTTAAGGTTTGGTTGGGTTTAGTAAGGTTTTGGAGAAGATGATGGCAAAACAGATTGCACATATCAGTTCTTAGTAATTTCAGGATAAACTGTCTTTCTGATGGATCCTGACATGACCTGCTTTTAATGAAATGGTTTTACATTATACCTTCCTTCTCAATGCTGCACGGCTCAAGTGTAGCATTTCTGAATTCTTGCCAAGTACCATTCAAAGCAGGAGTGCTTTGGGAATGAAAGGAGAGGTGGTTTAGAACACGTCTAGGGCTCACAAATGTAAGTTACAAATTCCTTGAGAAAGGGTTTGTCTGCTTTTATTCTTTTTTTTTCTTCTTTTGAGATACCCACCCCTAATTCATAACTTTATGTTACCCCACAAATAATGACACCTATGTGCAGGGTGACTTTTCTTATGGGCTGTTTTAAGAATTCCTTTACCCCTTGTGCATTGTGTGTTTGTTTGTTTTCCATTAAAATGTCATCTTATAAAAAGAGAGGGGAAAGCCCTTGCCCAGAGAAGAAAAATCTACCTTTAATGGCAGATCTATCCCGTCTTTCAAATTTTCCTTGCACAAAGCATTGTATTATGCCATCAGTAGTCTTGCTGACAATAGCACGACCTCATTCTTTGTAATGACTGTAATTCAACTTCTTAATGAAAGCAGAATTTGACAACATTTACCACCATAGTAAGACAAGATAAGAAGCATTAAAAAACTCTTTCAACAAATCTTGTGCTTCTCTTCTTTATCTTCACCTGCAGAAAAGCTGCCTGCTGGTACAGAACAGGTGGATATTTCACTTTGTTTCATGATCTCTAATCCTCTCCAAGTGAGTCCTCAGTACCCTTTTAGCTTCTAACTGGAATACTGCAGCAATAGATGGGGAGCTGCAGTAATATTTATAAACACACTGTGTAAACAAGTGAGATGATAGGAAATGCAGCCCCACCAAGACCCTGCTTACTGAAAGAAAATTCTCCTCCTTACTTGTCTTCTTTTTTTTTTTTTTCAGAATACAGAGATTCAATCAGATGAGCTGCTTAGTTAAAGGTCAAAATGGAACACTTTCTCACTCTTTTTCATTTTTTCAAGCCAAATATTTTGTTTGCTCCAGTACAATGAAAAGAGAGGGTAAAAAAATGACAATATAACCTGACTAAACTAAGTCTTATACCTCATTTTGAATAACTATGAAACATTTCCAGCACTTTTAGTTTTACTTTTTAGTAAATCAATCAAGTTAATTGACATATTTTAATTGTAATTAAATTAAATATTTTAATTGTAATTAAATTAAATTTTTCACTGTTCATGAGACAGAGGCAGCCAGGACCGACTTGACTTTGGAGAAGGGTGAGACGAATTTTGCACTGACTTAACATAACTTACAAGTCCAGTGAAACCAATATATGTGCATATCTATAGAACACAGTCCAGTCAATCACTGTGTGCTTTCTTTGAACAAATACATGCATGCATGTGCACATTTTTAGTCCTTTGAAGATTTTTCTCCCAAGTCCTTTCTTAATTTCAAGTTACAGCAAGTCTATCCTATTTCATTATATTTATCATGATACCACCCCAGTCTGCATAAAATGTGCAGGGTCAATAGCACCAGCAGAGTGAGTCTACCTAGGTGCTGGAGATGAAGGGTCAGAACAGAATGTTATTCCTGATAAATTAAATCTGCTGCTGCCTCTCCTTCCATTTCCCTGCAAAAACCTATGAGTCTTTTCAGACCTGTGTGTTCAGACTGGTGGAGATAGAGACCACCTGTTCTTTAAATGATAAGGAGAAATAAATGAATTTAATACTGGCAGCTCGTTAATCCATCAGCTGATGGCCACTGCACTGAGGCCTGATCACAATTTACAGAAATTCATGTATAGTTGCCTGAAGCCCTATTTAGTAATATCTGTACAATCTATGAATGAATCCAACCTAGACTCATATATAATAATCATAATGGGATTAGCTGGCCGATATTAGCTCTCACCTTCTGATAACCCAAGGAAAGGTTTTTCCCATTATTCTTTCCAGCATGGTAGCTCATATTAAATTAATGCATGCCAGAAAAGTAATTTTTTTTCTTTTCTAACAATTGGAACACATAACCCAGTTGGAATAGGTAATCCTTTGGTATTTATGGTTTTCACTTAATTGCAATTACAGAGTTAAATATTTTTCCTCCACATTTTTTCATATTGTTCATATTTTTAACTACAAGGTAAATTATGGACAGACAGAAATTTTCTACAGGCACCTGCAGTTATTTTACATGCATTTGTCAGTAAAATTTTTTTTGCTAAATCCTAGAGCTTACTGAATGGGACTTGCACACTTGAATCATGTAAAATGAATATTAGTCAACTTCAGGAAGATCCCTGATTTTAACCGAATCATTCCATACACCAAATTTTCAAAGACAGAGAGGGTGCACTTGCTAAGGACTAGCCAGGGTTGCATTGTTGGTTCTCCCAGCTGTTTGGGCACAATGTTATGCAGAGGTTACACATAAGAGATGATGGGTCAGCCTCTGACTCTGACCTGGGACCTGGTGTCAGTAGAGCAGAGGAGCACCTGAAGGACAGCATCACTGCTTACATTCCCAGTGGAGGATGTGTGGCTTGTTTCTGGAGGTGCTTGGCTGCAGTCATTTCTTGTAGTGCCAGGAAGGATGCCCATTTTTGTTGACCGTACGCTTGGTTTTTGAATAAGTGCTCATCTCTCTCCATCCTCACTACAGAAGCACCACTTATGGAACACAGGTTTGTAGATGCTGCATGAGGAACCAGCTGACAAATACACAAAGAATCATAGAATCACTGAGGCTAGAAAAGACCTTTTGGACCACCAAGTCCAACCATTAACCCAGCACTGTCAAGTCCACCACTACAACATGACCCTAAACTCCACATCTACATGTCTCTTAAATGTCTCCAGGGATGGCAACTCAACCACTTTCCTGGGCAGTCTGTTCCAGTTTTGGCAACTCTGGAGAAATTTTTCTTAATGTCCATTTTAAACCTCCCCTGGCATCATTTCCTCTTTTTCTATCACTTATTTCTGGGCAGAAGAGAACAACTGCCACCTTGTTACAGTCTCCTTTCAGGCAGTTGTAGAGAGCAACAAAGTCTCCCCTGGGCCTCCTTTTCTCCAGGCTAAACAGCCCCAGCTCCCTCAGAGGAACTGTGCTCCAGACCCTGCATCAGCTCCATTGCTTCAGAAGCTGCATCTGAAACATCCAGAACCACAGTGTTCATTACAGAGGGTTCTGGTTGTCATGACACTGAGATACCTGCTCCAGGAAACTGTAGTACCTTTACATTTCAAACATTTAGCATGTTTCATTGGACTACATGCTTCTACCTATCCACAATATTTTATATTTTTAAAGAAAGGCAGAAGGACAGGTCACATATAATGGAACTAAATGCATTTGTTTTGGAGGCTGCATGATGAAATCACATCTTTTAGATAAATACTTTTAAAACAACCTGACTTCAGTACAAATCATGAAAAATTGAGACCTTTAGGTCACAAAATAGGTACAAATAAACAGTTTTTGTTGTGCTCCTTTCTCTCCATAAATGAATAATCTAAAATGTTCTTCTGATTGGATGTCACAAAGACTTCCTGCCACAGCAAACACTGTCAAGAACAGGTCAGATTGATCCCATGCAATTCAGGGTTGTGAGGGCTTTAAAAGCAAAAAAAAAGGTGCAATTACCAGACACCAGGAGCTTATTTTTCATTGCGAAGTTGTTATGTCTCTGTTTCTGCTGCTTACCACCTGCTGTGGGAGAATAACAATGTTGTTTCATGAGTACTTACATGCAAAGTGCCTTTAAAACCCTCTCTGCTCTTCTTCTCAGTGCCAAACCTGAGATAAACATTTACCTTTTTACAAATCATAGAAATAAGGAATCAAACCCCGCCTCTACCCCCACCACCTGACAGTCTGTGAGAGGGCACAGAACTTCATCAGCCAAAGATTGGTTAGGAAAATGGTCACATCATAGCCCAAGGAGACTCACAAGCTCCTTTTGCTTTTGCCCATTTACCAGCAGCAGGCATCTGCCTTCTGTGACCAGTAGGGAGTTTTGGTCCCATGTACCCAAGCAAGCAGGGAAAT
The DNA here is from genome assembly GCF_015832195.1 of Motacilla alba alba. Taxonomy (NCBI): domain Eukaryota; kingdom Metazoa; phylum Chordata; class Aves; order Passeriformes; family Motacillidae; genus Motacilla; species Motacilla alba. The sequence goes on along the minus strand of NC_052017.1, from coordinate 60,219,738 downwards.
AAAAGTTTGTTGTGTGTAACCAATAACATGGCATGGAAGTCTGGCAGTGGTAAAATCCCCCTTGAAAGTGAATTTTACTCGTGCCTGCTTTTCTCTCATCCTTTCATTGGATTGTGTGCTGAGTGGAAAAAGACAGAAACTGGAAAAAGGGGAAAAGAAGAATCTGTCATGCCTTTCATCTTATCGCATGTGAGAATGAACCTGACTACATGTATGGAGAAATCCAGGGGTGACAGAGAGAAAAGCCTTGTTGGACGGCCAAGGGACTTGCTACCCCTGTGAGGGATCTCTTTTTCTAACTTCCCTGTTAATAAATAACTGTTCCAGTTTGTCTGCAGCATCTCTCTACTAGCTTGATCTGTCTTTCCTCAGCAGGCTGTAGAAATGGTGTTAATGGAGGCTGGAACTAGAAATGCAATATTCAGTAGTTTCATGGAATGTATAATTTTATCTCATTGGCCAAGAGCCAGGATAGGACAGCTTCCAGCAGGAAAGGACACGTAAAATGTCACTGATGGATATTGTGATGAAGAAAATAACTGAGAAGAAGCATTCTCAGAGGGCCCCATGTGAGGTGTGCACCAGGCACTCCTGGTAGGGGGGCTTCTAATCCCCACAACGAACATTTTTAAACCTGCTGCCTTAGCGCTTAACTCCAGCTAGAAGGTACAAGCGTGTGATTTTAATTTGAAAATATTCCTTGGGATGAGCAAGGGGGAAATAAAGTAAAACAAATTATTAACTTGCAGGGAGGCCTCACTGAAGTTACTAGTGTTTTCCTACTGTAATATTCATGTCAATCAGTTGTTTTCTTTTCAGCTTCACACAGTCCCATTAGGTAGCATGTTGTCAACAAAAAGAATATAATTTCAGCACCACGGGCTTTTTCTGTGATTATCCAAATCCTATTAACAATGCCTAAGGAGCAGGTTTACTATTGGGTTTTACTGCTGTAATATATATGTGCATGCTTGGGGCATACATTTGAAATTCTCTGATCTGTTTTAGCTCTCGTATTACTCAAGGTACAACTAGATGGAAGAGATTAGACTCAGTAGCTGCTTAATATTGAACATCATCTCTCCAGGTAATTTGGCAATACTGCACTGAATCTGATCATTAACAGACCTTTCTCACAATATTACATTTTTGATACTGTCCAAACACTGATTATATATGATTTCAAGGAGCTGAAGTAAGGTTTTAAACATACAGTCCATTTGAGCAGCCATAGCATAAAAACATAAGGCCAGCCTAAAATGCATGTTGCCTCAATTTCACTGATGCCAATAAAATGAGGCTAAAGAATAACTGAGGCAGTCTCTAGCTTATCTGTTTGTTTTTTTCCCCAGTTCTGCCCATTCCTGTTTATCCCTGACACATGCAACTTCTGTTGCATGGAAGAGCTCAGAGACTCACTCTGTAAAGGACACTTCTGAGGAGCTGAAGCAGTCATCTTCTTGTTAATTGCTCTTGATTTTTCTTCCCTTTTTTCCATTGCCATTCACAGAAGGGCTGAAGCAGAGAGGGGAAAAGTTCAAGACAAGGGAAGCGCTACTGGGAGAGAACATGTCACAATAGCTGGAGTGTATGGAAAAAAAATAGAGAGGGAGTAGTCCATAACTTCCAGGTAAGTCCAGTAGTCCATAACACTTCCAGTAGTCCATAACTTAACAGGTATCCACTCCTGTGAGGCTCATGCAGAAAGCTGTTCAGCAGTTCAGAGTGCCATATGCACCTGAAATAATGTATACAGCAGGTGTATACATGTATATTTCTAGCCTCATTTATATTCTGGCTTTGGCATTGTTTGATAGTAAAGCCTATGATAGATACTTGAGGAAGAATAATTGTTTACACTGCTCTCCAATCTGAGTAATTGACTTGTGGCTGTTTTTTAGGACCTCTAAAGGATATGTACATGCAGCAGAAGAGCTCATTTTAGTTTGGTTTCCATAAGATGCTGCATATACATTGCAGAAATGCTGGGTGCTTGAGTAGAAATCTTAATAACATAAAAGGATGAGGTTTTTTTCCCAGTTAACTATTTGAAATTACAATTGCACAACTTAGAATTGTCAACAGCTATTCAGGCACAAAGCTGGAGTTCCTCAGTGTTGTTCTACATCCTAGCAAATAACTACAGCAATCAAGGGTGGTACTATGCAAGCTCTGTGTGTGAAAATAAAGGTGGGGTGTGTCCTATATTGCATGGGATCGGTAGAGATCTTGCTTAGGATCAGTAGAGAAGCAAGTCACATTCTTGAGTAACGATGACATTTTTAAATTTGACATTCATGAAATTGTTTCCATCAGTTAGGCTTATGAGCCATGCCTGACATTTCTAAAATCACTGTTAAAATCACAGTCATGCTGAGATCAAAGCCCGAGTCTGCGCTAACTCCAGTGAGGCAAAGATTTTGTTTCTTGATGTCAGCATCTTTGAATATCTGAATCCCCAAACTCACTTGTGTGAGTTATCACACTAGTCCCAGTGCATTTTCAAGTGCTGGCTCTGAATGTTTCTCTGTCCTGAGATAAATTGGTATGTCTGCTGTCACCAGAAAAATAGCTAAATTCTCTGAATTCTTTGAGCATCATTGTGGATATGTCCTGTGCTGTCGCACTGATGCTTCTCCTTTATTTGAGAATCACAGCAGAGTGGTGAAGGAAGCAACTCCACAAAGGGAAGTGAGAGAGCATTTACATAGTCCTTGTGCAACGCTTGAAAGACTGAAGGTATTAATTGGGCATGCTAGTTTTGTTATTTCATATAACTCATAAACAAGTTGTCTGTATCTGTGTATCTTCCACATTTTCTAATTAAAAAGATATTTTCAAGGATCCAGCAGTGCTGAGTGCAGGGGAAAGATCACTGCCATAGTGCTGTTGGCCACACTGTTGCTGATAAAGGCCAGGATGCCATTGGCCTTTTTGGCTCATGTTCACCCACTCCTGGCCAACCAGTGCCCCAGCTCCTTTTCTGCTGGACCACTTTCCAGCCACTCTGTTCCCAGCCTGTAGCACTGCCTGGAGTTGCTGTGACCCAAGGGCAGGACCGGGCATTTGGCCTGGTTGACCTTCCTACCATTTGCCTCTGCCATTGATTCAGCCTGTCCAGATCCTTCTGTTGGGACTTCCTACTCCCCCCCAGATCGAGATTCCCACCCAGTCAGTTTGGTGTTGTCTGCAAACTGACTGAGGGTGCTCTCAGCCCCCTAGTCCAGATCACTGCCTCAGTACTGAGCCCTGGGGACCAGCACTTGTGACCAGCTGCCAGCTGGATGTGACTTCCTTCACCACCATTCTCTGGGCCTGGCCAGGCAGACAGTTTTTTACTCAGTGATGATTGCTGTCCAAGGCAGTTCCTCCAGGAAGATGCTATGGAAAATGGTGACAAAGGCTTTGCTAAAGTCCAGGTAGACAACATTCACAGACTTTTCCCCATCCACCAAACAGACCACCTTGTACTAGCAGGACATCTTGTTACTGAACCTAAAAACACCCCTTCTGACTGAATGCAAGAGAGGTAAAGGCCACAGTAGATATGGCAGCTACATTCATAAGCTGGACAATGGCATAGATATCTCTGTGTGCTGGAAGTGCAATACTCAGGTATGAAAGCTTAGATGCGGGTTTCCATTTTTCTCCTTTTTTTCCTTTTTTTTTTTTTTGACTTCTGTTCTGTCTTGTAGATACAATTTTGTGCCTCTTTTTCTTCATCCAATAAATCCATTTGCAACTGTAGTAACCTCTATTATTGTACAGTAATGATAGTCTTCCTGATTCTCAAACCTGACTTAATGGAGAGGCAACAAAGGCCCAGCACCTTCGGCTCAGTAAGATAAGAGGTTGTTGAAGAGAAAAAAAATCAAGTGTTGCTGAATTGAGAGTATTTCCTAGTATTTTCTTACTGTCAATAGCCTTCAAGACGATATGGGAAGACTCCATGTGAGACAATGTGTACAATTAAGATGCTCAATGAGGACGAAAGAAGTACTGAAATAAAAGAGTAATAGATGCAGAAGAAGAGCTGACAGAATGAATAGGGCAATGGTTAGAAAGTCTAACCCACTTAGCTTGTTTTGTCCTTTGCACAATGAGACCTAAGAGAAGACATGTAATGGTGGCAAAAAAAAAAAAAGGTAAATACAGACTGCTGAATGAATTTGGGGTTGAAATTGAAGTCCCATCCAAGATATTAATTAAGTTCTAGAGTAGAATCTTACTACCACAAATATGGACAAAAGTTGAAACTTGTATTATAAAAAATTTAATTAGTTTTCATGGGAATGCCTTGTTTTTCACAGGATGTATGCACCTTATTACAGTGAAAGGATTCATTTCAGAATGTGACCACTGTAGACAGAGGATCCACTTTCCTCAGTGGTCAGCTGCATTCAGTGCAATGACAAATTGAACTGTCACTTCATCAACTCTAAAAAGGGGCTGTATTCCATGGCCTCATGTTTTGGTTTTTCATATGTTTTCTTAGTTAAAATGAAGACAGTGGTGTCCTTATGGGTTTCCATTTTGTAAGGAAAAATCAGAGTATTAAACAATCACTTCTGCAGCAAAAATGGGAATATTCCATATAATTTCCCACATTCAAACTTTGTCATAAATAACTGCTGTTTTAAATACAAAATTGATTTTTTTTAAAAATTCTCCTTTCCTGTGATGCCCTTATAATACTCACAAATATAAGCACTATAAGCATGCAATATGAGGCATGTTAATAAAAAGGCCTTCAAATTGTCAAAACTAGAGGTACTCACAGAGCAAATGCTAATTATTTCTGCTTTCTCTTTTTCCTGAAAAATTTTCCCCAGTCCAGATATCAGTCCTACTGTAATCAAAAGCGTGGGGGGGTATGTGTGCTGAAATATGTACAGAGATATTTGCACATTATTAAATATTCAAATACTGCACACTTGCATGTGAGTTGGGCAAATTTTAACTGGGTGAGAGGGACACAAAATGCATGCTTACCCACGAAACAAAATTACATGGATTGCATGTTGGAGTTTGCAAAGTTATAGCTGAGGGAAATATTGCAAAGTCCATTACTACAGAACAGTCAAGCACTTTGGAGTGCACCTGGGTCCCACACTAAGCCCACATTCATCTGCATCTGAACCCTTACTCCTTTTCTTCCTTCAGTTCCCAATATTATCATATAGAGTTATCTCCTCTGGTAAAAACTAGCTTCCAGAGAAAGCTTGACTCCATATCCTTTAAGTTAAGATGCCAGTTTAGGAAGAGGAAGGCAAAAGTTGTCACTCCAAGTTGGCAACACAGGGGCTTGCTCGTGGGTCCCTTATCAGCCTCCAAATCTATCAGGTTCTCAGGAGTGGTGTGTCTTTTCCATTAAAATATTTTGGCATAATTGACACTGGTCTGTATTAAAACAAAGCAAAACATTAACCTCTGTAATTTACAGTAAACACATTTTTATTTTATGCAGATTTTTATATGGGTGCTGGTACACACAAATGCAATTGCAAACAAAACCCATATTTGGGATATCACAAACCTTTTTATAAATGGAGGAAACAAAGTCAGGCTACATTTATGCCAGCTGTGAACTACCAGATCATTCATTAATTTGGTCAAATTTAGGTCTCTGTTGCAATCAGGGTTAGTGATCTTTTGAAGCACATTGTTTCCTTGATTTTACTTCCCTCAAAAAAAATTCACTAAAACAGTTCTTTAATTTTAAAATGGACCAGCTTCCATCTTCTATGTTTTTATTCTAATGTAGCTGTTTAACTTTGTTGTGACTTCTCCGTGCTCTTCTGACACAATCTGTGACTGTTTTGAAAGCTTGTTGCTGTTTGTGGCTCAAGTTGTGCCACACTGGGGACAAGAACAGTTTCTTTCAGATTGCAAGAACACTCCAGCTGATTCTTAGGCATGTTTCAGCTGTGTGAATTATCAGGTTAAAGAAATGCTCGTGTAGAACATGGCACTGGCACAGCCCTGACAGATATAGACTGATATTTTATTTTTAGAATATCTGCCTAAGGCTATTGTGGCTGGCTTGCTGACAGACAGTATCATGTGCTGGTACTCCAAAAGAGGAATGTTAACTATAAAACCAACTAACCCAAGGGTTTGCTATTATGCCTAAATTTTTAATAAGTTGTCAAAAGCCCCCTTTACAGTGTTCGTTTAAAATTGGGCTGAAGAGCTCCTCTGTCACTTAATAAGCACCTAGAAATGCCAACAAGGGGAAGGGTGGCATGTCTGAAAACCTCCTTTATTAAAAGAATTTCTGCTCTTTTATTCCATGTCATTTTGACTGGCTAGGTACATCTACCCCAGATAGTCACACTGGATTGCAATATGGATTTCTCAACCACATCAGCCCTCCCTCAAGAACTCAGCTCATTTCAGCATACTTGTGTGATCCAGAAGCTTCTTGCCATGGCAAAATCTCAGTGGTATGGTTGCATTTTCCTTATCTCTCTTCATCCTCATTCCTTCATAGATCTTTGAACAGCACCATTTCATCCCTCCCTGTGAATCAGAGAAACCTGAACACAGTGGCTTGCACCTCTCCAACAAGAAGAAAATTAGCATGATCTGCTTTTTATATTATCAGTGCTCTTTACAGAGTTAAAGACCATGTGTGCCAGGAGACACTAGATATGTTTGCATTTTTATCGTTGTGTGTTACAGATGGCTTCCTTTACATACTTAGATCCTAAGCAGGCAAGGTATGGCACTTAACCATATTGCAAGGTGCAGAACAAGTCTCACCTAAGCTGAGTTCTGGCTCCTTGGAACAAATGGTCCTCATTTCACTGGCTGCAGCCCTGCAGTGTGCCATGCTCATACATGTGGCCTTTGTGAAGAAAAGCCATACCAGCCCTCTTATATTCACTGGTGTTGAGAGGATGGTACAGGGGGGATAGGAGGCAGGGAAACAACTGTGAGCAGATGAAGAAGTGACAGAGGCTACAGTGATGTGGGAGCTGAGATATTTTCTAATGTAAAAGACTTGAAGGGTGAGCCAGATAATAAATTTCTCTAAGCTCCATATGATATTTGTGTGAAGGATATGGAATGCACAGGTTTCTGCCAATAGCTCACTCACTGCCACCATGTGTATTTTGGGGCTGCCCTTGTACTCTGCTTTCCCACAGAGGAGACAAATCCATGGGAATGTTATACTTCTAACGCTACCTTGTTAAAAGCCCCAGTAAAAGCAGTGATAAGTTCTTCAAAGAGGAAGATGTAGATGTAGGGAATGTAAGTGGAACACAACTACTCAGGTCATCTTTTCAAATACACCTGTGAGAACCACATCCTCAGGAATTTGTCTCATTTTGTTTCTTCCACAGGAATGATGACTGCAATCAGAATTGACTTCTTCACCAAAACTAACAAGCAGTTCTAAATCAGTTCTAAAACAGTCCAGGGTTTACTGTTCAATGTGGGATTGAAATGATGGCAACTCTGAATAGTGAGATTAAGAACCTCCAGAATTTTGAGCTGAAAACTCTACTTGACCTTCACACATTCATCTCTGGAGGGCCTTGTTGCAAAAAATATTCCAATCCTTTAGACTCTGCTTTCTGTCTTCTACACATGGGGAGTGATGATTATATGCAGTTACATATTATCAATAATCATAATATCAATATGAAGATTGATTATTTTCATTAGTGCTGTTGTGAAGCGATGAAGGCATGCAACTCTTCTGTGATGAAATATTTTATTGCCAAAGTAGAAATCGTGGAATCAATAGAAGAAACAAGAAACATACTATTATTAACTCTATTTTATATATATATATATATATATATATATATATATATATATATATATATATATATATATATATCCATCCATCTGTCTAATGTGTAATTATTTTCCTCTGTAGTATATGTAAACTCTTTATTGCCTTTATCAGCAATTGTCTCTTTTTGTAGTCTTGTGTGGGAAGATGTTTTCTCTGAGAATACAGACTGATGACAGCACTGACCAGCTCTAAACTTCTGCTTTAAAGCAGTCATTAACAATTAGCAAAAAAGCCCTCTATAGGGCTAATATCGAGCTAAGACTACACTTGCCAGATGTCCTAGAGCCAAATTTGGGTGGTGACTTCTCCAGGTGTATAGACATTACTGGGTGTGTCAGCAAGGCTACTTGCTGTTAACAAAGTACTTCTAATGGCCAGGATTTACCTTAACATAAAACCTAGCCTGAAGCACTAACAGACCGCTGCAGTCTTGGCAACTTCGAAGCATTGTTCCTTGTTTTGAATAAACAAGATGCCCTGCCAGAGGAAGAGTAAAATCTTGCTGTTTCATTATTACATCTGTGTCTTGCTGTCTGTCTACCTATATATCATCAAGCTGTCTATTAATCAAAACGACCTGTCTAAAAAAGTGTGTGGTGCAGCATTATTTCTAAGCAGACACATAACAATCGCTGAGTTAAAGTGCGCCCAAAACATTGACTTTTTTTCTGCCCTGCTCTCCAAAAGGTGGGCAGAACAAAATGTGTCCAAGAAAGGAACAACAGTGGAGACACTTTCATTTGGGAAGGACTTGGAGGGCAGGGAATGTCTGGAAGCAGACAGACGCAGCTCAGTGACACCTCCAGAAGCACGGAGAGCAACAGATGCTGCAGTAGAAGGTTGCAAAGGGGAAGGACTGACAAAGCTGTGGCATGAGTGTGTGTGCAAGTGAGGAGAAAGTGACAAAAGGATTCATCCTCTAAACCAGATGATAATCATTGCTCGGTGTAAGCTGACAAAGAGTGCACAGAAACAATTCCCTGCCTTGTAAATTCTAAGTCTACAGAGGATTTGGTGGAGGTTTGGCTTTACCAATAAGACTGTGAAACAGCAAAGGTCACTTTTAAAGATCCTGTCTGATCCATTCCATGCTAAATTTTACCTGTCACACAGGCATTAGCCACATACCCATAAATGTCTACACTCTTACAATTATTTTTGGTAAATGTTCTGTTCATGGAGACTTTCCAATGGAAGAGTCAATCCCACCTTAAACCCCTAGATCATTTTCACACTATTTCCATTATCACCTCATGATTCTGTAATTATTAAAATAAAACCTGGATTTTTCTCTCAGTAAGGAAAGTTCGTTTTTCTTAACTACATTTTTAATGACTTTTTAAACAACATAGCAAAAAAAATCAGCTGCAGGCAGGGAACAACACTGAAAAAATGCCTCTTAAAAGGTGAATGTCTCAGAAAGGGATGAGATACTGAAAAATGAAGGGGGAACATTTGGATACTATGTAGGGTCACAGCAATTTAGAGGACGGAAGAGATTAAAAGATATGTGTAGGCTCCTAAAGGCAATTGTTAGCATCTAGCCCATGGGATTAGTCATTACCCAATTTTTATGATTGTAGCTTTTGTTTTCACCTTTTTTTAATTGCTCTTTTCTCTCTTTAAGTCTTTACTTGTTAAGCATCAGAAAGCATAAAGAGGATGAGACTTAGGAGATTTGCAAATGGTTTGAATATTTGTTAATATGCAGTCAAGCTATGTTTCATGGCAGTGATGTCTAACTTTTCTTTGAGGCACTGAAATAACTCAGTTTCTGTCAGCTCAACACTCTCAGACAAAGTAAAAGGGAGCAGAAGAGGGAAAAGCAGGTTGAAGAATCTTATGACAAGCACTAATAGGTGGTAGTAAAACATCCTGGTTTTAGCATGTGGCTGTGAAGAAGAAAGAACAAAGGTGCTGGAACAAATTGCTGCCTATTCTTTTGAAATTTGAAATGAGGAATTTCAATTCCCCCAGACAAATAATCAGACTGATTTCCACCTGATAGCCATTAATATAATGATATGCTAACAGGGGATCCTCAGCACTTCTGGTAACATTCTGCCACTAAACATGAGTGAAAATCTGGGGTGAATTCTTGGTCTCTGGTGTTGATTGCTTCTCCCACCAGGTATAATCACTGAAGGTCCCTTTAAAAAAATCAACACTTTAGAGAACTCACCCCTTTTTAATGTAGTGTATGTCAATAAATCTTTTGGGGGAGAGACAGGATGCATTGAGGCTCCTGGAGAGTAAGGAGAGAAGGGGAAGGAGGCTTACTTCTGCTATACACACTCCCTCACTCATTGTAGAAAGTAAACACAAGTGTCACTGACACACACAATGACCTGCAGTCCCCTGGTGTTTACTGAAAACTATTTGCCTGCCCCCAGTAAAACCATTTCTCAAGTACAGGAATGCTCTGGAAGCAGTGTATGGGGCTGGTGATGTTGCCAAGGCCAAGGACACCAAGAGATTATCCCAGGCATCTCTTTTGGCCCTTTTAAGCCCATATTTTGCTTGGAACCACTAGATTTTAGTTAGGTAGCTCTAACCGTGGCCTACATGTTAGACCTACATGTTAGATTTCTTTTGCTGTTGGACAGAAATTGTCTCAGTGAGTTACATCTGATGTGTTGACTCTGTTTCAAGGTCTGGGGCTCCCTAAGCACAGGGTGATGTCAAACATACAAGCTGACTTTAATTCAGCCAGGTCTTCTGCAGACAAAAAAACATAGCCTGTGCAGTAAGAAGAGAAAAAGGGGACGCTTTTAGCATCTGGGAAACTAACCTCACTGCAGATTCTTTCCATTCTGCAGAGCAAGCCCACAGACAGCACAATGGAAAACCATCAGTCCTCAGTCAGTTGCTACTACATATCTTCTACACACAGGAGATTTCTGGTAAATCAGCTGCAGGAGACTCAATTGTAGGGGCCTTCATGCATTGCCTAAAGGAAAAATGAATCATGTCTCCAAACTACCTCTTCTATCTCACCAAATGGATTGGCTTATTGATCAGAAAATTACTTGTCTTTTTTTGGTTATTGCATCATGTTACATCTGTTATATCGCATTCCACCATTATTTGCTGCACAAGGTAGTGTGATACAAAGACGCATGTGAGACAAAAAAATCAATCAATAGGACAATATCAGACATGCAAAAATCCCATCGATCATACAAACCAAGTGTCTGCAAACAAGCACAAGAGGGCTTTGAATTATGATCACTCAAAGAATAAGTCTGTATCTATGACTTAATTGGGAGTAACATCTTCATGGACGAGTGGACTGGGGATAACACAAACTACTGAGCCATAACACCCACAGGGGACTTTATACACCTCTTCATATCAAATACTTAAACTCCTTTGCTACATCATCATACTTCTGGATTACTGCAGATAGAGGGAAAAAAAATGAACATCAACTTCAGGATAGGGGTTTTTTTGCAGTTGTGAATATTGATTTTAGGTCTTTTTGTGGCTGACCCTGTCTTTTGATCCTGTTGCTGTTCTTAACTTTCCCTACAGACAAGTAGGCTCTTAACGTGCAGGGTGAAAGGATGAAAATGAACCACCAGGTATAAATGAAAATATTATGGAACTTCTACTGGGGGTGTGATAATCTACTGTTTGAATATTAAGTGATTCAAAAAGGTAGCAGACGGAGATATCGCCTCTTCATTTTTTTTCTAACTGGTAAGGACCACTGTCTCCTGCAGCACTCAGAATTGCTTGAGCCAAAATGGAATTGCAATAGATATGGTACTTAAAATATTCATTCCAGGTTCTTCTTATAACCAGCCAAAATTACATTGTTAGTTGTCTCTTGCCCTATATATCACAAACAACACATATTGTATATTATAGACGATGGAGTCAGTAGGGGTTGAACTTCTGAGATGCAAAGATTGGTGAAATAATTAAGTTCCTTTCTGTTGTCAACTGCTGGCTGCTTGACCCTGAGTTAGAATAAAGCAGATCTCTAGCAATTTGCTGAGTGACCCCTCCCCCCCCCCATCACAATATGCTTCATTAAATTATTCAACTGTTAGGTCATGAAGCTGGAAGTTTAAGCTACACATCAAAGCAGACTGAAAAGGTGCAAAAATGTGAGGGTGAAGTGGAGAAAGAGGGGGAAGATCAAGAAACAGAGAAACTCTCAAAACTGTGAAACCTCTGTGCCCTCAGGCAACACCTGCATTCTTATTCCTTGTAAGTCAGACTTGAGAAAGGTTCTGTGCCAGAAGCCCACAGGGTGACTACTGAGCAGATTGCATAAACTCAGAGCTTTCATGGTGATGACCACACTGCAATTAAGTTACAGAGGTATCAAGATAGCACTCAGGATGCACAACATGCTCACCTATGCTATCAGCCCATCCAGCATTCACCGTGGAGATTACAAGTTTGCTCTTACTTGAAAATTTTCATTCCATCACTTGGAGGGTGAGAGGGAGGGCCATTCCACAATCATGAGAAACATATTGGCAGACTTGTGACATGCCAAATAGGAGCAATGCACAGTACAGGTCACTCAGGAGTGCATCTTAAGGTTCACTGTAAATCTTAGATGCTCTGAAACATCCATATAATTATTCCAAAATAGCCCTCAGGACAACTTAGACAGTATGCCAACTGTTTACACTACGTGGGTGGATTTTTTTTATTCTTCTCATAACAAAATGGCATTTTGTTTTTGATGGGTTTAAAATGTCTTGACTATTCCTTCTTCACCCTTTCTCTATGGAGAAATAAATTTGGTAATAGTTTGGTCTTTGAGGGCTACATCCATTTTAAACTCAGACAAACCCATTATTTTTTTCTCATATAATTTTTTTTCCATTTTCCTCACAATGCTTTTCTCCAGATAGTTTACATTTAAAATCAAACAAATCTGAGTGCTTCTGATTTGCTTGTGTTAAGGAGGAAAAGAAAATCATATCAAACTTTGAAGATTCTGTCACAAAACACTAAATTAGTTTTCCAAATCCATAACCCATCAAATGTCTGCATGATAGCTGTGTCATGAATGGCTTTAAATTCTGTGAAGGGCCTTGATATTAACTTGGAAGCAAAGTCCCACAAGTCCAATACCTTGAAGATTTCTAACCTAAGGATATTTGTGCCTTCAAAGTTCATGAGCCATGCTGCTTCTTAACATATTTGGTGTACTTTTTATGGATTTTATTTTAAAAAGTAAGTTGGTATATACATACATATATATATATATATGTATCAAATACATTGGTGTTTGTATCACAAAGTTCCTAACCTTAGGTCATAACTCATAATAAATCTTTGAGCAAACAGGATCTATTATCAGATTAATATGACAGGTAATTAGGTCCCATTAAGAGGCTGTCTCTAGGAGAAATAATTGTGTTTTCACTTTGTACAGGATAAACTGTAGAGGGGAGTCTAGTTAAAAGCCTTGGAAGGCTCTCCAGCACTGCAGAGTCATCGTTACAGTTGATTGATCACTCTGATGAAGGGCATTCGTATCTATAGGATGGAAATACTCACAGGATCTAAATGTCCATTCTCATACTAGAACTAGTCAGATTAAATCACTCAAGCAGATAATACATGTTTTTTGACTCAGCTGAGAAAAGCAATAGCAATTTAAAGGCTCAGAGCACCTTCAATTTTAATCCTGGTATTTTTTGGTCTCTTATTAAGTATTCTTAGTTTATTCCTAATTTTCTCTGTCATTTCCTGATGATTGCATCAGTCTTCCCTTGTATTTATCAGTGCTTTATCTAGACACTCTGAAACAAAACTAACACGGTGAAATTAAGCCAATGAAAATAAAAGATAGCTGTGGTTAGTCCCACTACTAAGGGCATCAGTCCTCTTTGTTGACTTTTGCTATAGACAGATATGCTAATGTTAATCAAAGAAATTAGAAATAAAGACTTTCACTCTTACGACATGGAAAAAAGTAAGAAAAAAATTGAGCTTCTGCTTTGTTTCTTAGTCTGTGCAAGATGCATAGTTAATTGTCTCAAACCATATGGTGGAGGCTTTGCTAGAGTTTTCAGTGCACACCATGTCTTGTGTCATGCTGCAGAATGGCCAGGCTGCTCCTGACATTGTGGTTTCCAGGAGAACCAGCTGTGTGGTCCTGTGTTGTGTTGGCAACATCAGGAGATGGGAGTTACTTTCCCTGAGCATCCTCCTTGCTTTGTCCGGAAGGGCTCCCCATTTGTACTGCCTTTAGAGAACCCATTTCAGCCTAAGAGCACAGTAGAAATTTCTGCCACTGAACAGCTTTGATTTTTGCCAGGTCAGCCAAAGAGCATAAAGATCACCCATAAAAATTTGTAGAAGAAATTTCTAATCTAACTAACAAATACATAATGATTTCTTTCATGACAATTATACTTCAGAATGTGGACTTCTCACTGACAAGCAGAAGGGAAAAAATACTCATAAAAGCATGGCTAGCTCTAGGAGAGTTTGGCTTGAAGCATAATCTGCCATTACACTTTCTCAGGATTACCATTCCTTCTAAATTTTCCATGTCCACGTCAAATTTGTGTCCTTGTTTCTTAGAAGCTACAGAAAACTTCACTGTCTGAAAACTGTGCTTCTGTTCATTCAGGCTAGATTCAAGGTATGGAGTCAGTAAGCCAAAGAGCAATATCCACCCAAGTGTTCAGACTGACATTTGGAGTTACACATGAGGAGTAGAAGCAAGGTTTTTACTTTATTAGGTGTTAAAGAGCCAGATACACAGATGTGAGACAACACAGAAGCAGTGTCAAGAAAACCATTTTACTCCTTGGATCTGGCAGCTGAACACTGAATACCAAAGGTATTTTTTTCTTAAACAACTAAAAGGCAGTTTTAAACAAGCCAGTGGATCATGAGTTCAACACATAGTGCAGGTGTAGACTTAAACATTCTCCAGACAAGCTAATTGATTAAGGAAAGTCATTACTTATATCTCTTGAGTTTACTAATGGGAGGCCCAAAGAGTTTAAAAGCATATCAGGTTTCCGAGAGACTAACTCTGGGCTACATTTCAGAGTACATCAAATGCTGCTGTACCTTGACGGGATATTTGATCGGTGCTGTGCTGCAGAGAGGCAGGACCATGCTCCAGCAGCCAGGGGAGGTGGGGAAGCATTTGCTGCACATCACTGCCATGGGGGCCTTGCTGTACTTTTCCTCCATGCTACTTATGCTTGGGGTAATCAAGCAAAGCACCCAGACAAGAGCCATCTGTGTTTAGGGTCACACTCTTCTTCTTCATTTACTTAACTGCACCCTCTCTAGTCTCAAAGTCCCATCCTGGGTGGGCTACATCTGTCCCAAAAGGAGGAGGTGCAGTCTGTGCCTGTCAAGCTCAAAGGGCTATCGCAGTCCCAGCACAACCTTGAAAATCTCCAGCAGATTTAGTAGGGCTTTTTCAGAGGTTGTGCTGGTGGGAGAACCTGTGGAAGAGAAGTCTTTGAATTAAAATTCCATGTGGCAATATTTTAAGTGTAAGCCACCTAGGCTGGCCTTTCAGGATATGGAAAAGATGATGCACTAGGTATTTGTCATCCCTAATCTTTATTACAACCATCAACACTCGCTTAAAGGCAAAGTTGGATGCTTCTGTTCAAATTATTTCATCTGGAACAGTTAATAGTGATATTTAAATTGTCATCATTAGGTGTCAGAGCCAGTGTTCTTCTGAGACAAATGAAGTTGTTAACACTTCTCTAGAAAGTATTGCTCCTGACTGTCTGCTACCCTTATCAAACACCAAGGTTATTTCTTAAAGAAAGAGGAAACATCTCTCTTTGTATAAAATGATAAATTTGCAAAGCTTCCAGAAACAGAGGGGACTCTATTTCACCTGGTTATATTGTGAGTTAAATGTACAAATCTTCACACATCAAGGTGAGATAATAGCTCTTACTAAGTTGAAGGGTAAACTAAATACCTGCTTTGATGTTGTATGCCAAAAAAATCATATTTATGCACAGGACCATTTGTGTCCTAGGTATGTTTTCAGGAGCCATTCATCTCTTTTGTTAGCTATTAGCATGAAAAAAAAAAGGGGAATCAAGAAAAATAATGCTCAAATAAAAATAAAATAATTCTATGCTGCTGGCTCCTCAGGCTTTCTTACATGAAATAAAAAGTAGGCACCCACTGAGGGGGAATCTTGCCTGAAATTAGAATGATACTATGTCAGATATCCACAGAGATTGGTAACACTTCAAGGGACAGAACAAATGGGATCCAAACTGCTGTTTGCTTTGTCCAGTACCATAGCTGCAGAAATGACTGACCTTTGTTGTTATGGGGGAGAAGCAAGAAACCACTGGCTTAGCCTCTTCCATTGGGCAGTGGTGTCCCTATAAATGTCTTCTCCAAAAAAATGTCTTTCTATAAATGTCTTCTCCAGCAGCTAGAGAAAGACACCACACCCTTACTTTTTACCTACCTTCTGATGCACCTTATAAAAGCTTTAACTAATGCAGCTCTGCATTAGGAAGAGAGCAAAGCATGGTGTCTGACCACTGACCTGGCCAAGGGGGAGGCACTCTCATGTTGTTGCTCTCCTAGGTCCCAGCAGTGGGCCTTATAGGTGAGGCTCTTGCAGCCATTAGTCCTGAGACATCTTCTCGGGATATTGAGTTTCCATCCCTGAAGTCCTCTGGAATTTGGGTCTATGAAAAATGGAAGTCATCTCTATGTCATTAGACTTAGAGAGATCTATGTCATTCAGTTTATCGCAGTGACCTCATTTATGGCCAAGAGAATTTTTTTGCACATTAACCCTACATGTTATCTGCCACCCTTTGTAATTTTCCTTGTGCTTCTCAGAAGCCTTTCTAAAGTTTATGTTTGTGTTGAGATGACACATGCTGCACCCATTATTCTGCACAAGGCTGCACCACTGTCTTAGCTTGTGTCCCAGCTCTTTTTTCAGAGGTGAATATTGGAAATCTGCAGTGATGCTATCCACTTACTATAAATGGGACTGATGTGTCTTTTTGTGTGTGTATGAAATTCATTAACAAGGACACTGTAAAGGAAATTACAGAATATGAAGTACCAGCCCCTGGTTTTCTACAGGACCAGCAAACTTTACACTGCCTTGTGTGTAATTCCTTACATGACACTTATCTGTAAATGTCACAGAATTACCAAACTCCTTCCCCAACTTGTAAAATGTGACCCCAAAGGTATCTATATCTCCTTTAGGCATCCAGCAATGGAAGATAAATAAGACTTGAGATTGCTTTGATGGCAACATATATTAGTAGAACAAAGAGGGATTCCAAAAGAATGTATTAAACCTGTGGCAGAGAGGTAGTCAATTTGCTAAAGCATTAAAATGAGATAAAAGAAGTTTTAAAAAAAATCCATCTTGCGACTGAAGTAAACATGAAATTATGTAGGATGGTTAGGTTTTTCTAAATGTCATTCAGTTTTGTGTGAATGTAGCAAACTAATTAGATAAAATTAAATTTCAAGCCTGATTGACTTTTAAATATTCAATTTGAACACTGCATTTAATGTTTACTGCATTGCCCAGGAAACATGTAGAAATGGCTGTTGTATCAACGAATTAAATGAAACTTGCACTGTCAATAGCCTGGCTGGGGTTTCTGTGGCAGTATGATGGCAGTTCTTTTTAATTCAGTGCCAATAAACACTGAATAGCCATAGAACACAGAAATATAAGTCTGAAAAAGGACATGATGGCTGCTGGAGAGCTTTGGCATTTATAGGTGGATAGCACTGGCAGATAACGAGAAGTTTGATGCCATGAAAATGATAGCTATGAAATATGTAAAAATACTCACCCAAGAAGATGGAATATGTATCACAAAATATTGGAGGATAATTCAAATCTGCACAGCAATCTGCTTTTCATTTCAAGTGTCAAGCCTATGTAAGCCATAATATATCCAGGTATTACTCATGTGGGAAATAACTACAAATTTAGTACAACTCATGGAATTAAAAAAAAAAAAATCCACTTGGGAAAAAGAGGAAGGATGTAATGTTCCCTCTCTCCCCATCCTATCTCTCTGTGAGAAAGAAAAAGGACTTAGAAAAACAAGCTCCCTACTTGTAGAAAGAGTGGAAAGCCTGTGATAGCTACAATGGGATCTGTCTGCTGAGAGATGCATCCCTACCCGCCCAAGAAACAAAGAGTAACATGCACTGCCCCCAGGTCTCCCCGGTCCTTAGCACTCTTTGACCACCCTGAGACACAGCAGAGAGGGATGTTACACCAAGGACTTGTTACGGCCTGTGTCATCTGAGGCTTCTTTCCTCTGGGGCAAAGGTGTCATTACTGCTTTTCATGCTGCATTTGATGCCCTGGGGAATGGGCTTTGGACCAGTGGGAGAAGGGAAGAGAGGAAATCTATCTTGGGGCTGAAAGGTTGAGACAATGTATCATATTAATATTGGTTTTTCATGTTTTTTCAGAAAATCAACACTCACTAAAGGGTTAGAGTTTCCCATTATCCTCTTCCAGTATTATCAAAGCCATGGTAAGAAAATATCTGAATAAAAAGCTACTGATGCCTTCTTTTTTACTCCCCTGCTGATAAAATAGACTATTTCCATGCAACAAAATGAGAGAGAAAGAAGAGATAGATCCCTTTCATTCTTTTATTTTCCATTTCTTTTTCAGTGTAGTAACCTTTATACCAGCAACCTTTCTATTCTCCTGAGGCAATCAATTTTCTTGTTCAAAGCAAAATGATGAATTATATCACTGCAATGAAACTTTCCCAAAATCATCTTTGTCTTCCTTTAGTCACCAAACTTAGAAATGTTATTAGCAACTGGAGGATCCTACTGAAAGGGACCTTATGCATGCTGCTGGGCCTACCCAGAGAGGTAGGGATTTGGTATTCGGTGTATGGACAGGAGGGCTATTTTAAGGAAAGAAAATTTACTGCCAGAGGTTTCAGGAAACTTGTGTTTTATTTTCTTTATTTTACTACAAGAAGATGTTAACTTTCTAAGCTGACTGTTTCTTCTTGACAGAATGCACAGACTATTTTATTTTCTGGGATACCACAGGTTAAATCTATGCAGTCTCACTAACAGATCCAAGTACCAAAGAAGTGTATAACTTTACAGAGAGCTAGCCCTCTCAAAATTGCCATTCAAGGTAGTTCCTGCTAGACAAGAAATGAAAAGGATCACTTTGACACAGAAGCTTAAACTAGCCTAGTCTTTGGGTCATTCCCAGAGATGAGAATTAAATGTGGCTTTGAAGCAGCTCACTTTATATAATGATATACATATTAATATACTGTGCATGCACCTTCACTTTGGCAAATGTCCTGGACCATGATTCTGAGATGAGATGTTGTTGTGGAAAAGGAAAAAATCATGACAAAGCAAGGATTGAAGTCTTGCCGCTGGAACACATGAAATAATCTTCTTGCTCTCCTCAGCTTTCCCACAACCTCAGCTGAGATCTCTGCTTCTTCAAGAAAGATGTGGAAAATTGAGCAGAATCCAAATTATTTCTTAGTCTTGATAATATGAACTGTGAATAAAATTCCTCAAGTTGAAGTTATTAAGCCTAAAGAGAAAACTGGAGAAATAGCATGAGAACAGCCTCCAGACAGGAGGCAGATTCCAGCAAAGAGGGATAGGATAGGAGATGGAACAGGACAATAATTACAGCAAAGAGGTTAAAAATACTTTCTGACAGTGGGGACAAATACCAGTAGGTTAGGTTGACAATCAGAGGATTGTCAGCATTGGAAAATGATGAAGATACAGTTGACAAACATTGATCAAGAATAATGATCAATAATCAATAATCAATCCTTCCTTAGGACAGGGCTTTACAAGATGGCCTAGGATGCTGTAAGATTCTCTGACAAGTGATATTAGTGCAGCCTCTGGTCAGTCACAACCTCTACACATCACACACCATCCAAATTACTTCCCTTGAGAACTTTTTATGCATGGCCTGCATGGATGAGATATGTGCCCCATAATTGATCACCTCTGATACCTGTAACTGGCGTTTGAAATCTCTTTCTGGGACCACTTTCAGAGGCCCCAGTGCGTGGCTTCTCTGCTGTTTCAAGAAGTGCAAGTGATGAGGCAGATGACTTCCCCCCATAACTGCCTCCATACCACAGTAAGGATTTGAAGCGCTGCCTCCTATCTGGACGGCAAGGCAGGTGGTGATTGGCAACCTCTCAGTTGCCGAGATTTCAGGGCACAGAGTTGGGAATTCAAGCACTGCATGTGGGAAACAGCGTATTGATTCTGGAGGGAATCACAAGGTCTGTCATGAAGGACACATCCCAGGGCAGGCCAGTTCATGTATGCCATGTGCCATCCAGTGTCAGGGCTGCCTCATCCCCTGCTGCCCAGAGGCCAGCCTGTGCCTGAAGTCAGAGAAATGTCATGTCATTGTCAGATGAGGCACAGGAGGCTGTGACGCATTTGAGTAGCAGAAGAAAGGTGGCACACGCTTGACTGATGCTGACAGCCTGACATTTGACAAGTGAGTTTAAGACGGAAGAATTTTTCTCTATGCTATGGAGCACTTTACAAACATTCACTAAGCTTCATGTACTTCTCATACCATCTCCTCCTGACAACACAGAAGATAAAGCTCACTAAATACCTTCAGTCCTGGCAGAAACAAGAGGTGGCTTTGTGTTGGCTGGACCCTGGTGGTCACTGGCTATCATTTTTCCCACCCTGCCTTCAGCAGGATGTCCGGAGCATGTTTAGGCGACTCATCAGGATGCCCAACATGCCCTGGCTGGGCTGACATGCAGGAGCTCCCAGGGGCAGCAAGCAGTACTTCTGCTTCATTACCACGTGAGGAGCTTGTGCACACTTACCACAGAAATGGGTGAGACAGAAGCCCTGGAGCAGCTTCCAGAGCCCCATCTTCAGGCAGCTGGGAGGTGCATGCCTGCACTCCCACTGCCATCCCATCCATCACACTCACACACGTTCTGCAGAGCTGGAACAAAAATTACTTTGTTTGTGTCTACCAAATTAATGCAACCCTCCACCTTAGGTATAATTAGACACAGATGTGTCATAAGCTAGGTCGAGCCCCAGACCTCTGTGAATAATTGTTGTACAACAACAGGAAAGAGCAGTGCATCAAAAGTTAGCAAATTTGCTGTAGTCACAAATTGGCTGTTTGCCAGGACAGTGAGTATTTTTGCCTTTTCTGTTTATTGTTGCGTGTGTGTTTGTTTGTTTCCCTGAAGCTCCTCTGAAATTGTGACAAGAATTTTGTTTGTCAGAGGGTTTTGTTTTTTTTTTATGAGAGCCACTGAATTCCCAGATGCCTAGAACTTTATTTTATTTTTACATCTTTGGAGTATTATTCCCCTTTCAGTGAGCATTGTGCCTCTGAAGACATTGCCCTTGAGTGCTACTTGAGCTCTCCAGAGTGCATTTTGGAGCAGCTGAATCTGGCATCAGCACAGATGCAGGAGTGGCTGCTGTTTTCTCTGCCCTGTGACTGAAATAGTGGCACCAGCAAACTTTTGCATGATGGCTGAAGAGAGCAAACCTCACTCGGCTGCAGAGAAACTGTAGTAGTGATGCTTTAATAACACAATATTCTTGACGGGGTCCAAATGTTTTATCAGAGCTCAGCAACGAATGGTCTTTGAGAAATAATTCTGCACTTCTGGAGCTGCTGGCAGCTTCTCTGTCAAATGTTCCCCCCACGCAACTTCAAGTCTCTGAGTGTAGGGCTTCCCCTGGCAGGCAGCAACTGAGCAGCTCACGGGACCTGGCAGAACACAAGTAGTTTTAATTTCCCTTTTCTCCTGCTTGAGTGACAGACAATCCTTCCATGGTGAAATCCAGCTCAGAGAGAGACTCAGCTCTGGGAAGCTGAAGAGCCATGCATCCATAGCAGAAATCTGGGCTCCCCACGCAGTAGTGGGAAGGGCATTCATGGGCATTCAGCAACCAAAAATTCTGCATTCTCGGGGTAGCATCACCATCATGGGAGAAAATAACAGATTTTTCATGATATCTAAATGCTAAGTCAACCTAATTTTTGTCTGTACTTGGCTTCAGCAGGCCTTCCCTAAAGCTGCAACATTACTTGCTTTTTTGTTACTAGCAGAGATAGTACTGAGGACTGACTGCTGGCTTGGGAAGATGTTTGAACTCCTCAATGATTCCCATAAAAAGGGGAAACTAAACAAAAGAGAGAAATCCTACATCTTGGTTATTACCTGTGGGCAATTAAAAAGAAACGGTATGAAGTAGTCATGGAGTTCTTATGACACAGTAACTGGAGAACCAGCTGGTTATACACTGGGTACTATTGAGGCAAAATTTGGAAGTATTTTCACAGGGGATGAGCTGATGTCATCATGTTAAGAGCAGATGTGATTTATCACTAGCAAGAAATCTCACTCTGTCATGTGCCTCTGGTAGTTCTTCAGTTATGTACTTTTCTGACATTAATTTTTAGGGTGCAACATTTTCCTGTATCAGCAGATATTGATCCCATAGCCCCAGAGCTCTCTAATCTGCTACCTGAATGCAAATGTGTCCATGGCTCATTGTGAGACTGCAAAAACAGTGTGGTTTCATTTTTTAAAGAGGAGACTGTTCTCCTCATTTTTCTTAAATATAGCTCTCATTGTACTTTGGAACATATGGTCTGTATTTGGCAGGTGTTGAGCTTTTTTTCCTCTGCTGAGTGTTTTTTCACTTTGCCCTTATGGCTTCTGGGCAGAATGAGGGGACTTGCCTTGTCTATATGTCAGTATATTTTACTGATTTCTAAAAAGCAAGTTACATGACAGTTCTGCAATGACACCAGTTATGGTTACTTACATGCTGAGCTTGTAGGAAAATACAACTTAGCATTATCACAAGTGCTTCTTCCTTTCCTTACTGTAAATTGCTGAGGTGATCCCCAGACCCATTGTATAAAACTGTCATGCATATACTAAGGAATTAATTTGATCCACTGGACAGCATTAATTTTTAGAACTTATTCTTTAAATTTAACTCTGGCACTAAGTTGTGACTTGAATTGTACACTGTTATAAACAATTTCTGTTGAGTAAAACTGTACATGTAAACTGATCTTTTAAAAGACAAGATTCTGCAGAATCTAAGAACCATCAAATTATTTCTCTTCAGTTTATTATTCCATGATGAGTGTGCATTTATCTTTAAATACATGTAATAAACAAGCAGTGTAAACGATTAAAAATAAAGTAATGCTTGTTAATATTCAAAAATAAATGGCAACTTATTTCTCCTTGTAGAAAGATAATTCTCCTGAGAAATGCCCTGGTGTGAGCAGGAGTGCACTTGATGTGGATCAAATATTAGCTGACTTGGATTTGGGAGGCAGTGGTTCCAAATGAACTTCGCTGAACCAGTTCAGCTGGAGCTGAACTCCCTCTATTTCAGGAATAAAAGATCTCACCTCTAGAGTCTCATCTCAGCATGGCTGATGGCTTTCAACCCATCCTGCACATATTCCTCCATCTCTTTTGGCCTCCATTCCCTTTATTCCATCCTTCCGCCCATGATGAAAATTGCAAAGTACTGTAGCTTTCCCCAGAGCCTGCCACTGGGAAAGAAATTCAGGGCAACACTGGGAGCAGCAGTCATGATTCCTGCCATTATAAAGTGCTAAATAAATAATGAAATATTTCATTTTAATCACAGTTCATTTCTCTTAGGTCAAAGAAAATATTCTAAATGGGAAGTAACATAAAATTAAGAATGTGCTGTGAGGAAGTCTGATTTAATTTTGTAGTATGAAAATTAACCAGAAAAACTCTAAATCACCATACAATTATTAAGGAAAAAGAAGATGAAGAAAAAGCAGAACAATTTCAGAGAGGTTGTAATTTTATAAACCATGAAAAAGAGCTTGAGAACAGAATTTGTGATGCAACTTGTGCCCAGCACCTGGTCTTGGTTTCCCCTGATTTCCCTGCCTTTATCCCTGCCTTTTGGTGAGAAGTAGGGTTGTTGAAACCTTGCAGTGTAAACCTGCCTCTCTGTTTCTATTCTGCATGACAATGGTGTCACATTAGTGTCACTGATATGTCATCCCAACAGTCGTTTCACAGTAGCAATAAACCTACTGGATAGTGACTCTTGCCATGTAGAAATTCCCAGAAAAATCTATTTCTAACTCTAGTAAATATGCATTTACCTCTGAATGACTGCAAACACTTATTTTAAAAGCAACCAAAGCCTTTGACTCTTTTACCTTTTTTTTTTTTTTTTTTGGGGGGGGGGTGGGCAATTGTTTTGTTTGATTTTTTTAAGGGTACAATAACTCAGCAGTTACATCTCCCACCTTTTGCTGTTTCCATGAGACATTAAATGTTCTCAGTAGCTTATCCCAAACTCAGTGTGCCTAAAACACTAAGTACACATAAAAGAGTCTTGCCTTTCTCAACTGCACAAAGCCTCTTTCTCTCCTTAAACATTTCAAAGCAGATGTCTATTCACAGATTCTTTTAAATGTTGACTATAAGACTGGCTTTCTCCCCACCCCACTTTCTCTGTTTCTCCCCATCTCCCTCCTCCTCCTGACTTCCAGCCTCTGCTTACTAGCAAGCAACATGCTAGTGAATCCAGTCTAGTGCTTATTTCCCTTTCATTTTCACTCCCTCCTCTCTTTCTCTTTCTCTTTCCCTTTCCCTTTCCCTTCTTCTGTGAAAAGCATTTGCAATATTTAGTTTGTTGGCAATTTAAGTGTCTGCAGATGTCTTAGAATAACAGTGACACATAATCTGGCTCCACAAAGAACAGATAGGGTTACGCAGCTGATGGGAGAATTAAAATCTCTTTGAAGAAAAGCCAACGACACACAGAAGGGAAAAGTGGGTGCCCCTGTCTAGAAATCTACTCCACAAACAGGGCACGGGCCTCTATTCTCACGTTAAGAGCCTATTAAGCATTTGGGTGTTGCTATTGCCCGTGTGGCCTATTTTATACCACACTCTGAATACAGCTCAGCATCTCCCCTCAGTCTCCAAGGGGCGAGGCTTCTGCTGGGACAGCAGGCTCAGCCAGGCATGATGGCAGGACAAGGGGACCGGCTGGAGCAAAAGGCTTTTGGATTGGAAAATGCTCTGTCAGAGAAAAGGGAGAGGTTGGGAGAGGGCAGAAAGGGGAGAAGGAGGCGGAGAAGGGGAGCGGGACAAAGCAGGCTGCTGGGTATTCCAGGCATCCTAAACCCCTCAATAGGGCATTGTCCCCAGGCGGGGGTCCCGCTGGCAGTGGGGGCCAGGGGCTGCTTCCCCCGGAGGTGGCCGGCTGAAAGGTAGCCTGGGGGGCCCAAGGTGGCCCTGGAGGCACAGCCCCCCTGCAGCTAGGGAAATATGGAGCTTCTTTCCCAAAATTCACGTGGTGCTGGCTGCGTTTATTCAGGGCCCAGCGACCAGCTGTCAGGAGCCAGTGAATGACGAGAGATTTTTTAATGATGGCGCTTTCAACCATAATGATCAGTTTGTGTTGCTTTCCATTTTCAAAGCTGTTTTTTTCCAAGAGAAAAGGCTGAAACCTTCCTTTAATGAAACACGGAGCCCAAGACCCTCCTTTGCATGTGTGCTCCTCTCCACTCCCAGTGGAGGAGCTCATTATTAGAGGCTTTTCAGGCCCACAAAGACAAGCTCTGCTAATACTCCACAGTCTACTTCACATGTTCATTCGTGCCCTTTTTTTATTATTATTATTTTTATCAGTCTAGTTTCAGCAAACAATCCAGGGTAAGCATTTTTGATTTGGGCTTTAGGAGGAGGAAAGGAGGAGGGGGGATTGTTTCAGATCAGGGGAAGTGGTAAAGCTTTTACTTAACTACAAGCACATGGATATGCTCACAGAAATCACTGGAAATGCAATATACCTGCCAGAGGCCTTAGTACTCTTCCCAGCTCAGTCATTCCACAGTGCAAGTACTAAAATTCACCACTGGTAAAATATGGCAAACAGCATTTTCCTCATTTGTACAGTGTTAGGAGCCTAAAAAAGGGCCTAAAGAGCCAAGTAACATTACTATCTGCATCCATAAACCCAGCAGTAAGTTTAAGCACTTTACAGCATTGATGTCCTTCAGCATGAGAAATGGGTAGAAAGGGAAAAAAAAAAAGGCCCTCAGGATAAATGAGCCATTTAAGACATATTTGATGTTTAAAAGAAACTATCCAGGTGATCTGACTGCAAGTTCTACTTTGATCTCATATTTTTAGCATGTTTGTTAACAAATAGAAGAGGAGAGACTGAAAGAAGACTGAAACTGAGGAAAGGGCTTCCAGTGATTTCAAACAGCATTAGGCAAGACCAGCAGAGCCTGTTGCACCAAGATAACAAAGTGTTGGTATGCAGTTCAAAACTGCTACAAGATACACAAAGTTAGTGGCAATTTCCAGCACAGGGTGAGTGTCAAACGTACCGCTATTATTATTTATGAAGATGTTGCCCAAAGTTCAGACTTGACAGTTTAAGGGTTATTCCTGTTGCACCTTGTTCCTCCTGTGGGATCCAGACCAAGGTGCTAAGCACTTTAATGTTACATTGGTCAAATAAGAAAATGGGATTACTCAGAACAAGACCTGTAACACCTCAGCAGGAAGAAACCTAAAAAAGACAGCAAAAGGACCATGAAACAGGAAGCACGAAAAGAACCTGACTTTCAGCTGGGGGGAAGGAGTGTTGTCTTGCCAGAAAATTCTGTTCCTCTTGCTTAAAACTGGGGAACTCAGGTGGACAGCAATGTGTTCTTTGCTATGTGTCTGCTACATGGTTATATTTTATGGTGCTGTCAGATGGAACTAAATCCCTCTGAGGAACACAGTCTTATAAATTTACAAAAAATGCTAATACTTTCCATAATGGCCAGATCATGTTGATCTGCTTGTATGCATTCTGTAAATGAAGACTAATTAAACACTTGCTGAAGCAGAATGGTTTTATTTTTGTTGCTTATGTGCTTAAAATTTCCTATCTGTTATTAGTTTGCTGAATTGCCATTGCATGCAACATGAACTGAAGCAGAAGTTTTATCAGGGCTGTCATTCCACTTCCCTCTCTGTGGCCTTAGTATAAATCCAGTGCAATTTAAGATAAATTTTGAATTTATGCTGATGAATATAAGATTGATTTAATTCAACAAAGCATTTTACACACATGCCAAGACTATCTTGTGCTTCAGTCACACTTCCTCTTCTCCATCAAATCCCAAATCACAAGCTGAACCTCCCTTACCATGTTGGCACATCTTAGAAAACAGTCATGTTACATCAGAGAATTGAGGTTACTGATTTTACACTACAAAAACTTTTCCACCATTATAGCTTTATTGCCTTAAGTAGCTGTTTTTTCTTATTTCCTTTTTCTTTTTGCTGTTTCTATTAAGAAAATTGAAAAGGAATGCAGAAACTTGAAACATGAACTGAATCTTTCTCTAGATGATCAAACGGTGAGAAAAGTCACACCAAGAGACAGGGAGAAGAAAATCAGATGCTGGGCTCAGAGAGAAGGATCTTCTAAAAAGATTAGACAGGAAGGTAGCACCCAAGAGTCACAGATGCTTTTGTTTATTATTTCTCCATGGCAAGTATCTGGATACAGAAGAATCCTCTAAATATAAAGAAGTGGGGCATAAAGGTCTCTTGAAAAAAAGACCAAAACAACAACAAACCTGTCACCAATCCCCCACATAAGAAGTTGCAACATTGAAATTAACTAATCTGAGCCCCACTGTTGCTTCTAACCAAACTATGGGGATGTGACAAGGGAAGTAATGGGGAGCTAAGTGGGTGAATAGGAGGACTCCAGCCACCAGGGCCATGCTGGGGATCTCAGCCCCCTCTCCACCTCAGCACAGGCATTGGGAAACTCAATACCCTGGCTGGGGACTGCCTGAGCTTGTTTTTCCCTTGAGTGGAAAACACACAGGGCATGGTCTGTCCTGAAGAAATTAGAGACTGAGAAGACCAATTAAGTCATTCAGCTTGACTCCCTGAGGCCAATTCAAAGTCTGTTCTCTCTCTTAGATACTCTATTGTGGTTTCTTTTCAGGGCAATTTTAAAAGTCCCAAGTGGCAGTGCTTTCATTATTTCCCTGAGGACATTACTCCACAATCCAATATATATTTCACTGTCAACTGTCAAGAAGTTTTTCTTGAAATTCCTGTTAAAATTTCCCTCTTAATTTTCTTCCATTTACTTAGTTGTATATCGATTTTTAGCTATGGTAAAAAATTCGTCTTTTTTTTTTTTTTAATTCAGGCCCTTCCTAAATTATGTTGATCCTCCCTGGGCACCTTTCCCATACACAGTGTATCTGCTCTATGATCCAAGATTCCACATGAAAGTTCTCACTCTTTGATGCATAAGATATTTCCCCTACCTCTGCAACCCTTTGACTGTTTAGGGTGGTTTTGTTTATCTCATGTCAGCTCACAATTATTTCTCTTCCCAGTCTCATCAATGGCTGTCTGGCATCAGCACCTGTCCCCAGTCCTCTTTCTTTCTGTGTTTGGAATTATATCTCCCAGTGTCCATCAGCTCATATATTTTCTAAAATATTGCAATTCATGCTCATTTTTTCTGTACTGGATTTCCCAGCATGAAGTAATGCATATTTGTAATAGCAATCACATCACATAATTTTCATGGACAGGGTCTTTTTCTGTGTCCAGTGGTGTAATATAGGATGTTAATAACTCATACTTCATTACTCATCATTTCACTTTACTATTGTCTTTTACACTTTTGATATATGCTACACTTTCTTCTGTAAGACTACCTCAGGTTTTAGAAAAATATTTCAGGAAATACATTGTGAAGAAGTCAGAAAAATGTAAGCCCATCCAAATAAGGCAATGAAAGTTCTATAGTTAAACTGATATTGTTTTAATTTCTTTTTTAAGAGATATGAGGCATTTTCAAGCATCCCTCTTAATTTTTTTTTTTAAATAATTGTTATATGTACCATTCTGCTAAGGGTTTTTGAACATTCTCCCATCCCACGTTTATTTCAAAAGTAGTTTATATTTAGGTAGCAGCATTATTAGGTAATTCTATTATTATGCTAAGCCATACTGTCATCCAGACTTGCAGACTTGGTGGGAATGATGTTTTCAGACTTTTTTTCATTCTTCATAGCAAGTGCTATGTTGAAAAAAAACATTTTTTCCCTGCAAGTTTTATAAAGTGTGTTCCTGCATTCATGCACAGAGTCAGTGCTGATCCCGTGAGCACCACAAGAAAAATCATGTGTGTGGCAGCAGTAGATGTCTGAATGATCCTGATTATTTGCACAAAACAAGGCATCCATATGTCACTGTTTAAGTCCAAATGAAGAAATTGTCAAGAAAAAGATAAAGTCACCCAGATTTGCCAGCCCTGTCTTTTTCTAACAATACCCTGCTTTGGCAAAATGTCTTTCTGGACAGAGGGTTCATAATCTCTTATGACAGCCACTGGAGATAGACTGTGTCAATATGAATGACTTTACCTTTTATAAATGCCATCTGTATTATGAATGTTAATTTGAAGGTGACATAATTTTCTTGCAAAACCCATTAGGTTTTTATGCTCTTGGCAAGCAGTTCTACTTTGATGATTAGACATAGTAACTCTTCTTTTAGCAAGGAAGCTTAAATATTTGTCTCGGCTCTGTAACCAGACATGATTAAACTTAAAGTTGTGTTAATGATCTGACACATCTTTCTACATTTAGCTATTTAAGCACAACACTTTAATTATGGCTATATAATCATCAATATCTATAATGACACATTGTAGGTAGTGCTGTCAGACAGGATAAGCACACTCCTGCTCTTTCAAAGCCTTTGTGATCACACAGTCCTTGTTACACAGCATCTTTCATTCAGCACTAAATTTCACTAAACCCTACCTCTTTGACATCTCTTTCTATCAGATATAGTGATTAGTCCTCAAAAAAGAAAAGTTTTCAACTCCACTGTATATTTTCTGGAAGCTGGATATTTTTGTCTCCTAAATGACCACAGCTATGATGGTCACTAAAATAAATCCTCAAACAATAATTTCAAAAGGGCGAGGGCTAAATGTGCAAGGAAATTCAGGTATCCCAAAGATTCAGTATGCTACAGGCAAGGTGGAAGCATGGGAGTACATTCCATTTCTTACTGTATACAGATTTCAGATGTCTCCAGCTCTAGGCATCATGAGGACCGATATTTTAATTCCATCACTTAAATTTTACTTCAGGTAGCTAATTTCTTCAATGGTTTTGGCCCTGGTTGACTAATTACACAAGAGAGGGGAAGGAAGCATTACCCTTATTTTACAAATGTGGAATCCACTATAGAGATTAAATGCTTGCCTAAGGAAATGTAAGAAACTTGAGGCAGAGTCAGGAAGGCCCATTTAAGCTGTTCTTCAGATCTAGATCTCCTTAGGCTCTGATTCCAGCATTGTAACAAAACCTCCCTTGTCTCAGCTATGTCAGCTCAAAAATGCTTTAAACTGGACATGTTGAGACAATGGACTGTAACTCCATTTGCTCCCTTGGTTATTTTGTTTTTTTCTTTGTTTGTTTGTTTGTGGGTTTTCTTTAATTTTCTAATGAAGTGGCTAATTCTTCTTTTCTGTGTAGGTTTTTGTACCGTGACAATCCCCTGTTTTGCAAGTGCCATTTAGTAAAGCCTTGAGCAACATAGCTAACATCTGCCACAGACTGTTTTTATCTTCCTTGTCTCCCCAGGGGAGAAGTGTTGTTTCAGTATGATTTTTGCAAACGTGTGTGCTGCCAGGTATTTGTGTCTGAGGAGGCAGGTGGAGGTGAAAATGCACCTTGCCCTGCTAGCAATGCTGGTGAGGTTATGGTAGTCTCTGCTCTCTCAGGGACACTGCTGTAGGCAGGGCTGACTCAAACCTTCTTGGCAGCACATGCAAAATTTTGTGTTTATCTCCCGGAGCGGTGTTGTCAGGGCTGGGCTGCTCCAGGTGTGGGAAGGGAAGGCGGGGAGGGCAGAGCTGGAAAGCAGATCCAAGAGAGGCCTCAGAGGGCTGGCACGTCTCCTCAGGAAGAGGTGTCAGGGGAACAGAGAGCAATGACTGACCTCACGTTTTGGCAGCAGCTTTAACTCCCCACAGGTCTGGCACAGACAGAGTGGGCAGCATGGCTGTGGTCACTTTGCTGCCGCTAGAACCCCTGCCCAGGCAATGGCAAGGGTTGCCTTTCTCCCCACCACTTCGGCTCCAGCCTTTTCCTGTCCTCCAAGGCAGGAGGAACTGAGGACTTTCTAGCACATCAAGAGTGGTTGCTCTATCATCTCACAGATGGATGTAGGGCTGTGGGGCCATGAACCTCAGGAGCTGCCAAAGCCTTTTAGGGCTTACAGGTTCACTCATGGAAACTGGGATATCCATACCCTGGAGGCAACAGGATCCAGATAATGCCTCTGGCTTTCAGGTGGCAGAGTTTAGGAAACAC
Source organism: Motacilla alba alba (assembly GCF_015832195.1). Lineage (NCBI taxonomy): Eukaryota > Metazoa > Chordata > Aves > Passeriformes > Motacillidae > Motacilla > Motacilla alba. Next base: position 60,188,470 of record NC_052017.1, on the reverse strand, counting down.
ATTTAGATAGGGTTGGAATTGTGGGTTCTTCAGAACCAAATGCACCCCATCAAGTGTAGCTCCTTGCAGGCCTACTGACCATTCACACAAAGTTTGGCCAAGCTTATTCTCTTTTCATAGAATATATCAGGTTTATAGGGCGTTCTCTAATGAAATATAGCTTTATCTTTAAAATACCTATCCACCTCTCTTTTGGCCCAACCACTTCTGTGATGCTACCTACATCAGACCTTGCCCTGGCTTTTGCTAGCTTCTGGATAAACTCAGACCTATAAGGCTGGATGCCAGCTGGCCAGAAATGAGGTCTACAATGTAGATTTCCTCAGCATTGGACTAACAGATGGTCAGAAAGAGGAGGCCCCTCTGTTGGAGTGTTGCACTGGCAGCTGCTCTCAGGAGTGGCAACAGCTGTTGAGCATTTTCTTTCCCAGGCTGAGGAGGGGCATAGGCCACTTCTCAGGGCTCAGGTTGTGGCTCCTTGAGGGTGTCTGTTACTAACTGAGCTGAATGAAAGTACTGAATTCAGCCAGCATAGGTGGGCTGTTCATTGCTGGGTGGAAAGGAGCTGGTCTATGTCACTTAGGAATCTCCCTGAATATGCCTGATCTTATTGGCAAAGTAGAAGTGGCCCTTGTCTAGAATTTAGCTTGGTTACATGCCATGGCCATCCAAGTCTGATGAAGTATTTTTTCACGGTGTTCAGAAATCTGGGGTATGATTTGACTTTTTCTTTAGAGGTCAACAAGAAGCCTCTCTTGGCTTGTTCTTTCACATTCCTCTTAACACTTTCCTTCCTGCCCTCCTGGTTCTCTCCTCCAGGAGACTGAAGATCCGTGACTTCTTTTAGACCTTCAAGGTGGGGTGCCTGCAATGCTAAGATGCAAAAGAGCCAAAGCTGATCCCTAATTTTACTTATTGTTTTGTTTCTGTATAGGAATATCTTCCAAATGCTGGTAAGCAATCTGAAAATGGTAATCTACACAGATCTGGCTTCTCCACAATTCAAGTTGATCAAATAAATCTCTGTAGACTGTTTCTGAACTGAAGCACAGACCTACAGTATTAATGTTGTGATGCCACAATTTTTTTTTCCTTCTGCTTGTTAGGAAAAAGGTACACTGACATTTCTGCTGTAGATAAATTGGCCCTGGTGTTCTTTCTAATATGAATTACATCAAAGCTTGGTACAGAAAATATGCTGTCTCCATGACATGATTTTGGAGGAAAAAAAAATTGAGGCAGACTTTTTTAATTAAAAAAAAAGTCCACACAGCAACATTGTTCATCATTAACTGCTGAACCCTCAAGCTGACTCTTGAAAGATAACAGCAGGTGATAGGAAGACTAAACTGCATCCCACTCTAACCTGTAGTGAGCCTGATGCTGACTTAGGCAGTATGTCAGGAATACCTCTGCAGATCATCACTGCAGAGTAGCAGTCTCCCTAGACAGATGTGGCTCTGGGGAAACACTTTGGTAAGGGAACTTTTGTGTCAAAGCCCAGGTATGCTTAGACAAAAGCAACAACTAATTTTCAAATAAGCTCAAATAAAGACACAGTTAATTTCTCACTCGTTTCACCATTGTAATTTGGAAAAACAGAAGTAAATTCTAAGGTCTCAGTGATTCAGAAACTGGCAGCTCTGTTAGTGTGGCAGAAATCTATACTATAGGCACTTAGTTCTCCTTTCCTCTTTATTCCTGTCACCTCTGCCATTGGAATCAGATACTCTCCAAATTGAAAACAGGTATCTGATCCAGAAGAGCGCATTTCCCATTAAATGCAATGAATCCTGATGCTACCCGATTGGACATAAATGAACTGCAGAAAATGAAGGAAAAAGGCCAGTTTGCAATGTAGGTGCAGTCCTTTAATATGTCTAACTGAAGACCCAGGTGGCTGTGGAAAAAAGGCCAATCAACTGCTATTACTGCAAGTGCTCAGCAAACCTAAATGCCTTCCAGAATTTCCGTCATTAAGTATGAAGAATCTGGATCAGAATGAATTCTTTAACAGAGCTGGGGTTTTGTTTTTGTTTGGTTGGGTTTTTTTTTTTTTTTTTGGGTTTTTTTTTCCTTGGTTTTTAATAAGGATGATACTTGTTCAGAAGAGATTTTGAGTTTTTTTTTCTTTTTGAAGAACATTTCTGCCCTGTAAGATGGGCTTGACCCAGTTAGCACTGACAGTGGTAAAAGTCAGCCATAGCTGTACTGAATACAATATATATGCTTGTGCCCAGGAGAGTTAATGGGAGTTGGATCAGGCCCCATGTGTGTGAAAACAGGCCACAGAAAATCTATTGCTTTAATTGCCTCCTAAAAGACTGACATGGTCTAATTTGCTTATGGTTAAACACAATAATTTATGATGAACAGGATGACTACCTTAAGCATTCAGGACCATTTACTAAACCTTCTCTTACCCACCCTCTCCAAATATAATTTTACTTAATTCTGTTCATAACAACAGAAACATTTCCAATCCCTCAAAATATCCCTTTGCTTGAAAAAAAATAATCATTAGCTAAACTAATTCCTGGGTAAAACTCTGTATTTCTTCCCACATACACATTCTATCTTGAGGTGCAGCGTGCTCTGGCCATCACTACAATTTGCGATGTTTAATGGTTGGAATATTTCACCTCCCTGTTAAATATCCCTTTGCCCTTTGTTAAGTTTGTTGCCTAGTAAATTGCATGTCTAGCTTTGAAGCTTATGTTGCTGCACCCCTGCTGCTTTAGCTCCTTATCTCCATAGGATTTGCTGTAGCACACACAGCCAGTGGATGAATTTGCACATATTTGCAGTGCCGAGCCTTGACTTTTACTGCTTGAATGTAAATGAAAAAAAAGAAGGGAAAAAAAAAAAAGAAGTCATTTCCTTTTTGAGATCAGCAATTCATCATCACTAAAGCACTGGGAGGAAAATAGTTATCAGCTTCCCATTTTAGGTTATAACTTCAAAGCAAACCTTTGATTTGAATGCCAGACTCTGAATGCTGGGGAAAGGAGGGGGAAAGACAGTGGAGAGAGAAGGGAAGGAAGTAGGAGGGACTGGACCATCACCTTGTGGTGGTGACAGCACCCACCATCATGGAGAGAAAAACAGCTTGCTAAGGTACCAGAAAAGCCACTGGTTTCTCACTTGCCTTGTTTATGCTCATTCAGGAATTAAGGAAGACACTACAGAAGTCCATAGTCAAATCCATTCTTACAGTCAAAACTTACTGTGATTCTTGTGGAAATGATCTGCCTTTAGGGTATTAAATACTTACCTAATATGTAAATGAAAAAACCTGCATTTTCACAGACTTTTGGATGACTGACTACATTGTACCCTCTAGCTTGTGGGTTTTTTGTTGGTTTTTTGTTTGTTTGTTTGTTTCTGGTTTTTTTTGGGGTTTTTTTGTTTGTTTTTTTTTAGTTTGGAGCAGTAAAATTCAGCATCCATTCATAGAGATACATATTTTTGACAAAGTTCAATTAAAATTGTAGACACTCTGTATCATAAACAGACCGCTTTGTTGCAACACATTTTTAGAGTAAGGTAGAGGATTTAATTCCCTGCAGAGCTTGTTTAAAGGCTTGGTTTAAGTGCCTGCCTGAGCCCAGATCCATCTTACAGGAACCTGTTTTTCTGCATGTTATAGAACAGCCCTTCATGAGCTCTTTACTTCCTCCTTTTCTGACTCCCTCATTCTCACTCCCTCTTTTTAAAATTTTATCATTCTGTAGCCAACATACTCAAGGCTGTTTACAGCACTGATACCTTGCTGCATTAGTGCTGCATTGATTAGGGTTGAAAATAATCTCAGGAAGTCATGCATAACTCCCCCTCCTTGTCCTTTCTGCCATGTAAGCACATTCTTTTTGCCTGAATGAAAGGAGAATGTTCTGTATACAAACTCTTTCCAAGCCTTGGAAATGCTCTGCATAGGTGCCTTTGAGGGCTTTCTTCGGCCTGTTTTTGTGTCAGTCTCCTGAAACTATCATATATCAAAACTATGTTATTCCTTCATTCAGCTCCATTGTACTACCAAAAATACTGCTTAATCCATTTCCTCTGATGGGAGGAAGTGGCCTGTTTATTTTTGAAATGTGCATGCTATTCGCACGCACTAGGTTATTCAGTAAAAATCCCTATTAAAAGACCATTAATATACATGCTCTGGAAACACCTTTGCAGAAGTCTCTTAGGCTTTTAAAGAGCGCATGGAGAGCCTGATTCCTCAGAGTATTTTGTCATTTGTTTCCGTCAAAGCACAACTCAGTGCCGGATTACCTCTAACCACAGAGTTTATTTCTACAGTAAGCAGATATGCCTAATGAGACACTGGCAAGATTTAGACTTTAAATCACAGCCCATTCCAAACCATTCCAATCTTCACCCATTTCCGTACAATCCCATCTTTATTGGAGCAGCACCTAATCCTCTCCTTTCTCAGCAGAACATTCTTTTGTCAGGAGGGTGTGGGGGGTAATTAAGGGGCCCAGCCCCCAGCTGTTTTATCGGTAGTCCTTTATTTGCAGCCTGCTGCTGCTGTGCTCAGCAGAAGGAGAGATGCTCTGCCTGAGGGAGCTCTGCCCCAGGGATGCTCTGGGACTGGGGCTCGACCCCCCTTCCACCTGCCACAGAAAGGCAAGAGCTCCCCCTGCGCTCTGTGTGCAGACTGTGTCCTCAGGAGAGGATCTCTCCTGTTTCCCCTGAAACCCACGCTGTCATTTTAACCAGGTAGTTCTGCCTGTGTGAAGGTGACAAGTCATAGCTGGCATAAACAAGGCTTTAAACTATGTATCTACCACTGGCAAAGCAGAAAAAAAAGGAAAGTAGAATTGCTGTTTTGCAAGAGCCATTTGAAATTAGTGGGGTCATTAAAAGCTTTTATTCAAATAAATAAATTCATAAAATTGCCTAGAACTCAATAGTGCAGGATGTCTAATCAATAGTAATTCATTTTCAGAATTGCTGTCTGTTTCACAAGCCAGGAATTGCAAGAGGTAAATCATGACAAACGCTGCACGCACAGACAGGATCCATTATATCACAGCAGGGGTCACGCTGGAATCACTTCATCTGTTTTTAAGGTTTGAAAGCCCAGGATGCAGCGGATTTTCAAACAGGCCCATCTGTGTGATATTTCTGGCCACAGATCTCTGGTTTCCCTACCAGAGAGCGGTGGTAACTAAATCTCTGTGATGTACTGCATGCCACAGGCTGGATTACTTGCATTAGGAGTAATCTTCTGGTGACTCTGCAGGTGTCTGTACTTGGCAGAATGAATTAAAGGGCTGTGCCTAAGCAACTTTTTTCTGAGCATGATTTTGGCTTGAAATTTATTAGAATGGGTAGCTGAACTTTTGGAGGTGTAGTCTCTGCCCTGTGCTATAATTAAGGACTAATTTCTTATGCAAAAGGGGCAAAGATGGAGCGGGGCCACTGTTTCTCCATTCTTTTCCTGCTGACTGTTCTGAATAACAACAACAAAAAAGCTAAATGCCCCTATCTGGAATTTTCTGACAGCAAAATCCTGTTAATTTAAAGTCCTGGTTTTAATTCTGCCCATGGATGATTGTGAGAAATTCACTTTTATAGTTTGGAGGCATTCCACCTGGAAAAAACTAGCTCTGGAAAATGAAATTTCCATCTGTTAAAAAATGGGAGGGAGTGGAGGGGGCAGGGCAGGGAATAAATGCTGGTCTATGTAGATTAGGGCCAACAATTTCAAAAACAGGAACTAAAGTTAGCCTTGTGTATTCGTACTCAGACACAAATAAATATATAGTGCTTTGGGAAATTGTGCTAAGCCTCTGCTAGCTCTGCTTGTTTAACCTGACCTCATCATTTCAGACCATAGTCAGCTGCCCAAATGTGGATGAGAGAGAAACTTGTGCTCATCCTTTTTTGTGATAGCACTGAGCCATGTCCCAGGGAGCAGAGCCTGTGTTTCTCTCTTCCTGCAGAGGAGTGAAGTGCCAGTACAGGCTAGAGCCTATGGATTTGTTCATGGATAAAGGTTAAAAACTCCAGCCTGCTTTGACATCCAAAAGGCAGACTTTGGTCTGTTTAGGAGACTGGCTGAGAGAGTCCCTTGTGAGGCAGTCCTGCAGGGCAAAGGAGTCCAGGAAGTCTGGACATTCTTCAAGAAGGAAATCCTAAGGGCACAGGAGCAGGCTGTCCCCATAGGCCAAAAGTTGAGCCAGAGGGAAAAAAGACCAGCCTGACTGAACAGAGAGCTTTGTCTGGAACTCAGGAGAAAAAAGAAAAGATTATGGCTTTTGGAAGACAGGGAAGGCCACTCAGGAGGACTAGAAAGTTGTTGTAAGGTTATGATAGGAGAAAAGTCAAAAGGCCAAAGCCCAACTAGAAATTAATCTCACTACTGTCATAAAAGTCTATAAAATACGTTTCTATAAATATCTCAGCAACAAAAACAGGGCAAAGGAGAATCTTCATCATTTATTGGATGCAGAGAAAAACACAGGGATGAGAAAAAGGCCAAGGCACTCAATGCCTTCTTTGCCTAAGACTCTAATATAGAGACTAGTTGTTCTCTGGGTAACCAGTCCCCTGAGCTGGAAGACAGGAACAAGGAGCAGAAAGAAGCCCCCAAATCCAATGGTTAATGCTCAGTGACCTGCTGCATCACTTAGACATATTCAAGTCTATGCAGCCAGATGGGATTCACTCCAGGGTACTGAGGGAGCTGGCAGAAGTGCTCACTGAGCCACTTTCCATCATTTATCAGCAGACCTATCCAGAGGAAGAGCTCTAAGGAGAATCCAGAGAGCTATAGCCCTGTCAGCCTGACCTTGATGCCAGGGAAGGTCATAGAGCAGATCATCTTGAGTGCCACTGCACAGCACTAATGCAACAACCAATGGCTCAGGCCCAGCCAGCATAGCATTATGAGAAGCAGGTTCTGCTTGGTCAGATGTGGTGGTTTTGTCTGGGGTAAGGTTAATTTTCTTCACTGGGGCTGGTATGAGGTTGTGTTTCGGATTTGTGCTGAAAAATTTTTTTATAAGTTTGTTGATAATGTAGAGGTATTTTTGTTATTGCTGTGCAGGGCTTACAAAGAGCAAAGGCCTTTTCTTCTTTCTGTACTGCCGGACTGGCAAGGGACATGAGGATGCTTGGGAAGCTGGGAGGAGACACATCTAGGAGAGGTGGCCCCAACTAACCAAAATGGTGTTCCAGATCATGTGACATCGTGCTCAGTATGTAAAGTAGGAGGAAGAAGGAGGAAAGGGAGGACACTTGAAGTGATGGCATTTGTCAACCCAAGTAACCATTACATATGGTAGGGCCCTGCTCTCCTGAGGATGGCTGAACACCTGCCCACCCATGGGAAGGAGTGAATGAATTCTTCAGTTTTCTTTTCTGTGGTGCAAAGCTTTTGCTTTTCCTATTAAACTGTCTTTTTCTCAACCCACTAGTTTCCTTTACCCTTCCAATTACCTACCTGGTGTCTCTGGTGGTAGTGAGTGAGCAGCTGTGTAGGGCTTGTCTGCTGGCTGGGGTTAACCCACAACACTCACCTTATCTCCTTCTGTGACTTGATCTCCTTCTATGGCTTGGAGGGTGAGAAAAAGACCAGGGATATTGTCCACCTAGAATTCAGTTAAGCTTTTGACATTTTCTCCCACAGTGTTTTCCTGGAGAAACTGGCTTCCTGTGGTGTGGATGGGTGTACTTTTTAATGTGTGGAAAATGGCTGGATGTCCAGGCTCAGAGAGTAGTGGGGAATGGAGTTAAATCCAGCTGATGGCTGGTCACAAGTTTCCCAAGGCTCAGTACTGAAACCAGTCCTATTTAATATCTTCATTGATGGCCTGGATGAGGGGATCAAGGTCAACCTAAGTTCACAGACAACACCAAATTGGACAGGGGTGTTGATCTGATGGAGGAAGGAATGTGGACAGACTGAATCAATGGACTGAAGCCAGTTGTAGGAGGTTCAACAAGGCCAAGTGCCGTGTCCTGCACTGGGGTCACGACAACCTCAAGAGATATTACAGGGTGGGGGAAGAGTGGCTGGAAAGCTACTCAGTGGAAAAGGATCTTGAATATCCAAAAAATAAGAATACCTCTTACTGAATCTTGACAGAATTGTCGAATTTTTCATGGCACTTGCAATTGGGTCACAATGATGAAAACAGCTCTTCATATGAAGGCTGACTATGACTGGCACAAAATCAAATATTTAGTTATCTGTCGTCCATTATATACTGAAACATATTATATTTATGATGTAATGAAATATTCAAGCTTAATGCTGAGACACTTATATCTTAGTCTTAGAATTCTGCGAGCTCCTGAAAATGTACTTTGCATACACAAGATGTATATTTCATATAAAAAGATGTGCACTGAAATATTAATATTTCCCTGAACTCTCTGCATTGTATTCTGCAGAATATGACATACTTAAATGCACTCATTACATCTGGAAGTTTACTGGCTTCCACTAAAATGTGCTGTATCACTCATCTTACTTATGTCATCCATGGTCTGTCGTTCTTATTTGAGCCCAAGCCCATCCCAGCATTTCTGCACTTTGCCCAGTTGCCCCAAATCATGTGCTGATATCAAAGAAAAGCCCTGAGAAACAAGGTTCATTTTATGTCTGTCTCTGAAATGTACTTTTTCTACCAAGCACAAACAAATCTTACCAAAAGTGCTTTTTCTTTTGACAATAATGCTTGCTGTTCAGCTTTCCTGACAAGCAATGAAGATTTTCCTTTTCTCTTCCATTCAATTCACTAAAAAACCTGATTGTGCTAGTTAACAATGAAAGCATATCAAACCAAGACAAAATGTTTAAATAGCTCTTAGCCACCACATTATACCTAACTGAAAAGAATCCTCTTTCTAATTTATGCAAAAAATAGCTTGGTTATCTCACTGAATAAAAAGAGAAGTGGGTCTTTTGTAGATAAAAACACGCATAATATGAAGTCCTTGTTTAAGTGATAAAAGAGACAGCTCCTCAGCATATCTAAAAGTCTTTATAAAATTAATTAATTTTTATAGGAGAAAAATAAAAGGGATACAGGAATCCTAGAATTCTATCACATATTATCTGAACATACACATTCTATTTGAATTCTATCTTTGGTAATGAATTAGGTCTCCATGAATTGATGCCTTAATAGATTTTCAATAAATGTTTATTTTTCAGGAAAGTTTGTTTTGGTTTGGTTTGGTTTTTTTGTTTTTTATTTTGTTTTTTTTCCTTCCTTTCTTTTCTGCAACTGCCATCATTTCATTGCTAGTGCAGAAGTTGTTATCAAATCACTTTGAAAAATGTGTTTACCCTTTCCAAAACAATTTGGGAAACTGTTTCAACATCAGTAAAATGTGAAATGCACTAACTTAAGTCATTTCTCATTATGTTAGTTGAGTCATGGACAATTACAGTTTTGTCCTAGTCTTTTCTGATTTGCCCACAAGATGTTTTACCAAGATGTTCAGAAGTGGTTATTGACCCTAGCTACCCACCAGGAGGCAATTTAGAAGGACCTAATTTGGACACAATCTAGCCACCAGCCTTCTTCATAACTTAGTTTCACTGTCAAATTACCCCAGTTAATTTAAAAACTGCTGACCTTCTGGGATTTTTATTTCTTTAGTTTCATTTACTTGTCTCTGGTTTATAATGAAAGTTCTGTCTTTGTCTTCAGTGTATTGAAACTCTTTCAGAGATGAAGGAACTGTTTTCATAAGTGTGCAACAGTATCAAATAATTACCTCTGATTTGTTTTTATTTACTGTAAATTTTAGTTCTTAAAGTACTACCAACAGACTTAGATGGAAAACAGAAGTACTGTGTAAAGTTTTCAAGTAACTTGCAATGTCTCAGTACAAAAACAAAAGTGGAAGAGATATTTGGAATGATAATTGACAGCTGAGTGTTACAGCTCCACCATGTAAAAGCTTCATCTCATGGTAAAGGAAGCCAGATATATTGCATTGTATTCCTTGTATATGGAACTATTTTGACAAAGACATTTCATAATCAGGTACACAATGGATTCCAGAATATAATACACCAAATACATGGTGGCTTTATAAATATTTCAGTACACCCTGCTGTTTTTATGTGAGGTGCACATTTTCATTAGGTAGCATACTTTTTTTCTTCGGTGTACAGTGTTTCAGTGTGGCCTCATGATTCTCCTACGTAGCTGTTTCCAGATTTTGTGTATATCATACATATGTTTCAGTACACAGTGTAAGAACTCACTAAATATTTATATTCTTAGGGAAACCAGATGTATTTCTGGTGTCTTCCTATGGCTCTGTATAGGATTGTGATCTGGCGGCCTGCAATGGTTGCAGAGATGAAGTGTCAAGGTCAAACATGGCAGTGACTACATGATCTGAAGTTAGGCCATGCTGAAATGGAAAGAGGCTTGAATGTTTTTTTCATCAGTTTTCTAAGCCTTGAAACATTTTCATGAATCTACCGTGTTTGAAAAGATCAAGTGTGTTGATGATATCCATTAAAACCCAGGCTTGGTCCTGTTTTGAAGAAATTCCTCCCAAATGGAGCCCATCCAGGGCTGTAAACCAAAAGATGCCATACTTTTTATTTTACACTTTTTTACTAGGCAAATACAAAATTAATAGATTCTACCCACTGAAAATTCTTTGCATCCATAACTGGTTTCACAGAAAGTCTGTGGCACTGATGGGTCGAAGCAGGGGTTAATCTTTGGATTTTGAGTGCCTGCAGGAACAGGATTGCATCTACTGCAAGGAAAATTGTTTTTCATTGATTCCTTCCCTGGTAAGTAACTAGAATGTATCATCCTTTAAAAGCAACAGATAAAAATCCTTGTTCTCCTAAATTCTACTGCTACATTAATTAGTTATGATAACTAAAACATTAAAGTGCAATTATGTGACCTGACCAAATGAGTGAAAAAGAGAGTTAGGTAGTCATAATTATGCAGTAACGGAAGTGCTCTAAAGGACTCAGAGCCAAATGAGTCAGAGTCCTATGCTGTAATTCTGACTGCAACCCTGTGCCTCAAGCAAAGAAATCTTGAAAGCTTGAGCAGTCTACACTAAACTAGCACTCTGTTACCTTCTTCTTCCCATGTTTATTAAAAATGCATTCCTGTTGAACTATATATATATATATATATATATATATATATATAATCTAGAATCAGGGTCTCAGTTATCAAATGAGCAGTCACTGGAAGTGCTGAATGCCATAATTTCTCCCTCTGATTCAAACAGAAGAGGAAATTTTCCTTTTTAATGTGGCTTTAGGCCCTAACTTCTATACACTACCTTGAAGCTTTGATTTAGATGTGGTGACAAGAAGGTAAGAGCTCGGACCCTTTAGAGATTTGGAAGACAGAACTAAGCCAGGTTAGTCACTAGTCAGGTGCACTGCCTTCCCTTCTGTCTCAATTTGGAATAATAGCCTCTGTGCTTTTCTTCATTAGAGAGATCCTTCTCTTCTCACCCTGCAAAGCAATTCATTCCCTTTGGTGTAAAAAGGGTAGCACCTCTAAAGTCATGGCAACTTCTCAGCCTAATCTCACTTGACCTATATTTTGTGTAAAAAGTTCTTTACCCTTCTTTTAGGGCAGGTCCTCCACTCCCTTTTTAGTTAGTGCTAAGGGTCAAAATTCAGCCAGGTATGCTCATGTCTGCAACAACTTTTCTAGTTCAATGGCTCAGAGATACCAGCAAAGATAAATTTAAATTTTCTTTGGAAATCACTGAATTGAGACTGATTCTAACTTTTTTCTGTGCTTCTCAGGGGCTGGATTAGAGAAAATACTCTTGTCTGGACTGTTCCCAATTTCTGTGTATCTCCTTACAGAACAGATATCATTATTGTTGTGACACATATGCAAGACATTTTCTGTATTATACTCAGTTATAAATGGCCTAAAAAATTGATTTTTTTTTCAAAATTAGTTTCTTTTAAGAACTCCTGAGAAATATTAATATCCTTGGTAAAGGACAAAGTGGTGAGCTGCAAACCTAAGTAATCCTCTAGGGATTTGACTACCTGCCTGTTTTCCTTGCTAGCAAATCTGTGCACTTTTCAAACTGAAGGTTACACTAACATTACACAGAGAAAGTCAATTAATTTAACAAATTATCAATTTGTGCAGTTTCTTGAACATGCAGTAACATGTACAGAAAGCAACTCTTTGTGATCCTACAGATGTCCTGTCCTCAGTGCACAGCTTCATTAATCATGTGCTACGTATGTTACTGTCTAAATTCCAATGCCATTTGAGACAGGGAAAACATTGGAAAAGAAGTGTTGCTTACCCTTTGCACACTAGTAGCGATTTCAAATAAAGAGAGGGTTTAAAAAGACAATCAAGTCAGTGCATTTAATTTTAGTCTTAAAAAAAATATTTTATTCTTTATGCTTCAAAGCCCAAACAAAATTATTTTATGTTATTGTATATATTTCTAGAGCAAAAGTGAGCATACTCAGCACTACATATCCAGTTCATGCAAGAAAGGCTGAAAACTGTAGTTACACCTTAGGAAGGCAAAGGTGTGCCCCTAGGTTTGGGTTACGCCTCTGGGAAATCAAGAAAATGCTTCTAGGCTTCATGTGGTGGTGTTACTGCGATGCTGCACATGATCTCTACTCTTAGTGCAATATAGACACAGGCACTGGACAGCATTTGCCTCCTTCCTAAAACTGAGTGAAACTCAGACAGGGCAGAAGTACTCCTTCACACAGATTTTTACCACACCTCCATTCTTATGGCCACTGCTGGCTGCTGGCTGTGGTCTCCATTTTTTTACACATATAAACAAATGGCTAAATGTAAAAGTCGTTTCTGATCTATACTGTGAGAGTGCCTTGGTAATTTGATATGAATTGTGTAGACCCTTTTGGCCTAATTCAAGGGTATCTGTTGCTTGAGGCTAGGACCTTCTGTGTAGCGCCAAGCTAGATGTCAGCACTTGAACAGCAGAGAGACTGTGACTCAAAATGCTTCATCAGCAGCAGTCACTTGACCTGAATATTTCAAAATGGACTCTTGTCTAATGTATCCTGTCAGAAAATCCCCATACAGCTTTTCTCAAACATAGTTCATGAGTTCCATGATTCACAGATTCCATGATTTCTTTGCCTAGATACCTATAACAATTTTATAATGGACACAGGTTGACAAATATAGGAAGGATCCCATTTTTGTCTCCAAGAAGGTGGTGAGCAGTTTACTGCTTGGAGGACAGATAAATTTCAGAGAACTCAAGAGCAGATGATATCATGTGGAGCATTTGCTCAGCTTATGTGAATTCTCCAAAAAAGCATCTGCCATTACAAATATTTGGATTCCTTATAAAATAGAGAAAAACAAACAAACAAACAAGCAAACAAATAAACTAATGAAATGAGGATGTTAGCGAACAAAAATCCTAAGCAAAATGAAGAAAAGTATGCACAGAAGGGGTTAAAGAGAGAGAAGTCACAGATATGGACAGAAAGGCCTCTCATTCAATGCAGCCATGAAATCAGTATTAGAGATACCCTTAGGGAAGGAATGCTACAATTAGAATATTTGATCTGGAAAGGCCTACTTGTTACTTCAATCAGGATGAAAAGTGAGATCAGAAAGGGAGAAATGTTTGAAATCAACAGTTTTGTTGGGATAGAGGCTGAGTGAAAGTCATTCAGATACCTCAGGATAAATGGTGGAAGTGACTCTGCACTGTCAGTTCAACCTTCACTTCAGTCTGATGCCTCATCAGAAGCTGTCGCAAATTCACCCATATTCTGTGCTGCTGCTATTCTTGCGTCTGTTCTGTACAGAACGAGCAACCACAGAGTGCATCTGGAGATCGTATCCCTGTAAGTTTGCTAATAATTCATGCAATGCCTGAAAATGGAGAGGGAGAGGGTTGAAATGGACTTGCTGCAAATGGCCCCGAGCACTGCAAATTGGAGTCGTGGCATGTGTTGTTGAAGAAGTGGTCACATACCCTTTAGTCCTCCAAGGCATTCAGAAGAAAATAAACTGAGCCTCTGGAGATAAGCCAGTAGACATGCAGAGGTACTTTTTGGGTAGATTCTAATAAAACTCTGTGCTTAAAATATGAAAACATCAGGCAATTTTAACACTGCAGCTGCAGGAGAGGGGTTGGTGCATATCACAAGGGCCACAAATCCATGGACATGTCTTTGGGTGCTACCTTTAACTTGTTGCAGAAGAAGAAACATGCCTTAAAAACTTGTTGCCTGTATGACCTGTGTAGATCATAGCAATCCATAAGGTGACACATTTCTTGTTTTTCAGGGGCTGTTGATGGAATTAGATCTAAAAACTTTGTTTTCACAAATATTTGCCAAAGAAATCCATATATGGGCTTCTTTTGCTGCTTGCTAAAATTAAAACAGATATTGTATCATCAAGTGAAATTGAGTTAATGTGAGCTGTTTTGTTACTAGATATTCAGATCACAGAGAACTTTCATTTTAAAATTTAAAATTTTGCATATGAAGCCTTTTTTCAAAAGTCTAAAATTTGCAAGATAGATAAGCCAGATAAGCCAGATAGCCAGAACATAAATCATTCACATCAGGTCAACATAATTTGGGGGGGGGTTGAATTTTGACCACTGATCAAATTATGTGTCTTTCACACAATTGTGAAAGAATTTTAATTTACTTTCTAAAAACTTTTTTTTTTTATGGTCCTATATGAAATTTTGAAGAAGTCTCCAAAAAGAAGACAAAGCTGACACTTGTTTGCAGTGGTTTTTCATTCCTCCCATTTTCTCTGTTCTTTTTCCACAAAATAACACCACTTGAGAAATTATATGTAAGAGACAAGTGAATATGAAATACTTAATTCTGTAGAGTGCATTCTTTCCATGGATTATGTGACAAAATGTCTGAATAAAAAATACATGTCTAAAATAAACACAATGCTTTTCTCTCTTTTTTTTTTGCAATATTTCAATTTTTTTTTTACAAAAACAGTAAAGTAAGAATGCCTTTTTATACATGACATTTCACAATTTTTTTTTGCCTGGTGAATTGAATGAAATCTTCTAAAAAATTTACCGACCTTCATTTCATTTTTAAAAATCCTTTGACAATTTCTATTTGTGTGAGTCCCTGAATTAAGTTTCAACTGTCATTTTAGCCACATGGAACAGAGGAAATTAATTTTCATGTATTTCAAGACTCAAATGTGCACACAAAGCACAACAGACCAGCCTGGAACAGTAAACACCTTTTCAACACAGCACCATGCCCACTTTGTAATTGCACGGTTTTTCTAATGGATTCAGGAGTACGAGATAAAATATTGCAGAGCTACAGCTAGTGGGGTGAGAGAAACCAAACCCAAATCCCCCAAACCCCTGCATCAAAACCTTTAGTGCTTTAGGTAAAAGGGGATCCATTAAGTACGTTTCTGAATTAAATCCTACAGGGAAAAAAAATGTTAGGCATTGCTTTACAATTTGCCAGATGTTTCCAGGTTATTTTTCTCTTTCCATCAGAGTCAAGTTAATCATGTTCAATAGGCCACCCTGCAAGGGAAAGGAAAAGTAACTTCGTTAGACAGCTGCTTTGCATAAAGTGTTTGCTTTCCAGGAATATTGTGCAGCCTGGAGATACTGGAAAGTAATAACAGAATAAAAAGGGGGAGGGAAAATCTGCTCATACATCACCATCCTCCTGAATATCTCCACATCCCTCCAAAATGAAACTAAAGCTTTGTTTTAGTGTTAGGGGAGGCTAAATCTAAGTTCATTTACGACATTAAAAAAGCCAACTTGATCCACTGTGAAATACTGTCACCTCATCTTACTTTATGACTCTAAGAGTTAGAGTAGGGATACTGTCTGAATAGACCGTAACTTGTAAATAATGACTAAATGATAGGACAGTTTGGAAACAGGATTTGAAATCTATGGAGAAAAAAGTACAGTGACGGTGGCTTAGCTCAGAGTGCAGGAAAAGACCCTGCTTTCTAACTGACTTTTGTATTTTTAGTTATTATATTTTCCATCCTCCAACTACTTGAGAAAATATTTCAAGGCCTTTGATTACACATGGACAGATTTGAGACAAACTCACCTGGCAAACACATTTCTATCTGGGAAAACCCCCACATACATCAATATAAAAAATGAAGACATAATTCTAGTGCTGAAAACTTCCTAAGTTTTTATTTCATAATTATTGTTTTTAAAGAACCCTATTTTAAAAGAGACTTACCAAAACTATGATTTTATGACAAAATAATCGGAATTAAATTAGGCATATGGAGTCCCCAGTATAACTGAGAATCTTCATGCTCACCATCATCTACTTTTCTAGTTTCTCAGGCTATCTTTGGAAAGTTGACATTATTATAAGATTTTCATGACTTTATCCACTGATTGCAGATTTTATGATCATAGATATCATATTGAACTCTGACTTATAATTACCAAAGAAGGTTTACTGCATGTAGTGATTGCCATGCACAAGCAAACACACACATATATAAGTCTAGAGAGGCACATGAGGCACACCTGCATAAATATATTTACATGTATATATTTGGAGGGGGGAGGTGGTGGCATTAGTTAGTGAACATAGAACACATAGGATCCAATCTCTGAATTTAATTACAATCTCTTCTGTAGATAGTTTTGAATATGATCCCATGACCCTGACTCAAAAGAAGAAATAATGTTGTTACTGCAGAGAATGTACTGACATACATTGAGTCAGTAATGCATGAAACATAGAATTACTAGTGGTCCCAGTGGATACAGCTGAGTGTTAATTTTGTATTTATTGCATTAAATATTAATTAATTATTTAATTTGCTGCCTTACCACACCTAGGGGCAGCAACCCACCACCAAAGGGTACAGCACCGAGGGGGAACATCAGGGACATCTCTTCAAAATAGAAATCAATTTTCAGTCTTTGCCACTAGTTTTGTGTTCATTTAAATTTTCCTGGTTTCTAGTTTTTAGTCCTAATGAAGCGACTCCTGCAAGTGTGTGTGAGTGTGTGTGTGTGACAGAGTACAGGAACCTTCTGGTCTTCCTTGTGCCACTAACACAGAAAAATCTGGGCACATCCCCATGACCCAGCTGGAGTTGAAGGTGTTTTCAGTCTTCGCATACTTAGGAACCTTGGAACTTTTTCCAATAGAAGTGTAGGTCAGTAGGAGTGAATATAAACCTCCTCATTACTTTCAGCAGATCTCATCTAGAAGAATTGCATGAATGAGCATTTGAAAATGACTGTGCTTTACCCTTTTATCACACAGTCACCACGATTTACTTACTCCCTGGCAGGGACTCCAAGCTGTCTGCCTCCATAAATCAGCAGCAGTTGCCTTAGCCTTCTCCCAGAGGGTTCAGGTTGAGGTGCATGCAGGTTGGGATAATTCATGGGAAACATGACAGCCCCCTTAAGGATTTTTTTATGACTTGATAAATGCACAGATGTGCCAAGGTTTTTGTAGGCGAATGATACTTGGATGTTTGCTGGTGAGTGATTATGCTTTGATATAGATGTCCAGTCTCTAAAAAAGTGTATTTTTCAGGATATATTAACAAATGCAGCTCTTGCTTTAGACCACTGTTGTATGTTTTGCCCTCTTTAATCTTAAAAGTAGCATATGGACTAAAGCCCAGCATTTGTCAAGCTGACGTGGGAACAGACCAGACATTTATAAATCTAGTCCATAAGCACGTTTTCTCATGTTTTGTTTAATCTGATTGCAATTATGTTGTGCTGGGAGAAGAACAGTAGGAGTAAAACCCTAGCACCTCAGTGGCGCTAGGATCTGAGTGGGTCTGAAAATGTGAGGTAGAAACCCTTGCATTTGGCAGAGCTACATGGACAGATTTTGCACCAAATGAGCAACCTGCAGAGCACGTGTTGTTGCCCCCCCACCCCACACGCTTCACGCACACTTGTGCACACAGCATGTTCCCAAAGTGCCCCTTACAGCAGGAGCTACTGAAAAGGGATGAGGGAGAACCAGGACACATCTATTTCTGGGCTGTGAAGAGAGAGGCTGTGGCACAGACATCCTGCCGGGCAACCTGTGCTGCGTGAGGCTCAGCCATAATGTGCAGACTCATCCAGGGTGTTTGGCTGCTTACTCTGACTGCAGTAAAACCCCTAATTCACAGTGGCTACTTTTAACCTGGAGGTTGTTCAGGCACCAGCTTTGCAGCAGCATGAACCTCTGCCCTGCACCTTATCTCTTCCCCTAGCACCCTGGCTTCCCTGGAAAGACAGGAGCCCCACAGTGTTCCTGCTGGCATTTCAGTTAGGCACATGTGCCCATAGGTCAGTAGAGACACAGGCACTATTTCTTCTCAGGAACAATGGATGTAGTGAAAGAAGCAAAAAGACTCAAAAAAGGAGAGGTAAGGATATTGATTTGCTAAAGAAAAGTGTTACTCAGAGCCTGAGCTGGGATAATAGAACTGCAGGACACGTCCTTACACAAGGAGCAGCTATTCATGGTCCTCCTTGAGATGTATAGATTTAATGGCAGCTGTATCGCCTTCTAAAACTGCCTTGTGCTATGAGATACAGTATGTACAGTAAAAATAGCACTCTCTGCACAGCAGGTTTCTATTATGGGATTAACCAATTGTACCCACGTTGTAAAAACCTGCTAACGACTACCAAAGGCAAATCTCCCCAAAGCAGCCAGGCAATGAAAGAGACTAATGACCTAAATGAAAGAGACTAATGACCAAAAAGTAAAATTCAAACCTGAAGATACCACAGAAAATATTGCTTAAAAAGCTAAGGGTACAAAAGTGTGTGAATTATGCAATGAAACCCAACTAACAACATCCTTTGTTCTTTCCCCCATGTCCTATGCTACTACTTCTGTTAATGTATATGAGATTGTAAAATGCAGGGGAAAA
Organism: Motacilla alba alba; assembly: GCF_015832195.1. Lineage (NCBI taxonomy): Eukaryota > Metazoa > Chordata > Aves > Passeriformes > Motacillidae > Motacilla > Motacilla alba. The sequence continues at coordinate 60,169,562 of NC_052017.1, read as the reverse complement.
GACAGCATGCAAAGTGTGTTTATTTATGAGTTCCATATTCAATGATTCTTCAGCTAAACCAGAAGAGGCACGGATGAGTCTGACTGAACTGGGGAGGTTATGCTAACAGCACTATATAGACCCCTAGCAGTCCCTGCAGCGACTGAAGTTTTATGCAACCCATTTACATAACTCTGAAAGAAATCAATTTCTTTCCCTTCTAGAGCTGACCAGGTCATTCATTTAATTAAACTTCAGCAAGTATAAAAAAAATTTGCTTTCAGTTCAAATGGTCTCATATTATATCTTTTTTTAGCATATGGTACCAGGCAGATTGCCAGCCCTGTATGGAAGGAGAAATTCAGCAATATGTTGCAATAAAGCTCTCTCCTGGCTCCTCAGTCAAAACTTACTTTCACCTAAAATATTCTTTCTTGCTCTTATTTCTAGGATCTCAACATAAAGTCATCAGCATTCATGCTGTAAGATTAGATTTAATGTGCTTCTAAAGCCTCCCATTAACCTTTCAGAAGGTCTGACATTTCCTGATTCACCAGACAACTAAGTCTTTTTCTATTGGGGTAGACAGTCTCTTCTCAAATCACTTGCATGTGTCAATAATGACTCCTTTCTTTCCCCACAATCTGGAGGAGAGTGGGGCCCCAGCTTCCTTGACTGAAGGGGGTTGCTGCTTTTGCAAAAGCTTGTGCATTAGCAAAGGCAAGGATGGAGAAATAATGTTAAGCAGCCTCACAATCAAAAGCTTCTACAGATAGCCTCAAACCCAGACATAGGTGGATTGGGTAGTAGATAATTCTTTATTAAGGTACTGACAGAAATGTAGTCTTTCAGGATGCATATGAGCCTGAGGAAAAGCTGCTATTATTCTTGAGTTTCCATCCCTGCTGAGCCAGCACCTGTTTGCACTTTTCCCTCATTCTGGTCAAGCAAAGATTCTCACTTAGCATGTAATAAAATGTTGTTTTATTTCCCCTATAAGCCAAACACATTGACATCATTGGATGTATGCCTGGTTTATGGCCTAAGGATTTGGCCTTTTATATATACACAATTATCTAGATCACTTTTCCCTCCTTCACTCCACACCCTCCACTCCCCTCCCACCCCCAGACTCATGTCAAAACAACAATTTTCTCAGGTCTATTTTTAAGTTTATATATGTGAGTGTCATGTGCTTGCGGATCTATTTGATTTCCTTGAGATATCGGAGTGAGAGAAATTCTTTACATTTTAGCCATTAGTTTGTTTTATAAAATTAGAAATTGCATGGCTTTGGTGAACTGGTCAACTTACTTGTCTCCCGCAACTACAAAATTAAAATATTTTCTAGAATCTAGATACCATTGAAATTCTTGACTGAGTTTGTCATATAGAAAGATTTAGCGTTTGACAATGGAGTCCCCATTGTATAGTATTTTTGGGGAAGGACAAGGAAATTTTGGTCTTTTGTCCTTGATTTTGTGTTTTCTTCTCACAATCCAAGATGGCTCTCAAATGGCTTATGATTTTTTCCACAGATGTGAAGTAAAGATATACTGTCAGGAATTTAGTGCCACAAAATCTGAAAAAAAGTAATATATTTTAAACTTGTTTGGAGGCCACACACAGCTTTTTTATGTAACTCATATGTTGGTTATAGCAAAGAGGAATCCCCTCCTTCTTTCCCCAATGTCAACTCTAACTAAAGCAATTGAGAGGAAGTAGTGTTTTCTCTGTTTTATGTACATTTATAGACATCTATATATCAATGTAATTATACAATAGTTTGTACCTATACCTATCAATATTGATATCTATATTGATATGTGTTTATATATGTATTTATAGATATAAATATATATATATCTTAATATAAATAAGCATATGTAGCAATATATTAAGAGCTCACAATAGGAATCACTACCAATGTGTATTCATAGATGTTGGTATCTATTTATACAAACTGATCTTGAGAGGTACTGATCCTTTTTGAGTTGCATATTGATATCAATAGGCATGAATGCCTATTGACTTGATAACTAGTACTGCCTATGGGTTTGAATATCTATTGATAGATATTGATACCTGTTGATATCAATACCTATTGGTAATGTTAAGAGCTCAATACTTAACAATACCTATATTATTGGGCACTGATATCTGTCAATACTTATATCTATGATATTAATACCTATTGCTAGCCACTGATGATATTAATACCTCCCAATAAGCATTGGTACATTTTTTTGTCAATTTGCATTGATACCTACCAACATAGATCCCTTCTTAGAGCAATATGATAGGCCTCAGTACTTATTGGTTGGGATACATGTAGGTGGGTACAGGTGTGAGTAGGTATTGATACAAATTTATGTCCAAATATCCATACCTGTTGATAGACCTACACACCTATTCAACTTGGTATCTATCTATAGTGATGGGTATCTATGTCTATTGTTTTGGAAGTTGATTTGGGTCTCATAAAGCACTATTAAATATCAAGAGCAATACCCTTTGATAATGTTTATCAAGAAGGTTCAAAACAGTGAGCAATTGAAATGTATCAATATCAGTAGTAACAATATCTATTTATATTTGTAGCCACTTGTACTCATTAATACCCTTTGGTATTGTAAACAATGCATGAGTATCAGTGTCCATGTATTTGGGTATCTATCAACAGGTAGCTGTCACAGACATATTTTATGAAAATACTTTTGTCAGGATTTTCTTCTCCTGAGAAGCTGAGAGGCCTCAGGAACAAAATGTAAACAACTGTCAGCTGCTGTGGAATACAACAGTTGCATCTTTGATGGTCTCATGTGGTTGCTTCTTCTTAATAACCAATCACAGTCCAGCTGTTCAGACTCTCCGGTCAGTCACAATACTTTGTTATTCATTCCACTCTATTCCTGTCTCACCTTCTGATGATTCCTTTCTCTCTGTTCTTTTAGTGTAGTTTTAGTTTAGCATTTTTAATATAATAAACCAGCCTTCTGAAACATGGAGTCAAGATGCTCAACTCTTCCCTCATCCTGGCATCCCTGAAAAGCCACAGGTAGCAGTATCAATAGGTATGGCTACCTATCATTACTTGTCAATATCAATAGCTGTTGATAGTCACCTAGGCCAGCCATTACTGACAGCACTTTCCATCAACACCTACCTGTATTGATAAGCAGAATTGTCTAATATCTAAGCATAACTCTCTAATAATTTTGATATTGATTTTAACATGAATTAGCATCAATGCCTACCAATATCAATATATTTTGCAATCAATAGTCATCAACAGACAATTAACCCCTATCAATTTTGATACGTATCAATGATAGGTAATATAGGGATAGATATGAATGGGTATTGATGCCTACTCATATTAATGGGCATTTTTAGACATCCATACTTACTGGTTTCAATGCTAATTTCAATACCTATATGTATCAGTAGCAATCAATATTGATACCTACTGATTTTGGCACCTATTGGTAACATAAGGCATACATACCTACGATCACCAGTAGAGCTACTCTTCATCATGTCTTAAAAGCTTCTTAAATTTCTAAAATTCAAGATGTTTCTTTATTCATCCCATACTAACTCCTTTGTTCAACCCATTTGTCTGACACAGAGAGACGCCACACTTTAGGGATTCCTTCTGAGAAGTTCTGTCTGCAATGAAGCCATGTTTTGCACTAGGGTCAAAATAGACTTCTTGGCAATGCTGCGCTGATAAGCCTTGATACAACAAGGAGGCCAGGGAATAGCCTTGTCAACAAGGACAACTTCCATAGAGTATTTTGATAATGCTTTAATGTGATGGAATAAAATGGCCTGATGGCCTGGCTCATATAGTGATGGATAAATTATTGATATGGACTACATTTCTAAGATATCTTCATGTAAAGACTTACGTGACAAATGCCTCCATGGAGATAACTCATGCATAAGTAGCATATATTTTCATTATTGATTTACTAAAAGGATATTATTGCCACTGCAAATGCAGGAAAATTGTCTCTATGGGTCAAATTCCATTTTAATGTTACTGCAAAGAAGGTAACAAATGCACCAGGGATTTTTTTAACCTTCTAATCCAGCCCCTAAGAAGAACTCTAGTTTAGCTGGTGGTTCAACTTTTCCAAAACCATACCCTAATATGTTGTGAGCTGCACTAAGTGTCTCAAGAAGAGAAAAATAAACAGAAAAGAGCCTACTCCAAACAACTTAAGCCTTAACAAGCTGGTGAATCGTGAAAGATGTTAAACCTTTCTTTGCTGGTGAGCATTTTGATTAAAAGAGAAAAATACAGAAGGCAAACACCAGATGATGCATCACATGTAGGTGCTGAGCCTGTACTGAGTGCAGAAAGTTAAATGCTTGTTGCTAATTTGGAGGCTCTCCCAACCTGATTGCAAGGACCCAGCCCCGCAGTCCTCCAGCAAAGGAGAGGGACAGACCCAGAGACTGCAGTCAGGTTCAGCCAAGAATCCAGACCATGAGTCACCTCCCTGGGGAGAGACTGGGACATCAGCCCATGGCCGGGCCTCATCAATGGAACCTGTGGCCAGGCAAGGCTGTGGGGAGATGAAAACTGGCATTGTTGCAGCACCACATCTTCAGAGACTGATGGACCTAGAGGGTTGGAATGGGGTTCTGAGCCATGGACAGGGCGAGAACACTCCCAGAGGGCTGGGTAGAGATTGTCAATGCTGGTGGTGCCCCTGGGACCATGACAGCGAAAAAGCACTGTCAAAATTGTCAAAAGCACTGGGCATATACCTGATATGCATCATGCCAGGGTTCCTCTACCAGAATGCAGAGTACCAGAAGAGTGTAATATATCACTTTGGAGAACACTTGCACACTTTTCTACCCATTCCTACAGAACCTAAACAATACTAAAATAATGTCAAAAGAAATCATCCTCTGCCTGTTGGATACTGGTAATACAAATTAAGGGTGAGAATTCTGAAAACTCCTCTGAGAAAGGATTACGCGCCAGCAGGAGCAGAGTCAGTGATGAGGCTATACAAAATCCCCACAGTGATGTACACATGATACTGCTGGCAAGGAATCTGAGCTATACAGCTTGTTTCCTTTCAGATCATGATGTTTTCCAGCACTGGAGAGGTTTGGTTTCTGAAATCCTAATTCTGGACCCATTATGGTTAAAACAGAGTGTGATAATCCAAGATGATGTAAGATATATAGAGTGCATTCAGATTGCAAAGTGACACAGACATGAGGAAAATAAATGCCTTATATATTTAAAATATATTTCAGCTCCCAACTGCCAAATTTAAGTCTAAACATGTGATTTTGAAATCCAAGCTATTTGAAAACATTTGAAAATTCTATGGTCATTATGAAGTATTTAGTAACTCTGTTCATTACCCAAAAAACCAAATCATTATTTAAAAAGTGCTTAGCTATCTAAACTAATCCATCTAGATTTTGGTTGTGTTTTCATACCAGTGATAATATGCTACAATACATTAAAAGGTGTAAGTAAAGCTTTAAGAAACTTGTTTTTTCATGTACCTAGGCCAATAGTTTTCTACCTTTGGAAGGGCCACTTCTAAGGGTTAGGAAAAAGTAGCCAAGGAAAGAAGAAGCTTCTATTTCTAGAAGTTTTATATTTGCTATACAGAAGATGTACACTTCACAGAAACACAAAACCAGTAATAGGGGGGGTTAAGGACAGCTCTTGCCAAAAGATTATTGCACTGTTCTCCAACATTTCCATATAGAAACCACTGTATTTTTCTCCTAGGAAAATTTCTGCAGAAATACAGGGGCATTCTTTCTTGCTGTTCAAGTGACCAGTTACTCTGTCCATGCTAGCTAACACCAGCATCACCCATCATCTCTGTCTTTGATTACCTGTATCAGACCCAGTTATTTCTGTGGTCAGATGCTCAGCACAACCAGAGTCTGTGCTGCTATCACTGAAGCTGGGTTTTGCACCAGGACTTCATGATCTAGGTGCTGAAGAAGGCAGCCCAGGTGGAAGTGTATGTAACCCAGGGGCAGGACTCCAGGGACTCACAGGGCATTGGCATCGTGGTCTAGATGACAGCTTCCTCTTCAAAGCCCATTTCTCCCACTTTCTCATGGCAAGAACAAGGGTCTTCTGCCAAAGCCAGGACCACAGGGGATGTGAACTACCCAGAGCTGGGATACCTTAACAGCAGCATCTCTTAAGCAGCTGTGCCAATATCACTGAGAGTGCAGAGGCAGACTTGAGCAAGTAATCCATACTTTCCCTACATGGAAATGAATATAGGTTAGTCAATAAATTGACTTTTTCCTGGTAAATGATTTAAAACCATGGAGTGAAGGTAGGCACATGAACTCCTGCAGGAGTTTAGGCTACGACTGCTACTGCTACAAAAATTCTCCAGATGAGGATTTTAAGGGATTTTTTTCAGCAATTTTTGTATTGGAGAATGAAATAAGAATGAGAACTAGTTTTTTCTTTATTATTATTAATTTGTGTAGCTGGCAGGTGCTTAATCCTTTGCACTTTAAAATACAAGTGACTGAAGGTGAGAAGATGCTATAGGACAAAAAGATTTTAGTGGAAGAAGAAGACAACAGGCTACACTGTCAAGGGGGATATCAGCAGACCCTCTAGCCATTCTGCTTCATTGAAGCAGGTGGGATGCATGTCTTTTCAACTCTATTTCTGCAGCTGTGTGTTAGATACATAAACACATACACTCTTGGGGATTTTTTTTCAATTTTAAAATATTTTTAGGTTTTTTTTCCTTTTAGGTTTGTTTCCTTTTTTTTTTTTTTTTAAGAAAATAAAGGAATATTTCCTTGCCAACTACCAATACACTATGGACTAGCAAATTAAACTGTAAAGTCTCTTAGGTCTAGATTAATTCTAGATAATTTTAGCTACATAAATGAGACACCGTTTATGTGCAATGACAATTTGGGTACCCTCTGTTGTCAAGACAGAGAGACAGGATACCTCTAGAGGACACTTAAGTATTAAAGTGGCTTGAGATCAACCTTTAGGAAGTGTCTGTTTGTGTCAACTAGAAGTAGAAGACAAGTGGACGAGCCATAATCTGAATTTAGGTGCCTTACTTAGATGCCTGGAATCGGTTGAGTTGATTCCAGATGTATTTAAGCAGGAAGATGAATAGAGGACTTGTGAATGAAAAGCAAAAGGACAACAAATCAGTACAACAGTCAGCTTTTCTTTCTAGACTCCAAAGGTCACTTCAAAGACACAGAGAGGAATAAATAAAAAAATATTTTAAAAGGCTGAAGAAAAATCATTTATAAAATTCCTTCAAGCTAAGACATTTAACATAACAGTCACAGAAAATCAGTTCTTGTTTCTTTGCTTCCCTGCTTTGTATGGCATCCTCAAAAGGACATTTGAAGTTTCAAAAATAATATTTTTTTAATATTAGGTGGATGATTAAAGACACTGCTAGTGGAATCAGAATTTTTCTCTCCTTCTAAAATAATGCAAATGTTTATTTTACAAGAATCACCTTTGGCATGATGGAAATCTCACTGAAAGTAATGGTAATTGTTCAGGTTAGACCTTAATATTCCATGTATTTCCATAGCTTTTCATTTAATTATGCTTCTTTTGAAGCTCTGTTATTAAAGAAAATAAGTGCTACCTTTCAAACACAGCTTGAGTAGTGGCAAGGGACAGGGGTTCTCTGTAGCATTAATTTTTAATGTATTTTCACTCTTAAGATTGACCTTCCATTTATAAGATAAAAGTACGTTTGAGACAAGGAGTCTCCCTGAGTTATTAATAGCTTATTTAATTATTCTCCTTTCCTTGGTAGTAATACTTCAGAAGGCTTTCAGAGAAGCTGCATGAGCATGCTGCGCAGTACTCAGAACATGCAGACATTTGTTTTATTTGCCCATTTCTCTTGATTTACCAACCTGTTTTAGATGTAACTGCCAAACTCGATTGATGTCTTTCATTTTGTGGTATAGAGGTGAAAAGATTACACATTATCCTCTGAGGCTGGCAGTGGCAGAAATTAGCCAGGGTCACATTTCCAAAGCAAAATTTAAAATCCAGTTTAAAAGCAGTAGAGCTCCTCTCTTGGAGCTGCTTTCTCCTATTTGGGATGTTTTTGGCGGTGCCCAGCACTTGTGCCTGAACAGGAGCACTCTGACTTCTCCTGTTGCCAAAGAAGGAGCTTGTGAGCACAGTAAGACCTCAAGACCTGGCTTTCCAAGGATGTCTGGTCTGGTGCTGAGCAAGCCAGGGAGGAGGTGGTGGTGCCACCTGCAGAGCCCTGAAGCTGTTGGCAGCTCTGGGATAACAGCACATTCTCATGCTGCCAGTGATCATAAAAGCCAATTGTACTGAACAGGGCCAGACCACTTCCACCGCAGCCTCAGGTGGAGGTTGGCTTGGTCCAGAGAGAGGGGTGGACATGAAAAAAAGCTGTTCTGGGTACTGCTGTGGAAAGCAAATAAATTTGCCCTATGATATTTTCATTTATTTTTATTCAAGAGAAACAGATGGGAGTGGGAGAACAAGCCAAAACCAGCTTTAATTATTACTCCTTTGAAAAGGAATGTGCATAGGGACTTATGCTGCAGTAATTTGGAATCAAGCTGGCAGTAATACCTCTGTCTTTAAAAGATCCCCTAGTACTTGTTCCAACAGCTCAGTCTATTTTGCTTTTAAACTCCTTCACCTACAGCCCAATACAATTCCATTACACTCAGGCTCCTAAATCCATGGAAGGATTTTAGAATCATACAGCTGAATATGTTGCAGACATCATCTGTGGGGGCACTCAGGCAAATTTCATTCAACACTGAAATTTGTTTTCAAGATTTGACAAAGACTTTCCTTGTATCTGGACAGGCAGATGTATTACCATTGTGGAATTTTCTGACTTTCAGAGCAGAAAGATGCACCAGGATAGATCTGTGCATAACTACAGATTATTCCTTTCTCTAAATGAACTAGTTCAATCCAATGAAAAGAGAAGCCAAATCAATTCAAATTAAAGTTTGTCTGAAAATACTTCTACTTACTGTACAAACCTAATATTTTCTTGACTGCTGTTTAGGAGAGATATCATACTGTGATACCTAATGAAGCTCAGATGCAAATTATTGAAATAACATAGAGCAATCAGGTGGGAATTGAAAATTCAGATTGGTTCTGTGTCTGCTGAGAAGTCGTTATTAAAGAAAAAATAATAATCCATTTCCACTTAGTTACTTGGAGACATTAAACACCACACGACAGAGATTATTCACATTTCACTAGCATCTAGGACAGCCAGTCTTTCTAGTAGGAAATAGCCTCCCTATAGATGTATCTAAACAAAGATCAACTTAAGGCACCTTGAGATGAGATGCCCTAAAAGAGAACAAAAAGCTAGAAAGCTATTTAAAAAAAAGCTGATTAAGTCAAACTTTCCAAATTCCAGTGTCCCAAGTCACAAGACTGACTCTCCTCCATGCTATAACAAGAAACTCAGGCTGAATCATACAGATTATACAACCTTTCCTCTTGATGTTGAGCAGCAATTTCAACTTTCCTTGTGTTGGTTTTTATTTTTGTCTTTTGTGCTCTAATAGGTGTGTGCATGGATTTGTTAGCCTCTGTCTTCTGAGGCTGCGTCCCCTTTCAGCTGCTCATCTCCTGGTTGGTTTTTTAGATCATATGTTTCAACATTAACATTATGCTGGTTGCCTGAACGCCTTGGTCCTAAGCACCGGGAAAGCCAGACTGGGAAGATTGCTCAAGGGAAGGCAGCATTAGTATCCTCTTCCAAGAAGCTGAGTAACATCTAGTTTCATAGCTTTCAGTGAAGGAGACCTTGCATCTTCCCAAGCTACTCCACCCCTGGCAGGATCAACCCATATACAGTGTACTGCTCCTACTGCATGAGGTCAAGGCTGCTAATCTATTCTTTTGTTGAAATTTAAGAGCAGGAGATGCAAGAAGCTAACAGTGGAGAGACTTGTAATTTATATCCCACTCTCAACTCACTGCAATAAAGACAGGCCAACAGTGCAGGAGGGTTTTGAGACTTGAAAATGAAAACTGGACAGTGGGATTTACTTTTCTATGGTGGTTTTAAGAGACCAAAAAGAGTCTACAATAGGTGTAGGCCAAATACTAAGTGTCTGTCTGCTCAAATTTTGATTGCAGTGAGAATAGGTTTGGATAAAAATCACAGGAGTACTTCAGGATCTGGCCCCATGTAGGGTGTTTAGGGGAGACTGGTTGTCAGCAATTGGGTCAAGCCAACAACTTCTGTCTACTTGAAATAAAGTCATTATTCTCAAACCCACAGCAGTGCCTGCTCCTGATGACTGCTGCAGTCACTGATTGAAACCAGAATTAGCCAAAGTCTTTCTTGGTCCCTGCTTCTAATTTAACTTCCCAGCCTTGTTATTTCTGGCTGTAAATGTTTTTATTTTTTTACACTGAGAGAGAGTTCAAAGTTTTTAACTGATTGTGCCCAACTAAGTTTTCTAGCCAGGAGCCTGTACTGCTTCTTGAACTTGAAAATAATTGGTCCAGTCAGGGATTTCTTGAGAAACATTGGATAAAATGCTCTGTAGGCATTTCAGGGGTAATCATAGGCTAACCTGTCCCAGGATACTTAATCTGTTAGATCATATTTAATATTTTTATCATGATAGTATGCAGAGGCCCCAGCAGGACCCCCAGTGAGACAGAAATTTTAGAAATGCAGATGTTTACATGGTCTCTTTCCCAAAAGCTAAAATCTAAAAGAAGCCTATAAAAAGCATATTTAGTGAAAAACAATAAACCCGGTACAATCGTCACTGTAGTGAATAATCTTATTTGCTTGTAATCAACTTTTGTTATCTGACCAGCAATATCCAGCTTGTGTCAAATCAGCTAGCAAAGAAATGAATATTTCTGCGCAAAACTCACAGGAAACATTGCAACACCACTTTTTTTGCTATACTTTTGGATAGCTGCAGTTATTCCCTGTTAAAATTATTAGTAGTCTAAATGAATGAGATCACCTACTGAATAAAAGCACAGCCAAGCCACACTCATAACATGATCTCATACAGGCATGTCTTCAAGAATGCCCCCCTGAGAGTTTTCAACAATTGTTCATCCAATTGTTGTATGTAACCTCTGTTCAGAAAGGAAATGTGGCTGACAAAATCAACTAAAAAAAGAACCCACTGGTGCCAAAAAAAATATTAAAAAGTGTTTGTGCCTGGGTATTTTAATATATATTCTTTTCTCATCACCAAAAAAGAATCCCTTCATTTTAAACAAATCTACATAATGCTAATTTTTCACATACAAGGGCCATTCATTTATTTCAGTGGGGGCTCATGAGACTAGTTCTTAAATAAGTTATGCATGAGTGTCTCCATGCCCTAGAGCCAAATATAGCAAAACATTCTCTCGTCTTATGGCACCCATATAGTGCAGCACTGTCTGCACAGCTCCAACACCAATAATATTTTTGTCTCATCTACAAGGCAAGAAATCACTGTTTTTCAGAAAGAAATGGAGGAGAGGGAAACATCCACCAGTTGAAGACAATTTTGGTGCAAGCCAGATGATTCTTTGTCAGATTTTCATAATTCATCATCCACTTTGAAAAAGTCCCCCATCTGCATATCTGTCCTGAAATACAGAGGATTATAAGGGACTTATTTGAGAGGAGCTGTGCACTGGAGAGGGCACTTGAACCAGAACCACCAAATCCCCAGACTAGCCTCATAATCACGAGTTCACCCTTCTTCCCAAATCTCTGCCAAGGAGATCACCAGGAACTCAGACATTACACAACATTGACTTTCTGTCTCTTTGAAGAACTCTGATCCTTGCAAGCAGACATTTTCTACCCAAGAAAGCTCATTGCATTAGTCTGTCCCCTTGCCAGATCTGTGCAGAGGCTAAAGAGAATTTTTGCTGCACAAGACAGAGTGAAACATGAAGATGTGGTTCAAATGGAAAGAGTAAGTGGTCAGAAAAAAGAAAAGAAAATATGGGGAAAGGGGGAAAGAAGAAAACAGGGGATGGATGAGAGCCAAAGAAAAAGAAACAGATGCTGGTTTTGTGGCAAGGGTTTTGAAAGCCTTTCTGTGAGGACTAAGTGTATGGTATTACTGACATTTAGCACTCAGAAATGACACTACAGTTGGTAAGCACCTTTGGACAGCAGACAAACATGGTACCATGCAAAATACCTCACAGATTTTTAGCAAGTCTGCTTAATGATCTTTTATTGTCTGAGTCATAGATCCCACTGACAAACTAGTATGAATAGTCAGTGCTAGTGTGAGCCACTAGCATGTTTGCACAAAATGCCACCAACGATACTGCACTTCTGAAGCACAGAGATGAGTTTTCCATTCAGTTAGATGGTCTTCTGGACAAAATAGTCTCCTTACACTCTCTCCAATTCAGATTTACAGGATATCACTGAAAAACAGGTGTTCTGACACTGTCACTGGCATTTTGAAAATCCTTTTTTGTTTTTATTTTGGTTACTGAGGGATAATGCCAACCAAGTGTGCCCACACTTTTTTAATGTTTTTGCTAGCAAGAAGTTACCTGACAGCCATCCGGAGTGCGACATCCCCCAAAACTTAAGAACCATGTAAAGGGACAGGTACAGAACAGTGACACAGGAGGACCACAGAGCTGCAAGTCTCCAGTCACGTTTGTTTGCCTGGCACACGTGGCAGAAGGGTAAATGGGCACGCTTGGTCTGCTAAACCAAGCAAGGGAATCTAACAGAGAAAATGAATGGGGCCAGGTGCTTTTTATTCTCTAACATATGGCATGAAAAAACCTTCTTGTATGCAATTTCAGCATTTCTGTGCATGCGGGAGAAAAAGTCTGAATTTATATTTAACTTCTCTTGAGCAGGACTGACTGCCATTTTCACTTTTTTTTTCCTCACTGGAAAAAGTGGGCCTGGGCCTGATTCTCAGCTGATGTAATCTGGCATTTTGCCACCCAAAGCAATGAAAGTGCATGGGCACAGGGGAAAGACAACAGTTTGGCCAGGGACCTTGAGAAAGCTCCGCCTCTAAGTGCTACCACAGACTGACATCCATGCTAAGCAAACAGGATGTCCAATTTTAAATCTCTAACAAGCCACATCCTGTAAACTGCATTCTACTCAGCTGACCCAGGAGATAAAATGGTTGGGACTGATCCACAGCCACGATAAGCCTGGTTTGCTTAAAGTTACAGCTGAAAATGCCTCCTGAATGGAACTTTACTCTATTCCACCTGCCTCACACCCCACCTCAGGCAGGCAACAAATGAAAACGGTAGATCAGAAGTGAGACTGTTGTCCCAGCACAGCTCAGATATTCCTGGTGGTTGTGTCCAGGACATCACCAGCCCCAGAGTAATCATCAGTCTTACCCTTCACTGAACCTCATCTTCAGATAGATAACAAAGAAGGGGTTTTCCTTCCAGGAAAAAAAAAAAAAAAAAAGCCTAAATGCAAATATCCATTTGCAATGAATTAAGAAGATTACAAAGACCTGCCAGCTCATAGCTGTTGGAAGAGGCAGTTTGCTGGTGTTTCACTGCTATTCCACTCTTCATTCACAACACAACTGCTATTAAGAGACTTTCAAAGTTCATCCAGGTTGTCTGAAGCAATCCTGGCTAACAAACACATGAAAGCTATGCGGAAACATTTGTTGCTTTCACGTTTATAAACCTGTATCAGTGATGCCACAGTACTCTAACGATTGACTTTAGTCCTTAATTTTCATTCACCAGAATATCTGCAAATATGTACATGTGAGAAGCTGTTAATCAGGGTCCACAAAAGCCAAATAATTTTGACTCTATACATGTGCGTGGCTGTGCCTTGTGGCTTAAAAGGCATATTCTTTAATGCTATATGTTACTAGAAACTTTGCATATTTTTTTATACTAGGAGAAGAAAAGTTGGCATAATCCAAGCATGACTAAAACTGAACAAGATGCACTTTTTGGACTATTCTCCTAGACATAATATCATCACAGCACTCTCAGCACATCTTTTGTTGTTCATTTACTTGCAAGACTGGCAGTACAGGCTAAAGGCTTCTGCTGTACTCTAGTTTAGTCTGAAAGCCATCTGCCCAGCAATGAGGAGGCTGGCAGAAAACTCTTGGTTTCTGACTGCCCTCCACTACTCCCATCTATGAAGAGACAGTCCTGCTGGGACTGATGGCAGAACAACCCAGCCGAGACTGCTGATATCTCATCCATGAGACAGGCAGAAAAAGCGGGATAGGGAGGATGAAGGATCAGGTTGAATTTTGCTTAACTCACATATTTGATCACAGCCAACCCAAGTCCTCAGAGCAGATGCCAGTCCCTGAGAGTGACTCCACAGCATTACCTGTAAGTATATTTTAATTGTACAGTGAATTGAGACTTATCTGGGGCAGGTAAAGCAGGCCTTAGAGAAAAGTCCTACTGCTGGATTAGTCCTGCACCAGTATGGATTTCAGCAGGTTGGCTGGTGATTCGTCACGCTGCATTACTTTGTGTACTGCTTTATAAATTCATTTGTGGCAGACTGTGGGAGAATATGCCTGTTCTTCGTAGGCCCTTGTGTGCAAGTGCTCTCAGCTTGCCAGCACAGTAAATTAAACCACTGGTGGAAAGACACAGATCCTACTCTAGAAGATGAACTCTTCCAGCTGTTAATATAAGTCAGATTTTGGGACAGGGAGCAAAAGGGAAAAAAAGAGGGAGATGAAGGGTATGAGACTTGGTGGAAGGAATTTTGGCAGTGGGTTTTGCCCTGACAAGCAGCAGGGTTCCTTGCTAAGGAGATCACGTACGCTGCATGCAGGCCTGGAGTCATGGAGACAGCTGATGAGAGTTTAGGCTTTGCCAGACAATAGCATTGTAGTACACACACCAAGAAAAACTCATCAGATATGAGTGGAAAAGTAACTTTCTGGAGAATTCCCTCATGGAGTCCTTTCTGAGCCTTCCCACAGCATGCTAGCACATGTGCAGACACATGGACAGAGATTCCTCTTGCTGTGAACAATGTCAGTGGGTACCATATGCTGTAGCATATTCCAGAGTGTCCACCACAAAGTATCTCATGGACACCGCAGCTCCTGAGCTCTCCAGCATTCCTGCCTATAAGCTTCTTGTTCAGCCATTCCCCAGGAAGAGACTCTTAATCCTTAGTGAGGTTAACTACCATTGGAACAATGGTACTTATAGAACTGAATTAGGAAAGGAGGAATGAGCAGAAGGTGCAGGAGGAATTGAGCACAGCCAAGAGATGGGTGCCCAAATTCTACCAAATAGCATTTATGTGAGGGGATTGTACATTGCTTTCCATAGGTTTTAAGTACACGCCATCAAAAGCAACCTTGTCTGTTTTAGAAAAGACATAGCCAATAGGTCAAGGGAGTAGATCTGCCTAACCCTGCTGAGATATACTCATGGTGCAAGGTCTAGTTCTAGGCTTGAAGAGAGACCTCAACATACTGTAGTGGGTCCAGCAAAACAACCTCAATGATAATTAAAGGATTGAAGCATTTTACATGAGCAAGAGGGGGCTGAGAGTGCTGGGACTCTTCAGCCTGGAGAAAAGAAGGCTCAAGAGGGGATTTTATACAAATGTAAAAGTATCTGAAGGAGAGAATTGCCAGTAAAGATGGTGGAACCAGACCCTAAGTAGTGCCCATATATGGGACAAAAGGAGGTGGACATGAGCTGAAATACAAAGAAGTCTAATTAAATGTAAAATAAAACTTTTTTTTTTTTTCCTGTAAGGATGGTCAAACACTGGAAGAGGTATCCTGGAGAGTCTGTGGAGTATTCATCCTTGGAGATATTCAAAGCCCAAGCTGATGTGGCACTGAGCAACCCACTGTATTTGACCCTGCTGAGTGCAGCAAGGTCAGACTGGATGACATCCTAAGGTCTTTTGCTTCTGAAGCTCTTCTGTGACATTCTGTCCTTTGAAATAAGGACAATGGTGCTAAGCCAGCTTGTCTTTCCACAAGGCTATTGGAGTGCAAGCAAAATTCCATAAGTGTACAAGCTTTTTCTTCATCACCTCTTGAAGCAGCAGTCAAAGGAATTTGGTGTCCTATACTTGGATTTTAGCAAGACACATAACAGCTTGGCTATCTTTACCAGCTATCCTTCAACATAAAAGCCAGCATGCTTTATAGCCAATGATGTTAGCAAACCTGTACTAAGGAAAAAAAAAACAATTGCAGAATATTTCCAGTCTCAGGCCAGAGGCAGGATGTCCAAGACTGAATCTGTCTGAAAAGTAATTTCCTTCTGATGTAAGAGACATTCTCTTTTTAATTCTCCCTCCTGCAAATACCATTGCTCTCTTATTTACTAAATAGGGCCAAATATCAGCCAGCAGAGAGTGTCCAATGTGTCCCACAGTAAGTATCAACTTATACCCATTGTGGAAAGCTTTATGCAGGTCTGTAGAAAATAAGTGGCTCTTAAATAAATGTTTCTAGAAACAAAATAATTCTCTCAGCAATATCTTAACATTTTCTATGGAGGGGAAAACCAAAAAATCCATGTCTATAATATCTCCACTGAAAGTGTGCAAAAGGCTATGCTACAGTAGAGGTTGCTCTCACTCCTTGCTCCCTTCTTATACTTTCATATCTACCTATAGCATGGTAATGCAGTTGTTTATTTCTCCAAAGAAATTGTTGCAAAATTGTGTCAAGTGTCAGTTCCCTCAATGGTGTCTTAGCTGACACTTAGTTGTGGGTGCCTCTACCCTCACAGAGCAGAATAGGGTTGGTTCAGGAGTGTTCCTTATATAAGGGAATCAGGAAAATTTGTCCTTTATTCTCTCTCTGCTCTCATAAATAGGTGATCTGTCCCAAAACATCCAACTGCAGGTCTGTCAGCCACATTGCATCAATAGAGGGCTTGTCTGGCCCTGTAATGGTTTCAGGTTGGCCTAAGTACAGCCCAGCAATTCCTGGTAAAATGCTTCTCCTCATGCTATTTTGCTCTGCAAGCTGCTGGACTTGCACTTATGTCATGCCCAAGGATGGCACCACAGCCTAAAAAGAAGGTAAAGCTGAAGAGCCCTGTGCTAACCAGAAGGTGTCTGCTCCTTGTGAGCTCAGAGTGCACTTTTTAGCTTTAAAACCATTTGATGGGAGGGGATCTGAGAAGCCTCCAGGCCTCCAGTAGGACTGAAAGTTGTGGTAATCACAGGGTCTGCACTTCTCTTTGTGCAGGCAGCAAAGAAGGAAGATACAAATGCAAATGAGGATGTATTCTGTGACAAAGGAGACTAACAGCACCCAATGTCTGGCTTGTACAAGTGATTATTAGCATCTTTTTTTGTGCATTTCCAAACGCAGAATAGTTGCTATTCACACAAATGAATGACAATAAGGTTTACTGCTTATTATTTATATCATTCATTTCTAATATAAACTATGGAATATAGGATATAGGGAAATATTATAAAAAATGTTGCAAGATTACCAGAAAAGCAGATGAACATTTCTCATACAGGAATATAGAATAATGACAACTATAATAAGTTTGAAAAGCCCCAGGTAGTATGCAAACAATGAAATGCTACAAAAGTAATAAATCCACAAGGTTATTAGTACAAGAACAATGATGCAAATGGTTTCAAGTCTCATTTGGCTTAGAGCATTTTCTTCTAGGTCAGTGATTTGAATAAGAGGTAGGCAAACAATGCAGAAGACTTTGTGTAAATATTTGTTTAATGTTTTTAATGAATTCACTTAGCTTGTGTTTATTTTCCACTAATATTGTAGTACAGTGGTTCCCAATCTGTTGCATATTATAGAAAGCCTGACGCTGTCAATGGGGAAGATGGATCAACCAGGCCATACACCCTTGTCACAGTGAAAGTGTTCTGTGGCAAGTTCATGAATATGATTCATTTTAAACAAATATTGGCAAACTGGTCAAAGAAATCCAATTCTGTATTTGTTCACATAAGAATTTGTACCATATGCTTTGGATATAGGAATAGGATACATTTATTCTGTCCAGGAACAAGCTTGTACACTGAATCATCACAAAGCCTGGGAATTAGTATTTCAATTTCAAATATTCAGAAAAAGAATGTGATTCACAGATATCTGCTTTTACTGAGAATTATTTGAAATAAATATAGGAACACCAATATTTCCACAAACTATTAGTAAAAACAGAAAGATGCAAAATACATTTAACAGCTGATGCACAATTGCTAACCAGATATTATATTACATTTTAGTTATTACTTTCAATACACTCTGTTCAAAAATGAATCCTAATATGCAACGCCTGATGGCAAATTCACAGACATCTATGGGAAAAGTTTACCTCAGCTTCTACAGGAATAGTCTTGCAAAAACAGCACTGCAAACGCAGTCTGCACTGCCTGGCAATATAGCAAGGACGCCATGGGGAGGCAACAAACGTCGCTTAAATGTTTACTCCCCCACTCTTTCACAAGGCCCTTGGATAACAAACTGCTGAAGCACCAGTGTTAAGTAGGACTTAGGAAGGCAGGGAACACGGGTAGTGCTGTTCTAGCAGAGTGGCAACACACCTCCTTTAAATACATTATGTTGCTCATACAGGCTGTTACCAGGCTAACATATAATAAATTCTTCCCTTTTCCTAAGGCAGCACCATTAAATTCAGTTTCAGGTTTAGCAATGTCCAAGTTCATTACCCAGCTTCATCCCACCACCTGTCCTGTGGATTCTTGCCCAACAAATTTCCTTTCGGAATTTCATCTTTTCACCATCCAGTGTGGTTAAGTTTTTGCTGGGAAGTGAATGTTTCCAAGGCTGGAAAGAAAATGGTAGTGAAGTTCCTGCTAAAATAAATCTTGCTGAAGCCAAGGATACTGGAAAATGAACGACTAATGTCTAACCTACTATGTTGGCCACAATCCTGGGTAAAAGAGCTATAGGAATATCCAGAAAGCAATAATCTAAAAGATACAATTCCAATCAGGATTTTGGATGCAGAAACAGTAATAAAACTCACCCTTCCCATAATCACATGCAATTTATTAACCACAGTGGCTAAAGAAAGCCTTTTGTTTCTGTGTTGTTATGAGAACTGCTGTGGTATAAGCATGTATTTTAAAAGGCCATTAGTTGCTGCTAAAACATTGATTTCTCAAATACAGGAATCCATCTCTCAGTTTATGAAACTACAAGACTTTCCCAATTTTAAATAGTATTTTTACAGACTATAACAAATCTGATGATTGCCAAGAAAAGATAGTTCAGTATATTTGGAGACTAGCAATTCAGAAACAGATGACAATATAAGGAACTAAGTATCATCCACATCATGACAAACCTACCACTCTTTACAAAAAAATCCCATGTCTTGTAAATTATGTCCATCAAAAAAATTCCAGGACTTTACTTCATTCTCATGCAAATTCATGTAGAACTCATGCATGGATAAAAATCAGTAGGATTTTGCTGAGGCATGGCACTATGGAATTGATAAATGGCTTGAGGTGTATTTGGGCAGGTAACTAGGACACACATGTGCATATCTGCATAAAACTAACACTGAAGTACATCAGGCTGCAATTTGGGAAAGGCCAGAGTCAAGTTGATCTTGGAAATTCCAGATTCAAATTTCCTGCCAGGTGAGCAGGTGAAACCAGATGACTACAGCATTTCAGATATTCCATTCTCTGGAAAGCAAGTATGTATACATATACATATAAATGCATGCAGTACTTCTATCTGGGAAAAAATGAAGTTACATTTTGAATGAAAAATGCTATATTTACTTCCAAACCTCAAGGGCTGTGAAAGAAAGAATGTTACAACATCACAGACCCTTCCAGAAAGCCCTTCCCTCCTCTGGCCCCCACCAATTCCTACCCAGATGTTAGAGTGCTACCCTCCCATAGGAGAGAACAGTCTTTCCCTGCTTTCTCTCTGTCTTTGTAATGGCTTTCCCACACTCTGCCTTCTGTTTTCTGTTCCACTCCTCTGGGACTTGGACAAGACAATTATCTGGTCTTCAGACATTCCAGTCTCATGGTCCTTGTTCACCAGGTTGCTTTTCTTTCCCTTTAACCTCCCATTATTGACACAATTTCTCCAGCCTGACAAGTCCTATCCACTTTAGTCCTAGCTCTACTCTTCTTCCTCTCAAATTTTATGGTATCTTTTGCCTTCTCCTTTCCCCAGTTTGCTTCTTTAAATACTTTTCATACCTCATACTGCAAGACCCTCTCCGATCAGACGCCTTTAGCCTCTGGGTAATTGTCCATTTCTTTTCCCAGGAGACCGAAATTCCACCGATCCAAACTGTAGTTCTTGCTATACCTTTCTCTTGCCCCATCTCCCAGCTTCTGCGCATTCCAGCATTTTTACCACATTGTAGCACTGTGGTCATGAGATAAATGCCAGTCACCCACAGCTACCATTGGACTATAATTAATGTGGGGGAAAACTTCAGCTGAATTAATTTGCAGTAAGTACCCTGAAAAGCCTGTTACATTTATACCCACTAAATTTCTAAAGACATTGAGTTTCAGGATGACCTTACATGGAGGCGAGGAAAGGCAGATTAACTCAAAATTCTGCTCCATACTATAATAATTGTTAAAAGGAACATACAGGCAAAGCAGGCAACACAACAGATTTTACCCTAGCCCTGTTCTAGGAAATGCTTGAGCATTCTATTAGAACAATAATCATAAGAAGTGATAATAATAGATTTTTGGATCCACTGAACATAGAACTTTTCAGGCCGCAAAGTAAAAATTTGAAAATTTAGTTACAATAAAATGACTGTTTTGCCATGAGCAGTGTTTGGCTTACCAGCTTGGGCACACTGGTCATTGTGTGTTTGCAAGTATGGAGTTTTAAAAATTATTTTTCATTCTTTGCTTGATTTGTTTTGTCTATGTTTCTTGTTATTATGTGTCAGTACTACTGGCATGATGGTAGCATGTTTAAAGCTCCTCATATTTCAAGTTCATCATTCTTAAACTTGTAGGACATTGTCGGGGCCCTCTCAGAATCATTAGGAACAAGGCCACTGGCTGCTCTCAGGACCACAGTTTCTGCTGAGGCTCAAATACAGGAGAAAACAGATAGTCTTACTGGCATCTAAAACCACACGATCTGCTACTGAGACTGAAGATTCTTCCTTCTGCATCAATTCGGTTTGTACTGGCGCTATTCACGAGTCATTCTTGGATTCTAGAACTTTCTACAACATATGCATGCTACTGCGCATGCTACACGCAGAGTCTGTAAACCCACAGAATATGTTTCCTCTGCTCTGCCAAAGACAGATAGCTACCCATTTCCCCATTAAGATGATAAAACTGTAATTCTAGTGACTGATACAGAGAACTGTTTGAATTTTAGGAGAAAAATGCGGACTTGTTGAGGGTGAACGAGAATTTTGTGTAGACATGCTGTTTGATTAAGGAGCTGACTATGATATCAATTATCAGCTATGACTGACTCAATTCTACAATTTCAGATATAATCACCAGCAGTCAGACCTGGCAGCTGTGATGCGTTCCTTTGCAGCAATATAGCTGTGTATAAAATAATGATATTTTGGATTACCCAAGCAGCTGGACGGCAACTCATAGCTGGAACTGAAGAAAGTAATACATATTTAATTTAGAGCAAATCTGGCATTTCAAAGTACACAAAGGTTTCAGTTTTAGCAGAGGTAACCAACATCTTTTTCCAGTATCACTTCTTTTCCTCCTGAAGAAATAATTTCTGAGGTTCTGAAGAATAGGTCATAACAACTTTTTTAAATGTGTGTGGGACTTTGCAGCCAAAGTCTTACTGAAAAAGCAATGAGGCTGATATTTAACCACCATAAGTGAAGCTTTCCCATGAGAAATTCTGTTTATTCACAAACCATGGCCAAATGATGTCTTCAAGTTAAGATCCTTATAGGTAGAATTGATTAGTCCAGTACTTGGCAGCTGTGGCTACATGGATCAATTTTCTTCTTTTTTTTTTTAAATTTTTCTTTTTCCTTTTATTTGACATATGGAAATGTTAAGTATTGGAAATATTTTGGGCTAGCCTCAAATGAAACATTAATTATGTTGAGGAACCCACTAGGTCATTTGAAAAGGATTTTCTTTTTTAATGGAGTATTTGGCCTGCTGTAGGATATAATGATCTTAATAAAGCATGCTTGCAAAATGTTAATTTCAGAATGTCATAATCAAGTTAAATGATAAAGCCAAGAGATGTCTGCCTACATCAGTTGTATGTAACAAGCACAGTAACAGGGTCATTGTAGAAAAAGGTCTCAAATCCATTTGCAGCTGCTTGGATTCAGCATTCCCGGTGCAAAGCCAGTGGAGCCAGCTTTTCCTCCAGTCATTTCACTGCAGTGCCTTTGGTTGGTGAGGAATGAAGCCATGCCACAGGCATAGCTACTTTCTCTTACCAGAGACCAAAGCAGCTGCAGCCCCAGAGCAGTGGAACCACGGGAGAGCAGATCTGTCCCATCATTATTTAAGTCCCAGGAAGAACGGCAAAAATGGCAAAAGTAAAATATCCAAAAGACAGAGAGAAAGAGCGACCTGCTTCTGAACATCGGCTGACAACTGGCAAGAAGCCAATGCTGTCATACCCCATGGAGCGCTCCCAAGGATGACACAGGATGACAATTCTGTGTCTACAGCCCATCCATCCTGGCAGCACACAGGCATCTGTGCATTCGGTGCACAGGAATTTTTGTAGCAGCAGTTGTAAGGGGGATTAAATAAGAGTCTGATTCTGAGGTACATAAGAGGGACATCAAAAAGTATAGTGATATAAAGTTAAGAGGGCAGCAATGTGAATGGAATCAGAAAGGAATAGGGAAAATACTACAAAGCTTTTCATGCCCTCTTTCCCTCTGAACTTGAAAGGAATTACTCTAAGGTGGAAGCAATGCCTGACAATGAAAATAAGAAAAGAAACAAAAATTGCTTACTCTGGGCAACATCCATGGATATCCAGATAAAAACTCATCATTTCCACTGTCTTGTATGCTTCAGATGTTTTCACAGAGGCAAAGATATGCCACGTGTTTTCATCTGTGCTTTCCCTGTTGTATTTCAACATCATCAGAAACTGAATTAAGCTCAAAAGGAATTTAAAGCAATGGAAATTTGTCTAGACAGGATTTAACTACATCTATTAACTCAATAGGACTTTCAGATAGCAAAATAATAGTTTGAAAGTTCCCACAAAGAAACAGGAATGACACTTTTATTTGGGTTCACAACTTTTCTATTTCAATAAATACTGAACACACAAAACACCTCTGGAACAGAATACTTAGTCTAGTCAGAAAACATAACGGTTGTTTTCTAATAATTAAAAAATTACTCTTATTTACATATTTCTATTTTTTGGCCACAAATCCCTACACATTTTATTTTCAGACAAGTGGAAGAACTTCTGAAAATGTACCAGATTTATTTAATCACCTGCTTCAGGCTCTGAAGGGAATGAAACAGCTGCAAGAAGACAAGTGACTTTTTCCTTTCTTCTCTAAAGCAAGTTCATGAAGTAGGTTTTTCACGGGATTTATCTGGACCTGGATCTTGATATGGCTTAATGGGATGAGTACACTCTCTACACCCAAGATGGAAATCATAGCATAGAACAGAGGACAGACTGTAATGTGTCAGAATAAGTTTTCAATGTATCTCTACACGCCTTGCAGCTTAGGAAAGACAAAGATGGAGAAGCCACTGCCAAAATGCCCCTGGAAGAACCAGTGCTTTGGAGCTTTCTGCTACAACTGCAGGAAGAGGGGTTGCACACATCTCTGCAAATCGGGATCACCAGGCTCATGACTCCACTCACTATCACTTTTTGGATCTCATCATCAGCACCTGATTGCTGGCCATGCTTTATTCATACAGCTGTGATCATTTCCTTTCTTAAAATAGTGCTTCAATCTGAGTCTGCATGCCTCTTATGAGTGACTCCACAGATTCATTTAGCATCTGCCTTTGACTTCTCTCTGCTGCCCCAAGTAGCTCAAGTTTTGCTAAATCTTGTAAATACTTTCTCTCTTTGTTATGCTTAATTACATAGCTGTCAATCTTAAAACACACAAAAGAGGGAAATTTGAAAACATTCTAGGATTTGTATTATACTGTTGAATGAACTGATTTTTTTACCTATTGCATGGGAAAGACAGATTTTAATGAACTTTTCACAGACAAAAAGATGGGTGAGTCTGTAACAAGAAAGAAAAGAATTGGCAGGTGTATAATTATTTTACTGCTTCTACTTTTGTTACTTTCTGTCCTTATTGTCAGTCTTCACCCTCTCCCCAATCCAGTTAAAATAATAATAATAGTAATAGTAATAGTAATAGTAATAATAATAATAATAATAATAATAATAATATTTCACCTAACTTTGTAGAAAGAACTACAGCATCCACACACATATACAAAGAGATGCTTTCTCTGAACAAAGTCATCTGCTGCTAACCATACATCTCTGGACACCTGCACTGGAGTTGAGGACTCTGCCACATGACTGAGCTATATCTCAGTTACAGCAGTTTAACAAAGTTTGGTCAGTCAATGGACCTGGTAAAGCCGTCTAGCCCATACAGCTAATCTGCCTCTGTTGCAAGGTAAAATGCATCAGCTTAAGTCATCATGACACACAGGACCCATTATGACAGCCCTTATGACAAATGGTAACTGTTTATTCCACAGTAACTTGAGACATTTGCTCCGGTTAATCAAGGGGAAAGAAACTGTCAGGAATGCAACAACTGATCAGAAAAGAATAGTTTGCTGTTACTGCTGGTGAAGAGACAGACAACTGAAGAAAAGAGAAAAATCTTATTTAGCTTGTGTTGCTGAAATCAGACCTGTGCAATATCTGCTTGCTTGGAGGCTTGGCTAGGACCATGAAGAATACAGTCTGACAGAGAAAGAGCACATGAATAGGAGTGTACACAGCAGGACCACAGAGAGATTAAACTAAAGCCAGTCATACCATCGGATCAACATTGCTACTGCTCAGTGTGCGATGTCCACAACAAGCAGCATCATGTAGCTTTGAAAACAGAGGGAGTACAACAGGATAGAGGGGCAGTATGGAGCCCTGTGGCATCAGTGCTTGTGGAGAAAGGGGTAAAATGAGCAGAAACACCATTTCTAACATTTACGTTAGCATTTCCAATGTGTAAGATGTGACCCATGCAGAGACAAATCTCTTATAAGAACATATTTCCTCAGTTCATTCAGAAAATAATCTATGGGAATAGTTTCAATCCCTTTAGACTAAGTTTTGATTTTCTGAATGCCCATGATATGAGGCACCTTAACATCTAATCATGTGTTCAAATGTACTGTGCTTCAGGCATCCTGAAGATACAGCACTTTGTGTTGAATTAATAAAATGTGCAGGAGGAAAGGTGCAAGTGGAAACCTTAACCTGTTGGATGAAAGCTACTGTCTTGTGGTCTTAGTTTGGCCAGTTTTCCCTTTCCCCCAAACTCATCTGCATGTGTTGAAGAGAACTGAGCATAAAAAAGTGTTTAGACCTTATGACCTCCTCAATGATGTTGTGAGATCTGAGAGCCTACAAAAACCAGGCCTTCATTTGGGAAAACATTTCATGTGGTCATTTGGTGTTTCCCCTCTGCAGTTTCGCCCTTCCCCTCTACTCCTGGGACAGGCTTTAAGCTGCATCTTAACTTTCAAAAGGTTAAACTGCTTTCTGACAGCTGCTAATGTCTTCTTCAAGGAACTCCTTGAAAGCTTATTCTTAGGACATTGATTTGTTGCTATTAAAACATAACGAGCTTGTGTTTGTTGAGAGATAGGTAGTCTGTTTAAAACTATTCCCACTCTTGGGAGTGGTTGTAAATAAAACATAATTCTTGCAAGGGAGCTGTCATCCAGAAATCTTTCACGGAGCCTTTCCAGATGATAAAAACAACATTTCTAAGACATGAATGACAGAGATGACTTACAAGAAATACATACAGCCCCAAGAGTGACTCAGAGAAGGCAGAACCAGGGCCCAGAAGGAGAGAGCACTGGCAGTATGTTGTACTTTGTGCCTTGGTCATGAAGAGACAACAGCTTCCCAGGCTTTATACACCACTTCTGCAGCTATTCTGGCCTCCTTCAAGCAGACCAGAACTGACATGCAACCCCTCTTGGCCAAAGTGCCTAACCCAAACATTGATTCTGGAAGTTATTCCATCTATGAATTGATAACAGCAACATCATTATGGTTACCCACTGCTTTCTGTTTGCAAGTTTATATCTGCAATGATCTCTCAAGCTCAGTCTGAAGGCTATCCTCCAGATGTCCCCAGGCACCCCAAAACCACTGCTACTTAGGCAATAATAAAGCTCCCTTTTCTCCCCTTACCGGAAGCTATATTCTGCATACCAGCAGTTTCATTCATCCACAAAACATCCCTTCTCAAATAAAATCCAGGCAATTTTGGAGCATGGTACTGAGCCACTCACCATGTGCCTGGACAAAGACATGCCTCACTCTCTCTTACAGCACACTTAAATGTACAACACACTTCCAGCTGTCATGGGACAACCAAACTCCTTATCCAAGTCTGTCACCAGGCATTTTTGTACCTCAGAGAGCTCCACAGGATTGTTCACAAAGAACAGTTTAGTTGAGGTTTGTCTGATCCAGCTTAGGACTTTTGTAAGGCTCTGGGCGGTGCATTGATGTCCTGCTATAGTTAACTTGCTGTAAGACAGAAACCGCACTAGAGTCCTGGCTTTGCTCAGTTGCCTCAATTAATATAGATATACATATAGAAATTTAATATAGCAGAGAGTGTATATAAAGTATATACACATACTATATGTATATATCACCTTTCCTTACAGTTTACTGTTACAGACACTTGGTTCTTCTGTATCTCAGATAGATCAAGAGAGATTTTTTCCCCTCAAGGAAGGGGAATATGTGTGTATCTAACCACATTGCTGCTGCCCACTTCACTGAGTTATTACTTTTATCCTCTCAGCTCACAGAAGTGTACTACCTAGCAAAAAAAGCAGCAGACACAGAATTTGGAAAAGAGGTGTTAGTAGTCCACACATCTATATTGGAAATAAAATCCCTGCCCACTAAATCATAATGAGTGTATGGCTCCATTGCCAAAAGAGAGAAAAAAAAATCAGATTTATGCTGCTTTGTTTTCTCCTAGTGGAAATATTGAGCTGATTGAACATGAACTTCTAAAAATAAATTTAAGCAAATCCCACCAGTATTGTTACAGACAGACTCCAACTTCTGTAAAGAAACTGTTGGCTTTTCAGTCCCCCATATTTCATGATCTTTCTCCCAGTGGGTGGGAAACACTGTGCTTACAGTAATGCCTCCCATGCTACAGCAAATCTGCCAGCTGTCTCAATGTATGCAAATGGAATTATGTGCTGAAGATTACACTGCCCTTTCTGGGGGGCTGCTCTTTGGCTGTGAATGGCCTCTGACTTCTCCTGACACAGCAGGCAGAAAGCCTTGCAAATTTGCCAGCAGCTCTACCCAGTCACTTTTAATCAGAGAATGCACAGACCTACCAAAACCTTACTCCTACCTGAAACCTGTGTATCATTATACCTTTGCAGTGCAGATGGGGCTACAATGTGGGGAACTCACCTTGCTTAAGGTAAATTTATTATTTAGCTGCCCTTTGAGTGGAAAAAAGGAGGTTTACTCTCATATTAGTTACTGAGGTAGATTGGAGGCACAACTCTTGGACATCACTAGCCAAGGACCAACCTAAGTATGGCAAAGCTGGTTGTTGAATGAAGATATCCTGTGTCCCTCCTGTACTTCTTATGCTAAGGCATGCAGCCTCGGAAAGTTAAATTTACTTATTTCCTTCCAAAGTCTTTCTTTCTGTTTATCAATTCCATCCAGTGAACATAGTAGGTGTACACTCCATTTTGCTTGTCCTCATGAATACCAGCCACAGGTCTGCCAAAAAATAGCTTTAGCCAAGTGAAAACCAGGTGGTAGAACAGAAACTTCTGGGAAGCTTTAAGTATTACTGCTGAGGTTAAAAATGCATCTTCAGTTTATAGATTTGCCACTCTCATGCCCTTCTGAAAAAAATGGATTTGTTGCTTATAAACAACACATTAGAAGGAATATTAATATACTTACAAGATTAGGCATGCAGAAAATAGCTTCAAAATTAGATTTGTCAATAAATACTTGGAGAAGAAGAACAGCTTTTTGGTGATAAGTTGTCCTGGTGGATGTTAGTCACATTTCTATCCAGAGATGAAGGATAATGAAGGTCATTGTTGTATACATTGATTCAAAAGGAAGGACTTTATTAAGTGACAACCTGCAATGATATTGGAGGTGAGCCTTCAAGCAACCTCTCCTGCAGCCCAGGGGCACAGCTGTCAATGAACAACGTGGTGCTCTTGGCACCACAGCCCCTTTTGAGGGCAGGCCAAGCTCTTGAGGAAAGACACACCATGCTGCCATTTCTGGGTAAATTTCAGTGTGTGGAAGCCCTCTTTCTAAACCCCAAGTGAAGTAAAAAAACCAATCTCTCACCTGCAGCGGCTATGACAGGAGCTGAGGAAGGTTGTGCAAAGCCAGCTCCCTCAAAGCCACCCACCGGGGCACCCTGGAGGAGTCCTTGACTTGCTTTCATTTCAGTGAGCCACAAAAGAGCACAAAAATGCAACTGTTTAGCATTTACATTCAAGTCACTTTCTTCCACACTGTCCAGAATGTTTTGCCACTGCCTTTGGTGATGCTGAGTTCCACCTTCATGGTCCTAAACTAGATTCTGGTGAGTATTATGGTGCTCATTAAGTAGGATCATGTACTGGTGCTTTTGGACAGGCCCTCTAACAGCCACTGTGGATGTAAATCCAAGAGGACACATCCTGTGATAGATCCATAGGCACACAATGCATGCATTTAAAACCAAACAAAACCCACACAGGCTTGAGAAGCACTCCTTTGAGAGTGTTTCTTCCCAGTACCTCTTGATAAATATCTCTTTTTTTCCCCCCTGCCACTGACTAGCAGTGACTTTTGCAATATTTGTCAGACCTTAGAATCAGATGTTCAAAAATATGTACCACAATTGTCAAAAATGTTTGTGCTTGCTGCAGCATTGTCTGTTCCCTGAGTATGAGTCTGGTTAACAGATGGGATGGCTCTGCTCACACTAACGTGCACTGCCTGTGCTTTTACCTCCTTCGGGCCATAAAACTATGATCTTCACACCCCAGCTTTCTGTGCAAGTCTAAGGAGCTCCATTTTTCAAAATAGGCCTGTAACTTTTAAATATTTGCTTTCGACTTAAAGCAAAATAAATCAAGTCATAAAGCAAGTAAAATGCAACATTTTGCCTCTCTTGTGTCAACAGAGTACATGAGAGCTAAAAGGTCTATGGTCAAAGAGAAGGGTGATGTTTTACTTCTTTTCCCCCAGTGACAGAGAAATGGCTCTTTGTGTATTCTGTCAGGAAAGTCTACCCAAGTCACACCTCATTTAAAATTATCTGGATTATGAAACTCAAGTTGGCTGCCAAGGGAAGTGAAAAAGCTAGGATAATAAGTGAAGTCCTCAGAGCTTCTGGGGAAAGTATCAAGTATTTGGAAAATAAACAAAACCCAAAAGATACAGATCCACTCTAGACCCATGAGGAGGAATTACCAGAGGTCTTTTTTCCGATAGGGTTTTTCCTTGCCATCAGCCATAGACACCTGATAGAAATTTTGCAAGCCTTTCAGAAAATACAGAGGACCATCATGTTTGAAATGAGGGTTGCCCTACCTAATGCTTGTCCTCCAGTGCCATGATTTAGCACATGTACAGGTACAGCAATTGATGCCTGCAAGCAACCAAAATGTAGATTCAACTCAGTGCAGGTCAGGTCCCCGATAGTTAAATTTGAAGGGAAATATCTATCACTCATTAAGGCAATTATCTTCATGTAAGACAAAATCCTGAAGGGTTCACACAGTCCTTTCTCAGATAAATGTCTATCCTGAAATCACTAGAAATTTTAACAAAATTATTTGACTTTTCAAATATAGGGGGCATGAAATAAACCACCTCTTGATGAAATACTTTTGTCTTTGATTTTCTTTCCATCTAATTTATAAATCCTGATATTTTTCATGCATTGCCTTTTAGTGGACTAACAGATCTTGCCATTAGTGGGAAGGAGTTTAATTTAAAGCAATATAAACAGTGCTGCACAGCTAAACAAAAAGAAGTAGCAATTAAAATGCATCTGCTATGATGGAATACATTTTAATAAAGATCTTCAGAATGACATTAGAAGTCACGCATAAAGTTTTATTCCTTACGCATGGAGTAACATCAAAAATAATAAAAAATCTTGGCAAAAATAGGAAACATGGCATTTGTAAGCCTGATGGAACTATGGCATTGCAAAAATTTTATTGCAACAACAAGACAAATATCCCTCCTTGATAACCTTTTTTCATTTGAATCAATTTAGTCTAAATTAGCTTTTTCTTCTGTTAAAGGTCATTCTTTTGTAAAGTGATTTTTATAATTTGTTGTCATTCTAGATCATTTATGTCAAGTTTTGGCTAGATTAATCTTGAGAGCATCACTCTAATGGATGATTAACTAATAGATTCATATAGCCATTCAGGCACAATACTCACTCAGAGGACTGTCTACAGCACAAAATAAAAATTAGGCAGAACGTCCCGCCTTTAGGTGTGCAGCTATCTGCACTGATCTTTACTCCAAGGTCTTTGAATGAGTGCTGTCACCCTACTGAATCATTCTGTCCATAAATTATTCTCCGCAGATTTTACTTTGGCTGTGTGTATCAGAAACAAGGCATTCTTCAAATTGTTCTGGGAAGCAGGCAAGGACAAATGTTTCCACAAGGTTGAAAGTGTCAACTGGTCCTCTGAGCTGATTTCCTGTTTAAGTTTTTAACCCACAACATAGCAAATAGGAACTCCAGGAAGGCACATCAAAAAGCTAAACAAAATTAAATCAGCATACTCTGCCTGCCAGCTCTCTTCCTGACCTGTGTGTGTTTGGCTGAGTCTACCAAGTACAGTAGCTGAGTGTTCAGTATGAGATGTGAAATTATGGTATGACAAAGTTCTCCCTGGATCTGAGAATGGAAGAGAATCTGCCACAATCTTACCCTCATTTATGCTATCAGCTCACCTGGATATCCAGAGAGGCATTCAGTCTTTCTGGGGCTCAATCTCTGATGCCATTTTTGACATTATGACTGTGCCTGGGCCCAGAGTTATCTGTGCTTATCCCTCAAAAATCTCTGTTTCTGCAAGGTTTCATATCCCCTCTGAAGATGAAGTCCCTGCTCATAATTGGTTGCCACCTGGTAATCTGCCCATTGTTTCAACTGCACTGCAGATGTGCACCAAGGCAAATACCCTGGGAGATATCTTCAAAATTAGCATTTCTCTTTCATATGTAAAACCTGGAAATTAAAACTGCTCCACTTTAAACTGCACAGAGATGTTTTACCACTTTTCACTTGATTTCAGAGACAAACTCATTGGAGCCAAGTAACTGGGTTTCTGTGGCAAGGTTTTGGTAGTAGGAGGGGTGCTACAGGGGTGACTTCTGTGAGAAGCCACTGGAAGTTCCACTTGCAACTCTGTGTGGAGTTCAAACTGGAGCAGCCTGTTCCAGAGAGACTGTGCCCTGTAGAAGGGAGCCACACTGGAGTAGTTCCTAAAAAACTGCAGCCTGTTGGAGAAGTTTGGGAAGGACTGTTTCCTGTGGGAAGGACCCCAAGCTGGAGCAAGGGAGGAATGTGAGGAGTCCTGCCCTGAAGAGAGCATGGACAGCACAGACAATGTGATGAACCAGCTGCCAGAGGAGGTAGAAAATTTGGGAGTGAAGTTGTGCTTGGGAAGAAGGAAGGGGTGCAGGAAAGACCTTTTCAGATTTGGTTTTAATTTCCTTAATCCTACTCTGATTTGAATTAAATTAATTTTCCCCAGGTCAAGAATGCTTTGCATATGACAGTAATTGGTGAGTGATCTCCCCCTGACCTTATTTCGACCCACAAGATTTTAATTTTATTTCCTCTCCCCTGCCCAGTGAGGAGGGGACTGACAATGTGGTGACGGTGGGCACCTGCTGTCCAGCCAGGATCAACCCACCACAAATAGAAAGATTGAAAATAACATGCTGTGGTTCTCTGAGTATTAGGGTAGTAATTTCTGGCAGCATATGGACTCCTTGTGGTGACCATTAGTACAATATTTCTTATTGTACTCCACGCCCTTACAGGGTGGATCAAGTGCTAGCTGAGACAGTTCCATGTTTAAAAAAACCCAAAACATTGTACAAGGACACTGATGACCCCATTTTGAGATTTTTTACCATCAAACTGTACTGGGCACTGGATTAATCCTTAAGTAAATTAAGAGCTCAGTTCAGCAATGACTTGAGCTGTAAATCAGCAAATAATCTCACTGAAGTGAACACCATTTTGTGCTCATGGCTACGCACTAAGCCAGGCACTTGATTCCACCCCTATCAGAGTACACATTGACATGCCTGGCTTTATGTGCTGGGTCCAGCCTTCCCATCAGCAACACTCTGTTGTCAATCAGTGCACTTTGATGCATGACTTTTTGCTAACCTTATGAAATGTCATTTTTATTTTTTCTACTTTAAATTCTGTTATTTTTTCCACTCTGCCTTCTGGTTTTTGAACATTGTGAGAGCAATTTTGCACATGTTTTTTGACTTTCCTCGTAACCACAAGGATTCAAATCATGCTATTTTTGGTTATAGTGGTGGTTAAGTGAAAACTGGGGATCCTATCCAGTTGCCCAGTTTAAACGGCTGGGTTTAAAAAAAAAAACAAAAAAACAAACAACAATAAATGCCACAAAGCCTGTGATGAGATCATGACATCTGACAATACGGGGTGTGATAGCTGTGAAAAAAGAGAGTCAGTCTCTGTCACACTGGTAGGAGATAAAATCCCAAAAATTTATTAGGTACTACATATTTTGTTGCTTAATATTTCTAACACAGCTACCACAAAATTCCCCACTAGTTGGGGGTTTCTGGGGCTTTTTCTGACCCTTTGGGCAGCCATATTCTTTCATTTATTTTTCACTTCCCTTCCTTCTAGCACCTACTTAGCCTGTTTCCCACTTTTACATTAAGAAGACTGAAGAGTTATACAAACTTCACCTTCCTGCCTGTCCATAACTGCATAAATTCATCAAACCCATAAATTCAAGGCAGCAGTGTGTACATCCTGTCTGAATGTAAAGAGCTCTCAGCTTTCTGGACATGTAGATTGAGTTCTTTTTTTTTCTTTTTTTTTTTTTTTTTTTTAATCCCTATTGGACTCAACGATGTTGAGATGCTGCCACCTTCTGATAGACACTTGAGCTGCCAGTGGGCTGCAGAAGCACATTCCCCCATTTCCTCCAGACTTGTAAGTTGATTTATACTGATCCTCAACTGCATTGCTGCAATATATAACATGACAAGTTAAACGCAGTGCCTGCCAAAAAATCTTGATAGGCTCAGCTTTTGTGCAGCGGCACTTGAAAAGACCATTACTACTGCCATCCAACTAAAGTATGCTCAATATTTTTGACAGTGAATTATCTGAACAGCAGTTTATCTCAATGTTCACTTGGAGTTATAACAATTTAAAGATTAAAAGATGGGAGATTAAAAAAAATAAATAAAAGGAAAGCCTGTTTTTTTCCAACTACAGAAAAGTGGAATTACTTTTTCTGTGACTTTTAGATCCATTCTGTACTTGCTCCCAAATGCATCTCAGAGCACACACATATCAATGGCCTGATAATTAACATAGGTGTAGATCACATTTAGTTTTTGTTATTTGTTGTCAAGATCTTATGTCTTAAAAAATCCACCCGTGGTTGTATCTTCTCAGAGAAAGCTTGTGTGGGACCTTCAAGGCAGTGTCTTCAAAACTGAACCAGTGAGGAACAGATCTGAGTTTCCCATCTGCCTCTCTGTAAGGCCTGTGTCCTGCTCTCTGAACCTTTTTAGAAGATACAAAAACAATAGCTGCATGACTGCTGCAGTGACACAAAGCAGTGCCCCATCTCAAGAAAGGATAATTCTCACTCACTCCTTGTTTTTTGCAGCTTTATGCTCAGGAGAGCAGAATATATTTTCCACCACTCCATCTCTGTAGACGAGAAATCATCTCTGGTTGCAATGCCAAGACTGTCCTAAGACCATTCTCAAATCTAAAAATTTACAAAAAGATCCTTCTGCTTATTTATGTGATCAAGTACTTGCAACTAAGTAAACTTTTCTAGCTGAAATGTATTATTTAGGAGATAAGGATTTGAATCATATTATTTAGGAGATAAGGATTTGAATCAACTAAGATGTTTTGCAAACTCTTGTAAAATCCATCAAATTATTCTGGCTTCATAATTAAAATAATTGCTGTAATAATCAGAATATTTTGGGCATTTTTGAAACCTAAAGCTTTGATTTACCAATCCACAATTATTTGCTTGCTAATCTTAGTTCTCAAAGATTGTTAAAACTTCAGAAAGTTTTTTTTTCAGTTACGCTAAAATCCTCATTTTTGTTTTCTGAAACTCCAGCTGAACCAAAAAACTGTTTTGTTTCCTACTGAGCACTCAAAAGCACCTTAGCCAGAAACTATCAGCAATTAGTGGCTTCAAGGTAAAACATCCCCAAATCCAGAAAACTCCAAAGCAAGTAACATGATGGGAGAAACACCACAGTGTGCCCTCTCTGGTTGGTACAACACGGCCAAGGATAAAGTCAGGAGGTGCCACAAGCAGCATGGTGCCTGTAAGCTCTGTGCTGGGGACA
Organism: Motacilla alba alba; assembly: GCF_015832195.1. NCBI lineage: Eukaryota > Metazoa > Chordata > Aves > Passeriformes > Motacillidae > Motacilla > Motacilla alba. The sequence goes on along the minus strand of NC_052017.1, from coordinate 60,134,708 downwards.
AGGGGATAAACCAGAAACTGGAATGTGGACTTGTAGTGTTCCTTAAGCTGCTGCTAAGAGGTTTGTCAAACCCAAAGAGGAGGGCAAGTCCCATGTCATTTGGCTTAAGTTACTTAGGCAGGATCTGCACCTCTATATTTAGGGGCCCATAAATCAAAAGGAGTGGCAGATTACTGGCCTGAGCTACTTATTATGATAGATGCCAATCACTTTGATATTTAAGACAAGAAAGTTCAGCTTCATTTCATGTCGGAAAATGTTTCTGGTGGAGTAAAACGTTTCATGTAAGTTAAACAAAGCTCACTACACCAAACTCTGCCAGAGAGTCTTTATGCATTCATACATGAACATTTCACTCCTACAGCAATTGAACACTTTCTTTCCTCTACCATAAACATTACTCAGTGATGTTATAATTCATTTCACTACTCTACTGGATAAAACTGATCCATTCTTCAAGCCACTTGTGGTTCATTTTCCTAAGTAGTGAGGTATTAACAGAATCATGAGCAAAACAAGACAAGACAATTTCATGTATTGGCTATATTTCTTTGGCCACATTAAAAGTACACCACAGTCACCAAAACTCCACACTTAATGGCAGTGCAACACAGAATGATTTTTCTGCATGTGACTTATCTGAATTTGGCTCCATATTCTGGCCTGGAGGAAAGCTTTCAGCAAGAACTGAGCAGGAGACCTGACAGCAGCTACAGAGAGCTAGAGAGGAGAAAAATCCTCTGATGCATTCTAAGAGACATTGTGCCACCCGAAATGAAGGCGCCTGTTTGAGTCCAAGAGAAAAAGATGAAAGAAAATAAATGAGGCATATTTACTTGAACTTCAAAAAATTTGATCTTATTATGGAATGAGAACTGGAAAATGTAGGAACTTCTGTATCCTGATCCAAATCACTGTGTAATTATGTGTTCAAAATATAAGTCGGTGATTACTGTTTCACAGATATAAGAAACATCCGGACAGCAATGAGTAAGCATGATAAAGTAGGTCAAAATTTCTACTGCTCTCTGCAGGCTATGGCAATTCCTTGGGGTCAGTGGAGAAGGAGAGACCCTTTCTTTGTCAATACTAAGTCATTTCTGAATTACACTTCAATTGTAAAAACTGTGTAGTTTAGAAAAGCAGTGGATGTTCCATTGCAAATCAGATGACATTTTAGAAATGTGATTTGACATGAGTCTTACTTCTAAGAGTGAGTTCCTCCTTCTGCTGATGGCTGGGAGAAATTTCCACCCATGCCACTTAGTGTTATCATATCAGCTCCACCTTCCAGACCCTGAGCCCATCTTGGCACTGATGGCAGCAATATATATGGTGCTGTGACCTACAGAGCTGCTCCAAAACCAGTTTAAAAATTGTGCAAGAAATACCTCTGGGTTTTAGAGAAATGTTTTAATTAACTACAGTCAAAAGGATCAGAGTCTTTCTCTTTCTTAATCTAGCCATGTTATAAATTATTCTCTACCTTACCAGTGATCAGTCTGAGTGAGTCAGAAAGAGAGGTTTCACCAGGGCTTTGTGATCATTTTGTGCTTGGATGCCAGCCAGCCTCTGACTGCCTCAGGGATGCTTTTTTGCCCATCACCCCTCAGCAAGCCTCCACAGAGGAGTTCATATCCTTCAGGGAGTTTCTTTCTTCACAATGTGGAGACACAAATATCTTCTCCTCTTCTCCTGGTAGTTCAGATCAATACCTTGTCACTTCATTCACCTGTTGCCACTTCAGCCTGGAGTGAATTTTCTGGGGTGGTTATGCTTTTTCAACCCTTTCTTTTTTCCTTTTTTTAAATTAATATTTTTAGCTCATTCCTTCACCTTTCTTGCACAGCAGTGATTAGCTTCAGTTTAGCTCTCTCCTAGCTCCATAAATCACTTCATTACCAGAGATTTCTTAGAAATCAACCTTAGCACTCTGAATAAAAACACAACCTGGCCTTTGAATTCTGGAAAGTGTTGCTCTATGGGATGTCAGAGTACCACAACAACGAACTGCTGTGTGATCTGCAGCCGGCCTTTACTCAGTGCCTTGAGCAATACTAGCTCTGTTTTCTGATTTCCCACTTGGACCCTCTTTTGGTGCTGCATTTCTCAAATGCTGGAACATGTTGCTGGAGTGTAAACATTGTAATACCAAAATCAGCTGCTCCTCCATCTGTAACTATCATTTAAACATCCCATTCTGGCTATGCAAGGAGAAGAAACATTGGCAGATTTGAGGGGCATCGTTAGCAGTGCACTGCTGATAAGAATGCCTTGCATATTGCAGCTAGAGGAGGGAAAGCACTGCTCCAGTTAGAGGTCCCTTCCCACAGCCGTGGCTTCGGCAGGTGTCAGCCCACATGAAGTTATTTCAGCTCTGGTGTTCTGTTTTTTTTTTTTTTTTAATTAGGACACACTGTGCTGAGAATTCATACTTAGGAAAAATGTAAATCAAGGTTACTGTGGCTTCTAGAAACTAGAAACACAGTGACCACCACTCAGGATTGACCTCCACCATTGCTGGACATGTGTGAACCTGGAGCCACTGTCACAGGTTTGTGTGCAGAGGGACATGGTCTCATGGACAGAGCCAAAATGAGAACCACGTTGTTCCCAACTCTAACAGCCTTTTGTTTCAGAAATCAAGGTAATCAGTCACCTCCTGCTACTCAGTGCCTCTTCTGCTCATGGAATATGTCAGTCCCTTACTACTCTTACTTTAAGACAAAAGTTAAAATCATTCAAATCACTGAAGAATCAGGTGCTATGCTGAGGATAGCCATGAAAGTAGGCTGGGAAGTAACATCTGGATGTCAAGTTTCTGACAGAAAACAGATGAGAAATGCATTAGAACACAGATACCATTCAGGCCAAAATGCTGCCCATATTGCCAGGAAAGAACTTTGAAAGAAAAATTGTTACAAAGAGTATTTTAAACATAATCTTTTGTTTTAAGGATGTATGGGAAGAAAAGAGATATCTTTCTTTTTCAGCTTGAAAAAATGTTGCATTAAAATATTGTAAGAAACTTTGACAGTGTTTCCTAAATCAAAGATTTTAACCCCTTCACATTTGTGCAAGTTTTACAAAATGGAAGACTATCCTGAAACATGTGTTCTGTGTCATAAAACTTGCTACTACCTTTTTTTTAAATTTGTTTTTGAGTGGGTTTTAACTTAATAAAACTGAGGAGGCTCTACCAAATTTTACTTGAACAAACAGAACATTCATTTGAAAACTTGGGGGAAAAATACTTGAAAGAACCATTCATCCATGCCTATGCAAACCTCCACTCCATCCACACTAACAAGCAAGAGGATGCCAATATAGAAACACAGGCACTTGGCTCTAATCTGAGTGAGACTAAGAGGACAAACAGTTTTTTGTGAGGAGAAGACTGCCCATGAGGCATTTCTGTAGTACAGATGCCTATGCATTCTAGGGTGAGCAGCAAGAATCTGGGCTGCTTATTTGAACAGCAGTAAGGTAAATACAAAAGCAATAAGATAAAATACTATTAGTTTTTCACTGCTTTCCCCCCCCCCCCCCCCCACCCTTTTTATTGAACTTCACTTTCATTTTCTATTAAGGTCAACTGGGCAGGCTTTTCTGAAACTCCTATATGTTGAAATGTAAATAAAATAAACCAAGGAGGGACATGAAAAGAAATGATTGGTCCTAATGAGTGTAAGTTTATACTCTGTACTACAGAGCCGATAGGAACATCCCACAGGCAGGGTCAGATACTGAGGGGGATGTTTACAGCTCCACTGACATCAGCTGAGGGCTCAGCCTGGATGTTGAGGCTGGTTTCTAGCACAGCAGTGAGCGCCAGCACGCTGCCTTTTGGCCACTCTGTGGCATCTGCAGAGCAGAGACGCTACTGCACAGAGGTGGCTCCAATGCTTTCCCTTCTCCATCCCTCTCGTGATGAAGCATCCATAAGGCTCAACAGGAAAGGATGTGTTTGGCTGTCCTCTTCCTCCATCAGGCAGTGAGAAGGAAGGGGGAGAATGAAGGGGGAAAACCCTTCATTCCCATGTGTTTCTCTTTCTGCCAGCAGCTGATGGGGAGTTGCCACCAGCCTTCCCATTAGAAGTTTACAGAAAAGGTGAGCTCATCTCATTTGATTAGGACTGTCACCATGAGACAGTGTTTGCAATTAGTCCACGCCAACCTTATTCAGGCTTTGGATGCCTTTCAGCAGTGAAAAAGGGAACACTTGAGCTCCATTGAATTGGAGCGTGGCATCTGCTGCATGCTGGGGGGAGAGGTTGGGGGTCAGCGCTTGATTTTGATAAAGCGTGCCAGATTAATTGTCTTCGGTAATCCTGTTTGTCATGGTAGATGTGCAGAGAAGTCTTTGTGGCACAGCCTGACATATGGGCTGGCCGGCTGCTTGCCTATTCAGTCCCTCCCAGCACATGCTCTTCACAGTTGGCCTAGTTCCCAGCGCCTTGTTTTCCCGGGGAGCCAGCCTCCTGCGCCTATTCAGCTGGCCCCCCGCTCCACAAACAGGCTCCCTAATCTTCAGGCCTGTCTGGGCTATTCAAAGTGATTGCATTATTCAAAGAGATCAAGAAAGAGAACGGGGCGGGAGGGGTAAGCGCGAGAGGGGGAAAGAGAGCGGTGCAATTTGGAAAAGAAATAAGCAGCCATGTACTTCAGGCAGAGCTCTTCAGGAGGCTGATTATAGTCCCTCTCCAAATCTGAATCTATCGTGAAATTATACCCTGCCTCTTTTGTAAAATAAATGCTAATAAGAGGTAATTTGGACCCTGCTGATTATTAACTTCAGTGGAGATGGTCGTTTTACCCCATGTTTTGTTATGAATTCTTGAATTTCTCCCCCCTGTTAGGATTCATGCTCCACAGAAAAAGAAGAAACAGGAGAGTTAAGGAGCAGGACAAATGTGGCATGACAGAGGATAGGGGAGCATCTAGCTGGGCAGACCAGTCTGGAGTTACTGAGAGACCACAAGCGGATCAGTTTCCTGAGCATGGATCCAGCACACCCGCGTTCCCACAGCTTAAGTGCAGAGTCTATCCTGCAGCTGTACAGCCACCTTATAACAACTTGCTTCCCCAGGGAAGGGGGAGAAGGGAGATGGTTCTAAGCTGATGTGAAAAAGAAACATAAAGAAGTAGCTGAACCTACCCCTACCTGGGTTTCTTAAGTGCTATTTGATTAAACATTTAATTACACGTTCATAAATGTTACTTTACAAGAGCTCTTAGCATACATAGTGTCTAGTTTTTTTTAAATGGGAGAAGCTTTGGAGAGATGCTGAGAATTCAGTGTGTCAGTCAAGCCCTCGACTTCTACAGGCCATAACCTAATCTATTTCAAACTCCATCTTGACTGGCTAGAGTCAAGTCTTCTGCCAAAGAACAATTTTCTAAGTATATGTGAAACATATTAGTAGGAAAAAACAAGCCAAACTCAAAACCAACCAACCAACCCAGCAAAAAAAAAAAAAAAAACCAAACAAAAAAACTCAAACAACATCCATCCCCAACCAGTTAAAAATAAAGCACACAATTTCCTTCACTACATTTTTGCTTTTTTATGATTCAGGGAAGCAGCAGAAAGAAACAGATGCTGCTGAAATGTATGTCCCGTATGAACATGCAGAGAACACACTGTGTCCCATTCTTAAATTGCTCTGACCCAGAGTATACATACACCAGTTATTTCCTTTACCAAGAATGTGGTGGCATTAGTGGAATGTGATTTGCACGTGCTGTATGGTCATCTGGCAGACCTTTACCGTCATCTGCCACATTTCAGCCAATGTTGAAGAATTCTCTAAAATTCTGCCTGATGCACTATTAAAATTTGGTATAGTGTCTTGCAAGGAAACAACTAAAGCACTGAAGAATGACAGGGAGTATCTAAGTTGAAAAGATCTTTCTTTGATTTTTTTTAAGCCAGTTTTACCTCTCTATGCTTCTCCCATTATGTCTTTAGCATCATTGTCTATCATTGCCCAGAATTTGACGTATCAGTTCCGGGCTTCTCCTGAGCCCTAGAACTTCAGGCAAGCTCATCACAGTCACATGCTGCCTTCTGCAAAGGCTCAGCACCACTCAGATGAATTCAGTTTAACATTAGGGAGCCTTTGAGGCCATTAGGCTTTTGCTAGGTGTGTGCTGAAGGAGAGTGGTGGCACGCTCAAGTCAGCAATCTCATTTTAAACCACAGTTTAGTTGTTATAGCAGGACAGCTCAGTTTATTTTTGCAACAGTGTTGGTATGTCTCTTAGAGATATACAAACCTTCATCTTCAATAATGCCATTTTTATGGTCAAATGAAAGAAGGGATTTTTGTAACTCTGAATTTATTTGTTAATATATCTGCAAGAATATAGTTTATTTCCCCCTAAAAATCTTCAGGAATCCTATTTGTTGCAGACAGATTTAATGGAGAGAGGACAAGCATTCCAAGTATCAATATTCAAGGCAAGTATTTTCCAATTCCCTGAGAAGCTGTAAATTTCATCCATTCATGGAGAATATCTTGATCTAAGATATGTTCATAAAGACAATTATCAGTGAAATTAGTAGAGCCTCAAAATTTTGTTTTAATACTTCACACCAACAAGCTCATTCAGAAGATAAAGTTTTACATGACCGTCATATCAATTTTTTCCCATAATTTCTGAAAATAATGAGAAAAAATATCAGCAAATAATCCAAACTGAATTGCTGTCATTCAGTGAATTTGAGTCAAGGTGAAGTGGTCACAGCACCAGCCTTCCAGAGTTCAAGAAACATTTGCATAATGCTCTCAGGCACATGGTGTGATTTGGGGGGTGGTCTAGTGCAGGACTAGGGAAGCTTTTTTAATAATGATCCTTGTGGGGCCCTTCCAACTCAGGGCAGTCTAGGGAATTTTAGCAATTCAAATTATTGCAGTTACATTTTAAATAGAAGTGAGTAATTTAAGGAATACCGTAAGCCTTTCTTAAGAAAGAGGGAGGAATCTTCTTTCCTCCAGTGTCTCTGAAAGTTGGCCATGGGCAGGTGGCAGTGACAAATAGGAGCTTCTAATACCAGCCATCCCTGATGCACTTACATCTCCCTTTTCCTCTTGTTTAAATCCACAAAGATTTATGAGGAATGAAACACCTTCTTGCTTCAGGGATAGTTTGAATGATTTCAGTATTTTTAGCAACCAAACGCACAACCAGAGATTCTTCAAAGATTAAAATAAAGTAAAAACTGGGACTTGTGAATTTAGTAAAATCCTTTAATATATTTTGAATAATGCTTGCCATGTATTTTGATGGAAACCAAGGACAAACTTCTGACTTACTGTGTGACCTAGTACAGCTCACATAGAGAATAGCAGGGAAGGAAGAGAATGAGCCCATCAGTGCCCTCTAACTTGCAAGTTAAAGCCAAATGTGCAACATTAGCAGACATGAAGATGCTATATTGAGATATATTTCATGACATTAAGCAGTTTTTAGAAGAAGATAGTTGGACAAAGTTTGGATGAGGTCACCTCTCAAAAAAAAGTTATTCTCAGTGGATAAGTAAGTCATAAATAGTATGTTTGTGTCCCTGCTATCTTCTTAATAATACTGTTCTCCTTCTGATACCTTTTGCAAAATTAATTTTTTCTTTCTACAGGGAATAAACTAAGTTCCAGGTCTTTCCTGGGTTCTTGGGCTTATTTGTTACCAAAACCATCAAAAAACTGTTGAACTGTGGAACACATGCATGTCGTTATGTTGTATGACACAGTCACACCAGTAATAAATTAAAAGCTGTAACATGTATGCAGTGAAAGGTCATTGATGTAACATGAGCCTCATGTTACTAGAGACACAACTATTATTTTCTGATTTTCTCAGTACGTATCTACAATTCCATTTCTCTGGAATCTTTGAAAAATCCAAAAATAAAAGCAGGAATTGAAATGAATCAAGTCACTACATATTACACTACCTCTTCTACTTTATAACATTAATGCTTAAGAATCACACCAAAGAAAAACTAAAATTATATTCCAGCCTTATGACAACTACACCAGATGCTGGATATCAGTGAAGGTAAGAAATAGTCATTTGCATGATAAAGTCCCCAATGAAGACACAAATATCTCAATGTATTATAAACAGATTAAACCTTCTGAATCTTCATGAAAGCAAAGTTTTACAGTAATTATATGCATTTTGTATTTTTTACAAGAAGGAATAGATTTGGACTGACCCAGTTCTTTATTACTGTGAATCTATATCCCTATGAGTAGCTAAGAGAAGTGCTGCTATCCTGAGATAGGAGATTCACTACATTCCTACTTTGGAGACTGAGTATATCATTCTGTATCTTATTCTGTACCACACTCTTAAGGTCTTGAATGAATGAGGTAATGAAACAAAGAAAACTAAAGTAGAACAAAAATCAGAGCACAGGAGAAGCTTTTGCTAGGAAGAGAATGTCCTTTCATTTGTATCACTCACAAGATTATTGAGTTAGAGAAGAATAAATTAATCTCGGCACACGGTTTTACATTCTTGTTCATATCTCCATTTTAAGGTCAAAAAGGTCCCAATCATCTCACTGAATATGTCAGGAGTGAGAGCAGGTTTATGACTGTAAGGACACATACCTTTGACAAGTAACACAGTTGCTCTGGCTGAGACTTCTCCCTTCTCTGGTCCCTGTGAGGTCCCCGTGAGCAGTGACCCCTGATCAGTAACTTCAGGGCAAGCCTCATTGCTCCAGCACTTGAAAGAAATACATCAGAAAGATTTATAAAACATGCAGGATAAAGTAAAGATTCAAAAAATGATGACACACAGAGTAAATGTCAGCCTAATGTTCTGCCATGCATTTTTAAAATAATCCTGGGACAGAAGCATGTGTTTGGGGTTGGGATTCACCTCATTTAACTTTAATAACCTAAAAGTCAAGTGCAAAACTAGAGCTCAGTTTTAGAGCACACAGAATACCCAGGAGGAGCCGCCATCTTCTCCAGAGGGCAATTAGTCCTGTTCTAAGATAACTGATCTCAGGTTTAACCTCTAGAATGACACTTCTTGTATTAGATACGAGGGATAAAAAAATGGGTTGTGTAGATCAGATGGATACTTTTCAGTTCAATGAAAACCTCCTTTAGTGTTACCAGTGGAATTTTTTCAGGAAAAAGACATTAGGATTTTATCTGACTGTTGTTAATACACATTTCTATAATGCTGTGGAACCATAATGTTCTCCATACTTCATATAATAGAATGTTATTCTGCCCAATAAGGACTTGCTATTTTCATAGATGCAGTTTTTACTTTAAAATAAGCTATTAAAGTCAATTCCCATGCACTTTTTTATTTGCTAGAAAATAAAATTATTCTCGAATGGCATGATGAAATGGCATGATATTTTTAGTATGCTCTGGTTTAATAAGACAGGTTGACCCATGCAAAGGAGTATTTCAGATAAAATGACTAGCCATTGTAAATGCTTTCCAAGAGGAAGAAGTGAGAACAGAGGCCCCACAAGTCAGAAAGTAATGCTAATTCCTCTAAGAAAGCTACTGAATCTGCATCACCATAAAATCTGAAGTGCAATTAATGTGACTGAATCAGGAGACATCTGCAATTGAGTATTTTTTTTTTTCTTACTGATACCCACCCTAAAACTGGAGTAGGCAATACAGTCTTCAAAGAGCAAAAGAAAAAGTCGACAATTTATTGCCAAATTATGCAAAAAAAACCCGTGGAGTGCATAAAGATTCTGTCGAGCTAAGAGAATGTTCACATGTAGAACAAATCTTACCAGTGGTCAAGGAATCTGAAAAGATGAATTTATCAGTCTTTTCTGGACAAGGTCTCTTTTAGGCCCCTATCCTTTTCTTTCTGGCTTCTCTATTTCCCCTTCCCCCAGTCTCTTCAAAGCTTCCAGCCACTGTCATCATTTCCCGTGTTTGCAAATGGATAAGCAAAGAGCCCTGCTTCTCAGAAATCCCCTGCAATCAGCTGGCTCACTCCATCTCCCCACCCCCTGCCCACTTCTCTCCCCCTCCACTATGCACAATGTCCTGGTGACAGGTGGTTGCTGCTTTCTGTAATTCTGGATACAGCTCCAGTCAGACTCAGTGGCCTGTAAAAAAACCTAGAGCTTATGAAGAGAAAAAGCTCTGGCTCTGAAAGTGCTGAGACAGGCTGGTACGGGGACTCAGTACAAAAAGCATTCAGCACAAAAAGCCAAACCCAAATGAAAAGAGCTGCTGCCAGGATCATCACGAGGTCCTCTGCTGCACAGATGTCTACTGAACTAAGCTGAAACTGATGAGTCTTTTATCACGGCCCCCATCCCCCCTCCCTGCAGATATCCACAGCAAGACTCAGCTGCCTGGCTCAATTATTATTATTCCAAGGGACACAGAATATGTGATAGACATCTGACACTCAGAGAATTAAGTTCAGATAGTACTGTCTGGCAGAATTCCTCTTTCTTTTTTTTATTTCCTTTTTTCTCTTCTTTTTTTTTTTTTTTCCCTAGTCTGCAAAAAGCTGATTAGTTAGTTACAGGAATGGGTGCACTATGGTAGCAGTAGAAGCAGTATTTTAACAAACATATTGCTTTCAGTATACTCAAGCATTAGAGAGCTAACACAGGTGGCCTCTGCAACTTGGTACTTACATGGGCGCTCTGTTTTACTGTCTCCCTTGCAGCATTTTGCCATTCCAGTTAAATAGAAACAGGACTGTTAACTGCATGTTAACATGCTCAGTCTGATCTATGCACATTTTACCCCTTTACCTTTACCTTGTTCTGTGACTGCAAGTTTATTACACAGTTTCTTCCCTTGTATTATAAAATGGGTTTATAAATTCTGAGCCAGCTGCAAGCTTGTGATGGGCTATATCTCAGAAAGAATTCAGCACCTAAGAGCCCTTTTCTCTCCAAGGCTCAGCTGATGTTTACTTTTCAGTAACTCTGAAGCACACGCTCATTTTCATTGCCGTGGTATCAAACATGGGACATAGACTTTGTCATGTCAGAGCACCTGTCAAACACCTGTTAATTCCTCTGAAAGCAGTAGGCATATAAAGCAAGCAAGGGCAATGGAAACTGGGCACTCAGCACCTTATGAACCCTGGCTATAGAGGAGAGAAGTGAGTGAAAGAGAGCTGCCTCTGGTTACTGCAGGTGCTGCAGTTTGCTAAAGAACAATTTTCAAGAAATGTTGAACAGGCAAAACATAAAGGCCCCATTGTTTATATATTAGAATGGACAGCCTGAGGGGTTTTTACTTTAACCATCTGCCTTCCAACTTTTATATAAAAATTCTGCTCCCTAATAAATGTTTAGCCCATTAGGACATATATATTGCTGGAAAGAAACCAGACCAAACTCTTTCTACTTCACAAGGATAAATTGGCAAGTGAAAACCAAGACTTTCCAAACCCTCTTTTGTATGAATACAATCATTTGACTTAGATTTTGGAAAGTTGAAGGTCTAGTCACTAATCTACTGACTCCATCACAGAAGGGTGAATTTAATTTAGGAACTGCTGGCTCCAGCACTGCATTTAGTTATACCAACTTGAAGAAATTTATGTGATAATCCTTTTTATTAGCATATCTATTCTTTTTTTTGAGCCAAACAGCAGATCAACCAAACAAAAGATGTGCTTTACTGGCTAAGAAGTTAGCTGGCTATCTTTTTTGGCTGGACTCTTCCCTTCTTTATCTTCAGTGGGTGATAAGACATATAAATCAGTGTCTACATAGAGAGGTGACATGCTGTTTACACAGCAGGCTTGTATTATCATAGCAATCATATATGGGTAATAAATTAAACTGCATCAAGAAGCCAAAGATTTGCCCCATTGGAACAAGGTCTTTTTTCTTATAGTTTTACCCAGAGCCTGATAAAATATACAGATCTCTCCTGTAAACTGTACCAAAGCATTCAGGTTTGACAAAGTTAAACCTGGAAATGTAAAGCATTTCTCTGTTGCACTTTAACTGGCCGTGTTGGAAAGCTTAAATCTTGCATGTAGCCCTGAGCTGGCTTCATGCATCTGCATTGCCATTCAAATACCTGCTACCTTTGCAGGCAGAAACAAGGAAAGACTTTGGGACACTGTCCACCCAAGAAAGGCCGCATTGTTGATAAGGGAGTGGGAAAACATGAAAGCAGCTGGACAACAAGACCAATGCATGTGGGTCTGCTCCACAGAGGAGGGTAGGGCCAGCTTTTCACTGCTGGCTTGCTCCAGAGATTATCTGGGTGGTTGGTGATGTTGGTTTGGTGAGTCCTGAGCTTCTGGATCATGACAAATGACACAAGTGTAGCTGCTGTGTCCTGTATCAGCTGTGTTTTCAATTCCCTAGTTAGTCAACAGAGGGATTAATGCAGACAGCAACATGGGAGCCTTTTCTCACCGACAGCTACTTGTCTCTTGCTTCCAAATCCATCATTGATTTTGTTAGGCAAAACTCAGAGAATCTCCCTCAAGAGAGGAAAAGTGTCCTTTTGCAAAGTATTTTAAGAACTTTGTATTAAGGGAACAAAGCATAAACACTGTGGAATTTAATAGTTAAGCAAATAAAAGCGTGCAACTACACTTTCACCTCAAATACAAATATTGGAAGATTTTGGCCCATCTTTTTTCAACAGGAAGAACTCCAACAAATATGGTGTCTTTCTGATTCAGCACAAGGGGTTTGTTGTTGTTTAGACTCCTGTGTGCAAGCAATACTTGAAGTCATTGGGCCAAATTTATCCCTGGATTAAGTGCACTGACGTCAACATAATTACAGTAGGAATTAATTTCAGCCTCACTGATATAATTTTCTGGATCCTATATCTACTTCCAAAATGCAATTAGAATTCAATTTCCTCAATCTTTTATTTTGGAGCTAGGCAGCTTGAGTTTCCCCACAAAGAGACTGGGCTAACAAAAAAAAGTATCTCCTGGTCATTCACCCGATCATTGTTGTTGGTACCAGCAGAAGGGAGAGCAGGCTCAGAGGCTTTACACTGTTTAAATGGAAGATACCTGCATTTTAGAATTGCAGATTAAATCCATCCCAGGAGATCCACAGGCCTGGTTTAACTCCCTTAATTTTCTTTTCACAGGTTTTGGTTCATTCACTTTGACAAAATACAACATAGTGATTGATTTTGCTGGGAGTTTACTGGGTGCCTGTACACCATGAATCTGTTGTATAGTAATGCCGTTACTTGGGAAATATTGACTTGCTCTGTGCCATTACAAAGGATTACTGAATCAGACAATATTGAGCAAATGTTTATTATATTAGGTTTTAACAGTGACTTTATTAATCAATGCACCAGCTGTCTCACCACTTGCACCAGATCCAGGCATGGGTTAGCTAAATAGAAGCTTTTTAAAAAGTGTGTCTTATTACTTTCTAAAAGCTTCTGTATCAAACTCAGTAATCTGCTCGTACACAAAAATGCACAGATATCATTAAGAAACCTTCAAAATATGATAAAAAAAAGAAACAAGGGTGTTTAAAATAATTATTCAGGAGACCCATTAAGGCAAGCATGAATTTTCCACCTCTTACAGCAGATAGGTCTGAATGTGCTTTCGGCTTAGCCTATTCTGAACCACATTAGCCACCATCGTTATGGTCAGGAGAAGCTGAAGTTTTGCTCACCACTTTATGACAGCATACATATTCATTTGACAGGAGGGAAAATATTAAACAAAATAAGCCTGCTGTTCTTCATAAAGGTGTTCTGTAACTCCTTGCTTCTGGCTGTCATGCATAAAATTGTAGCAATCCAAAGCAGAAACACTGCAAATAATACAAAAGGTGTATGACACACAGAAGGAAAAGACAGGAAAAGACTGTGTGGAGCAGGAGAAAAAAATTGATAAAAAACTAAACATTAGCAATTAATCAATTGTTAGAATAATCCATTAGGGCTCACACCAGATTTGCCCATTTCTGGGATAACAACAGAAACAGATTATAGTCACTTCTCAAAGACCACATTTATTATACCCAAGCCACTAATATACAATCTACAGCAGCAAATTCCCCACAAGGAGAGAGTAACCATGCACGAGGCCATCCTGGTCTGTGATGCCCCAATTGCACCAGCTGAAGAAGGGCCAGAACTCTTTAAAAAGGTGGGCTGCATAGGGGCAGTCACAGAGGCTCAAGCTGAGATCGGCTCTGCAAGGCCCAGCTGTGCTTGCTAGTTGAAATCTCCTCATGGCATAGATTAAAGAAATGCTGATGTGTGTGCTGAAGAGAAATGCTAGCCTGTGTTCAAAAAGCCCTTGGCATATTTAAGATTTGTCAGTTTTAGCTGTCCTGTGGATTTGCCTTTCAGTTTAATCCTTGAGTCTTTTATACATGGGGCATGGCTTCCTGTTCTAAGAAGCCAAAGACAGTGCATATTCCCCAAATCTTTCTCAGATGTTTTTGTATCCTGACTCAGTGTTTCTCTAGATAAGCGGATAAGAAAGTAAAGCACTTTGGAGCAATCTCAGTGAATGTAATTTTCTTTATACATAATATGCCTATTTTCCAGGCATCAAACCAGATTTTAGGGAAATCATCCTCCTTCCCTTCTCCAGGTCCTACTTGAGCTGTAAACATGCTTTACATGGGGAAGCGTGGCTGGCACCAGGCCTAACCAGATCACAAAACAATTTATATAAAAGTTTGGACCTGAACAGTCTCATGGAGGGAACCTTACTTAATCATCACAGAGATCAGAACTGGAACAAAATTTCCTGGCCCACAGTTTTTGGAGGTTACTTTAGGTCTCTGGCTAAAAGTTAGTCATTAATTTGTTGAATGCTTGGCCAGCATGCCAGGGAGAACTCCCTGGATATCAACAGGTTTCAGCATGGAGGAGATTTTTCAGTGCCTGTTCTTGCAGCGTAAGTTGAAAATGACACTAGAAAAGGAGTATAGGATCGTATTTGCTTTCTCTGACAAATGGGCTCTTAAGCCTCTGGGAACTGAGACCCCCAACCCACTACGATAAGAAAAACAACCTCTATGAGCAGAAAGTTATGACCTTCTCTCTGTCTCCTCCTCCCTTCCCCATTCTCTTTCTGAGCAGATTATAAAACAAAGAGAGAATTTCTGGAGTTGTCTCCAGCTCCTGCAGAGTTTCCATGGACACTGGTTGCCTAAATATCTTTTTGTGTCTTAAGGGAGAAAAAGTATCTCCTTGTTTATTCAGGGGGGGGGTCTATTCCTTTGAATGGCAGCCCTGTCCAGCCTCACAGAAAAGATTACTGGAGCATACCAGAAATATAATAAAATTGAGAACTTGTTTACTTGTCCCAAGCAGCAGAAGCAAACTGCTTGACTGGAAGACAGAAAGCCCCATGAAGTCACTAGGGCAATCTCAAATGTAATAATACAAAAACTGGTCTTGGGGCTTGTGTGTTTTTTGATTGGTTGATTGGTTTTGGTTTTGTTTGAGTTTTGTTTCGTTGTTTGGGTTTTTGTTTGTTTAGGGGATTTTTTTTGGTTTGGGTTTTGGCTTTTTTTGTGGTGTTGTTGGTTAGTTTGCACTTTTTTTTTTGCAGTATTTTGTTTTGGTTTGCACTGTTTGTGTTATACACTGTAAGTATGCTATACAAGGCAGATATGTATTTTCCAACCATGCCTCATTTTATGGCAGATTTTGGAACATTTTGCTGTTACCATACACTGAATGAACAGTAGATTATAGGGGCGGCAACCAAATTAAGAGCTGTACACACACAGAATCAACACATCTCCCACATTTTGGGTGAGATGAGATGCTTTTACACATCTTAGTACCTCATTTGACCACTGATGTCTCACCCATCAAATTTTATTGATCATTTCTCAATACTAATAATTTGTCAAACTCTATTGCTCATAGGTGTGTAAATTCAGGTAGCTTTTAAACGAGCACATTAGAATTTGGCAAATTTTGCCAGCAATTACTCTGCCTCCAGATTAGATGCATGGATTTGTTCCACTTTGACTGTATCTGACATCTGTTGAGTGCTTTGGGGATACTGGTGATGGGAAGAGAGGCATAAGGTTAGGGTCATTGCTTAAGGGCAGCTCCAGTGCATGTTATTTCTTTGATCACATATTTATGCTGTGAGAGAACATAAAGGAGTCTATTCTGTGCTTGATAGACGTATCTGAGTGTCATTGATGCTAGAGAACTCAGATTACCAGTTACAGCTTTGCACCACAGTCTTTTTTGTATATTAATTAGCTTGGGCATTGCATAAGGCTATTTACATAGGGATCCTTAAAACATAGTTCGTATTACTACCAAACTCCTGTCTCCTTCTATGGGAGCCCTGCCTTCTGTTAACATTTTGCCCGAGGATGAACTGAAGGACTTTCTCCCTCCACCCCCTACAGAGCCTCCATCACCTCCTCTTCATGTTTAAAAATCAACCCAGACTCTTGGCAAGGCGAGACGAAAAGCCAAGCAAGGCAGACTAATGCAGAGTTTGTATTAACATTTTGACTCAATCTAGATTTTTACAATGGCTCCTGAAATGCTATACCAGAGAAAACACAGCTGAGTTGTAAACAGAAAAACTGCACACAAGTGGCAGAATTTGCTTCACAGACTTTATCTGTTAGGTAAGCAGGAAATGATGCTATTAATGCAAACAGAAAGGCAAGATTTATTCCCAGAATGGAGGGCTGTGGAAGTCTATTCATTCAGAGACATTGCCCCTGGGGGTCCCTGTTCGATGCAATGTTTTCACCCTCTACCACACCCGGGCAGAAATTTTCCTGATGACTTCTAAGCTGCTTATATTTTTTTGACTTCTGAAGGCTTTTAAGACTGGTGATAAATACAAAAATGTCATACATACAAACAGAATATACATGTCAAATATCACAAGAGCATTAAATTTACCTATATGACCCCTGGGTTCATTTCAGCCCTTTTCACTGCCGCTTGCACTCTCAGTGCTATTTCCTGGCCCAGCTCAATTAAAGGACAAATTCATTCCCGCACGTGTCCTAAGGGCCCTAATGAAGTCAGCTGTCAAACTCCCATCATGCAGCTGCCTGACTGCAGGATCTGATGGCCACTTGTCAGCTGCTTCACCAAGTCAACCCCGAACAAAGGCCCCTTTGATGGGCTGCCTTTCTCCAATCAATCTACACCTTCTCCTCTTGGACTTCAGCATCTGCTTCTGTGTAATTTGATTTTATATTCAGTGCTGCCTGACCCTATTGATAAATTAAATCTATCTAAACCTGATATCCTCATGCCACCATAGAGTAAATGACTTGCTTTAATTTTGGCTTTTGCCAGACGTGACATGGTATCAATACTGACTCTTTTGTGCGTGCGTGTGTTTGGGTCATTATTTAAATAGTTCAGGCTCCAGGTCACGAATAGGGTGGGGGGAAAGAGGACAGAGCCTTTTTAGAAGTATGTACAAAAAAGTAAATCAGAATAATTCCTTCTAGTATTTTAGCATTGCTTTCCATAATTATGTTTGTTTCTTTCCTGATAATCACATTTTATTTCTCTACCTTCCAAATATTTTTGACGTACACGCAAAAAATCCAGCTTTAATAAACAAACAAGCAAACAAACAAGTAACCTTAATTTATAAATTGTCTAATAACTAGAATAACTACTCTCAAAAGTCTGTTTTCTATGTTGATTGAAATAGACGGTTTTCTCATACGCAGTTTCTATTTGTAAACAAATAAAAAACATACACAAAAGCAACAAATGAGAAAAATCCTGAAACTGGATATACCTTAGTTGATATCTTCACAATGCTTCAAAATTAAAATAAATACAATATTATATCTCCCCAACATCCCATTTGACGTGTAAAAATTGTAGAAGTCTACCTTCCTAGGAAATCCAGCTCTTCTCCTTCAAACTACTGACGTTTTACAGTTCTTAATTTTTTTTTTTTCTTTCAAAGAAGCCTAAAAACTCTGTGAGATCTCCTGCTTCCACATGTACCTGCCTCCTTCACCCGAGACTTGTTGATCCCATCTTCTCTTAATCTGCTTCCTTCTTCTCTTTTCCTAGATTGGGAGGTCCACCTACAGTCATCACCCTGCTCAGGTCTAGACAAAACAGTTCCAGGGTATTGGGAAACAGCTCGTAAATAAATGTGTGCACAGAAAACACTCTGAGGTATTTTGGTGAAGAAGAAACTTCTTCTCTTTTCACTGTAATAGTCTGAGTAGGTTTCAGAAAAGAACCTTACTATTCCTACTACAGTCCACCTATCCTTTGCCAGCTGTGTGTTGCCCTAAGGCTACTGTTTGAGAACAACTGGTGCACACTGAGTTCTTCTGGAATGGGAGCTGGAGGAGGAATGAACTGAAATTCTTAGCAAGCTGTCTGGCAACCAAAAACCCCAACCAACCCACCAACCAATCAACCAACCAACAGAAATTTTAAAAAGTAATTTAAAAAGTCAAAAAAAGAGGAAGGCAGAAAAATAATTTTAAAAAATCCTCATACTACTTCATCTTCATACTACTACTACATTTGGAATGAGACCATCTGAGAAGATGCACTGATTCATCACTACATGACAAACTTGGTTCTCCAGTCATAAATGGGCAGCATCTCCTGTTACAAAACCCTGTTACCTGGCAACTAACAAATATTGTAAAACCTTCCCCAGGTGGAATAACATTTTCCATGTGATTTTTTATGGTTTGGGGCTTCTCTTCTTTTTAAAAGCTAAAAAGTTCAAAAGTATTAGAAGTTTTGTTTAAAGAACAGAATGTTGCCTTATGCTCGCCTCAATTTCCTCACTCAAGAAGGCAGAAATAACTTCTTTGCTTAACTAAACTCCCCTTGCTTATAACCAGGGCAATCACAGCATCCTGGTCCTACCATCACATGAAGACATCTTGCTGACCTACTTGTCCAGGTTGAATCTCCTAATTTTCTTGAAACCAGAGCATGCCTTGCTGAGAGTGCTTTTTATGAGGGTGGTTTACCAGAGGTTTCTCCTCTGCTGTCTACCTATGTCTGCAGTATGTTTGCAGGCATGACAGCTCTAGCCCCTGTCAGCTTTCTGGTTGGCTTCCTGACTCAGGCACCAAAGCCGCTGAGGAGCTCTTTCTAAAGTGATGGCAGAGCTGCAGTTTTATATTTCAATCTAAACCTAACAATTTAGTTTGGATTGTTTCTTTATTTTCTTTTTTTTTACTTTGATAGGTGAAATGTAAACTTTTATCCAACTTAAGAGAAAATGTCAAATTGTGTATCTATGAAGAAAAACACCATTCTTTATTTGTGTTTGAGATCTAATTACTCAAAGACTTTTCTCAGCTGTTTGTGTGCTGGCTTGACAGTGCCTTGAGAGTGGTTTGAAATTGGAATTGCTTTTCAAGAAAGAAAATAGTCTAGACTACAACACTTTCCAATCACTGATGTTGTTTAGGCCTTTGTAAAGAACTAAGGCCTCTACAAACAGAAAGCAATCAGTGACCACTATCAGGATTACTCTGTTTCAAAGAAATGCCTGTAGACATTTTTAAACCAGGCCACCATACTTCCAACATATGCACTTATTATAATTACATTTTGTCCTTCCTTACAGTGGTGTAAAGTGCAATGAAGTGCACCAGATGCACCAGTTTAGAAGAAAATCTGTGATCTTCCACCCTGCTAAGTTTTGTCTACCTCACTCCACCCTAAAAAACCCTTAACATTCCCAGCAGAGAAGTGCAGAGGACAAAGCCATGTCCCTATTTGCCATGTAAAGTGGCCAAAGACCAACACTTCTATGAAGAATCAGCCATGTTGACTGAGAGGACAACAAGGGTGTATAACTCCACATGAATGCATCTGCACACAGTCTGTGAAATTCCTTAAAACAAAGCTACTCCGCTTTGACCATGTCCCGGAAGAATTACCTTAGGGGATTATATTAAATGCCTGTGGTTCTGAGTCAGTCTCAGTTGTGCACCTTGATCCATGCTTTAGAAACACAGCAGGTTTGGTCCAACATTTGAGTAATTCCCTAGGACTGTGCCTGCCCATGAAGGGCTGTCTCACAGTGGCAGCACCACTACAGCCAGCCTTGGGGCTGGTCCTGAGCACCATGGAAGATGCTTGCCCTGTCACTATTAGAGCTGGCTTCATTAGGTTTTTGTCATTTTACTTGTATCTGTTTTTGTTTCTACAGGCTATAGTTAGATTGTTTTGTTGTTTGTTTTTGTTTTTTTTTTCAGAAAGTGCATAAAATTCAGCAAGCCAGTATAAATTGCTTTGGATTTGGGAATGATTGGTTCCATCTTTTCCTTTAAACCTTATCTTTGCTGTGACCTAATGTAACATCTTGTCAAGTCTGGAGTGTAAAAAGCTTCTCCACAGAAACCCTGACACTTCAAGATTTGTCCACAATGAGTGTGATAGATGAGTAATGTGATGATTGACTGTCCAAATTAACAGAGAAATATCATATATAGGTTAAGAAAAGGTTTATAGTTATGTTCTACCCTCTCGTGTAGCTATCAAGAGACAGCTGGAGTTGGACGGCTGGACAGCTGGACATCTGGGAGGGTCAGCTTGTCACTATGGCGACATCTGACCTCCAATCAGGATTTGAGGAAGAGATCTCCACCACTGGACAGCGCAGAAAGGTCGATGGACAGAACTTTGGGAGGGGTTAAAGGGTTAACATCCCCATTGTGTGAGCGAGCACATGGTGGGAAAATCCTTTGCTCCCAGCTCCGTAACCTTTTTCTCTATTCAATCTTCTGTTGTATTTTTGGTAAGGTTTAATAAACTTTTTTAAATTATGAAAAGTGAGTAACCATTTCTCACAATGAGGACAAAAATAAGCAGCCAACAGGTACAAACACATCTGCCCACTTGGAGCAGCACAAAGGAACAGCGCATGTCCAAAGGGCTGCACAGCAGTGCCACTTCCAGCTGCAGCTGCACTTACAGAGAAATGTTAGAAATCCTATCCTTCCTGAATCTTTCTCATGCTCCCTAATTGGCTTGAGATTTTGGGAGGGACAGTAGCTCTTACTTACAATATTTGGTTTAAATGCATATATATAAAATGCACATAAAATTTATGTTAATAGAAATAACTTTATTTTAAAAGTTTAACTATTATTTCTTTGAAAAATCTAAAAGTTTTCTCACTTTCTGAAAGTGAGAAAAAGTGCTTCATTTTGAGTGAAAATAGAATTTGTGTAGAGCTGCTGCTATTAAATAAATTTTGACAGCTGACAGAACTGACAGCAGCCAGTGATACTTCCACTGTTGCCTTTATTAATCTAAATGAGCTTTTAAAATTTGAAGTATCCTCTTCCAGCTGTTGAAGTTAGGATAAAATTACAGCCTTTACATTGTTCAGCTCTTAGTTCTTCCATTTAAGCTGCATATTCATGGAGGGATTGCAATGTGGCAAAATTGCTTAGAAATGAATGACGTAGCAAATAATATCCATCAGTAGTTACTGAAAGTCCACTGACTTAATGCAAGGTAATTTAAAGTTGACCTCAGTTCTTGCATTTAAAGGAAAAAAATACCCCATCTTTATAAAACTTCATATCCAGCCCATAATTCCGTTACTGAGATGTATTGAAGAAATTTGAATTGGAAGGGATCTCAAAGATTCAGTTCTAACAGTCCCTGCCATGGGCAAGGACACTTCCCAATAAACCAGGTTGTTCAAAGGCCATCCAACCCAGCCTTGAACACTTCCAGGGATGGGATATCCACAATTTATGAGGGAAGCATGTTCCAGTGCCTCACCACCCTCACAGTAAAGAATTTCTTCCTAACACCTAATTTAAAAATAACCTCTTTCAGTTTAAAACCACTACCCCTTGTCCTATCACTACATGCCATTGAAAAAAGTCCCTCTCCAGCTGTCTTGTAGGCTCACTTCAGGTACTGGAGGGTGCTATGAGTTGTGCCTGGGACATTGTTATCTCCAGGCTAAACAATCCCAACACTTTTAGCCCATCCTCATAGAGGAGATTCCTTGGTCATCTTTGTAGACCTCTTCCAGGTATGGTCTTACAAGAGTGAAGGTAAAGGGGAGAATTAGCTCCCTTGATCTGCTCACTACAAATCTTTTTCCCTTTTTAAACCTGGGAGTTATGTTTCCCCGTTTTGCAACTCCTGGCAAAGTTCTATCCTTGGTTTTGGCTGGCATATAGTTAATTCTTTTTCATAGTAGCTTGTATGAGGCTGTGTTTTGGATTTGGGCTTAAATCTTTGTTGATAATGTAGAGATGTTTTTGTTATTGCTGAGCAGTGCTTACAGAGAGCCAAGCCCTTTCTGCCCCTCACACCACCTCACCAGCAAATAGGTGGGGGGCATAAGTAGCAGGGAGATGACACAACCAGGACAGCTGATCCCAACTGACCAAAGGGGTATTTCGTGTGACATCATGCTCAGAAATTAAAAACAAGGTGAAGAAGAAGGAAGGGGAGTACAGTTGGAGTGATGGCATTCTGACTTCCCTGGTAACCATTATTCATGATGTAATCCTGCTTTCCTGAAGATGAATAAACACCTGCCCTCTGCCCATGTGAAGTGGTGAATCAATTCCTTGTTTCAATTCTGCTTGTGTGTGTGGCTTTCACTTTCCTGATTTAACTGCCTTTATCTCAACCCATGAATTTTCTCACCCTTACATTTCCAGTCTTCTCCCCCACTATACCAGAGGAAAGTAAGCAATTTGTTGCATGGTGCTCAATTGCCAGCTGTGGGTAAACCATGAGAGAGCCTCAGTAGTCTGCATCAACTTTTCAAATATGATAGAATGGCTTAGTAACTTTATCTGCCACTTCCCTCAAGACTCTTGGATTTATCTTTTCAGGTCTCATGGACTTGTGCACAGTAAGGTTCCTCATAAAACTGGCCAACCAGAACTATTCAGCGGTTGAGCATAGACAACTTAGAAGGAAATCAATGATAATCTCACTTCTGAAAACCTGACCTTGCTCACTGAAGCATAGCTAGGTTGCATCAACCTTACCTAAACCAGTCATCCTTTTATATTTAGCCATATGAGTGGAAAGAAGCAAATAGTTAAAAACAAAGATTCACTTATTAGTCTTTTAATAAAGATGGTTATCTGCTCTTAGTGTAAAACAGCCACTTAAGTGTTTTATACCTGCTGGTACATATCCATGAACCCAAATGCTATACTGAGGACATGCCTAAGCTATACTAGAAGTTGACTACCTTGACACAGTAGTTCACAATACCTCTTTTACATTAAAAAAGGGAAAGTATACACTAATTATTTTCAAGACATTGCAGAGGAACAGCAATGCCTTCATTGTGTTCTTACCCTGGAAAAAAACATCCATTCCTTTTACTACATCTGAAGTTTTAATTTTTTACTGTTATCTCTCTTGCTGCTTCTGTTTTAGAAAGGCCAGTATTTCCAAGTATTTAATTTGGCAATGCAAATGTGAGTGTGGGGATGGGTGTCAAGGAGAAGTGGTTTCCAAGGCTCAGCTGTTTCTATTTTGACAAGGCATATACTTTGTGACTACCTTCCCTTTGCCATACTAGACCTCCTCACTCCACCCAAACATCTCGAAATGATTTCTCCTCATTCTCTGATAAGACGTAAGTTCAAAAATAAGTCTCTATCATGCTTGGACATGCAATGACATAGAATTCTGATATGAAAAATTTAAATAGTAACTAACTAATTTTCTGATTTCATTACATTCAAGTCTGTTGCTGTTTATCCTCACAGATATTCTTCTTTTTTAGTTATTTAGTCTGAGAGGTATCCTTTTTATGTGCCACCTAGTAAGATAATGTAGGTGTCCACTGGGATTTTTCATAGCTCATTTATCTGATAAAGGCAACCAAACTCACGTGATTTAGAATCATGAATCCCACTACTCTTTAGCCAGTGAGAACTCTAACCAGCACTCATGCAACACTGTGGTCATGCAAGTGCACCTCACTTACAAAGAGTACAAAGTTGATGTCGCTTTGAAAGAGAGGCATTGGCTCACTGAACCTCTTCCTGGCAGCAATAAATGAGGATCTTAGGTGGACATCAGCTAAGAAGTACACAATTATAGTTGAGGCTTGAGTTTTTCATTCATTCTCTACAGATAACTATTCACAGTACTCTGTGAGAGGAAAAAATAGATTTACTCGAGGGAAAGTATTTATGTAAGGAACACAAAAGACATTTCCTTAATGAGTCAGTCCATTGATGCAGTCAAGCTAGTTTGTCATATCAAAAAACTCAAGGAGATGGGAAATCTTCCTTCTCTGTAGCTAGCTGGGTTTCCCTGCTTAACACAACTGGTTTTCTAGCAATGTGCACTTCACTTCTAATTGCAACAGAAGGCTTAAGTGCAATGAACAGACAAGGCAACTTACTCATCTTACTTTATATACTTTTATTTTTAAATCTTAACATACATTACTAGTAGATCAGGTTATTTTGCCACTCCTTTATTAGACTTCTCTGTTTTGAAGTTTCCTACTAAAATTACTGAAGGTTTCTGTCACAATTTATTTGATAGTCTATAGGTGCAGAAATCCCAATTATAGAACTGCAAACAAAATACAGGGTAGAAAAAAAAGAAAAGAAAGTCAATGCAATCATGGTGTAGATCACTCTCCACACAAATTTAATTGCTATCTCTTTGGGAACAATTTGTTCATCATGCAAAATCATTCAGGCCAACTTTTTCTGTAAACTGCTGCTAAGATTTGAACTGCTAATGGAGGTCATTTGTGTAACTGCCCCTTCATCATTAAAGGTTCTTGACATGTAGCTGTCATCCTACAAACATTCTGACACTGAATTATCTTCCTGCTAGAAAAACAACAGGTACTTTTCATAAAGGGAAAAAAAGCCACCATAAAAGCAAAATGGTGCAAAACTGATTTTTCTTTTTTTTTTTTTTTTTGGGGAGGGAGGGGTGGGGCGAGCTGTTTAGAACTCTTGTATCTAGTTTAAATAGAAGCTTGCAACCTAAATCCAACTCTACATGGAATATTCACTTCCTATCCTATGAACATTTCCACCCTTTTCTGATTTATGGCCTTTTGTAACTTGTTCTACAGCAGTCACAGCACGCTCTGATAATTTTTTTTTAACTAATTCTTTTCCAATAGCAAAATATTATACAACAGCAACTTAATGAGTGGTGTGTTATGTAAATAAATGTAATATAACATGTAAAAGAGTAGTTGGTGTTGGCAAAAGGAATGACTGCTAAAATGAAAAAATCAACAACTGATATGAATGCTTCATATTCATCTGAAATATTTTTTTTTCATATTCCTTCACCCCCCCTAGATCAAGACCTTTGCTAGGGCAATTATATGTATTAAGAGCTAAACTAAGTCATCAGTTTCAATTTTTTTCTTTCTAATTAGATATCTTATTTTAGACACTAGCCTGCAAGTGGCATTCCACTGGACACCCTTAAATAGATCAACAATGCTCAGCTGCAATGTTATATATAAAGGGAAAAGAGGAATACAATGGAGAGATGGTGGAAGTGGGTTGCCTGGGAGATGGCTCACCTCAAAACAGCCTGGAAAGAAGCACATGTCAGGGCTTGGGATGAGGGTGGAGGGATGACATCAGTCTTCATAGCCTTAGGCTTAGCTGATGTGTATCCATTTTGAAATTTAGTTGTTGCTGCTGTACAGGTTCATAAAAAGTACAGTATACCAAGTTCATACATTACTCTTATGCTTCAGTTTGCTCTGCTCTGAGTTTCAATAGTATTTAAAAGAAACAGACTTGCTGCTGGATGAGCAGGAGTCATCTGGAAGCATATTATATTTGGCTGGTCCCAGCCAAATATAATACCACAAGAGGTGAGGTAAGCATTAGGAGTACTTGCTGTATGAACCTGCTGTGATGTACATTAAGAACATGGAATGTTTTAATAAAACATGGAATGTTTTAATAATACAACCAGGTAAACAACAGCTTGATGGACTAAAGAAGTTCAAAGATCCCTCTGCCTTTACCTCTCTCTTCATTTTTGCAGTAGAATATTTATCAATGGAATTGATTCTGAACAAGATTGCATAACACCTGTTTTCAGCCTAAACATTGCTCCAGCTGAGTCCATTTGTCTTTTTGCTCCCTTCATCCTGAAACTTGCACCATCAAGCTTTTAAGATGAGAAGAAAACACAGGCTTCATTAAAGTTTTTAAGGATAAATATTGCTCCTACAGGGATTTTCATCAGAGCTTGCAAAAGTCAGATCTGAACAGTGTATCATAAGATTAACAAAAGCAGAAGTAAATGCACCAACATACAGACAAGAGTATAGAGCAAAGTCATTTTGTCTTTATTTTCATAAAGATATCATATCTTTATCATATCTTTATCTATATCATTTGTCATTATTTCTCTTTGACATTTAAAATAAAATGTCTGTGACTTGTTTGCAAAAGCCTTGATTTTTAACTTTAAAAGAGTGATTCATTTTACCAGGACCTGTAGAAAATAAAGCAAAAGGTTACCAAAAACTGAAAGAAAACAATTTTGTTTTAATTCAGGTTGAATTTTACTTAATGAAAACTTTTATTTTGCTTTACTCAAAACCCTCCAAAAATTCTCGTGTTTTTTTATCTGAACTTATTCCAAATATTTTCTTGCACTTTTTTCTCTATTATTTACCAAGTTTCATATGTAAAATTTTGATTTATGTATTTTAACTGTGTACTAATATTGTACATGACAAAGTTTATAAGAGACATAGCACATCTTATTATTAGACTGAGGGAGAAGATAACATACATCCAGGATTTTTCTCAGACCATGTTTCAGGCAGCAACTGGATCAGAAAGATCAGCTATTTTTCCCCACCACGTATGTAATCTGATTCAGTAAGAGGGATTTTACTATATAATGAACACCTTTATTTCAGGTATTTCTTTATTTTTCTGCTTTTGTAACACAATTGTAGGACTGCAAAAACTATTTGCAGGCTGAAGCTGAATAGTTTCTACCCCCTACATTTACTTCCTTTGCTTTTGTTCATAGCAGTTGTAGATGTCAAACACATTGATAGATTTTACAAAAAAAAAAAAAATTACACTGCTTTGTTTTATTTCCCTTTGGAAAGGATATTTTTGGGTTTTTTAATTGAATAAAAAGAAAGTCATAATGTTAACAATAGCAAAATAATTTTATTTCAAGGTCAACTGTTTGCCTCTGCATGACCTTAAAAGTAGTGATCAATCATTTGCACTGCCATTGGCATGAGCTTAGAATTTGGAGGATGAGTGGTAATGTCTCAGCCAGGAAAACTTCTTTTCTTCCATTAAATGGAGCAGTAGTACAGGACACTGCACAACAAACTGGGAACTTCAGGGCTTTTTTCTCTATTTTCTCTTGCTGCTATCCTTCCTTCTGGTCATATCTTTGTTCATACCCAGCTCTTCCAAGATAGGCAGGTGGAGCCGTTGGGGAAAAATCTTCCACACTTCACATGAAAACATGAGAAGTTATGCTGTCATGTTAAATAGCACACACTCTTAAAAAAAGAAAAGGCAAGATGAAGACTAATTTATCTGTGTTACTGAGATGTAAATTAATGGGACACATGCAAAATGTTATTTTAAAACAAGATACATCAAATTCCAAAACTGTGAGTACATATGTTTGCCACTTCACATGCCAATATTGCATTCTTGAGGACAACGAATGAATCATGTAAAACCATTTTTTTTCCTAAGAGTATTTTGTATATATTTCTGTGTTGTACATATATTCCTATGCATTAGCTGTCTCTTCTACTGGGAAAAAAAAAAAAAACACTGCCAAAAACAGTCAGCAACAGTCATAAAGAAAAAAACAGAGAAAAAAAAAGGTTTAGGATTGCTTTTGCCTTGAAACTAATTGCAAGTGTAAAAAGAAGAGCAATCACACTTAGAGATGCAAACATTCTATGTGGCTGAGTCGATGGGGTGCTTGCAATCAGAAAAGAGAAATCAGAAATCTTTGTGTGTCAGCTGGTTTTTCATAGGCAGAAGGAATCATCTGCAATTGTTCTGCAGCAGTGACAACCTGTGGGGCCATGGGGTCATACACAGCACTGCCAGGGAGGAAGGCACAGCTTGCTTTCGTGTGTTCAGTGTTTCAGAGTTCTACAGGAAACTGAATAATGAACTGGTAACTTCAGGACATCTCTCTCTCTCCTCTCTTGCTGCCATCCCTCCTCCTGCTCGTATCTTTGTTCATACCCAGATAACTCCAAAAACAACAGAAAAGAAAAAAAAGGCCCAAACCCCACTTATCCAATCTATGCTTGCATGCAACATTTTATAAAACTCTGCTGTCCTCATGGCTCAGTATCTGATTGAGCTTGTGTTTCAGATGGTGCCTCCTATTGTTTCAGATATCTTACTCCAAAAGGGGCTTAATTGCTTCTTCTGTTTATTTGAACAAAAAAGTAGCATCCCATCTGCATACCAGATGCAACAGGACTGAACCCAACTTTTCAACAGTATTTAAATGAAGTGCTTGTTTGCTGGTAGCTGACAGCCTGTAGCAGCAGACTCAGATTCTGGGAAGATAAATGAAATAATGAAATAACTCAATTGCCCCCCTCCAATTACCCTCTGCAAAAGGGCACACAAAAGGGAGAGCAACTAGCCCAACCCGTCCTTAAACTGTATGCAAATTCAAGGTCTAATTAAGTGCATCAGTTTCCTAGTGTGGGTGTTTCCTTCATGTTCTTAGCTTGACTCTAAGCTAAACAACATTTCTAAATAGTCATTGCAACTCCATTGGTTTGCTTTTGCAGCAGATAGCTTTGGAATAACTATTCTTAGGAAAGTAGTCTGTCTTTTCCTCTAGATTTGTGTGCATAGACTGCATCATTACAGAGACTGGCCAGTCTTTTGGGAGTGAATCTGAGTAGAAGAAAATATCTCCCTCCTGCAGCTTGATCATAAAGAAGTATGCATTTTCTGTGTCAATTTATAATCAAAATCAAATACATCAGCGAAATGTACTTAGAAACCTTTGCACATGAGGCTTTTCCCTGTGAAAAATCCAAAACTAAAATCAGGATTCTAGTGGAGCAACTGACTTTTACGGAGCAGAAAAAAATCCAGAGCTTTCCAGATAGAAATTATAATAAACCCCAGGAGTTTATGATGGCATTTTCAATTATAGACAGTAATTTTCTAGGGAAAGTTTCATTTTAACACATTCCGTTGGGGATTTCATGGCTCTTATAGCTCAAACTGCAAGGTTACTTGCTATAAAACTGAACTTACAGTAAATACTCAGAAATGTGTGTATGTGTGGGGGGGGATGTTCCATGAATGTAGTCACACTGATGGCTACAAATAACAAGAGCATTAGGAGCTAACCTGTTCTTCCAAGACAAGAAAAAAAAAACAAACACCCTAACTGTCCCAATAGATACACTTGTGTATCATTTACAATGCTATTTCAGGACTCAGAACAAATATCATTAGTATATGCTTTGTTAAGCAATTTCTGTTTTAATAAGCTAACCAGAGCAGCCTCTCCTAAGAGGCATGACAGTCAAGGTTTTGAGTACTCCAGGCTACTAAATGGAAACACACATTAAAACCTTTTAATACTTTGTCAACAAAAAAGAATTCAAAAAGAAATATAAATAAAGCATCATCTCAAACGCTCATGACAACTACAGTAAGCCAAAATCACATTAGTCCTGACACAAGGATAAAATCTACACTAGTCCTACATTAATGCTGCTAGGTAGACTCTGCAGTGTTTGTACATACCTCCTAAATTCAAGTCCTGCTATTCAGGTGGCAGGAATGCTGTTAATCAAATTTAACTCTCCACTTACAATGCAGAGAGGAGAACATTTTTGAGGAAGAATTCTGTCCCATCCAAGAACACTTTGCAAACACCTCTACTTTCCATAAAATTCTGCTTTTTATATATTTCTAACATTTCTGGTTACAATCCCCTTGCACACAGGAATTCCTCAAACCAAGAAAGTCTGGAGTTCTATAGGCAGAATCTGTAGCACCAACAGAGTGTATTTTACTCCATGACTTTTGATTTAAAGTGATTTACTAAAAATGGTTTAACTTCTGTAATGCTGGATCAAACACCCCTAAGGGTTGACAGGATTCCTCAGCTTAGCATGCAATTCTGCTGCTGGAGATGCTGCACCCATTATGACAGAGCTCCTTCACCACAAAAATGTCAGATTATTTTGACTGTGGTTGGAAAGAAAGAAAAGAAGCAGCTATTAACAATAAACTTCCAATTTTGTACAGACAGAAGGAGAAAGGGAAGTCAGGGGAAGATGTACACGACTCAATTTAGGGGGCAGAAGATGCCTACAAGGCCACATCTCCCAACTCCCTTATAATCACATGGAAGAGACCAATTCTTTAATTGGCTGCTCCAGAATCCACAGCCTCATCCAAGGTACAGCCACTTTAGCTCCTGTTACATGCCTGCAGTTCAAGGCTCCAAATATCCACAGTGCTGTCCCTGGAGTTCCAGCCCAGAATTTTCAGCCCTGTTTTCCAAAGTATTGAACACCATAACAATTGTGGTATTTGCTATTCTAACCACACAGAAGAAAATAAAAGTAGGAATTTCTCATTCTAGCAAGAAGTCAGCTTCCTGTCTACATTTTATTACTTTCCAGCTTCAGGTTTGATGCTTTCAAGTAACAAAGACACACAGGAAAATTATGTTGTCTGAGCTGCTAGGGACTCTCTGAAGCTTGGTTTTGGGCCAGTGTCTTCACTGCCTTTACAAAACATGAGATCTAATTGCAAGAATATGGACTTGTTTATTGTCACAGCACACATCAGAGGTTTTGTTTTTATTTTATGGAAGCAAATTCCCTCTACTCTCACCCTGAAGGATACTAAAAGCAGCAGAAAGGTAGGATATTCAGTCTAGCAGTGACTCTTACTCAGTGAAGCCAGACACATACTCCTAAAGAAGTGCTCACAGTGATGGGAGAAAGCTATGTGAGAAGGACCCAATCACTGCTTCTCGACATGACGTTCTTTCTCCTCTTCCCACTACAATTAAGACTTCTTTCCAAACAGCAGGTGCTCAGGCCCATTTCTGATTTTAAAATGTGAATGTTTCCAAGGCCACAGAGGTGCAAAATGTTTGGAAATGGAGGTAAATAGAGATTAGATTTACACCTGTATGTAAATTAAGGAACAGGCTTGCAACATGAATCAACATCTGCTGGTTGAACTATTTTTTTTGCTGTGTAACAACATTAGATCTGTCTGTACAAGCACTGAACCTCTCTTACCACTGTGATCAGATTGCACTGTGGTTGTACCCAAACTATGAAAACAACTGTTAATTAAATTAAAGAGATCACATGGTGTCAGAGTATGTGGTGCACTCATTCATCATGCAAAATCTGGACAAAGATGCTCCAAAGTGTTATAAAACTTGTTGCAAACCAGAGATTAACGCCCATGTCAGGACATTCAGAGATGTTTTTTGGACACCTGATCCTGACGCAGCAGCAATCACCGGTTGGTGCTTCAAATCCTGCCCTGTGCCTTCCGTGGAAGGCCTATTAAAAATTTATTTCTAAAATAAAGAATACCTCATTATTATTTCCTTTTTTTTTTTTTTAACAAACCATAAAGCTATATGGAGCAGTATGGGGTACTGCTTTGTTTTCCTGCAGTGTTCAGCAGGGCTCTGCAAGTTTCATTACACATTTTGAATAGTTATATTAGGCTATCTGATTGCATGTTCTGAATGCATAATGGTTGCAAAGTAATTTTTCACTGCAATATTAGATTCATCGAGAACTCAATCACCAACTAGATAGGAATGTCTCATGCACATAGAGAAGACAACGCAGATTTGCAATTTCATTTAAGAAGTGTTAACAGAGAAACTATGAAAAAAAAAAATAGTGACCCCTATGTTAGCAGTAATTAGTCAGGGAAAAAATACCAGGGACACGGAAGACATTACATTTCCATATGACTTTATCACCTTGTAAATCTCATTTTGCGCTGCCAGGACAAAGGGAGCTTGTAGCTTGCTTTTGTACAGCAGCTCCAATACTTCCTTGTTAAGGTTCCATCATTTTGAATACAATTATAGAAGAAGAGAAACAGACCTAGTAACTCCACTAATTCTTCTCCCCCTCCTCTGAGCTCAGAAGTAATTTGCCTTTTATTTGCTTTCCCCCCTTAATGTTGGCCTCAAAGACAACCCCCACAAACCTTCATTGCAAGAAAAAAAAAAAAAACACCAAAAAAGTGGTGGTTTTTTTCCTTTAATTGATACACTGTTTCTGATACAAGTGCTCCAAACAAAGCATCTAAATTTGAATAAAATCATATCATGGTAAATGATGGCTAGATACTGCCTGTTATTATTAATAAGAAAAATTAGCATGTTCTGAAGTTACTAAATGGAAAAGGGAAAAGTAAATACTTCACCCAGTATCTTGAACAAAGTCTAACAGGATTTAGCTAAATTATCTCAAAATATATTGTACTTACACAATCACTATAAAAAGACAGCAACTAGATGCGGTTTTAAAAGTAAAAAATACTATACAATAATAAAATATCAGTATTTGAATTGTGAGACATTGATGAACACAATAACATAGAAAAAAAAATTGATTTTTTTAATCATCAAGTCAGTTCTGAAGAAAGTTCCAATCCACAGTCTCATATTTGAGTCTAACAGGACTTTATAAAATGTACGCAGGTGCCAAAGTTTATTTAAACTTCTGTGTGTAAATAATTTAAAATTTCAGGTTATGCTATTACACCTTTTTTTTCCAGCCCAGAATAATTATCTTAACTTACAGAAGAACTTTTAAATCCAACTGAATAAACATATGTGCAATGCACCATTAAAGTAGACTCCATCACAAAATAGCATAATGCAGTTTCTGAAATGGATCTGTAGAAAGGATTCATTAAGATAAAGTCGCAGCATTCCACCTGAGGCCAATAAAAATTCTGTGCAAACCTCTTCAAATTAAATTTTCTTCTTGAACATATCCTGTCTAATTATGTTTAGTGTTATCCTCCTTTAGGAATTCTGATTCATCAGTGCTATTAAGGGAGGGAAAAGGAAAACCAGATGCTGTGGACCGGATACCCAGCTGGTAAGAAATCACTCTAGTTTCACAGAAGCCAGAAGAGCTACAGTGATTTATATCAGCTATGGGTTTGGTATATACATAGGAACACACATATGGACAGATGTACAAAATTATATTTATATCTGAAGTTACACCAGCAGAGAGTAAGTCTGTGGAGTTGCACCACCAGAGAATTTTACCCAGAAGCTCTAATAAGCTGAAGTTTATAAAAGAGCCACAGCTGTGTTGAGATTTCTTGTCTTTCACTCCCTAGAACTGAAAATAAATGTAAGAAACAGAAGTGCTCTAATTAGACATTTGGCTTTAAAAATCAGGAAGATAGCCAGCTAATGTCTAAGCATTTTTTGTTCTGGGGAGTTAGGCTAACAAAGATATCATAATTACAATCATACTACATACAGATGAAGTGCACAGAATATATTGGTAAACCAAGTTGAGGGACTGAATTAGATTCCAGCTAAGTTGTTTCAGTTTTAGTCTTTAATGAATATCATTTTTGTTGTTCTTGTAGTCCATACAGTAGGCACAAATTTAGAGTGACATTTCCAAGTACATCTAACCATGCTGCAACCTGAAAAAACTAAATTTCTGGGTACCTGTGTTCTTCTATTCCACTGACATTTCTACATCTACAGCCCCAGACCTGCTTGCACCACGGACCAAAAAGGTACTGCTCAGGACACTTAGTGCCTGCCTCAGTTTCCATGAGCCACCCAACTCATGCAGTAAGCTCTTGCTATGCCTTTGGCTTTCCTCACCCTGACATTTGCACCCCAAACATCCTCGCACCTCACTGCACCTCCCATTTGCGAGACCTTTCTGACTTAAAGGCTGTTAGAGAAGTGGTAAGAAAATGCCCACTCCTTTGCTTTTATCAAATAACATTGTATGTGAAAGTCTAGCATAAAATTTACTCTACACCTACTCTTCCCAGCACCTGCTTGATGTTTGAAGAGGACTTCATCCCTTCCAGGCTTTAAATCTGGGACTGCAGTCAGACTTTGAAAGCTGAACAGATAATCTTCAAGGAGTAATGCTTAGGTATCATAGCCTGAGCTCTACTCTGTTAGACAGAGGGCACCTTAAAAGAAAACTGTGTTGGAACAAGATTTTTCCTCTTTCAGTTTTAGGATATTTTATCCAGCAGCCCAGTGCTAGATAACACAGACATGGGACACAGCAAACCCAGATTGCATTTCTTTTCCTTGGAGGGAAAGCAGGTAGCTGTCCCACTGCTGGCAACTGCATGCTGCCTCTGTGCTGCTGACTGTGACCCCATTGCACAGAGCATATTGAGGCTTGCTAGTCAGGAGAGAAACAGCCCCAAGCCACCACAACCACTTTACCAGGAGGCACATGGCTGCACTTCCATTCCTCTGTCAGGGACTGTATTCCTTACAGGAATCAATCCTTGAATGAAAGAGCTAATTAAGCCTCAGAACTAGGACTTCAGGCTGCTCAAATCTTTCAGACTTAGAAGCACATAACAGCAGGAATAGAGAGGCTCTATTTCACTGACCTTTTTATCCAAATAATTAGGCCATTTATTACAAGATATACAGATTTGACCTCCTGCAGAAGAAGTGCCAAATCTCCAGTTCCCATGTTCTGAACACGTGCTCTAAATACTGTTTTTTCAGACAGGCAGAGAAGGCAGCAATACCAGCTCCTCTACATCAGGGTTTGAAAATGAGATAGACAGATGCCAAGACTCTGACTGAGAGCTCACTACAGTGGAAACATCCCAAAAATATCCATTATACCGAACTGGAGTCACAGAACAGCCCATTTTGTGGATTCCTGCAGTGCTTAATGTTGAATTATATTTATGCCTACCAAGAGCAGGCAACTTCTGTGGTTACTCAGAAACAGAATGCAATGTACCTCAAATCTCTGTTGACACAATCGTCCTCCTGATCTAGGGCATTGTAGAGTTAAATGGCAGCTGAGAAAATTTTGATGTTTCAACTTCAGATGCCTAACCCCTCCCCTCTCTCCAGCTATTTCCACATCTTATGCTGAACTTTCACATTTTCTAGGTGTGTCTCATATGTGCAATAGAAATTTGAACCTATAAATGACTTCACATTCGGATCCAAATTCTCCTGAAGAGCTTCTAATTGCTCTGCAGATAGGTTTTAACCTCCAATGTACATATAATTATTATTATGAAAGTAAAAATAATTTGAAAAGAAAGATCCAGAGCAAATAGTGCTCACTTTCCAAGAAACATAATTTTACTTGGAGGTAGGAATTGGAATTATTTGATAAGTACATTAAAACATAACTATAATTCTTCCCCTTGGCTCTGAGATACTCCCATAGCGACTACTAAAGCTTTATTGGCAGGTTGCAGTCAGCATCTTTATATATCTCATAGAAGTTATCCTTGAAGGATAATTTATGCTCCCTTTCTGGTGGCAAAAGAATTTCTTTGCATGGTAGGATATGTCATTTGCAATTTGAGTCAACTACAAAAATATTCAAGAAATATATGTTTTCAAATACAGGTGTAATTCACTGTAGTAATGTCTACATTACTACACCATACCTTGTTCCGTACCATACCATAAATTACATTGATTGAGGTACAAAAACATATTAGGTCTCTCTCAGTTGGTCATTTATCCTTAAAATAAGTCCATCCACGACTATGTCCCGGGATCATGCTGAAAACACAGCACATCTCTGAAAGATTATAGCAGCAGTCTCAGTGGACATTACAGTGGAGATGTTTCTGGGGTATTTTGGAGGAAGATAATATTGCTGTGCCTTCAAAGGCAAAGAATATAGCAGGAGCTCCAGAGATTCAAATGCAAATGCTCAGGACCAACAGCAATTCTGCCACGTCTGTGTTTTCCTTTGCCTTCACCTGTTTCCTCACCAGGCTGGAAAACTGCCTCTAACTGGACCTGTCATTTTCTCTAACACCCTGGAGTGATTACCCTTAAGCAGGTAAAGGTTTTTGGATGAGTTGGTCTTTTCTCACCCCTGCCCCCATAGCCATGGGATGCCTGAAATGGGACACCCATGGCAGGACCCACACAATTGATGCCTCACATGCCCCTGGCAGAGAAGATTTCATTTCAGAGTTTTTTCCAGAACAGCTTGTACAACAAATAGCTTTTAGCATATACAATTTGCAAAGTTGCCAGTTTATCATGAATAGAGCTATTTGTAGTCTAGTCATATCATAAAATCTTGTTAAAAGAAACAACACAAAGAGACTGCTCACTTCTCAGTTATGGCGCTTTTGAATTAATTTGAATCCAGATTGCCTCATGAGTATTGTTTGTTCCAATATGAAACAGTTTATGGTGATAAATTGCAGCAGCATCACTTGAGAGCTGCCTGGTACAGTGTACTGCAGCAGAAGTTGAGTCAGCTTTCATACTGAGTATACACTGTAGCTACAGCACACCCAGGTTTTTTTGGTTTGGGGGAAACCTAACTGAGAAAGCCAGCAAAACCAGAGTATTTTGTGGCATGTGCAGGTATTGGGCAACGACAGTGGTTGTAGGAACATAAGCAACCAAAGCAAGCAGTGAAAATCTAGTAACCTTCCTCCCATCTGAGCCCTCCCGTCTCACTCAGCCAGGTATTTATTCAGCATTCAGAAGTAACATCTATAGAGACTGACATTGGGCTGTTTTAGACATACTTCCAATACTAAGCCATTTAAGGTATAAGAATTTTACATCTAGCTCTAAGTTCACTATTACAGCAG
Organism: Motacilla alba alba; assembly: GCF_015832195.1. NCBI lineage: Eukaryota > Metazoa > Chordata > Aves > Passeriformes > Motacillidae > Motacilla > Motacilla alba. The sequence continues at coordinate 60,097,892 of NC_052017.1, read as the reverse complement.
ATGTTAGAGTCAAATCTCATTAGCTAAGGTTTCAGTAATCTGCAGAGTAATGACAAAAGATTTCTTCATCCTCTCAGTTATATCCTTAATTAAGACTAAGCAGGGTATGTTGTGTAACATATTGCCTGTGAATGCTCACTCTCATGTAAACCATTATGGGCCTGATTCAGAGAGGGAGCAAGCATTTGTCCTTCCCACCAAAATCATTAGGGATTCAGGAAGTCAGTACTCCTCCATTGGACCAGTTTCTTACTACTGCATGAGGCAGTATCTTAAAGATTTTCTGTAGCCACTGAGAGGAACAGACAGCAGTTTCCTAGCTCAGCCAAACATACTGATATCTATAGCCTTATGACAAGTATTTAAGGTCTTTCCCAGTGCTGCTAGACCTTGTCATAAGGCAGAAGAGTCACAGCTGTCACCTCACACTTGAAATATTTTTTCACATTTAATGAAATTAATGAATTTGATGAGGCAGTATGCCAAATTAATCTCTAGTGCCCTTCCATCACATGCAACTGAGTTAAACAGGGATTAATTGAGGCCCATGCAATTACTTCTTAATTAACCCTGAAGGACTGGGATTAACCCTGCTGTTCAGGGTTAGATATGAATGTGTTTTTCACAGGAACTCCCATAACATGGATATCTAAAAGTTAACAACGTTGACCAAAATGTCTGTGCCAAAACACATTTGGGGAATGAAGCAGATTGTTCTTGCTCTCCTGCCCTCAGCATGATGCATGATTCTGGGGGCTGCTCCTACTAGAAGGAAAAATCAAGTGTTCAACCAGTTCCTCCAAACCAATCCATTAACATAATACATGCACAGCAGGAAGGCAGACAGTAGGAAACAGTCCCTTTCCTTCCACTTCCAAGCATCTTCTCAAACATTCTCCTACTCAGAATCTTGCTGTAGGATTTTCTTAAAAATTACAAGAATGTTTTATTCCCAGGCTTGGTTTCCTAGCCGCATTTTCTCTCTGTTATTTTGAGAATGCCTACATTGCATTTTGGGGTGGGAAGCAGAAGTGCTGGAATTTGCAAGGATACTGAGCAGAAGCAGTATTCAGCAGACCCTTACCTACATTTCCTCCTGCCTGAAGGAGTTACTATTTGCAAAGATCAAAACTGATCAACTGCAGCAATGTAATTCAGCGCCATGCAGATCTTGGATATCTGCAGGGACTCCAACACATGCACATTTCTACTACTCTTCCCTCCTCCTACATACATAAAGAAATTGTTTGTTCACCCATTTGATGCATATTCAGGTACTCAAGAAAAAGACTGCAGCCTTACTGTGTTACACACAGTCAGATCTTCAAGTACTGTCCTTCTCTTTGCCTGCTGATTGTGAAGCTGGAAGGTATGAGTCTATCATTTGGCCTGAATGAAAAAAACTGTTGTAGCAGAGTTTCAGTAAAGCAACAGAGCCAGCCAGTATCCAGAATAACCCTGCGCAAAGATTGCCACAGGATGCTGTGTATGTCATTCCTACATGTTTCACACTAATTATGACTACAGTAGTGGTTTACAAACAACATTTAATGAAACAGTAGCTTATACCAAGACTGCTGTACTAAACAAGCACACATCATAGCTATCCTGCAATTGGTAGTGTAAGGCTCTGCAAATGAAAAAAACCATGGGTTTTGTCCACGCGAAGAAGAAACAGAAGAAAATTGAACCTCTCACCCTTCTCATTTGTGGAGAGCTCATCTTCTGACCAGCATCTTGAAACAAGTAGAAAAGCAGGCTCTGGAGCGCAAATGCATCTTCTTAGAGATCCAAGACTAATAAGTCAAAAACAAATGAGCGCTTGTACAAAAGCTTAACCAGCAATCAGCTCTTTAACTTAACACCACTCCCTTTCAAACCATCAACCCACACTAAAATAATCCAGTTTATTTGTGTGAGAAAACCTAGTAGGACCACTGGCATTTCTTTAGTGTAGAGCCAGAGGAACATGTCTCCCTGACAGAGAACTGCTGGTTTGCATTTTTCTTTAAATTATGAAGATACCCAGGAAAATAGAATTTGTGTTAAATTATATTTAAACAGGCCAAGAAAAATTTTGGTAAGGATTTGACTCAACAGACAAGGGGAAGGAAGCAGGTGACAAACCAGTCCTTCAGGGCTTCCCTGTCTCTATTTAAACTTTTAAAGTTGTAGCAATAGCAACCTAACATATTCCCATCTTTTCCCAGGATGAAGACAAGTAGCTACAGCATGCCTCTTATTAAATTACAACACTCAGCACACAAGAGCACGGTTTAACTCAAAGGTTTGCTACAGTATCCTGCAACAGTTGGTGAAATTGCTCAATTTAGAGTTGACGACTCAAATTCAACACTAATTTAAGAGTAACAATTTGAACTCTCATTGCCAAATATATTAACACCTATAGAAAATGAAAACAACTTGACAAAATGCATTGGTGCAGCTGAACTGTTATCAGCATGTAAAGGATATCAAGAATATATTATCATAGTGACTCTGGGTCATGCCAGACTCATTTCAGACTTGAACGGAAATAGTTCAGCATGATACAAAAGCACTGTAATATGATTAAAATGCACTACACGTCTAGCTGTCTTAGAGATCAGTGCATACATGAAGTCTGAAATATGCTAAGGAGGTTTTTCCTCAACAATTTTAATCATCCATAGTAACTGCTGATACATGGTAATTCCAAATCATAGTGACAAACGTTTAAAAAACGCTTCCTTTATAATGAATTCAAAAGTATCCCACAGAAAAATAAGAAGTGTATTATGCACTAACTTGCAGAACAACTTATAAACCATATCCATATGAGCAGTAAATGAATATCCTCTTTTGCCAACACAAATTTTGTACCTTCCACCCACAATTCAGTTGGCAGAATTTTTGCTGTTGAAACCAGTGGAAACTATATGCCCAACAGCAGGGAGTTTGAAAACTTGCAGTGTCTTTTTACTACAATATTTTACTAGCTTCAGTGTCTTATATTGCAAAAGCTTTGATAATAAAGCTATTATATTTTCTATTTTAGACTACAAAACAACCCCTGAAAAAGGTAGGGTTGGGAGGACAACAGATATATAGACATACACACCTCACATAGAGACAAGCTCCATATCCTTCATTCAGTGTAGAGAACTATGGCTTCTTTTCTGAAATTGTTTTTGGGAAGGAAGAAATTGATTCACCTCACTGAAGGATTTAAAGACTCAGGTGAAAATCAACGGTCCTTGTGCTCTTCAAATAATTGGGTTTTCTAATGCTCTTTAGGTCCTAATATATACTTTCTTTTTTTCCAAAGAGAAATTCAAACAGCTTATCCCAGCAAACATGAATTATACAGACCACAAATTAAACATCTTTCATCTAGCCTTTCTTTGGCAATAAAGTCTCAGCCATTCCTAAGCCCTCAACTTAGCTCTGCACATCTCTGCCAATGCATTCATTCCTTCTGGCAAAAGATACTGAAGAACAGTGAAATAATTTTAAAAAGTGCAAATTAATAATCACTATATGTAATTGCCTGTAGTCACACCTACCCATTTTCCCCCATGAATCCCATTTCTAAGACAGTTCCACAAAGCAACTGTTGAGGAACTCAAGCTTTAGACCCAGAACTTGTCAGCTTCCTTCACTGCTGAATACAAACACAGGGACTCTCTTACTCAAGAAATAGGGAAAGTTTTAAAACAATGGGGACAACTTGCTTCTTAGAATTACCCAGTTACACTGGAAGGTGAGGAAAGCCTGATCAGTGTTGTGGTTTGACACTGACCCAACACTGGGCACCCATGAGAGTTGCTCACTCACTCTCCCCTGTCACAACTGGGCAAAGGAGGGAAAAAGGTAAAAAAGTTAACAAAGGCTTCATGAGTGAGACAAGGACCAGGAGAAATATATCAAGGGCAAAACTGGCTCAACTTTAGAAACAAAGTGAGTTTATTACTAACAGGATCGGAGGAGGATAATGAGAAGCCCGTAATAATAATAGGAGGATAATAATAAGCCCATAAAACACTGTTTCCATTCCCCACCGCCCCCCCCCCCCCCCCCCCGGCCTCTCCTTCCCACTGACAGTGCAGGGAGACAGGGCATGGGGGTGTCGGTCAGTTCATCACTGAGATTTTCTTCCACTGCTCCAGAAGAGGAGTCCTTCCCCTGTGAGACTGTGGGGTCTCTCCCATGGGAGATAGCTCTCTTCCCCAAGAAACAAACTGCAGTGAACTTCCCCGGCATGTGTCCACTCTCACGAGCAGCAGCCCAACCACACCTGCTGCAACATGAGCTCCCCCCACAGGCAGACAATCCGCCCAAAACTGCTGCAACATGGGTCTCTTTCCATGGGGTGCAGTCCTCCAAGGACAGACTGTTCCAGCCAGGAAGAAGGAGCCCCCTCTTCATCCCTGGAAGACGTGGGAATCCACCCACTCCAGCATGGGCACCTCTCCCAAGGGCTCTGGGTGGATCTCTGCATCCCCTGTGGATCCCCATAGGCTGCAGGGGCACAGCTGCTTCACCATGGCCTGCAGAGGAATCTCAGCTCTGGTACCTGGAGCACCTCGTGCCCCTCCTTCTCCACTGACCTTGCTGTCTCACATGTTCTCACCTCCTCCTCTTTGACTAGAAGCAAAACTCATGACTTGGTTTTGATTTTCTTCTTCAATATGTTATCACAGAGGCATTACCAACCTCCCTCGATAGCCCAGTTTTGGCCAGCAGCGTGTCCCATCTTCAGAGCCATCAGGAATTGGATGTGCTAGACATGGTGGGAAGATTCCAGCAGCTTCTCACAGGAGCAATTTTTCTGGCCCCCTTGCTACGCAAAAGCAGGCCAGGCCAAACCAATGCAATCGGGAACACCTAAGTGTTGTTTACAGTATTGTAATTGAAGTAAGAGGGGAAAAACACCACAAACCCCGAAGAACAAACCCAAGTAATTAAATAGGAACTGCTAAGCAGTATCAGTCCACCAGTCTATCCGGTCTGGTAACCCACCTTTCCCAGGTTGTACTGGTCAAGAAGAGTGTTCTGTCAGAAAATAACAGCTGCTTACACAGTTAAAGAAGTGATATTGATATATAGCCAAATACAAAACAGCTACTTCAGGGCTAGTGTTATGTGGTCTTATAAAACGGAAAAAAATTGACCAGAACAGCTGTATTCGAGCAAAAAAAAATCAAAAATAAACCAAAATCAGGTTTCAAAATTATTTTCTGACTTGAACTAGCCCTTTCTATTGCATTGTTACTGTATTTGCCATTCAACAAACACTGTTGATTGAGTAGTAGTGTCTAGAGCAGAAATATGAACACAGAATTTAATACTGAGTAATGGACCTTACTGCCTAAGTAGATCTCATGGTCACAGCACCAGTCAAAGCAGGAGCCTTGGGGCCACCCTTGCATTGCCCTTCACCAATCCTGGTAGAGACAGAGGCAAGAAATGCTTAGGCTACAATATGTACTTCCCAGCACAAGTGTTAGAGAGACACAGCTTCAGATGAAAAGCGGACTTTGTTTTGTTCCCCCCAAGCCCCAGAGACGGTGCATTTACAATCACTTTATTCTAAACTGTTCTTTGCTCAAAACCATCATTTTAATTTTTAGTTACCTTGCTATCCTGTTCACCCACAATACCCACATAATTACCAGCAGCCAAATCACCATCATGCTGTAACATGGACACTCAATGAGAGTTGCATGCAGTACTAACACATAAATGAGGAAGAAATGCAGACTAAATGGGTAGGGGGAAGAGGAGGAAGGGAGAAGCTAGAAGCTCTGAGGTAAGAAACAAATTTAGTCATGTAAATCCCATATTCATTTATTAAGCTTCTCATTTGAGTCCTGTGGCAAAAGCATATAGACATCATCACTCAAATTAAAATGCACAAATTATGACTGTGAAATAATAAAAAGAATAAAGCAAGAGGCATAAACTGCCATATCCAGGGGCTTCGTATTACATTTTATTGTAATTGTTACTAAGCACGACCCATTTGCAAAATGAATGAATAATTCTCGTACTCAAACCTTCAGCAAACACATGGACTGTAAGAGAAGAGAGTAGCTTTTAAAAACCTTACTCTGTACTTTCAGGCAAAAAATTTTGCCACACAACTTCAAATGTTTTGTATGGTCCTTGCAACCCAGCTGTCCAAATTGAGGGTCAGTCAAGAGAGCATCCATCCACACACACCATCCTGAAACTTTCCCACCGGCTTTGCTGCTACAGAAGTGAACAAGGGGCCTAAAGCTGCACCACTAAAAACTACAGTTTGAGAGGAAGTTGTGGTCCCAAGTACATTTCCAAGCCACTTGGTTCTCTCTTGGCATGTTGGGTAACCTTGGGGAAGATCTACTTGATTGACAAACACATCCAAGAAGACACAAGCAGAGAAATCACTTTGCTTTCTCACCCTTAATGAGTCTCACTGTGAGAACACTGAACCACTTAGTCCTGGTCTGGCCTGAGGTAATCCATGCACTTGGAGAGGCACAGCTCCATGCTTCAGGCATGCCTATGTAAATCAAAATTAACTAAGTCAACAGTGCCTACACAAGAGAGCAATAGATGAGTAGGGGCTGTTAGAAACACCGTTTTGGGATTCAGACAGCTCAAGCTAGAAATAATTCTCCAGAGGGAAAACAAAACAAAAAAAACCAAACAAAAAACCCACCAAAAACAAACAAAAAAACCAAAAAAAACCACACAACCCACACAGAAAAGCGCAAGTTTAATCAAACTACTAAGAAAATCCTCTACTTCTGCATCTGACCAAGGCAACAGCAGATTCCCCTGTGCCAGTCCAGGCATACCTACCTGCTATGTCCAGGAGATGGAAAGCAAGTGTGACTCCAGATTTACCAATTAATGAATTACTGCACTTTTGCTGTTTTCCTTTGGTTTCTGCTAACAAAGTTGAAATGAGTGTCCCAACTCCACAGTCACATGCTATGGAGCTGTGTTAAATCATGGCAAAATCTGAAGCTCACAAAAAGTGGGCCATACTAATTGAATCAAAAGAAACAACAATTGAGAAAATCAAAGTCTTGTGTGATAAGTGTTGGTCCTTTGATCATCTAGCTTCTGTAATGGATGAAATGTAGGATGGGCTGTTTAGCTAGATTTCAGCTAAACATATTAAAGGTTCTGTTGAATCTTTCCATTACTACGTCAGAATAGCCTCACAAGCCTACAGGGTCTATCAAGTATAAATGGAAAAGATTGGCTGTGCATGCACTTAATGCCTCTCTTGAGCTGCTGTGGGCTGGTGGTAACTGTGTAGGAAATCACAGAAGAGAAAGCAGGAAGACTGAAAAGGTATCAGACACTCAGGGCTATGGAGGAACGAGGAGGGAGAAACAACATAAAAAATGCATCACATAGAATGAAAAAAAATTGTTAATGTTGTGTATGCATCTCCTCATGTATTTCAAAACACATGAAAAGTTATACGAATACCAACAGGTTTGGGAAGGAAGCTGAAAGGAAGGCAAATATTACATTCATTTGCAAGCCGTTATGAGGGAACAGAGCAAAAGCCCACACAGACACAGACTGGCCAAGGTACTCTGATATTTGTAGTGAGAAAGGAGGAGTTTGGATTGTTCATGAGTCTCTTTCCTTAATTGAAAAACAGAGATAATGGGGAAGAGGCAGAACAATAGAGTAGCAGCTATTTTATTCTTGCTGTTTGAATTTTACTGTATTAAAGTCAGACTGGGCAAATAACATCCATCTAAAAACAATCAGCAATATTTCTTGACACTAAGCCCAGTTGGAACTGTCCCTCCCATTGCCCAGGGAGGAAAACAACCCGTTTACACTTGAAGTTCTCCAATAGCCAAGCCCTTTACTGTACTTGTAGCTCATCAACATCATAGTACCTTTCTAATGTCCTTCACAATTAAACAGCATAAACCCACCCCTTATTCTGGCATCCGCATGACAAAACAGAGGCTGCAATGCCTTCTTGCCCCCCTCTCTCCTCTTCCATCTGAGGCAGATCCTGTGCAGTCATTCAATTCCAGCCTTATCTGTTCCCAATTACACATGGATTAAACTCAATGTAGCAGGTTTATCACATGTGCAAATCCACTCCTGTTTAATCTTGCCAGTGCTCTGTTTGGTTTTGATATATTCTGACTGGCTTGCCTCCCAGCAGCAGGCTGAAGAATATTAAACAGTTTGATGCACAGTAACTCACACACACTTTCATGTGTGTTATTTATTTGTGCTGTGTGACTTCTATTAAATCAAGCATTTCCAAATCACGCAGCATGGACAAAACCACAGCAAGAAGGTGCTTCAAGGAAGGTGAGCAAAAATGCTTCAGAAATATGAGGTGATTCAGGCTTGCAGTGTTGGGAGACATCAGCTCAAGGAGATGTCAGACCATAGGAAAACAAGCAAGAAAACCTTCAGACTCTCACCTTTGAAGCTGTTTGCTCAAACACTACTACAATTCTCAGCAATGCTACCCACTAACACCCAAGCACTGATGCAGTACATGCATCAAAGCAGAACAATTACAGGAGAGATCCAGAGACTCTTTGTATGTATGACTCTCTGTTATGCCATGGGAGTTGCAATCCCACATAATTAGCTAATGAGTGAAGACCTTGTTAACATCTTCTGCCCACAATCAGCTGATGAACTGGCTCTTCGTTGTGCCTTACACTCACAGCAGGGGGGAGGGCCAAAATCTGTGCTCACATGCTGGACCAGACCTACCTCCCTTCTAGTTCCTGTAGCTTTGGTCAGGTCAATATTAAATTCAACTGTTCATTGCTCTTCCCTTTTGCCAGAGGAGAGTCTCAAGTATCCTTTGGAAATTTCTGCTAAGTGAAGAAGGGGATCTCTCCTTCAACCATCTCACCTCCACTGCAAAATAAAAGTCATCATAGGATTAAACAAACATTATTTCCTTAGGCAAGGTTTTAAAACACATGATAAAATCAGACATAAAATTTGATCGTTCTCCTTCCTCATTTCCCTGCAAAGAAGTCCTGCTGAAGTCAGGGTCTGATTCTCCAAATGTATATTCTGCACATGCAGACTGCTGCTGGCATTGATGGCTTTACCTAGAGGCATGAATTGGAATAAATACTAACAACAACAGGCAGAGGCCATTGGGATAATACAAGATAAAGTGTCTAATGAAAAGTATCTTTTCTTTCAGATAAGTAGGACATGCTAGTGGTCTTTTTGCCTATATTTGTTTCTTATAGTTCTTGTGTTAGAACATGGTTTTAAATACTTTTTAATAGTTGAGGGGTTGAGGGTGGGGGAACAGCTAACATTTACGTTTTCAAGACCTATAAAGATTCCTGTTTCACTGTAAAACTTCCAGAAAGGCTTTGGCTGGCCTCCAGCAGCTGCCTAAGGTGCTGCATGCACTCATTTCTTCACATTTAACAGAGGGACATGCAAAAGTAAACATATTTATTGTTGTTTTTAATCCTTTTGGGGCAGGGACTCAATTTTACTCTGGACTGGTGCATAGCCAAGCAGAAGACAACTACAGGGAACACAGAAGATGGATTTTGGTGTCAGGTAAGGATTAATAATGAGGTAATTGAGAACATTAGTAAACCTGGATGGTTCCTGGGAGAATATGCTTCATTGACTGATGAAACCACAAGAACAACTTCATAATAAAGTTGGTTCAGTTTTCTGAAACTGCCCATTCTTAGTTTGCTAAGGTTTCCCCCAAAACTATTAGCTTCCTTGTGAGCTGGCTAAGTGTCATTTGTAGATCTACCTATCCTCTCTGAGATGTCTCATATGTATTAACACACCATTGAGAATTTCTTTTCTTTCCTCAGTATCACAGAACATATATGTGTGTGAGTATATGCTATATATATACATATAAAGCCACATGTATAACACTTCAGAATCCCAAATGGGTAAGAGAACTGGAAAGGACCACCCAGTCACAACATTCAACTCCTTGTAACTACATAATTAACACTTTTCTCAGGAAAACCCACAAAACAACACACTTCACACATGCCCTCCTATAAAGCAAGCAGGGCCCAGCTCAAGAGCTCCAGCACCTCCGTCACCCTCTCAGTTCTAGGACTCTGGCCTAGGGCACAGTGCTCACAGACCACTAAGCAAAAGCACTTTCCACCAATAGATCCACAGCCTCTCAGCACAGTCCACCCCCACACCTAAACATCAGCTTGCCTGCATTTCCACTTGTCTCTTTGCTCACTAGACCTCTGTAGGAACGAGGGGGGGTAGGACGGTCAGGACAGATGGAGACAAAAGATCTCTGAAGCCAGGTCTTGGAACGTGTGGTTTATTGCAAAGGGCGGGTGCAGGGGCCCTGCTTGGAGCTGCCAGCCACAATTCAGAGCAGGGCAGAAAGAGGGAGAGAGAAGGAAAGTATAGTAAAGGGAAAGAAGGCAAGAGCATGGTAAAGAGGATGAGAGAGAGTAAAAGAGGAAAAGAGAGAGGACAAAAGAAAGGGGACGAAAGAGTAAAAGAGAGCAAAGTTCCCATTACAATACCATAAATATTCTTCTGTGTTGAATATTCTAATTCTCACTAACCAATCTAAGATACAAATCCTGTAGCATTTACATGCAGCCTATAAGAATAATTACATTACCATACTGTGTTACATTTTAAAACCTAGAAACTACTCCTTGGGCCCCTTGTGCCAAGCTAGTAGGGTCTGCTCTGACCTTTGGACCTATCTACAAGCAGAGAGTATTGTTTCATCAAAAGGGGATTACCTTCAGCCAGCCATATCATTGTTTTCCAGTTGGTCTGTAACTAAGGTATCTCAAAGCTTGCTTTCATTTCAATCTCACTGGAAGTTTCCATATTCTCAAAATCTTTTGCTAGGCAACCCTACTTACAAGGCTTTCCTGTTTCATCCTCCCCAACAGACCTCATTTAAAGAGTTCAGGAGTTAAGACAGTTTTTCTTCTCTCTGGCTTCAGCTTCTGGTACTTTATCCAAGTTCCCATCCCTGTTCAGAGAAGTCAGCTGATGAATCCCTCAGCTCCCTTCCCCAGCCTCAGCCGGAGGCAAAACACCTCTGTCATTCCCTCAGCCCTTCCACTAAACCTCCCTCAACCCTCCCAACAGGGTCTCCAACTTCCTCTTCCTTCATTGCTTTCATATGCTGCCCTGCATCTTAATTTGACTCAGCTGGGAAGAGTTGAACTTTCCTCACCTGGTACTCCCAGAACCACACACAATTCCACACACTAACGCATTTTCTGCCAGGCTTGTGCGTTTACTGTTCCAGAGTTTCACAGTCAGTGTCAGTACAGCAAGGGAGGGCCTACAGTTCAGATGTCTGTGAACCAAATCAGACAGACAAATGTTACATACCTATCTGGAAAAAGCTTATGAGGAAAAAAGGCAATGGCAGAGAATGTCATTATAGCAGCACAAAATTACTTCTGTTTGCTATATATATTCCAGGGTTTTTTTTTAACATTTATTTATTCTATATCACTATTTTTTCATTCATTGATTACCTACTTTTTCCATGTAAAACCCTTCATAAGTCAGTGGTCCAGGTTCTCAACTGGCATTACTGCTCCTCAGCTTTCTGGAACTGTAACTGTGTACATAAGCTGACTAACTGGTGATTCATCTCCCAAAGCTGCTTTTAAGATCATAAACAAGGGTCCTCACTGAACTGCTCAGAAATATAGTTCTTGTCATAGCAAAGCCTAAACTCTCTCTTCTAAGATGTGAGTTTATTAATAATGAGGGGGGAGCAGGTAAGCAAAAGACTAGCTCAAATCTTTCCAGGTTATACTACTTACAAAATTTCTTTCCCCAAGTTTTCTTGATCTAAGTGATTGTCCTTAGACAGTTTCTCTTACCATACTTATAATCATGTGGAGGCTGAGTCCTCTGTATTACTGTATCTACAGAACCTCCACAGTGCTTATCCAGAATAACTGATATCTGTCTGCAGGATGGAAAGATGTATTACTTGTCTTTCAAATAGAGTTTCTGTTTCTCCCAGAAACATCATTTTATGAATTACCGAAGACAACCTCTTTATCTGAGAATGATCTGTGGAAGTGACTGACTCCTTAATTAAGATGCTGGAAGGAAGAGAAAATGCTTCTCTGACCCACACTGACTTTCTCTTTCCAAGGATGATGTGAGACTATTCCAATAAAACCATGAGGACCAGGTGGACTAGCTGGGCCACTGCAACCACACTGGTTTTGCTTTGGCATTACTTAATAACTTGTCCAAAAACTGCTGCCTTCTGCACAGAAGAATCACCATTCCTGTCACTGGGTACAATAATTGTTAACCTACAGCAGAATTTGAGTCTGGGCTATGATACTCATCATTAGCAGGTTTGTCATATATTCCCTGGGCAAATTTGCCTCTGTGTGTATAATAATTTTTTAAAGCCCACACACAATGCAGTTTTGGCTGCTGGAGAGAATTCCATACTTTGGTGGGTTTTTTTCATGAACTTCATTTTACTCGTTCTTACATTTCTTATTAAATATATCAAAAGTTCCAGAGCTTTTTTGAAGAGTAAAAGAGCTCTGCAAACTAAGCTTCATTTCAACATTGATCAGGCCAAGGACATAACCTGGCACAGGTATGAAATCTTGGCCTTAGAGGAATTCAATGGGAACTTTGAAGTGGATTTTTTTGTAGTATTTAATTTCACCTTGAATGCCCCTACTACCCTTTTAGAAGTTTGTTACTGAAGAAGCCATTGCATTTCCTTACCTTGTAGGTCTATATTGAGAGGTCTTTGCATGGCATCCACACAAACAGCCAAAGATGGGTTCTGTTACAGAAAAAGGAAAAAAAAAAACAAAAACAACAAACCAAGACAATTCTTTCACTTTAAAGAAGGGAGAAAGTTGAATGAAAAAATGCCCACTTAAATCCATGGCACACTAAAAGACGCCTGGAGATTTTAATTACTTTTGCAAAGAACTGCCTTGAAAATATGAAATGTTGACATAGCATTAACCATTTTTAATTAAAAGGGGCTGATTTTCCTTATTATAGTCCACCAATTTCAAATATAGAATAGTAGTAAAATACCCAAACAGACTAACTGAATATTTTCTGTGATATGGAAGATCAGATAATACTTTATGGTGTTTCAGTACAGTGGAGTGTTGAAATATTACTGTGGCCTTTCTCTCAGCATGATTTCATTTGGTTTTGTTTGAAACTGATTTTGAATTGAAACAAGAATCTGAAGGTCTGATGTAACTTGAGCTGACCTTTGTTCCATCACACAGTTTTCATCATGTAATTCTGAAACAATTTTTCCCCACTCTGTCATAACTCATTTGCATATATCTTCACTTCTCCATAGCACTTTTTTTGAAATATGTATTTCAAGCTACCAGTACTCATAGCATAAATTTCAAGGTGAATTATCTAGACCAATTTTGTTATAAAGAAAAAGAAGGCACATGAACTTTTCCTTGTCTTTCCATTAAAAATTCTTGCAACATTTGAATAGTTGCCCTCTTTGAACCATGGCTTTTATATTTAAGAAATTTCAACTTAGTTTGCACTAAGACTGGTACCCACTGTTCAGTGCTGGGCCCTTGCCTTTGCACTATGGTGGATTCTTACAGCCCTCACAGAGGGAGGACAGTTTCTCCTAAATTCAAGGATCTACCTTCATGCTGGTGTTGAATGGCTAGCCTCTGTAGACATGCACTACAGAGAAATAGTCTTCTCTGAATAGTACTTCAGAGTAGAAGCTTAAGCAGAGGGAACAAAATGGTCTTTAAGAGCCTTTCCTACTCAGTATCTATTATAACATTAACAAAAAAACAATTAACCTCACAACTAAGGCCTATAAATTCCATACTGCACCTCTCCACTTCCTGGAAAATATATGAAAATATAAAAATACTCCACGGTTTGCAACTGAAATTCAATTTAATTTTTAACAAGATATTGTTGTGTAAGCCATAGGAAAGCTGGATGAGGCTTTAATGATAACTCAGGCAGGTCAGCATCTATGAGGGAAAACAAACAGATACTAAATCAAAAGCATTTATAGCCAAAAAAAAAGGTATACCGTTAAAACTACAACACTTGAAACTTTAGGGGCATTTTAATGTTTTTTTAACTACACCTAGAGCTGAGGGAATAATATCTTGACAAAAATCAGCCAGCTGTTGAGACGCCAAAGTAGGAGACACCAAAGTTCCATGGTCTAAAGAGATCTTGAAGGGAATGGTTATCACTGAACCAGTGGGAAGGTGGCACCTCTGAACTGCCTTCAAGAGATGAAGGGTCTCATTCAAATCCAGTACTTGGCTATGTGGCATCTAATTTTAGCGTGTTCTTTAGCAACTTCCTTCAATTTCACATAAAAGAAGGAGATTAGAATCATCCACCACATAAAATACTTTAAAATAGTTTCCCAGACTCTTCAAATTCCCCTTTACTCTTAGCTTTTTGGGTTTTTTTGGTTTTGGTTTTGGCTTTGTATTTTTAGTTTATGGGGTTTGTTGTTGTTTGTTTGGTTTTCTGGTTTTGGTTTTGTATTTTTAGTTTTTGGGGTTTATTGTTGTTTGTTTGTTTGTTTGTGGGTTGGTTTTTTTTGTTTGTTTTTGTACTGACGCCACTTCTGGCGCAGCTGGTGAAAAATGTCCCAGCCCCAAAGCAGACTTGGGTGACATAGCATTTGGACCTCACATACTTGTTATACCCATGTAAAGTGAGGATCCCAGCACAGCCTTCTGCCTTAAATCTGGTCTTTGCTTCTAAAGTGATTTCAGTTGCATCATTGTTAATTGCCACCATGATAAGCTGTGTCCAGGATCCTGACGGCCCTCTGATTCATGGCCTAATTTATCAGCTTCTATCAGGTAATATTTCCAATGAAGAGGAAGAGCTGAGTCAGGCACTGATTTCTTTGCCCCCCATTTCAAAGAAGAAATCTCTAGTATTTATGCAGAATAAGTGTTTAGAGACTTATAAGAAAAGAGGATCTTTTTCTTAAACACGTGGCATAAGGGCACTAAAATCACAAATCAAACAATCTGTTTTGAACAACAAGCTGTTGTTTATTAATCTGAACAAAAGAAGTCAAAGAAACCACATACAGCTCCTACATAAGTGAATTCACATCAGGTCTATTACTCTGAGCAAAAACAATTCCTAGTCTAATATTACAGAGATGATTAATTGAATAATGTATTCAGTCACAGCATCAAAATGTGTCAATATAGTAAATGGACAGTATTCAATCAGTTCCAGTAAACACCAGTTAAAATACTCTGGGAAATGAAGAATTCTTTGCCAGAATTCTATTTAACAGAAAATTATTCACAGACAATTTGACTGGCCTAATACGGATAAGTTATTTCATGCTCAACTAGGAATTAGAGGGGAAAAAATACTGGACACTATAAGATTCTCTATTCCTCGGTAATCTAAGTCAGAAATTATATTCTAAATCACAAAAACAATTGGGACTTGCTAACAAAAGTAAAATATATTGGAAGGTATTTATAAAATATATATATATATATATATATATATATGTGATTGAAAATTGCGTACCATTTTGCATATCCTCACATTCTTTTCATCCTAATCATATTTGCACACAAATAAGGAATCCTTAAGAGCATTTTAAATTCTAAACTACCTCAAAAATAGAGAATTTTAAAGATATATTTATTATTCTGCAGGAAAGGTAATAGTAATATGAACCAAATAATTACTTTGTTTGAATAATGATAAGATTTATTTGTAACAAAATCCTCTTATAAATATAAAGAAGGTGCACTGAACATTATGGAGCTTGACAAGCAAAATAACAGAAAATATCATCAAGCAAATGTGCATTCATTGGTGAAAGACTTTCAGTACATTACTTTTCAATATATCTCTACTGCTAATGTCAGAGTAACACGTCAAGGCATATCCAGCATATGCCATATTTATCAGGTAGAAATAAAATGTAGATTAAAAAAAAGTCAGAAGTGTCTGAACTTCTTGCACTTTGGAGGATTTTCTTGTGAAATAGGTTTTTTAAAGCTGCTGAATCAATGTTTTAATTTAGTAAAGATAAATATAATTTCCTGGGTGTGACCTTGAATTTTAAGTCTTAGCCCTGAGGGAATATTTACAACTTGTAAACAGACTCTGATAATGGAAATTCTGACAAATCTCACCATTATAATGCTAGTTATCCTCCAATTTTTCCCTTCTCTCCCCCCTCTCTAAAATATAAATATCCATAGCTGACTAAAATCCTTGTCTTAGGTGTCTAGTAAAACACATCAGACCTTTGTAGTATAAAATCTACAGGATCACTTCTCATTTACTTTGACTTGGCTCTACCTTAGTGTGTATAAAGTCAGTTTGTATTCAGGCCTGTATTCCATTTTGGAGCCTTTCACAAAGTAACTCTCATTGGCAAAATTTGAGCTCATTATTATCTTCGTTTTCACAAAGACTGTAGCAATCAAAAAGTGCTTTTTTGTGTGTTCAAACTAGCTTTCCCACCTCTAACTGCCACTGTAAAGCAGGAGGTTTCTCTCCCACTACCTTTCAGAGTCTATCCATCCCCCGCCTAGTGCAACACTGACAATACAGGCAATTTGGGCACCTTTTGGAGACAGAAAGTGATGTGTCTGAGTTCTTATGAACACATATTGTGAATGCCCACAAGCAATGCTGCTCTCAGGCTACACAAAGTCCCTTTATTGTTTTGTGGGGAGAGTGAGACGGTGAAGGAGCTACACAACTACTGCTCATGACAAATCTCAGTAGTCACATTTTCACACTGCAGCAGGGTTTTGCTCAGCTCAACAGGGACCATGGAAACATCCTCACCAGCAATGATTTCCAAGAGTGGACTTGCATATGCCCTAAAACTTCCATGTGCTATCCAGGTGCTCTCTCTCTGTATCATGAGTGCCCTGTCTCTGACAGTCAATATCTTTTGCTCCAGTCCTTCCCATCATCATGTGGCACACACCAAGTACAAATCCTGATCAGGTCATGCACACCAGACATGCTTTGACCCACCACCAACTACCATCAGCTGCTCTGGAACGTGGAGGGGTGGGTCAGAGAAAGACAGAACACACTCAAAGTCCATGTGGCAACAGAGAGCTTTATTCTTTGAACCCAGCCTTATATGAGGGGTTTGAAATGTCCCGGTGTAAAACACGCATTGGTCTGCTCTTAACACTTCCCATTTCTCTGACCAGTGAGATGTCTGCAGCTTAGGATGGAACGTAATTGGCTGAGGTTCCTGTGTGTCAACCCAGGGGCTGGTTTACAGAACTGAGCTGGGTTTCTTATTTATAACTAAATTGCTCAGTCACAGACTGGCTGGGACACTGCTCCATGGGCCTTATTCCAGTGGTAAATTTGGTTTTGTGCAGTGGTCACACAAGACCTTTTCTGGTCCTCACACTGCCCCACCAGTGAGTAGGCAGGGAGTGCACTAGAAATTGGGAGGGGACACAGACAGGACAGCTGAGCCCAGCTGACCAATGAGGGTCAGTTCAATATTCAATTGCCAGATTTGTTTACTGCAGTATATACGGGGGCCTGAGGAAGCAGCCGTGTGGTGCTTAGTTGTGTTTTGGAGATTGGGCTTTATAAAGCCAGACCTATAAACTGTCCCTTGCTGATCATCTTAATTCTTGTGCTAAGAACATCATTAGCCTGTGCTTGTTCTTAATTATTGTACAGTTTGTTTTAAGCATGGCTGCAACTCATCTTCAGAGAAAAGGATGCCCAGATCTTAAGTTCTTCTCAACCCCCTCTTCTGCTGAGCAGAAAAATATTTTACTATGCCAGTACGCTTCACACATTGTAGTGTTCTTTGGTTTTTAGGATTCACAGTTATTAAAGTCTACTACTGTTATTTCAGTATTTGGGGAATGAAAGAAGAAAATAAAATCTTCTCTAGAATCTGTCTCCTGCAAACATATTCATTAAATGAGGAGTCTGTGAGAGGCCTTGATGTCAGCTTTCTTGTTGACTTGTAGCTGTACCACTACAGGTTGTAACAAGTGTCTTTGTGCAAGTCCTCTCCTATGTGGCATCACAAGCTGCTTATGCTTCCTTATACTCTGAAAAAGAAGTTCAGATGTTAATTTGGGGAAAGCAGTCAGCAATGTGCTGACTGAAATTCCTGCCTTATTGCATCAGATAGATCTAAGGAGAGGGCAAACCTTCCAGCAAGTGAAACACCATGTTGTATGCCTTTCAAAATCCAGAGGGAAGATTTGTCCCTCATTCAAGAAGAAAATAGTAAATGCTCTCAAAACAAGCCAAAACCTCCAGCACCACAAGCATTTTATCTTTTGATCTGTACCTCTTCTTCCATATCTTATCTCATGATAACATGTTACAGAACTACAGCACTGTGCATCCGATTTTTTTTTGTTGTTGTTGTTGTTGTTGTTTTGCTTCCTAAAGCTACAATTCTGTTAGGAACATTTTGGCTTAACCTGCTTTTAAGCTCCAGAATCATACTGAAAAAGTAAAATTCAGTGCAGCTATTTGTGCAGATATGTTCAGTAACTGTGATGGAAAAAGAAAATGACCCCAAAGCAGAAACCAGCTGTATCCAAGCATGTATAGCAGCATGTATAATTTTCTATAGCCTTGGGCAAGAAATCTATTCACAGAAAAATTCCTAAGGTGTCAGAGTAACCAGAAATGTATTAACAAGTAGATAATTAAGGACTGATTATGAAGACTTACCAGATGGATATAAAATTCAAGTTTAGGGTTTTTTTTAGTTTTGAATTTTTATATATTACCCAAGTAACCTGTATTTAGCTGCAGTCCACAATTTTATTCTTCCCATTACCCAGTATAGCCAAGAAGTTATTTAACAGTTGTTACTGGAATTTCACTCACACATTCTTCCTATTTTGATTCAAAATGCTTTATCTGGTACCCAGTTCATGCCTTTTCTCACTAGGCTGTCAAAAGGTTAAAAATAATCAGTAAATATGCAGAAGTATTTTTCATTTTGAAGCAGTTGTAGAAGAAATTGCCTTTTCACTAATATTTACATTGCAAGCAGCTAGTTTTCTTTCAAAAAGTACTTTTCTGGAGAAAAAGAAAAGGGTATTCTATATGTTGTCTAACGTCCATAAAAATGATTTTACTAAGGCACTGTATTATTTAGGAGTCTAGGTATATAAAGTTCACAGTCTGAGCTTCCTAGCTATTTTGATCTCATTTACACACAGTGACAACTTTTTTTATGGCTGTATACAGCAAACAGTGCTCATACCAAAACACTTGTGCTACCTGTGATATCTAAGAACTTTTAAACTAAATTGATTAGACTAGCAAGTGAGAAGAAAAAGCCAAAGTTGCTATCAACATGTAGACCGAAAATGTCTATGATTCATCACAAGATGACAGGCTCATTGTTAATCAACCATAAGTTATATAGGGATAAAATTTTCTGTTAACAAAGCACGTGATTGTGTAAGTAAAATAAAAGCAGTGCAAATTTTCCAAAATGTCCTTTTGCTGTGTCACAAACCACTACTGGCAGGGCAGCTCCTGAAAACTGTACTGTCAGTTTATTGCTGCCTCACTGAGATTGCAAGTGTGAGTGTCAATAAATGCTTCAAAAAATAAAAAAGCTTCACCACTAAAAAATGAGTTCATTTAACATAATTTTCTAAACAGCTGTCAAATGGTAACAGCTTTTGTTTATTACTACTAGAGTCAAATCATTGCTCCGGATTCAAAATCTCCAGGTTTGAATTATCAATTCCCTAGCCTCCAATTGTCCATTCACATGTCAGCTGTAAGGGCTCTTGCATTATGAGGGAGCTGTGGCAAATACGTACATTATGCAAAAAAATATTTACACCTCAAAGGGGCAAAAGAGTACACCCTAAACTCACAGCAGTGCTTTGAATATCATTTGGTGATGCCATCAGATTTTATGTCTCAGAAATGCAGAGATCCCTGATAGTTCTCCTAAGTCCATCCTCACCCCGCATCCCCAAAACAAAGTGGACTTGATGCATGAACAAAGAGAAGGAGACAGAGAGAGAAATTTTTGTGTGCTCTTGGTAAATAAGTTGTCTGACAGGGAACAAGGAGAGTTGTACTGCACATATGTACTATTGTGGGAAAACCTATTTGGGTCTATTACAATAAAGAAACAGATGAAGAAAAGTCCATCTGTGCACAAATATGACCCCTGTGATGCTGCCAACATTGGAGTGATCTGCCAAATGATACCATCTGCACAAATGGAAATTCTTCCATGGGCAGATTGAGCTCACGTGCAGATTTAGTAATACTCTTAAAGGAACACTGTATCCAAGGGGACTGTCCACTTTGGAGGTGGAGGACACTTGCTATCTGCTAATGCTTGTCTGCTGCATGGCACACTGGGGGTCTGAAGGATGTTGTCCTTCCCAGAAGTGGGGAGGAGAGGGTAAAGAGAGTAGGGCAATGAACTTCTCCATCTCCTGGGATCTTTGAGCAGGACAAGTATATCTTGTTTTCCAGTCAGAAAGAACTAGCTCCTTCTCTTGCACTCCTCTAGGATAATTCCTCCTTTTCACTTCAGTGAGAGCAAATGGAAGACCCTTGTTCGGGGCTGTGTTATCACTTCATTGCAAGGACCTGATGGCACAATGGTTTGGGATTCCTGTTTTTGAGTGGAACACCTCATCTAACAGAGCTTCTAACCTGCAGAGAAGGAACTTAACCCTCTAGCACAGCACCTCAGGTGATTTCCAATTGTGACTCCATTTCTGTGTGCAACCTGTCATCCCAAAGAATAGCATAGGTGGTTGAATCTATATGGGCCTTAAACACTTCCTCGAGAACACACCCTAGAAAGAGGACATCTGAACCCTGGAGCACAAGGAAGTTGTCTAATTTCACTGACATTTTCACACTAAAAATATACAGACAGTGCACCTTATCTGATGGACATTGCCAAAAAAAGCCACCAGAATCACTTGGCAGAAAGAGAAGCTGTCTGCTCTGGAAATAAATTGGGTCCCATGGCTTCAGAAAGTGTGTTGTTGAAGTCACATAAATATTCATGCACAGGTGCAATCATTTTTGAAAGGGTCTGTATAGGAAATTAGGATGGTGAGGCAAGGATCTGCCTATAGATGAAGTTGGAAAAAAGTCTGATCTAAAACAGAAAATTAAAATTAGTTTGGAAGTCTTACCTCTTGCTGAGTCCCCTTGACAACTTCTTTGGGTTTACAATCACATTTTAAAATCCTCATGTGTCCCCTGTTGCTTTTTGAAAGACCAGTACATAAATGGACAGATCGAGAAACTGACTTTGTAGTGAAAACTAAATCTGACTATGCAAAGCACTGCAAAGAGACAATTGTCAAATTAGAAGGACAAAAATATATATTTTCTTTAATCCTCTTTTTGGAAGACATTGTAAGTGCTACTTATAACAACAAACAATAATAAAATCAGAAATAACATATGTTGATGATATGCCTGGAAAAATACACAGAACATGAACTTCACTCATGATAGACCTTATGCCACTTTCAGTCAGTACTATTTCTGCTGATAAAAGTTTGGATATTTTAGCAAAAAATGTGTAATCTTTACATATCTTTTTTTTTTTTTCTGGATGTCCTTCTAACACAGGGAGATATTTTCATTTTTCTTATCTAGAAGCAAAAAAATTTCCAACTAGTATTTGCTGGTCCTGATCTGAGATACAGGCCTTGTATCCACAGGTATTTATTAAATGTAGCCCAGTTCCAAGACTGGCCTTAGTCTGCAATGATGATCACTGAAATAATAAGCTTGAGGAGCTGAAGTTCTGGAACAGGAATTGTATTGCTGTGGCAGGTACTTGGGGATCTCCCCTGGGCATCCCAGAGGTGGGTGCCCAGTGCAGCAGGACTGCTATGGGCAGGCACATGTGTGAAACACCATGCTTTGCCAGGTGCCCCTGGCCCGTGCAGTCCAAACAAAAGACACCTTGCTCTCTCCAGAGTCTTCCTTCCCCAGAAAAAAATTGAAAACTTGTCTTTTTTCTTCCCTTGGAGAGCAGAGTTACTGTAGGACATGGCCTCACCCTTTTACATAAATAAATCACCTTTCAAAAATGCAGAAGAGCCACTTTAACTGTATTTCTCAGCCTGGGGGGATTCACAGCTGCACCTCTCCCAAGAGCATGTTAAAGCTATCAACTGCTCTGGAAAGAAGATACTCTTCTATCCTGTGGCAAAAAAAGAGGATAGTAAAAGTGCCTTGACAAGTAGGTACCAGCTAGGGAGATTAACCATCAATGATTTTTCACATGATACTGAAGCAGCCTGTGGAGCACAGAACTTCGTCTCCTGCAAGCACCCTGATTACAAATTTTTGACCTAAATCAGTTGCAATTTAGAAACAAAACAAAAAAAAAAAACAAACAAACAACAACAAAAAAATCGTTATTCTGTTTAATGAGAGGTGCTACCTCCCTAAATGTCCATGCTGAATTTAGTCTTGGTTTTTTTGTTTGTTTTTTTTTTTTTTCAGGAAAAGTATTAAGATACTCTAACATGCTTTTAAAAAATAAGAAAAGCAACAAAGGAGAAAAGAGCCTATATACTTGTGGGAGACGACTGATTGATACATGCTGTCAATGGACCAGTTTCCAAGCTGATGGTGACAGCTCTTCCAATACCGCTTTAGAACTAGGTTTTGAGGGTGCAGGGAAATATGTATAAATATAGGTATAACAAAATGCCTTCTGTTCAAAATTATTTTTCTTCTTCCAAGAAATGTTTTAAATGTTGACAACCAAGCTGTATCAGAAAACTAATCAGCACATCGACACCTCAGAGTCAAAATGAAATGCAGACTCCACTTAACTTGAATGGCAGTTGCATAGTGACACTTGTCTTCTGTGAAAGTTATTATGGAACAGAACCAAGACCTGAAACATTTGGGTTCTTTTTTTTGCCAGTCTTCCTGTGAGATACTAACCAAGATACGAGACTTATTTTGTGTGTGGGTTTTGTGAGGGTTTTTTTGGTGGTTTTTTTTTGGTTGTTGTTGTTGTGGTTGTTGTTGTTGGGGGTTTTTTTGTTGGGTTTTTGGTTATTTTTGGTTTTAGTTATGCATTAGCTTACTCTTCAGTTATGTGAGTAGTTTAGTTCAGAAAGGGATAAAAATTTTTGGATGAATAGCATCAGCTTACTGTGTACATTTTTCAGTCATTCTAATCATTCAGGGACACATCTGAGGTTAGGCACTAAAGAAAATGGCAATATACCTAGAGGGAGGCTCCAGTGTTTTCTTCTTGAGGAGCAAGAAGTTGTCTGAATAAAAAAATCTTCAGGAGATATCATTTCCTAATTTCAAAATTTTTCTGCTTCCAGTTTGCTGCATCATTTTATTATAACAGAATTCAGACAGCTATGGACAATTTTGGATCAGTTTCCTTAATTTTTCTCTTAAACAACTTAACTTTTAAAAAATAAAAATCTATAGAATAAGGTAATGATATATTACTGCAAGAATACTAGACATATGTAAACCACTCAGAAAATTATGATTTTATTTTTTTTCTTGTCAGCATAAGACATCTTGTTTCATCCATATTCACTCTGCATTAAACATTTAGGAAAACAAAAATAAGGACAGGTTCTTACAAAAATCTGACTCATTAGAACAGAGCAATGTACATCAAAGAGAAAATAATAAAAATGAGACTAATGTTAATGAAGGCTAACTTTTACCTAATTTTAGAATTCTTGCTGATAATAAAGCTCTTGATGCAAATCTTTTTCAAGGAAAAATAAATAGATTAAAGTAGGAGTGATCATTTGCTTTATGCAAGATGATAATTTAGCTAGGTATTTTCTACTTTTGTTCCAGCTGAGAAGTCTTTCAATTAAGGCTGCATAGGTTGTGTTATCAGCAAGACACTGCCTTTCTCTGAGTATTTTGCACATTGGGGAATATCCCAAGGACAACTCTTGTTCTTCTTTTGTCAAGATATTCTATAAACTGTCAGGTGACTACTTATTCCACCCAGATGAAGGTCTGTCTTGAAGGATATTTGATTAGGTTCATTTGATTAAGACAGAGATCTTACATCACCACAAGGATGGTAATTTCTATTGCCAAGTTAAATGTTCAGAGGTACGTGCATTTAACAGAGTTCTGTCTCCTATTTCAGACCCATTGTAGATTAAGTAAGACAGTATGTCTTCCCCAGTAAGACATCGATCTTATTGGAAGTTCAAGACTGCACCAATCTCATCTGACAGCATTATCTTTTATGCCATATTGCAAGATAAATTTACTCAACTTCATAAACAATAAACTCGGTTCTAAAACTTTGGTATTTCTCTGATTTAAAAATCATTATGACTAAAAGCATTTAAAACTGTGTGGCCCAAAATATGAAAAAGAAATGGCCATGAGCTGACTTCACACCTCAAAGAGTTATTCTCCTTAGATTTTGAACAACCATATCCTCTATGGTTTAAATAATTGAGTCCTTTTTTTTTTTTTTAATAGAAAAGGAAAAGCTTGTGCAGGTATTATCAAAAGCTCTCTACCAAGGTACCGAGCATACAAAATTTAAAAGATTAATCGACCTCCAGGAAAGAGATGGATGACCATTGATTACCATGCACACGTGTCCAAGATAATAGATGAGTGCTGCTGGACCATTGATCTTTGTGAATGAGCCTGCCTTTAGTCAACTTATCACTCGTTTTTGGGAGTCCTTCCATTAGCAGCTAACCTTAAGCAAAGAAAAGCAAACAAAAACCAGCACATTCCACTGTTTTCTAAGCCACTACTTTGAACACAGTCTCATCAATTCAGCCATAGCTCATCATAGTGTTGGAGCTGTTCTGCAAAAAGAGAAGACATGGTTTCACTTTTTCCCATTTCTGTAAAAAGATCCACAATAATTTTTTTTTGTGTGTTTTTCTGACAGGACCTACATTCAATCTCTTGCTCAGGTGATTTTTCCTGTTAAAGTTTACATTTACATTTCAAGAACAGGTTGAAAATGTGAGAAACTGTTCTGTAAAGAAATAATGTTTATCAATGCCTTTCCTCTGCCTCTCATTCTGATCTTGTACTTTTATGTTTACACAGTGTCAGATAAGTTTTAAACAAATGTTTCTGCTATTCACCAATAGAAGAAAGATCCAGAGCAGCCTATTGACAATAGATATTAATGTTCTGCTGACCTTTGCTGTGCTGTAGAAGATCTGGACCAAATAGCCAATGTTTCCTTTTTATCATCTGTTGGAGGATGTTGAGCCATTTAAATTCTAACACAGCAGGAGACAAAGGAGATGAAATAGATAAATTTCTGAATAACATTCCTATTCCCTATTCTTTTTCTGAGATTCCACTCTGAAGATCAGCTGTAATTGCTACATGCAGCACCAAATTTGAAATCTGATCTGTGTATGTATACACAACATGTTTTGAAATTAAACAGCTATATGAGGAAATTAAACGTGCCTATTTTGCCACCAGCTGTGCACAAGCTTCTTGGAACACAGCTATTGATCATGTTTAGGCTTGTCATTATTCACAGCAAGATCCTCAGCATCAATTTTCAGAGTTCATTGACATTGTATACAAACTCACAAGTAACAGATGATTTTCAAGCTTGATGTGAACTTCCAAGAACGACCATGTCTGTGTGCTGTTATTAATGTCAAGGGAACTTAGCCTGGGCACATACTGGCCTCATGCCCAGTGAAGATTATATAAACTGCTGGCCAGGTTTCTAAGGATATATATTCCTGACAACCCAGGAAATATTTCAGCATGTGTACTGCCTGAGATTTTAATGCTGATAATTAAGAGAGAAAAGTCTAATAGGCAGGAAAAATTCTCATTCCACATGATCATTTCATCCATGATTCCTTCCTTGCCCCCAGAGAAGGTCTGGTCTGACAGCAAAGGAAGAAATCACTCAAGGAAAGGAGTTGAAACCAAGAAGAGTGAAGAGTGGATTAATTTCATATTGCACTGTAGATAAGTATCTAAATGCACTTGCCTTAGCAGCAGATAAAATGGACTATATGCAAACCTTACTCTTAATGTTAGGTAAATCATGATCTGACACTTTATTAACAATTGTGCTTCACAGCTCCTAATAAGCAAGATCAAATATGTTTATGCAAGAGAAAGAAAGCTAAAAGTGTCAATGTTACACAGGGCCATTGCAGGTCAGGATTAAAGAAATTAATTATTTTACCATATTCAATGTACAAGTGGGAAAGAAAAAATATTTGGCATATCACAGGAAGTTTGTGAATTGTTAAAATCCATTCAGTGCCTAAACTGAATACAGAACAGTGTTGGCTAAAATCAGTTTTCACTGCATGGATAATTCAAATATTTCAGTGTTTGTTTGCATCCAGAATTAAAATGAAAAACCCATGCTTTCAAATTATTCATGAAAGGGTTCAGTTTCATAGAAATGCCTCAGAAATGTCAAAATGAAATTTGACATTGCCAAGAGAGTCAAAATATTTTGTCATTTGCAAACTTCTCTCATTTCACTTAACAGCACGATAACTTTTGGAAGGGATGAAGGTATGTTCAGCACACCCATTTTCCCCAGCAGTGCTGCAGAAGTCTGCAAATCATAGCCTACATTGCCAGGTCCACACACGCCTTGGTGGATGGGATCCTATCCTGACAATAGGATAGGAGGATGCTCTGTGCCCGTCTGACTTAAAAAGTGCCCCTTGAGTTCAATCAAGTGAGCAAAATTCCTATATAATTTTCTGAATCATTTAGGGAAAACTTTCACTTTATGAATACTGTGTCTGTCATATAAAGCAATCAAATACTAAAGTTCACAAAGAGTTTTAAAATCTTAGCTTAAGTTTCCTTCTTCTCGTGGTGTTGTAAGACCAGCAGGGCTCAAATTATAGGGTGCTTAAGCACCTTTTCCAATACAATTGTAGAACAAATTGCTTCAAGATCAACCCAAACCCTGTGATTGATCTCTTGTACTGAAACCAAACTAAAATATTCAATTTCTTTTCTTTCTTCTGTGTAGCTGCTCTCACTTCAGTCTGCTACCAGATGCCTACTTTTTGTCAGACTGTCATATTCTTTTAGGAAGCATTTTGCTTGCTTTAAAAATGTTTCCACTTAATCATTTCACTTGACCAAGGTGACTTTTTGACATTAGTTCATTCTGACTAAACTTGTGAAGTTCTAATCAATGCAAGTTCTGAGCCTGTTTTTCATTCAAATCCCTTCTGTTTTCACTGATCTCTTGCTGAGAGAGCAATTTAACCTCCTTTGGTTATCCTTCATATATCATATATAACGGCTGTTGTACAAATATTTGTCTGTGCCTTCCACACCACCATCTTTCTAGTTATCAAGACAGGACTGCTGTATTAAATAAAAGTCTTTTTATGCTTTTGGATTTTTTTGGTTGAATTTTGTTTGGGGGGTTTTTTGTTTGTTTTAGATTGGTGTTGTTGTTGTTGTTGGGTTTTTTAGCAACATCTATGAACATGTGCCATTCATTTTTGTTATCACAGGATAAATCAGTTGGACAGAGGACACCCAGCCCTACACTCTGCTCTAACACTGCACACTATCTCCTTGGCTACCCCCATGAGGAGTCTGAGCCTCTCTCATTTCAGATTGTTCCCACTGTCCCTTGTGCTCCTCAGCTACCATTAGCATTTTTGGATTTTAGGGAGGTTCTCTTGTTCTTTTTCCTTCAACTTATGTGCCAGGTTGGTGGTCATTCCACATCTGTACTGCACAAGCTCTGTGTAAAGCATGCTCAGGATACCTGTGTTTGCTCAGGTGTCTCCAGCTGCCACTGTTAGTGTTAGCAAGGGCATCTCATTTTGGGTGCTGGAGGTGTATTTAGCTCAGAACTCCATCCCAGAAGGAAGTGACAAAGTCCTGATATATTCCTCTGCAGGACCACCAAGGCCTGAAGCCTTGTGTTAATTAAAAAAATGTTGATCTTTAGTCATAGTTTATTGCTGTAATCCATGTAAAATACTAATTTTTAAGAAAATAACCCACTGAAGTAAAAGTTCCACTGTTTCTGAAGAAACAGCAAGGAAAGTTATGGAAGTTTCCTGTTATGAAAAATAGGAAAAATTTCTAGTAGTAAAGAAGTAATATATGTAGTACCTCTGGGATCATCCTGTACAATTATATACCTATCCTTTCATAGTCATTTCACTTCCCTTGTTCTTCTCTCAATCAGACTGGCATAATTCCAGAAGATTCAATCATCCTAAACTCTTCTGCATGCCAGTGACTGCTTCTCTTCAAACCACGGTGGAGATACCTGCTCTTCTGCCTGTCAGCAATACTCCCACAAACACTGAAAGCACACCTAATAAACATCCAGAATAGTAAAGTATGAAATTATATGCAACACCATTGTTTTCTTTTCACAATCATTTTCATAATCTCTCATTGTAACAATAATTTCATAATCTCTCATCAAGCACACTCTAAATCCGGTACAACTTTCCATGCTTTTATCATACCCAGTAAAAGCACTGACACTTTCTCTTAGTCTTGGCTGTAAGTTAGGACTGAATACTCTGAGTACCTCCTCTCAACATGTCAGTCCAAGAATCTGTGATACACATGGAAAAATATCCTATTGAAAGACAAGTATTTTACCAGCTGAAACTTCAAAAGTAATCCTTAATCTTGTTTGAAGAGGAACTCTGCTGCAACTGGGCCTCCACAGCATAGTCCCTGAGTTCTCCAAACTCCTCTTAGGAATGACATGATCTGTGGTTACTTTGAAACCCATTTGTAACCTGGTCAGATAAAAATCAAATTCAAGGCATATTATATCTTTATTTTGCATGCATAATTTCTTTGACCCAACCACATGTTGCACTGCAACTAAACCAGACAGCCATACAGTTAAATGTCCCCTTGAGTTAAAACACGTGAATGGTTCTTAAATCCTCCTCATTAATCAGAAAAGCCGGCTAAGCACCTTGCACATCTCGCAGTATTTCATACCATGGCATATATACACCTGTTCTCAAGTTGGCAGCATTAGACACTTAGGTTTGAAGTTAGAGGTGTTAAACGTGCACTCAGGCCTCTCCTTTGCCTATAGCTTTACTTGAGTCATGTGACCATTTCTGTGTCCCCCTTTCTGCTAGGAAGTAGATTTTCATTGTCTGAACTTGTTCCACATTTTCAAGCTGTTCAATGGAATAATCATTATTTTCTGCACCTGTTTCCTCAGTTATGTTGTCCCCCGTGTATCATCATTAAAGCTTTGTGCAGAGAGAATTTTCTGAATTCATCCTAAATTTGTGAATAGTTTTGGTCATATACAGTTTTACTCTTCAGACAATTGGTTTTTTATGTGGAAGATTACCATTCCTCTAATTAAAAGAACACCACTACCTTCAGTTTTATAAGACCTAACTTCTGTGATGCTTTGTGCCAAAATATTTCTAGAAGGTAAGTTTAAGGAGTAATTGTCCCAGATGTCAGCATGAAAGCAGTTCTTGGAGCCTTAAGAAGTGCTTTGACAACTCCAGATGAAAGATGTAGGTAAGACCTAAGGGAATTCTGTGTATTTCTGGCAATGTATTTAATTTGCTGCAGGATTAAACTTCTGTGTCCTCTAGGTTTCTTCAGCAAGTGCAAGCATTTCCTTTTATTTTTCTCTGTAAACTCATAAGAATGAAAACTCTGGGCACTCTTTTTCTTATGGCCAATTTTTATGCTAATTCTTCTGAATTTTTAAAGGAAAACATTTGTTATTTTACAGCTTCATCTCCTTTCTGATTTTTATTTGAAAAATATATTTGTGGCACATGCTAGATAGGAGTAATTATGGTTGAAAATAGGGTATGTTGGCTTTTTTACCATGTGTGGGCCTATTTGGAAAAATTCCCATTAACATTGTATCCATGAAGAAAAAAAAAGAAAGGAGGGATGGGGAATTTTAATCCTTTTTGTTTAGTACTGGAATATTTTACAGAATATTTTCCTTTCAACCAAACAGGAAAAAAAGACGAGAAAGTGAAAAAAATTCTTTAAGGTCCCATCAGGGTTTCTCAACCTGGTTAATTGCCTGCCATGAGCTTTTTAGTTTACAAGACAGTGTCCATCCAGAAAGACGCAGCTTTATTAAAGACCCTGTCAAAGAGCAAGAGCATGAAGCATTGAAACAACTGTTCCTTGGCTCTTGGCCACATCTTGGAGTATGTTTATCATCCAGCCCTGTATAAGATCTTTGGGTACTGCTGAAGTCAAAACAGTTTTAAATGAAAGTGAACATGTTCAGATTGTAGCAGCCATATACTGTCCTGGAAATTTGATGGAGTTGAAATAGTAAATTATGATTCCTTTGAGATGACCAACATGTTGAGAAGTAGAGTTCCAATAGTGGTGTGTACTTGCTGTGTAGAAAAAAGTAATTATTATTCTGACATTATTGTGATCATAATCAGAAAGAAAGCTTTCATTTTTCTTGGTCAAGACAGTGAGAAGTGGCTTGATGACCTGTCTGATGTGTGCTGATAATTATTTATTTCACCAGAAATGAATCTGCTAAGATGCTTCATGTAGACATGTAGCCTTTTTTTTTTTAAAAAACAAGATGCTGCCTGAAATATATTTTCATGTATGTCCTTCTCAGTCACATCTACTGAAAACAAATATAACAATTACAAGATAAGCACAATTTTAAATATGTCTATACACACCCAAAGAAATAGCAACCTAATTCTTGTCCCATCTTCTTTAATATGATCCAGAAGTAGTCCGACTTTGAAGACACTGGCTCTGGAGAGGGTATATGTAGCAGGCGCAGGCCCTGCAAACCTGCCTTGGCGTTCAGAGGCAGAATGCTGAGTCAGGATGACTGAATAATAGGAGCCACTCTCTCCCGCTCTCGGACCATTGCTAATCTCTCTGTAAGGCTATAGATCACTTTCCCTTAACCCTTACCACTGGACAATTCTCAATCCTCCCTTGCCCTATATAAACCCCTGTTTCTGCCCGGCTCATCGGAGCTGCTGTCCCTGAGACCCTTCGAGACACTCCGTGGAAGAACTACGAAGAAGACCAATAAAGACATTGTCTTGGAACCTCACAGCACTCTCCTCTCTTTCCTGGTCTTCCGAATGCCTGCTGCATGCCCCAGCCGAGCCTAGCAAGCCTAAGAGCTGAAATCACTCATGAGCTGAGAATCACTAAAGCCTTGCTAAGGCGTAGGCTGAAGGCACTGCTATAGCTTGGGCTGAATAGCCCCCCTCAGAGTTATGCTATCTGGCTTTGATGCAGCTCCTGGGTACACCCCGTAGCCCAGCCAG
Organism: Motacilla alba alba; assembly: GCF_015832195.1. NCBI lineage: Eukaryota > Metazoa > Chordata > Aves > Passeriformes > Motacillidae > Motacilla > Motacilla alba. The sequence goes on along the minus strand of NC_052017.1, from coordinate 60,066,567 downwards.
CGGCATTAGGTATATCCTGATTGTTGTGCATTGACTAAAACGTGTGCGTGTCTGAACCTTGAGGCAAGGGGTGCATCTGTTAAATATGAAAAAGAAGTCTATTTACCAGCCATGCATGTTGTTGCAACCTTTTTCTATGTTGGAGTTGCAGTCTTCTGCCGCAACTGAGGTGGTTTTCCATTCTAAAAGTAAAGAAACAAATCTCTTCCATATAACACAGGTGGGAGCTGTTAGCTTTTTCAACATCTACTTGCTATGGTTTGCAGAGGGCCTGACCAGAACACAGCTTCATTACTGCCAAGGCTGCACATGGTGATACCATGCTACCCTTCACTGGAGAAATTACAGCCCAACTTGTGTTTTATTAGGGCAAAAGAAAAGCCCTACACTGCTCGCCTGCCCTGCTTTATGTTTTCTAAAAAGTAGTGGGTGTTGCTCTTCCAGCAGCTGCACTGCTGGGTCCCTGGGAATCATTCAAGCAGAGGAGAGACAGAAGCGCCATTCCTCAGCTCCAAGGAGAGCAGTTTACAAAGGATGTTGCCCAAAACCTCCAGAACCTAGGTTACTTCCTTCTTGCCTCAGGAGGTGCCACCCTTGATTATGGCTCTCTTTGCTAACCATTAGTGTTGGCAATGTCTTCTTATCAAACAAACTTTTTGTTAAACTTCTATAAATTCCTCTTTATTTAGCCTGAAAACAAACAAAACAAAAAGACAACATACTCTACTGCTGCAAGAGAAACTGCTGAAGCAAAGGGCCTGCTATCCACTGGAAATAACTAACTGCGTGGAACATCTTCCAACACCTGACTGCAAGGCAGGTTCATATGGAAAGGCCATGTGAGCATAAACAGCCCTTTGTACCCTGACAGGGAAGCACTCCCAGAAGCCCACAGCAGTTGCCTCTCCTGCTTACACACACAGGGTCTCAGTGAGTCTCTGCTGCTTCCCAGTGCTGGCCGTTAGCCCAGCTGATGGCTAAGAAAGCCTTGCTGCTTGTCCTGGGGTGACTTATTAATGCTTGTATGCCCCTAAACCAGGACACTGCTCCATTCCTCCTGGGTTCTGCTCCTGCCCGGGGGAATGGTGAGCGAACTTTTCACATCACAGAATGCCCGGAATGTGGTTGGAAGAGCAATGTATTCAGGCCACATCATGGCTGAGGGGAACATAGGCTGCTTCAAATGTGTTCTGAGGCACCCCAAACACAAGTCTGCCTGAGATCCTGTGCACAGAGTCTGAGTTAAACACATGCCTGTGTGATTAGGATGGAGAAACTGAAAATGGAGTTATGAAAGGAAATGCATTTAAGTCTAACAATAGAAATCCCTTGTCTGAAATTTTCCCTTGTCCTGGCCCTGGTCTTAGTAGCAATGAATCTGTTTCATTTGCATACCTTAAACTGCTGTAAGATTTTATAATGCCTTATAAATATGTGTTCTCAAATCTCAGAGGGATGCATAAGAAATGCTTATTTCATACTTTATTTTCAGACATATATTTGATAAACTGTTGATTAATTAGTTTCCTCATCACATCCAGAACTGTATTTGTTTATATCACCACAGTTCAGTATAAAACAAATTAATATTCTGATTCCCCAAATCTGTTGCGACAGAGTCACTTCTTCAGGTTTTGCCTTTTTTCTTATTTTCTTTTTTCCCCTTTCAGCTCATTCTACTAGCACAAACAAGATGTGGCTAGAAGGATGAGAATTGCAGACAGAAGTCTGTAAGCCCTGAGTTCTGTAGGGAACTCTCCTGAGAGTACTGACAGATTAGGTGAATTTCACAACCACAGATTTTAGAAGGACCCCAAATTAGAGTTGTTCTCCACAGAAAAGTGAAAAGAAACCTGAACAGCCATGAGCTGAAAAACCCTCTCAATGATTATCCATTTCCAAAAGATATAAGCCAAGGACTGGCCAACCTTCCTCTTGGAGCATGAGCTTAAGCCCTAAATCAGCAGCCAGCCCAGGAGAGCATTATTGACTCCCTTCCACTCCCTCCAAATGCTCTGGATAGTAGACCTGGGGCAAGATGCCCTGTATTTTGTTTTTTCAAGGAAAGAAGAGACAGATGGCTCCCGTGTGGCTAAGATTCTCATAAATTCTGAGACCTCTTGGTCCAAAGAATTAAATGTGAATTTTCTTCCTGTGGGTGAACTCTGGAAACAGTAACAATACCCAGGACAAACAAAACAGATTGTAGCACCTTTAATTATGTTTTTCTCACCCTTCTTAATCACCAGGCAAAGCAGAGCTCTTCATATGCATGATTAATGTGATCATTTAACAAGAGATCTATAGCAAAAGAACAGCAAGTAAAGTGGAGGCTTAGTTTGTTGGTAAGCAAACACCCATCTGCCTACCAACAAACAGCACACCCTGATCTACAGGGAGATGGCCTGATATGGACACTGCTCTGACCTGATCTTTTAAAATATTTATATATGTACTGTAGTCCCTTATGGACCTCAGCAATAGTCAGTTGGAGGCACTTAGTCCTTCTGCTGCTCTTTCATTGTGGTAAATATTTAATCATAGAGGGAAGTGTGCCTTTGCCAGAGGAAGCATCAGTCACGGACTCTTAAAAACAGCACAAAGGGCACGATTACCTAGAAGTATTTTATTCTGTAGTCTAGGAGTCAAGAAAGGTCCACCTAATTATTTCTGCAGTGAAATAGCAGTCTCTCTCTGTGAATTTGACATTTATCCCCTCTTCTCTGGAAAAAAAAAAATAAATACAGAATTATGGGCTTTTCTGGCTAGTTTATGACTAGATTTTGTAGCAGACTGCATGGTGTTTGATTAAGAGGACAGCAGTATTTAATTTGGTTTCTAAAACTGAGGCAGTACAGGTTCTGGGACTACCAAAAATATCTCATGCCAGGTCAGGCTTATACTGCCATCTAAAGTTACCTCTGTCAGGACAGAGTTTTTAATAATTCTTCAGTAAGTGTGCACATGTGTTTGACATAATTCAAAATCTGGTTTAACTGAGTCAGGTGATAAAGCATTAATGGCAAAAAGATGTCTATTTTTATGAGTTTGACAGATTTGCAGTAATTCTTGAAAGATTGTTAGGATAGTTAGGATCTATGCAAAAATCAATTGTTATCTGAAAGGGGGATAGATAAATGCAACTTGGTATATCCAGCAAATAAAGTGATGATCTGAGTAGGTGTAAGGAGTCATAACTCACAGAATGAATGAAAAGTAACAGATTATGAAAAATGGAGCAAAATGGGATTAGTTTGGACACTGAAAAATGTAGGGGGTCATAATATACTCTTTCTGCTTTGAGTCTATTCTGCTAGAGATCTGGATTGCTGCACAAATTTAACTCTTAATGTTTGGCAGACAAATATTACCTATAATGTAAAAAATAAAATTAAAAATTCTTTTTCTTGAGTCTTAGTACTTCGTTTTGGGTTTTTTTTCTAACTGAAATGTATACCTGGAATACAAAGTTAGGTAAGACAATGAAAGGGTACTAGTATTAAATCATTGCTTTTTTTATAATGAATTGTATTGCAATTCATTAGTCAGAAACTATCTCAAAGTATATTCTGTAGTTTAAATTTTCAGACAGTGGCTTCCATTGGAGTTGATGACATAAGTTTTTCTTAATTATACTGGAATAAATCAAAAGTAATAATGCAACAATCTGTGGAATTGCTCTGGGTATACAACAGCTTAATTGGAAACACAATCTGAATCACTAATTCTATGGGATTTTTTTTTACTGCTTTGTGTGTGTGTATGTGTTGCACTACATTAATTTTATATTAGGAATATTCTAGAAATACAAACTAACCTATAACTATTACTTTTTATTTTGCCTGACAGACATTTGTATTTTTTTGCAATTTAGATCACTTAGGTAAAAATAATTTCTGGGAAAGTTACACTAGGGATAAAGTAATTTGAGGATGGTATTACAATAAAAGTGATGTATAGGTTTCTGATCTACCTAAGGGCATCTTCTTTAAGAAACATTTTTGCTTGTGAAATAAATCTGGATCCTAAAGCCCAGACTGAGGAGTAGACAGCACTTAAGATTCTAAAAAAGCATTGACAGAGAGAAAAGCAGACATAAAAATGTCAATATGGTAAGGTTTTTTCAATAAAACAGGTTTGTAGAAAACATCCAGGAACTGAAGTTCAGGTAAATCCATGCTCACAAGTTAATATTCCTCAAGTAGTAAAACTACCAATACCACACACAAGGTTTCCTTTTATTTAAATTGGTGTTTTGCAGTTGGTGTGTAATGAAAACCTAATCAAAAAAAGCAGGTCCATAGAGAGGAAATTGATGAACAAGGGATAGACCACACACAGGCACATACTATTTCCATTTTCTAGTAGTGGTGAGATGCAGTTTACGGTCTTCACTGACAAAAGACTGAAGTTTCACTTAATTTGTTACATGCTTAAAGCATTGGACCAAATGAATTGGGAAGATTGTTATCAGACATCTGGCAAGAATTCTGCATTGCAATTTGGGCATGTGTATCATTTTGATGTTTCAGATTTGTCACTTCCACTACTGGCTATCAAAGTGTATGAAATCTGACAGATGCAGGTCAACAGCTGGGCATCCACATACACAGCTTTCTTCCTTAGTTCAAAGATGGAATTCCATTTCTGTTCTCTGTGGCTGTCATCTAGGAAATGAGAAACTGCAAACAGAAAATTTGCCATGAGAAATTTTTTTTACAAAATTGTGTGTTTTCCTGGGAAAAAAATCATGTCGATGGAAAATTTATGACTCCAGACAGCTCAAGATATTCCTATGAATGTATCTGTCATGATTGCCTGAGAAGCCTTCTTCACCAGTATTTTTCTATGGGTTGTCTCCAGCTGCTAATCTCAAGCTTGGTGAGGTGAGACTCTTAGAATTTGTTGCAAGGCATAGACATCCTGATTAAGCTGATGATGAGGTCTAGGGCCTGGGCCATATTAACAAAGTTTATTCTTATGATGTACTGTATGTCAAGGCAGCATCCAAAAAGCAAGGTGTTTTGGATGTTTTATTCACCAATGTAATAAATAAATACATATAAACCAAGGATTTAAAGTGATTCCAAGCCTCATCGACAAAAATCTTCATTGGAACACCTGACAAAACTGTTTTCAATATACAAAACAAGCGCCATGAACCATAGCCTACACCTTAGGTTTGAGATCTCATCAGAGTAGGCAATTAAGAAATCCTGAGATTCTCCTGGGCTGATGTTGTGAGTTCAGAGCCCACCTGGGAGCACGGGACAGACACATAATCCTGACAAATCAGACTATCAAACCAGAAAGATTCTTAGTGAGGACGCAATTACCACTTCCCTTGTGAAAATCTTGTACAGTTTCGACACAGGGGGAGCAGCCCCATGAGCCTAGATGTGGACATCAGACACCTCATGGACTGTGTGTGCTTCCAGATACCCCTCCAGCCAGCCATGGTAAGGTTGGTTGTTTTACATAGGCTTCCCTTTAGAAATAACTATATTCTCGGTGCACAGGACTAGATAGTTACATGTAATCTAAAATGTCACCCTGATATGCCTGGGATGAAAAAGACAACCACAGTAGAATAATCTCTCTCAGGTATGACCAGAGCAGAGGTTTCTGGATGTGCGTCTTCACACACAGATACCAAAGTACTGACTGATTTTTAGGAGGAAGATGTCACTCGGGAATTTTCCTCACAATGATCTTTCCGTGGTACACCTGGCCAAGGAAGCCAAAACAGAAACACGCAGCCAGGATAGGGTCTGATAAGAACACTGAGCAGAGTCTGAGCTCACACTATCCCTGGGGGGTGGTTGGAGCCACTAAAAGCACATCCCATCAAAACCCACACACATTGCATCCCAGATGTGTCGAGCTTATCTGCAGCATCCAGCAGTTCTTATACATATCACTCCCAAAGAAGTCATCTCATATCTGAAAATCCCCTTGGACTTATCATCCTTAACAATAAAAACCACATTAAAAATGAGATTAAAAGCCATAATCAATCTATAATTACAAGGTAAAAAGCCAAGAAGTTGTTAAAATGGAAGGTAGCCTTTTTTTTCTTTTTTTCTTATTTTTTTAACATGACAGCATAATAGCAATGGACCAGCACTGTTAGTTTGAAGGGCTGTCCCAGCTCAGAATAAGAAAGTAAATTTTTGTGCACATTTTAATAATAATGGAACAATTAAGCAGTTCTCTCTCAAAAGAGAGAATATTTTTTCTCATAATCTCTCTGTGCTTTAGCCAAACTGTGGCATCTCACATTTGCAAATCATTGGCCAAGACATAAAACCAAATTGTTGTGTTTCTGGTACCTGTGATTAAATACCCTTATTCAGTCTAGTTCCAGATATTTCAGAAATGCATATGGGGAATGAGATCCTGAAAAGGAGGCATCTTGCTTGCAGGTGTGTGGAAGTTTTGAAGTCCTTGGCTGAAACCTGAGGAAGGAACTTCTTTTTTTAATGATTTCTCAGAGGAACAAAGGAACACTGACTCATTCATTTTGGTTCAATCATTAAGAAATGAGTAGATAATAATAAGGTTTCATCTCTTTGACAAAGATCCATTTTCAGACAGGCTATTAATTGAAAATATGCTAAGTATTACTTCCTATTATCAATGCATTGTTTTAATGTAGCATTACATTAAAATGACTACAAAATTGTAATCCATAAGATACTACAATTTGGTATTATATAGATATTTAATGTATAAATGTATAGAAATAGTTATATTAAATAGAAAAAATTCAAATTACTTCTTTTTTAGCCAATTGCAGTGAAAGGTAACATAGAGACCTTCCCAAAAATTGAAATTAAGGTGACTTCTGGTGAGAGATGAATCTTTGGAAGAACTTTGCTTTTGTGGGTTGTTGTCAAACAGTGTTTTACAGCAGTGAAAGCAACCTGTATACTGCTCCTTAAGAATTGTTGTGAACTCCCCAGAGCATATCCTACATATTTTTAGCTGAAATTTTCATCTACAAGAAAGGTAGAAGGGGAAAGGAGAAAGAATATGACAGCTGTTAATAAGTAGTCTGTGCAGCCGTGAAATTAGGAGTCAGATTAGAAGACAGGAGAGGAAATTAGAGAGAACTGTGAAAGTAAGAGAAAAGCAGAAAGAAATGCTGTTTGAAGACTGCTTGAGAGGGAGACTGCAAAAAATAAAAGGTTTCACAGTGAAGATAATAAATCTTAATTGTGGTCAAATAAATCAACAAAAAGAACCAGGGGCTCCTATCTGCCCATCAGAGGTTGATGTGGCAGGCCGAGCAAGGCCTCAGCACAAGGGTGGCTGCTCATGGTGTGCGTGCAATGCACACAGTCTAGCCAAAGTCACCACCAGGCACCATGTCCCAGCCAGCATCCTGCTAAATTCTTACAGTGCAGCAGTAGCAGCTGCCCTTAGCAATTCTCCTCTGTTGAAGAGAAGGGTCAATAAATCCTAGAGGAATTATTTTAACTTTAATCATTATTGGAAGATAGGAAAAAAATCAGGAAGTTGAATTTTTTTCCCAGATCTCTGAGACAATATTTTTGCCAACTTGGCCACCTATCATCAAGTAGATACATTTTGAAAAAACAGATGTTAGTGTGGTATTGTTAAGCCCTTTCCAAAGTCAATGAAGTTTATTGGACAAAGAAGATCTTAGGGAACACAGACAGGGACAGAAACACAGGTTATATTAATGCAAAAAGGTTTCTTTGGTCATTTTTATTTCTTGACTATATTTAATTCAATACCTTATTTGACAGAATGCTGCCAAGCTTTGCATACTCAAAATGGGACTTGCCTATTTTTGGTTAATTTTAGGGATAAATAGTTAAATAGTCTCAGTACTTTATTACCACTTGCTTTTGCTGCTACCAGAAAGCTCACAGCCAAGTACATCAAAGTATCCAGATGGACAAGAAAAACAATTCACTCAAGAAATGGATTTCAGCTTCAGTTTTCCCAAGAAGCTTTTATAAACACTAAGGCACAGAATGTTTATGAAAAAATGTCCGTGTCCTTTTAAATGTGCCACGATATGGAGCATATACAAGAACGTTAGAAAGGAGATGAAGTTCCTGTAGATACTCCGTGTCATTTGGGCATTTGGAAGCCATGCATGCCCCAACTTCAGAGTATATTCTGAAATACCTATAAGCCCAGCAATGATCCATTAAAAGAAAGGTTTCTATCTGCCGTATATGGGAGAGAAGCACATTGAGAGGAATATGTTTGGTTTGGGAAATCTGGTTCTGCCTGTAAAGCAGAGCTCTCCTTACACATTTATAGAAAGATGAACCTAATGTTCATTGCCTCATGTGGTTTTGTGTGTCCCAGGAATACTACTACTACAGTCTACAACTACAAGGCTCCATCTGGCTGCTCAATTAGAGCCCAATGTGACAACTGATTGTTATGCAAAAGCAATTGATTAGATTTTTATGTCCCTCAACAAGCTGACTCAATTACAATGAGTATAATATTTCTTTTATTTTCTTTTTTTTTTATTTTCTTTTTGCTTCATAGCTTATAGTTTATTTTATTGTTTTCCAGTTCTGGCATTGAATACTGTGGACTATCAAATGCCCTTGCCAAAAGGAAGCTATATGACTCTGGGAGCTTGATGTGCTGTGAAGGACTTCTGGGAGGCTCGGCAGAAACTTTGCCAAAGCACAGTTGATCATGCAGCATTCAGACAGACTTTTTGAGTAGTCTTGCTAACTGCCTCTCCAAAACAATTGGGAGATGAATATTAAAAAGGAATTTGAGTTACTGACTGTTCATCTGTTCATATCTTCTAAGTTGGTGTGCTCTTCCCTTTTAAAAGCTCTGCTTTTGAGACTGGGTGAGCCAAAGCAAGCCTCAGCAGTACAGGTCATGCCCATTTTGCACAGACCAGAAACAAGATCCAGGGGAAAGAGACCAGCAGGAGCTATGAATTTAGCAGGCATGTCATACTCTTCTTCTGAAAGAATTGTTTTTCAGCAAAGTTATTCACATCTCTGTTGATGATCTGAGAAGAGCATTTGGGCCTCAGAGCTGGATTTTTTTTCCCCAGCATTATACTGATGAGCTGAAGGGCAAATAAAGCTCCTTCTCTCCCACATATCCTCTATCTGGGGCTGACATCCTTGCATTTACAGATTTTTGAGACTGGTGTACTTATTTTCCCAATGTCCAGAGTGTGTGTATATACAAAAGAGTGCACTTTACCTGTTCAGGCCATTAAAGCACATCCTAAATATGGAATGAGGAATCAAAAAGAAACAAAAAAAAACTGTATGTACTTGTGACCTGCTAGAGACATTGCATTTTTCTTAAACGTGGAAATTTGGCTCAGGTCCAAAATTTATCTTATCCTGAGTAATTCAAAGGTGTTTCAATTCAAACCAAATAAAAAAGCAGCAAAGTATAGTATAGTATAGTTCTGTTCTCCTTTATGTCCTAATCCAATCCTTACAAATGTAGGTCTTCCATATTTTAAAAGAGTTTATGAAAATAGTTTCACAGGGCCGAAATATGGTGGCACCATTTCTCCCCACATTAGAAAGCAAATACATTCCTTTCTTTTAGCTGAATGATGCTATTTGAGGAATTCCTAGGAAAAACAGAGTTTTAGTAACAGTTTTAATGTATGACTTACACACAATCCAACAGCACAAAGAATACCTTCCAACTCACTGGGCCAGTGACATAACCCTCTGCTGCTTCCTTGCTTGCTGCTCTGTGTAATTCAAAGGCTCCATATATCAGCTACTGCCACAGGGAAAAGGTGAGAAGATAGCTGGTTCTCCCCATTCTGAAGTTCATTTTTATTCCTCTAGGTGCTGCTTTTGAATTCCTTCTCTTATGAGGATTTCCTAATCATGGTTTCACCAGTTATTCTTGTCATAAAAAAAAAAAAAAGAAGCAAAGCCAGGATGCTCCAAAAGCACCTGGGAAGGGAAGAAATTGGTATATTTTCATATTCAATGATAAAGTGTTGTTCTCAGTTAGCTGTTAATATGAAAATTGAGCAACACAATATGAATTTCTCAAGCAAAAAAAAAAAAAAGATTTAATTTTGCAGGAAACTAGACCCTACTCAAAACTTACCTCGTCACCTGTGAATGATAGTTGTGTAACCAGGACATCATAGAGGGAATCACAGCATCTGGAAGTTTTATGCATACAAATTGACCCTAACCTGAGCTAAAAGCCAGAAAATTCTTAAAAAGTCAATTCTCTAAAGAGCTTAACTCTCTGAAATTCTTTGAAAGCACGTAATTCTTACAACAGATTGGAATAAGTATTGTTTCATGCTTGCCTTAGGCAGTAGCACAAGATGCTAAATACCAGTACATTCTGATTCTAATAAAGCATAGTTTCTTCTTGCTCTTGTAGGTGAGGCTGATATATCAAGCCCCAAAGTCTATCCTACCCATGCAGTGTTATTAGACTTGCTCTACTGGGAGGGCGTCCCAAAGGTTTCAGTGTAACATGAAATTATTCAAGCTGCACCTCTTTTCTTTTGGCACATAACCTTTAATTCTCAGTCACACCACCAGGCCTTATTAGCAACATCAGTCTTGCTGGCCCATAGCCCCACAATGCCTTCCAGCTGAAAGAGCTATGAGCTGGCTTCCCTACTTCTGGAGTCCCCAGAGCTATAAAGCAGATCAAAACAAAATATTCATTAAAAAACAAACAAAATAAACAAACAAGCTAAGAATTTAATTTGAATATTTCAAATTTGTAGTGTGAAGAAGAGCTCAGACTTGGGAACACCAGCCCAGGTGGAATCTCAGTGGAAAATGATTATGAGCTGGAAAAATGTGACTTACCAGCAATGAAATGGGCTCAGGCCTTGCTTACTTAGGAAAGCTGACACAGGATTATTGTTATTTGGAAGATCAAATACTCACTATAGTATAAACCACATTACTGTTCCCAACAGCAATGCTCTTCAGCTTCAATTGCTCTGTCAAAGCAACAGTTTTACTAAGGGTTGTAGGGGTAACAGTACCAGCCTCACAACCTTTCAGAAATAGTAACACCCTTCAAAGCTGAGTGTTTTGCTGCAGAACACAGTTGAAATTTAATTTCTCCACCATATGAAAAATTGAAATACTTAAGTAATAACATTCAGCAACATCATCTGCCATCTGATAGTGCACAGAAACTGGGCAATTATGTTTCGCCTCGGGTGGCTAATAGGCCCATTTCAAATTTCAGGCATTATCAGATAATAACACTGCCTGCATCTGAGTATGTTATTATAATTATTAACCGTAAAGAAAGGAGGGGGGGTACTACACACAGGGAGGGAGAAGGATTGTTTTTAATTATTTAATTTTGAAGTTACATAAGATAAGTTCATTGTTCCCCATGAGTTAATAGACAGAGACTGAGCACTGGCACCACTGCAGATTTAAATCAGTTCAAAAAGACTTGTTTTCAGATTCATAAAACCTTATCATTGCTACTTGGAATAAGTAGGTTTCAGAGAAGTGAGACTTGTCTAGAAACATTACATGCCAGTGAAAATGGCAATGACAACAGAAATTCTGAATAATCTTCCAGTAAAAGCCAGTTTATTGCTGATATCATGCTAAAAACCTGCAATCCATGTTTTAGATCCATTACTCTATTGTAATTATTTTGCTTTCAAACTCTTCTTATGAAGTGGATATTAATGAAAAAAAATATGGAAACAGAACCTTGATGGAATATTGTTCATATATTCATGCATGCCAGAATCCAGGGCAGAAAATACGAACATGTTTGGAAAGTGGAGAAATGGCCTTTGGGAATAGGGACTCCTAGTCAAAGTGGCACTGAAGGCCAGTTGTGACCTGGGCAAAAATCTATGAAGGCAATAGATAGCTGTTTTGACAATTTTCACATCCTCCATTTCTGTACCCATTGCAAAAGTTATATAGTATCAAGGTGAAATACAACTTTAGGCTTTTTAGATTTACAGGCTGCTTTAGTTTGTGAGAGGAATATCAAATATATACCTTCCTACAGAAAGGAACAGTAAGTTCATTAGACACTGAAAATTTAAGAAATACAATTATGTAATTTAAAAATTGCTATTCTTCACATCTCTTAATTTTTTTGATTCTGTGATATTCGTATTCTTCAAAGTTTAAGGCTCCGAGATAACTTGCAAAGTGCTTTTAATAATTGCTTTATTTTAAAAGTAATTTTCTAGCATTCTGTAGGAAATACTTAAGAAATAGTGAGGTGAATTTACACACTTTGGCCAAAACACAAGACAGCATTAAAAAAAGCCAACTAATGATTTTATCCTTTTCATTATTCGTGTAGGACTGCTCTTTCCAGCTCTCAAAGTTCATTCAGTACACAGCAGGACTATAATGCATAAGACATGAGTGCTGTGGAAAAGACACATTTTACAGAGTTGCATTGAAAAACAGGGAGTAAGAAGTAAAGGCAGTTAAAAACAAGTATTTGTCTAATCACCTGGAGGCAAAAAGTTCTCCATTTGAACAGCCACTGTGAGTCACATCAAGCTACCAGCAGCATGCGTGCTCCAATCCCACCGACTTTCTAGCCACATCACAAGCTAACTTCACATCTATCTGTCTGTGGGTATGCTACAAATAACTCCAGCTTCTGAAAAATTATAAACTTAAGAATTCCATTTTCATGGATGTCCTTTTGTCGGTTCATATTGAAATTTTGATTGATCAGAATCAAATGAACTATATTTTAAAACTTGAAAAGCAAGAAAAACCTGCTTCCCTCTGCAGTGTTAGAGGGCTATGGTAGAAGATGCAGTTCAGGAGATTCACAGCACTGGACAGCCAAGCACTTCTCCTCCAGATCCCTCCAAAACAAAGCTGCTCCACTTCCCTAAAGGGAAGCTTTCGCTAAAACACAGCACTTCACGTTTTTCCATTAACTAATCTTAAATACACATGTGGAGTTAGTTTTAAGGGATAAGGCAAATGCAACTGCAAGAAGGTCTCTGCCTCAGCAGCAGTGGATTTGATGAACAACAGGTCTCCCTTCTGAGCCTTTGTGAGCTTTCACAAAACAGCCTCACCAGCGCTTCTGTAGCCAGTGCCAGCATTTGCAGCTACTCTGGCCCAGCACTTCAGGAAACCAGTGGTTGTCTCCAGTGCTTTGCTCTTTAGCTGCCTGCAAACTTTCAAGACAGGGCCAGCCCATCCTGTGCAGCCAGATCATGCATAACTCAAAGGAGCTCAGGCAAGAGGAGGATTGATTCTCCCACATGGAAATAGGGAACTAAATGTATACCTTGGTTAAACTTATAAAAACTGAGGCCACCAGTAACAGACAGAGCTAAGCTGAAAACCACCCTGGATTGACACCTCCAACATAAGGATGCTGAGATGTAAACACTGGGAAGCAAGGGCAGCCTGGCTTCCCTGGGCCTGCTTGGGAATGGGTCACACGCAGCAGTCGTGACCCCAGCACGGCACCTGAGAATTGAAATATGAGTGATATGTTTTATGGCTAAGGGCTGACTTTATGACTTTTTTAATTAGTAGGGGAATTATTTGGAAAATTAGTTTTTCAGGGCCTCACTGTGGAGTTTTTCTGTATGATGTATGTAGTTATTTAATGTTTTAGCCTTTCAGTGCCACACAAGAGGCAAGTGGACAGGACAAGGAAATTTTCCATTGCTGTGGAGTGTTGCAGCCCAGATTTTTTTTTTTCAAAGTCCACTATTGATAGGCTATTTAGCAAATTCTGAATGGCAGATTATTTACTAGTTTGCAAACATGGAATATCTCAAGTATTAAGATATTCAAATCTTATTGTTTTTAAATAGAAGTTGATCACATCACACATTTAGAACAAGCAAATAAACACATCCAACAGCAGAAATAAAACTGCTTAATATAGCAAAACAAATATCTTAGCTGTGGAAATCTTCTCCTCTCTCTCTCTCTCTCTCTCCCCTCCTCCTCCCCCCTGTTTTGAAATGGCAGTGGCCCAACGTAGAGTAATCCAGTTTGTTCAGTGACCAAACACTCTCATGCCTGGAGGATCAACTCAAGATGTTGCACAGCGAGAATCAATTCGTGAAGCTGACATATGAGCACCCTCTGAAGGCTGCAGTACCTGGGGTGCCTGAAATGCCATAATTCTCCCTGTAAGTGGCGAATCTCAAGAGGTGGAATCACTTTTTCCCTGGCCTGTTTTCAATGGCAACATGTCAGGTTTTAATTGCCTAAAAGGGTCTTAAATTTAAAATGCTTTTTCCCAGGTTCTTGGATAATTTAAATCCTTGACTAGTTCATTAAAAGGCCATTTGCAACGAGGCAGGCTGGCGCATCTCTCACTTAGCACGCGCAGCTGATCTAGGAATAGAAGAAAATAAACAGCAACTGCACTGCCTGACACTGAGGACAAATGTTTGAGGTCACTCACAGCAGTGGCAGAGGGGCAGAACAGATATATAGTGGTTAAAGGGTTCCATTCTTCCTTGAACAAATGTATAAGGCAAGATCATGGCTTTAGTGAAGTCATCAGCAAAATTCCTTGAGATTTCAGTGGGACCAGATTTTTCTCTCAATTAGTTTCAGGGTTCCTACAGGATGTAGCCTTTGAACGTGCAATGTGAATAAACACCTGATCCATCACGGTTCAGTGTAGCTCATTGTAAAACATCAACCAAATAGAGCAACAACATGTGTAGATGTATGCTTTGGCTCAGCACCTTCCTCAGTGTTTTGCACTGTCTTTCTGTGCTCTGGTAGTGTCTGTGGATTACTTCAAAATGATACGATATTAGATTAGACCCAGTAGTGGAAGCCTGACTTAAAGGAGCATTCAGGACATCAATAAAAGTCAGTTTCCTGATGAATGGAAATATCTGTATAATAAAAATGGAAAATATGTATTCTTAAGGCATTTGGAGGTGACATTAGGAGAGAAGTGGGAATAGCCCCTTGTAAAGGTTCTGCTTTCTATGCAAGATTAGTATAAGGGGTTATTATTTCTAAATTTGTAAAATACTGATATTTTCCAGACTTTGGGAAAATGTAGCAAGGAATGTATAATTAGAAAATCTCAGATGATGTTTAATGTATGCACATGTATAGGTTGTTCTTATACACACAGCTGTCACTATTCATATATACATTAACAACAATTTTATATATATATATATATATATATACACACAGAATATATGTGTACACAGAAACAATGAGACTCATAATGCAGCCACCCATACTGTTCTTACATGAATGCATATATGCTGTGCATGCTCACCTCTCAGATTTTACAGACCCTGACCACAGATATTTTACCAGCCAGGACTGCTTGCAAAATTCCAGTTCTTAATGTCAACCACTTTATTAATAATTTTACTCGGCACTTACATAACCTCTTTAGGGTAAATGATACCTTCTGCATGCTGAGAGATTTTCCCTTACAGAAAAACCATGTGTTTGTGGTATCACAGTTTCTCACCACAAGCTTGGCACTATACAGAGTTGAAAAGTTTTGCTCTACAGTGCTGCCTAGTCTGCTATACAAACACTAAATGCTGTTGATACCTCTAATGAGTTTTTCAGGTATTTGAATTTTGGCTCTTAAAAAGCTGGAAAATGAAATCTGGGAGCAAGATGCAGCTTACCAAAAGAGTTCAGTAGGAAAGCACACTTGCTCATTTCCAAATGCCTAGGTATTTTTGTTTTCCTAATGTAGTTCTTTCCATCACAATTTAAATTATTATTTTTTTAAATCTATCTGCTTCCTTCCCTCCATCTTCTAAAATTTTGTCTTCCTTGGAAAGCATGTTCAACAAAAGCAATCTTTTTATTTTTTCCATTTTTTTTTCCTGTGGCAGGTTAAATTTTCCCAGTTTTCCTTTCTTG
Source organism: Motacilla alba alba (assembly GCF_015832195.1). NCBI lineage: Eukaryota > Metazoa > Chordata > Aves > Passeriformes > Motacillidae > Motacilla > Motacilla alba. The sequence continues at coordinate 60,050,692 of NC_052017.1, read as the reverse complement.
CTTCTCACTATCGCTTCACTGTAAAAAAAAAACAGTGAGAAAATGATCGATCTCTGTAAAGGTTGCATGCTATTAAACTTAATACCTCTTTGAATAGCTGCTTCTTTTTCTTGAAGACCTATATTTGTCTTTAATTAAAAAGAAAGGATGTGGATGATACACAGCTATCTCCCTCTGATCTTTACTATTTGATCCCATCCACTCGAATATAAATGTTCTTTCTTGTTCATTCAGACACTAAATCAATGCAACAAATCCAAAGGTCTACTGCAGTGTTTGTTTGTTTGTGGGATTCTTGTTTTCTTTTCTCTAATGAATGTGTTGAAAGAGAGATATTACAATAGTTGAACCTTAAGAATTCAATATTTAAAACACAGAGCATAGCAGGGCGAGATCTTTAGGCAATTCAGCATATTTTGCAGCATAATGCAAACATCTACATTAGGAAAGCATCAGACTCAAAGAGTTAAATACCAAGGGTGGGATTACTTGAAGCTGACCCTACCTTTTCCCCAGGGAAGGCGATGCTAATACACCCAGAGGATTAGCAGCCTTAATACAGGCTAAGTGTATCTGTGTCTGACTAGTCCTCTTTCACGCTGTGGCTCAGTCCATACTCCCAATCAGTTCAATTTACCATTGCATCCTTTTTACAGACGTGAGCTGCACTACTACTTACTGCCTCCTTTCTCCCCCAGATAATTATAATCCTCACAGAGACAATGTCTTTTCTGCTTTGGTTTTAAAATTTCCAGTTAGATTTGTAATACAAGATGAAATTACATTTCCATATCTCCTTCTGCTAGGTCTCCCAGCTTTCCTGCTCTGCAGCTTTACATGCTCAACTCACAGCATTTCTTTTTAAGCTGGGTCTTGCTAATCTCTTCCATTCAGCCCTGTCATGTTCGGCACCTCAGGGTGGATCACACTGGAATAGGGAAGACAAGGGATCTGGTATGTCAGGGACAGAAGATATTTTGCCTGTTTAGCCATTTTGTCTTTCAAAAAATATTTTCTTCAGATAGCTTAATGTCTTCTTCATATTGTAAGTGTCTTTCATGTCAGGTCATTTATGAAATCCCTGCTGGAGAATTCTATCTTAAAAATTAGGCAGCTGGGGACTGGAATACTTAGAAAATAATATCATTACAATGCAATAATGTGTTAATAGTGCTGTTACAGCTTTGTAATTCCTACTGTTCTCATATCCCTGGCCTGCTATATGCTGATTTTTTCTTGCACTAAAGGAATTGCTATAGCAACATACCTTCAAACACTTATGATTAATACTTTATATGCCCATGACTGACTAGATATTTGTTCTAGACATAGCATATTGAAAAACAAGATGGAATACCTGCCATGAATACATAGAACAGAAACTGATTTATACCAGGAGAAAAATAAATCATAGATTGAATAAGAACAAGAGAAAATACAATTTCATAGATTCAGAATATAGGCAAGTTGAAAAAATATACTGCAATGCTTGATCTCTCTGGTATATCTAAATAACAGAATATCACAAGTTATTGTTGTGTTATAGAAAAAAAAAAAGTTATTTTTTCCACATAGGAAAACAACTTCATCACTTTTCTTCACCTGCAGACAGATTTCTCAATCCAGCAGCCAGATTTTTCCTTAGGCCCCAGAGAAGATAAAGATGTTTCAGTCTGGGGAACCAAAAACTGGTCACATTTTGTAAATTCAACTCACATGTACCTACAGTGGCCTACAGTGAAGACAATGTAAGGTTCATGCTTCGTGTTAACTACAGCTCCACCTGGCATCATTCAGGATCTTGCATAACTGACTAAAGCTGTTATTCCTGATCAGAACAAGCAATTCTTAAAATCTCATTATACAAAATTTGCCATTAACCACATGGAATGATAGTCACTAGAGGCAAATTAAACTAATTTTCAGAAGTCACCCAGATTGCATGATGCATCTAATGGCTGAATTTCTTCCTCTTCTAAAGCAAAAAGCACCAGAGTGTCACCAGTGTAGTTACAAATTTCATCTTTTAAAACACTGAATAAAGAATAAAGCTGAGTAATGCAGTGAAGAGGGCAGTTGTCAAGTGCATAACTTCCCTGTTATGAACTAAAGTAGCAATGCCTGGCAAATTCAGGAAGAGGTCCACAAACTACTAACACTGATTTTAGGACTTTGAAGCAGGGCTTTGTGTGTGTGACCTCGCCAAGGGTGAGTTCCATAGTATGGATGGACAGTGCAGGTCACGGTGAAAAGCGAGGCTGTGCACCACTCTGGTCTGTGGAGTTCTTGCATCCATTTACAAGCCCAGGTCCTCCAGTCTGTTTCTGCCAAACTCCTTCAAAATTAGCTTTGTGCATGTTCAGAATGTGGTCTGCATGATACAGGAGTCAGAGAGTTTGTCATGCAAAATGTGGAACTTACATAAGGGAGACAAAGTATGATCAGAGTTCCAAAGGGAATCATCACGGAACATGAAAATGCCAAATGTCTCAGGAAAAATTATACTGTGAATAATAGGTTACAGGGGAAATCACTGGTATGGGAGAAGCTTTTTAACATTTCCAGAGCTGGGATTAAATTTCTGGTTCCAATTTCTAGATGTTTCATATGGTGCTCACATACTCTATTGACCTGATGGGGGTGTGTGCACAGCTCTTCTCAGTCTGTGATAAATACACCTTCAAGCTGCTGGCAAAGAGAAACATCTCAGACAATCTGTCTTAAATGACACTAACAGAGTCACTTGTGTTGGCTACTTTCCTAAAAGACCAGGATTTTTTTAAGTGTTGTTTTCACGTTGGCAATCACAGGACCTGAGAGTCCAAGGTAAGTTTGCATGCCAGACACACATGCCTTCCCAATTAATAGGGATATGAATACCTAGACATCTCTAGGTGTGTCTGACCAATTAAATAGGTAGGTAGCTGTGTGGGTGAGTTTGATTTCTGACTGCTTATAAACAGCTGTTTGTCCTTTCAGCTGAATGTCTACTTCTTATGCCCAAGTTCTCAGATCATTCAACAAAATCTCAGTTCTAGCAGTTTTTGGGCTCACAGCCTTTTGTAGGCTTCCAGTTTTGACACATCATTAAGCAAGGGGGATAAAAATGTCCCTAGCCTCTCTTTTTAAGTCAATTTTTTTTAAACTCTGGTTGTGGCAACATTCAAGGTTCAGACAGCCTTATGGTATCATATTGCCACATAATTTGTACCTCAGTTTCTTTCCTGGCAATTCTGGCCAATATTTTCCAAATACCTGCCTATAGTCCTACACAACCTCTATCTTTCAATGCCTGATCCTGAGCATTTCCTTAAACAACTCTTCTCCAGTCATTTTTCCAAGACCTATATATAAATCCTCCAGCTCACTCCAGCTCACACGAATTTTTTTGAGAAGGGAGTAAAAAATAAAAAAAGGTGTGAAATCCCCCCTCTATTCTCTTAAAGAAGTAGAATTAGGTTGTCTGACAACTGTCACCATATATCAATGAAGTACAAGCCTTTGTCAGAAAGGATGGAAGCCCGGGCCTAAAGGAATGATAAGCAACACTCATCAATGATAAGAGGCAAAGAGATTAACTAAATCAACAATTTAGTAAGCATTCATAGAAGGGTCAGAGTCCTCCTTAGCCATCACAGCTAGCTTCATTAGTAGACACAAAACTTCACCCAAGAGCTCCTTCAGCACTTGTCTTTACCTCAGTGTTCACTGCCAGCTGCATCCTTACTTGGGGGAGCAACTGAAAAAATGAAATAACACAGGCAGGTGGGAAGCAGAGAAAATGTCACTGTCCCCTCCACAATCTACTCCCTCTTTCCACCACACATCTTGCACCATGCATCCTTGCTGCAGAATCCCAGAGGCAGAAGAAATGACAGATTTATCCTGTAATTTCAAGGTTGCAAGTCTTAACCATGCTGATGAAGGGTCTGTTTTTCTTTGACCCCAAAACTGAGAAAGGCTGAGGGAGGCAGAACTATAGTAAATTGCTAACCAGAGATACCATTCCTGAAGAATACCAGGCCCTTTCTTCTTTGTTTATATTTCATCATTATGTTATTTTAAAATATTCTATGTCGAGTTCTGATTCCACCTCCATTTGCCTGACTGCTCTCTACGGGCTGTCTACACATAATGATCAAAGTGATTACAACAGTGGTCTATCGTAGTTCCTCATGAAGAAGCTGTGTTTTCAAATATATGCCTTTCCCAGTATCCTTACGCCTGTAGGAAAGACTAAGAAAATCTGTATTGATACAATGGTTTGAGTGAGTTTAAATGTGTTTTTCTAGACTGTTTATGTGTGGACAATCCTCTTAATTTTAATTCTGACTTTTTGTTAATTTGAATAACAAATTCAATACCAAAAGATCATGGATGCAATGAGACTTCCATTTTTCCACACACTGAGATAGCCCAAGTTTCACTTACCTGGATCAAGAGAAAAAAAACTGCGGAAAAGGAAGATAGCACTTTATTTCTCACTCAGGGGTGAATATATTCCACTGCAAATGCAAAGGAAAATAATTCTTTCTGCACTGAAATGAGACTTCAGATCTGTGAACACTTGTATGATGGTGGAAGGCCCACAGGCTTGCATCTGCCAGAGAGTAGGGCAAATATGAACATGCCAAATTTTGAAAAACTGGAGGAAAAGTCACATATCCTGCATTGTCACATTTGCTCTTTCTGTCTCAAGAAAATGGAAACAAGCCAGTGAACAGTATATGGAATCAAATTTGATCTCCAAATATTTGAAAACTGTGGGATAGAGCAACTTGGGTAGATTACACAGAAAAGTGTAGACATAGAATATGGCACTTACTAAATATGCTCAGATGTTTGGTAACTGTTTCTGAAGCTTCAAAAAACTTTCCATTGTGGGAAAGCCATCTGGCAGGTCATCCATAGTTGTTCAATGAGAAATTCTTTGTAAAAGTGAAAGTTAAGGGCTGCCCTGAGCCTGACTGATTAAGAACCAAGAGATATGTCTCCTGTCAGGGCCAAGTCCCAGAACTTTATCAGTTTCAATTTAGACAAAAACTGCTGGGAGAACAGTCAGGCATCCCAGAAAGTTCCTGACAGACTTCAGAAAGCCAGTGAGCAGTGAGGAAATGCGGTGTCAGGGACAGTCTTCTCAGACTCTAAGCATGGATGACATTTCCACACACATACTGTGGTTATGCTATAAATTTCAAGAATTGCCTTGGGAACAAGATGAGAAGATGCCTTTGTATGCAATAAAAAGTGCTCAAAACCTTATGTTTGGTTATAAAACAGCAACAGAGTGGGGGGGACTGCATAAGGAATACAAACAAATGCTCTAGTGAATTTTGTTTGAAATTTCTTGAGGATATTCAAAACATAATTTAATGTTGCAGTTTACAATATTTTCTGTGTACATTAAACATTTGCTTCATTAAGGAACTGCATGGTATTTCTAAAATTGTCTGGAAACTATTAACACCAGTTTTCCTGAGCTGCATCTCCAACACCTTGAGGCGTGAAGCTTTGGAAACATCCTGCAGAGTCGGGGCTGTAAACAGCACGTCAGCTAAGAGTTAAAAGTGAATGATTGGAAGATGGGAATTTACGAACTTGTGCAAAACATTGCCTACATCATTATGTTAACATAGCTTCGTTTGCCAAAAGCAAACATATTTAAACAGGAAATACTTCAAATATGCTTGCCTACATCTGAGTTGGTGTCCTTATTTCTTCTTTGGGGATGTGCTGCATCAGCCCAGGGTCAGCATTACTGCAAAAATCTCCTGATTTCTCCCTCCAGCCCTCCTTAGCTCACCTTCCTTCACCACTAAAGAAACCGTCATTACCACTGACCTGTTGTTGCTTCCTCTGTCTGCAGGACATCTCTCATTCAAGCTTCCAGCTGAAGAAGCTCTGGGCTCTGTCTTGATAAAAGTTATTAGTATTTTCTGCTTAAAAGCTCTTAAAGCCTTTCCTTCAGAGCAGAAGTTCTCATTCCCCATCTTGACTATTGCAGTGTTCCTTCCCTTGCCCTTAACAAAGCAGTCTTTGTTAGAAAAGTGGCTGTCCTTTCTCCTAGCCTGTGGGCTTGACTGCATCAAACCTCTCTTCACATTCTTCCAGTGGCTTCCTTCCCTCCATGATACCCTTGGTTAAACTTCCAAGATGCCCCACAATTCATCCCCTCCTTGAAATCATCTTTTCTGATACATTTAATCCCTGATGACAGTTTTTCTATACTGATTTTGTATTTTAGCTTTCTCCATGAGCTGCTGAATAAATGTTCTCAAAGACACCTTGGTGTCTTTCTTCACATCTTTTTTTCCATTGTTTTAACTTTACTAGCAGTTCAAGACCCTGTTCTGTACTTGTGAATGCCTTTAAGAGTTTTGCTGCAATAATCAGGAGCAAGGAGCAAGAGAAAACCTCTGTTATGAAATGCTGGGATAGTGTAATAAACCTTAGCTGATGTTGTGGTTGCCATGTCATCAATGCATTTGCTTGCATATTGTTGCTCTTTCTTCTAATTGAAAAAATAAATGAGCAAAAACTGTTTTGAATGAGAGTAGATTTTGTGTTACAATATGTGTGATTCACTTTTAAAAAGGACTGGAAATAGTTCATTGGAAAGTAGTCTGAATCATAGCCTTAAAACTGAATACCTCTTGTCCTTGAAATTCAAGGTTGAAGGAAAAGCTCAATCTTTGAATCTCCTTGAGTTTTAATTCTGGGCTTCATTCAAAACCAGAAGGGACTAATGTTCCAAATGAAATTTAATGTGGCCTTGGATAGTAAAATCTCACAGAAATATCTGGGAAGAGTTTTGTTGATAGAAAGAACATGGAAGTATTTTTTCTTGATAATGCACAACATTATAAAGTTGACATATTTTTTTTCTACAATAATTTCCAGTCTGACATTAAAACTGAGGGCCATTAGTCCAGAAGAATAGCAGAGCAACTTTGAATAATTCTTTGCACCCCAATTATATCTTGTAATTTTTATTTCTGAGAAAATAGAAGTACCAGCTGGGTAAAGCTAATAATATCAAACACCACAAAAAGGACAGTGCAATTTAGGGAAAAGTATGTGAGCTGGGCTACATTTTGGGGTCTGTTCTTCTCATACTCCCTAAGCATTCAGAAAGATGGTTTTAAAGATGTTCCAGGACATATTCACGTCTTCTTCACTCTGGTCTTAGTGCAGGTCTGCTGTGCATTAATTTCTCTAATTATTTTCCAAACCTAATCCACTGCTTTGAATGGCTAAAGGCTGCGAAAGCACATGATGCCCTGTGTGAAGACACCCTTTCACCTGTTTAAAACCAATCTCCTATCAGCTTCAAATGCTCTTAAGTGTCATCATTGCGGAGCATGGCAGAGAGAAGTTTTGCATCTGACTTTTCCACTGACTTTCAGGATTTCATAAACCTTGATCATATCTCCCCTAACCCAGCTGTCTGTTCAAGCTGGACAGTCCCAAACTTATTACTGTGTGGTGGTAAAGTAGCTGCTGCAAATCCTTGAACATTTTGTTGTCCTCCTCCACACCAGCTGCACAATATCCTTCTTGAGTTGTGGAGATCAGAAGTACACACCACATCAAGATGTGAGCCCATCTTTTATATAATTGCCTCCTTCTTCCTTCCTGACAACACCCAGACTTTTTTGGCTGCGGCTGCATGCTGAGCTGATGACTTCAGCAGCAACTAAAAACTCTTTCCTGAGCCGTCACTGCCATCTCTGTGTTTAACCCCATGCAGTAGACCCATCTAGATTATTTTGTTTCCAGATGCCTTTGGTCATATTTATCTGGATCAGTACTTCTTTGTCCCCCTTTTACCCCCACAGTAAGTCTTCTGAGGTCCTTGTGAAGTTCCTTGCCATTGGGATGGCACGTGGCTGGCTGAGAGAACTTAATGCCAGCTGCAGCCTTGGAGATTGCGCAGTGAACTCCCACCACCACATCACTGATGAAGGTTTGAATAAAGCTGGGTTTTGCACCAATTCTGAGAGAACAAACTACTGATTCATCCGTGAAGAACAGCCATCTCTTTTCTGGCCTTTTACCAGGTTTCATTCAATAAATGATCTTTTGCTGTTACTGATATAACCAAAAAGCTCCCGTAATAACTTCTGGTTATGAACCACAGGGAATTTTGGAAACTCCATGTTATGTCCCCAGGGAAGTCCTTTATCCATGTGCTCACTGACTCCAAGAGCTTGATCAGGCTACTGAGACAGGATTTACCTTTGAAGAAGCCATGCATCTTTTCTAAAAGACCATGTTCTTAATGCTTTTACTAATATTTTATGGATTATAAGATCTGAACTGACTTAACAGCCTGTAGTTATATCCAAAGACTTTCCAACCAGACTGTTGCATTAAACAATGATGCCTAATCTCCATAAAGCTTGTTTTCAGTGTTTTATTCATATCCTGGAGATGGATACATGATGCAAGTTTCCCAAAGCTGTGGCTCTTAATGAAAATTTTTTTTATATGCTAAGTAAGAGAGACAAAAGGGAAGCCAGGTCCAACAAGTGATCACACCCACTTAGTTTCATTGCTAAGCAAAGAAAACAAAACCAAAATAAACCCCAGGTGTGTTGCAGCCTTACAGTTATAATGCAATTAATAGCATGATAACTCATCATTTCAGCCAGGTTTCCCAGCTTGTATATACAGCCCTCTGAATTTCAATAAGATGTAGCCTTTTTATTTTTCTGTTTTAAGTCCTAATTAAGTTATGTTTGTTTTTCATTCCCACTCTGTTGTTTTTCCTTCAGTTTTTCTCTGTCTTCCACATCACTTAGCATCTCTAATTTTCCCACGAAAAAGCAGAAAAATTGCTAAATTTTAACATGCAATAAAATATTTGCTTTTGTTACTAGGATAAATCTAACCTCCACATTCATTTGGAAATTAAAGTGCTAGGAAAAACTAGTCAAATTATTGAGAAAATATTGCCCTTTCAATGCCAATAAGAAAAAAAATCTAAGTAATGCAGAAAAAAAATTCTTTTAATTTGAAGTTCTTACAAATGCACCTAATTTAAGGTAAGGGATGTGTGATGTTCTGATTTTTTAAAGAAATAGATCTGACATTGGACAAGCATACATACACACATGCTTACATAAGTTGCAGTGAATTTGTAGGAACTGATTCTCTGAGGGTTTGCCAAATTACCCTGGCTGGCAAAAATAATGATGCAGTATCCAAGCCTGTCTTTCAGGGGTTCACTTCATGGTATTTGTCAGTCTTGACATTTCACCCCCGCCATGCAGTAGAAAGGTTACTAAGAGCACAGCACAAATAGCCTGTATTCCCAAGAGGATATTTTAATCAGAAAGAAAAACAGTAACTGCAGACTCTGATAAGAAAAGGGCTCTGTGTGAGGGAAATATCAGAAATTACATGGAAGAGTTTTGCTCCTGCCTATGGCCAGACACATCCTGTGGTGCAAAAGGGAATGGGCTATTACCTGCCACCAGCTCCATCTGGAGCTGCTCTGTGGAGTCATGCATGGAGGTATGGAGCAGACACATCCCATTCTTGCTTAGCTTCCATCACCTGTCTTTCCCATGGTTTAAAAAAAAAAGCTCATACAAACAAAAAGGTTTTTTTTTTTTTTCTTTTAAGCTATGAGGAAGAAAAATCTGTGGTACAACTAGGGTCTTATTCCCTTAATTTTTTTTGCAAACACTACTGGGAATGTACCTTCCCTTCCTGTTCCTCCTTTGATGTACATTAAAAATCTCCTTCTAGTTTATTTTGTAAGAGTCAGCATCTTTCCATACTGCTTTATTGCTCCCAAGAAAAAGTAAACAGTATGTGACCACCCACTTCTGCTGACTCCCACCATGCTCAGCTGGTATGGCTGAGCTGGACTCGCATCCCAGTCACTCCTCACTCCTTCAGTGGCTTCCCTGCCCAGCAACTGTGTCTGACTGCCTGTCCTTTGTCCCTGCTGCCCAGCCTTCAGACTCCCTCTCAAAGTGGTGGCTGGGGTGAGACTGTGACTCTTAGCCTGAAGGATGGGCTTTTTTCCCCCATATTTGACATCTACTACAGAATTTCCCAGCATAGCCAACTGGAAAGAACGAGTTCTGTGTGTTTGCAGTTTTGCTACGCTATTGCATTTTTTCCACTTGTGTGACATTTTGGTATTTTGCAGCTGGGAAATATCCTTACTTATTGTTGTTGAAAATCTCATCTTTCTAAACACATCTCATCAGCAGAGACGATCTGCCCCAGTACCTCTGAATGCATGGCAGTGTCTCCTCAGGATGCAGCCTACATCATCCTGTAAGCAGACACGTGCTTCCTGGTGCTAGAATTCCCAAGACATCTCTCTGCTGTGGCTTCAGCTGCAGTCTCACAGCTCTGGATGCTGTGCAATATATACCAGCAGAGCTGACATCCTCAAAAAGATGCATGTTATCAGGCAGCAACACAAAACCTATAAAAAATGTGCTTATGAGGTAGCATTGTCACTCTCACTGCTTGAATGGACATCACAATGAGATTGCTTGAGCCTAAGCCTGATCAGTGTCCAGTAAAAATGAAAAATAATGTTGTAATAAATCAGCTTGAACTCCACTCCCCAGGTATTCAGTGACATTATGATGAATTTCTCTATTCACAGGCAATCTGCTTCTATCTTTGCCAAAGTTTCTTCACCTTATTTTCAAGTCCAAAGTCATGGTCATCAACATTGATGAATTTAATGGGATAGTTGAGATAACCTGGGGATATTACATAGATGTAGAAGCCACACATTAAAAACAAAGCTCTGCTTAGAGAGTCCATAGGTCAATCATTACTTGAGTAGAAGACTCAGTGCAGAGTTAGGTGTTTTTCTACCTTTGCCCGATTAGGTTTTACAACCCTCAGACAAATTCTCTACATAACCCCAAAAAATGACATCATGCATTGTTTACATCTGACTGAGATATAGCAGGATTTACACTTGAAAAACAGTTGCACTTCTTAGTCTTTCATGGCACCTTATAGCAAAGTGTTCTTTATTGGGACATTTTGCCCATGTTCTATATGAAAAATGTATAATGTCAATGTGTAGTATAAATATTTATACCACATTCACTAAACCTCAATCCATCATATATATTCAGCTTTAACTGTGGAAGTTTTGGGGGAGAAGTACAGCTTACAGGGTAACTTATCAATAACCCATGCCTGTTAAAGGATGATTTTTCCTTCCTTCCTTCTTCCTCTGTACCAGGGAAAGAACGCAGTGGTCTAGCACAGAATTTATCATTCCAAAGCATAACTTATTAATAAAAGACTTATTTGTTGATAATTGCACACTAATCTTTTCTAAGTTACAGACAAATACCACAAGGCATTATCCAAACTTTGTTGGAAATACTCCCTGGGGTTTTCATCTCTTCAGTAGGTTTTGATGGTATCTTTGGCTACACTCTAGCTGATCTCCTTACATATTGATCAGTGCCCTCCAAATTAGATCACTGTTATACTTTTTATTGTTGAGGTTTTTAATTAGTTAAATTAAATTAAAATATCTTTGTTCTTGAGGCTTCATTAAACAAATGGATAGAACTCATTTCCAGCCAGCCTTAGATGATGAGTGTACAGCCTTTCTTACTAAGGCAGGGATGAAGGCTTTTGTACTACTCCTGTATTTCAGACTGTCCAGCCTTTGTCCTGCAACCTCACTCCCTAAAAATTATCATGCACCATATTTATGGAGAACTGGAGGAATTCATCAGCAATTTTTTTTAATTTAGTTTGTTGGAAAACATTTTTGTCCAGTAAATGAAATAGATTAGCAAAAAGATATGCTTTTTATAAATTACGCTAGATGGATCATACTTAGTCACTTGATATAGTAAATGTTATCTAATGCTCTAAGTATTCTTGATAAAAAATTCCCACATACACAGTGTTTCTTGCAAACAATTAAAAATTATATCTGAGCCCCCACAAAAAAAACCCAAAAAACTTTCCAAGGTTTTTGTTAATTTTCACTTTAAAATATCCAGTGTATCACAGAATGTATATTCTTCAATTTCTTTCCAAAAGCAACATTTCAATGTTAAAAAGGGATGCTGAAAATAACACAGTTGTTCAATATTATACCCATGAAAATAAATGTTTAGTTGAGTTCAATATGGGATGGGTGAAAATGCACTCATGACAAAACAATTTTATTTTCCTCCTTTAGAATGACCTTGCAAAACCAGCTTTATTACAAGAAGTAATAACTGACTCATCATGTTGACTAGTTCAAAATTAAAAGTGCCTCTGACTTTCCACATTGTCCAAGCAAGGAAGGTAATAGACTCTATATTGGTAAGAAGCCAGCCAGCTCCTCTCAAGGTCACCCAGTCAGGCACTGCTATTTTTGGTAGCTAAGCAAGGCCAAACCGCTGCAATTTTCAAAGAAAGGAGACCTAATAAATTTGAGTGGTAAGGACTGGAAAGAAAAGCCAAGTCACCCCATTGAGGGGAAGGAAGGTGAACACAGTGCAGCCATCTGGGCCATAGAGCAAGCCTGCTTCGACTGCCCAGTGTCATAAAAACTAAAAAAGAAGGATGGATTATAAAAATGTAATAAAACTATTTAGTGATTTATCCTTATTTCAGTTCTGTTGAACAGCTTTACTTTCCAAGAGAAGGCATCAGGCAAAGGATATTTTAAAATACTGTAACTGCAGTTCACAGCACAAGATCTGATTGTAAAGGGATTTTTTTTGGAGGGTGTGCCATTGCAGGATTGTTATCTGTCACTGAGGGATTGTGTTGCACACCCTATGGGCTTTCTGAGTGCACCATACATGTTGTTCTCTGTGGCCATTCTGCAAGGCAGGGACACTGCTTGGCCTCCCAGGAGGTGGCTGCAGTGCAGCTGCCCTGTGGTCACCTCGCTCAGGTATGGTAGGGCTGAGTCCTGACAGCCTGGCTCACCCCTGCTCCTGCTCTGCTGCTCCTGCTTCTCCTGCTCTGCTGCTCCTTGCCATTTCCTGACAGGTTGTCCTGGTTTAGGGCAAATCTGTGAGGAAACCTCCAAATGGGGTCCCTCTAGAAAGCAAATTCAAGCAGCACCTCCCCCAACTCGTTCAGGAAAAGATTTCCTTGGAGAAAAGTGGAAGAAACTGTTTATTTAACAAGCAACATGTTCACAAGCATTAAAAAAAAAGGGAATAATATTAAACAATAAAACCTCTCGCTATTCTGAAGAGATGGCAAATTCAGAAAGTCCTTGTTGTGGGGTGTAGCTTGGCTCACTCAGTCTCTCATCACTCCCTGTGGCACCGGGCCTCGTTGGGCCCCAGGTGCGAGCTCCCAGTGTTTTTCTGGGTGTTCAGTCCAGAGCAGGTTTGGACAGTTCCAAGAAAAAGAAAAACGCAGTCCAAAGAACTCCTCTGCCTCAGCTGGCTAAAACTAACTAAAAGCAAAGGAGAGCTCTGTCCTGCTGTCTGTGTTGCAGACAACACAGTCTGTGAGAAGGAATGAGGGGGAGCAAGAGCAGTGTCTGATAACAAACTGAGCTTCTTCTCCCTCCCTTTGCCCTCAGAACCAGTCTTAAAGGTACAAAGCTTAATATCCAGCATAAACAGAACAGACAATTAGGGATACAAGCATCATATAGTCACCCTAAGACACAGGTAAATCTTACAGCAGAGATATGCTCAAGAAAAGATAGTATCTATTTTACATACACACTTTTTGGACCTAGGCCATTCAGACTTGGAAGAGAGGAGGTTAAGAGGGCTGTTTGCAGTCCCATCACAAACATCCAATGTGTATACCATTATTCTTCACAACACTGAAAAACAAAAGCAGTAGAAAATGAGCACTGCAGCATGATAGCATGATAGTGAAAAGATAAAACTGTATTCAGGCTATACAGAGAAACTGCTTTCTAAGCCTGAGGGTTTCAGCTACAAAGCCAATGTTAAGATTATGTTGATCAGATGTTTTTTCTACACAGAAAAAAGAAGAGGACAATCAAGCAAATTAGCAGAGGGAGGAGACAGTGCATGCCTGGAACATGTGCAGCAAACCACAGAATTCATTATGAATTGTATCTGTGTGCACATTTGCTAAGCCAGCTGTGTATAATATTTTAGATATGCTTTAGGGTTGTTTTGCACCAATAATGCTTTAAAGAATATTCTGTTTTTACCCAGAAAGTCTGTCCCTTCAGTGTACTGAAAGTCACCATCACTTTGAACTAACCATATTAAATAAATAATCCACTGTTTTGGTGGTTTTGGTTTAAGGAGAATGAATCATTCTGCCAGAGAATGTTGCAAGGAATTCCATTTTCCAGCACTTACAGCAAGCTGTTACTTCTGCAGTCACATCTGCATGCACACCTCCAGTTAATTTTGATGACGGTGTTACGTGTGTGCAATGTGGATGTACAGCTACCTAGCTACCTATTGTGTCTAGGTGTAGATAGATGCTGGTGTAGATAGGGGTCCTCTCCACCTAGTAGATAGATTCACAGGTATTGCCGTGGGTCTTCAGGGCAGTCAGGACTTGGTGAAGCGAAGGAGAGACCTTGACTCCATTTCAGAAAGCTGGTTTATTATATTATGATATATATTACATTAAAAAGACCACACTATAACTATACTAGAAAGAACAGAGAGAAAGATTCATCAGAAGGCTAGCCAGGAATAGAAAGGACGGAATAACAAAGTTCTGTGACTCCTAGAGAGTCCGAGAGCTGCTGCTTTCTTGATTGGTCAGCAACTAGAAACATCCCACATTGACCAATCGAGAAAGCACCTGCTGCATTCCACAGTAGCAGATAACGAATTGTTTACACTTGAAGCTGAGGCCCTCTCATCTCCTCATGAGAAGAAAATCCTAGCAAAGGGATTTTCATAAAATATTACAACCACACACAGGTATCTAACTAGCTGGCTCTATACAGGTATCTATATCTGCATATCTAGATAGATAAAGCCATCAGGATATAGACTGTCTGGTTTGACACTGGCCCAATGCCAGGCACCCACAATAGTCATTCGCTCACCTTCCTCTGACACAGCTGGGCAAAGGAGGGAAAAAAACAATTAACAAAGGGTTCATGAGTAGAGATAAGGAACAGGAGAAAACTCTTCAAGGGCAAAACAGGCTCAACTTAAGTTGCAAAGTAAATTTATTACTAACAAAATAAGACAAGAATAATGAGAAGTAAAATAACTCCTTAAAACACCTTTTTCTCCCCAGCCCCTCCCTCTTTCCCACCAACAGCACAGGGAGACAGGGAATGGGGGTTTTGGTCAGTTTGTCACCCCAGATTTTTGGGGGTGATGCTCACCACTGCTCCAGGAGAGAGGAGTCCTTCCCCTGTGAAACTGTGGGGTCCCTCCCATGGGAGATAGCTCTCTGTGAACTTCAACTGGAATGGTTGCAATCTTATGAGCAACAACCCTATTGCACCTGCTGCATTGTGAACTCCCCCCAGGGGCAAACAGTCCTCCCAAAACTGCTGTGGCATGGATCACTCTTCCAAGGGTTCATCCTCCAAGGACAGGCTGCTCCAGCCTGGAAGCAGGGACCCTCTCTCTCCACTGCATCTCCCATCTGCATCACTGGATCACAGCCTCCTCCAGGCATCCACCTGCTCCGGCATGGGCACCTCCCCCACAGGCTGTGAGTGGATCTCTGCATCCCCTGTGGGTCCCCATGGACTGCAGGGACACAGCTGCTTCACCATGGTCATCACTGTGGCCTGCAGAGGAATCTCAGCTCTGGAACCTGGAGCATCTCTTCTCCCTCCTTCTTCAATGACCTTGCTGTCTCACATGTTCTCTCCTCCTCCTCTTCTCTGACTAGAAGAAAAATTGTGTGCCCTTTGTTTTGATTTTCTTCTTAAATATGTCATTACAGAGACGTTATCAACCCCTCTAATTGGCCCAGTTTTGGCCAGCGGCATGTCCATCTTCAGAGCCATCAGGAATTGACTCTGCTGGGAATGGTGGAAGCTTCCAGCAACTTCTCACAGAAGCGCCCCTCTACAGCCCACCTCGCTCCTGTAAAACAGGCTGTGCAAAACCAATACCGTGGTCAGACCCAATACTCTACTCTATCTATCTATCTATCTATCTATCTATCTATCTATCTATCTATCTATCTATCTCTAGATCTATATGATTGCCTATCTAGGTCTGCAAATATCTGTCTAGACAGATGTCCAGACAGATGGATTCAGACAGATAAATATGTCTACCTGTACAGATCTGTGTCTACATTTGCTTGAGTCTATCTGTTCCCAACCAGATGAGTGTAGACCCTGGGTGCTGGACCAAGACATATAATTCAAATACTTGCTGGTTGTTCCATTAACTTCAGCCCAGCTCAGGAAAGTAATGTTCTCCCCAAGCTACCAGTATGGACAGAAGGAAGCAATATTGCTCACCACCCACCATTTGAGACAGCTGTACTGCTAAAGCAACTGGAATCTGACTGGATTTCATCACAAGTCTCTCTGATTCTTCATTTTCTTGAAGATATTTAATTTAGATTACTGTTAAAGTTAATTAAATTAGTATTAACCTAGTCTGTGAAAATGACGCTTCAGAAAGATAGATGTATTTCTCTTGGCATGCATGAAGATGAAATTATAGGTTGTTCAAGTCTCAATGCAGATGGACCCTTTCTAATGAGTTATCACCAATATGTAAGACGTATTGATTACATCTGTAGGTTGTCAAGTGGGATCAGAGAAATCAGATTATGTTCAGAGATGAGACTATGATACCACTCTGGTTCTAAATTATGTCTGGGTAGAAAAGAATGTGGAATGTCCCCATCAAGTTAGATGGACACAGGTCTGAGCAAAACTGACAAGTTGAGAAGTGGTTTATCAGGCTGGCTTTGCAGGTACTGGCGAAACTTTGTTACCAACTATATCTAGTCTAAATGATTATCTGAACAGAAATAAATCAGACAGAAAAACATTTAATAAAAACCTAGTTTAGTGGCAGCTATTAGACTGAGGTTATCTTCCTAGGTCCAGGTCCCTGTTGTTTTTTAGCAAATGGAGGGAAAAGAATTGGCTTGTATTGCCATTGTTTGCCTAATTGTGTTGATGATTATCATTTAATAGGGGCTGAAAATTGTGTATTAGTCTTCAGACTATCTCTATTACAGCTGTGGTTAAGATGTACCCTATCTGACTTAATTTTTCATGAGTACTATCTGAACACCTGGCTTTTGATGTTCAAAATAATTTAAAATAAAGTCTAATTTTGCAGTGAACATGAGGCATCTGCCTGCCACATACTTGTTTACTACCTCCAGCTCCATTTCATAATTATTCCTACATAGAGCAACTTATCTAACTATCTATGGTAAAATTTCTATCACTGTGGCTCAGTCCTAAGGAAAGACATGAGAAAATCTGTAGTAATGTAAGCTGGATGATAACCTAAGTGCCTACTGTAGTAGAGAGACATGGCAAGCACATACTTAACTCATCACTAGTTCAACACATGTTTGAATCTCCAAATGGGGTGGAACTAAAAGATGAGTCTCACTAGACTGAAGGTCAGTTTAACCATTGTGAACCATGATGTGGTAGTTAAGGTGACACCTTCCTAAAAGAAATACCAAAGACTGTCTTTGCATTCTCAGTCTACTCATTTAGGCACACTGATGAGCATTTTGTACAAATTCTGGTGCTCTTCAGATGAGATTGTGTGGCAAATATAGATCAAGAAATGTTTGTCATGCACAAATTATGATTTCTTTCAATCCTGACATATGCATATATCACAGTTGAGTATTTCACATGGTGTATTTCAATAGTGTATTGTGGAGTCCTGCATTTCTGAAAATTGCTGGGGTTTGTGAAGGGCAAAAGCAAAACAAGAATGTAAAATAAAAATGTGAATCCTACAGGTTTCAGTCACTCCTCTCCCACAGAGCTATACAAGAATTATTTTTATTGTGAACAAATACTTTCATCTATGTCTTTGAAGCATAGTGCACTTTTCTTCACAGACCACGCTGCTTCACTGTTTTCAAAGAATAATATTCACTTTGAGTTCTCCTTGTTTCAGAAAGTGTGCCCCCAGTGACACTTCTACTATGCTGATGGAGATAATATCAGTGCCTTGTACCATATATTTTCCTCATATTCTTGCAGGATAAAGTGGTATAACCTACCAATTGGTTTCATTTGGGTCATAACCATGCCTTGTATGGCAGGTCTGAATTTCCTAAAAGCGCGGGAAACTATCTGCCTTGCCAGATATATATCAAAATTTTGTGACAACAAAATTGGAAATCATAATTTAATTTTCCCTGGAAAGATCTGTCCCAGAATTTCAAAGTGTAGAAAGCCAGAAACTGCCAATATTTGCTTTTCACCAAGAGGAGTTAGTTTTCCTTTGCTCTCTTCCCTCGTTTTCCATTCCACACTGTTTTTCTCTGTATGTACAATCTGTCTTTGAACCATATTGGCTCTGATCCTCTCTGCCTGCATGCTAGAATAGTGAAAGGGAGTAAAATGGAGTGTCTGATAGTGTAAAAGTGGATAAAGGGAAAGGGAAGAACATGGAATCTGTAATGCTTCACCCTTCTCAAACATATCACAGTGCAGCAGAGCACATCACGGTCAGGGTTACACTGTGCCATCATATGAGACATGTTGTAAACTTGTGGAATAACTCCACTGAGGACTGTGCTTATCCCCTGCAAACAAATATCTTCTCTTAAAAATCAATCAGACACATAACAAAACCTCTAGGCTGACTTGAAGCTAGTGTTTGAACACTGTATAGAAGAAGGTGTTCTCTGAAAGAGGACTAATACATATTTCTTTCTAAAATAGAGGAAGATGACAACAAATATTACCAACAAATCCTGTAGAAGTGACAGATATTCAGTTGAACCATCTAGTAAAGCAGTCAGGATGAATACTTGGTGGATAATGACTGAAGTATTTGAGCTCTTTAGTCTCTGGTTCAGATATTTTTGTAAGCTGTTTCGTGATGAGCAATCAAAATGCCAGTTACCTAGAGCACCATTAGGTAAAAAACCCTAATCTTCCCATTCTCCCCAGAACAAAACCCTTTCTGCAAAATCACCCTTAATTTTAAGATGTGGATTTAGTCTATCCAGAACACATTTTTCCTTTGGCTAGGTCTTAAGAAAATTCTATATATAGGAGGGTAATATTATGTACTTTATGACTGCATTATTTTATCCATGTTTTGCTTCATCTTTTTGGGACTCATCCATTCTTTTGTTGCCATTGGACCTTGCATCCTTCATTGTTTATCAGAATAATTAGATGAAACAATAATTCAGATTTACTGGAGGTCTTACAGCTCATTCAATTGGCTCCTAAAGAGTCTTGGAAATTGAACAAGTTCATATTTGCATTTTTCTTTCCCACCAAGGCATGTGTGATTTGTCTGGCAAACTCATAGTGCTGCACTAAACCGCTGCTTGGCACAAAGGAGTTTGATAGCTGACTACAATTTCCCTTTCTCTACACACCAGCGAGAGTGGGAGAGCTCAGGCATTCTTCTGTTTCTCCAGATTACCAAAAAGCACTGGGTTTCACAGTGCAGAGAGCCAAGTTAAGTCTGCCTGGTCGAAAACAGCACTGTGCACAGGGGTGGCTGGGTCTGAAACTAAAGGGAGATGTAGTGAGGGGGTAATAATGGTCTAACCATGCAGAGGACACTCTGGAGAGAAAAAGAAAGGAAAAGACATGGTTTTCCAGCTGGTGATATAAGCTCAATTCCAGCGTCCTGCGCAGAAGTTGGCACAGGGAGCACAGGACTCTGCTGTGCTCTGAGCACTGTGCTCCAGTGGCTCCACCACCGCTGTCACACCGGGCCTCGACGCACCACCGTGAGCAACCTGACAGTGCTGTGACTTATGTCACCCTCACAAGGTGGACACCGACTCCTGGAATACAGACAAGGCATCTGGCACTACCTTAAGCTCTTCAGATAAATGGCTGGGTGTCTGCGCCAAGGAACACACCACTGCACTACTGCTTTCATAATGATTGTGTTTGACTCCCAGATGTTCTAAAGCAAACATACCTCAGGTTACTACTACTTGTAGAAAGCTTACAATATGGGAAGAAAACATTGACTTTCTTGAGGGGTTAAAAGAAGGCCATGCTGCTTCTTTCTATCTCTCAGCACCATACCAGAGTGGAATCCTCTTGAAGGCCACCTATACCTTTTCCAGTTTCTTTTTTTTTTTTTAAGGAAATTAGATATCAGATCTGAAATCTGAAATGTTGAGGCTGAACTGTCAGTTTAAGATTTACATAAAGCAGATCTCTGGCAAGGCTGCACATCTCTTCAGCATGACTTCTCTTGGGAAACAGAGTTTAAAAAAAATGCCTTGAAACTTGAGAAATGTAAAATAAAGAAAGATTACTGTCAAATAACAGGCTCATGGAAAACATCAGTTGTATCTGAGATGATCTGTAATGAGCTCTATACTGATTAAAATAAACCAAACTACTCAATGCATATTTTATCATCTACATCTTAATATATCACCAGTTAAATATGCTTGGTGACTCTGAGATGATCAGCTGCATAGGTCTTGTTTCTCAGCTCTCCAAAAAGAAAGCTGTGGCACTTCATTTCCAGCACACTGGAAAACAGCCCATTCATCACTGCCACTGGGACTGTAGTTACCCAACGTTTTCCTGCTAGGGAGAGCAGGGGATTTTGCCAAGAGCTATTTGCTTGCTCACTGCTGCCATGGAGCATTGTTTTTCTCCTTTGGTTGGGATTCTGTGCTCAGCACATAATAACCCGTGCACAGGGTACATGAAAGCAGAAGCCAGAGAGATATCAAGATGTAAATGAAAATCTGTACCAGCAATAAACAAAAAAATAGCCAGGTGAGCTCAGCCAGATTAAAAAAAAAAAAAAAAAGGGAGATTGCAAGAGTCAGAATCAAGCTTCAGATTGTACATTTACAATGGCTTGATGGCAAATACTCACATTCTGATTTTTTTTTTCACATTTTCCCAGGAAAGAAAATGTCAGACCATAGAGTCACACTGAAGTACAACCAGAAAATTACAATGGAGTTGTACTTCTTCCATTTCCTTATTGTTTCTTTGGACTGGCAAAAAGTGTTCCAATTTAGACGCATTTCTGAAGTGAACGAAAAAACACAGTAGGGGCAACAGGGTGAGAAATTAGAAGTAAAAAAGAAGGGAGATGAAAGAAATGTGGGCTAGCAGATGCCCTACATGATCAGATAAGTATGCTGTTAGTGTTCCTGACATGGGTATCTAGAGGTCCAGGGAGATTTCTGATGTGCTGTTGCTCTGATAAGCAGAACACCTTGTAGGCTTGTTTTAAGGAAAAGCAAAATCAGACAAAGGAGAGTGTCAGGTCCAACATTTGATAAACTTGGCCTAAATCTGTGCATCAGTTGAGGAATTAAGCTCTTATGGTTTTGATTAGATTAACATATATGCGTGTTGATAAGGAATCACTTACCCAAGTCCTAGAATGGTAGTGCAGATCCAACAGGCCCCAGAGGGAGACCCAGTGCTTGCTTCCCCTGCTGTCTCATTTTCCATTTCTTCTTCTTATAAAAATACATCTACTGCCTCTTAGGAAGAATAATGAACAACTGGCCTCCAGTATAAAAAGTGACACCAAATCACACACATGGACAGTTTTCTAAGATATATGTGCTTTTCTGATAGGCAAAAAATAGAGAATTAGTGGAAATCCAAATTGTGCTCTCCCATTATTCTGTACTAATAATGCCTCCATTTAATTTCTGTTCCACGTTTCCCAAGAGATTTCACAATTATAAGTAGCATTATGCCAAACCCAATAATACAGAATGAAGTGTTCCCACAATATATTTTTCATCCACATTTCACAAAAAAAATTAGGCAAAATCCTCGTGCTGGACAGTATCCAGCAACTCATAGGTGATACCAGCACCTAGGAGACTTTTATTTTACGAATAACATAAAACGTACGCATAAGATGCGCTCACCTAACTTTAGCTTGCTATGCAGACAGAAAGCAAGATCCTCACAATTGTCATCCATTTTCTGTGGTCTCTCAAAAGAAACTTCACCATGAGGAGCTCCTGAACGTGGTTAGAGCCCAGTGTGACATCAGGGTGGATTATGCCCACCTCTACACAGAACACAGGCAAAGGGAAAGAACTTTAGGAGCAAGCTCTTCTGCTAAGATGTAACTTAAAAATCCTAGCTTTCAGTACTGAATTGGAAAGACACACCTCTATACTTATCTGCTGTGGAATCAAAAGTTCCTCGGAATACTTTTTCACAGAAGTTAGTCTCATGTTGGACCCATCCCCCTAACACCCATTCAAAATAACAGCCTGGAGAATTAATGACATCCTCCCCCTCAAGAGACCCCTCGCTCATCCACCTCAGGCTCTGAGTGCCAGCCACAGCAACCACGAGGAGAGCAGCAGTCAAGCTGCTTCCAGGATGGCAGCAGGAAGGAATTACAGAGACTTTCACTTTGGCCATAGTTCTGCTTTTCTCATCCAGAATTTCAGATAGAGAATTATCCAGAATCCACATGATTTGGCACCATCAGGAGGGTAACAAAGACCCCAAACAGATGCTGAGCTCAGAGTCTTGTGTAACCCATTGCTGCCTTGAACTGAGTCAAAGTTAAGACAGTAGCTGTGCTGAAACCTTGCATGAAAACATGTGACTCTCTTTTAAATAGAAATATTCTTTTCTTCAAAAGAATTTTCATGAAAACAAAACATTAATATATCTTTCACTGTGCCCAGAAAACTGACTGTTTCTAATTTTTTGTACACATAAACCATACCTGCACATGAAAGTGTTTGAATATAGAACTATAGGTATCCAATTTGGAAATTTAGATGATTGTTAATATAAAAATTAATGAAGATTTTTCAGAAGGTTTTAGATAATGGAATTGTTTCTCTTGTTTTTGTGAGGACATTGAGTATCATTTGCATGATCTTATGTCAGCTAAGTTTTTTCTAAAAGAAAATCCAGTAAAAAAATCTCAGAAGGTAACTTCACTCTAAATATAAAAAGATATAAACAATACTGGGGAAAAATCCCAGGCTAAAGGACAGAATTTTTCTGCAGTCTCAGTCTCTTTTTCTAAATTGTTCTTTTGTTTGCACTGATACTTCTTTTTTTTCTTCTTCTTTTTTATGAAATATAAGTTCTTAAATTGTGCTTGTCTGATTCATCAGGTCTCTTTGTTGTATTCTAAGAGAAATATTACACCTCCATGATTTATTTTTACCTTCTTTTATATTGATAGAGGTAAGACCAGAGAGGGAAAGCTTTCTTAGCTCCAGTGCTAATACTTAGCACAGAATTCACATGGTAGCAACACAGCTTTAGCCTGGGCTGCTGAGCAAGCAATAAACCCTTTAAATGGCTCAGGGACCACTGGGGCCAGTGCTGTGCACAATTCATGAAGCCAGGCCTGCAAAGGCTGCTCCTTGGATATTGCTTTCCCTGCCTGGAGCTTCCTATATGCATCCGGCCTAGCCTCTTTTGTAATCCTTGATATTGATCAATCCTCAAGAGTACCGCCGTTGGCAAGGAGCTGGAGCTGGAGGTCAATTCCAGAGCCTAAAGAACTTGCCATTCCCTCCCTAAAGAACCTGCCATTCCCTTCAAGGAAGGGTGCTCTCTGCCTGTGAGCCTCGGCTCAGGCTCCTGCTGCTGCTGGGTCTGGGAAGCAGACATGCTGTCCCAGCTGGCAGGGAAGGAAGGAGAGAGGGAACAGACAAGGAGATGACATGAAAAGCCCAAAAACAACAAGGCTTTGTGGAGCCCTGGTAATAAAAGACCAAGAGCACCCTCTGATATAGTGATGAGTTCTGCCAATATGTTCTGCACATAATGATAAAATCTATTTCTTTCCCCATCTCCTACCTCCCTATTTATTTTCTTGCTTACAGGACTTGCCAGGACCCCTCACTGTGCTTCATTTCCATTACTCTTTCCAGTTAAGTTGCTTTAGTATCAATATTTCTTTACTTTTTTCCTTTTTTTTTTTTTAGTAAAATAGTCTAGGGTATTTTTATTCCTTCATGCTTGATAGTAATTTTCTGCAGTCGTCTCTGGCCTCTGTGGCAATTTACAATGATTAGCAGTTTTCAAGAGGTAATGAGTTCCTATCTTTTTCTTCTCCCCCTCTCTCTCGGCTGCTTTCTCTGGCACAGTCTTCCAGTTATTTAAAAGAAACAGACAACTGCAAAATTATCAACCTTAATGCCAAAAAAGAAAATAGAATTGAGCCTTCTAAAGACTAAGGAAAGAGAGGGAGAGCTTGATAAGTATTGCTACATTTTCTTTCGAGTTCTGGGGTTGGGATTTATTTTCTCCCCCTTTTAATTTCTGTTGAACAAAGTATTTTTGTGTTTGCAAGAAAAAGGGGATGACTGATTTTTGATTTTCATTCTCTTTTTGCTAGAGTGTGGAACTTTATTGAAAATAAAATTTAAAAAAAAGTTTTCCATCTTACAAATTAAAGGATCTGTTTAACTAAAAAGCCACTTGAGAAAAAAAATCATAAAATAATTATTTTTTTTACAAAGCAGGATTGAAATATCCAGAGGTCAGTAGGAAATGACTAGCACTCATTTAAAGGTGTCTGTTTCATTTTTCTGAAACCTCCATTTTAGCTGTGGATAAAAATCTGCATTAAATGATCCATCCTCATTTCACAAAATTACTTGCCTCTTTGGAAAAATTACAGGATCATTTTAAATATATTTACTTTAAGGAAGCATATTTGTCAAAGTTTCCTAACCATATATGAAGTAGCATTCAAATACAGGTCCAAGACTTTCTTCCTCTGCAGCTTGCTGTGGTCCAAGCAGGATGGGAACCAAGCAGGAGTGGGGTGAGAGCTGCATGGCAGCACTGTCTCTTGTTTACAGGTGCTGAGTGTCAGGGCACAGCAGACACCTCCACTGGGCTCGGTCCCCTGGGCCAAACAAGCGCCTAGGAGGGACCTTCTGTCTGTCACCTAGCACAGAGTGGTGACAAGAAGTGTGGCAGTCTCACCATTTGCTCTGCTCGTTGCCACGATGAGCCTTGGTAACATCTCCCAGACGCCGTGTTCAGGTCTCTTCATTTCCCTTATGTTCCTGGAGAAATACTTGCATTGTTTTCTGTGTATCTGATATTGCAGACTTTCTTTTTTTTCTTGTTAAAAAATTAGTATTTTTAAAGATCCTGTGGACCTTTTAGAAAAGTACACATAGCTGCTTTACTTTTCACTTGAAGCCCACCAAGGACAGCAGGTCTTCTGTTCTGCTGGTCCTCAAAAAGCCCAAGTGAACCAGAAGATAACATTGAAATCCTCTAAAAGAGCTGTGCTTGCTGATGGCTCGTAGGTTGGCCCAATTCCAAGACCAGTGCCAACAAGCAGCCTGGATGCATCCAGCCTATTTTAGGAACAAACTTCCAGCTTTCTGGACACAAGTCATACTCATTCTCCAGCCTGAAGGCTGGGGAACAATTCCCAATTTTTTTATTTATTAGTAAAAATGTAGGCAGGGAGATCATTATACTAAGAATATCTAGTCAGCATCAGCAAACTTTATTAATTATTATTATTATTATTTCTTGCATCTCTTGTCTTAATAGAAGACTGTCTTTGACAGGATCTTTTACAAAAACAAAGTGGAATTTGACCCAACCGGAACATTACTGTGGGAGATCCTGCACAAGCTGCTTTTTTTTTTTTTTTTTTTTTAACAGAGAACACAGCCAGTGCAGCTCCAGTACTTTCTCCACTGTTTATTCCTCCCTCAGTTCAATCTCATCCTTTACATTTTCCAGTTGTCATACTGGAGTATTTTGGCAGAATTCACATGCCTATCAAGGTTTGGCCTTGTGTCACTTTACTACACTTACACGCTTGTAT
This sequence comes from Motacilla alba alba, assembly GCF_015832195.1. Taxonomy (NCBI): domain Eukaryota; kingdom Metazoa; phylum Chordata; class Aves; order Passeriformes; family Motacillidae; genus Motacilla; species Motacilla alba. The sequence goes on along the minus strand of NC_052017.1, from coordinate 60,024,773 downwards.
ACATTTTAGCCCTACAATAACAGAAACTTGACCCACTGTAAATAAACCCTATTGTTTTTTACCCATGTGCAAGCCTATTGTCATTAGCCTTAACTTCGCAGAGGGTGAACATGTTCTGACTTATAAAACATGATTTTTCCATTCTTCTGCTGATTTCTCTCAATATTTTATTTTAAGCTTTTTGTGGCTGAATATAGGCCAAACTTGGGATAGTTCATCTGCTCACACAGAAACAATCTACTCGATTCCAACTGTGAGCCCAAGTCAGTCAGATTGCACAAGAAATGGAAAAAGGAATTTGTTGTGTATTTTTTCAGCAAGACCTTCAGGTCCAAAGGACCCAAATTTTCCAGTGGCTTGCTTCTTCCCAGGGGACACAGTGTATTCTGCAGGGAGGGACCCTTCTCGGTTCTGGCTGATCTCATGAAGAGAGCTACAGCCTTACAGGATATGGTGCCTGGACCAGTCAGCACCAAAAGGGAGACTCAAGGCCGTGTGGATGGCCTTTGGCAGGTTGGGTGAAAGCCTGAATTAGTCAGTGCTGCTAAGTCACTTCTGAAAATGGCACAGTTCTGTGATTTTGGGGGTTTTTTTATGGTGTCACTCCTTCACTTTTTTTTATATCATCCTTACTGTAATCTACTAGGCCTTTATTTCTCAAGAATCTTCTTCTCATTTTGGCCTATTGGAGTATGATAAAATAAATTGTTTTAGCTTCTTCTTATTTTATTGTGAAAAGATAACAAAATAAATTTACTTAGGTACACCACAGTGAAACAGGTTGCCTATTTTCCTGCCCTTTTTTTGTTTTCCACTGGATGACTATGGAACAGTATATAAAACTCGGCAACTTAGATCTCACTAGAATGAGTTAGAGGAAAAATTACTTTCTTTTCATTTTTTGGTATTCTGTACATTGGTTTCTAAGGATTGAATTGGCTTTTGTAGCTCCAACATCATATATGGATATCCTGCTCAATTGGGTCTTTTTCTGACCGTTCTCAGAGGCATTGTTTTTGGAGGTAATAACTAATTTCAAATCTGGTAATTTGAAAAACCCTAGCAATGATCAGATGTATTTATTTTCTGCAGTGAACTGAAGCAGCCAAAATTGTCATGGTAAATGGTTATGTCTTCTCATCTTGCAAAAAAATAATGTTTAAAAGGGTCCATTTTGCAAAGTGCTATGTGTTACAGTATATTTTCACATGAATATCTGGAAAAGGAGAAAAAATAATAATGTCATCTAAATAACTTCCAGTTACGAGTTTAGCACCTCAAAAAAAAAAAAAAAAAAAAAGAAAAAAAAAAAAAAAGAAAGACATTTTCTTTTGAAGCCTTTCCTGCCAAGCATGAGTATAACAACAGGTCTGCATTTAGAATCCAGTTCATGGGTATTCATTTAAATAAATACACAAAGAAATGGTAAAGAAAGTATCACACAGCCTAAAGCCCAGTCTAGTATCTGATGAATAATAAATATCTTAGTGTTGTCTGAGCAATGGCAAAATTCATTTCTACATATCAGGAGATAATGAGCTCACTCAAGGAGTCTTGTGTATGAAAAGAGATTTCTGAAGAAACACATCACAATATAATTGAGAATTTTTTATTGCTAATCCTAACACCTTGAATTTACATCTCCCACTTTTCTTTTTCCTTTGATTTGAGTCAGCATACCCTGTGTTGCAGTAAATACATGTACATGAGCCAAATATGAGCAAAAGAGGAACATACAGAAAACACAGTGCCTGGAAAGAGATGCTAGAGTCTACTAGAACAATTACCCAGTTGCTCTCATACAGTACAATTTGTTCGGGAGTGGCAAGATATTTTAGTTACTAAAGACAGTTACTAAGACATTTTAGTTATTCTTTTTTATAGGCTTTTTTTTTTTTAATGCTAAACCCTGGCCAACATGGATGCCAAGTGACAAAATGTCTTCAGCCTTTTAGCACACACTCTTAGTAATCACAACATTTTTGTATTATTATAGGCACTACTGGCAGTGTGTTCAATTGTGCATGGAATAAATAGCTCACATTAGCAGTTTGCCTTAAAATTCATGTGATGGTGGCAGCCAGCTTAATTAAGCACATCTTTCTGGGAAATCAGTAATAACCGTAATGAATCAACCTGCTGCTGACCTGCAGCAACGAGAGCTCCTTCAGAACTCCTTCTGAATTTCAAACTCAGAATTTCTGAGTTTGAAATTTGGTGTCACCCAAATCTACCTACTCTGTAAGGCAGAATCTACCTGCTCTGGGAAAGGCAGGCAATATCAACGATATTCATCTTAGTTTGATAATTATCGCTTTCTTCCTTCCTGGCCTTGGTCAATTTATATCTCCCATGATCTGCTATTGTTTTCCAGTGATGGGATTTTCAATATAGTGGTTCAACCAGATGTGAGGCTGCTGTGTGATTAAGTGCCTGAATTCTTCTGCAGAACACATATTTAGAGTAGTTTAGATATTTTAGCCAGTTAACCAGAAGCAAGGAGCAGCCATTTGGTTTCAGAAAACTAAATGTATCTATTCAGATCATACCAACCTAAAACACATGTGAGGGGAGGAGAAGCAAATACCTTCTGCAGGAGAATTGTCTCTTATTTTAGGAAAAAATCCTTTTAAATAAAAAGAAAAACAAAGAACCTTTTACTGGAAAATTCCCAACTAACTCTAACATTGACAGATTGTGACTTCTGAGAAAAAGCCAAAAACAAACACAAAGTCATAGAGCCTGGAAAACTTGCCTTGCAAGGAAAAAATTGAAAAAACTGAGGGCAAACATTTGACAAAGATGGAAAGACAAATAGATGTTTAAACATATTTGAACTGCATAAACATCAAGCACAGAGAGAATTTCTGTAGCTAGACACATGCTCTCATGGAACAGATTAAGGAGAATTGTAGTCACGGGGCAGCCTAACAAGACAGGAAGTCGAGACACAGAGTACGTTTTTATGGGTGATATCAATTTTATTAATAGCAATAGAAAAATTTGAATGGTTTAAACTACACTGGATTAATGTTTGGGACCTAGAGAGGTAAGCAGAAAACAAATTAAACAAATGGAATTAGTAAAGAATATAGTTGATAGGAAATAAAGGAAAGGTACAGAATATCCTCTATCCATATTGGTAAGGAAATGTGAACAGCCTAACAGAGAGTTTTCTGATTTTTGTTTCTGTATCTGTTCATAGACCAGAATATAAAGAACCTGAATACCATGCATGCGACACCATAGACACAACCATTGTTGACAGGCTGTCATTACTGTGACAATTATTAAAATAAAAACTATAAAGTTCTAGGAAAAGGAAGCTAAAACCAGCAACAGTAAGAGAGAAAAGGGATGTGGGAGAAACAGTCTCCTTCAGCAGTTTGAGCTCTGCCAAAGGGCTCGGCCAGGAACAAAATATACAGTAAGTTAGTTGAAAAGAGACACTAAGGGAAACCTTTCCTTTTCTTTTTTCTTTTTCCTCATTACTTAGTAGCAGTGATATCACCTAAGCCAAGCAAAGGACCAATGAAGAGAATAGAAACAGTACCTTACACTCAAAGTCTCTGAAACGATGACCAGTTATATAACATTCCTATTTCTAAGGGGAAAAATAATTTTATATTTAACAATATTAAGAACACAACTAAGAATCACAACCACCAGAATGAGGATTTTTTTTTATTCATCACAGTGTCAAAAGTTATGCAAAGCTTAAATGAAGAAATTTTAGAAATCACAAATAATGATGAGCCATGAACTGCAGGACTGACACCAGTACGTGCTTTTGCCTCAGATAGCCATCAGCCAAATTTTGATGGAATTAAGATAAAGTCACTGAGTAAAGAAAAGCCTTTAAAATGTAGGTAAAACCAGAAAGTATCTCAAAGAATCAAGGTCTTAAAATCAGGAGTAAAAATTTAGAATATTTTCAGTAGTCCAGAGCAAACATTTCTAGGACTTTCTTCAAAGTGTTTGGAGCCTATACACCAGTAAGCAAACAAGGAGTTCAACAATAGTGAGGTTCAGTTGATTCCTCTGCTGGGCTGCTGAGGTGCATTGGGTGCTTTGCTGCTGATCTGACATGGTAGCAAAGTTTCCCCATAACTGTGTTGTGGAGATAAAACCGAAGAATAAATATTTCCATGCACTTATCATGTGTAGCTTTGCTTCAGATTAAGTCTTTGAGTGTTATTGTTACAGGGCCAGACCACAATACTCACACAACCTATACATAATCTAGCTGGGCAAGGTTCAGAAAAAAACCAGATCTGGATTTCATTTCTTTTGTCTTGAGAGAGCTTGAGAAATTTGAAAAGCAAAATAAAACCAACTAAACCCTATTCACCTCCACATCCACCCCAAGGAGCATGTGGAAAGCAGAGGATTCTTGGGGAATTACACTGATAATTTCCCCTGCTCATTTTCAGGGGTCCTTATCCAAGCCCCTGGGGCCAGAAGCACAAACATTGCCTTGTTCTAAGCAGCAGTGCCTGAATTCTGCAGCCATGTGGTGACACTGGTTCGGGGAAAAGAAAAAGGGAGGGGGAAGGGGAGAAGCCCTGCCGTTTCCATCAGTCAGACAGACAGCGAATTGAGGAAGGAGCAGAAGTTGTTTAGGACTGTCTAGCAAGTGACAACTGCTTGATTGGCAGAGAGCCACAATGAGCATGCTGTGCCTTTAAAATAGGTGTCTATCTTCAGCCTGGAATATATTCAAATCAGGTTGCATAAAAAGCTGTTCCAGCTACTTACAAGCTACTTACAGTAATTAAAAACAGAGAGCTGCCTTTGTCTCCCAGAACCTGCACAGAATAAAAAGCAGGCAGAACAAAACAAAACAAAACAAAAAAAAAGCAATTCCCAAGGTCAGTTCTGAGGTATTATCATCCTTTTCTGCATATGAAATTTACCTTTACATGCACAGGGCAGCACAAAGTCACTTCTTAGCAGCTCTGATGACATACACTGTGGGAGGTGAGGGTCCTACCAAAAACAGGAGGACTTAGTCTATGTAATTCGGATTGTAAAATACAGGCAGGGTTAGATTAGTTAGATTACTCCTGCTCATCTTGCTTTTTTCCTCTGATTTGTCTACATTGGTAAAAAATGTCATTCCCAGAGATCTAGTTTCTGAGTGTTCCTGGAGCACTTTAGCAATGTGAGGCCCAAAAATAAGAGGAACCAATTGCTGAAACTTGATTCTACCACACATACACAATCCTACTGCAGTTTTCATTGGAAATGTCTGAATGTACTCGGGGCATGGAGGTTGCTCAGTCTTCTCCAGTTCTCTGCAAAGGTGTGCACCTGTGGAATAGCATAAATTGATTTAATGAAGGGTTTTTTGTCCCAGTGTGGTCTTCTTGCAAACATTCACCTCATTTATGTGTCAGGAGGAGCAGCATTCCTTCCACAGAGGAAGGCCCCACAATCAGATCTCTAAAACAGTGGAGTTCTCAGACAGGTACCATTGCTGTGCTTTAATTCCAGACCACACAAAAAGGAATGGGAAAGAGTCTAAATGTGTTGCTGGGTAATGGGGTAATAACTTTCTCACAATTTAGAAACATGGAAAGAATGACAGTAACAATATTCAAACAAAATATTCATATACACCACGTACAATATATATGGTGTATATGGTGAATGTGTATGTATATATGGTGTATAATACATTATATAAACATATGTTGAGCCATACTAGTATGATTATGAGCTTCTTCAGCTAAGTTAACACACTAGGACTTTTCATTGTCAGTGAGCACTTACACAGAAAGTGCTGTGGTAAGTGAGCCTTGCGTGTTTGACGTAGAGCATTGTGTGATATGTATTTTGGGATTTCTTCAGGGTACTCAGTATACAGGGAATACCAAGCCCAAGAAACCAATTAAGACAAGGCTCCTGCAGCTACATGACCCCAGGTCCACCCAGCAGCCAGGCTGAGCATGTCTTCCTAAGAGGTGCCCAGGCAAATACCTGTATATGTTGCAGACACACAGAGCCAGCCAGACAAACTGTCACCACAGGCCTCTAGTTGGGTAATAATTAGCATTGATTCTATGATTCTTAGAAGGCTGATCCATTACTTGATTATAGGATACTTATTTAGAAACTTATTGCTCTTACAGACAGCCATGATGCAGGTGGACCCAATTGGTCCTTTAATCTAAACACCATCACCATTGGCCAATCAAGAAATCACGCTTTGGTAAAAAAATCTCCATAACACATTCCACATGTTCACAACAGGTGCATCAAGTGAAGATAACAATTGTTTATCATTCTTTTCTCTGACCTTCTCAGCCTTCCCCAGCACAATGCCTGGGAAAGTTGTGTGTTGCTCTCCGTGGCCAGAGAGTTGCTGCCACAATAAACCACCACAGATGTGCTCAAACACACACAGCCCCTTCCCTGCTCCCCTCCAGACAGCCAGGCTATTCCCCTATCCCTCCTCGTCAATCCTTTCCTTTTTCCACCTTTGGTGACTCCCCTAAAAATCCCATTATCACTTTCATATAATCCCAAAGGGCTCTTCCCTGCATTCCAGTGAATCTTGTCCGCATACTCATCTTTGCCAAGGGGCTGAAGGCTCCCTGAGGATAGCGGTAGCAGCAGCTGGGACAGAACGTCATTCAGATTTCCCTGCCTGCCCTTGTGTGTCTGTGCTCCTCTGTGTGGCTGCAGACAACACTTTCATCACACAAACTCCCACTCCAACTGAAACATCCTTTTTCATCAGTCTGCACAAAACAATTACTGTGCACTAAATCCACCTCTGATTTCTTCCTGGAAAAGCTAATAAATACCTTTAATAGATACAATTAAATCAAGAAAGGCAAATTATTTATCATTTTTCAATTCCATTTATTAATAAATAGAAAATAGTTAACCTAATATTCAGGAAAGATGGCTATCCATTATTTGCAGCTTCACTTAAAATTCTTCCTAGTAAAAGCGTCTGGACTGGAAAATGGGTTCAATCAAAATAGAAACTTTTTGTAATTAAGATGTAAAAGTTCTCTCTCTCCCTCTTCTCTCCCCAGGTGTTTCTCACTCCTCAGTTTGTCTGAGGAGAACTTCAATTTATTGACTTTTTACCCTTCTTCCATTGTATTAGAAAAATTACTTCTCTTCCTCAATATTTCATTTCTGAGAGTAATTTATTCTATAAAATTTCAGTTAACTTCATAAAATAACACTATCTTATTCTAGTGGAGTAAAATACAGTATTTTTCCCTACTGAAAACTTTATGGGAAGCTTGGAGATATTTTCTTAAATATTAGTCCCCTAGCATGTCATGTACATTTTAAAAGTTCATATTTTACTGAAGTGTTTGCAAACACATAGATAATTTCCAAGTGGTTCTATTTGTTTGTAACATATTCAAGTATGATCAAAGTAATATACAAATTTCAAGGTAATTTTTTTCAAAATACTTTTTAGACTATGATGAAACTTTCATCATAGATCTCAATTTTTAATTTGATTAGAAAAAAATACCCACTCAAATGCACAGCATTTTCCAGACATTCTACTATATTATACTTTGTTTATCCACAAATGGCTTTATTTATTTTGAATGTCTTTTTAAAGAGTTATAACTCATCAGTCATCAGCAAAATTACTTTTATTCAATGATAAAGGCTACTCATTTCATTAAATATGTTTTCAGAGCATGTCTGAGCCATTTATAGAAAAGGACAATTTTTATAATGTATTATACTGTCTATCTTTGCAGTAATCTGTGGTGCTTGATAATATAATTGTCATGTCCTCTAAATGTATTGTAAATGCATTGTAAGACATTTAAGTCACTGTGAAATACTGGCAACATGGTTTTAAACATTTCATTGACTTCCCACAACTTTTGTATAAAAATCTGTGAGGTTTGTTATCACCAAGGAAATAGGAACTAGACACAATATCTCAAGCTACATATGAAACAAAGAATAGGAAAGGCAGGCAGGCTAAACAGCAAATTATATAATATAAAATACTCAGATGATCATGATTGCTGAAAAGTAACATTTTATCTTCTATGTTTGTTCAGGTTATAAGTCTCACAAGGGTTGTGCTGCAAGGTGTACACACCATGAGGTTCTACAAACCACCTTACACTCACACAATGAGGAGCGCTGCATGCATCACTGCAAGGATAACAAGAAATAATTCAGAACTTGTGGAGAAATTAAAAAACATACCCTGGAAAATGATCAGTCAGTTTTACAGGAGAGAAATAATCCAAAATATAAAATCACAGAGCAGAAGTGTGGAAAAGAGCATGAATTTACAATAGCCCAAACTCAGAGGAGGGGCCAGCACGATTTAGATCTCCAGATACAGGACATCACATCACGATCTTGATGAAGATCAATCTGCTGCAATATGCTGAGTGTGAAGCCATTCTCTAACAGAAACGTATCAACAGACATGTTGGAAAGAATTCTGATAAAGGCAAGAAAAATATGCAAGTAATTTTATCCACCAATCCAAACTCATCTGCTCTCTCTAGCCTGATGACCTATAGACATCTCTCTCTGCTCCAGACTTGTCTCCTTCTTTACAGGATAAAATCTGTGTCTGTCTCTCTGACATCTCCTCACGGGTGTTTAGCTGTCAGCTGAAGTTCAGGGTAGTTAAAACAGAACTGTGATTCCCCCTCCCCAGCTTGGTTTCTCAATCTGTGTAGACAATGCCATTATTCTGCCTGTCACTCAGGCTCACAGCATGGACATCATCTTTGGAAAGCAGTCTGAGCTGGCAGCTTCCATCATTTCAAGCCAGCCTAAGCATGAGCAGCCACAAAAAGCATAACTCAATTTTCCCGGGTGAAGTTTGAGCTGGATCAGCCCCCTAATCCTGCTGCCAGCATGGCATCATAGAAACTAATGAAACTGGGAGAAACAAGCAGCATGGTGCCCCTTTTGCAAAGAGCCTGTTCTGCCTCACAGTGATTAATGTAGTTGAACCCTAGTGCTAACATCTGCTTTTTTTTTTCTCACATGTAGCTGCAGAGGTGAAGCTCCTCTCACACCACATCCAGCTCCTGCACGCTCCTTGAAAAATGGGACCTTGAACGTAGGCACAACTGAGCTCTCTCCAGAATTATACTGGAGACACTGTATCTTGAACCTGCTTTGGTCACTTCTGTCCATCCTTTGCTTGGCGAGCTTCATACCCTGTCATACCCAACACGGACTGCTTATTTTCAATGTCAGGTGGTCCTAACTTCAGAACTGTCCTGCCAATCATGTCAGACCCTGCTCAAATATCTACACTTTAGCTGGTTTAAACTTAACTGCTAACATAATAATCAAAACAAGGTGCTCCAGCTGCTTTTAACTGGAGTTTAGTCATTATTTTCTGAATTATCCCATTATTCTTCACCTGAAAGCATTGATGGTAAATGTACCCAAGAGTGCCTTCCACTCCCTATTTTGTTCCTCTGAAGCTTCAACAGATAAAATTACTGCAGCCTCAGCCCTTGTCCATTGCAAGGAATTCATCTTCTTGCAGACATTCCTCTCCTATCCACCCAAGACAAACACACACACACACCCACACACATAGACTGTAGGTTGAACAATGTGCCACTCATTTCTATTCTAACTGAAACTGTTCCTCATGGAGGTGCAGACTTGTCTTTTCTAGAATTTTGGTGTTTTGAAGTTCTCTGTGTGTATTTCTCTACAGCTAGTCTTCTCAGCGTGCAAAGGCACACCACCCAGGCTTGTCAGTAGCTTACAGCTGAGAGAAGCATCTCATGGTTAGCACAATAGTACCACCAGCTGTCACATCTTTAATGAGCACTTAGGTAAAAGTTTTGGACCCACACTTTTGGTGCTAAGCATCAGAGCTCAGACTCAGTGAAAGCCATAGTTAGTTTTCCTTTCATTCCCATTGTCAGTCATACCAAAGGTCTCTTGCCTTGAAGAATGGAAGGGAACAAGATCTTCATTTTCAGGATCCCTGAGAGTTTTAAGAATTGCAAGAGCAGCAGGGTGGGTGGGAAAGACATCAGCTGTTTAAAAATTAAATATAAGAGATATAATATGAATAGTGAATAGAACACACTTTTTCAGTTGTGTGGTGATTAGCTGCCCCACCACAAGCATAGAAAACATATGTCCTCTGTTTTAGTATAGGAATTCCACTCTCAAAGTGATATCTTTCTTGTTATAGCATACATGCATGATAAAATGTCCAAGAATAATCACAGAGAGGAAAAGATTGGTAGAACAACAGCAAAAATAAAATAAAATAAAGGAAAGGAAGTAAAACTCATGTGGAATTAGTTAGGAAAAAATATGCATTAACAATACAATGATTCAGCCTGCAAAATAGTCTCTAGAGGGTATAGATGGAAATATCATCATTCAAGGTATTTGCACATAGACAGGACAAAGCACATCAGAACATACATACAGTATAGCAAGTGTAAATCTGCCTTGACATGGGGATAAATCACATGTTCTTATTATAGGCTGACAAGTGATGCAACATTAAAACTTGGAGTAAAAAAACAAGCTCCATTTTCAAGGCTTAGTTTAGACCTAAAAGGTCTTCCCCTTTCTAATTTCTGTGATTTTTTTACCTCTTTTTTAATTCATGTAGCAAGAGTATTTGAAACACAGTGAAACAAAGATGACGGAAGATGGATCTAAAAGAAGGGAAACAAAACAATGATTCAGGCTCAAAAGGCGGTGTGCCTTATCAGAAATTCTCGCTGAGTTCTCCCATGGAACACACGGGTCCAGTAATGTGTTTCATGTCCAGTTAATACACCCAGCTCTGCCACAGAGAGTTAATCTCATCCCTCTGTCCCAGGTGCTCGGTGCTTAGCCAGGAGTTTAAAGCAGCCAGCTCAACTGGAGAACACCTCACATTGCACATGAGTGACTTCCAGCAGCACAAAATTTTTCTTTTAGCCTTTACTGCAAGAGACGGAACCAAGCAGAAAAAGAGTAGCCACAGTCCACACCTTGGTTATACTACATCCCTCTCCAAGACATCAGCCTCCTGGGAATCATAAATAACAGTATAAATAAATAACAACATAAATGAGAGCTCAGAGATTACTGCCAAGTGGCCAGGGACCAACAAGATTCCCTTGGTCCTGGGATTAGAAAGGCATAAAATCATTTTAAAGCTGTCTTTTCTTCCCCACAGCAATGTGCAGCTGAATATAGCTCCAAAGGGTCTGGAAATTAAGCCTTATGCTTTGATATGATAATTCAAATTTCAGGTTTTGTTGATAATTTAGTAGACAATTTGGATTTATTTCATTATTTTATTTATTTAATATATAATTATTGTTTAATAAATACTTTGTTATGAAAAAGTAATTATACCCAGCAAACTGTATAAAATCAATTAAAGCAAAACAAACTGAAAATTAGTCCATAGATTTTTCTCATAGTTCTTAGCAGGGGTACTTGGCAAGCTCATGGTGGGCAGAAAAAGGAAGAAGAGAGGCATCATCTTGTAAACAGTGAAGGGACTTTAATATTTCTACTCATAAAAAGTCACTAAATTCACTATATAGTCCTGACTGATTACTAGATTTTCCAAATTAAATTGAAAAGTTCATAAAAATGTCCAAGCAAAATCAAAAGTAAGTATTAAACTAAACAAGGCTATTTTAAACACTTGTCAAAGGAATATGTTCCTGTTTGGTGCTGTAAATAAGCAGCTCAAAAGGTTCACCTTTTCTCTGCCAATAACTTTTCAAGTGTCATAATTTTAGGATGGAAATCTCTTGTGAAACCAATGGGAAGAGAAATATTTCCATGGGTAGGTTCCATCAATTTTGCAGACCCTTGATTTCCTTGTAATGCAGGAAAGAAACACGGCAGGAACAACGCTTGATGTCAGATGATGGAGTCTCCTGACACAGGTGTGTGAGTAAAGCCAAGGTTTTCCTCGAAGGCTGTATGTCGAGTCCTTTTTGGCGTGATGCAGCTGTTACTCATCATTACCTCTCACCTGCCACTCAAAAATGCATTTTGTGAACACTGGCTTGGACATTTATACATCAGTACATGAGGACCTGTGATTAAGCCCTGCTTACCAACAGCTGGATCCTCACAGACACACTGGAGGAGCTCTAGGGGAGCCAGCCCTGTTCCTGCATGCCCAGAACCAAAATCCTTGGCTGCACCCACCCTGTCTCATCACAGAGACGCTGAAGTGACCCTGCACTAAATCCCCAAGGAATCCCAGTGGCAGCAAAATGCTCAATGTTTCCCCACTCAGATCCTCACTGTCCCACTAAAGCAGCAGACACGCACGTGGCCGCTAGCCATTGAATCGATGGAAATATTAGATCAAAAGCCACATTTTACCAGTGACAAATATTGATCTGATTTGCAGCAATGAAAAATCACTGATTAATATCAGTGCCTGCTGACTACATAGGCACATCATTTTTGGCAGTTAGAGCCACATCCTTCATCATGGAGTACCAGTTTTTGTTTGGTTTTTTTTTAACTAACACAAGGAAATGATTCAATATAAAATATTTTTCAAAGGCTCTGTCTCAAACTTTTACAAAACAAACATTCAAAGTTCAGTGGAGTTTTCTTTCTGCTTTTTTCTTTCTTTTTTTTTCTGCTGCCCTAGTTTATTTTTGTAAATGGTTTTTCTATATAAACAGAAATCTTCCTGAAAATTGGACTAGAAGACTTCAAATCCCAACTCCTTTCAAGGATAAATGTCCTATTTCATCTTAGTTTAAATTAATTATTGTACATACATAATGTGAATCAAATTGCTTTGGAAAAGGAAGGAGAGGAAGTCTGCACTGGATTATGCCAGATTAATTTCAGTGCAACTCCTTCAATTTCAATAAGAATAACTTACACCACCATCCCTAGGAGCAAAATATGCCACAATGGCTGGCAGTTAATGGAAAGTCAGTAATTCTGGCAGATGCAGTGCCCAGTTTTCAGCTTTCTTTGTATAATCTTGTCGTTTTTTCCAAGTGATTAAAGCTAGTGCAGAGAGAATCCATCAATTTTCACCTCACTCTGGTTGCTCTTAGGGATTATTTCTTACTTTGAATGAAGTCCTTCCAAAGTCTCTTAAAGAAATATGGGGATTATAAGAGGTAATTTATTTTCAAGATTTTTTTCTTTCTCAATTAGATGTTGAGAGCTAGTTTTCAGTCTGGTCACTTAGGAAAAAAGTTAATACTATCTATAATACACAAGTCACTTCTTGAAAAGAGGTCACCTGCTGCTCATTTTTTTCAATGAAGATCATTATATATGTTAATAAAAGCTGATGGATTGTTCTGGAATGGAAGGTGTATTATCCAATATGACATGAACATATAAAATATATGTTTATCTCAATATAAAACATATAAAATATATAAATATGGCTAGTTTAATGCCACTGAAAATGTAACTGTAAGATAAAAACACAAAAAAAAACCCCAAAAAACCAAAAAAGGAATTTGATAAAATGCTTATCAAGCCTTCCATCAACAGTTTGCTAAGTGGTTTAAACTATAAACCAATGAAGCAGAAAACCAATAGGAAGCAATACTTGAAGGAATAGGAGCAGGTCAGGGGAAAATTAAGAGTCTCCAGGCAAGAAGACTGAGGAAAACTTTTACGGGAATTCAGGAGTACTTGTCAGGCAAAAGCATTTTTGGAGAAAATCTCACAACTCACCTTGAGATGTGACTTAGATTGCTAAATGAGAATATGATCTGACTAAAGAGACTAAAATTCCTTTTCCTTCCAGCTTCCCCTTAGAAGGAATTATGTTTAATAGAACTGAGGAAAAATCAAACCTCATATAAAACTAAAAAACCCAAGCCCCCAAAAAACATTCCATTAAACCAAAACAAGATTTCACAATTCATGAAAATCATGAAGAATAGATTATAAAGGAACTAGAAACCTTTAAAACAGACAGAGAAATCTTATGCAGAGAGTCACAAAGACTGTTTATGTTTTCCTCAGTCACAGCATACATTTTATTATTGTTATTCGCAGCACACTGAAAGCATTCAGCTTTGGGAGTTCAATATATTAGAAAATGCAAATGTCTGGCAGAGAACAGGCAGAGAGTAAAAACAGGGTCTGAGAAACACAAAACAAAACAAAAAAAAAAAAATACAACCCCACCTAGAATCTTTATATTAGATGCATTTACTTAGCTGATTTACAGGAAGAGGCAGGGAGGAGGGAGAGCAGTTACACCAAGCCTGGGACTGACCACAGTTAATGAGTTGTGACCAAGACAGACATGAGCACTTTCACAGCAAACAGATTTCCATTGTTTGTTAGAAGTTAGAAAACTCTGCTGCTAAGAAAAATACCAGCTGTATCCAAGAAACTGACAGCTGCTGTTATCAATATTGCTTCTCAAGTCTTGACCCATTGCCCAGAAGTCCACTGGGTGACCTTGATCTCAATGGCTTGTGGTGGTAAAGCAATAGCTATAAATAATGCATTAAAAGTGTCCTTCCATGTTAGCAGGCTCACATTTGTCAGACATTTCCATACTATTCTGGGCCACCTTTTATGGTGTTCTCTTAGCGTGCTGTGCATTTTTCTTCAACTGCTTGAACATGGATTTATCCTTTCCTTAAATACAAATATATTAATATAGATTTGTCTCTTCATCAAATGTGGTCTGAAAAAACAACAGTTGGTGAATACAGTGGGGAAGAAAAAACAGTTTAGGAATATGACATAAAATGTTGGCATCTTTACTAGTTTTTTAAATGGTGTTTATTGTGAAGGAGCCACTTGCATGCTAATGGTGTTTTTCATGTAATTTGATGACTCCAAGTGTTTTAGAAAGCAGATAGTTGCATTTATGGGAATATAGAATATCATTATAGGCAATTAGGCATAAGCAGAGATATGACTTACTTTATAAACTCAGTAACTTCTTTATCTGATCTCTTTATCATCAGATCATCAAGAGGCACAGAAAGTACCACAAGTGGACAACCTCTGCTCCAGTACAGTATTACCAGCCCCTTAACTCAGCTTTCTCATTCATTCAAACCTCCCAGCAATGGACACTCCACACTCCTCCTCAAAACTCTACCTCACTGTTAGAGGGTTTTCCCAAAAACTAATAGAAATCAGACTCCTCAACTTACTGAAGTCTTCTTACTTGGAACTGATTTTCTTTAATCATTCTCTCCTAGTGGTTGATTTCCCCTCCAACTGGTCTGCAAGACTTCCTAGTCAAAATAAAATTTGGTAGAGTTTCCCATTAATTTCTTTGTTCTTTGTCCATCAAAAAATAGTGTATCCCAACACAGTCTGATAAAAATTTTGAACAGTCCCTATTGTTCAGTTATGGTTGATCCCTGACAGGTCAAGATTCCTCTTAAAAGTGAGATAATGAATAACTTTTCTAGATTAAATCTGCATCCATCTGATCCTTCTGATGTGATAGAAATTCCCTTGTCTTAATATAGATTTATGGTAGACAACAACTCAGTGAAATCTCCCTTTTCTCCTTTTTTTTTCTTTTTTTTTTTAATGACCTCGAGGCTATCAAGAGGCATATTTTTCCTCACCTCTTAGACTGTTTTGCTATAGGCAGTCTTTTATTCACATCTCTTTTCCCTCTTTACTGTCATTCTGTCTTTGCTAAACAAACTCTGACTTTCTATTTTAATGCTTGGTTTTGTTTTTCTTTACATAACTAGGATTGGGTATTGGGACTTTGAGGCCCTGCTTTACTTCAAATTGCCTGTGGCTTCCAGTGAGCTTGTCATGCCACCTTCACCTCTCAGCCCCACCTCCATGCCCTCCTCCTCATGAGATTAGGTCTCAGACAACATTCTCCATGGGGCTGAGGGACACAGATGCTTTCTGCATCTCCAGAAAACTCTCAAAACTGAGCAACACGATTCTGGGGGAATTTAGCTTTTAGCTTTGAAATTTGTGCCATATCTGAGAAAGAACATTTGAAGCAGAGGTGTCCTCAAGAAGAGGCAGCCCTGGAGACCAGCAGTGCAGTGGCATCTCTTCAATTGTCGCAGCTGAGAGAGGTCCTGAAGCAGTGCTTGGAGTCAGATAGAGCAGGAGATTCCTGAGGTACTTGCTGAGTCTTCATCTTCCTGATATTAAGAGTGTTCACTCATAGCTGAGTTTCCAAACTTATAATCAGGAACTCGCTTCTTTGATGCCCTTGCTGAACATTTTTTTTTGTTTAAAAAAAAAAAAATTGTAAAAAAGCCACCAAAAAATATTTCTGGTTTTGAACAAGATTTCAAGTAATTCTATGAGCACAAGGCACCTTTCTTTCCCAGAAGTGCCAAAGAAAAAGTCTTAACATAATGCACAGTTACAGAAGAATCGTTTTGGTGCCTAGAAACCAAGACAAATTTGGAGTGTCTTAGCAGCTGGGATGTGTCTCCCACCAACCTGCTAAAGTCTTTTGAAGCATAAAATCATCAAGGGCCAAGACATGGAAAGAGTCATTCCAGTGAGACACTCAACAGTGCCTTCTGGAAGAGGACAAGTGACAGAGACACAGACCAGGACTGTAGGAATCCCCATGTTGTCATAATCTATAAACAAGAAGTTTTGGGAAAGTTTCCAGGATTCCTTGCCATTTTCATATCAGCAGCACAAGTTGCAGGAGAGCCTTCTCTGCTTTTTCCAGTGCATATCAACACACAGCATGTGTCCCAGCTTCTTCACTGGGAAATTCAAAGTGAAATCATGAGAGAAACCACACAGTTTTATACACGATAGAGAGCTTTGTGTAGGCATGAGAAGAAACACTGTCTCAGCTACTAAAATGCCATTTGTATTAATTAAGAGGCAGTAGATAATCCTTAAACTTCTACAAACACTCAGGACCATGCTGGATAACCAAGAGCTGATTCTAGGTAGGGAAGCTGATGGTCCCAAGATTAAGTGATCTGTACTTTTTTTCAGATTTGTGCACATTTTAGCAATGTTTGACCATCCTCTATAAGCAGGATCTTTTGATAAGTGCAAATATATTAATTCACTTTTCTAGGCTCTTCTTCCTATAAGAGAACAAAGGCCTTCATTGTATGGTACAAGCACATCTGTTGGTAGCAACAGGTAGACTTCAGGTAGACATTGAATCATGAAGTGATGATAAAATGTGACATAGTTATCAACACAGTTCTTAAGCTAATTCCTATCTTGGATGGGGACATTCTACCTTGCATCATGAACAGCAATCCCAACCTGCTGTTGGAACTCCCTATCAGAAACAGGAATTCTTCCCAAGCTAAAATTGGAAAGTGTATTTAAGGTATGCTGTATTCAATTAGCAGAACAAATGCTTCTACAGCCAAAGAATCACACAAAATCAATCTGATTGTCAGAGAAGTTGAAAATATCTCAGATATTATAGACATTTTAGTCAAAGATAAATTTTAAGTCATAACCAATAGTACATTACTTTTAAACCATAAGTTAACATTTGATATTGAAAAAACCCTTACAAAACATGCTAATTTCGAATTGTTCTTTAAAAATTATAATCAATGTTTCCAGCAACTTGACCTTCTTCACCTCAGCTGGAATGTCATGCTATGCAAATGCAAGCATAGTTTTAGCTATAATACCACTGCTCTTTCACTGCTGATTATGCTTTCAGTAGACACAGAGCCCATGGACAGTGTATGTAAAGTATATTTAATTTTCTAACACATGGTGAACAAGCATGAATGCAGTTCTTTAGTACTGACCTTTAAATAAGCCAATTTAAACACCAGTGAGTATCATGCACCTTGTCTTCTGTGGACAGAAGTTATGTTCAGCTGAACAGTATAACAGAGGTCTTGGAGATGAGTGATATGTGCCAGACAATACCTTTACATTATGAAATTACAATACACAATACCTTTACATTATGAAAAAGCGCTTTATGCTTCTTTATGCCTGTACCCAGCCAAATAAAAGTGCACTGTCACTACTGCAGCTACCAAATTAAATTAATTAGTCCCAGCCAAACATAAAACCAGTGGATTTGAGCCCTGAGGAGCACTAGGGAAACAGAATTCCCTGATGCAGCTGCTGGGTACTGCTGCCAAGTACCAAGTCAGTATGGGCAGTGGCACTGAAGGCAGTGAGAGAGCCTGGCCCCTCAGCAAAGCATCCTCAGCTTCACCCAGACTAGGGATCCCTCCAAGCCCAAGTGTTCTGATGGATCTTTATACTAAAAGAGGCCAGCTGCACTACAAACCTCCACCATTCTTCGTTTGTGTGGTGGTACTCTCCAGCCTATTGCCCCTTTCTTGCTTCTTTCAGGCTTCACACAAGCAGGATTGGCAGGTCTTGGATGGCTTAGTGCTACGTAGAAGACAGGAAAAAACCCCGATTCACTGGCCCAGCACTGCACCTCCTTAGCCTCAACACATAGGTAGCTACTGTGGTCACCAAAAGTCTCTGTTTTCTAATTTCAAGTGTAGATTTTTCCAGAACATGATAGCTCTCACTCAAACTTATTAGACTTATAGTCACACATGAGTAGAGGGCTACATGCAATTTGAGAACTGAAGCTGTCCAAAGTTACAATTTTTATCTATATTGAACTAGAGATGTCAATAAACTAGTTTAGCGGAATTATTTTGCTGTCTTTCCTTCCTGCCAAGCTTAACCTCCAGCCCTTGCATTGCCCCTGCCAAGCACATACACAAGAACATATTTCTTTCAAGCCTCTGTGTCTGCCCTGACACTTCCACTCCCGTGCTTGCGTGCTGCAGAGGGTTCAGGGCATCACAGTCACTATGTGCAGCTGCCCTCAGAGACAAGGAGGACATGGCCAGCAGCTGGCAGGAAAAGTGACATTCTCTTACACTGATGTGACGTTTAATCCTGGGCTCAATTAAATGTATGGCACGATATTTATTAACTAGCTGAGCCATCCTACAACAGCAGAAGTTGGCTGCAGCTGTGACAGCCTGTGAACTAGTCCAGGAAACTGGCTGGGGGTTTCTGAGGAAGAAAATCATCGCCAAATTTTAGCATCTTCCAAATAAGTTGTTTCTTTACCAGGTGTTGCTACCTCATGGTGTCATCAGCAGAGCAGGCAGTGAGCCCCCTTCCTGGCTGACTGCTTCCTTCAGATTTGTGGGAGAGGAGACAGTCAGCCATACCTGCTGCTCTGCAGTGCAGTAGTATGTGACAAAGGACACTGGCCAACACCGCTGGGGAGACAGCCCCCACAAGGTAGCCCATCCCAGCTCTGACTCCCCTCTCCCCTTTCCGGTGGCTCTAGGGAAATTAGTCCTGACTATAAGGTTCTTTATTATAAGAAAAGCCTAGATATAAACATACACACATGCACACACACACACACACATATTTACATTCACACACGGATATATACATATGTGTGTATATATATCGGCATGACAGAGAGATATGATGAAGCTGCACAGAATTCAGCATATCACAGCTTTTCCATTTGAGCCGTGTACAGCAGAAGGATTTTATTGGATTTTTCTCTTTTTTTTTCTTTTTTTTTTTTCTTTTTTTTTCTTTTTGGTTACCTTGCCGCTGTAGTCAGGAGCGGTTTGGGGGAGGGGAAGGATGCCCAGAGGCTACTTCTTAAAGCTGGGGTGCTGCTGCCATCTAGTGAGGTGCGTCTGCCCAGGGACACACACATACATACACACGGTAAGGTGTGGAGACACCTTTCTGCTCGCGTTTTCCAGGTAACGCCGGGAGCATCGTGCCACTCTGAAATTAAAGGGGCACTCTGGAAGCTGAGCCGAAGGATAACATGGCATACAGCAAAGATGCTTGTTTCCCATAGGGAAGCCTGCACTACAGCCAGGTTACAGCCTGTATGGAAGCAGTTTGTTAGGATGGTTCAGTGAAGCTGTATCAGATTCTGCTGGTGCCTGAACATTATCACTTCAGAGAAAATATATGGAGCCATCAGTCCAGATTTTACTCGGGATCAAATTATGAACATGACAGTGATCGGAGCCTTGTGTATGAATTGTCATGGGAGACTCCAACCCTTGTGAACACAGTCTGCTGCCTGACAAAGGTAGCACTGAAATGCACTTCCACAGGGAAAAAAGGACTCTTTCCACACACAAAACATCTATTTGCTGACCTATAGCAGGTTCCTACAGTTTTAGATCACTCTGCAACAGTCAGGAATAAAAAGCAGACCAAGAGCCAACAAAATGCAAAGTGCACTAGCTACCAGCTTCACTTGCCAAAAGCTTTGTGATTCATATGTCTTATTCCAGCACTGGAGGAACAGAATATCCCAGGAGAGAGGCACCAGTCTTGGTGGGTTCCATGTCGTATCACACGAGGACACTGTAATCTTGCAAAGCCATCACATCCACACCACTGCCTTGTGGCCTGTCTCCTGGACTCAGTGGCCCACTGCAGGGGTAGATGGGAAAGTCCAGAAAAAAGCCCAAATATACCAGTGTGGGAAAGGGAATGAATGGATGGCATCCCAATGTGTGAAGTCAGGAAGGGAGTTAGTTTTGAAGCTATTGAATTAAAGCTACGGAGGAAAGTAACAGGTCTGAGCATTTGAAGTGCTTGTTTGAGAGCTCTGCTTCAACCCATGGCACTTCAAATCTGTTCCTCCACAGGGAGGCCTAGACACATGGTTATCTTATGATGCAGACATGTGGCATATTTTTATAAATATGCTGAAATACCTAAAGATGATACTGTAAAATGCATTTTTCTAAATTGTCTGAGAACTGATGGAAAAAGAAAGCACTTAAAGGGGTTTCTTAATTACTATCCATGGCTCATTGTGTTGGTTTTGACTGTGAGAATGATAATTTTCTCCATAGCAGCTTGTGTGGGGCTGGGTTTTGGATCTGCATTGGAAACAGTGTTGATAACACAGAGAAGTTTTCGTTATTGCTGAGCAGCACTTACACAGCATCAACGCCTTTCCTGCTTCTCCTACTGCTCCTCCAGGAGGCTAGGGATATGCAAGGAGCTGGGAAGGGACACAGGCAGGACAGCTGAGCCCAAATGACCAAAGGGATATCCCATACTACATGGCATCATTCCAGTATATAAAACTGAGAGAAGAAGGAAGTGAGGATGTTCAGAGGGATGGTGTTTGTCTTCCCAAGTCACAGTTCCACGTGATGGAGCCCTACTTCCCTGGGGTTGACTGAACATCTGCCCACCCATAGGAAGCAGTGAATTATATCTTGTTTAGCTTGCTTGAGTCCATGGCTTTTGCTTTACCTATTAAAGTGTGTTTATCTCAACCCAGGAGTTTCCTCACTTTTACTCTTCCATTTCTCTCCTCCCTCCCACCCTGGGGTGAGTGAATGAACAGATGCATGATTCTAGTTGCTGACTGGGGTTAAACCACAACACTTACCAGCTCTGAGACTTAAAGTCTTTCAGGAGTTCTTCCAGTCTTCCAAAACTTTCTGTAACCTGGATCAAAGTGAAGCCATTCAGCAACCTTCTGCTCTTGCATTATGGACTCCCCCCTGAGTGACTCGATCACTCACAGGTCTGAACCATGCAGAGACTGATGTTTTAGAGAGGTGTATCTTTTGGTTTGCACTTGGAAAATGAGTCTTCTGAGAAAATATTATTTTCCTCTTTCATTCCTCTTTTCTCAAGCTCATTAAGATTCTGAGGATAAGGGTGCTCTTATACTGCCCAAGAATTTTATATATATATATATATATATATATATATATGTATATATGTATATATATATATATATATATATACATATGTGGAATCAGTCTTGTGCTCTGATCCTGGAAGGCTTATGAAGATTTAGCCTCATGCCTTTAGCCTAGTACCTATTAACTTTATGACAAGATTATGCAGTTATGTGGATTGTTGCAGGACTTGTCAGTACATTTTGTTAAATAAAGCAGCTAAGGCAGTGTTGCTATGATATTACAGAAAAATATGTGTGAGTACCAACTACCTTCTGGCCAAAGAAAATGTCGAAAAATCATGACATTTTTATTGACAGCTATCAGATTTTTCCCCTGGAAAGATATAATAAAAATCCACAGTCTAATATTAAAGCTTCCCCTAAATCAGCCAGTCAAGTAAGTTTCTATTCTATCCAACATGAGTGAGAAATCACATTCCTATCTGAATAAGACACTATAGATGATGACATTTGAAGCAAACTGTTTCCAAACCTTTATCAGACTGAAACAATATGCTGAGAATAGATGGCACTCACCCAGAATAAAACCTCTCTAAAACCTGGACAGAGCTGTAATGTTTTTAAAAAACAAAAAATGAGGACTACTTTCAGAGAAAAAATTTTAAGGCAGGTCTTCTGCCAGACCCCTGGAGTAGGTGATTCTGAATTAGAGATTAAATATAAACAAGACTTTGCCCTCAAAGTGCATATGATGGCTGCATTGCTCTCTACTATAATGGGACTTTTACCAGGCAGAGGATGAACTCATTGAGTGCTGGAGTGAGTGAAAGGGAGTGAAGAAGGAAAATTATTGGTAGAATCATCATACTGTCTGAGAGAAATGGCCTTTTTCCATCTAAGCTGTGAGGAATCAGGTCCAGAAAAGCAAAGAATCTGGTTTAGCCTCAGTGCAAAACCTAGATTTCCATTTGACTTTCTAGAGTCCCTCACAGCTCCTTCACTGATTTTCTTCCCTTCTCTCTCTATCCCACCAAGCCACACTCATGCTGTACCATGAGCTATTCCGTGCACAGTTTAGCACCTACAAAAGAGCCACAAGCAGCACACACACCGCACAGGAGAGGCAGGGGATGTAACTCACCACTAGGAATAATTTGTACTTAAAGCCTAAGTGCAAAGAGATTAACTCTGAGGCCTGTCAAGATACTGCTGCTGTTTGTTGCCCCACACCAAGCAGCAGCTCTGTTGCTAATCTTTGCCACAGGAGGCACATATTAACGTATTATAATTTATAACATTATGAGCAATCCTCACATGCTTTCTAAAAGGAGGAAAGCAAAAAAAAAAAAGGCAGAGGAAAATAGAAAGGTAGGACAGTAAAAAGAAACGCAATGAAACAAACATGCAGCTAAGAGCCATCTTATCCTGCTATATCTGTCCTCCCCTCTAGACACCCCTATGGAGCTATTTTAGTAAGTTTGGCTATTTATTACATTGTAAGCCCTGCTGCTTGATTTATTGGGCCTTGGTTGCCTCAAGGAGTGAGAAAAATCTCTCTCCCTCCTCAGCTTAGAACAGAAGAAAGTTTTATTACCATCTCTGTGGTGCCCCCTGGTCCTTTCTTAGTGATGCTATTTCTGGCACAGACTGATTGAAAAGTGCTTCTGTCCCCCACATGGCTGCCAGTTTGACACTTTTTGACATCTCTAAAAACTCATACTCTTCCTGCCAACTCCCTGTTGCTTTCTAAACCTTTTTAATCCTGAAGAATGCAAACTAATCTACTGAGAGAAAGAAGCTGGTCCTGGGAAGCAGAGCTGGAAATGTCAGAGTGGTAGAAATGATAGATTTACCTGCTAGGGAAAGAGAGCCAACACAGGAGAGGGGCTGTTAAGAAACATCTCTGACACTGTGGCCAGTTAATACTATCTACTGTAAAAACACATGGAGTATATTATTAAGCAGAACTGTGTAATATCTTCTTTAAAAAAAAGAATGCTTTGGAGGCAAGCACAAAGCATGGTTAATCAAGTGGAATAAAGCAGTGGTCCCTGAGGGAGAATTAAAATACTTAGATCTAAGTACAGCTAATAGAAGTTAGCAATTCAAGAGAGTTTCCATAAGGCTTTATTAGTATTATTGTTGTGTCACATCTGATCTTTTGAATGCAAAGGTCAAAGAGCCTATCATGTGCTAAGCTGATAGATTTATTTTCCAGAGTGCTCTATATATGAAGAGAACATTATCACCCCAAAACACCCCCTCTTCCCTCATCTCACTTTCCACCCTGTACAATTACCATTCAGCAGGCCTCCTCATTCCAGAAAGAATGAGATAAAATTTCTATTCTAATTATAACACTATAAAACAATAGACTCCAGGTTTTAGTAGAGTCTCTTTTCATATTTCTTTACCTTGTTACATTCACAACGATGCATTTAAAACAAATGTCCTCTGTTGTTTCTTTGTAGTCATGTCTCTTTACAGACACAAGGTTACCTTCAGCCAGGTAACCAGGCATCTAAAGACAAGACTTTCCATCTAGGCTGCAGGCAGAAAAATGCAACAATGGTTTACTCTCAAGTATGTATCATTACTAGCAGGAAGCCCAGTTTAAAGAAAAATGAGCTCTAATACACATTGGCAATAAGGGTTCTGAGCACTTCAAAACCATACTTCCCAAGTGCCTGGTTTTCTTAATTAATTAACATGTTGGAAGCAGACATGTTCCCTTCAAACTCAAATATTTCCCATTGACCGTGCCTGGCTGGAGCTGGCTGCTCAGCACCCTTCCAGCCCAAGCATGTCTATCCACACCCCAGTATGGTTCCTCCTTGGCAGCATTCAGAAAACCTTACATTCATTGGAATGTAACTGCGGTAATGATAAGATTCCCTAAATACCACCTGGGTTTCATTGCTGTTTCAAGATGCCAGAGGTACTTGACTGGTAAAAGCCCAGGAGTGCAAGGATTCAGGGGAAACTGGGCTTTTCAGTTCTGACTATAAGCAGAATATTTGGAGATCAGACAGTCTGACACTGTTTTTTTTATTCTGCCTGCATAGTAGAAGAATGGGTTAGACATTGACATTTCAACATAACCGTTTGTCAAAAATAACTTAAAAAATGCATCATTAAGAAAATAAAAGTTTCTTTTTAGTGAAAGATTCACCACTTCTCTAGCTTTATGAACAATACACCAGCAAAGAGCAGAACTAAGTCTTTGACTAGCTTTTTTGTTCCTACGAAAGGGCAAGATGGAGAAAAAATGCAAAGACATCAACAATGGCAATCCATACAGTGAATACTTTACATCTTGGGATAGCTCTAAAATGGGATTTATATGTATTTTCTTTGACATTTGACAGCGTATATTCCAGTACAACATGGAGGTTCCCTTCTATGAAGTATTAGCTTATGAGAAAATCTTCTAGAAGAAAATGAATTAAAAAAAAAAAAAACAAACATTAAGGAACAGGAAACTAATTATTAGCTTGGCTTCATCTGTGTCCATCAAAATCTTGACTTTCTCTTAACACTCTGTGACAGGTCACTTCAGATGCAAAATCTAGAACACTGCCATTGAAAACTCCTGTGCAAATTGAAATAAAGTATAAAGACCTAATTTTCCATTTTACATACCCCAAAAAGAGCTATCTATCTGACTGCTCTGTATGGTGTAAAAGTCTGCACCATTGCCATCTGGCCTGGAAGGGAATTTGACACTGGAGCAGCAGCTGCAATGAAAGGTGCTAGCAGTGCTGCTTACAGTGGTTAATGTAAGTAATTCAGCTTCATTAAGCTGAAACATACTGGGCTCACTAGAAACATGAAATGTATAGTAAAAATCTGAACACTGCATTCCCTACCTGTCAGATTAATAAATTCCCTGAAGTTGCGTTAGACATCTCAGCTTAACTAAGAGAGAGCAGCACAGAAATGGAAGCAGCTCAAGGGAAAAACAATTCAAGAACAAGAATGCATCCAAAGAACATAGCATGACCCACAGAATTTGCAAAACTCCCCCTTTTGCAAAGCATCCAACATATGTTTGACCTACTTTTACATTCAAACACTGGGATTTTGATGGTCTCTCTGTCTCAAGATGCCTTTCAGCACTGCAGGGAATTTTACCCATGTACCAAAAAACACAGGACCTGCTGAAAACTAGCTTAAACCTGCAAGGGCTAAAAGCAGCGTGGAAAGTTTCACTGCAGGTACAGCAGTGAACTAAGGAACTAAACCTGGAAGTTTACAGCACAAGGTTTTGTTGTCAGCTCCATCACTGCCACCCCAGGGACATTCTTTCTTCCTGTCCATCCTTCCTGAGTTAGGAGCTTCAGAGAAAGATGAACTCCTCCTGTGTCTAGGACAGTTCAGCTCTGATATCAAGAGATTGGTGTAATGCAAATGAAAATGGAGATATGTACAATCACTCTTTAAGGCCATCTCCAAATCTTTTGAGATTAGGATGGTTTCTCCCTCAGACAGGCAGGATACTCTTAATCTATATCCTTTTGCTGTGAAGCACACATTTCCTTTAGGAAAAAGAAGATATACCTTCAGCAAATCTAGAAATATCAGGCTGTCATTGGGAGGAAACAGGTGTGTTGCAGAATGTCATGAAACAGCTTTCTCCAGCAGAGCTTACCAGAGGCATCCCTAAGTGAGGGACTGTGGGAAGAAAGCTCTCCCATAGGTAACCTTTTCAAAGGGCATCCTGGCAGTCAGCAGGCATTTGACTTTTGAAGGTCCCTGGGTCCCATAGCCAAAATCCCTCTTCTTATTCTTCTCAGACAGAGAGCTCAGAAATGTAAAAGAGCGCTTTAATTATACACAGTAAGGGTAAAAGCCTGGTTTTAATAAGTCAGTGGTGAAACTCTCCTCAACTTCTCAAAGGCATTTCTAAGTTGCAGTGTTGGTTTTAGTTTTCAAGTTTCTGTTGTTTTTTTTTTAACTTTTCCTTCTGAAATGTAGGTTTGAAAGTATCTGTGAAGCTGGCTACAATTACTTGTGACCTATATAATACATACAGTAGCTTCTTATCATATACTAGTGTGTTATTCTCACTATTTTCCCCTTTCCTAAAGGGTACCGGAGATGCAGTTTGGAGACAAAACTTCCATTTCAATTTTCATGTTATTGCCATGCGGGTCTCCCAGGCTCATTTTGTCTTTGAATTTAGAAAATTGAAATTCTTATTTCTCTGGCCATACATCCTGTATGATTTGAGTCAGATTCCAGACTCCCTGATACTTTTTATGCTGCATATGTAGCAGAACTGCAGAACTGACTTTCTCAGCTCATATATCCTCTTTTTTTCCAGACTAATACACTAAAGTCACAATGACCATAGCCCCTTTCCTGACTTTACTTTAGTGGCAGATTAGGGGGCCCAGAAAATCCATTTTGCTCCACACCACTGTGACATGAAAATATTAGACACATAGAGCTACTCTGGGGCACTCTCTGGTAAGATTTACACCTCACAGTAGTTAGGACATTGAATATCCTTTACCTGTGGATTAGTTTGATTTATCCTTTACTCACTGAGCTTTGCAAGTTCTTCCTTTCCTACTAGTTGTCATTAATTAGCCTTGAAGCAAATTTTCCTTTAATTTCACCTTTATTTCCATTGTCATCACCCCTCATACAACAGCAGCCTCTTATTTTTTCATGCTTGATACACTTGTATTGGAAAATGGGTTTATCTACAGAGTTACACAGACTATCACAATTTATAAAAGTGTGTTTAATTCTTTGGAACCAAACTGAGCACTAACTGCCTTGAGCTGTTTGGTGGGAAATTAGATTTGTGCTAAACTGCTTAATGCTCTGGGGAATGCAGAATAAACTAGATGTGGCAATTTTATGAGTTTCAGAACTTCAAAATTACTATATTTTTATCCCTATCACTGAGCTTGGATGCCATTATCTAAGACTTTTTTCCTATATATCATTGTCCCAAAATGGATTTAAATTTTAAAAAACGTTGGAGGAAAGTGGGGGGAGGGGATGGTTTTTGCAAAACATTTCTAATTTACAACACTTTACACTTAGAATATGGAATGAAGGAAAGAAATACAATTTGGGAGCAGTTTGATTTTAATTTTACCTTTTAGATAAGACTATATCAGTAAATGTAATCTGCTTTCAGATTGACTATCTGGTAGTAAAACTTAAATTGAAAACATGGAAAAACACTTCTATCTTACTCCTTTTCCAAACTGCAGCAGGAGAACAGATCTCAAATCCATTCTTTCATGACACTACCCAGGTCACATCAGAGAAGGGGGAGAGAAACAAAGAAAAGATGATAAAATTATTTATGCTCAACCATTTAAATAGGCATTCCAGCTGACACCACACTAATTCTGAATAACAGCCACTGCTGTACAGACAAGAGTTCTTTATTTAAATTCCCAAGTGCTGTTAATGTAATATGATAATGCAACACAATTAGCTATTTCAGCAAGACCTGATATTACCAAACCTTTTATTGCATAATGAAGTGCCATCTCCATTATGAAATTTCATAAAATACGTTTATCACGTAAAAAAATATATATTTGCAATAGAAGGACAATAGAAATTGTTAACAAGATGATGAAGCTTCTGGAGCAGTAATTATGTGGCTAAAAGGCAGTGATTGTCCCACAGTGCTTCTAAGGCAGGTTTCTGCAAGTGCGATCTGTATTGCAATGTTTTGTGCTAAATTCACTGCCAGTTCTGCCACTACTAAGGACAAGAAAATTGATAATTTTCTTGCTTGTCCTTAGCAATGCTGTGGAAAGATAAAACACACAATGGAGGAGTTTGGATTTGCAAACAAACTCCACAAATCTGCTGAGTTGTGAAAATATAGGAACCCATTCTTGTGCTGAAAGGTGAATGGTTTGACTATTTCTGTATTGTTTCAGGGTGATGAACAGGCCAGTCAAGCTTGACCCATCTGTCCAGTTGCTCTTGCCAGATATTGGCCTTCATAGAACTAAAAAAAAAAAAAATCCAAAAATTTATCTGCTCTTTTGGTTGATTTATCAAAAAAAACTCTTCAATTAGATCTCTTTTTTTATTGATAGACCAATGAGAAAAAAATCTCTGCAAGGACTTCACAGAGTTCTGATAGGACTATCTACATTTTTAAGTCCCTACCAATGAACATGTTTTCAAATAACTGGAGCTTTTAAAAGGATTAGCTGTAGTTGGGATCCGTGTCACAAAGCCTACTGTGACAGGGAACAAGGAAGAACTGGGACAGAAAAGCAAAAGTAAGAATAGGCTAGGGTATCTAATATATCATAGTTAAATTATCAGGAGATCCATACAAACCTGAAAAATCTAAAAACAAGGAAAAAACTTGTCCAACTACGATTTCAAAAAAGTGTGTGTGCAGCATAAAAACCAGAATTTGCAGAAACTTGGACTTCTACCTCAGTGCCTTTCCTGGAAAGAGATTTGAAGAGCCAGATGCTGTCCTCATACAGAGAGGCTAATTATGGAGACTGATATACTAAAGCTTTAATAAGGGCTATTGGCAAGTAATTACCTCCATTAGTATTTCTAGACTTACATCATTGGAAATTATTGTTAAAGGATGCCCTTTCCTGTCAGATGCATATCTATCAGGACAGTGGTTTTCATAAAGCCAATTTTAAATTTTGGGCAAGGTAGACAGAGCCTATTGAAAAGAAGAAACATTTAATGAAACCAAGAATAGTACCCGTACTGTGTATGTAGATTGAAATCTTCAACCCATCCAAGTTGCTGGGCAGTCAGGAGTTAAAAGAGATTTAATGGATTTCATTCTTCAGTGTATAATGGAAGTAATTTCTTCCCTGCAACCAGTAAGTCTGCAAAAATTTTCATTAACTTCTCTTTACTGCTGATAAGACCTAGAAGAAGACAACTTGTCCAGCTGCTGAGAAAAACTGTTGGGCAGTCTTTCAGGTGTTTTTTTTGTTGTTACTTTTATCTCTCCTTTTTGTTGTAGTAGCTAGTATTTTAAGCATATGATTATTGTTAGCATGTTTATTAGTACACAATACAGTTTAATTTATTAATATTATACATCAAAATACTTGAATAAAATGAAACAATCATGTTACTAAAGCATGATCATGTACAGGTACAATCCCTAACAACAAAATTATCATTAAAATCCATATTTTATCAGTATAGCTTGAACTTCAGTGTTTGGAAGTGCAAGCAGGCAGAACAGACATATGTACAGCTGCAGATACCACCAACCAATATGAATCATTCCTGTTCAAATTCTTACTATTTGCATGGTTTTTACCATTTTGGTGAATCTCTCTCTGACATCTGTAATACTGCTTAATGAAGCAGCATACAATATATTTGAAGAGATCAGAGAAGATCGACTTCCCCTAACAGAGAAAAAAACCCAAACCAACACAACTGCATCATTGTAAGTTTTCATTTGGGCTATTTTAATGACATTATGCAAGTCTGCAGAGTTGGGCAACAGAAAAAAATCATCATTTTCAATGACAGAAACAATAAGTATCTTTCAAACTAATAAAAATATGTCATGATTTTAAAGATAACTTCAAAATAGATTTCAGTGTTTTTATGGTACTTCATTAAATCCACCTTTCTAGATAAAGTTTTGAATATGAGGTCTTTGCCATGAGACTCTTCAAGGTGAAGCTGAATATGAGCATTTTTTGGTCCTATGTTTCTTTGACCCCACGTCAGTGTGATGAAACATGGCAGTTCCCTCCAAAAAGAGCTGGAAAAGGCAACAGTGGCTGCCTCTCACAAGAGTCTGATTAATTAATTTCTAGGATAGGCCCAATGTAACAAAAAAAATCAGTGACTGATATTTTAATAGAAACATCTTCATGTTTTCAGTCTCTCAGAAGGAATACTCCACTTCATGCAATTTTGTCTCAATACCATGGGAACCAGCTGGATCCCTGTGTTTTCACACCATCTGTATGTGATCATTGACACAGGCACAAAGGTCCCACAGCCTAAGTGCTGTGCACTTCAGGAGCACTCCCCCAAGAATGAGCGAATGTTTGAGATAAAGAAACGGCTGAGACTGAAGATCACTCCAGATGGTACAGTCCTCAAGGCAGCAAAAATACAACTGCAAGAATTTGAGATATAAATAAATCACAGTTGTAAATCTTTTTTAAAAAATCAGATATTGAGTATATTTTCCTAATGGTATTTACAAAGACACCCAGCAGGATTGGACATACTGCTACATGCTACATGCCACTGGATTTCAGTGGAAAGTAAGATCCAAGGCAGTATCTTTGCAGACAGTATCTTGTATTTTGATACAAGCTGCACATCCCCACAGGAACAGATGTACAGTCCAAAATCTCTGATGCTGAAAACGTGACACGCCCACTGCATGAATTTTAGGGAAAGTTTAGGTCAATTTAACACCATTCTGGTGACTGAGTATGGGAAGCTCAACTTCTGGGTGAAGCTTGTGGGAAGTTTCAGTCCCTGGGGCTGCTCCTGAGTGCAAACTCAGCACAGCAAGGTGGGCAAGCTGGGAGATTGACTTCAAAAGCAGAGTCAGGGCAAAGCCAGCACATCTAACTTGCACTGGCACTGCTAAGCTGTTCCTGTGTGGCCATAGGAAGACAAAATGCCATTGTGAATTCATCCCTGAATTCCATCTAGTCTTAAATTTAAAGAAAACTGAAATTTTAGGTATCCCCTCATATTGCATCCTAGGTAGTGCCAGAGCGTGCACAGAATCATTTAGTCATGGGATGAGCCATAAAGAAAACAAGAATTTTATGAACTATCCTTGAATCATTACAGAAAGAAATTGTATACACACTTGTTTTAAATCATTTATGTGCCACCACCACCAAAAATATTTCAGGAAATATTTTTTAACTAAAATTGCTATTTTCCCCATCAATTATGCTCAATGGCTAATTTTGACTGTTCTACAGGTCACAATTTTAAGCAAACAAAAACAGTGGTCAAGGGGGAAGCATGCAGAATATTTCATCTAGTGAATAGATGGGGTAATACTCAGAAAAAACTTTTTCCCTTGTTTCTCCTCAACTATCATATTTTCGAGAAAAGAGGGAGTAATTTTTAAGGCACTCAGAAGAAATCTGTCTGAGCAGTCAGGGCTATACTTAAAAACCTATGTAAATACCTATGGACAGACATGAGTGCCTGGAGTAAATCACTTAACCCCAATGCATGAGAGGAGCTCAGCTCAAGAGGGATTTTGGGGACTTTCCCAGAATCTTATATGCTTGTTTAAGTTATTGTTTACTTGGATCATAAGTATTGCAGCCAGCTTGTTCTGGAGGAAGGAATCCCTGAAGAAAAATCACAGTTTTGATGAATTTCCCTGTTAATCAGAGCACTTCAGAACACACTGAGCCCATCACATATAGCCACACAAGGCAAGGCCCTCCTCTGGGACTCACCACCTCCTCGGCACCCCTTCAGTCTCCAGCCCTCTGTCTTTAAGGGATGCTGGGTTCCCATTGGATTGCTTTCACAGAAAGCAGTGCTATTTCAAAGAGCCTTCAGGCTGACTCTAGGAACTGAATTAATTTGTCCACATACCTTCAGTGGAAGAAGAAACTGGGATTTAACAGTTTTTCTTTTTTCACTCTTCTTCATTTATAATTTACAATCTTTGGCTCCTAATGAATATAGGTCTATATTAAATTGCATTAAATTTATGAGATGTGTTTCAGTATTAATCATTTCATATATGTCAAAACACATTTTGGAAGCTAGACAAAACAATATATAAATTTCTGTAATTTTAAAGGGTAACAGCAGCAAAATACTAAACGCAGTGCTGCAGCAATAAGCTTCTCATATAGTTCTTCCTCAAGATCCTGATTTAAATTCTGGTTTATCGATAAAAAACACATTACCAGCTTTGAAATTTTAATTTCCTTTTGAAATAAAGGTCTCATCTAGATAAAGCTGGTGTTGCTTGCCTCTCAATGCTCCCTACTTTCATTATACAGATTTTTTTTCATACAGCTGCTAAATCCTATTTTCACAAGAGAAAAAAAAATTGCACCTCCAACCATCAAAGCAGCATAATTTAGGCCTTTATTATGTCAGTCATGAATTGTCTTTCTTGTGAGCTCACAATGTCATAATATTCTTTCTGATTAATGAGGATCCTACAATTACAGGGTAGGAACCATCATGCTGTACTGCAGAGCCTGTCTAGAGGCAAAAATTACTGTTAATGCTAATGTGTTACCAGAGAGTTAGGGGTGGAATTATTACTGTCAGCAAATCCAAAGGGTCTGCACCCACAAGATGGATGGCTTTTGTCATTTCTGGAACACAGTTCTGGGAGGCCAATGAACTTTCACCTGGTACCTCACCAATTCCATTTCCACTTTTTGCATGCTTACTGCCCCTGCTCACATTACCTGGAGCACCTCTGCCCACCTAGGAGGCTGCCAGATGGGGGTGAAACAAAAGGGACCTAGAAAAGCTAGCCTGGCTAAATGGAAATCTATCACATCAAAACAAACCAGTTTCAGTCTTCAAAGTATGATCAGCTTCCTTCATGCAGGTGAAAGGCAATATCAAATCAATAACTATTTCAGATCAATCCTTTAATTGTGCTAGGCAATTTGTTTCCTTTTTAGTTGCTTACAATGCCTTTTCCCACCTGTAATCACAATAAAATCAAAGTGATTTCACAAACCTATGTACTTTATGGTACAGCCAGGCTGCTTATTTTACACCCATGTGTGATCATCGCAATAGAAAACCTATTGTATTTCTATAATTGTCTCCGTGACTTGGATAACTTAATCCTATGACTAAAGGGAAAGGGACATGACATTTTATGTGCTGTTTGAGTACTTTTCAAATTTTGCTCTCAGCATTTCTAAAGAGTCTTCAAGCTTTCTACTGTTTATTATTTTTCCACATCACTCAGTAGTACAAGCATATATTGAAGATCAAAAACATAGGACTTGAAATCTGAAAAAAATATTTTTCCCTTTAGAAAATAAATACTCAGAATGGGAATGATTAAATAACAAGCAGCACAAGTGATGTCAAAAACCAAAGTGTCTTTGATGCTTCACTTTTAGAACACAATATCATCTTCCTTGAATCCTCCTCTTTTGTCACATCTCCTTATTTAATTTCATTCTAGTAGGATGTATCATGTTGGAACAACTCAAGTGGGGAGGCTCATTCCAGCTTCCAGTATGTCAATGCCATTAACCGAAAACATGTTTTGTAGTGGAAGAGACTGGTTGATGTAGCAGTACAGTCATTATTCAGCAGACAGACGTTCAGCTGAAAGCCATTAACCCAGAGAAAACAAATGACTGCTCTCAGGATATGCCCCTCCAAGTTTATGCTGCTGTAAAGAAAAACATTTAGTCCCACACTGCAGTTCTCCACATAAAGAGGCTTCTTTACAAAAAAAGTATCCCCTTCAAATGAACAAATCAGTTCAAACATATCTCTTTGCTTGGAAAGGCAATATATATTTAGGAAATCATTCTAGAAAGTAGCTGAAAGCAGAAGCAAATAATGGTTTAAGGGTGTGAACTAATATTACACTGTTTTCTATCACCTAAGGAACTTCAAGCAGTCAGGAAGGGGAGAAGGAGCAAAAACATTCTGACCTACAACAAGCTTTTTGAAGTTCTAGTTAAAAGTAATAGTCTGTGATATGCAGGAGTTCAAGAAAGTAGCTGATTCAGTGGAATTTCACTACTATTAAAAATATCATAGAAATTGTACTAGCCACAATAATTTAAGTATACTTAGTGATCTAATGATAGTCAACAATCAAGATTATTAGGTAAATAAAGGATTCAGATTTACAATATGCTGATGTTGCTAAAATCAGTGAGAGTTTATTACCTAGTTGAACTAGCATAACTAAGATTATGGTGGACTGCTCCATATTATATGGCAAAATTATGAGAAAAGTTCACATAATAAACTCTTAGCTACTCAATATATTCCAGAATTGTAAAAACAACAAAGAATACTAATAGATTTTTTCCATTGGATTTCTTTCCTTGGGAAGTTTCCTGCAAAAGCTCCTGAGGAAGATGAATGATCATCTATATTCCTTTATGGCTCTTCGTAATACAAACTATGGCTTTGAAAATGCAAATTGATACACTGACTTTTCAAAACTCTTCAAATCTATTTCTTTTGGAACAAAAATCTCAGAAATTTTTTTTTAGTGTGGAAACGAACGTAGGAGCTTCATAGTGAGTGGGGCTTCTAGACTACCAGTTTCAGAGCCCCAGTTCTGGTAAGTGGCAGTAGTGAATCTTTAGAGACAGTACAGTACATGGCTAGTGATCATATTCATGCCTTGCCTGTCCTCTAACTTTTCCTAATCAGCAGCTTAAGTGTTCCTGAGCCAGAAGTTATATACAGGGCAATGAACAGCAGCTGTCAGTGGATTGAGTTGCCATGAACTTGCCTGCCCTCTTTTGAAATCTATTTGGAGCAAGGAATCATGCAGTAAAACCAATAAGCAATGAATACATTTTGGGTCGGAATAGCAAATGTCAACCATTGCAACTTCCCTCAACTCAGTACAGCCCCTCAGTCTACCAGACCTCATTTTGGGAAATATAGCCTCCCCCCATGGAAGGAGAGACTAAAGAGACTCCTGTTAACTCTGTTAATCTTAATCCAATTGCCATTTTCATCTAGCAGTTCCAGTATAAGCATTAGAAAGGACTCTCAAAATTTGCTTTAAATTTAGGCACTCTTAGAAGCCACTTCTTGGCTTATGTCTTCTTGTTTCACTGGTGTCTGTGGAAATGCCTTGCAACTGCAGCAAAGCAGGCCTGGGATGGGCAATTGCTCACCTTTGCTTAGTGGGGAGAAGTGATCCGTGTCCATCCTGTTCCTGGCCTCCACATTCATCATCTGCACTCCATAACACAGATGTTCATCCTTATGGACCAGCATCTCATTCCTTCCTATTGCACAAAGAGATGAACACCACAGCACAAACTTTTTTATTTCTGCCCCACCCCCATCATTGCAGATGATTATCCTGAACAATTTAATGCAGAGGATTGTCAAACTTCATCTTCAAAAAAATTCAACCATTCCATTCTAATATTCTTCTGAAGGCTGTTCCACAATCTTCTGCAGACTGCCTTGTTTTCCAGATGGCTAAAAACTGTCTTCTAATTATCAGCCTGAATTTATTCATGGGATCCATTTGTTCTTCTGCCAGTATTGTCTTGCAGGAACAAATTGTAGCCACAACTGAGTTGGGTTTGGATCAGCAAGTTGTAACCTAAAGATAAAAGGACCATGTATTGCATTTGTTTATAGATTAATTTCCCATATAGTTATTTTAATAGAAAATATGCAGTGAAGTATTGAGAAATATAAATTAATGACACTGACAGTTAAAATAATAACTTACAAAATTATATGACAATAAGCAGTCTTCCTAAATTATAATTATATTTAAAATATTACTATCTAATTATCTATATATGTATATCTCTATGAGGTAATTATCTGTAGCTTGTTCAATACGTAAATGTTCTACAAAATCTTCAGTCATTAATAATAGATTAATTTAAAAATTATCAATATTGTGCTTTGAGGTTATTACATAGAAAATAAACTTATCTCACCTGATGAACTGATTTTGCTTGTTAGAAGAACCCTTTTTATTCTGCTGATGTCTTTTGTAGTACCTGAGCCTTCAGCCGAGCTTGACCTTGGTCATCTCTGGGAGCCGTATTTCCCTGCTACTGATCCTCCACGGCAAGCAGTCATCCCTCACCCTGCTGCCCTCTTTCTCCTCTCAGGCAGTCACCATTTGCCTTCTTCACCTTCTTGTGCTGCTGATGGATGGATTCAGAGACAACAGCTGGACTCCATTACAGCCTTGTGGCTAGAACCATTCTCATGGAAGACAAATAAACTCCACTGTCGCTGATAAAACATTTTTTTTTCTCAAAAAAATGATTTAAAAAAAAAGGCTAACAATTCCACCACAGTTTTCCTCTGATACCCTCCCATACCTGTTGGAAACTATGATTTTGCTTTGCCTTAAATTAAAGCAAAATGCCAAAATATGAAAATATATTAAAAAAGGGATATAAACAAATAGCATTTCCTGTAAGTCTGAGTTGCAGTAATAGTGTGCCAACATTTTCTTTCTTTCAAACATTCACTCTTGAAACAGGGTAATATTCCAAAAGGTATATTTTTATATACATAGTTATCTATAATTTCACCCCACAAAAGTAATACATAATATAAAGATAAATAGTAGCAGGTCACTGGATTGACAGCCTGGAAATTTTTTAGAATTTTTTACAGATTATTTTGTAATACTTTTTGCCAAGGATATAACACTTAATTCCAACTTTGAGTCCAACATTTGAGTAAGTTTTGCACAGTCTCTCATTAAGAAAACATACCACCTCTTCTAAGTTTTTAATTTGCTGTTGCTGAAGACGACAAGGAGAAAGCAGAGACTTCCATGTGACCATGCAAAGAAAGGCTGACCCTGGGCTTTTATATTTCCAATGGAATATAAGTGGCCTCAGAGGAATAGAATTCAAGAAAAGAGGTGAAGCTCCCCTTCCCCCTCGTTCCCCCATCAATAAAAAGATTCTGTGTGTGGTTTATTTTGCTTCTTAAAAAAAAAGAAAATCTGCTCTCCATGACAGCCTGGATTGTAAAAGCAGTTTTTCAATTGGAAGATTAGTTAGCTTTCATGGGAATTAACAGAGAGCCCCATCATTCACAGATGATTTGGACAATAAAATCTGTTTTCTGTCATTAATCTGGCACCAACTGGCTGACTGGTCACCTACAGCGAGCTGTGAGAGATGGGAAGTGGGGAACAGTCATGTTTATTCACCAGATAGCACTATGGAAAACAAACAGAAAATTATCTTGGGAAAACTGTGGACCACAGAGAAGTTCTTGTCTATTCAATGCAGGGAGCAAGGTTATTAATGTGATTCCTCAGAGCTTTTCTCTTACCCACAGTTCAGGGAAGGAAGATATTTTCCTCTCATAGGAGGAAAGAATGGAAAAAAAAATATACAGAAGTTTGATGAAAGTACAAAGAATAAGCACTGACAAGTCTTTGAGGAGCTACTTATTCATTAATAATATTTACTTAGCAATAGCAGATGTTCAAATGTCAGCTTTTCAGTGGTTTAATACAGAATCTACTTTAATATCATTACAGCAAGCCCTCAGTATGGCTGTAGACTAGATCCTGGGTTTAGAACCATACCTCTGCAGGAACTCACTTTACTCCATGTATACAACTTGAGAAGGCACCAAGCGCTTGGAGAAAGGACTTCAAAAGTGGTTTGAATTTAAGCTTTGCTGCTCAAGCACAAGCAGTTTGTTCAGTTTGAAATTTCCAGTTCCAAATGCCATAAGAAGGCTCAGAAAATATGTTTGCTGGGCAGCACAGGGTTGCAGTACAGTGCCATAGGCAATACTCAGAAGGCAGAGTTAGGGCAAATTTATTAAAGCTGGATGAAAGTGAGTAGAACTAAAACTGAGATTTTGGGATGGCAAACCAGTACCAGACTTCACCACAGCTCAGTCAGCTGAGGTCCACTTGACACCAAGAGGTTTTCTGACAGTAAACCAGAAATTTATGTTGGTTGCTGCATTTACAGATTTCTGATTTTGAAGATGGACAAAAGCTACCAAACAAAAAAAATAAAGAACTCTGTACCTGTGGAGCTTGATTCCTCAGCCACCTCCATGAGTACATAGCTGTGAATGCTTAGACTCAACTAAACCTTTCAACAGGACTCCTCCAAATCCATATCAAAAGCAACCAGCTGATCACGTATCCAGAGAAAACCAAAATATGAGACAAGAAGTGCAATTTTCCATCCTACATTTCAGAACACTCTGCTGTACTGTGAACTCCTCAGAGACATTACTCTATGCTAAAAAAAGGTGGAGATGGGCAGCAAGCCCAGCAGTAGCCAAGCTATCGTGTATTTTTCCTGAAGTACAGTATGCCACTCAGCTCTGGGCAGTTGTGCTGTGCAGGAGCTAAGAGTCCAGGGGAAATCTTCCCTGCGTGTGTGAGGCTCTCTGCACTTTTCTTTTTGACTTAATTGAGCAATTTTTGCCAAAAGTGAGAGAGAAGAGCTGCTCACGGTGAGTGATGGCTTCGGCCAGATAAGTACTGAATATAAAAGAGGTCAGTGAGTGAGTCCAGGATGCTCTCCCCTCTCAGACACAAAATACACTCAGGTGGCTAACAGGAGCTATTTTGCTTCCCTAGCAGTCTTCGACTCCAGGGGTATTCCTCACAGAAGCAAGAACTCCCACCTAATCTTATGATTTTTATTATTTTCTTAGGGGCTGGCTTCTCCCACAGACAGCCCATGACTAGTGACTGGTTTTCAAGTTATCACTCAAGACCTTTGCATAAAAAAAAAATACTCTAAGAGGTTCCTGCAAACTTACTTTAAATAAGAAATAAGTATTAAACTGTGGCAGTTGTGGCTGATTTTATTCACTGCACCTGTAAAGCCGAGCAATAAAGCTATTTTTTTCTGTTCACTATTAGCATGCACTTGGTGACCTAATTTTTCAGTTCAGCAGGATTAATTGCAGCACTCTAAAGGAAACATCCCACACAATAGCAACTCAGTGTGTGTGGCAGTGTGTGTTAAATCCATTTCTTTATAAAACATACATAAGCACAGTAATGTTAGGCTTTTTTTTTTTTTTTTTTTTGGTTAAAACAAATCCATTAAAAAATTGGAGTGGTCAATTCCAAGCAAGACAAAGTTCATAAGAGAATACAGTGAGAATATCACAAAGGTACTGATCAACACTTTTTTTTTCTTCTAGGAAATATATTTATTCTCTTAGAGACTGACTTTTCACTGAAACAAAGTACATAAGTGAGAAAACAGCTTTGCACTGTGGTTCTTCTGGCACATATAGAATATTCTACAGTAAAAAAAAAAAAAAAAGATTTAAGAATTTTGAGCTGAAGACAAATATAACCTCAGTCAAAAAACAGGAAAAAATGAAAGGAAAAGAAGAGTAGAGGATAGAGTTTAAGTCACACCTCTTCACTGGCTTGGCAAAAGAATGTATTAAAGGTAGGAAAAGCTCCATTTTTTGTGAACTAAAATTAAGTATTATAAACCAAAATACTACTTGGCTTCATAGAACAAGTTATTACAATAGTAATGCTACACTCTTCTACAGTAGTTTTTTATCTTTAGGTCTCAAGGCTGCTTATAGTAACTGCATATAAGTATTGTTCAATAGTTTAAAAATGCACAAAGCTTGCTAAAAAATACCTTTTTTTAAGAGTGCTCCTCATCCTTTTAAACACACCTAGATAAAAATGTGACCCTCAAGGCCAAAATTGCCTCTTGCTTGCATGGGCATATAGAAGATTTGCTCAAATTAATCCCACAGAGACCTCAAGTGAACCAAAACAATTGAATGGCCTAATCACATTTACAGAGAACATTAAAAGGATAAGGAATCAAAAAGCTGGCCTAAGTATATGGAAATTAACAGAAAGCTCTCCCTTTTATTCCCACCTGAGATGAGAAGGTGAAATACCTACCAAAATAATTGGTGTTGGGAGCACACACTATCCCTGAAGAGAAAGACGTTTAAGTGCACATGTTTAGAAGACAGATATGGAAAACAAGCAATCAGACCCCTAGAATTAGTAAGGCTTCCATACAGAAAAAAAATCTTTTGATTATGGGACTTGCAGACAGCACCAAGAGATACTGAACAGTTTAAAAACAAAAACAAGATGGGAAAGGTT
Organism: Motacilla alba alba; assembly: GCF_015832195.1. Lineage (NCBI taxonomy): Eukaryota > Metazoa > Chordata > Aves > Passeriformes > Motacillidae > Motacilla > Motacilla alba. The sequence continues at coordinate 59,984,346 of NC_052017.1, read as the reverse complement.
AGCACATCTTTGCCAATACACAGTCAAAGCTGCAAGTGCTTTAACCAGAATAAAACACTTTAAAGAGGAATCACAGCAATCTAAATACTGAGAAATAAAAGTTCCACTACAATCCTCACATACCTTTGAGCGTGAGTCTATAGCCAGAAGGAGTTCCAGGCCACACATTAAGATTCTACAAGTTCCTTCATGGTGTGTGTTGTACCATGCAAAGGAAAGGAAAGACTGCCACTAATCCTATTTTTTGCCTTCTTCAGCTGCCACCTTCAGACAAGGTCATATGCACAGTGATGTGTGCTCTAGTCTTCCAGGTGTCTGGCTATGGCAGCATGCTCTGCCCAGTAACACATTCCAGAAGACCCAGGTAAACTTTAATGACTTAGCTGAGACTAAATTTAGCTAACACTTCCACTGGGGAGTTTCCAATTCAGGGATTAACTCTCCAGGGAAAGAAAGACTTTATCATATCTAACAGGACATCCAAGCACAAGAATGGTTGCTGTTTTTCAGACTGTTCCTTATAGCATATTTGTGGGCAGATTAGAAATACTTCTTACATTTTATTAAGCAGAAATTACATAGACACATAAAAAATATTAATCACTATCTATTACATCAAACAGCCAGATGGCAACAGGAATCCCACATCCTCCTCTAACTGGTCAAGCCAAAGGTGTCTCCTATTACTGGATTCCTGATCCATTTGCTCCATGTTTTGATGTTAAGTGGACAGTAGTCCCACCCAAAGTTTGACGAAGTATCTAGCATTTAGATAAAAGGCTTACAACAATTACACAAAAGTTGTCGAGATCCAAAAGCTTGGCCCATAAGCCAAGCAAGTTCTTGGAATTTAATTCTACTGAAAAGCTTTTAGTAAGGAAGACTGGAAGACTGGTCATCTTTGTGAAGAGGATGGGTAAACTAACTCTACAAAACAAATGGACTTAATGTGAAGTATGTTTCCTTCATGATTAACTGTGCAAACAAATCTATCATTCACTTAATAGAAGAAGGGTGAGCCTGTAAACTAGAAAACTAATGAAATGTTTCTTGTTAATTAGATCTTCCTTCTCTGGGAACAATATCTCTGATTTTTTTTATTCTTTTTTAAAAATGAAGCTGGGGGTTGCAACTTAGCAAATTCTTTAATCATGCAACTAACCACACTATCCATTATGTACAGCACAGTGCATATTTGATCAATAGTACTGGTTTTGTTAGTGTTATATGACTAAATAAGTGGGGAAAAAATCCTTCAAATTTTGTGGGTATTTTCAGTTGCTGAGTCAGAAAACAAAATAAGGTCTAACATCTGCTTTTATTTCTTGTTCAGTAAAGCTTGCATCTCCCTTCAGGACTAAGAGCAAGCAAACTGCTGCTAACCATGATAATTACACAGTACTCAGCATGGTGAGTAGAATAACATTGTAATTGTCCAAGGGTTTGAACAATTTGGACTGATTTTGTATAGTGTATAATTTACAGTAAAGATTCAGAATGTGTTTTCTTTGCTTCAAAAACACTTTCATCCTTTAGCTTTGGATTATTATGCATGAAGAATAGCATCCACAATCGAATTCAATCCAGATGAAGAACATCTGCAAAAATAGAACCATTTATTTTATTGACATTTACATTTACATAATTTTATCAGCGTCTGATTTTGCTTGTGACAGTCAAGGTAATATAAAATAACCAAGACCCCACGGAGTCATTCAGACAAAATAAAAGTATGCAAACACTTGAAATTTTACCATAAGCAAAGCAAATTAGTGACAGTGACTGAAGCCGGGTGAAAGGACTCAAGAAAATATTAACAAGATCTTTGCTTGCATCTGGTTTATTTTCCTTCATGAGGTCAGGGCCAGACTCAGTCCTATGCAGCTACATATTAAGACCCTCATTCAGCAGAAATCCAAGTGTTTATTTTTACACACTGAAGAGTCACTGTGAAGCAACTGGGACTTATAACAACTGAGAGCAGTTATAAATCAGGGCCCACATAATTTCTGAGCGTTAGATGTGGTGGTGCATAGCAGTGGGAACAATGAGTACCACAGCCATCGTCATCACCACTGCGTGTAAAGCAGCAGCAGCATGACCTGAAAGTGTTCTAGCTTTTCCCAGAAAGAAATGAACAGTTCATCACAGTGAATGTACAGTATCATCCTTTATGACACACAGACAAAAATCTTTACAAAGAATAATCAGAAGTCTTAACAATGGCTTGTTTTCTATGGCTTTCGAAGATTTTTTTTTTTTTCTGGAATTGTTTTAGTCAGGGAAGGCAAGGGGGAAATGGAGCTAATGGGAGGTGGGGGGAGAAAATGTTTCTCTGTCAAAAACTGTCGTGAACATTTTTGTTCTGGACTTGCAACAGAGATTTTCCCTCTCAGAGATTCCACTCTACTCTCATTTTGGCAAAAAAAAAGAGACACAAAACCTACTAGGATTTCTTTTTTCTTCTACTAATGTTTCATGGCTGCTGTCTATAAAATGGGAATAAGAAATACCTACCCAAAAGGACTCCAATGGAAATTATATAAGTATATTTTATGGGCCACTTACATGAAAGAATTGAAGATAAATATTCCAAATAGTTACAAAGTTATATCATAGCATGGAATAAGTCTAGCAAAGAATTGAGTACTGTTTCTAAATCACAGGATTGTTGCCAAAATGACCTTTCTAATGCTACTGAATTCGTTCCTGTTAGAGAACTTAAAGAGGTCATCATGCCAGTTGCCAGGTTTATATACCCCCTCAGAACAGCAGTAGGTTAAACATAGATCCAATATCCGCTTTGCTAAAAAATAGTCAGTAGAGATACGCAATAGACTGTTCAAAAATTTTTACATTAAATCCCTTCCAACGCTTTTTCAGTTCTTAATGTAATATTTCCTTTCTACTATGTAAAACTGAAAAAAACCCACTTTTTTAGTTAGCATTAACAGCTAGAGTAACTGTCAATGAATTTGACTTTACCCTTGTATTTTATATATCTGACCTTCACGTGTGTCACAAAAAGTCATCCAAAAGTATGACTCACAATATAATTTTTTACAAGTATCCTACCAAAATATATATCATAGCAGCTTCTGGATATAATGTATCAGTGTTTGTTTATGCTTAGACAGCTTTATCCAGTACAATGAAGAGGGAAGCAAAAACGGAATTTGTATATAAGGTGGTATCCTCCTTCTCAGTGTTAACAAAACACCACTCAGATCTAGAAAGCAAGTCTGTGAGCTCTTGAGACTGGGTGACCTTAACAGTCAGAAATGGATTTTTCATTACTTCAATATTCATCCTTACGATGCATTTACACTGCAATATTGCAAGTCAAAACTTCAGACAAATCTCAGTTACCAACAAGTGGTCTGACAAACTTTAAAGCAGATGCTGCCAAATTAAACAACAAACAAGAAGGAAGAAAAAGGAAGAACATAAGGGTTATTGGCTTAAAGAGGTTTTCTCCTCATTACAGTCCTGAGGAAATTATTTCCTTCTTGCACTACTTTCATCACTGCCCACAGCTCTAAAACAAGGTGATGAACCACGAGGAACAGAAGACAACCATTTGAGTTGTTTTCCAAACCATGCTCAGATTCCAGGGCATGGATTTCAGTGTTCACTTCTTGAGGGAAAACTCAAAGCACAGATGCAAAATCAAGTGGTCCCAAATTGACTGCTGTGCTCACCAACAGTGTTTATCCAACACACATCAGACAGAGGACTTCCTGAATTACATCAGACCCACAGCATTTTACTCAGCAGGAGGCTAAAAACTCCTTCCTGAAAAAGGAGAGCAAGACCAAATGAAAGACAGAAATCAGATCTAGGCACAGAACATTTTGGGAGCTGCAATTCCAAGGAGACATGAGCATGACATCTTTTCTTGTCATGAGTACTAACAGCAAGAATGTCACCAGAGGCCACACTCTCCTCTGCTGTTGCTAAGTGATTAGATTTACCTATATATTGGTGTATATATAGTGTAGTTGCATATTCATTAATGGTTCTGTGTCAGGTCCTGGCCTCAGGTGTATTTTTTGCAGACTTCTGCAGCAGTCCAGGTGAAGGAAGCAGACTCTGCTCTAAACCACCAAAACACATAATCACAAGAAAGAATAAGTCCATAAACAAGTTACCAAATTAAACTGCTCTCACACATTCTTTCTTCCTTAAAAGGATAAATTTTATTTTACAGAATACACTCTAGCCTGGTGCACCCAGGGCACAGGGCTCCCTCTCTATCCCAGAGAATTAATGTATAGCTCTCAGAATGAAGGAATGTTCTGCATGTGGGCAGGACAGAATGTGGGAGGGGACATCTCTCCCTCCCACTAAATAGAAGCATTTAATCAAGGTGTTTCTGGACAAAACAGGAAACCAAATTTTAAGTTGGCCAAGGCTTACCTTAATACAAATAAAATAACTAACATAAAACATTTGCTTCCTTGGCTGCAGAGGCAATTGAGTAGGACTTAGGGAATATGTTTTTCAGACACTCAAAATCCTATGTTCGATCTTAAATTTTTTTTGGGCTCTCATTTGAAGAGTGTAATGAATCTCAAATCCATTCCAAGGAAGAGAAAAAGAATCAGAAAAACTGGAAAGTAAATTTCCCAAAACTCCTCAGGTTCTGTCCACCTCTGATAGATTTTCTGTCAGGAAAATTTGACTTTGTGTTTGCCTGGTATTTCCATTCTATGTCTTTAGCAAGACTGAAGTTCTTTTTGCTTGACAAAATTCTAATCACAAATTTAAGACATTCCACAGTGCTAAAAAAATTTAAAAAACCAAATAACAAAACATACTGAAGTTCAAGAGGGTTGGGATCTAGTCCAGAAAACTTGCAAAGCAGGGTTTTATTTATGTCAGCTTTGCAGAAAGCAACATTTCAAATTCTGATAGAAGACCTTTATATCTGAGTTCTACATTCATCAGTCTGTTGTCTGGAAAATTATGCCATGAAAAGAAAACTGTTTTCTTAATTATCTCAACCCATTCCAACCTCCATGGTATTTTTTTCTTTTTTCTTTTTTTCTTTTTTTTTAATGAGGGTCAACCTGTGCAGTTCAATGTGTGTTTATTTTCTCAGAAAGGGAATGAAGAAAGACTGGGGTACTTTTATTATGTGATTAAAATAATGGAGTTGTGAAGGGTTTTTCTTTTGGAAGAGTTTAAGAATACATGCAACAAAATATGTCCCAAAATGCAAAATGCAATTGCTCACAGAGAGATTTCTCCTGATAACTTTTTTGTGAGGATGTGATTTTTCTGGTAGAGTTAAATAATCCTTTAATGTGGACATTCAGTAATGGAAAGTTTAACAGTTTGCTAGGCCACTACTACATTAAAAGACTATATCATGTCAGGTACCCAGCTTCTCTAAATCAGCATAACTTTCCTGAAAACACTCCAACAGAACTTCACTGTTTTACACTAGCTAAAGGCCTAGATACAAATCTCCCAGAAACGAAACATCCAACTAAAATTACCCTCTTCTCCATTCCCAGAAAAGCCTCAATTCATAGGTACTTGGAATACACAGGAGGAGGTCAATACCTTTTTTGCCTTCCTCAGTCAGGAGAACCCTTTATTTTTTACTCAGTTTATTTTCAGTGAACATGCTTGAGGCAATTAACTTTGAAACCCATTTGGTGAAAAGCCTTATCCTGTGTCATCTTTCTCCTGCAGTTAGCTTTTTCCTGTTTCATACAACATCACTAAGAGGCGCACCATGCCAATCCCACCTGTCCACCTCTCTAAACACAAAACTTCTGAGGTTCAGTTACGTATTTCAGAAGGGAGTTTGAAAGAAACAGTGACAGTAGTTTCTGTCACTGAAAAAAAGGAAGCATGAAACAGAGAGAAACCAGTTCTGATTTTTTTCTTTTTTTTTTCAGGAAGCTACAAATGATCCGTTAAACAAGTGACTGGCTGAAGTCACAGAGTGTTAATCATTGATCCCTACCAGAGAAAAAGCTCACCAGCTATGTTAAAACCCATTTTTTATGTCTCTCCAGACACCACAAACGAGCTATTAGAAACAGCACATCTCGCCATAGCAAGAACAAAGAGTACCACAGGTTGTTCCTCAGCATCTGATTTTACCCTCTTGGAAGCATTTGATGCAGATCTGAAAGCTCCTACCTCAGTTTGGGATGCTCTTTGTTTCAAGAATCTGTTGTACGTTGTATTACTGACTGGTGTGTTTTGTAATGCCAGGCAAAATGCAATGAGGGTATTTCAAAATCATACGAAAGCAACAGAAGCTAACTTTGACTTTAAGGCCATTGTTTTATTACTGAAAAGTTGTGTTTTGAAGTGATTACTCAAATATGAATCAAAGATTTGATCTAAAACATAAGTCTGCAAGGTGGTACAGCAAAATGAGGATTCTGATTTATATACATTGCTTGTTGCTACTTGCACTTCTGACTCCAGATTCAAGTGCCTAGTATGCCTTAGAGCCATGATTCTTGAAGTTAAAATAAATGTCAAATAAATAAACAAATAAATAAATAAACAAATACACATATAAATATTATATATATATATATATATATATATATAGTCTTACTTTTGAATCATGCATGACGAGCTGCACACAGCACAGGCAGGAGAAGCTCCGTGCAAGGCTCTGCAGAGCAGTCTTAAGGGCAAACAGCAGACTGAACCAGACAAATCAATTTTTTGACAGAAGTAACACATATGAAAAGAGCAACCAAGAGCCTCAGCCACAGGCCACCAAAAGCATTGAAGCCTTTTTTGCTTTATAAATTAACATGTATTATGAAGAATTTAAGGCTTTCATCAACCCACAAATAAACCTGGAAGGAGTTTGTGCTAAGTTTTAGGCAATATAAAATTAATAATTTACCTATTCATTCTCATTGTCAAGTATTAAAGTTAGAACCTTTCATGGCAACATTTTCAGTGTTGAACATTTTAATATATTTCAATGACTTTTAAGAAGTCTTTCCATTACAGCTGTCCCTCTTCCTTAAAGTATGCATATATGTACTTGGCTTACTGAAAGGGAGACTTGTGTGGAGAAGTTTGTATGCAATCAACATTTCAGCATTTTCATAATTTGCTGGAGATATAGCTCAGCTCGAATGCATTTCCAGTGAGACTGATGTAGTTGAAAGTAGGGAGATTTTTTGAGCCTAACTGCTGTAACACAGCACAATTGTCCCCATCTGCTTAAATCTATAGTTTCACTAAGTGAGAAGCAAAGAGGCTAGAGCGTGCATACACAATAGTCACAATATATGCAGTAAGGAACTTAAATTTTATGGGAGGCTCTTGTCACAAAGTGTATGAGATACTTTTTGTATCAGGTGATCTCAGGAAAATATGTGGGGAGACAGCAGGGAACACCATCAGTGGAAAGAGAAGAAAAAGAGACAGTGTTGCACCTAATTGTGAAAATACTTGATTTGCCTATAATAGTAGCCTTGACTTTTCATTTAGATTTCATTTATTAAATTTCTTTGTACAACTGTTCTTAGAACCATACAAGAGTCTAAGTAGCTAAAGTTAAAACTTTATGTGCAAAAACTAATTCTTCTACTTTTAATGCTCTGAACATTTAAAATAACTTTGACACCCATCCTTCAAGAACTCCAGGGTGTCAGCTTTCTTCCAGGAAAATCTGTCAATCTATAATTAAAGAGTAATGTGGGAGATCTTATGGCAATTGGTTTGTACTATTTCCAGCATTAAATTATTTTCTTTAGTCTGACTTGAGTTTTTTTATGATCAAAAATACCCATCTTAGCAGGAAAAATCTCTTTTCAGAGCTTAAGCATTTCTAATATTATCCAGGCAAATACCAAATTTACAGAGTAGTAGACAGGTCATCTTCCATGGCTCAGTTCTGTTGTACTTAATTATGCAGAGACCAGTGGTGTCCCTTGAAATGCATGAGAAATGTGGCTAAATGCCACTGACAGTACTAATGCATCTCGATTTATACATTCAACCCAAAATACAAATAGACAGCACTTTTTTTTCTGAGGTTGTTCAACTTTAATTTATCAAAATAGACATTTTCACTCCCTCTAATCATCGATTCTCACTGATATTTCTCAGGCAGGAAATGTATGCTATTATTCATATGCTTAAAACTTCCAGAAACTCAGTAAGCATCCATTCCTTCAGTGATAAATTGTGTTAAGAAAAAAAGCACAGTAACATCAAAAACAATTCCCAATACTGTGATGTTCCATCAGAAAGAAATTGCTTAATTTTTTTCCTTACAAAATAATCAAGAGAAAACAAAGTGAACATCCTAAAGAATGTAAAATGTAAAGTTGACACAGGCCTAACATATGTTGGTTAAAAAATTATGATGCAAATCTAAACTGGGAGAGACATCTTCACTGCAATAAATTCACAAATAAACAATGGTTGCTCCCTAAAGACTTCAGACAGGTAGAACACAAAGGTAGGACACATTTAAAGAAGCATATATATGATAAAGAGGGAAAGAGAAATAAATTATATGGCAAATGAAGCAGATCCTCTTTGTCCCACATTTAAAGCATCACATCCTGTGAAATTTCAGCTAATAGCCGTGAATTCTAGAAAATTAGTTCCAAATATACGACGGAAAAACCATTTGCTGACCTTTACAGAAATTCAAATCACAATGATCACATATACGTATTAAAAGGAAACTTAATCTATGAAACAGAGTTGCAACAAACAGCCTTTAGGAGGAAAATTATAGTTGCACTCCTGAGTTCTCCCAAGCCAGTCTTCAGCACTCTAAATCATTATGCCAGAAGAGAAACACATGCTGGGGATCCCACTATCCTCCATCAGGACACAGCCTCCCACCTTTTGTGTGTGCTGCAGGGAGAATACTCCTACTTACTGCTGGACATGGGTGGAATCCCCAGGAGGACTAAGGTGAATTTTATAGATAGAAGCTGAGCTGAAATAGTTTAGAGCTGGCAAAAATAAAGCATTTCCTATTTATTCAAGATAAATATATGAAACCTAAATATCAGGACCACACCAAACACAGACATCAAATATTCTTGGTTGTTTCTGTGCCTTGGGCATCCAAGGACCCCAAAGGCTTCTGAGTAGTGGACAAAAAGTGCAGAACCAGTGGAACGGAAGAAACTAGAGAGAAACTTCTGTACCTTCATCTTTGGATGGCTTCAAATTGCCAGTAATGAATGTGCCTTCAAAATTAACATGTCATTAAATTTCCTGGAGAATAGGAAATGCTAAAGTAGGCTACACCAGAAGCAGAAAATACAAATTAATTTTTCAATTTTCATTTGAAGGACCACATCTCACCTTAAGCAGTACAGTTATGTTGATTCTCATTTTTATGCAAAATTAGACCTTGTTTTGAATATTCAATTATTACTGTCTCATTTTTAATTTGTGGTTATACATGAGCTTATACATTTCCTGGAAGATTTTATTCTTGACATGATAGTCAAGTTATATAATGCCTTATGGACCACAGCACACAAAAAATGCTGTTTTAAACAAAGAGGGGCTGTAAAGTTTCTGACAAATTTTGTGTGCGATTTCTAAGGATGAAAACACTCAGCTTTTTTTCTTACTAACAGCTTTTAAAAACATCTTTATGGTTGGAACAAGATTGGATTTATGTAAGCAGTGATAGCAAGACTAAAGCACACCTCGGACAGAGGGAATGCATTATTTTCATTTTCAGAAAAAAAGGAGAGTCAATACACCATATATATAAGATTAAGTATATTACTTATCTACTTATCCTGTCATTATTTTCAGTTGAACTGTAAAGCCATGCATGTTCATCTCCTCAGTCCTTAAGGCTTTGAGGTTGCTACTGCTGCTGTCACTTGAAATGCTGTCAGAGATTTAGGATCTTAGTCACTCATTGGAGCAAGAGTTTTGGAAGTTTCCAACCCACTAACCTGGCCGGGACACTCTTAATCTAATGGGGCTGAAGATAACAAATGGGTGGGGAACTAGAAACTCTTTCCGCCCCTAGAGAACTTTACATTCCCCACCTGTCTTTCCTATGTAGCAATTCTCCATGCTAGTGTTGAGCCAAATTCAAGGAAGAGGAATGATGCTATTTTTACATAGAACTATGCATCCTTCTAAGTTTCAGCTTCACATTTCTCTGAAGAAAGAATGGGTCATGTGACTTAATTCTACAGGCAGCTGAGAGTAAAATCTTTTCTGTCATGCTTCATTGTGAATGACAATGCTTATAATATGTCTGTAAGATGTAATTTTTTCATGTCAATAGAAATACAATATTCATAATCTAAGCAATAATTATCCTTTGTAAATGCCATTGTTTTTGGCTGCCACTCTTATTATGGTTGTTTAAATTCACCATCTCCAGCCTGTAGAAAAAAGAAATGCAGCTATTAATTCCAATGAAGAGATGAAAAAGGAGATTTTTTTTTTTTATGGAAAAAAATGTAAAAAGCTGGAGGGGTTAATACAATTAGCCGAGTGCTTGAGGCTCTTCCTACCTTCAAACTTATTTCTAATGTTCTGAAAAAAAACCCAAAAATATGTTTGCTTCAAAGAGAGGGAGATTCTATCTCTTTCATAGGTAATTTAATTTATTTGTTATACTTTTATTTACTCAATTGTGTAGGGCAGACTGTATGACTTCCTCTTTGAATAGGTTCTTCACTGAAAATAGTTTACCTGGTTGCAGAAAGGCAATTGACTTTGATTTATACACTCTAACTAAAAGGCATGGAATGACATTGTGTATATGCATATAAGAAGCGATTGTTGATGGGGTAGGGTGTTAGAGGGGATTTCCTTTCAGCTGCTATTGAACAGCTGACCTAAAGCCTGAGGACTCTAACTTGATATTTTTAGTATTATACAGGTGTGTAGCTTTGCCTTTTATTCTTGCATTGTTACACTTAAGGCTGAAGGGAAAACATACTCTGAGAATTCTTTATCCAGTTCCTAAGATCTATCTGTGGCTACACATTATTTGCAAGCAAGTCTAACTCTTGCTTTTCTATTTTATTCATCACCAAGAATTATGGGAAAGCAGACTTTTGCTCCCTCTCAGCATACCTGTGCAAATTAAAAGCCATTTCAATCCAGCACACAAGTGCCGGACTGCAAGTGCAAGTGGGCGAGAAATGGCTTTCTGCTGACCTGCAGCAGGAGATCCCACAGTCAGACAGGTCATCCATGCCCCTGTCTCTCCTCAGGAGGGAGCTTCCTGGATGCTGTCACAACAGGTTTGGCAAACCTTCTGGCCCTCTGTTGTTTTTCCTTTGTTAGAAAAGCAAAAGCTCTAAAAGAAACACAAAATTTATATAGTTTACATAGAGAGGGAAAAAAAAATCTGGTCTTTCATCCATCATAGAGATTGCTGTGCTGAGGTTCACTGGGAATTAAAAAGGTGTACAAGGCAAGACATCCCAATCATTCACCCCCCTGAGATTAACTACATGTCCAGCTGCTTCTCTGACAGAAATCCTTCCTCTTTTCCTCTTAGTATATCCCACTTGGCAGATGAGATGAAAACTTACCAGGAATATGACAAAAAGTAAACAGGGTGACTCCAATACTTCTCTGATAGGCCACACTGGTAGGTCCTCACAAAATGGTAGCTACCTCTTCTAGGAGTAACCTACCTTTGCTTAAATGACTCCTTTTCCATAGCAGAGTTAACCATCTATAAATATGAAACAAGAGCAAAAATTAGTAAAACCGTGCAGTCAAAATGCATTGCATGCAATTCACAAACAGGATGTTTACATTTAGTGCCTTTAGCTGAAAGCACAGGAGCTTTGTTACTCAAAGGTCATGCTCCTAAGGGCTTCTCCACACTCTAGCTTGGCAAGATAAATAGAAAGTGGAGATGTCGGAAATAATTAAAACCCCTGCAAACTGCTTCCTTCCTCCTGGAAGTGACAACATCATATGCAGACTCGGGATCAATGTTCAAATTTTACTTCTCCTGTGCAAAGTGATTTCCCTTGATCACAATGAAGATTCCAGAATCTGTCCCCAAAAACTTACTTTCTTGGCTCTTCCTCTCAGGTGAGCCACCTTCCAGCAAGCACATATCTGGTCACTAATCGGTCCCTCTGGTGGACTTGAAAGCTGCAAGGCCATTATTTGAGAGATCTGCCCACCACAACAGTTCCTCTGCCACTCCTGATTCTGACTTGCTCCCAAATGCTCCTACTGCTTTTGATCTTTTATCTGTATGTAGTCTCTTGTTGTTCATTGCTATAACTACACATTTTGGCATCCTAAGAGAATATATCTGGACAGCATGGTGCTGTGTGTCATGTCTCATCCACATGGCACCACTCAGGAAAATTCATCTGAATTAGCTTTTCAAGTGGATTAGTTGAAGCACATTGAAAGCCTAGCATAAATACAACCTTAATTTGTTTTAGTTTAATATGTTGCAGAAACAAATTAAGCAAAATTAAATTAGGCAATGTTTTTGTTGGGTTTTTTAAAAATACGTGGTTCACAGGGTGGTAATGTGGTTTACCTAAGGTACCTTCAGTTTATAACTTTGTTCGTCTACACAGGCAAACCCTTATGATCCAGGAATTAATATCCAAGACAATTTTTCTATACATGAAAGTTCAGGATCAGGGCAGTTTGCTGGATTCAAAAAATCAAAGCACAAAGTACTGCTTTCAATTTTCCATTCAAATATGGCTCCCTGGACCCGCCGTATCACTGCATGGGGACTCAATTCCCAAATTCTTCGTGCCTGTCGCTGACTTCCACTTTCTAAGACACTCTTCTCATGGAAAAATATGCATGTCCAAAAAATGATCTTCAGAAAGGTGGCATAAACCAAAGGAGTGGAATGTAGCCAGAAAGAAAACACTGGAAAAAGAAATACACTGTCATTTCAGTGGGAAGCAAAACCAGGAGGATCCTCTCTGTGTTACTTCAGTTAGACTGAACTAACCAGAGGGTACACTGTGGTGAAGTAATAAAGGAGAAGGGTTAGTTATCTTCATACTTACTTTTAAAGTTAACAAATGTACTTATATATGGAAAACATGGGGTGGCCTGTGGAGAGCGCCAAGAAGCAGCAGGCAGGGAGCCGGACATTCTTACCAAAATGTGGAAAAACAAAACAAAACAAAACAAAAAACCAACCAACCAACCAACAACAACAACAAAAAAAAAAAAAAAAAAAAAAAAAGCCAGGAAAACAAAGACCTAATGCACTCGAGGGCAACAATGTCAATCTTGAAGTTTATTAAAGACAAGAGCATGTCCCCATTGGTGAAAAGGACTGAGGTGCATATTTTCCAGTGTCAAAGTCATCAAAAGCCAGAAGCACCCATTCTTGTAATCCCCGTGGTTTTTGGAGAGAAGGTGCTGGGCTGCAGGGGGAGCTGTGCACCCATAATTTCGGCGCTGCAGCTGGGGAAGGTAATTTGCTCCTCCAAACGCCAGTGACCTCTCAGAGGAGTACTCCTATAGCAGCAGCAATGCACAGACACCATAGGGCTCACTGGAACCGTGTGGTTGGTTACATTCCTGGCTGCATTTATTCTGTTGGCTTTGCAGCAGCTCCCTGAGTGCTACATTGAAAGTGTGCTCCCAGATACTACAGTTTTGTCAGTTTTGTCTCATATGCACATAGTGTTTAATTTGAACTGATGCAGTACTTTCTTTCTCATTTAGCACAGAAAACCTTTCCTTCCAAGCTGAAGAGCCAAGCACTGAAAAAACATGAATGGTTTAAAAAACTCATAAACTGAGGACTACACTTTCTTGCAAATAGCAACAAAAGGCCTCTACCAGCACAAAGAATGCCCAAATGAGTAACTGTTTAATTTACCATCACTATCAATGAAACAAAATGTCTAAAAAATTATTTTTGGCCAGTCACATCAAAAGAAATTTAAATGTATAGTATTCATATGGCCAACATACAACTGGTAATAATGTTACATCAGGAATGCACCAACAATACTTGTATTTGGAAACTGAAAAAGTATTACAGTGACCTATGAGACTGTAGAACTTGCAGTGTGTCTGCTAAGTTTGTCAATCTAAATTAATGCTTTATTTCAACAAAAAAGGAGCAGAGAAGCCAACTTTAAAAATGCAGTATGTATTCCATTTAATAGACAATTATGCAGACTTGGTGTATTTGATTCAGTACATTCTGATACAGATGTGCTTTTCCTGCAGTATACAAGGAATGTAAGGTAGAACCTAAGCTATAGGAGGAATAGGAATGAACAGGAGGTGGAAACAATTGCTATGGTCATTCCAATCTAAGCTCACAGTGATTTATGACTTGGATATAGTCACCTAAAGAAAAGACTGAGTTGGTAGCAGCGCAGGGTACTTCAAGTGCAGTTTTCCTGACACAAATTTAACACAAAAATGCTTGGCTATGGCACTGATGAAAACTAACATAAAAACCTGGCTGAAACAACATTCATCAGAGTGAGGAGTCTTGACAAGACCTCTGAAGTCCCCTGCTTCAGCAGAGAAAAAAATCTTGCTCTTTCCTGGGCTGAGCTAAAGAATAAAAGCAGGAGTTTGACCACATATTTTCAGGCAAATTTTGCTAGACAAGAAAGCTAATAATTTAGGCATTTTGTGACAATCTGCTTTGAGTCAGGCCTAATAGAAGGCTGAAAGGAATCTTGTGATTATACCAGGAAAAACACATAAGTACTCTAGAAACATTATTAATGGAGTAGAAGAGGCATTACAGCTGGACAGTCTTCGAAAGCTTATTTGTCAAGGTTTCTGTCTTACCCAGTTGTTTTTTAATGTTACTTGGCAAAACTCTGTTTTGACCAGAGATCACAGAAGACTAATTTACTGACCATTTTTCCCCTTTTTTTTTCAAAAGCAATTTTCCATATTAGTTTAGTCCCAGTACTGTTAAAATCATTCATTCAGAGAATCAACAATGGTGAACATGTAAAGAAACTATTAAACATATATATATAAATCAACATGAGTAGATCAAGCAGCTTTAAGAAGGAATTAGCAGTGCAAACATATGACATTCACATTTAAATGATAACATGGAGCCAACTTTTTTATATACTTCACATGTGTGTGGTAAAGGGAACATACAGGGACAAAGAAACAAAAATATTCCCTCACATTCATCAAAGAGTACCTTCTAGAAGCTAATGATTAAAAATCTCTGAAGGCCTCTCAGTCTCAAATTTGGTTGCTTTGTGAAACTGTCACTTCCTTGGCTTGTACACATTTGGGCATATCAGTCCTTGTGGTACGGACCTGCAAAAGCCAAAGCTTGCTTCTACTTCAAAGACAGATGGAGAAACAACTTTGATTTTTTAACTATTAGCCTTGAAACACCATCTTTATCATGCCTAGGGTTTGGGGAAGAAGAATATACACCACAGCCCAAAAGCAAGATTCAGATTTTGCATGTTCTTATTAACTGAGAGCAACAAGAATGCAAGTTTTTGCTATATGTTGTTTCTTTGAGAGAAAGATAATTCTTTTGAATAAGATTTCCAATAGCTGGCAGTAATAGAGCATAAAGTAGCATGTTTAGCATATATGTAGTAGGAATTGATCAATGCTGCTCTAATGAGGAGCAAAGGGTCATACCCTTGCATGACTCTGCCAGAAACTGCCTGGAAAATCAGCAGAACAACAAAGTATTGGCTTATCATATAAGACTACTTCCTACTTCGTTTTTACTTCCCAGGTATTTCAAGAGGCACAGAAAAATATATCTGGAAGAGAAGAAAAAGGTTTTAGTTAGTTAAAACACTTTTTTTTTTTTTGGTTTTACAAGTACAGCATGCATTTCTACCAAGAATCCTAAACATTTTCAGGACAAGCTTTTGGTGCAACAGTCGAGAAGAAATACATGGGAAAGTATCTTAAGGTTGTCCTATTCCAAGTTCAGAGAGAAGTAATGTACAAGTTTCCATATCATCTTCAAATGTCTCCTCTCTACACCCACACGGGCTTATCACTCCACATGGTTCTTTAGGCAGGATGACCCCTTTTTACATGTTGATTACACATAAAGGTAGCCAGCCAAAGAGAACAAATTTGCCCAATCAGAGTCAACAAAGATGAAGAAGGGTCTTAGCACAAATTGTATGAGGGAGCTGGGAGTGTTTAGCCTGGAGAAAAGGAGGCTCGGGGACACCTTATCACTCTCTACAACTGCCTAAAAGGAGTGCAGAACCATGTGGAGGTTGGTCTCTTCTCCCAGACAAGCAATGACAGGACAAGGAGAAATGTCCTTGAGTTGTGCCAGGGGAGGTTTAGATTAATTGTTAGGAAAAAAAATCTTCACTAAAAGGGTAGTCAGGCACTGGAATGGGCTCTCTGAGAAGTTATGGATTTACCATCCCTGGAAGTGCTCAAAAGGCATGGGGATGTAGCACCTGGTGATATGATTAAGTGGTAAAGAGGCAGTACTGGGTTAAGGGCTAGAGTCAATGATTTTAGAGGTCTTTTCCACCCTTGATTATTCTATGACTCTATGATTAGTCCTGCTCTCTCACTGAGAATTTGGAGTGGTTGTGGTAGAGAAGGTGGACAGATAACAATTAAGCTAAACAAAGAGAATTTCTTCAGTTTCTTATCCATTTTTATACATTGCTCCACTGTTGGTAGATCCATGCTGTCCAAGCAGCCACCCATTACTTCTCTGAAGCTGAACATACTCCTGTTCTCCCTCAGGCCACAACAATTCACCCATCTAAAGTAGGAACTGCCTTCAGTTGTCTCAAAAAACACACATGATGCTAATGAAAGCTTCAACTCCTCTGCCAGACCTCCTCACACCTGCAGTTATGCCATCTGATCTTACTTGTCATTATAAGGCTTTCCAAAGAACCAACCAAGCGCGCACGCAAACAACCACGTCATCCTGCTGACCAGACCCTGCTGCTGTATCAGAGGAAATAGAGGAAGGTAACAGATATGTCCTCTCTTGCTCCTCTTGTGAGTGACAAAACAGGAAATGAGGCTCAGAGCCTCATGGCTAATATACCACTGTGGATTCCAAAGTGTCTTACAGAGACACTCTCCTCTTTAGAGGCATCCTATTCCTTGCCATACTGCCGTTTACTGTGGCTTGGCAGGTGCTCGGCAGGTGCTGTTGCTTGACATCAGGAAGCAAATATTTTCCCTTCTGTGTTCCAGATGAAGAAAATGTAGCCTATGAGACACAACAGGAGATTCTGCATGGCCACTGAGGAAACTAGGAGTGCTATAATGGTACACCAGTTAATACATGGGGAGAGAGAAAGAGCAATAGAGCACTGAAAAGCAACAACAAAAAAAGAGTCCATGCATCTGATACGTGTCTGATAAATGATTGCTTTCCCACAAGACATGTGGGAACAATGCCTTAACTGAGTATGTAATGGCCCTTCCCAGAGACAGGGCCAATCTGTCTGACAGATGACACTGAGCCCAGAAATGCAGCAGCATTCTCCTTAGGCCATGGAGCAATAAAGTCTCTGCACTAGAGTTACTGCCGCTATTAAGAAGAGGTGCAGGGCATTAATTATATTCACAGGAGAAACAGAAGTAAGGCTGTGGCATAGCAGTATAATAGTGTTGAGACTGTCATTTCCCAGTCCAAACTCCTCTAATTAAGCCCCAGCTGAGGTCTCCTGTTCAGGTCTATGGTCTTGCTTTCAAAGGGAGAGAGGCAAATAAATAAATAAATAAATAAATATGAACAGTTTTGTTTCTTTCCAAGTAAGGACAGCCAGATATTTGGAGGCATTTGTGGGTATTTTTATTTGAAGAGGCTCATTTATTTGAATGATGACTGCACTCACTCCACAGAACCTAGCTCACCTTGAAGTCCACCAGGACTTGAATAGATCTTAGGCTTACTTTTCATATTATAACTTAAGATCTGCCAAGACATGAGAGCACAGGAAAAATCCCACCATTACCTTTCCCTACATCTCCGTGTACTAAGGATATCTAATATTCAACACAGGATTATTACAACCTACTCCTGGCACCAGAACTTAGCATCAAGGCACCTTGTATGACTATTTTGCTTCCAGTTCCCAGAGTGGTATATGCAAATTTGGTGACTAATTCTGCACATCTTGTGCTGTTTTATATCGTTGCAGCGGTCCCCACCAGGGAACAATTAGCACTGATTCCACGATTGCAGAAGGCTGATCAACCACTCAATATACATTTATTATACTATACTATTAGGAAAAACCCATCACCCTTGCCACAGTCACGACACACACGTGAATCCAATTGGTCAATGAATCCTGAACACCATCACCAGAGTCCAATTAAGAAATCACCCATTGGTAAACAAATCTACATAACACATTCCACATGTGCACAACAACAGGTTCAGCAAGTGGAGATAAGAATTGTTTCTCATTCTTTTTCTCTGAGCTTTCTCACCGCTACTCACAGCTTCCCAGGAAAATCCTGGGAGAGAGCTATGTCTCTCTCTGTTCAGAGGATATGAGATTACCACAGTTTTCCTTTCCTTCTTTCTTTTTTCTTATAGTGAAATTGATCTACACATTTCTGCTACTTGATACTTTTAATGAAACTTTATTCCCTTCTACAAAGAAAAAAAAAGCTCCAATGGCAAATTTGTGAATTTTTTTTTAATCTACATTCTCAATTACATATTAGCTTTAAACCTGCTTCTGTCTACTTTGCTTCACAAGGACAATGTTACAAATCTACTTTTCCTTATTCTTGCATTGCCAATAGACTAATTGGAAATAAAAAGAAAATAAACAAAATTAGAAATGTGAGCGTCAGTGAAAAGGAAGAAATCAGAAATTCTTGAGAGAAAGCACGCTCTTTTCTTTCTAATATTTCCATTTTACTTCTAGTTTCTTGAATAGAGTCCATTCGTGAGTTTACCTTGCTATTTGCCTCCTTTTTAAATTTAAACTAGTTTTCGTATAAGTTTATATATTTAATTCTCTTGGGATTGCTGAAGAAATCATTACTCAATGGTTTATACTACTGTAATTTCATTTTCCCAGGTTATTAAAAACTAATAGCACGCCATTTAATTAGACTAGATTATGAGAATCCACTTAAAAGTTAGAAATAGACTTACAAACTGCCTATCTTCTTCCTTACTGCCAAGCAAGACTTTATAATAAATCATTATTCCTCTTAAATGAATTTAGTAATTACAAAGGACTTCATTCTTCATTATATTCACCACAGCTATACATATTTCCATAAGTTATCTCATTTATTTGTACCAAGAGTACTATTAAATACAGCATTAATTTATCAGAGCAGTGTACAGGAAGAAGCCCTTAGAGGATATTGTTGGTAATGGTCTGAAACAAAGCCTTCGCCTTATCCAAAGAATGATCCTCTGCAGGAACCCTCAATACTGGCTCACACCACAGCATGGCAATGCTGTAGAGTGCTGAGGCAGGGGACAAGGCAGAAGAGTGACTCTTTGGCTACATCCTTTCCAAGTGCAGTTCCTGTGTTGAGCCTTGAACTGAGATGACAATTATGGTAACCTGGAGCACAGCCCTCTTTCCCCAAGGAAATGAACCAAGACCTCCAATTTATTTCACATAGCCTGTTTAAGAATCATTGGATAATAATGGCCTTCAGTCACTGCCAACCCATGGTGAATTTAAAATAGTGACTTGGAGGGGAAATGCTCTATGTCATAACTCCCTAGGCACATGATCCCCTCTATCATGCCATTTATTAGGCAGCTTGGCCCTGGCACCACATTCATTTATAACATAATATTTCATGCTATACAGTCTGAGGTTAATAAAGTCTCATTAACAGCTCCTTTATGGACTACCCCTTTATGGGCAGTCCCCATAAAGCTCTCCAAGGTTTGATTTTACAATAATGGCAAAGAACCTTGCAATTTATTTTCCCCCATCCAATTTTAAAGACCCTACAGCAACACAAAAGTGGGGGAATGAAGGGGGTGGGGGGGGGGAACCACAACAGGAACAACAGGAAAATAGTTATCTGTGGTGCAGTGAGAAGAAGGCAAAGAAAAATGTGGCTAACTAATAGGCAAATATGTTTTCCCTGTGTGCTAGACTATATATTCTGTTGGGAAGTCCAACAAAAAAAAACAAAAACAAAAAAAAAAAACCAAAGAAAAAACCACCAAAACAAACAAACAAACAAAAAACCAAACAAAAAAAACAAACAAAAAAACCCCCAAAAACGAAACAAACAAAAAAAAAAACCTGGTTAAGGATGACAGTGATTTTTAGTTGCCTCTTTGTTGCAAATTCTCATTGGCTTGGCTTGAATAGACACTTGATGGAAGGAATGTAGGAATTGGCTGGAATTTCACCTCATACCCTGTGCAGGCTGCTGTCTTCGAGAGTCCTTCAAACTTCTGAAAGCTGAACAGCCTTTCTCTTGAAGTCTTCTTAGATACAGTCAAAAAGAGTTTCTATGTCTTGGTGGTTTCTTATTTGAATTCTGAATATCACTAAAAATTGCTGATGCTTTCTAAAAGACTAATATTTCCAAGGCATTGGGGATTGGGTGCTTTTCTTTTGTAGAATATATTAGTTGCTTACAATTCTTCAGTGTTTCAATTTAGCAGATGCTCATAACATTTTTCTTAACCTGTGTCAGAACAGCTCTGGAACATCCATAAAATAAAATAAACTAATAATAAATATATTAAAACTAATAATAACTATACACTAATTTATCAGCTGAAGAAACTTCTTAAAATGTGTATTAAAAAGAATCACATTGGAGCTTTTAAAGGTAATAAGACAGTTACAGCTGAAGGAGTGTGCCAGAAGGTCGTGGCAGGAATAAGATGCATTTACCTTTCACGTACAGGAAGAAGAACAGCACACTCAGCAGTCCCCTGTGAGACAGGATAAACTTTGCCTCAGTGCATATGTCATTCTGAAATAAATATACAATGTCTCTTCGCCAAAGAAATCACAGTCCAAATAAAGGAAGCACAAAGAAGTGGAAGACAAGAGAAGCAATAAGAAAGAAAATTATCTGTCTAAGATCAATGTGAAAACTTCTGGCTTCTATTCTACACCAAACCTAGAGGAGAAGGGGCCAAGCCTAGTCTGATATTTTTCTATATGGCCATTATTCCTTCCTGCTTCTCCCCTACTCCAAAAATTTGTTTTATGTGAACATGGAATTGAAGGGGTTTGGAACACAACAGGTAGATATTACACTGAAGAAAAGCAACATATATTAGTCAGTGTTTTCTGTAATTCTAAAGTGGGATTAAAGAATTATAAAATGCTTATTCCTCCTCAATTTTATGCTTATGTATGGCCAAACACAATTAATGCTTTATTTTCTAAAAAATTGAAAGTTTTCACTGAAAAGTGAGTTAGGAGTGGAAAAAATACGTATCAATTCAGAGGGAAGGGAGATGAACTTGACAAAGAAAACAGTCACACACGAGGAAAGATGGATGGATGTTAGAGCCTGTGAACACTATATATTTGATGTATAGCCTATATGGGAGATTTCTGCCATATTCAGTTATCAACAAAGTCAGAACTTGCAAACAGTGACAGAGTTCATAGGATTATAAAGGCTAAATGAGAAAGATAAAAATAATTGTTTCTCAAACAATATCAATTATTCAATGAATATCTAACGTATGCATAATTTTGCAATAGGAGATGAATGGTATCACACAGTGAAATTTAAACATTTTCTTAAATGCTCAATCAAAAGAGATAGGATTATTTATATATGAAACTGAAAATTCATATTTACTGTAGTATCTCATCCTGATTGCTTTAAGTTTGTAAATTTTATATTAATAAAAAAGACCACTGTATATTGATGCTGATCTCTATTATAAGAACTTTACGAACAGAAATCAAGATGAGACTATTCTCCCTGCCAGCATAGCATCTGCATGATGGTTTACTGCATTCCAACCTTCCAACATTACTTCTATCAAGTGTCTAATTTGCCAAATCCCAGTGATGGAATGACAGTTTATGCTAACTGAGAGCTTCAGTCTTCATTTCTTTTGTGGTTGGGTTTTTTTTGGTTCTTTTTTTTTTTCCTTTTGGGGGGGATTTTTTAAACCCGTATTTAAAATCATATAGATAGGAAGTGCCTTTAATTTTTGTCCTGTGAATGACAAGAATATGTACGAACCAGGCACATGGAACTATCTCACTTTTAGAAAGAATTCTTGCAAAAGTTTTACTAAAGATAATGACTAAAGAGTGACTTTCTATGTGCTTCCTTTTTGTGGATGTTCTTCCCCCTTTCTTCATGGCTTCGTCTTCTAACAACTGTTTTGAAACAGATGTTACATGAGAACTGTCCATCTCCTTGTGCAATAGGATGTTGTATAACTCAATTGCAGTCAGACAAATTTCAGTTCTAGATGACTGAAGGCAGAGGCTCAAATTATGAGGCATGAGATTGATATAATAGTGTTGCCCAGGCCTGGGAAAGACAGATATTTAAAACAGATATGCTTAGCAATGTTGCTTTAAAGAGTACAGGAGGTAGGTCAATATATTAGAACTGCATTTCCATAATGCAATGTCTATGTTATAGCACTCAGCAGCCTATACTTAATTTGGCATTCAGCTCTGCCTGTAACTGCATCTTAGTATTGATCTATCAGTCTGTAGCAGTTAACATAGCACACAAACAAAATTTCATTTATCTTCACACACCTGTCATCCATTATTCAGAACCAGCATGTCCAAAAATCAAAGGTTCATCAGGTTTCTGAAGATGATTTTGTAGTAACAACTCATTTTAATCCTGTTTTTTTATTCCTGAGAGGCCTTAGACCTCCTGAGCAGCTCAACCATAAACTGTTTTCACACAGACTAACACAGTATGAGAGAGAGAAGAAAACAACCTCACCCACAAACAAACTCAGCACACAAACAGGCAGCCCTTGTTTGCCAAGTCTATTGCATTAAAAAATCTGTAAAAAACTAGAAATAGGAAAACAAGAGTGGTGGCTTTTGCATGCTCTAATTCCAATCACTGAGAAGGAAAAAAAGAATGTGGGTAGGTAGAGGTAAAAATGGAAAGGAAGGCGTAAAAAAAGACTTCCAAAACAGAGCACCAAACAAGACCACTAGAAACTCATAGGTGAGAGAAATCAAGAAACCTTCAAGAAAAAGGCAAGAAATGCATGCAAAAGATTACAAGAATGGCCAAAAAGAACCCCCAAACTAGCAGCGTCTTGCACTCATCTTAGGATTGTGAGAATTTCTTTTAGCAGCCCAAAGAGAGGAAAAGCAGAGACAAAGCACATCTACCAAGAAGCTGAAAGTGTTGACATTTATTTCATCAAAAGAAAAGTTTTTAAAAGCACAATATTGAATTTAAAATCATTCAGAGTCAAATCATTTAGAGTCAATAAAAATTACAGAGAAATAAAGAAGCATCAATAGCTCTGACATGTCTGTAGGTAGTGGGAGTAACCAAGTTATTATAACTGGAGAATTAAATATATGAAAATACATATACAGGTGAAAAAATTCCCAAAAAATATCAGCATCCATTTTCCAACTGAATCCATAAGACAAGTAGAAAAGTTAAAGTTACATTTGAAACCTGTTCTTCATTTACATTTATGCACCACAATCAATACTGCTTGTATTTTCTACACATCATTCTTGTTTATTCGTGATACACTGGTAAGAGAATTTTCAAGGGCAGTATGACAAGAAATCACTTCAAAGAGAAAACCTTCAGGATTTTTGATCAGATTATTATTAAACAATTGTATTCATCATTTTCTCCCTTCTAAGGTAGTTCCAGGCAGCTCCACTTGTAAGCAATTAATTGGAGATATGCAAAGCAAAACCAGACAAGAAAAAATTCACAAACCCTATCCATTAGATACAACAGCTTTAAAAAAGAAAAGAAACAGCATGGAATTTGCACTGAAGCCTAAAGAGAGTCCCAGCAGAAGAGGCAGGAAAGTCTACTCACATAACTGCATTTCTCAGATAATGCTGAAATCTAAAGGATCTGCAAATATTTCTCATGATGAGGCACCAGTAGGAAATCACAAAAAACAAGGGTATGGGCTGTCCATATTATCCAGGTTATTGTAATTCTTCCAGCACCTGAGCTACACATCTAAATAGTAGATGAAATAAGGGAAAAGTCCCAAGAGCACATGTAAACCCATAGGATCCTGAGACACCCAAATGTATCTGTAGTTACCACAGTGTGACCCAAAGAGGGCCTGTGTGCTTCACAAAGCTGCTAAAGATTACAGTTTTTACTAATTTTTTGCTCACTTCAAATTTTTGCTTTGTGGAGAATAGATGTCTTTGCAGAATAAAAAATGTGAGGGATGGGAAAGGAAAAGACAGTGAATACATATTTCAATGTTTGGACTCCCAAGGAACAATAAAATAAGAATACTCACTTGAATTTCAAATTTGATTTTTTTTTTCAGACTCAAAAGTGGGGAAGACACTCTTAGAACTAGTTCTTAGTACTAGTATATTGAATTCTCCTTCCCATCTCCCTCCATTTTGCCCTCAGAGCACACATCCTTTCCACATTCCCAGCCTGAATAAATAGGAAAATGGGTATCCCATCCTCACTGCTGAACAGTAAAGCAATACAGGAAGAAGGAGGAAGAATTAAGAGCTATGCATATGCAATTGAGTGAAAAGATACTCTGGCAATGCTTTGAAATGATGAGGAGCAAGGCAGGACAAATCCAGAAACACTAGCTCAGGTTCAGAGGCGTGCTCCTGTGTGCTGCCTCTCACCACATTCACGTTTGTCTTGCACTGCTTATTCTTGCTCCAGTTCTTTGGAAAGAGAATATCCAAGGCAGTTACTTGCAATAGGGGTTTAGACTCAGTGACCCAGAAGGTTCTTTAGTCTGAAGTCTCTCTGAGTTGTCTAATTCCCACCCCAGCCATACCCCAAAAGCCACAGCTTTGCAAGTAATAGCGAGATTGACCTGCGCATTATGCACAACAACATCTTTTAATGAAAGCAGAAATATTTTTCTGTATCCTAGCACTAAGTTGTACCACAGTAAGTGAGCATTCTGTTTGCACACTAGCAAAAAGAGGTAACACTGGCATCCAAATAAAGAGTTTTATCTATAAAATTTTTTATTTTAGACTATTAGGCCGGGGTTTAAGTTGCATTTTAACTATAAACATGGGAGAAGCTGTCCCAGATGGTGAATGTAAAACGTGCTGTAAATGTTAATGAAGCAAATAAGTCACTAATAACAATAATGCCAACACTGCTGCATTTTGGTAGATGTTAATAAAGCAAAATTAAAAAAAGAGCATGCAGCATTCAAATAAGTGCTTAAGAAGCCCAATATAATTTGCTAATTCAGCTATTCACACTTTGATTGCACAGCCCCTGGTCATCTGCTCAAGTACAGCTGCTTCATGTAAAAACAAATAAAAAAAATTTTATTGTCCACCAGATGTCCCAGCTTGTAATACTTGCTGCTATAATTCAGGTCACCCAAGGTTCAAGCACATTTAGGAATCGATTGTTCTTGGATGGTCAGCCTTGTGACAGTGGTCAAGGCACTTCAGTCCTAGGTTTATCCTGCCGAGAGGGGAGGAAGCACTCCTGTATTGAAAGAATATTCATGTTATGAATATCACAGGCACCCCAAACAGATAATTACTACCAGAGCTTAGGGAAAGAGCTAGAAAGGGCTGGAGTGAAAAGAATTCAGAAACATATGCCCTGCTTTATAAAGCCATTGGAAACACATTAACAGGGCCCTAACAGATTTGTTTTCTTTACTGAAAATGAATTTATTGTTATTAAAGAAACTTATAAAAGCACAAGGCACAACAACCATCACTGCTGTGCACCAGCATTCTCACTGCTCTTGATGGGAACTAGACGATACATGTAGTGCAGCCAGTGCTTCTCCCCAAATCAAATGTAAAATTCAATGGAGCAGAATTATCAGCTGGAGCTAAAACATCTCGTACCAAGGGTGTCTGCTGCTGTGCTACACAAAGCAGGTTTGAAATCAGCAGACCGTGTTTTGTTTATGGATTTCACAGGGCTGGCAACTAAGGGGAGGCTGGACTGGAGGAAAAAGAGCTTGTTTCTGGAAACACCTCCTCTTCCAGAGCAGGAAAAGGGCACCAGTGAATGGAAAGAATCAGAGCAGAGCCAGGGAATCCTGCCAGAGCCATGCTGAAGGCACAGCTGTAGCATGAGATGCTGACACCAGATCTCCTCCAGAGTGAGAAGGGTGATGACTTTATACAAGAGTGCACCACACCCAAAACTCAATGCCTTTACTGCACAAGATGCAAAACCCTGAAACATCCCAAACATGTCAAGATGTTTCATAGTAATCTTTCCTTAAGCAGGACCTGTGCTGCCTGTCTTAGCAACACAAGCATACGTTTATCCAATGACTTACAAGGAGCAATATCTTGACAGGAATATTTTCAGAGAAATAATGTTGTTCTGCTATACCTAGTTTACACAGTGCTGAAGAATTCATGAAAAGTTACATTTTCATCAGGTGTCTACCTCTCACTGTACAGTTCCTATCAGCCACTGAATTTTTGCAACTCTATGCAGTCATCACCAGCCTCTGGCACTTAAATGTGGATTGCAATTAATAAAACAATTACTTGATTGAAAACGTTCCCTCTTGAGATTTACCACTGTTAGACTTAAAATAGAGAAAATAGAGGATTACTTACTGATTTCACGTGAAAATGAAAGTCCCTTCTGTCCTAGAAGACTGAATTTTGGAAGAGCTGTTAACGTCTGTGAAAGAGCTTTACCTCTCATCTTGGACAGATTGAAACCATCAGTATATTTGTTCTTCAAAGGCTGCCTTTCTCACTTTGTTCTCAGAGTTCATGAGTGTCTCCTTGCCCATTTTTCCCCCTCAGCACACATTTGCTTCTCTTCTCCCTACAGCTGACCTGCCATGACGCCCATGCAAGCCAGTATATCAGAGTTCCCTCTGCTCCCCATTTTATCATCATGTCCCAAAAGAAAACCACAATCCAATGATTTGAGTGCTCTTCAAAACCTCAGCTCTCCTTACAGTTTGTCAGCCACCACTGACAAAGAAATACCACTATGTCTTTTATCTCCCTCCATCTCTGTTTTGAAAATTTCCTCCCATCTACATCAGTAGACAGCTGCTGTCTCTGTACCCTTGGTGAGGCACTAAATAGCCAACAACAGCCTGGAGGAGATGGAGCAATGGCTGGCTCAGTGACTTGGCTAGACTGAAGGAAAGGATGCAGTGCTGCTGGTACAAAGCTTCACAAGGAGCCTGTGTCTGCAGGGCCCTCTGCTATCCTGTACAAGGGGAACAGGAGATGGGCAATACAGCTGGAGAAAAACTGTGTCTGAGCCTCAGGCTCCCTGTGACCTTGGGCCACCACTTCATCAACCTTAACAGCCGCTTTCTGGCACATCAAAGCAGCAGAAATATGTTTCAGAAATGCAGTGAGCTTACATCTACCCAAAAGAGTGTGGAATAGACTCAGGGAGAACAAAATGCAGAGGCTTCAAACAGTTAAAGGGATTAGGCTTGAAGATGTTGGATCAAATTTTAATCATGTCAGGAGAAATCCACCTACATGCCCAGAGAGCAAAATATCTAGTCCAGGGCTTGCAAAGAGATTGTCATTGCAAATGCACATCCTTGCCTTTTCCACACAGTTCAGGCAGGATTTGGTCAGTGCATACACAGAGGCTTTGCAGCTGCTTGCCCAGCACTCATGCAGTAGGTCCCAGTAATTACCCATTCCCTGCTCTCCACCTGGGTTAGCTGCGATTGGAAAGCTATCTTTTCATCCCCATCTATCACAAGTCCCCTCCAACATGGGACAAATGTTGGAAGGATTAAATCAAATTTAACAGGGGGGAAAAAAAAAGGGGGGGGGGGGCAGCTGTGGGAGGGAGCAGAGGGACGAGAGGAGATACCCGTCCTCAGTGGAGCCAGGATGCAAAAGGAGTGAGCAGGTGCCTCCCAACCATTAACTCTGCTACCACATTCTGTGGAGGGCCCAGTACCAGGCTTTTCACCCTGGAGTGATGCTGGCAGCATGCAGCCCTTGTGGAGACAAAGGGAAGCCTGATCTGCTCCATGCCAAGGCGGCAGCCCCGCACTCGGGGTGCCCTGGAAACCCGCCTCAGCTGCAGTCACTCTGGCTTCATTGGCAGACAGCACCACGGCACCAAGTCTCACTCCTAGCCATTGTACAGGCTCATACAGACTGATCCTCTCAGAGGCTGTCCTAGTGAATTGGCAGCTACTGGATTAGATGGGCTGCAAGCAGGCTGCAGCTGAAAGCTGACTGAAATTTCTCCTTATACCTCTGTTTCTAAGCATCAGATTCAGCCTCCATCTATCAAACAATTTTCCCCCCTTTTTAACCATCAGCTCTGTTGCGGACCCATTGACTTGAGCAACAGTTTTGTTTGACAAACTACAAAACTCAAACGATTTGATCTTTTAAAGACTCAGTGTGGCTTTTAGGCTATTGTTAGCTCTCAGAGTTTCATTGCCAGGCAGACAATAAGAGGTATTTTTCAAGCTGCAAAGACTGGAGTCCAGGGATTATATAACTGGGAAAACAAAATGTGACCCACATCTAATGGCTCAGAAAGTAAATGTAAGAAAACAGTGATTATTTGTTGAGTCTCATTTTTAAGCCTATTTCAGAACCTTCTAAACATTGAGGGTTGAACAATTTGTATCACTGCCAATTCCTTAAAACAAAATTTGTCCCCTCTGCTGTTTCAATTATGCAAAGGGCATTGTATCTACAGTCCTTACACTTTCAATAAAAGATCTTAATATCTAAGCAGACACGCAAGCAACTTATCTCCCTGTGCTTTCTTTGAGCATTTATCACAAAAGGTTATTATTTCCATGGGACTGTGCAATTAGACTTCACCCTTATTGACCTCTGTCATACTATGAATTAGCCATTATCTATGTTGTTACTAAATAGCTGCTTTTGAGTCTCATTTCATTTGCAGCTTCAGAGAACAGCTAATTCATCTAATTCGGTGGAGCTAGGTCTTGCTTGCACTCGCAGAAAAGAAGAACTAGGACTTCTGTTTTCCAGCCTCTCCAGCAGGTCTGATCTTCTCTAAAGTTCATGGAAGTCAGTCACCCACAGAGACCTTCAGACAGGTAATGTGAGCCAGCTTCTCAGCTGTCTGACATCTGGTGAAATCAGTAAATCAAAACTGATCACTGCAGTTAGGCAACATCAGAGGATATCACCCATATGGGTAAGAGAAAGCCGTGGAACAGCAGGAATCTGAGATAGCCTTTAGAAGCCAACAGAATATGTGGCATTATGCATTGAACACATGAATATTGATGACAGCTTTTTTTCTTCGTGTTCCCCTTTTGCTCCAAAATGATACTTCTACTGAGTTTTTTCCTCTAGATTTCACAGTTTTCAGTCTTCTGTGTAACTGTAGCTAATACTTTTTCTTCAACTAACAATAATCCCCTATCCACATTATTTGTTTAAGGCTCAGCCCAAGGACAGAAACAGGGCTTGCTATTCAATTTAATATGAATGTGTTAGCATGGTTTTTTAAACTCTAGGGAGTTATTCTGGGAATATTTTGCAATCTGAAGCCAAATTGGGATTTAAATTCTGGGGACAGCTTTACTGCTCGTGATCTGACCTAGATGGTCCCAGATTGGGTGATTTTAGAGATACAGGCCTATATATTCCCTGCAAAAACTCATGTGAAAAGGAGATACTAGATCAAATATTCCAGCATTTAAAAAAAAAAATCCCCAATCCTAAAGAAAAACTCACCTAGAGGAAAAGCAGACAAATAGCTACAGAAGAGGGCTACTGACAGACAAGTTCAAAGCGCAGGTTTGGATTTTCACTTGGAAAATTTTACACAAGGAGTCTCTGATGATAGCTAAGCACATTTACCTCTGTACAGCATGGCACACTTGGTAAAGTACTGTAATGCTTCTCTTCCTTCCTCTGAACCTCACATTTTCCACATCCTTAGCAACACGAATGTTATAGCACAAAAGCTTCAAATAAAGCCAGGGCATAGGGTCCGGGGAAGAGCCACAGAGTGAAACAAGTCCCTCCACAGGCAACAGTTTGGAAACCAGTGCAGTACAGGTGAAATCTGCTTTTGCAGCTACTGCAGAGACTTCTGATTATGTGCAAAAAAACCCAAAAACAAAACCAAAAAGTGATCTGAAATACCATGCATGAAATTCATCGCAATACAAGTGGTTTAAATGAAAGCTTGACTGAAGACCCACATTTATTCTCCTTGATCCACTTTCATCCCCTGTATGGTAATTTGATTTTTATATTGTAACAGCAATAAGATATACTTCCCTTTAAATTAAAATACTATCTATTTGCCCCTCAAGAATATTTCATCTTCTAAGGCTACAATGATTCTGAAAACTTCACATTAAGTGGTAATCTGTTGCAGAAAACTCAAAATTACCAACTAGGAGAACCAAGCTTGTAAATACCACATGTAACTTCAGTCTACCCATATCTAGTGTGTTTAGAGGTTGGCTAATAAAACCCATTTGAGTAAGATGGTCTCCTTTTGCATTATATCTCTGCTTACTATTCATGGCCTGCTTGGGCAATACTCTGTTAAAATTCTGTTTTAAAGCCCCTGCTTTGTGAGATGACATTTTAATGCAGTCAGTGCTCATCTCTAGAGTTTTTCTATTAAAAAAAAAACCTGTGTCTGCTCTGAAGAGATAAAGCAAGAACACAGACAGGTTCAAAATCCCTCGTAAAGGGGCAGAGGTTCCATGCTAATGTTTCTGTTCTCTTTGCTTCTTCATTAAGTATTTTCTTAATTCAAAGCCCTTTTTGTTTTGTTTTTGTTTGACAGAAGCAAAGCATTTATCTGCTCCACCCATTATACCTGGTCAGATATGAATCCCTCTCATCCTCCTCACCTGCAATTCTCCTCAATCACTGGTTCTGCCTTAGAACCCATTGGGATTTTGCAGAGGCTGAATTTATATTAGGTCATACAGTGCATTTCCTCCCCCCACTCTCTGCCCACACTTTGTCAGAATATGTCTGTTGGCTTGCATTGACGAGGATATTAAAAGCCCTGGGGAAAATTTTTCCTGAGCTTGTCTATGCAAGGTGACACTTGACATGCTCAGTGCCACAGTCTAAGCACAGCTGGGCAACTGCTGCCCAAACATGAATACTCATGATAGATGAGAGTTTATCTAAAAGCTGTATCTGATACTGATGTATGGCTTAAAACACCTGCCCCACTAGCATCACAAGAGAGCTGCCAGGCCAGTGAAACACCAACCATCACTCATCAGCAAGATTTGAAACTTGGCTAATAGTTAACTTTCTGACCTATTACTCTGCTCTTTCTGTTTATGTGCCAAAGTATGAAAGATGAGGGGGGCACATTTAAGTCACCTGATGGCAAACATATGCCAAGATTTACTTGCTCTTCTTGATGTTGTCACTCCATTTGAACACAAACAGTTACATGGAGAATAAAAGAAAACCAGAGCTCGTTTGCATGGTGACTTTGCTGTGCGCTTCTGCAGACACAGCCTTCTTTACAAGAGTCCTCCTACAAAACTTCATTCATTCAGCAGCTAAACATCAGTGCTGATTCTGCATCAGACACCAGGCCAACATGTTGAAAGGTGATTCATTCCTCTTAGCATGGCACTAGAAGTGCCTGTCTCCATGTTTCATATAGAAGAACCTGGGTAAGCAAACTTGTGAGTGATTAAAGATAGCAAAGCTGAACCCCTCCCTCAGCTCCGTGGCTTAGAACAGCCATGGATACAAACCAGCTGTGTAAAAACCAGTGCTGCTATCCAGGAAATTGGTGAGACCTTGGCTCTCACAGCCAGACCCATTTCACTCACCCACTTTACTAAGTTAAAGTAAGAAGGACAGTTAAAGGAGCATCAGTACCTGGCAGGAGCACAAGCACAGCAGCCAAAACATGAGCAGTCCCAAGAGGAAGCACCCAGACAGCTTGGGGACATCAGGACCTTTGGAAGCTGAATGGCCAGCAAACCATCACCAGAGCAACCTGCATGGCAAACACTCCTCTCTCCTGCACCTGTGTGTTGCAGAGATGATGGATGCCTTCCACCCATGGCAGCAGGATTCAACTCCACCCTCCAAGGCTGTGTCCCAAATGCAGAAAATTAATTAGAACTAGGTCATATTGCAAGACATCAGACCCTCCTTGGCAAAATTTTCTTGAAAGTTCAAGCAATCTCTAAAATGATTGCCTCACACTCTTAAGGGAGAAGCACTCCCAGTGACAGAACTAATGAAAAAAATAATTTCCGTTGAGTTTTTCCTCCCAAAACAGAGGAGAATCTGGATAAAACAGGCAGTAAAAGTCATTTTATAAAATGATTTCATGAAAGAAAAAATAAGCACACAGCTTCTTTAGCATGCACTGTAGGTAAGTTTAGAATGTTCATCTTGGTTTTTTTTAACTATGAGAAATATGAAAGAAATTGTAATGCTGTATAGGAAAGATCTAAGTATGGGGTTTTCCTTTAGATATAGCTCTAAAACAAGCACAAAAATAAAACATTTAAAATGGCTGTATTTCTAATTTATCAACTAAAAGGAAGACTTAGCAGCAGGTAATGGTAGTTAAATTAAATTAATAGAAAATTCTATCAGGTCTATCAAACTGAAAAAGTTATGATCTAACATTCCTAAGCCACCATCTTTCCATATGTCATAAACCCTACTTTTCCTAAAAAAAAAACCAAACCAAACCAAACAAACAAACAAAAAAAAACAAAACCAAACAAAACAAAGAAATAAAACAGACAAAAAAAATCACAACCACAACAGCTAATAAGGTAATCCAATCAAACCTTCTCTATTTTTAATGTGCTTAAATAATTTTGTCTGTTTTATCACATAATCCCACTAAACTGATCAAAACTTTCAAAGAATATATCAGCAGATTAAAACTCCTTCATGAATTAGCTAAATAAACATCTGTGAATTGTCTTTTATCAGTCACTGCTTGTACCCCTTTCTGTCCTATGTTTGCTCAATACTAATAATTTAATCAGGAAGACAGCCTATTTATCGGAAATGGAAGAGATATGTGTTTCCACAGTGTCTAATTAAATAAAACTAAACACTCAATTTTTTTGGAAATTTTCTGCAACATTTGCAACAAAATGTGTTCTTTTGCTCAACATTTCTTTTTCATAAATCTGTTGTAAACACTTTCTCAGACTTGATTCATCTTAGACATGGAATGACAAATCAGTA
The DNA here is from genome assembly GCF_015832195.1 of Motacilla alba alba. Lineage (NCBI taxonomy): Eukaryota > Metazoa > Chordata > Aves > Passeriformes > Motacillidae > Motacilla > Motacilla alba. The sequence goes on along the minus strand of NC_052017.1, from coordinate 59,951,062 downwards.
ATACTATCACCACTACTAGCGTTACTTTCATCGTCTTGATGGATGTGACTGAATATCAAAGCAATTTCAGAACCTACCTTAAATCTCCAAATCTTGAGTTTGTGAAAGCAGCTGCTGTGGAGAACGTGGATTCTTTGAATCCTTAAAGAATAGAAGGAGCACGGAATAAAATAAAAGCAAAAGAATGACAAATGTTAAAGTTTCAAAAATAGCTGCGGAGAAGGCAAAAGGCAGTAAGACATAAAGACAAAGCAGTTTATATTTTGTCCAGACTGTTCTACTCATCATTACTGGTACCCCCTTCAAAACACTTAAATAAAGAGTTTCTGATATCTGCTTTCTTTGTACACCACCAGAGTTATGGGAGAACTGCTAATAATGAATATGAGACCTCAGAATTAACCTAGTCAGACTGGAAAATATCTTAGTTCATTATTAAAATCCTAAGTGACAAAGAGGAGATTTACTAAAATTATGCTCAATACAAAAGCAAAAGTATATCATAAACAACAGGCAACTTTAAAACTAATTTTCATTTCAAATACACTCGTGGATTTTTTGTAGTATGTTTAGCCAGTGAGAATAGTCTTAATACTGCAATAAAAATAAACATAGCTGACCAAAATTCCCTGCAACACCAACAGTCTATGAGCGTGATTATCAAACAGATTCCTACTAATATGTAAGTAAACAAGAAATAATAAAGTCCAAAATCAATACTGGAATTTACATCTTTATCAGAATTAATATTGCAAAGAGACTCCAAGTCTTTAATAGGATAAGAACTAAAACATCAGTATTTCCATGTCTGAAAAGTCATGGTCTGATTTGGGATTGTAATTTCTTCAACTTCACTGCCAATTAAAAACTTCTAGAGCTTTCAAAATTATTTAGAGGTGAGATGAAGAGGCAGCATGACCAGCACATATTTTACTTTGAGCTCCAAGGCCATCCACAGTTTTCAAAAACATCTTAGAAGGAATGAACACGGATAATATATGGAATGGAGTGGTCACACCAGTAGTTGCTAACAGTGCCAACCCAAACATTAGTTTGTTCCCATGGGCTGAGCAGCCAGCTCAAACTGAAAATACCCCCCAAACACAGGTTAAGAGATGATTCATCCAGGGGAGAGCTAGAAGGGATTTAGATATATGCAGAAAAGGTCAGCAGCAGTCAAGTCATTGACCCAGATGTACCTTCATGTCTGCCACCTGAGGTGCAGCCTAAGTGATCTCAAAAAGTAGTTTCAGTTTAAGGGCAGAGCCGAACCAAGACAAGAGACTGATGTTTGGCAAGTTAGGAGCAGAAACCAAGTGCAATGGGACTTTTCCTCCAACCGCTGCAGGCAAGTGAATGTCAGCAGAGTGCACAGCAGTCGCCTGAAGGTCTTGCATTCAGCCCTATTGTGCTGAAATGTCAAACAGGATCTTCGCCACTGGCATAAACATTTTAGAGAAGCTTCAGGGAATATACTACAGTGCTTCTCTGCTGGTTCACATCTTGCAACACAGGAAAGATCCCTCAGAAAAAAACACAGACTGTGACTTGTAGCAAAGAGTAGGATTTCAGCTGTGAACAGATGAGGTTTGGGAAGGAGGGGAAGAACGTCAAGGTTTGAGAAATTACAGAAAGGTCAGTTAAATCCTTACCTTACACATGCAGCTCTTTCAAAACAAACCAATGCCACATGGCACTCTTAAATATGTAAATAACAGCTTTCCCTCTGCATTTATAGTCTCATATCCAAAGTTCCCGAGGAGTTACAGAAGTCAGATGCATGGAGAAGGATGTGACACCAAGGCCCAAATCAGTGTTAAAAAAAAGAACTACTTCTCTTTGGCTTTCTTTGTGCTTATCTGGATGATGATCACATTAAATGGCAGAAGACAGCAAAAGGGCACTCCGGGCGCAAATCCTGTTTCACAGCTTCTTGGCCTTTGTGAGATATGGCTCCCTAGGAAAGCATTCTTTAGAGAATCAGTCCTCCCCCTCATAACAAAACCCAGTAAACTCTGAGGCACTGTACAATGCCTCATGAAACCTTTGCAGAAGATACAGGTTCCCACAAATGTGAACAATTAGAAATGATCAAAGTAATAAATGCAATACTCATAACCAAGAGGATTGCAAAGGGAAAATACTGCAGTAATGATCTGTAATTTTCCCACAAGGTGAGGTAGTCTTTGATTTAAAAATACTGTGATGTGCAGCTGCATATAGAGACTCCATTCCCACTCCAGCACTTTTCTCAGACGAGCTTTACCAAGAGGACAACAGATTACAAATATGCAAGCACATGTTTAGAAGGCAATGTGATGTCCTGAAAAGATAGCCAGCTTTGTTACTTTTTCATCCCTTGTAAAGAATATACATAACAGTGGTAGGATTGCTGAGAGTTGTGAGTTAAATGGAGCTATATATAAAGCTAATACAAGTTGTGCTCTCACAATTTGAATTAAGTAGAATGCAGTGCACAATGTGGCTAATTGCATTTATTCTTCCCTTTATATTCACACATGATTTCATTTCATCTTAAGAGCTGAGTTGGAAAAATGTAAAGACTATGCTAGTTTGTATTTTGTTGGCATTTATTTTATGAACTGCATTCTCAGACTATATTTTACTGCTGTCAAGAACCACAAAACCTTAGAGAGAAGCTGCACAGATTTTTTTCCCTTATTTTATGCTATTGTGGCACTGTAACAAAAAGTATTAAAATGGACAAACATTGTTTCTCCATTTAAGGTTTTGTACAATTGTTGCACAGTGAATGACACCCAAATAAATTCATTCCCCCCACTTTAATTCTGGCAGATATAACAGATTGAGACACTGCTAGACAACTACTAGACTGAAGTAATTAAACAGTGCAATGTGCAAACAGCATTTTAGAGTCAGCAATTAGATCACTCAAATTAGATGTTTTATTTGCCCAAACATGTCTGTAAATCTCATCGAACAAAAGGCTGCATTTACAAACAATACAGCACCAGACTTCCAAAGCACAGTGCTAGAGCACTGCAGACCACTGCCTGTAGTCAGTGCCCCAAGAGATCCATCATACTGAGGCATGGGCAAGACTGATAAACACCCCAGAGCCAGCCCAGCTCCCTGCATTTACAGTGGGCACTCAAATCGTGTGTGCAGGCTGGATGACTACAGAGTTCTGAGGGAGGAAAAGAGAACTTTCAGGAGCACAGAACGATCTGATCAAATGTGTTTATTCATCTTTTGAAACATCTTTGAATTTTAAATCAGTCTCGTGTTTCTGAAACATTCCCGTTCATGGCCTTGAAAGCTGAAGTCTTCGAGCCTAGTCAGAGGGAACATGGAGAAAAAGCAATGTCCACAATGTGTTTTCTTAATTTTGTGGTTGTTGTTGTGATATATTTGAGATGATAGCTTCATAATAAAAATAACATTCCACTGCATGCTCAGCTTCAGACCTCCTGCAGTGTACTAAAAAGAGGAAAACTGATATTCCCATGAGTCCTTCCTGTAGTCCATGTCCACTTATTATCTAAAAAATGCTGTAAGTCAATCCACTGTGTAACATATAAACCTGAAAAAAACAGCAACATGACAGATTATAGCACCCATTATTTAACACTGAAAAATCCACATGATTAAATTGTCTGTACTGCAGCACAGGAGACATGTCTTTTATATTCCACCTGTCTTCAAATACCAATGACCTTTGTTTCTCTTTCTCTCTCCTCAGGTTAAATCTTAAGGGATATATTTTTGTCATTATGCTCTCTGTGGAGGAAAGGCCACTTTCCAGAGAAAGCCAAAAATATTATCTGAGAGATCACAGAAAAACTTTCAATCCACTCTTTGACAATGCAATAGGAGCCATGTACAGCCTGTAAATCTTAGATTAAAAAAATCTCTTCCCTAATTAAATAGTGTTAAAATCCATGCAGATATATTGCAAATAGTTTTTCCTAATACTGACATTAACTACTCAACACACTATCTATGTTAAACAAACTGAGCTTGTGTATTGGTTTAAACACAAGTACCCAGCCAAACAAAAGAGCACAATCCATTCAGAGACAGAATATTGCAGTCCACCACAAAACAAGAGAAAAAATTAAATTCTGTGTTGGCCATGAAAATTTTTTATGAAATATTGTCAGAGCATTGTTGAGTCAGTTATATACTATCCTGCTATTTTACAATTTAATTCCATTCTCTCCTGAAGCCCCCAAACTGAAAATATTCCACCTCTCCATAACTTTAGATAGCTGATAAAGGCACGGCCTGGGTACATAAATCATATCCATTGTCAGCTAGGTGTGGATTTAAGATACAAAAGTCCAATCCAAATCACAAACAGTTTTTACACTCATTTCAGTGGGTTTGGAACTAGATGTTAAAATACGTCTCTTTAAATTTAAGTTTATTTTGAATGACACAAGGTTCTAGGAACTGCAGCAATAAAAACAGCAGGAATAAATAATGGGACCATTTATAAATAAGATTGTCAGAATTGTCTATAGAAAGAAGTCTTTATTCCTTCTTTCCTGGGACTGGTAATAGCACTTGCCAAAGCAAAGCTTCACAGAACGTCCTGTAGCAGAGGAGCAAGGTTTTTTCGTGAGAATACTAAATCTAGGAACATCGTTCCTAAACCATTACACACACACACTAATAAAATCTAGGATTGCCTATAACTAGCACAGTCCCAGGTTATTGTCATAGTAGGCTTACTATCAAATCAGATTATTGCGATAGTAGTGTTCCTATCAAATGACTCGTATCTCACAGTGGCTGGAAAATGGGAGGTGCATTCTCTTTTCTCAAGGGAAAGAAACTCTCTCACTGAAATCACCAGAGAATTCACAAAAGACGAATAGAAAGGAGAAGCTAAACTGAAGACAATTGCAGCAAAAGCAAAGGAGAAGTCAAGGACTCATCCAGGTCCCAGAAGTGGCCCAGAGTCCCTGTGGACCCTCCGAGGTGCTCGTTGGTAAAGGGAGCTGCTGCTCTTTCTGTGACACAGCTTTGCCAGTTACTCTGGCACAAAACACAGCCCATCTTCACTGGTGCTCCCTTTTCCTGCTGCAGCACGTTTACTCAGGAGAGGCACTGCAAGTGGCCTCATGGTGAGTACATCTGGCCTCTCCAGAACGAGAACCTAGAAAAGAAAGCTCTGAAATATGTGACACATGCCACCTTCTCCAGGCTGGTGCAGAAATGTCAGTATAATCTCAGCTATATGGTCAGTCAGACTCAGACTGTGAGCATGGTACTGCATCCCTTGATCCACAGATTTTCCATCTCATGCCATGGGCCCAGACACAGGGACCAGCATCAATTTAGTATTTCAGCAATATAAAAGCTCTGCAAAATATGAAGAACTTTCTCCCTTTTTTGTATACATGTGCTCTTTATTTACTTTTTCTATCATGTGAATGTCATTAGAGTGAGGGGGGAGGTGAGAAAAAAGGAGATTGAAGGCATTATTGCATATAATTATCACTTACCATATTACCTTGCCACTGATGCTTCCATTTCAGATTTAAGTAAAGAAAACCAAAACTATTAGAAGCAGCTGATAAAACAAACCAAAGCCACTGGAGTGTGATGAAAGCAAAGGAAGATTATTAATCTGTTGCAGGTACAGGAGAGAGATGCAATTATAAGATTCAAGGGAAATAAGGCAGACAAAAACATCTGCAGTGAAAGTCTAATCCTTTGAAATGAATTCATTTACTAAATACTTCTATCTTTTGAAGTTTAAGATTCACAGCAAATATCACTGCTTGTCAGAAAAGCTTTGACAGAACACACTTTGAAATACTCATCATCCAACTCCAAGGATATAGTAGGGATTAGAAAGAATGTGTTTTCTTTTTACTTTTTTCAAGGTATCTATATGAGCATTGAGAGCATCATTATGCTTTTAAGGGCACATTTCAAGGAAATAAAAAAGAGTTGTGAGGTTATTTTCTCTCTTTTTTTCTCTCTGTTTAAAGAAGAGCTTTATGATCTTGAGCGCTAAAGTGCACTGAGCTGTTCACACTGTATAAAACATGTACACTGGGTCTGCTTCTAAATCAGACACAGATCAAATAGCCCTGCAAGTGAACTAGAAAAATCAACAATATTTGCAAAAAATACTGACATGCAAAAATTAACAGGTATGCCAAAAGATGGGAAGCTAAAGTAGCAGGAGGGTAGATGACCTAGGGCCTGACTATAGACTCCTGTCTGACATGTGGAATCCCCATCACCAGGGAGCTTTATGAACTGGTTAGTGAGGGATGGGCTAGATGTGTGTCTGAAACACATCCAGTCTGGCTGGTCTGTGATTAATACCTCTTGTTTGCATTACAGCAGACTGAGCCAGGAATGAGAACCCCCTCCCCTAGCCACTGCACACACAAACATTTACTCCAATAAGTTTAGAAAGGCTGGAGACCACTCACAGCATTCATACAATTTATTTTAAGTGCCAAGGTTCCATGAACCTCTGCAGTAAGGCTTGATCAAGAAGTTCAGCTTGCTTCTAGGTCTTTCCTTCCCCATGTCTGATTAAGCAGGACCTACCCAATTTAGCCTAAATGCCATGAAAGTGGAGGGCAGCAAGCAGGAGATGGGGCACTGAGATGTAGCCAGCCTGAGATGTTCACAGGAGGATCAATGGGCCCCATCTGCCAAGGGATGTGGAGACAGCAGCCCCTCAGCCTCACCTAAAGCCTAGCAAACTTCTGTACGGAGTTACCATCTCCTGACCATGAACTCAAGAGCTGTTTTACAGCAGCAGCATGTCCCCACACAGTATGCTTCATCAGAACTAGTCCCTGCACAAGAAAAATATTCACCTATGTGCTGTACAGCCCTCTGAATCAAGTGTGTCATGCCTCTAACTTCATTAAGTTTTAATCTGCTTCATAGCAGCAGAAAGAATGAAGTTTTAATTTATGCCCTTGCCTCTCCAAAGAACACCTCACAATTCTTTCAGACAGAGAGCCATTTGGGATAGTATTTATTTTAAAATCACAGAGAGCTAAAGAGGGTAAAAGGATATTTCCACAAAGCAAGCTTTAGAAACTACACTGAATAAATACTGCAACATTGATATTTACAAGTGATCCTATCTAGATGACGAAACCAATGCATCACCAAACCTCTGTGCAAGCTACTGTTCAAGGTACAAAGGCACTGCACACACATACTCCTGTAATGCTGTGTAGGGTTCCAGCTCACAGGCATGCACACCCACCTCCCAGATATCCTACTCCCTTAAAACAAGCTGGATCAAATCAAAGGAGCCTGTCATCAAGGAAGCAAGGAGCTGCAAAGGCTTCCTGTCAGATGGTAAGAAGGACAAGATAGTGACAAGTGTACCATCTGGCAATTTACTTTTCTTCCCAGGCTTAAGCACACAGCCCAGATTGAAAAGCTTTCAGGAAATCCTTCCCACACCCACTACCTCTCAGCTTCTGTGTTACTGTCCTCCTCAACACGAAGAGGGCAACCTGTTGCTTTCTCAAGGTACAGAGACCACAGAACGACCCACAGTTGTTGGTATCACTGCAGCACACACGGAACTGCCTGTCCCATTTAACTGTGTCGTGCTGTGGCATCCCAGCCTCCAGAGCCTGAGGCAGGCAGGTGGTGCTCTTGGAGGCTGCACAAAAAGCAAATCACCAATAGTCTCATCCCACTGAATAGCAGAAAGAAAAATCTGCTTTGTTCTGCATGCAGTCACTTTTGAAATCAGGGAGTTGTAACTCTAGGTAAGGCACACACATCAATATTAGTAAAAGGACAGAGAATCAGAACCAGGCTCCATTCATGAACTGGAGACAAGGACTACAAACACTACACCTCAGCTTCAAGGTGAAGCCACTGTGTAAACTGTTTAAATCGGCGTTTGAAGATTCAGCTTGACAGAATCCACACCTAGAGTCCTAGTGATTTCAAGTGTCTACACTCCATCTACTTAAAACCTCCACTGGTATTAGAAAACCAAGAGAATTGTTTCTGTCTGTGAAAGAAATAGATACATCTAGTAACATATAAAAATATATATTGCAAGTCAAGTTAAAGGAGAAGCTTCTGGTACAGGACATGATATTTTTAATTAAGAAATGGTTTAAAATATGATAAGAACCCAGAAATTAAAACCAAACCAGGTAATGAATAATATGCAATAACTCTCAAAAGACATTTATTCTGAAAAGTTTTCTAAGCAGTTTACATTTTTAAAAAAGTTTAAGTGGCCAATAAGAGGCTGCATTATTCAGTCAGGAGTGTTATACAAACAGAGAGATAGCTCACGATTTCAGCAGAACCCAAACATGCAAAAAATCATTTGCAGTAAAGCTTCCCCATTCCCTTGTCTTTGTCACAAAAAATTAACTGTCCTTTCAATTGAGGCATCATTGCTCAGATATCAACTTCTCTTTTAAAATACTGTGAAAGAGAGGAGGCGTACCAACATTCTGACGAATTTTGATGTATTACACAATGGTGTGAGTTCTATAGGGCTTGGATGATGCACACATCACAATATCAAGCCCAGTTCTATTCTGCTAGTTGCATCAGATTAAATCCAGAGACTTGTTAGATTTCAGTGGAGTTTCTGCTGCTGTAAACATTAAAAAAACTAGAAGAGAGATAGTCCTGGAATAAGAATATATATTAAACCCAACATGATTTCAAGGAAAAGTGGTTGGTGATAGCACTCAGAAAACCCAGCTGATTATTTAACAAACAATTATATTTACAGGACAATAAATGCACTCAACCAGCTATCACATAATGGCACTTTTTATGGGCTTTAAGCTGTGTCTTTTTAAAAAAACTTCATTAGGCTACTACGACCCTTTCACATTATCTTCAACTGGAAGAGCAGCAATAAATCAGCTCATTGTTCATGATCTTGCTCTGATCCCTTACAACTGAAATTCTCATAAATATTTAATTTTAAAAAATAAAAATAAGTACTGAATCAAATACAAGTTTTTTCAGCTGTGGAAGTATGTCAGAGAATTAAGATGGTTTGGAATAAGGCCATTTTTTTAGCAAATCAGTAAAGAACATGGAATAAATTCAAACTAAAGGCAAATCAACTCACTTCCCTGTATAGAAAACACATTGGTCTATCTACATCCCAATTCAAATTAATCAGTATAAGGGATAAATTTACTTCAGTTTTAGAATATAATAAGCTAATCTCTTTACAGTAGATTTTTGACAGATTTCAATAAGTTTTGTTAAACTTAAAATAGACAAAAACATCCTGCACAACTTCCATTGAGCTTCCCTTGTAATTTGCTCTCAGAATTATCTTAGAAAAATAGAGGTACATTTATCCATACAGTCTTTTGCAGATTGTATATGCAGACTAAGTGTACTCTGTGCCAGGTCCATATTGCCTACACTACAGAAGCCCTGTGTCTATGTCAGATCTATGTTAGTGCAGCACTATTCTCCAGCTATGTCCCTCTAGTTCTGAGCACAGTGTTAAAAACTAATTTAGGTTAGTTTTCTTTGGTTAATTCTTTCATTTCCACTCTCTGCAGTTTCATGTGCCTTTGCCAGAGTCACTGAAATGGAAAGGCATTCTCCTGCCTTTTGACTTCTCCACCAAACCACATGGAGAACACTGAACCTATGGGCTTTCTCTCGTGTTCATCAATTTACATAGACCATGTGTTCTTTCCCATGATTTTATTTGGTTTTGTTTTTTTAGAATCCCCAAACCATCCTCAGTAACATTAAGAGGTGGTATACTCCCTTAAACTATAATTATGTTTGATTTTTGAAGAGTCAGATGAATTATCTTCCCCACAATAGTATTGGTAGATCTTTCTGTTAAAAGAGTTTATCTTACTTTATTTATTCATTGAAGTATTTTCCCTGTTCATCTCCCTTGTACTCACTGTACACTGCCTTAGATTTAGAAAGGAGGTTTTTTGTTACCCTCATTTAAAAGAACCTTTGAGTAGTATCTTTTTTGTTTGTTTGTTCAATCTACTTCTCTGCATGTAGTAACTAGATTTCCTTGTTTTGCTTCACTGTTCTTTACAATTCCCTGACTCCTCTTTTCAGCTTGCTGTCATATACTATTTGAATTTCAATCTTCAGATACTCCTTTTCTGTGATAACATTCCCCATCCCAGATGGCCAAAAAAATATGTTCATTTGCAATAACTTTGCTGCTTTATTTTTCTTTTTCTTATCTTCACAGACTTTCTAGCACCATCCTCTTTTTTCAGAGTGAAACATGACCAGAAATACAATTCTAACCTAACTTCCAAGGTCTTCTTTAGATTTCCCTCCACAAAAAGATCATAAATCTTCTTATTCAACCAAAACACAGTCATTTAACTTTTCTGGGGTCTTGTTTAAAGACTGTGTCATGATCAGATTTTCCCTTCTTCCTCCCCATCTACAGAGGTTTCATTTTTGCCTCTTCTCTTTGTCATCCATAAGTCAAATATTAATGTAAGATATGGCTTGAGAGGGTGTGCAGGAACCACGAGGAGCTGCTCACATAATGCAAGAGGGATTCTAGAAGACATTTGGGAAGGTGACTGCGTCATAGCTTTTGCTTTAACACAGTCAGCTAACCAGCAATTCTAGGTGTTAAAAGGGGTCATGGCACACATGAGTAATGGACATCTGATCTCCAGTCACAGGACATATCAAGTGTAAACAGGAGATTTTGACATGGTAAAGGGGAATAAATCTAAACAGAGGACGCATATATTCATTTATTGGATGGAATCCCACAGAACCTCAGTAAATAATTGTGGCCCATGTTAACATGAAAATTTAAACCAGATAAAATTTTTAAAGCAGAACCCTGAAAGGAAGGCCTGGATAAGAAAAGCTAAATGTTTCCATAATAAATGTGCAAAACCCAAGGGAGGCACATATAAACTAGCCTAAAAGGGGCCTCCAAGATGTGGTCCTGTGGGAGATGAATGAACTCTACTAAATTAAGAGGCAGCACCTTACCTTGCTTGCTTCAGGTCTTGTCAAAAGCACTATGTAAATACCAGACATAGTCAATTGTAGCTTCTCTTATTCCTTTGCTAATTGAAAATTCTCTTGCCCTTGCTCTACTTTGGGAGAACAGGTGCCAGCAAAAACTGTTTATCAAGCACATTTTCCCTTGGCACTACCCTGCAGCCTGAACCTTAGCCAGCCTGCAGTACCCCAGGCAGTTCCCAGCAGGATAGTGTATGACAAGGACTGTATGAATGGACAGCAAGATGAGTTAGCCCTGGCTGGTTGCAGAAGAGTTCCCCTGCACAGATAAAAAGTTATTTACTATGCCACTTTCAGGAAAAGAGGGCAAAATCTAAACTACTTTATCCATTAACATAGAGGAGCTTGCAATAGCCTGCTATGACAAAGAAACTATTACCTCCTCATCTTTTTCTATAATCATCACTGATTTTGGTCCCCTCAGTTGCCCTACAACAGTAGGAAATTAGGAAAACTAGGAGTATTGACTGGAAACAATTGCCTGACATTTCCTCCATTCAGATGAGCTTTCCTTTCCTTCTGCTATCTGGTTAAAGCAGAAAGCCTTAGACCAAAACCACTCTTGCAAATGATGTGGGCCATATTTGAAACCCCGTGCAATAGAAAAGATGAAGGGAACAGGACAAATACTGGAAAACAAACATTTCCATGAATCCAGCCTCTCATTTTGATTCTGGCTTTTTGTTCCCTTTTCCACCCCCCTTCACATGCATGAGTTTGTATTTGCATAAATGCTGAGAATAAGGGTCCATACAAATACTCATTCATATGCAAACAAGGATATTCACTCTTGTTCCAGAAGTGTTTGCCCTCTGTTTACAAGGCTTCAGTAGCAAAATCACACAGCAGAAAAATATCATGAATTCCAGCTGGTCAGTGATATCCCACCAATAATGCTCACTAGGCCAGAGACAATAAAAACAAGCAAACAAAAACACAGTGATGTTCACAGTGCCTTGATACAACTAGGTAGTGAGAATAAATCTACACAAATCAGACTTTGCACACACCACGCTTATAAAAATACTGCATTTCCCGATAAGCTAGCTGTTTAACAAAGACAGAGTCACGTCTACTACAGTGGAGACTGCCTGAACACCTAGCTCTGCTTTCTGCTGTCACACAGGCAGGCAGATTTTGGCTTCGAGGTCTTGTCATTTGTTGCATTCCGATGCTAAAGAGCCCAGAAAGAAAGGAAAAACTCCCTAAGTGATGGTTGCGATGCTCACTTGGGAATGGAAGCAGCAGCATTTAAGAAACTGGCACCAATGTCTATAAAACAAGTATTCAAACTTGTTTTTATATGCTCCTGATAAATCAGCTCACTGATCTCTTCTGTGGCTGATAGCTCTCTGTCATACTCAGCTACTGAAACTGTTAAACTTCTTCCCTCCTACTCTCCCTTTGGAGAAGTGAATTGAGTGCACTTACCCACAGTGTTTAGGATCTAGCTCGTCTTCCAAACTCTCCTGGCTTTCTGATGGGTGTTGAGCATTCCACTTTAGTTCTGAAGTGAGCACTGACAAACACAGGGTTATGTGGTACTCAGGTACCTCATCCTTCCTTCCCCTGTTGCTTAGATCACCCACTCTGGGAGGTATTGGTTTTGGGATGTATCAGCACTTTCTGACAGTAGTTTTGGTCAGAAAAAAAACCCGTTTTGTCTTACCATCCACATTCTTCAAGAGCAAAAGACCAAATCTAAAGTATGAGCTATTCAACCCCCCACAACAAAATGAGAAGCTTTAAGTACAAAATGTTAGTTGTTATGGATATTAATCATAAACTGTGAAGTCAAAGCATTGTTCTAGGACTTTTTCCCAGTTAATTCTTTGCTTGCAGTAATTCTACAAGTGATTTCAGATGTGCCCTCTCAGCTTTCATTTTTATCCTTGAGGAATGTTCTGAGAAAAGTAATTTTATTAGATAACAGGCAATTTTTTAACCATCTTAAATAAACTTATTTTTAAAGAAACAAAGAAATGCTGGATCACATCTTGGCATCATTTATGACAGTGCAAACATATTGACACAGATTTTACCATCAAAATTTATATTTTGCATCTGTTGTCTACAAAAAAAAGGGGGGGGAAGAAAATATAAGAAAGTCACAATATGATCTAAATTAAAATTAAGTTTTTAAAAATATTTTTGTCAAGAAAGGCTCCATTTAAGAATCAGGAATGCACACCTGGGGTTGTGACCAGGCTGCACCTGCACCTCCCAGGAGCTCTGGCAGCTATGAGCCTGCTCCTCCACTGGTGTCAGAATGCCAGGAAAAGTTCCCAACACACCTGAAAATAGCCCAGGGAATGACCTCATTTAATAACAAAAATGATAGGACACACATTCTCCCAGGGACAAACCAACAGTCAACCTAACCAAGAAGGGGAAATTAAAGTGATGAGCATTCAGAACATGGTTGCAAAGGAAAACCGTTTTGGTAATGCATCTCAAAATGTACTGAGTTTTCTTCACAAAGTATAGTGAGTTCCTTTGATTAAAACAGTAGTTTTAGAGTTTTAAAAATTAAGTATTTTTTACTTTCCCCACAAGACTTTCTGTTTACCGGAAACATTTGGTTAAAGTACACCATTTACTCCCAGTTTTTTTCTCATTTTCAACAGATTTGCAAGAGGCTACAGCAAGGAGCAGGAAACACACAAATCTTGTGTTCTGTATTTTGAGAGAGACTTGTTTTTCAGTCTCTTAATTTACAGTTTGTATTTGTATAGAGCATAAGCTGTGTAAGGAAAGCAATTGATTTACAAAACAGACTATACGCTGCACATACAAACTGACTCCTCTTATCAAATAGGAAAGACTTTCTCAATGCAACAGCTTGGTGCAGAAGAGCATGCTGAGCTGAAAAGCAAATACAGCTATCTGATTAATTGATTCTGACCTCATAAATATTATACTTTGGGGGCTCTAATGGAACTTCCTGAGGGTAAATTGCATGGTTCACCTCATTCATTTATATCTCTGGCTGACAGATGTACATTATGAAATGTCACTGAATATGCTGGCAATAAATGAGGTATAACATTAGCATCTTGGTTCTGTTTTCCTGAAGGAACACTTTTGTTAAATGAATCCCACACCAGTAAAAATATTATTCTCCACTATGTATACTTCTTTCTATTTTAATCAGGCTCACAGAAATATATACAGGCCTTCCAAAAACACAGAGCCCCAGTAAATTAACAAAACAAGCTGCTCTTTTGTTCTGCATGTTTCCATTGTGAAGCTATATTGTTGGAGAATATTAGGCTGTGACAAGCATTTGATAGTGTAGTAGTTGCACTAATGTTATGGTTATTATCTTTACTACCATGCAGTGAAACACAGTTAATTAAAATACAGTGAAGAAATTGCTCCCTTCCTCTGCCCATCCATAAATGAGATGATAAATTTGTTGTTGTAGTCAGCATATAGGGTCCCTTGACCTCTCTGCATGTATTTAGGCATTATTCTATTTTATTTCATTTTTTTATTTTGTTGCCATTTGAGACTGATAAAACTGCACATAAAGGGCTTGGGAATAATGGCAAATAACCATGACATGTGCAGCTTAATGAAATTATATACTGTGGTGCATTGCAATAAAATTCATAGGAATACGTGCCCCACTACTGTAAGGCTTGCAAATTCCAATAAACCATTAATCCTTGCCATGAGCAGGCCATGACTGCAAAGGTAACTTTGCCAAGGAATGGGGAGAGGGGAAAGAGAAAGGAGGGAGGGAGGCCGAGGGAAGGAGAACACAGCTACTGGCAAGTGTGGTAGTTAGAGGAAATGAACCATCCCTTTGGGATTAAACCTACTTCCAACTATCCCCTTTCCTCCCACTGTTAAGGCATAATTGTTATAAAGGACAGCACTGGAAAAACATGTGATTTGTCTCTCACTAGTCGCCGACAGCTATTGCAGGCTTAGGAGTCCAAGTGAGGCTGACAGATATTTCATCTTGAGGTGTTACCTCCAGGACAGCTTCTGAAGAGCTGCACAGTGGCTGCCTGCTGCACCTCTGCACGTAGAGCAGCACGAGGGGCAGCCCCCACTTGTACTTGCTTTCCAGACATTTTCCCCTCTAACAAATCCTTCTCAGCAAGCTCCAAACCACTCTCTTCAGTTTTTCAGAAAGGAAGTGAAGGAGGGAGGCCAATGGGGTTGGGAAAATTGACTATTACAGGAATTTTCTGCAAACAGAAACTGAAAATAAGTGACAGAATTTGTGCCTGCTCTGCTACTACATCTATGCATTTATTGATTTAATCTCTGGCACAGACTGAAAAGGGGCCACACAAGACATCTCTGCCTTTGCATAAAACCACACAGGTCAGCTGTCACTTCAGCACTTTTTTGATCGAGTTTATGCTTCCGAAAAGGTTAGAAAAATGTGTTAGGTGGAAAGAGCATCATCTAGCACTAAGAGCAGGAACACAAGGCATTGTTTTTGTAACATCACTTCTGCTGCACACTGTGCCAGGCTCTGCAATTTGGCTCAAGGTGGCTGCAAGGGGAGAGCTGTGTCCTTGGCAGACAAGGATACCTGGGCTCCAGGAACATGGATGCTATGAGAAATGCTCCTCCTTGTTATGGTGTAGTTTACTTTGCTTAGTCAAAGTCATGAGTCAGGCCTCATCTGAATCATCAGGATTGTTTGGTTTGGGTTTTTTTATTTTGTTGTGCTTTGGGTTTTGTTTTTTTTGTTTATTTGTAATTTAAAATAAAGCAGCGAGGATGAGGGGAAACAAATTGTAAATTCTGTGACACTGCCTTCCCTGCTCAGACTTTATATTTCTCATCTCTATTCCACTAATGACTTTGTAAATCCTAGTTGCAATGTTTGGATGTTAGGATGTTTGCTAGTATATCTGTCTATTAAAACAAGTGTGGAGAGATGTTAAAGATCAGTAAATAAGGATTTCTACTCCAGAAAACCCTTAGAAGGTGTATGTGCTTAGATACAGACAATTAAATATTTATACATAAAAACCAGAAAGACAAATAGGAAGTAAAATTATGGTTATATTGGATTTTTTATATATAGATTTCTTTCCTGTCTACATTTTTCTACCATTTAAGAATACTTGTCTCTTCTGCTTCTATCTTGCACACAACTGAGAAAAACAAAACACATAGAAAACAAAAATAAAGCTAACACAAATGCTTTACTGGTTTCTGCCTAAATACCAGTGCACACACACACACCTTGACCGCTAACTAATCTGGAAAACACAAGGGAGCTACCCCACACTGTCTCATAACAGGAGACATTATCCCATGCATGATTTCCTGGCTGATAAACCAGGGTCCAAATTACACAGTATCCAGTGCCATAAACCTAAACTTTCCAAGGCATGTCACTGGTCAGCTCTGGGGCTGCTCAGTGCCTCCCACTCACAAGGGGCACAGACAGGGTTTTGCCCTGCTCCAAAGTGTTGCACACCTTCAGGCTATGAATATGACACCAAACTGGACAATTCAATCCAGTCCAGCAGGGCGCACTCAGGTGAACCAAGTACGTGCCACTAACCCTGGCTTAATCATGGTGTGGAAAGCAGATCACCAACAGCAGAGGAGTCTGCTTCAAAAATATTAACCATATCACACTTGCACTTAGTGTACAGTGTCTAGACAGTATTGACTGCATGCACAGACCAACCTCCCAGGGACAGCTCTCTGAGACCTGACGCTGTGCTGCTATAATTAAAGTCTACAGTCTTTTGGAAGTCACTTGCTTTTACACTTAGAGTTTTCCTGAGCGGCCTTGCAAGTGAGGCAGCAACGTGCACTTCCCTAACATAACAGGTGGAAGATGAGGAGAGGGGAGCCATCTTTTAACAACTGTGAGCAAATTTACAAATTTATAAGCCATCATGGATGATAGAAATAATGCTCTATTCATCTACACAGAGCATAATTTCTTTTTCTCCTAAAATGTCCAGTATACTGGTTTATAATTTTGATCCCTAAGCATCAACAGCAACCTTTAAGACATGTATGTATCAGTATTTTTATTTTTGCCTCAGACCGGGTTTGCACTATACAGACAAACAGAGATTTTTAATTCTACCGCTTTACTTTTCTTACTAATTTGGTGTTTTATTTTCACCACAAAATATTTTATTTTCACACTTCTATAAATGGCCCAGCCAAAACATCATTAACTTTGCCTCCAGCAGCCCACACTGCTCTAAGGGTGTAACAGCCAAGGACCCATTAAGCTGTCTTAATGCCCCAGACTTGTCAGCTTCTCTTTGCTTCCCTCAGAAATCAGCTGGTTGGTGTTTCAGAAAGCAAGTCAAGCCATGCAATAGTCAGGGCATATTGTGGCACAGAACAGCCTCGTACATAGTATTTGCTTGGCAGCAGTGCTTTAGGAGCTGAAGGCCACCAACAGTGTCATCTAGCTCTTGGAATTGTTGATGGGCAGCACAGCAGACACAGCATTCAAAGGCTTCCCTATTGTCAAGGGACATTTTTATAAAAAAAAAAAAATTTTAAAAATGCCCAGGCTGTTCTTTGTGTTAAAAACGCCTGAAATGCATTGCAGTATTCTTCCTTTTAGAGCTGGTACCCATACTTTTATGTTACCCATTCCTCCTTTCATGCTAAGGATCAAGCAAGAGGCACTCTGTCAAGGGCATTTGCAGCACGATCTCTCTCTGCTATTTGTGATTCTAGAGTTGCCCAGATAAGGTCAGAGCAGAATAACATCTGGCCATCTCAATGTGAGTATCTTTGGAGGGAAGGTCAAGGAGAGCAGAAAAGAAATGAGGCCAGAAGATGAGAAGGAGAAAACAAAAGGAGCTCGAGAATCTAAGCTGACAGTCTTAAACGCTCAGCAATAATGTTAACAGTGGTATCCCCACAAGGGACAAGGTAGCATAAATTGGAGACCAGTAATATGTGCAGAGCTTTGTTTAAAATTAGGGTAGGCATCCATGATAAAGAAACAGAGCCTTTCTGAGACGGTGAAGGGGTGAGAATTTAGGAGACACCAGTCAGTAGTGTACACTTGCGGTATCAGAGACTGGCTATGCAAAGCTAACTTATAGAAACACAGTAAAATTAATAAAAATTTAATTAAATTTTTTGCATGGAAGGACAATTTATTTCCCCTTTCTGACCTTTCAATACCCCTTGAAGAAGTAAACAGTGGCATTCCTCTAAACCTCTAACCTTTCCCAAATGAAACCACATTACCTAGCATCAAATTTTTTTCCAGCATAGGCCATGGTGAGGGATGGGGGGAGCTACAGCAAAAGAAAACAACAAGCCTTGAAACAGTGTAAGAGCCCTTTCTGTAATAGTGACCATGAGCTCTAGCTCTCAAAGAGAAGCAAGTGAATTCTGCTCCAAGCATCTGTGAGCAAGTTAGCTTGGGTTTAAGCTAGAGAAGATCATATATGCTGAAATACTTACCCATAATTAGGGACAGCCATTTCCACTTCGTGTCATGGCCAGCAGAACTGATCTGACTGTTGCCTTTTTTTCCCCTCTGGTCTAGTACAAATGCCATCTTCCTAACTACAAGAAGATACAGAAAAAAAAATCAAACGTATGTGTGTATATGTGCATATGCATATATATATATATGTATATTTATATATATATATATATATAAAACCTCTAAAACATGAAACTTTCCTAACTCCTCATGAGGCTATATGTGATCCATTGTTTTTGAGTTATACAGACACACAGGCAGACAGATAGGTAGATGATAGATAGATAGATAGATAGATAGATAGATAGATAGATAGATAGATAGATAGATGTGGGGGCGTATATTTGTGTATATATACATATAGATATATAACAAACACAACTGTAGGTTACATATATCTCTCTGCAAAAAATCTTCAGTTGAATATAATACCACAGAGTTTATGATCCTGATCCGTTGTTAAGCTTACTAGCTTGAGCTCTGTCCTAGTTTGTATGCTGCCTTCCAACTCATAACCTGATGGGGAGCTTACAGAAAAGCTAAACACAGCTGGGCAGAAGCTGGGTCAGCTTTGGAAGGCAAACCAGGAATCAGCCACAAAGGAACTGCTGCCATGGACCCAAAGTCAGGTGTTTGGGTCATCTTTGGTAACAGCTTGTGATATATCCAAGGGGATGCTGGAAGCAGGACATAGTGAAGATGTTTGTTCCTAAAGCACAGAGAAAGAAAGAAAGAAGAGGATCATCATGCCCTCCGTATGTGCCAAGAGTGGGAGAGAAGGTATCACATAATTCACAAGGTAAGCCCAAGCACTGATGGAAATGAGCTGAGTTGCTTGTTTGGAGGTCATGCATATAGGTGCCTGGGCAAACCACAAGACAAGCAAGTCCACTTGTTTTCTGAAGCCCAAGCCTAAATAGCCAAAAAAAGTAGCAAAGAAAGAGAATGGAGAAAACTCACAAACACCGCTCATCTTCTCAGAAACAGGAGCCAGCTTCCCACTTTAGAATAGATTCCCATAAGTAGAAAAGTACCAAAAGAGGGAAAAAAAAAAAAAAGTCAGATTCTTCCTTTGAATTCCTCATTTCAATTTATGTATCCTATCTACCAGGGAATTAAAAGAAGAGAGGCAAATACTGGAGATTTGCATAAGTTACACTGAAGCAGAGATGAATGCTGGTCTTCAAAGTAGCAGCCTTCAACTTGGAGTCTTCTTCCTTCCCCGCTCACTTTTTTTTTTTCCTTTAATAGTTTTTTCCTTTTAATGAGCCTTTCCCCGCCTGCCTCTCTGCAGAGTTGCACGGAAAAATGCTGCCATCCAGTGGCATTCCCAGAAAGAATTCCAGAGACTGAGAGTTGTGAGGGTCTGGAGAGCAAGACCCATCCCCCCCCCACCCCACCCCCCCGCAGTTTATCTTCCCTGAGCAGAGGAGTAGCAACAGGGGTTCAGGAGATGCAATTTTAAGACTTGCTGGCACTCTGACTTTCACTGCCAGAAATAATTATCTCAAATCAAAGATATGATGATTCTAAGGATCCTGCCAAGCACATTGATTATTCATTACTGAATTCAGTTTGCTTACAGGCAAACAGATTTTCTCTAGCTGATGCATTTGAAAAACCCTGATTTTATTTCCCTAGAATGATCTAAACAGAACTGTATAAAAAATTGACTAAAAAATAAAAAATTGTATAAAAATTCAAATATCTAATTTTATAAATGTAATTGGAAAGAAAAAAATCTCCAATTTTTAATGAAAAATACTTCCTTTCCTGTCATTTAGAATTATTTTCTCAGCATCCAAAAATTACAAGATTCTCAGACTGAAAGATATGCAGTCTGCTCACATGTTATAGAAGATTGATTTTATTTTTTTTCCCTAGGAATATTTAACATTATTCAATAACTTACTCGAGGACAAAAGTCCACAGTCTATGTGAGTTATAGTTTGAGTTATATAGGTTTTCACAATCCCTTAAGGTTTTGGAGACCTTTCCATCACTTAGTTAAAAGCTTGAAAACATCTGTTCTATGTCAAGAAACTGTGTACAAACATGTAGTTACATAGCCAATGTTGCTGTCTCCGGAATGGGAAGAGCAAAACCAATCCTTTTAAACAAGCACATATGCTTGCAGAGAAGGTCAGCAATATTCAAATTTTAGGAAAAAAGGTGGCTGTTTATTTATCTTAGGGTAAAGTGATTTTGCATAACACTGCCACTCAAAAATACATATAAGCAAGATGAATGCACCAAGCTGTTTATGAAAATTTAGCACATTTGTAAGCCTTTGTTTTGGCTGTGCCTTTAGCAGTATGTGCTCATATAGCACATCCAGGTTGTGTCTGCAGCTAGAGTTTTTGCTGCCTTCTTGCTCCATGAATCTCCTCCACCAGAAATTCCAAGCTCGGCATGAACTTGGCTCTGTCATTCAAGATAGGGTTTTAAACTTAAACACCTGCTTCCAGACATAGGCACAGCTCTCACTCCCTGCCCTCTGCCCCAAAAGAGTGAATTTGGAACATCTTCCATGGCACTCCCAGAGGCCAGTGCTCCCCAGTGTCCAGCACCCAACATCCTGCCCCTGGGTTGTCTCCTGTGGAACAGATGAGCCTCCCTTTTCTCCCTCGTTTGGGACACAGCAATCTATTAGCAATAAAACCGGGGGGGTGTGTGGGGGGGGGGTATTTTTGTTACAATCAGTTATTTATATTCATTTTCCCCATTTTGCAAAGTCTTCTCAAATGTTCAACTTTTCAGTCTCTTTACAGCCTGAGCTCCTAGCTCCTAACTGCCCACTGCAGCCCCAGTCCTACACTAATGAACAGCCCCACCCAAGGAAGCAGGAGGCTGACTGGATCATCCACAATTCTCCAGTGTGAGTGGATGGAGTCAGACTGGGGGGCTGGCTGGGTTTCTGTTAGACTGTCAGTATGGGGTGAAGCACCAAGTCTAGATTTCCAGGCCATTTCTAGATCCCACCTTTCATACCATACTGAAATCCAAATGCTCCACTGAACCACAGAAAATACTTTTACCTCCACATGTACCCATGAAAGAAAGCTAAGACAGAAAACTGCTTGCCTCAGTGTAAATATGCATCTTGGTTTCTGCTTTTTGTACTTCATTCCCAGTATAAACCATTTTCAGTAATCCCATTAAATTAAATGGCAGCCTCCAGGTAAATTCAAGACATTTTTTATTACTGAAGCCTAAATTTTCCATTCATTCAAAGCCTATATAAATACTCCCATTTTAAATCAACCAAAACATCAATGAAAAGGCTCAGCCTTAAAAGCAAGGTCTATATATCTACATACTGGACCTACAGGGACATGCTCACAATATGTGGTAAAGGAATGTGTATTACATACATGACAGATAATGGAAGGAAATGGGGTTAAATCTACTGCTGACCACTCCCTGTGCCTGTTTGTTCAAATAGTCTCTCGATTCCCCTCAAAAATATTTTCCATCCTTGTCAACAGTTGGCTCCCCGCTGGGTGGATGTTTTGCAAAATTCTTTATCACTCCTGTTTACCGTGTGCCTGTTCTTTGATTAGACATGACTTTACACTTCCCAGAGGTGATGCTGTGGAATGTTTTAAAAGGAGGAAGAATTATCAAAATTTGAGAAGACTGTCCTTCGGGCCTATCCAAAGCCATTAAAATCCAGCACAGCTCAAGAAAGGAGAGATTCATATTTCACAAGAGACTTCATGCCCACTATTTCTTACACATCCCTTTACTCATGTAGGTTGCATGAGCCAGTTTCTGCTAATTTTGCAAGAGTCGAGAGACTCAGATTGTTAAAACATTCTGTTTACTGGCCTGCAAAAGGTCATCTCTTTCAATGGCTGTCATTAAGCCCATTACTGCACAATTTAATCATAGATGCTTAGAGAAAACACTCAAAGCAAAATATCACAGTCAACATGCCTAAGTGTATTACATAATAGATTAATAGAATGGAAGCTTCCAATTTCCCATCAATATGACTGAGTGAATTATTTTCTTGAGTAGACTAATTACTATGAAATATCTCAACCAAAACCTTTCCTAAACTCCATTTATCAGTCACTTACTACATGCATCCTTGTCAGAAGAAATATGCACTTATCTGCTCCATTTAGAATAATGAGACTAATGAGTTTATAATTGTTATTTACCAAAATCCTTTATAAAAAAGTAATGAAGTAAATGTAACTGTCACATCAAGGAACTAGAAAAAGACACTCCCACAGGATACCCTTTCTGTGGGAATTGCATTGCCAGCAGTGGGAATCTCACACTTTGGGCGCAGATACAGCTAGTAAAAGCAGCATTTTACAGTCTTTCTAACTGATGGAGTAAGAAAGGTGGGGACTCCCCCCTTCTGAGCTGTGCAGAAACATGCAAAAGCAAATCAGCATGAGACTCAGAGCAGTTCTGGCACCACTAAGTTATACCACACACGTAAGCACTCCTGTCACGTGTAGCAGAGCATTTGCACACCACCAACAGTGCCCTTGCTTGCCTCTCACTTTCAGTTCATAGCACTCCATCTTTCCAAACACTTTGCAAACACTAATGATTTTTAAATGAATAAATAAATAGAACTGCCATAATAGACCAAGTCTGGGAGAATGCTTTGCCCAGGGCTGCAAGCAATCAATCAATGCAGTGCAAGATAATCATACAGTCAAACTGAAGGCTCAAGAAACACCTCACACCTATGACAGTACCACAGAGGAAACAGTGAATCCACCAACAGACACTCTTATATTTAAGAACGCTTCTATCTTAGATCCTTAATTCAAAATATTCGTTAATAACCAACCCCAAAAATCCACTTCAACTGAAAGAAAAATATTTCAAAATCTTGAACCTGAAGTCCTAATGGATTATTCCAAACAGTATTATTGGGTTGGGGATGTATTCCTTATGAAGATATAAGATACCACATATCAGAGAAGATAGTAGAGCATGTAACAAATAGAAATAAATCTGGATCTGGAGCTAAAGTGAGACTGATAGAATATGCCAATGAATTGTTATCATATCCTGGTCCAGTTTATAGACACTTTCCAAAGCATCCAACATTAATTTCTATTGAAAACAGACCATTTGGTCTGAGCAATACTACTGTTTTCCTCTTCTGAAATCCTTTTCCCTCATATTTATAAACTTTTTTCAGATGACTAAAAAAGGAGAGATTTGAGATTCTACACTGTAGAAACAAAAATATTTTAGAAGAGACAAAACTGTATGTAGGAACTACAATATTCCTTTTTCTTTGTCCTTGTGTTTTATACAGAGTTAGACAATTTCACTGTATGTTGATAAGGTTATACTACAAAATAAGAATCTCTAAGGAATTACTAAAAAGAAATAGTACTTAATAAAAATTCCTGTATTTGAAAAGTTGGAACTAATACATCCTATGTGAGACATCAGCTCCACAGATTTGATCACTTTGGCTCATCCTGAGTCAATGCCTCACTAGTCGGAACATTAAATGATGCACCTTACACTACCAGTAAATTGTTCAGCAGGACTGGCTAAAAGGAAGGAAACCCCTTCCAATGACAAAGGTAGCACTTACAGTAGGTTTTTGATCCCAGCCTCATAATGAAAGAATTCCAAGAAAAGATGTTGGTATGTTTCTGTTTTATTTGGTAAGATGCCATCTTTAACAGATAAGAAAGGACTTCTGGTCTCAGGTAGTTACCAACACTGAAGCAGACATAGCACTTGTAAAAATATTTTATTAATATAAATACATTCCCATTTAAAAAAAAAATTGATCTGGTTGAAAACACCATGTTCTTTTTATGAAAAAATGCCTACCCAGCAAATTCAGGATAAAACATGTCCATTTCTTACATTTAAACCACTGTGGAGATGTTTCGGTTTAGATTATCAATCTGTACTCTTTCAAAAGTTAGATATTCTCATTATGGAGAAAAACCTACCTTACAGAATTATGCAAATAACAATTAATTTTAAATCATAGCAGAGATTTGATGTGGTTTAAAATACTAACAAAAGACAAATACAAAAGACAAAAGACAAAATTTTTGTTAGTTTAAAATACTAACAAAAGACAAATACAAAAGACAAAAAAATTCTGGTGCACATTTGCTTGATAATTGCTGTGCAGGAATGCTGGGAGTCGTCTACAAACAATTCACATAGAAAATCATTCTAAAAATACCTTAATCTCTTTGCAATTTATTTCAACTGCTTTTGTTAGAAGGACTTTGGTAAACAGAATAGGATAAGTGTACAATTTGGAGGCAAGTGTTATTATCAGAACATTACTGAAAGTGTCTCAACAACTGACTAGAAGAACAATAAGAAAAGACACAGAAACAGGATTTACAGTTTCCAGCCCAGTCCTTACCTCCTACCCCTACATAAAGTCCTTCCTCTAGCCAAAGACACTGTGCCCTATTCAAGCTGTACCCCATTTTCACAGCTTATAGCTTTGAAAATTAAAGCAAAACCTAAGCCTTTTCTGAGTCTCTCCTTCTGTCTTTGTGAATTCACCTGAGGTTAGCAAAAGCCAAAAACATAAATATCCCCTTTTTTTTTTGCTGCAAGAACAGCAAATCACATGGGAAGAGAAGCAACATAGAATTGTATATTCTCCAGTGTTCCTCCATCTAAAACCCAGGGGACTAACTTTCACATTGCTGCTTCCAAAAACTTTGCCAATCTCCATTGTAATGACAAATTCTGTCACATTTACAGTCATTAGAAATAATTAATGTTTAGGATCTATAATTTTACAATGGGACAAATAGAAATGATGTTTAAACCAAAATAAGAATATAGCCTAAATTGGCCTGAATGGTAGGGCATTAGTTAAAATGATGCAGAGTTTGCTAAACTCTGAGAATATCAGGAAAATATGGAAGATCTTAAAAGTGGACAGATGTATTTATAAATTTTAAAAATTAATATTGCAATAAATTAAATAAGAACACAAATTCACAAAAAACGTGAAACATATACCTTAGAGTCTAGCTACAAAATTCATAGTAGATATGAAAATTCCTCTTTTATCTCTAGG
Source organism: Motacilla alba alba (assembly GCF_015832195.1). Lineage (NCBI taxonomy): Eukaryota > Metazoa > Chordata > Aves > Passeriformes > Motacillidae > Motacilla > Motacilla alba. The sequence continues at coordinate 59,925,527 of NC_052017.1, read as the reverse complement.
CACTCATGTTTATCTCTGCAGTAGTGAGCACAATAATCATGCTTATGAAGTGGATTCATATTCTTCATGCTTTTTATGAAGCCGCCTGTATATCTGAATACTTAAACAAGCATTTCTATAAACAAACAGTGACTATTTTATCTTCTTATTATATCTTCTCTCTTCTCTGAGATATTTCCACAATGTTGCTCCCTAAATTACTCACTACCTGAAGCTTTAAACAATTCAGTGCTACTTTGAAGCTGATGAAAAACAGGTTAAAATCCTCTTGAAAAACAGAGGATTAAAAAATAATCCCAAATTTGTCAGCTGTGGATTTGATGCAAATTTCAGAAATGTAAGGACACTGAAAAAAATTGTTACTCATATGCCCATAGACTGTTTCATTAGGGGAAAAAACAGTTTACTACTGGCATAGGATAATCCACACCTGGGGATTTGAATTTGTCAAGGGTGCTGGTCAGTTGCTTTGGACAGCAATGGGAGTCCCAATGGCTGAAATCTGTTGCAAGTGATATCTCCACCTGGTTCAGGTGAGACTCTCCAGACTGTGGCTCTGCAGATTCCTTCTATCCAGCTGCTCCATGGCCTAGATAACCCCTCCAGTACATTAATGATCCCTTGCTATTGTCTCAAATTTCATAGAAAACATCCCCTACCCATCTTACCTACCTAAAAAATACTGCACTTCATGACCATTTCTGCATCTGTAGGAACAGCTTCTACTGATTCACAAGCATCTTATAAATGCAGTTTGGTCTGTCTTGCAGCAGGAACCACCTGGGTGTCACTGGGACACCCAGATTCTTCACTCAGTATGTTAATAATTGTATTTAAGCAAAGAAACTGGTCAAAACACAGGAATAGCTACCCAGGGAAAATCTTTGGGAAAGTCTGAAATGTCCACTTGGAAAGCCCCAAATATTTGGTCAAATATTACTCCAAGTAAAGTCAAATACTTAGCTGTGAAGACACCTAGTAGTTCAGTCAATGAGTAAGTTTCAAATCATTTTAGTCTCCCAGACCCATGCATTACCTCCTCTGCACAGGTGACTAACCAAGGAGTTCCAGGACTCTGCAGGCTGTTAAAAACTGAAGTGCAGGCATGCACTCTGCTTGAATCCCTGCTAGCTGGCTACAATTATAACAGAGCAAACTTGACTTTTTTATTTATAACTTGAATCCCATAGCCCTTGCAACAAAACAATCACCACCAACACCAGACAGCTACAGTTAAAACCATTGCATGGATGCCCTGAGAAATCCATGCTTACCAGAGAATTCATCCCTTCCCCTAGAGATGACCATAGGGCTTGCCCACAAAGTCAGCATCTCATTTGCAACACCATGTTACAGAGGAGGAAGCAGGACCCTGTTCTTGCAAAGTAGAAAATTTGTTCTCATAGCTTGATGGTGAAATTGCCATGTGAGATTCCTCAGAACTCAGCTCTCCTAAAAATAAAGTTGCACTAAACAGAGCTCAGGGCTCTGAAGAAAAAAGTCAGCATCCTGCCCTAGGAAGTGAATGGCAATGTGTTCATGTTGAAAAATTTTGCTTAAAATAAAGACAACATTTCCCAGAAGGGCCATAGATATGAATATCATCTTAGCCAGCACTGGATTGTGTGAGCTGAGAAAAATATGCCTTACATTTATGAATGGTTGCTATTTAAAGGAAAGACAACATATGGCAAATCTTATTTCAGGATTAGAGTGTTAAGACAGGCTACAGTAGCACCTACAGTGGCTGACTGCTAACATGACTAAGGACAGCCATATGACAAAGCACGAGAACTGTGTCAGTCCTCATTGCTTTTTCCAGTGCTTCACATAAATGTACTGGAAAGGTCAAAAAGAGACTATATTTAGATTTCACTTATCCTGCTATTCCACTTTCAGCTCCATGAGCTAGATTGAAGGAAACTTGTGAAACACTAGACATTTAAAACATGGGATAAACATGGTAAGGCACTCAGCCACTTAGATAATATAAAAGCAGTTCTGCCAGAGTTGATAGCTCCCTGTATCAGCTCCTCATAGCTGCATGCTATCACCTGCATCTCACTTGCAGCGATTGCTGCTTCACTGATGGTTAACTGCACAAGTAATGAAGTGATCCCAAAACCCTGAAAATCACTTAAGCCTTTAGAAATTGGGTGGTTTTTTATCCACGGCTGCCAAGATATCATTCTTCTAGCACAAAAGAAGCTTAAATTCTTAATGTTTGTTCCAGGCAATGCTTTCCGACCACAAAGGGTCAAGCAAAAGATAAGAGACTACACCAAAAGCAATACATAGCCTGAGATTTGTAGGCATCAGATTGGAAAAAATTATGATAATCTGCTTTTCCATAAATTAAGAGAAAAATTATTTTATATATTCTTCACACACAAATCATAATCTCCATTTTTCTTCAGATTTAACTATGCATGAAACAGAAAAATAAACATCACCAAGCTGTTAGCATAAAAATTGAGTTGTTCTGTCTAGAGACCAAAGTGTATGGTTACTGTGCCAGAAGGAACCTGAAAAACCTTCCCTTCATCTGGCAGCAGCAGATTTATAACCTGTGTAAGGCACTGGGTCTAGATTATTTCAGATTCCTTTCTTTCTCTATAAGCAACAATACACAAGAAGAGGATTTTCCAGACAGTGATTTATTTGCCAAACATTTGAACTTCATTAACAGCTCTCAGTAACAACTCGGCAATCTGCGGCCCACCATCAATCTGGCTCCATTTTCCTGAAGACACATGATTCCTAGCCTGCCATCTTTGATCCTCTCCTTGGATTTGTCCTGCTGGCCATTAGCAGAGCTGCTGGTATTCCCAGCAAAAAACATTATTTACTCTGACTGCACTCAGCAACTGAAGTTCCTGCTCAAAGCACAGATTTGGATATTTAAAGGAGGTAGTAAACAAAAGAGACTTTTATAGAGCAATGAAATTAAATTATCTTCTGGCTCCCCTGCCAGAGGCTTGCAACAAGACCTGTTCCCAACTTTGCTGTGCTGTGGGATTTGGGTCTTTTTGTACCGAAATGAATCTGAGGGACTCATCATTTAAAACACAACTACTGGCCACGATTCACTCAGTCTAGTTGGTATCATGTCTGGGCAGAAATGTATTTCAGGCTGAAAAATGGCTGAGCTTCCCTTAAGATGACAGTTGATGCTTTTTCTACTCCATTAATTTCTTTCCAGCATTCACTTTTGCGGCAACAATTCCCAAGATTTTCCTTTCACCATAACCCACACTGTGGTGAAGAGTGGGCCATGATCTTTTAGGCATATAATGAAAAAGTAGAAGACTTTTCTGCAGTTTGTTTTTGTGAGTCCATTTGCTTTTGATTACAAAGCTGTGGAAGTCACCACTTTAATCCAAATAATTTTCCAGATACTTACACCTAAATGATGCTCTCTATAATGAATTGCCATATTTTATGTAAACAGTACAAGTTTTATGTGCTGCTCTAAAAGTTCATCTGTTTAATCTGGCCCTGTCAGGGCACAGGCATTTTGAATCAAGGTATGAACTATATTCTCTTGCTGTTTTCAACATTGTGAACAAAAGCCACTTGTGTTTTCCTGAGTAAGTTTTGCCTTATTGCCAACACTGTAGGAAAAGCTTGTATCTTTTAACATAGACAGAGGCTAAAATTAATAACTAAGCATTCACTTACATTTTGCTCCCCATAACAAGACTAACTGCAAAAGCAGCATGCCCTTCTTGCTGCTCCAGTACTTACACCAGCAGGACTGTCATAAATTGTAATGGATGGCTAATCATACCTTGTGCATGTTGTACAGCACACTTTTTGATAGTTCCAGGCATATTTATCTCAGCTTGCAATTTACTCATGTCAGACTGTATCCCAGTAGCCTCTTCAAAATGTTGTTTTGCTTTGAGAGAACTGGCAATTTTCCTCCTTCAGTTTTTACCCAAACTTATGTTACCTGAAGCCTCTGCACAAACTTATCATTATGTCCTTTCTTGCCCCATTCCTGCCTGTAACCCCTCTCCCACCGCTTCTTCTGCCACCATGGGCAATGCACATACTGACAGGCATTCCCAGGTGTCCGACTCCATGACAACACTGAACGTGCAGACCATCTGATACGTGGGGACAATCTTTCCAAGGCAGCCTTGGAAACATGGGGACCATCTGATACGTGAGGACAATCTTTCCAAGCTAGCCTTGCCAAAGGCACCTTTGATTCAACTCATTATCAAACTTTATCTGCCAGGAAATTGTGAGGCACTCACCTTTCAAAACTAATGGGCAAGTGGAATTTGTTTAATATTACTTTGTCTTCTTGAGAGACCAGATAATGTCCTTTATCTTTCTACGTTTTTGTGGGTTTTTTTTTTAATGGATGAGTTTAAGCACACAATCTGCCTCTTTTTCACCATCTGGCAAACAAGTCAGATAGCCCAATTAGCTGGATGCAGAGAAAGACTAGAAATGGAGACTAATCCAAATTTCATCTAAATTTTGTTGGAAAGGAAAAAAAATGTTACACAGACCCTGGTTTTTTACTTAACTTTGTGAGGAAAATGTCACTAATTATGTTTTATCTGGCAGAAGTATATCCCAAACAAAACAGCAGTTCAGATGGAGAAGTCTGATCTTAAGATTCTGCTTGATTATTATTTCGCGGCTTGAATAGATTTCATGTGTCTTGTCTATAAGACTTTCTACAGAGCTCTTTCTGCCTTCAGCCAAATTGTTATGGAAGGTAAAAGCCACAGCTGTCAAGTAAGTATAATTTAACCACTTCAAGCTAGCAAAGAAGATGGCAAAGAAAGACTCAGTGAAATGGAAAAGCTTTCAAGCATGACCCAAGCCACCATCTGCTCTGAGGGAGCATTCAGCACACAGAAAATATTTGTCTGACCTGATCCTTAATTTATTTTGGCATCGACCAAACACTCCCCATGTAGCCCAAGTGTTTCATCAGGCTAACAGGTAGAAAGTTTTCTTTCCTGCTTTCAGAACTAAATGGACGCCTATTAGTTTCCACTGTATAAACATAGATTAATTTCTCCCTCTCATAAGCAGTAAGAAAGACTGAGCATTGCATCTTGTTATATAGTCTATATAAGTGGCTAGAAATAGCTAAGGAGCTATTAGGTAACAAACCCCATTCTCTTTATCTTTCCTATGAGGCCACAGTTTTTTAACACCTTACTATTTTTCCTAGTTTTTTTCAGCTCCCACATTAGAATAAAACATTTTTAAATTATTTCACAAAGATATTTATTTGCCTCAAGTTATCATTAGTCCTTGCAGTAAAGCACTGGAAGATGCTTACAGTAACAGGAGTCTGGGCTCAGCCCTCAGAAGTCCTTCTTTAAAGGGCATCTTGCCCAAGGCATCCTTATTAAGTGATGTTTCCCTACTCAATTGCCTCCATCAAGAGTGCTGTTTCTCAGTGAGAAGCATGTTAATTCATGGATTCCCAATACAAGCATATTTTGAATCCTTAACAATAACTGCCACACCTGGGCCACAAAAGTTTGTCCATTTGTCCTCCCTTTATCTTCTTCACTTGTGGGTGCAACTGTCCCAGAACAGATGTCCTTTTGGGCTCATCCCTTTCCCTCTCCCATCCCCACAGCTTACCTTAGCTGCTAATGGTCAGTAGAACACAGAGCAATGCCCATGAAGGATCCTTTCTCACATGGAAGAATAGCAGGAGAGCTGGAGGGAAAAGGAGACAGCAGGTAGCTTCCAGAATACTAAAGTAGTGCCCACCATCATCATCTTCTCTTTATCACAACCCAGAATTACACCAGTCTATGCTGTAAGATTTGGTACTTTGCCCAGCTTGTGGTGCCTCCAGTGAGGTTAAGGCATAGGAAAGAGAGCAAATGAAGAAAGAGAGAGTTGCTTTAAAAGCACACTGTTTGCAAATTCAGGAGTCCTACACAGTGGCTCCTACACAGGAGCCACTGAGCTGCCTTCCAGCCCATTTCCTCCCTTCGCTCCCTCTGATTTCAGCTTGTTAAATTATTCTTCACAAGACAAATGATGGGAGAGGTCAGTGACCTGTGCCAAAAAAAGCACATTGCAAGGCAGCAAATTCTCCTGCACTGTCAGATGGACAGTGCGGGACTCTATCAAGCTGCACCCATTTCCTGTGATCACAATCTTTCTCTTTTTCACATTAAAAACTAAGATAACTAACATGCCAGAACACCAAAGAGGCATCAGCAAAATTATTTTCATTTTGCATCCAGAGAGCCTCTACACAAAATAGAAATAAAATATTTGTCTATATTTCAAGGCAGTCAAAATGCCATTATGGCAGTCTGTCTGTCTATCTATCCCGGCTCGTCAGTCCTTTCTTGTTATTGTTAACTCAGGCAGGTACCTGACAGGTCACAGTCAGCCAGGCAGAGGAAGTTATTATTTTCTGAGGTAGAGAAGACATGCAGAACATATTTCTTTTATATTCTTGAGAGCATCATATCATAATACTGCAAGTGTGAAAGAGAGTTACTAATGTCCTCTCCTTCTCCTTTTCTCCACACCGTAGGGAAAAGCCCTGCAGATTTAACAAAGAGGTAACTAATCACCTTGCACAGAAATGAAAGGTTTCTGAGGATGTTATCCCTATCACAACATAAATGCAAATAACTCCACTGAAGAAAATGAAGTTCCACTGGGATAAAAGCATTAACCAAGGGTTAAGAATTTTATGCAGAATTCATTCCTTTTTAAAAATTCTTTGGAGCCCTTCCATGGAAGAGATAAAATCCTCTGCTCAGTCAAAAGAGTGGTTACAAAATAACCTTTCATAAAGGTTTCCCATTGAATTTTGAGAACTTTTCCATTAGTACAGAATAATATTGTCTCTGGAAAGCGCTTTGTTCCTGCAATGGTACAGCATCTATACAATGCCTCTTCACCTGAGCTGTTAGAGCACACAAAAGTAGCTAGAGTGTGAATCCATTTTATAGAGGCTATGTACCACTTAGAGCAATGAAGGTAATAAATTCTGTGACTGCCAGCATTTCTTCCCAATGCAACAAGATTCTTATTTAACTTCACAATTTAAACTTAAAACCTGACCAAAAAGGACAAATGCTCATCCTGCTAATACAGAGTTGTCTTTGGAATAGAGGCTGTCATGGCAAAAGCCAGGTTGGGAAATTCCTCAACTTTCAAGGCCCAATTGTTTTAAAGCTTTTGTTTAAAACCCTGTGGGAGAAAGAGCATTCATTATGACAATGGATTTTAAGAGAAACAACATTTCAGCAGTGATATGTTTGACCTCAAGTATGATTTTTGCATTGCACAGTACAAAAGAAATACACTATTTCTAGAAATGAAGTAGCTCCAACTGGTAAAACAAAAGACATTGTAGACTGAGAAGTATCTGAAGAACTGACTGTCTTTCATAACAAATGAAATGAAAATTCCACTCCATTTACTGTGCTCCCATGGGAGTAATGCACACAGCTAAGTTTCAACCAAATGGAAAATGCAATAGCAGCACTTAACTTCATTTTCTTGTATCTGTTCTCAATTTTGCAAGGGATATACTTTAAACATCTGTAATAATTATACTGAAATTGTTTCTAAATTAAATGTCACAGAATATAGTTAAGAAAAAACAGCTTTCAGAACATGTATTACATATTGTTTTAAAACAATACATATCAATGATTAACTATCTGCAGGTACATTTAAAGAAAGGATAGCAGAGGAAATCCAGTGGGATAATCCTTTTTCCTCCTTTTCTAAAACTGCTGCACAAGATTGTCCCTAGAATCCCAGTAAAAATTCTCCCTCTTCCCAACCCCAGCATCTGAAATCACAAATCCTTTGAAGAAATTATGTACTACTGGTAACATTGACATATCAGAAGACTTTCATTATTTTCTTCTTGACACTCTGAACATAGTGAAATATATTCACTTGTTTGAAATTATGTTGTAAAAATGGTTTATTTTTAATTGAATAAATTGAAATACATTTTTAAATATATATATACCATGTGTGACTCTGTGCGAATATGTATAAATGTGCTCATGCAGGCTTACTCGTGCAATATGAGCACCCTTTAGGGACAGGACCATTACAAATCCACCAATTTCTCCTCCTTTTCTTTATTGAGCAGACATCCTGGGAGATTACTTTCTTCTTCTCCTCTGTCTTCCAGAGCAATGTGAAGAGATATAGTCAAAGCTACAGCTGAGATTTTATTTCATCCAAATGGATGTGCCAAGTGAAATTAAGACCACTTTAACTTACTAAAGTTTCCCCCAAGTTCCACTTTTTTTTTTTTTTCTTTTTATATAACTTATGCTAACCTGTGGTTAAATCTGACTATTTTAGCTTCTAAGGTAGGCTCTGTGAAAGAGTCATACAGCTGTTGATATTTAAGATGGCTCTTGTAACCGAGCGCAGTGCTCTGAAGATGTAATTAATGGCCATGTGGAACAGGATGACTCACCATCTCTTAATAAGACACAAGCGCTACAGGCATGAGCAAAAGAGGCATATCACACAAAGAGGTTATCAACATGTCCTTCTCACAACCCATGTAGGAATGCATTTTGTGTCTTACAAACTACAAAAAAATTTTTTTCAATACTTTATGGATACTTTGGTGAATGTTACTGGCATTATCTTGTGCACTCTTCTAGCTCTGAAGTACATTTGCTACAAGTGCATACAGGGCACTCAGAGCTCAGGAATGGTTAACCTGGGCAGTCTAACTGAGAATCAGGACATCCATAAGTAAAGGGGGTGTAAGCCAAGAAAATTAATGGTCTGTTTGAGGTTTTTTTAAGCAGAACTAAAACCAAAGCAGTAAATAAACTGAATTGTTACACATACACAAATATGACTGCTGTCCCAAATCATTTCAGGAGCAAACCCCAAATTCCCTGGTTGCCAAACACTGACCTGCAAACCTAATGCTAGTGACCACTGTCCTAGTTAGAGGATTTCCCTCTGACATTGTTAAAACCCTCAAGTTCTTTCAGTTGTCATCTTTTGTGTCTTTCTCACTTTGATCCTTTCAATATATCCTAACATGACATTGTTTAACAGCCCTCATACAGGTCAAAAAAATCCTAAGAATACTTTTTTCTTGTTTGTTGTCTTTTCTTATTTCACACAGCCATCACAGAATAAATTAATCCTCCATGAACACTTGCTATGAAGCACCGCTATATCACTTTCACTTTGACTTCACCTTTTTACTTCACAGAGCAGAGAATACATTTATACACTTGAAGAGAGAAAACTAAACAGTTCAAGTATTCTGTTCAATCATCCATATAAAAAAAGAAAAGTAGTCAAAAAATAAGGTTCTTCACATCAGGCACCTCCCTTTTTTTTTTTAGAAGTACTCAAGAGAAAAATCAGAATCAAAAATTCATGTCAGATCAAAAGAAGTGGTGATGGACCTGAAACAAATTGCAATGTACTTGAAATATTCATTTCTGGAATGTTTTTTCTCTTTTTCAGATCTGCCAACAAACTGAACAAACTGTTCCTTACATTCGATTGTGCTTTTAAATTTTGCTACAGTAGCACATTAAATTGCAAGTGTCTTCATCAATCAAAAGTGACTTCTCAAGGAGTTTTATTCCTTGATGATAAGCTTACCTCTACTGAGAGGTGGCTAAAGTCATTTTATATATTTTATATTTAATTTGTTTCTCTTTGTAGTTTAGTTTATTTAACATAGGGCTAACTCCAGCTTATTTTTTTTTACATATAATGACATCAGGAAGAATAACATATTTAATCAGGAGAAAATACTGAATATTTACCACAAAACCAAATGAGTCTTCCTGCAGTAGGAGGATTCTCTTGTTTATTCATCCCACGTCACCACCATGTTTGAATGAATTGGCTTTTTTTGATATTTCCTTGTCAGAGTCTCCCCCAGGTCAGGGTGACCCCGAAAGGTGGAAAAGTCTCTGCTCCAATCCATGCCTTCAAAGAAAGACTCAGTAGTCTTCAGCCATCCAGTCTCAAGGTTGTTTATTGTTGGTTATCTAAAAGATTTTCTCCCTCAGCTGCTGCGGTCCGTTCAGCAGGTCAGCCAAAGGCACACTGACCTCCCAGGGGGCTGGTGTTATATTTTATATCATACATTACATATCAAATGTTTATGGATTTTCCCCAATGCCTATTACCTATACTGAATGGTGACTTTCTATTCTAAACCAATCTGTGAGTGCCAACATCACCATGAACATGGAGGTTAGGAAGGAGAAAGAAGGAGGACAGGGCACACCCAAATCCCTCCATCTTAGAACTTCTGACCCCCATGTACAAAATTCAGACCCCGCTGTACAAGGCCCAAAACCTCCCTGTACAGCACTCAAAAACTCTTCCCTTCACTTTGTGACTACTTCTACTACAATACCTAAACTTTTGTGGCTTGTAATTCTTCATATAGAGTTGGTAATTTGCTCCACGGGCTAAGATCAAAACCCCACGTGTCTTTGGCCGCATGCCAGGGTCTCAGAGACCCCTGCAAAGGGCTCGGGCCATCCAGGGCACCCAGAGGGGTGTCCTGGGTTCCGACATCTCCTAGTCACAGATCTGCAGGTGAGTAGCCTAAAAGACCTTTCTCTTTCCACTCTCAATAAAAATCTAAAATAAAAAATCTTCCTATAAACTGTTTAAAAATATTAAGTCTACAACAAAAGACATTTTTTTCCAAGAACTTGTCACAGATCCCCGGTGCTTGGACTGATATGGCCCACTTACTTTTTAGGTTTTATGAAAACTTCTGACCCTTGAGGACAAATGCCATCCTCAGCATGTGTGGATGAACTCAGTACTGTTGGAAGGTTTTTCAATGGCAGACCATTGAAAACTCTTGAATCAAAATGTCTTTTTCTAGTGAAGTGATTTCTTTACAGCTGCTTATAACTCTTATTTGCTCTGTGCTCTCTCTGCACGCTCCTCCTCAAGGTGACCTCCTCAAGGAAGGTCACTTTGAGAAGGAGTTCCCTCAAGGTGACCTTCCCCACAGCCAGTGCCCATGGGAACAGGTCTCCAGCCACCAGCAGCCCCACATAACTGACACAATTGCAAGCATCAGGAGGGCAGATGAGAATCAACATTTCCCTTTATTCACTAGATAAGCGGACAAAGGGAAATGTGCACATGGCTGAAGAGTGCACACGGCTGAAGAGCAGACCTGCTAAGCCAAACTTAGGACCCCTTTCCCTGAATCCTTGCTAACCAGATACCTACTTTCATTCACAAGTCACTGCCCCCTGCAATCCCCTAAAGCAAAGCTGGTCAAGGTAGCTTACACCAAGGGAAAGGAGAAGCAGTTCTTGCTGTTGTCCCCACATCTTGGCATCTATCATGTTCAGAAAGCATGGAGCAATGCTGAAGCAGACACCAGGACTTGGGCATTGATCCATAGGGACTCTCATAATGACTTTTCTTTTTTCTTTGGGTTTTTTTTTTTGGGGGGGTTTTTTTTTGGGGTTTTTTTTTTTTGGTTGGGTTTTTTTTTTGTTTTTTTGGGGTTTTTTTGTTTTGTTTTGTTTTTTTTTATTTCCTCTGGGTATAACTGGTTATAATTAAGCCAAAAGGTATTTTACTTTCACTGATACTCTCAGTGGAAGGTAGGTTTATATCAGGAGATCACTTTGTATTCTTAAAATTAACAATCTGTCTAATCATGCTCTAGGGCTTTACAAATCCTTCATGCATACAATTTGTCATTAGCCATTAATTTCACTACCATCGGCACGCTAAAGCCCTGAAGAATTACACCAGGAATAGATAAGAAACAATATCAGTGCAACAGGAGGAAATCCCTAGACTCGCCAGCCTGGAGCAGCTCTGGAGGCAGGGCTTCAGGTTCCTCATTCTACCATCACACAGCTACACAGAGAATTATTACCTTGGTAAAACCAATGCCAAAAAAATCATGAAATTTCATCCCACCAGAGAAACAGAGGTCTTATTTTTCTCAGGGCTAATTTTACACTTTCCTAAGAGTCTGAAAACGTCTATCACTAAAACATCAACAAATCTAAAATAAACAAAGTATTTTGTAAATATTACCCCTTTTCAAACTGCCTTGCATTTAAGCTGGAGGGCTCGGAAATATTTCCTCTGTCTTTTCATTGGATGAAGACTAGAAAAGTTCTCCTGATGTCTCAAAGGATATTTTAGTCTTAAATTAGTGGAAGTAAAGCAAAGGCTATGCTGTGCAATGGTGTGCTTACAACAGAGAGTGAAAAAGAAATTAGTGTTCTTACAAAGCTATTACATTTTAATTTTAAAAAGAACTTGACCAAGTGCTTTTGAGTGCTGTCCTTAGATTACAAAAGCTGAATCCTTCATGTGATTATCACTGGGATTTTGATATGCAAATCTAGACCAATCCCAGAACTACTGAATTATTTGAAAGTTTGATTTAATTCTGCATTATATTTTTGAGGCCTACAGGGCTGTGTCAGACTGTCTTTGCACAAGGGAAAAGTTGTGCTTGTACAGTACAAAGGATATGTAAGTTCCTGTCATTTTCCATCTCTCTGATCCAGACCCACACATATACTTTGTTTCTTCTCTATGGGCTACTAATCAGAGATAGCTTCCTGAGAAAGATGATGTTAGAAAGACATCAATTAATGCAAAGCCTAAAATCTCAATCCAAAACAATTGGTAGCAATCAAAAGGGTGCTGCGGAATATGCCACCACAAACTTTATAGCATCTGACAATGTAACATAAATGTGTGCAGCCGCTATAACAACAGGACAGGATTTGCCACATTCAAATATTTAATAAAATACTACTCCAATCAATGTCCTAGCATCCTACATGTAGGAAGTCTTCCCTCATTTCTCTGGTGATGAACTTATACCTTGAAACAGGAAACCTAATTATACTTTCTTGTCACGGTGATCACAGAATATAATTATAACTGTCACCAGCCAAAATAATTGGACAGTTGTTCTTAAAAAAAAGTGTTCTTACTTGAGTGGAGATGCTTGGATAGGAAGGAATTCATAAATTTCACCATTAGCTTAATCAGAGAGGAAAAAGGAAAAGAGAAATAGCATTTGGAATATTGGGGAATTTGGGAGAAACATGCATTGAAGAGGAAGTGGAAAACAGAGAATTAAATTTTTAATCTAACATCATCATTGATATTAGCATTTAGATATTAATTCTGAGGAAAAGCAGAATATATTATAGAGAATCCTTTCTCGATTGCATTACTATGTCTGGATGGATAAATCTTAAAAGAACATGAATTTGGCTAGGGACAGTGTGAGACAGTCTAGTGACAGCAAAAGCAAAAAGAGAAAATATTTGGGTGAAAATAAATAAACAAAAAATAAAAAAAAATTAAAAAACAACAAAAAAGAACAGAAACAAGAGAAGGCTACTACCCTTCTTGCCTTTTAGTCAGCTCCAAAATACTGTCAGCTCTCCACCCCCAAATATGTGTTACACCATTTCCTAGCAAAGCACAAGGCCCTGCTGTATAAGCAGCAGGAACAAGGTGACAGCAGAGAGGCAGAAACAGAAGCAAGACAAGAGCCCCTAAGGCAGCAGTAGTGGTTTTAGCACCTGCTGCATCTTCTCTCCTCACCAAACACAAAGCAATAGGGAAAGGAGAAAAAAAAACGAACATTTTTTTTTCTTCTTGGCAGATGAATCCTTTAATTCACCACCTGCTGCCCAATGCTAATAGCAGCATGCAACATCCATGGATGCATTGCAGGAGGCCAGTGAGGGAACTACGGAGTCTCTGGCACCAGGAGCTTCTGCTTAGCAAAAGGAAGTAATAAACCCCCAGTGGTCCCCCATGGTTTGGAAGCAGCCGCTGACAATCTACCCAGCATCCCTGACTCAACGAAAACATCTGATTGTGGCATTGCTACTGATCCAGGCACTGCAACAGCACTTTGTTGGGAGGCTGGGGACAGAAAAGCAAAGAGGTGATCATGGGAGATCAAGGCCTGACCTGTTCCTCCTCCTGCTGCTTTGGATATAGGAAGAACAGGGCCAGAATTTGTGTGGTGAGGAGTAAAGAATAACAGCAGCAAGCCAGAGAGTTAAGGAGAGAGAGAGAGAACTTGTCTCATACCTGTCTTTTCAATTCAGGCAACTTTTATAACTAAATTTTAAAGGCGTGCTCTGGTAGAGTCACTCTAAGCATCAATGTAACACATGGCTTAGAGCAGCTCCCACACAGGAAACATTCACAGAAAATGGAAATGACCAGACCCCCAGGGCAGATGTGAAGTAATCTCTGTCTGATTCTGTCACTGCCAGCAAAAGGATCCACAAGAGCAGTGGGGAAGAAACCAAAACAGACACATGGCATTGTGCCATGATTCCTGAAGGCAGACACGTAAAAGGCAAACCATGAGAATACTAAAGAACAGCAGAAGAATCAAGCCTGAATACACCACAATATCAAATGTGTTCACTGCTTTTGGAAAACTGCGTAAGAACTAAAAACAGCAGAGATATTGAATGATCCTTACTCAAGAATTTTGAAATACTTACACATATCACTTTCATATAAAAATGAAAATGAAAATTGAAAATTTTTCTTATGAAAAATAGGAAATACAAAGCATCTGTAAAAGGCCTTTATCATTCAAATGTCAAGTTTGCTTTTGATGATTTCTAGCATATTATTTATTTATTAACACAATTATACACTATCAAATTATATGCAAGTAAGGAGAACTGGTAATATTTTCTGTTCACACACTGCACTGAATCTACCTTTAGTCTGCAAAAACATACCCAGCATTTCTTGTGGGGGAATTATAAACTTGGCTTATATTTGAAATTTCCCCAAAAGAGCTGTTTGTGATCCATTGGAAGAAAATTAATTGTTACATTTAAGCAGCAGCTCTCTTTTTTCCATGAAAGATATAAAAAACCACAATGAGCAGCCAGTATAAACAGGCCTTTAGCCACTTCTAGTTGGTAAACAATGTGATAAAGGTCAGCCCAATTTTCCAGCAAACTCAGGTACAAACAAACTCAGATTTGGGAGGGACAGTGTGTGTTTTAAGTGACAGCTTTTCTGTCAGGGTACAGCTGCTACAGTAGGAAGAGTACTTCAGCAGTACCATAATTCTCTTTCACCCAACCTGACCTATGCACTGAATGAGACAGCAGGCCTCAGAATACAAGGTACATGACTACATAATTTTTATCACTGCAAACACACAAGTGAGAAAAATTTTGAAATTTCGGCTGAACTACTTTAAGTACCATAACTCCTGGAAAACTGGTCTCATAACCTAAAAAATTTTGTATGCCATTGTGTGCCATATGCTCTCTCACTGTTCTTCGCTTCTTTGGAAATGAAACTCTTTGCAGAGAATGCAAGATATGGTGATAGGGCACTCATCAGCCCCTCTCTTCCCACTAAGCAATTGGTTTAATTACAACTGAGCTGAGAGGAAGAGGAAAAAGGGGTATTTTTTCCCTGCCATTTCAGTGAGTCACATAAGGTCACAAAGCACCCAGGGAGCACAAGGGCTGCTGCAGGAGGGATGACGATAAATTGCACATCCTAGAAGGTAGGTAGACAACTTGGAAGTTGTCATAAACCATCGAAAATCTCCAGAGTGCACCCAGACTTATTGCTGAGGTCTTCTGCCAGAGGACTGTGCATGAGCCACAGCATTGCAAGAGTGTTAAAAACATATGCCCCTCCCAGGGGAGGTACCTGGGCATTCCCACCTGAACATGAACCTATATTAACATATGGATTTCTGTGTTTTATGGGCCTCCCTCACCCGAGACAGATCAAGACTGCAACCATCACTTCAACCAACAGACTTCAAAATGACAACTATTGTCTCATCACTTGATCCAACAGGTGGTGATGTCTTTCCTCTCTGCTAGACTTTTCCTTCCTTTCTCTTTCTTTCCTATATCAACATCTATATCTATATCTATATCTATCTATATCTATCATCTATCTACACACACACACACACACACACACATATATATATATATATATATATACAAACACTGGTCATCCAGTGTCATCTCATTCTAATCTGCCCCCCAAAGGATCTATTAACAACATCAGCTACCCTCGCCTTCAGGAGTGGGTGATATCTTCCTCCCCCCAGTCCTTTATTTTCAAAGAGGCATGGTGCATGCCATGTCACCAGAGCCACTTTGAGAGGCAGACTCTGAGGCATATTTCTGCTGCAGAGTCTAGGCATAGCCAGGGAAACAGCCTGATTAGAGTAATTGAGCAGTAAAATGCTTCATGAGAGTCAAAGGTCTCTGAAAGCATGCAGGACAACAGAAGCAGATTGAGAGCAATGCTGTGTCCTTAAGCAGGAAGAAAAACAAAACCAAGATAAATTAATTTCTGATAATAGCTGTTGCATAAAGCTTGCTCTGTCTTGTTTATCTTAATAGCTTTTCAAGTCAGGCAAGAGGTAAAAAATTATGCAGCAGAACTACAGGAATTTGAGGAGTACTGCACACTACAAGAAAACAAATCATTTTGGAGGAGACACAAAGCAGATAAGAGCAAAACAGACACAAAGTGTTGTAGAGCTCAGAAGCCTATCTCACAAATGCAAAAGAGAGTGAGGAAAAGGGATGAGTATGCTCAGGAGAAATCCTCATCATGGCAAACCTGGCAGGTGGATCACTCTGAAGCTCCAACTTTAACACATGATCACACAACTGGAATTTGAGTAATAGAAGCCACAGAGCCTGTACTGAAGCTGAAGGAGGACTCTAAAATGGCATCCAATTAGACCTGAGCATGACAAGGCAAGTCAAACAAACTTATATCATATCTGGTACAATAAAGAGAATGAAGCCTGAGTTGTTCCACTAGCTCCATCAGCACACATGATGGGCTCAGAGAATATGCCAGATTAAAGAAACTTTACACTGCTATAATGGAAGTGGCTTGTGGCAAATCCTTAAAATAAAATGAAAGGTTTTAGTTAATCACAAATGTGTGGACAAGTACCACCAGCAGTAGCATTGACACTGAAAGGGAAGACAAGGGTGGGCAAGAAAAGCTGGAGGGCAAGTGTGATGCTCTGATAAGTCCTCCCATATGACAGAGTCTGTCTCTGCAGACATCTGTCATTTCATATATGCTCAAATATACCCAAACAATATGCAGCTTCTTTCGAATATTAAAGGGTAAGGTGAATGGTCTGAGTAAGAAAAAGGCATGAGGCTACAAAAAAAAGAACTTAACAGAGAATTGAAGAATAGAAGAATTAAAAGATGAGAAAAAGTGAAATTACAAAAAAAAAGAAAAAAATAGGTCAACAAGAGGCATGAGAACAAAACTAGTTGTCTCTGATTTATGCAGCAATTCAAGTTGCTTTTTTTTCAGGCTTGGCCTCTGGAGAAGCTCAGTCCCCAGAGCAATAACACATAGTTTTCAAAATCTGAGAAACAAAAGTGATTAAACTTTAGTTCCACCCTTGCCACAGAAGGGAAGCAACTTTTTGGGCAAAGATGGGGTAGGCAGCCATGAACATGCAGATCCATCCCAAGCAGCAACACCTGAAGAACAAGCACATCCCTTATGAACAAAGGAAAGGCTGAGCTTTCTCTGCATGGTAACCCTCACATTCTTTCCATCTCCTAAATGAAAGAGTTATACAGCACACAGAGGAATTACTGTTACAGGAGTAGATTCTTAAAAAAAAAAAAAAAAAAAAAAAACAAAAACAAAAACAAAAAAAAAAAACCTTTCTGGATGCCTCCAGTAAAAACAAATGCCTTATGTCACTTACAAACAGAGACCCAATAAAAGACTACATGCCCTGGTAGAATAACATTTTTTGGGCATAAAAATGTACTTTGAACAGTTTTCTGCAGTACTTCAAATAACAGAAAGCTGCATTTGGATTGCTCAAGGACAAATCCCTCAATGAGAGTCACAGACTGCAATACTTCTAAACACCAATGTCCTCTACAGGAGGGTGAGCCAAAGGAGTCTCTTCCTGAATGCCTGCAGCCTTCTTGCCACCTCTCCTTTTCTGTTCATTTAGCAAGGAAAAAGAAAAGAACTGCGAAGTCAGAGTTAAAAGCTCCCTTGAAATTGAATTCTGACTATTTTTTCAGCATGTGCATACATGTCAAAGAGACCTTCAGCAAACTACCGACTAGCTGTACTGCCACAAAGCCATTCCTGGCCCAGAGCTGCCATGGATTTTGGTTAATATTAAGCTCCTCCTGTCAAAATAGCAACAGCAGTCACCATTTTCTATCATGCCTCCCCAGCCATCTTGCAAATGTTTGCCAGGCAGAAGATTTTCTTCAAATTCCTTTATGAGTCAAGTTGGGTGCAATATACCAGAACAAGAAACATAATTTCATTTGGAAAGGTTATTGGCTCTCTAATTTCTATTCTGAAAGCAGATCATGTTTCCATCTACCTTTAACCAGACATTTGGGATGTTTTTTCTCCTTCCCCTTTCTTTTTTTTTTTTTGTAATGAGTTAGCGTTGACATTTTTAACAATCAGTCATTTTTCCTCTAGTACTTTTGAATATATACCAGGAATATTGTGCAAGAAACACTATTAATATGAGGAATAGATATCTGTGGATGCCACAGTAAAGGTAGAAATGCATTCAGTCACAACTTACCCATTCTCTTGTACAAAGTTTCTAAGGTTAAGATTTTTTTTAAAACATACAGAATTAACACAAATTCTATTGTACAATTTGTATATGTGCTCACATAGAAATTGTTACTATTTATGCAGAGGTTTAATTGTTTCTGCCCTCTTATGACTATAGAAGTCAAAGTTATTAGTGTAAACAGATTAATATGAATTCTATAAGCTATAGTATTTCAATAGCTCAGTCACCAGTTTTAATTAACACCAGACAGAGGTTAATCATGTGCATGTAGACTGTGTTCCTTGTCTGTTATTTATTTTCAGTCTAGGAAGAGTATGCACCAAGTAAAGTTAGAAGAGTCTAGAAAACTTTAGCACTTAATAATCCTAGCTTTAAAAAGAGAGGACATTATACAGAAGTGACTGACATCTACTGATTAAAAGACTGAATTTGATTTGCTTGCTATCCCAGATCTCATTTCTAGGAACTTCATTCTTCTTCCTACAGAAGAAAAAAAGGAAAGAGGAAGGGAAAAAGTAACACCACTAGATGAAGATAATTTGGACATTGAATTTGAAGATATGTATGTCTACAGTAGAATTCCTAAAAATGATTGGCAATGATACAGTGACTCGAGTAGTCTTTGATCATTTCAGGAAGCCACAAATACCAATGATTCACAATGACAAATATGTAACCACCTGTGAAGTGCATTCCTAGTTGACTTGTCCACATTTGCAGGTCTTACTCCCTAAGAAAAGGTTAAACTGGCTGATTCTGACATCTGCACTAAGAGCAGCTGCCTTCCAGGAACGGAGCACTTTAATCTTGTCAAGCATTGTGTTCAGCACCCATATGAATCCAATAACAAGTTATACACACTTGGTTCTTGCTTCAGTGTTGTCAGCACGGAGATGACACCCCTGCCTCTCCCCTCTAACTCAGCAGGATCAATTGGGCAAATCAGTCACCACTGAGCTTACATTTGCCTTATGCATTCCCAACAGAAAGCAGAAGACCAAGCTCTCTGCCACGTCTGCCATGTCTGCCATCATTCAAGTTAACACCAGCGAATATTTGTGAGCTTAGTGAGTGAAAGGAGGCAGCTGCCAGGCTGCACCTTCCCCAGCCAGCAGCACTACCTCCTGCATCCAGCTACACCCCTCACACCCGGGGCGCTGATGGAGCGCTGACAGCTCCACAGCAAACCAAAGATTAACTTCTCAGCTCAGATGCTCATGATGAGTGTTTTTGTTTTGGAAAGCAGTCAAGCATATGAATAATGTTTAAGTGCTTT
Organism: Motacilla alba alba; assembly: GCF_015832195.1. Lineage (NCBI taxonomy): Eukaryota > Metazoa > Chordata > Aves > Passeriformes > Motacillidae > Motacilla > Motacilla alba. The sequence continues at coordinate 59,905,623 of NC_052017.1, read as the reverse complement.
TTTAACCCCGAGCCCCATCACAAGAGTTACTCAGTGAATAATTGCTGAGGGGAGTGTTGAGCCCAGGATATGAGAGTTTTTGCCCTTCACAGAACATTTTGAGTTGGGAGAAGTTAAAAGAGCTTCTGAACAGAATGCAATGCCAAAAGAACAAACAAAAGATACAGAAGGATTTTATAACAACAACAAGTAGCTAATATCATGCAGAATACTAATGCTTTTTAGACTAATCTTCAATTTTATTCCTAAACTATTTACTAAGTTTACTCCATTAGAGGAGGCTATTACCTAACACTATTTTACCTTCTTGGGATTATTTCTTTTTTTTTTTTTTTTTTTTTTTTTTTTTTTTTTTTTTTTTTTTGTTGATGATGGGAAGAAAAAGAGAACTCCAAAGAGTCTTTCATTTTAAAGTAGGAAACATTGTGAAACTAAAATGGTCAGGAGTGCATGGCAAGAAGAAAAAATTCTCATGGTCTCCCTGCAAAGAGGTGGTTACAGTCTCAGACAGCTCATCCTGAGCTGGGCTGCCTTGCCACCATCCTAATTTGGACAGGGGAGCAAATACCAAGCAAGTCAAGAAACCTTGTCAGACCCACCTGCCAAAGACTTGTGTAACTCTGTGCCAGTGAGGCTCCCCCACCCTACATGGGCAGAAGCATCAGATGTGATTTGGACAGATGTGATACAGACCTAGGGAAAAAAACCTTCCCTAGATGACCTGGGAGACAACCTCTAAATCACTTCATTTATATAACAAATGTGTTGTTTACGAGACGTCCAAGATTTTTTTTTTCTACTTCTACATAATAGATACGTCTATAGTACACATAAATAGCTTCACCCAAGCACAAAATAATAGGATGCAAGGATCAAAAGCATTCAGAGTCTCAGCACCACAATTCAGTGAGAGTAATGAGACTGTGTAGGGAGGAAAAGATTGAGAAAAGGCAAACCAGGGATATCTTTTACTGGCTATCAATACAAATAGCTAAACAGATTAAAGGCTTCTGGATTACATTATAAAATGGGAAACATAATGCATCACTGGACAAGTTAGCTAGACATTTAGCGTAGGCTTAACTTTATTAAGAATCAAAATACTGAAAGCTCAAATCAGACTGAGCATTGACAACTTCCAAGAACTCAGCCTATAAACAGAATAACCTTCTGAGAAAGCAGAAAAAAATGCAGACACGGCAAAGGCTTTACAATAATTTGAAGATAATTCACACAACAGAACAGAGCACAAACTGGCTTATATAAGCAAATACTAGGAAATTAGGAAACCTGGTGATGAAAGGTAGATGGCAGCAAGTATTTAATTAATGAATAAGGGAAAATACTGTGTAGTGCTAGAAAAAGTTTCATTAAATATAATGAAAGGATCTCGCTAGGAGAGGCTCACAATTGACCCAGAGATTGTGTGTGCATATGTCCTGACAGGGGATCAAGGTCCTGCCAGCGCTAGACATTACATGTGTGGGTTGTACACACACACACAGATGATTTTTCATAACAGTGAGGGAAAATTCTGGTGCTCCAGGCAACAAGGACTAAGTAGCCTGTAGCATTGCTGTGTCTGCAGTCTTCGTAGATCAAGCAGGTACAGTGAAAATCGAGAGGCAGGAAAAACGCAGGGAGACAAAGCCAAAGTGTGACTATGGAGCAGATTGCCAAACGGAGCAGAGCAACAAGCACAGCACAGAGCAGAGTTGCCCAGAGAAGCCTGGTGGTACCAAGGTTTTTCTGGTACAGTTTTCATGCAGCATGACAAACACTCTTTAGAGGCTGCATTGCATACAACAGACTAGCAGACCTCCCACTCTGAGCTGGAAACAGAGAAGGAACAGTTCTGCTTAAAGTAACTATACTACAAGTTCATCCTAAGTATCTGCTAAACTACAGAGAAGAAGGAAAGCATAAAAACAAGTTTCAAATCAGAACCATCTGCAGTGAATTGGGATTGAGTAGTGAGTGGCATCAATATGCAAACAGTTTTCTCATTTTTCAGGAGCACCTAGCACCTGTGTCTATACCAGACTTTCCATCATTTTTCAAGATCTCAAGCTTGCCAGCTGCTAGGAGAAGCTGATCTCCTTCTTTCTCCTCAAGCAGAAAAGATGTTCCCCTAGACTGTCCTATCACTAAGCATCTCTCTCACTTCTCCAGGTATGGCCTGGAACTTACCTAGACATGCTTATCACACATTCATCTTCCCAGACTAGAAATCATTTCCTGACAACATCCCCCTCAGCCCTTTCCCCTCCAGAAAATACATCCTGTTTATTTCAGCCAGTTCTACAGAGTCATAACACAGTGGTGTCTCTATATCCGTAGTAATACAAGCTCCCATGTCTCTCACCAACTCTCCCCCTCCTTTGGCTTCAGTACAAGCTTTTCTCATCTTTTCCTGCCCAGGGAAAGGGACATAAAAACCCGATTGCCACTCTTGCAGGTGTGCTTGATACATGTTGACTGGTAACATCTGTAGGTTTTGGCTCCCTTCAAACACAGGGGAGCTGTTCCTCTTCTGACTCTGTTGTCACAGTCACAATTCCACTTTCTTGAGTAAGCTTGATATTTAAAGAGTCTGGAAGCTACCAACTCCCTCCCACTGGTAGTGAATTAATGTAAGCCCAGATAATTGCTGGGTCTGTGTAACTGCATTTAGTGCTAAATTCCCTAATGAAAGTTTTTTAAAAAGAGCCATAAATTCCAAACACTATTGTCCAGAAAGTTGGAAAAAATTCCAAGAGACAACCAAGACCTCTTTTGCATTTCACTTGTACCACAGTCCCTGACTTTATATTACTGGGTATTTTCTGTGATTAGACAGTATTAAAAAATTAAAATACATATGGTGTTCATCCAAATTACTGCACAGAAACATCTTATATTGGCTAAAATAATGTATTTGACACAATCTTGACACAAAAATGCCCTTTCTCAAATACTTTGTTGTCTACCTAAGTGACTAGTATGATTGGAAAATGCATTGAGCTGTAAGTAGAGGAAGCGTGAATTGAAGAACATCATGAAGAGTTATCATTGCAGTCTTACAAGACAAGAGTTCCAGAAAAACATACACTAGAATTATATAGAATAGATTAATCCTATGTGATATTGTTGTTCAGAGATATATAATCTCTGAAGAAACTATTTGAAACTATTTAAGGAAAAATTAAATGTCATATATATAATTTTAAGACTAAATTTTCAAACACAAATCTCCAGTTTGAGGGTAGGAAAAAAAACAACCTAAAGTAAAACAACCAAAGAAAACCACCAAAACAAAGAAGCCCAGGAGGAAAAACAACTAACCATGCCCAAGATCTAACCCAAAATTTTTTTTGCCATCACCTTTCTAGTTCACTCCCAGTCTAAAGCTCAGTCTAAGTATTTGAGGTTGAGCTGACAAGAAAATAAGTTCTAATGAAAAAGAATAATATTTGGTAATACACCACCCCAAAAGCAATGTCTTAAATCACGCAAAATCACACCCAACTGTTGTTTGGATATGAAATTCAAAATACCAGATTAGTTAAAGGAGGAGGAAGGCATCTGGAAGAGAAGAGTGGAAGTAAGGAAAAAAGTCAAAAGGCTTCTGCAAACATTGCTTGGTTTCTTGCTGATCCAGAAAGCAGCAACAGCAGAATATTTTTGGGATGCTGTCTCAGTCTGTTCATCTCCTGCTGTCCACTGACTGCTTCATTTCCTGCTGTCCACTGGTTTCTGTCTTCACTAAGATATAATTTCAGCTGAGTTTGACTTTCTGCTTCAAATTCTGTGCATCCAGCCTTGCTTCCTGATACTACCCCACTACTTGCATTACAAAAGAGGTTCCACAGTGATCACAAAAGCTACAGTTGCTATGCCATATTTTTCCACCTTTGATACCTTTATTTGAACTACATTCAAAAGTTCAGACAGACAGAAGGGCAGCCACAGGAAAAAGATATAAACCATCTTTTTGTCTAATTTGTACCCTAAATAAATCACATCTTGTTTTCACTGCTTCTCTCCCTTGAAACCACTTGCATGGAACTACTCAGCTGTAGTATCTTACAAGGGTTTGGGAATGTTTGAAGCCATCAGATTGAAGACAACACAGTAGAAGTCAAAGTGGTGCAACACTTGATCATTTAAAATCTGTCAAATGGAGGGTGGCAGTTCAGGTCAGAGCAGTAAAGAAATTTTTTTGAGATGCTGGAAGGACAGTGCTGATCCTCTTTCAATAACAGTGGCTTTGCTGTAATTTAAAACAGAAAAGGAATGATACATTGAGTGCCTTGGAAAAAGTCTGGCTTTTTGCCCTAACTGATAATTAATAAAATGCTAAAAAGCACCTTGACTGCCCTCAGAGCAGAAATCTCTTCTATACAAGAGGCAGCAGCATTTGAGCAGCAGCATTTAAGACCACATGCAGTAAGAAACCCAAGTGGAGAGGTGGTTAGTCTGCTACCAAGCTAAATTGAAGGTTCTTGCATGAAAGCAAAATTCCAAAGTAAGCTGACAAAATCCCAAAGTCTCCTCATTATGTGAAACAACACCCTCATAAAGTCTGGAAGGCCATCCAGAATACAGCTTTATGGGGAGCCTCTCCTCCTCCATCAGGAAACATTATTTGCAGTTATTTCTCTCCTGTTCAATCACTTACATCCAGCAGATTACTAATAATCCAGTCTCACATATTAAAATTGACATTATTATGACCCTCACAGAGACCAAAGGATTTCTTGGCAGTACTTACTCCTCAAAAGGAAACATTTGGATTAGCTCAGTTGGTTAAAGCATGGTGCTAATAAAGCCAAGGTTGTGGGCTCAATCCCTATAAGGACCATTCACCTCAGAGTCGCATTTGATAATCCTTGTGAATCCCTTCCAACCCAGAGAATTCTGTGAACGCTTCCCTTGTTGGATGGCTTTCAACTACTCCATTCCTAACTCCAGAATCCTGAACACTTTGAAAGTTCTTTCCCCATAACATCATATTTCACCCTTCGGTTCCTGCCTCGATATTTGTCCTCTTTTGTCCTAAACTAGCAGTTACCTATACACTGTCAAAGCCACCATTGCTCATTGTACATCAGTACAAGGCTCAGTTAAAAATTCACAATACATCAAGGATGGATCATTGTGGTGAGGGGAAGTTCATTATGATCACAGAAAATGAATTGTGGAAATTAAGATCAGAAGAGACATCAGGAGGTCTCCAGTCAGTTTACATCCTTTTTTATTGTGCTTCTATGACTCACTACAGAAGATCCCATGTCCATCCTCTTGATAAGCTCCTCAGATGTATTGGCAGGCTGCTATGAGGTCCTCTTGAAGTCCTCTCTTCTTCAGGCTACACAGGACAAGTGCTCCAGCATCTTGAGGGCCACCTGCTAAACTTGCTCCAGTTCATCAGTATCTTTCTTATATTTGAGGTGCAGCAGGAATATAGGACTCCAGGATTTGCCTAACAAATGCTGATAGAGAGGGGTAATTCTGTCCTTCAATCTACTGGCAGTGCTTGCCTCTCTGCCTGGCTCATTCTCAGGTGACTTCAGTACTTACTAAGATGTGAATTTCTGCCCTCCATTAGCTAGCAGGACATGGGAACTACCCTGCACTTGCAGACCTGTAGCTGGAGAACCAGCCACTCTCCTGCTGCAAAGAAAAGGACTAAGCTTGTCATCTCCTCCATCAAACCAAATGGTTTCTGGCTGACTCTGTGCAGTCGCGAGTTCAGGCTCTCGCCTCTACAGGATCTCTGAAGATCGCCTCAATTGGTTTTTACTTCTTCCCCAGTGGTGCACATTAGCCGACCTCTTCCAGACTGACCTCAGTGTAGTGACACAAGTCCTCTATCAGTGCACACCTTGTGCAAGCAGGGACAGCAGCTCCCTCTGCCCTGACTTCAGCAAGAGGCCCTGGGCAGCTCTCTGTCCCAAACCCTTTAGGGCTGTGTCCTTCCTTTGGAGCTCCCTCAGGCTTCACGCCCTAGCTGAGGGGCAGTTCTCCAGCAAACACTGGAGACTTTACCCTGTGACACTCCTCCTCTCTAGGAGTGCTTGACACTATGCCGAGTCCCATCATGTCAAGCAGAGTCAAACCACCAGGTCTGGTTAAGCAAGTGCAAACTGGAACCAAGAGTAAACATCAGGCAGATCAGACAGATTTTTTTTTCAAGCATCCTTGTTCTTACTCTTTTTTTTTTTTAATATTTCTGTAGTAATTTCGTCATGTTTGGTCAATTTATATAATCTTTAGGTATACTCCACCAGAAGTATACATGTTCTCCACATGAAGAACTGTCTGTTCCTTCCACCCTGAATAGCTGTTACTCTAGGGAAAAAGGAGATAAATACTAAACATATGAGATCCTAACTGAAGATACACTGAGAAACATTATCTTGAGTCTTTATCAGCTAGATATAGATAAACTCTCCATATGTGCTATTCCATCCTATTGGTAACAACATTAAATGGGTGCATACAAGAAGGATGATGAGAAAGTTACTGAGCAGCCACAAAATTTCAATTTATAGTATTCAAGGACAACTAAATGCACTTCTTAGACATGATTTCCATTAAATAAAATATACACTGCTTTTCAAGTAGTAGATGCATTGAAATGCCTCTGAAAGAAAGCACAGCTTCCCACTTTTGTTACTGGACTTCAAGTATATCTGTTTTATAATTAATAATTATTGACATCACATTTAATTGGTATTGTTATTTTGCCAATGGCCTACTGAAGACTTATTATATTAATTAGTAGCAATGAGACAGTTCTAACCACCTACTGTCATTAATTTCTTAAATATGTACAATAAGATGCACACTAATTGTGACAGGTAATTGGTACCTGCCCACATTCTGCCTCCTTTGAAATTGCTCTGAAGTAGATCTAAGAGTTAATCATCACAAAACTGTACTTTTAAAACAGATTAAAAAACAGCCCTTTCAAACAAAATATTTCTGAATTTAAGCTGAAAGTTGTTCTTTTATGAGAAGGCAGAATTTGTCTATGGTCTTACAGATCCAGTTATCCATCCAAAAAGGCTGGAGGATTCCATCCAGTCCCACATTTTGCCGAAACCCACTGAAAGCTTCAGCCAAAAACACATCCTCTGTTCTGGATTTAAAGGAGTTTTGGAACAAAATATCATATCAGGTATGAGAGGCAGTCCTACACCTAGTAACACAGAGGAGAAACACCAATAAGCATTTGGAAATACAAACCTCTTGGCTTGCAAGATAAAGAAAATAGGATTAAACTTCAGCATTTCCACCACAGAAAACTGTTCTCCACATCTCTCCAGAGTCAGGCAGAAAGTGTCTGTTTTTCATTCTTGTCTGTTGGAGCTTCTCCCCTTGCTATTATTTGGCTATCCACAGATAAAAGGAAGCATAAATCCAGAATGGGACATACATGAAATACTGGTGGGTTAAAACTCTTGCTCTCATTCTTTCTTTGTATAAATACTGATTTATTCATACATTTCACTTATACTGCAAATATTTAAAAATAGCAAAAGCTCCCCATGCCCCTTTGACTGTCATTGAAGTTCTTCATTGATAAGCACTGGGGGTGAGTCAGCGCAGCAGGGATGGCAGTGTTACAGATGCTCACTGTGACCTGATGATTCCTCAGGGAACCGTGAAGGAAATTCATCTGACAGACACTGGCTGCATCCCATGTTGCCACAGCAAACACAACCTAATAAAAGCAGAATGTAGTGACTGAGAGATGCACAAGGGAAAGGGCATCCTCTGCATTCATCCATGGTCAGTAAGAAGACACATAATATTAGAATTACTGTAAATCCTGCAGTGGGAAGGGGTTGGAGGAGGGGGAAAAGGAAAAAGAAAGGAAAGTACCTTATACATAATTAGCCTTTGCCAGTAATCAAGTACAGCTTTCTGTATATCCTCAGTCCATTTCCTTTCACAAGCAAATCATTTTTGATGTAAAGAGTTCTGCACTTTATTTTTAGGCAGTTGCAGATGGGAACCAGGTGATCCACAGCAAAAGGAAGCCCTGTGTAAAAGACACGGTCTTCATTTGTGCAAGAGGAAAATTGTTTTTTATATGTTAGATGAGTGTCAGAAGAATGGTTATTCCAACAGGCAACATCCTATCCACATATGATTTGAAATTACATCCTACCTCCCGGTTTGCTGGATTAAAATACGGATCTTGAGTCTACAACTGTATGATTTCATAGCCAAGCACCTTTCTCTCCTCCCAAAGAACCTTTCGAAGCATGAGGGATATAGCCCATTCAAGGGAAATATTCACACAAGGCTTTCAACATCATAAGTCCCTACTTCATATAAAGGCCATGGAAAATAAGTTACAAACTGCTGGGAAAACTCTGAGTAAAGAATTTCCCCCCTTGTTAGATCTGCTGGCTAAGAAAAGTTCATAGTTGCAGCACTCTTTTGCTCCTGACTGTCATTTTAAGCAGCTCCATTCACATGTACAACACACAAGTAAAGTTCAAGTCTGTCTGAATGAAGATGTCATCAAGCACTAAACTAGAAATAAACAAATGCACAAAACTTTCTAGACGATCTTTAAGGTCCCTTCCAACCCAAACCATCCTCTGATTCAATGTCTGAGTTTTCAAGTCTTAGGCCTGTATAAAAAAAAATAAAGGCAGCTCTAAGAAAATGCTTTGAAAATACAACTCATCTAGTCTGACCCACAAGATGTTGGGGTCTAATGAGTCACTCCTTTGCACTCATACTTATGGTAGTCACAGGTATTTGTCAGCCTGACAAAGACATTTTAAAAAGTTAACCATGCTGAGGAGGCTGCGTTTTAAAAATTTAATTTGCTTGTTTGTTCTCTACTAGTAGGGTTCAAGCAGTCTGGATAAAAGCAAGTTGAAGATTTTGCCCACTCCTCTTGCAAAAGACACGAGGAAGTGTCGTTCATGACCATTTTCACATGCCATTTTGGAGATTTGTTATTTGTATAAACAGGTAGTTACTTACCCTCAAGAACACCATGGTCCAGATGCAAAGGCTAAGAAAGGGAGCAGCTGTGGACTCCAGTAGCATTTCCACTGATCCCTGTCCAAAGGCTGGCAGGTGAATCTCACAGCTGAATCAAAAATGTCACAGGTACTTGGTGCTATCCTTTGCCTTCAACTCTGACCATCAGCCAAGAAATTAATATATTTTTGGAAGGGAAAAGACACAAATGCACAAAAGCCCAAATTCAAACAGCCCAGCCTCTGCCTAATGACTTGCATTTAAACAATCTTGTGAATTTGGAGTCTCCACGGTTTAAATGCTCAGGGTGTGGGAGTATGAGGGAGGTCTCAGGCATAACAGTAAGGCTATACATGTATTTTTCTTCCCTTTGTTAACCTTATTTAACTGTAGCTGACTTAATCTTAAGGACCATGCTTCTGCACAGCTTGCCTCCACAATAATCCCTCCACCCTGGAAGCAGCTTACTCTTCTCCCTGAGCCATTGTCTGAGCCATTGTCTGAGGGAAGAAGCAGAGGGATGGAAAAGAACAAGCCCTGGAACTGTTTTTGCCCATCAGGACTGTCATGGAGAGCTGGAGCCATGGCTTTTGCCACCACTGGGAGATAGTGGGTATGATTAATGGTGCTTCAGGGGTGGCTGCCTCTGTAGGAACAACAGCCTTTCTCCCTCACACTTTTACATATTCTTTGCCTCTGTGAAGATGAACTGAGCTACATTTGAAAAACAAATATTGTGTATAGCTAACACAACAGTTAATAACTCCCAAAATTCAACCCCTGATGACTCTATCTCTCTTCAATCCAAATAAGCCAGAAGGACAAACAAAGATCAGACTGAGATACAGAGTGTGCAATAAAAAGTCCCACTCTAATGCCTTAACCAGCACACTTGAATGCATTTTTTAGTCATTTTTTTATTAGATCCAGTAAGCCCTGTTTATGGAAGATGACATACTTCTGAAGAGAACTTTTATAACTAAGAAATGTAGTCTGTTACTCTTGGATAAGTGGTATTCTCATTCATTTGTTAAGATTTATTAAAAACACTATACAAAACTAATAGAAACCTCTTCTGAATTTTTTTAATTAAATCATTAAAAATTATTTTAGAAGTCAGAAAACCTAGTGCAGTCATAGCATTATCACAGGCTACAGTCAAATTAGATTTCAAAATGAACAGTTCTAATTTTGAACTCGGCACACAAGGGAGAATACTCTTCAGTCAACACCTTTTCCAGGCTCCATTTTGGTTTCATATTGCTGAAGGAACGTAACTACTCATACTCAAACCATTCTATATATGTTTTTTGAAATTTCTCCTCTGGCACAGACCCTATGTATACGTGGCCATGAATTTCCACAGATGCACAGGTATTTTGAGTGCTTTCAGGCCAAGACTCTTCAGCTTGAGTGACTTGAAGAAGCAGTTTACAAAAAGCACTGAGCATCCACACTTGACAACTGAGGCCAGGCTTTCTTCTGAGAAACTCTGCGCCTTCTCTAGGAGCTGTGTGTGTCCATACACGCACATAGTCATGTATAGACTAGCACAACACACACCTATAAACTCACAAGTATATTTTCAGGAAGAAATTGCTATTCTCAAAATTTTAATGGAGAGAGATGTCACTTCTTGCGATATATTGTTAGGTTTCACAGTAATATAGCAGGTATTTGTTATCAGAATTTTACCACACACACTCATTATATATATATATATATATATATATATATCTTCCACATATATATTTTATTTTCCTGGAGCTGTCAAAATCAGTTATTTGTATTAACAAAGCAGTTGGAATAAACCCCAGTCCCTTATTTGTCCAGCAAAGCCTGCAGGGTTTTAGTTATCCTGTGAGAACAGGCTGGTTTGGTTTTTTGCACACAGTTTCAACCTGAGACCCAAACCAGGTAAAATTAGCCTAAGGATGACTTCTGTTTGCACCATTGAAGGGGAAATTCTGGGTTTCAAGAGTATGGGAACTGACCACCAGAGCTGTTTGTTGAGCATTGTGACAAAAGGTTTGGCATGAAATGAAGGAAGAAGTTACTGCTTCCCCTCTCACCTATTATGTTCTTCATTTCCTGCTAGACTGTTACTTCACCAGGTACCTTGTTCTCTTCTCCCCTGGCCTTTTTGCAGGAAAATGCAGGAAGAACAACACTGAGCATTCACAGGTTCAATTACTGGACATGCTGAAGTGCTATGAGCGAAGCCATCACTGGAATGTGATGACAGAACACTATTTTCTGCAACAAGTACTTAATGGGGAAAAATATATATAAGAGTATTTTAGTATAGAGGATGGAAAATTGGAGATTTTGTTTGCCTCCTGTTTTAAAACAATTTCAAACCATTTCTGGACCACGTTCTGGAAAGAACTCTTCTTCAAAATCTGTTTTTTCTTAGAAACCCTAAAATGACTTTAGCAAAGAGCTAGTGAGAAAAACATATCTATGTGTTATTGAATAAAAGGGCAGTACATTAATAACTGATGAGTGAAGGAAGGAGTCTGAAAGGGCTTGGAGAGTTGTCTCCTACAGCAAAAACATACTGCAAATGTGTAGCAAGGAGTCCATTCTTTAAGCCTTGTGCCTGACAGCAAAAGGCTGAAATTCAAGGTGATGACCACTGATTCCAAAACTGTATTGCTGCCTCAGCCCAAATTACCTTGAAGCCAACTTATTCAGTTCTGACAAATTATGAGCTGCAGTAGTTCAGTAATTCAGATAATCATTCAAGCATTAAGTCGCAGCTTCTCTAAGTGTCATTCTCAGCACTGCTTTTACCAGAAGTGGACAATAACGCCCATGCAAAGATCCAAGGCACCTTCTTGAGGGGTTTCTCCTGATTCTCGAATTCAGTCCTTGGCCAAACCCATCCTGTACCCCTCCAGCTGCAGGAGGGAAGGCTCCACAATAACTTTTAGTCACCAGATGGCACTAGTACAGAAACCAGACAACCACATCACCCTTCACTGCCGTAACATAAAACCATACTACGATTTATCTGGAAATATTTACTTGAAAACCATAACCTGAGTTAATTAATGCTCTGAAATACTTGTTAGAGGAGTTGCAATTTCTGATATTTAAATAAATATGGATGAGAAACTTGACAGGCACCCGCTGGGAAATTTGCTGTTTACTTTTAACTATGCAAACCAGGGTATACAGTCTCTCACTGCACCTGAAAGCATTCCACCTGAAGACAGTAGCTTTGGACTGTTACAGTCCAAAAAAAAAAAAAAAATCCACATTGCATTTAATTATGGCATGCTACTTTACAAGTGAAGGGCATCCCTACAGTAAAGGTAGCTGCAAATCTAAGGAGAAAATTAGAACTGGGGGATGCATCCCTCCCGCTCCCCACCTCCTTTTTTTTTAGCTGCATGTTGACACAATCTCTGTCATGGATACTCTATTCAACAATTCTACCCTTGAGATATTACGAGTCCTGAAAACAGACAATGTAGCTCAACTAAACTCACAGAACCTTCACCCTCAGGTTTTTACAGCAGTTTGAAGGTAGACATACATTTTTCCATATAGCATTGCCACCAGATGGAGAGTGGACTGCCCGAGTCAGTTTGCAGACTCAAATACATTAATTCAGCATTATTTGTTGGGATTCAATCCCAGAGGTGACAATTTTGGACCCACATTTTCTGGTGTACTAATTTTTCCTTCAAGTTCAAAAGTCAAATCATCCTTCCACAGGGCCCAGATAACACATAGACTTTTTTGTTAACCAAAATACCTGCTTTAAAGCTCTCCTCCCACAGGACTAAATATAAATACACATTAAAGATGCTTGTGTTATTTGGGTGTAGACAGATTGAGACATTGCCAGGACACACATTAAGCTACTGACTGAAGGCAAATGCAACATCTTGTGCCTAGCTTTGCAATTGGCTAGAAACACATTTTCTACACAAATTCTCTTCAGAGTATAGAGTTCAACACAAAAAACACATGGTCCACAAATACATAAAGGAGAAAAAATATGGCTTTTTAAATATTGATAGAAAACAGACATAATACAGTACCAAATAAATGGCATTACAGGATTCAAGCGAGCATATAGAACAAGCTTGCTGAAATAACAATTGTGTATCTCTGATTTTTTCAAGGTGGAAAGTTGTGCAATTTGTCTATAAAATGGTGATTATCAAAATATATCAATGAAGTCAAGAGTTAGAAGATTTCATATAAGTTCTATAACTATTTAATCCTAATAAGAATACATAAAGCTGCATTCAGTAGCAGGGGAAAAGTGTAGAAATGCTCATATTATTCAGGGCATGAGTGAACCTCTGAAAAAAAATCCAGAAAAAATTCAGATCATTCTGTCTCATAATTGGCTACATTTAATTCCACTAAAGCATCAAGCTTTTTCAGAAATAACATACCCTGAGCCTTTAACGCAATTTCTATGGTCACATATCCCTGCCTCTCTCTAGCAGAGCTCTCAAAGCAAAAGAAGAATTATACATAGTCATGCAGAATGAGAGCAGCAAGGGTCAGCATTTATATTGGCAATAATTGCTTAGAAGGCAACGACTGCTCAGAGACGGAAATCAGCAGCTTGCCAATTGGCCAGCATGTGCAAGCTGACATCACATGGCTCCACAGCTTATAAGTATCTTAAGATAGATCTTTGCAGCTTTCCTTCTTTTTAATCTACATAATATTAAGTATTTTAAAGAACAGAAATTGAAGGCTCACTCAGATTATAAAAAGTTACTGTCTGAAGCAGCACCAAAAACACAAATAGGTTAAGCCAAAAAACCCCAACAGAAATGAACAAAAACAAATGAAAGCCACTGTGGTGACATTCAGATTGCAGGAGGCATCTTCTGCTTTACTATTACTACTGGAAGTAGAAGGGTACTACCCACCACCCAAGAGAAACAAACAGACACCCAGCCATCCCTACACAAAAAGCTCACTAAAAACATTGGCCCCATAAACAAGACTTGGACACATAGATCCAGAAATATTTGAGTCCACTCACACAATACAAGAGGAGTAAGAGCACTTCTGTGTCTGACCAAGTTTGAAAAGAAGTCTCCCAGAGTAAAAGAAAAGAGTATAGTGTCACTGAGAAAGGTGGGCTCATTTTTTCCCATTTCTCTACGGATTTGGCCTACTGAGAGAAGGGAAAAGTGTGCCTCACCACTTCATAAAAATAAGCAAGAAATTATAATGGAGGATGGAACAGGAAAGAGAAAATGAAAGGTAACAGTTCATTTCCTACTGGAACTGGTGAGGGTGGTTAAGGTACTTTTTAACATTACATGGAAAAAAATACTTGGCACAATTGAATTCCCTTTGAGCTTGTAAACATCAGGAAAGCACCCAGTTCCCAAACTGATTATAATGGAAAATAGACTGGTTTATGCTGGTTTTTTTTTTTATACCCACACTGAGGGAAGGAAAACCAGATTTTATATGAAAGCCTAATACATATTTCAAGTGAAAAGACGTAATTCTTGTTAATAATTTTTCTTTGTGCACTACTGAGAGGTGTTTACATAGACTGTGCTATTAAAGGCAATGTAAGGCAATTAAGTTATACCTTGGATTTAAAAAAAAAAAAAAAGTCTTAGGTTTTACAGCTATCTTCAGCTCTTGAATTAATCAAAGCATATTACTAAGATTTGTCTAAATATCACCCCCCTCCTTCCCTTACAGCTCATTAAGCCTGGCCTTTTGAAATGCTGCAGCAGCTGAAGCAAGAGGCAACACAGAGAAGATAAAATGCAGCTGCTCTCCACCAGGCTCCAGGCTGCCCAGTCAGCTCCTCTGCCAGCATCTGCCTCAGGCAGCAGGGTCAGGCACTGGTGATCAGAGAGGGCACAGGTACAGGGAGGTTTGGACGCTGAAAGCAAAGCCATTTTACTTGGGCATTTATATACACAGCCTGGATTTCAGAAAGATTTGGGGGATGTGTATGGTTTCTTTGAACACACAGGTGTTGCTTTACATTTGTAAGGGTGTCAGATTTAGAAAGGCACCAGGTACCTCCCTCTGTATCACTTGTTTACTGATTGTCTGAGGTGAGAAAACTTGCAGAAGAACAACTGTGAGGCAACATTTCCCCCAAAGCAGCTGCCACACTTGGATTAGCTAGAAATACTGCCATTGGTATTCCTATTTGCTCTCAGTACGAAACAGCTGTCAAAGATGATGAAAATGAAAAATGTCACTCTTCCCTCTCTCATGGTTTCCCCTCTCCCTTCACAGCCCTGTTTCTTTGCCACACTACAGCACTTATGGAAAACTACATTCTTTAAATGTAGAAAGCTTGACAACATTGGAGATCATGGCACACGTGCCACAGTACAAGTACACTGGTGTCTGAGGACCAGTTTAAGCACAAAAGGGCAAAGAGAACAAGATGAGGAATTCCAGAAGCAAAGCCACATAAAAATCAATTTTGCACATGCTGGACCAACAAACCCTCATAGTGAGTCCCCTCTATATTCTTCCTTGATGTTCCTGATCCTTGACCTTCTGGCTAGGTTTCATTTAGGGTTGAGATTTTGTTTTTCTAATGAGAGAAAAGCAAATAATGAATTGTGTAATAGGGTCTTATTTATAATCAAGCAAAACGTGACTTTACTGGAGAGACCTTGAAATCACACACATGGTACGTTCTGCTGAAATTACTTTGATTTTAAATATGACATTGGGAGCATTATGGCAAGTAATGACATGGAGCTTTCTGTAAGTCACTGAAGAAATATTTTGCTTTGCTAATAAGTGATCCTTTTGTGAGTTATCAGCAACAACCTATGCATCTGGGCCATGACATGAAAGATCAATCTTACACCAATGTAAAAGTATTAATACTCAACTTCTCCCTACAAATCAGTTTAAGAGGATCCCAGTTCTTGGATCTTTCTCTACCTTCCTAGATGGTCAGTGATGCAGAGTGAAAGAACAAGTTATGACAACACCACCTTCTTCATGTTAGATAGTAATGCCCTGGAAGATGTAAGTGAGGGGAAGCAAAAGTCACACAAGGCGGGATTCCATTTTCTGCAGTTCCACATCTTGTTTCTGTCCTGCCACATGCCTACCCATGGAAATCAACAGGCAGAGTGTTTTCAGCAAGTGGCCCAAGAATAATTTTTTACTATGACGTTTCATGGCATTTGATGATTCATTGGAAGTGCTTGATTATGCACATTTTGATGAGCTTTTTTCACTGTGGAGGCTTGGGGGAAAAGCAGACACACAGAAAGTAAATACCTCCTCTCTGACATTGCTGTTGTAACCTTCACAAGTCAGTCTATTCATTTTAGGATCATCAGTTTTTTATTAACTTTCTTTCAGCTTCTGCCAAATATGAATTCTTTTAGGTTCCGTAGTGTAAGTTAAGGAGGGAGGGAAAAGGGGAAGGTGAACAGTTAGATTTATTCTCTATGAAAAAGCCTCAGAGTTTATCCAAGATAAAATTTGAAGAATCAAACTCCCAATGTCAAAATTCTAAGGTAAAGTTGAAATCCCTTACAACATTCACCAATCTTGGACAATACCAAGATGCATCCCCTAGCAAAGCCTGACTGAAGCTATAAAGGTGCTAGAGAACACAAAGCTTTGTCCTTTTAGGAGCACACTAAAAGTACATGAGAAATCACTCCAGGCATTAGCATTACCAGTTTACAGCTCAGATCCCTTCATATTTCAAATACATCAGTCACATACCCCTATTTAGACATCTCTCAGTCTCAGGGCACTAAAAAATCCTCTAGACAGCTTCTTTTTTACAAACAAACACAAGCAGCATATGCAAAGTATCATTTTAATGCTACATAATGGGAACTGAATTTGGTCCTGAATGCAGTGTCAAAATTCATAAAATACATTCTAACGGCTGAGTTATCTATTACTCATCTTGGATATAGTCAAAAATAAGCCAGATCCCAAATTTAGGATTTTTTTATTAATTTTCCTTTTGTTCCACACAGTGATATTACTGGAGCATTGCTTTAGATTCTGTACCATCCTGAAACCATGAGCATAATTTTTGGGTACTGTTGTATTTTTGCTTGCTACAATATAAATTTTATGGACAAACTAAAATCTTTGGTAGGAGTGCAAGAACTAATGTTAAAACAGTTCTGTGAAGGACTGCAGGCGATGTTTCTGAAGATCTAGCTGTAATGCCAAGATCTGGCACAGACTGGGTATCACAAAGTAGATTGCTCTCCATTTAATTAGAGTAAAATCAAATTTCTACCTGCATTTACACATGAGATGCTCTGTTAAAAGTGAAAGTACACAAAAAAAAGAGCTGCAGATATATGTAACACAAGGACAATCCTTGCATGGATATGCAAGGATTTAATTTTAAAGGATCTAGGCTTGAATGAATTTTCTCAGTGAAAGAAAACTCTGCAGCTACTAACATCTACATTGTGGCTTTTGTGGATGCTGTAGAAGGACTCACTGCACCCAGAAAACAGAGTACTGGCTTCTGCAACTGCATGAGTTAGCTAAATAAAAGTGTAACACTTTTAAAAACCCCTACTCAAACACATCACAGCTGCAACTGCAAAATCTCTACCAAAATAAAAAAAAAAAATCATCTCTTAAAAACTGCAAATCACAACAGTGCCTAGACCAGAGGAGAGAATGGCCCATTTTATCCCAATTAAGTTCTAATAGCAGAATGACACGTGAACAGATATCCAGTGAGTCATAGCTGAGTAACATGATTTTGTGCAACAGCAGGGAAGAATAATTAAGGAAACCAAGCTACCGTAATATGCAACACAAAAATTTACATGTGGATGAATTTAGGTCTTTTCAACTGCAACAGCAAGCATTGCTCTTTGGCTAGGTAAGCAGAGAGAAAGAACACAGAAGTAAATCAGGAATAGTCCCTTAAATGCTCAGATTGCAATTGCTCTAGAAGAACATCCTTGTTTACAGCCTTTACTTGAAAATTTTAGTGATGTTGCAAGAGAGCAAGGCACCACTTCTCTCCAGTAATTTTTTATCCAGACATTAATGATCTCCACAGACCAGCAATGCACGAAAATTAGAAATAAATAATTGATGATTTTACACAGTCTGAGCTGGCTGAGTCATCTCCAACAGGCTATTAAAACAGCATCATGAGCTCAGCTGGTGTAAAATGCCTAGAAATCCCCAGTTCTTCCTGCAACTGGAGCCTTTTTTCCATTCTAACTGAAGACAATCAGAAAAACAAACAATTCAAGGAAAATCTGAGGAGAAGTTGGCAAGGGGGGCGTTGAGCTTTTTACCCCCCCTCTTTAGACATCTGCCCCTTTTCCTTATCTAGTTTGCACAGTTCTAGTCACAACTTTCTCTGCATACCTATAGCTCTCATGAAGGTGAGGGAAACAAATAGCTGTTCCAAAAAGAAAGGCCAGCTCCCAGATCAGGACCATAAAATCAATAGCATCGCTTCTGGGATACTCTCAGGGATACAGAACAATTACAGATCTTGGCATTGTAGCAATCAGCGTTCCCTTGCCTGACTGTGAGCATAAATTCCACAGCTCTGTATTCACATTTGTTGGGGCGACTTTACCCCCATACTGCACATACCAAGAGGTTTTTACTGGTTGAACCATAAAATAAACTAAGCCAGTTTTTCCATCTCCCCAAAGTGAGGGGATAGTTATTGCTGAGCTGTGGGAATCACTGCTCAGCAACCCCACTAGAGAGCATTTCTGAGAAAGCTTTCTGAGCTATCACCACAAGGGAATAGTGGAAATCAGATTTTTTAAAGACACTAAGGCCCTTGTTACCTTGTTAAGAGAAAAGAGAAGCCCAGATTTTTCTGACTCCAAGTTGTGTTACAGAATGATAGAATCACATAATGGTTTGGGCTGGAATGGAGAAAGTTGACCCTGAGATCAGCTCAGTTGGTCAGAGCATAGTGCTAATAGCACCAAGATCACAGGTTTGATCTCCATATGGGCCATTCATGTAAGAATTGGACTTGATGATCCTTACGGGTCCCTTCCAACTCAGAATATTCTATGATTCTGTGAACAGAAGTCTACCAGCCAACCTTTTCTGGTGGTAACCCTGGTGACACTAGATAGGACAATTTCAGACAGTCTAGTATATCAGGCAAGTTTATGCACCTATTTGCAGAAAAATATTATCCTGTCTTGGTTCCAGCCAGAACCATTAGTTTTTGCAGTAGACAGGAGGGTGCATGGCTAAGAATCAGCGCTTTTCAACACCACCTCACATCATTTTCTGGGAACACAGGTGAGGGTACATGGAAGCAGTCAGGAATTGTCAGCTCTGCATGGCATTGTGATGAGCATTTGCATTTTTTACACTTTGGTCACTAATACTGTCACTGTTCCTGTTCATTTTCTTATCTCATTGCTGTTTCCAGTAAATTGTTCTTCAAGCAACTCATGATTTTCACCTTTTGTGCCACCAATCCTCCTCTCCAGTGAGAGGAGGAAGTGGGGCATGAGCGGCTGGTGTGTAATTTGGAATGGTCTCAGTGGGAACACTAAATTAGGCAATGCCATTCCTAAACCATGACATATCCACATGAGTATTGTAACTCCCCCTGACAAAGTTTGCCACCAGGAAAACAACTATCGTATAGTCCCACAGCCTGTACTTTATCATACTGTTCTTATACACACACCCCTAAATCAAGCAAGACTTGTATGAGGATAAAATTGGCATTGCCAAAATAATAAAAATGATAATAAAAAACCCCAAACAACAAAGCCCTGCTGCAAGGCCAGTTACTCAATTTGTGACCTTCTTGGAGCACAAGATGTGCTCTTGGATGTGTCAGAGCTGCTAAAAGACAGGATGGAGAAAGCACCAAGGTAAGAAGCCAAGCTGCAATTTTACCTATACCTGACAGCCTAGTTGCAATAAGCCATGAAAAGGGGCCTTGCTCTCCCATCCTCCCCCCTGGCCACAGATTCTCATTATCTCCTTTCTACAGGCTGGAAGCTAAATGGCAGATACTGCTCATGCATACAAATCTAAGTTTTCTCTGGTTTAGCAGGCTTACTGCAGCCTGTTTGGTATTAAAAAAAACCCCAAGAAACCACGTTTTTGTTTGTTTGTTTTTTTCTTAATTGCATTTAGATGCTGGATTAATTTGGCTGCACCACAAAGTCCTGTCTTTGAGGGTACTCCAGGAGCAAGTTGTTCTATAGGACCCAGCAGAGCAAGGGGCAGAATTTCTAGCTCAGGTCACAAAAGCAGACCAGTAGATGCTGAGCACTAAGCTGTGCATGTCTCTAACTCTGAAGCACAGAGGTGTCCCATCAGCAGTAGCAATTTTACTTTCATGACAGATCAAGGCTGCCCCGATGCTGATAACTGAACAGATTGTTCCCAGCACAATAAAAATAATGTACCAAGGATGATCTTGCACTATCATTGCTTTGCAATGATCTCAAACCCTGGCTTCTCATTCTTTTCCCAGTTTCTTACTTTAACATCAAAAAGTTACAGCTATGAAAATCTGAGTTAGTAAAAAAAATATTCTATCTGAATTCCTTCGGTGAAATTCTGGTTTTGAATAATTAACTGTTTCCATGCCAGAAGCCTAAAAATACTTAGTAAGAGTAGCACCCCAGACCATAACATTTTTACCCTCCTAGCTGGAAAGGGCAAAATCTTTGGAAAATTATGGCCCAATGAAAAAATTGTCCTAAGGGAAAAAAAAAGGCAAAAAAAAAAAAGGCAAAAAAAACCCCAAAACAAGCCAAAAACAACAACAAAAACCAAAAAAACAACCACACACACAAAAAACCCCCACAAACATGTCATACTTTAATAGAAAGGATTAACAATTTCTAATTAATACGACATCCAAAATCCAGAAAGTAAACCAAAATCTGGTCATTGTGAACTAAACATGTAGAGACCTGATTTTAGGCAAGATATACCTCTTCAGTGGTATCCTCTACCCATTCAGAGTCTCCCACACATCCCAGCTATCACTATATTTATACTGCTGCTACTACACTTATGCTACTGTCTTTGTGCAGCCATTTAATAAATGGCCATGAGAATATTTTATCAGTTATCCCAAAGAGATAATAACCAAAATTAATTATGCTTTTCTTAGTGTAATGATGGTTATAGATTAGGATGGGGCCAAATGTTTGGGACAAGTGAGTGCATTTAATAGAAGCCAGTTCTGGCTATAATGTTTGAAAATATACTACCCAAAGAAAAGATAAATAAGAAAATCCTAAAGTCTGTTTATGGCAACTAACCCTCATCAAATTACTGCTAATTAATGGTTCAAAATGAGTTAGAACATCCAGATCCCATTTTATTGGGCAACATTACTAGATTCTCTCTTTTTCCCTGATTCATTCATTCATTCCCTCTTTTTCCCTGAATAGAGAACCTAATGAAATTCCTTTCCTTTCTCCAGCCTCTCAAAAAACTAAAAAAATAAAACCAAAAACCAAGGGGAAAAAAAACCAAACAAAACCAATCATTAAAGAAAAAAAAAAAAAAAAAAAAAAAAAAAAAAACCAAAGAAAAAATCTACCATGCAAGGCCTCCAAGATAGGGAGAATAATTGGGTTCTTGACAAAAAATGAATCACTTTTGGAAACCTAAATAGCAAAACTACATTAAAAAAAACAGCAACTTATTTATGACTGAGAACTCTGTCTAAAGCAACACTTGCAAAAAACATCCAAGTAGAGAAAGAATAGGGAAATAAAATGGTTAAGAAAAAAATCAGGTTCCTGGAGATACCATTACAAGTGCCTAGGGGAAAAATATTACATTTTTTAAAATTAGGTACCATTTTCTAAACAATTCTTTTCTATATCCTGACAGTTTCTCAGTGCAAGATGTGCACTGCCAGAACTATCCTATTTTCCAGGACTTCTGATGGGAAAAGATATTATGCTATAATGAATCTAACAATCTTATATCCTCCATTTATAATGGACCCAGAATGCTCCAAAAATAATTGGAGTCGTTTCTTAACTTCAAGTCTTCTACTATTACCAGTGCTTAGCAGCAAAAAGAATTGAACACTTTACTAAGAAATAACATGAAAACTCAAAGAAAAACTTTCCAACATACTGTCAAGTTTTATCAGGCATGGAGTGATTAAAGTCCAGTTCAGACAGTGGTTAGATGAGCCAGAGGTAGGGGGTGTTACCCACTATATATTAAAATACTACATTGAAACAGAGCCTGGTGGAATGCAGAAAGACTGAACAGAGCTAAACAAATCTCATTAAAGACATCAGAATTTACATATCCTCCAAATATCACTTGTAGATCAAATCTTTCCTTGGAAATTGGTGAAGACTTAATATTAACATAATACTTGATATGGAAAAACAGATCAGCAATGCTACTCAAAACCTTAACGTTGCAATAAGACCTAAGTCAGTATCTGTGCATCTTTAACCTACAAAAGAAAAACAAGTCATCCATCTACTTCAACATTAATTAACCTCTAATAAGCCCTGATACATATCCATGGTAGATTTCCATTTGTCTTCCTTTCCCATAAGCAGGGTCACCCTCTTCTCCCAAGTTCTGGTCTTCCTTTGAATAAGACTCTTTTGAATAGGATCTTCATACCCCAGGCCCTATCCAAGCAATTACAAAATCTACTTGAATGTTTTCATTTGCAAGACAAATAATTTAAGTCTAATGTATTCAAATGTTACATAGAAGCAATACTTTCAGGTTGATTTGTGTTGGTTTCTTAAACATCCATGGGCATTGCAGGTTTGCATTTGCTCAGACCTCCTGCATAAACAACCTGAAATGGCTGCGATTTTGTGTCACACTTGCATTGTTTGCTGTAGCTTTATAAAAGCACAGCATTATTAATTATAGCAACATTATTAATGTATTACAAGTACATTTAATCTGATTTCTTTTTGTCCCTAACAGCTCTAGTAGAAAAAATTAACTCTCAGCTACTCTAACTACAATTCTCTGTAGCTATTTTTACTAAAAGACTGTTCACCTGTAAATGATTTCATCAGATACAATTCACAGGCATAATGTTATGAGTACATTTAATTTCTAACATCTCTAAAGAAATAAGGGCTTAGGTCAGTCAAGATTTCTGACGGAAACATGAGGACTCCTCTTTCATATTATTTGTTTATGACTACCTAGTATTTAAAATTCCAATTAGTGTGCATTGAAATATCATTTACTCCAATTCTTCTATGCTTAAAAAAATAAAACAAACAAGCCAAAAAGCCCCCAACTACAGACAGGAAACCTGCAAATAAATTAAAAAAAACCCCACAAATATATAGGAGATCAAGATTCTGTTTATTCTGACACAAAGTAAAAATTTTCCTAAAGAATATTTAGGGGTATTTTTTATACCATGAAAAAAGAAAACAATTAAAGAGGGTTTTCCTGCCTTTTTTTTTTTTTTTTTAGCCTCAGGAGATGCAATTTGCTGTTCCTGTCTGAAATAAAGTACAAATCCATTGACTGCAACATGAAAATTTCCAAGAACTCATTTGTTCAAGAACACATTTTGGTTGTTTACAAGGTGCTTGGCTAATGGGAAAAAAGTTTGGAACAGCAACGTTCAATTTTGCAATTAATGATCTATCACATCTGTTCCTTGAAAGATACTTACACCTCAGCAGAACTGATATACTTAGGCAAGTAAGGCAACAGAAACACTTCAAATGCGAGGAACAATTTCACTCTTAAGTTTTATAGCAGCCTATGTATTATCCTAT
Organism: Motacilla alba alba; assembly: GCF_015832195.1. Classification (NCBI taxonomy): domain Eukaryota; kingdom Metazoa; phylum Chordata; class Aves; order Passeriformes; family Motacillidae; genus Motacilla; species Motacilla alba. The sequence continues at coordinate 59,881,885 of NC_052017.1, read as the reverse complement.
TTCTTTCATTAGTAGATATTAATTAGTACTTCACAAAAGAGATCAGTCCTCTTAACCTCAGCTTCCAGGTGGGGAAAGAGATTCACATTGAAACACAGTATTGTCCAACAGGATATGGTTTGGCCCTCCCATACACTATATGACCTATCAGGTTGTATTTTGTCTTGTTTTGATTTCCTGGCTATAAACCTGATGTCAAATGCACAAACAGAGGTAATACATGCGAGAACTATATGGAAGCCGACTATAACTCAAATTTGTGGTGCAGTGGAATCAGAGCCTTTAGGAACTGAGTTTTCTAGGTTTTACATAAATAATATAAAGCTATATATCAAGAATATACTAGAAGTTAAAGTGTACACATCATCTCCCACATCTCTGACCAAAAAAAGAAAATCTGACTTTATCTTATTAGAAGTGTCTTCATTCTTCAGGCTCTAGAGTTGTGTCTAATGCCACGAGGAAACGCACAGTGAGGGTGTCATGTTTGTGCATGCCCGTGACAGCGCATTGTCAGATAGCCCTCAGGAGACATCTTTGCCTCTTGGGTGCTACAGATGTAAAGGCAACAAAACAAAGGGCAACAGATGTTGTTTTTCAAAGGGTGCACTTATGCAACTGCTTGCAACTTAAGGTTTAATACTCTTGAAAAATGCTCTGATATTGACTTGAGATTAGATAATTAATTAAACACTAAAAAAAGGCAATTGCTGAGAGGTGGCTAGCAGTTCTTTCTTCTAAAAGTGCATATTACCTTCAGAGAAAGTTTCCATGTAGACACATCTTAGTTTCTGTTGTGGAGAAAGCTAAAGAAGAATGGTCAATAAAAAAAATTTTCTTCTGTTAGCCAAAAAACATCTATGCACATCAGCCAGTTCAATTGTCACTCTTTACAGCCACAACAAATACAAGCTTCTTTAGAAAGGTGGGGAGATTAAACAATGTTTGCGATACTTGTTAAGTATTTCTTGACAAAATACTTCAGTGTGATGATAATTTGTGACAGAAAAAAAAAGCAAACCCTATCACTGCATTAGCTAAAACACACTGTATCTCACCACCTGCAGCTCTAAGAGCCATCAGCCACTCCATTTATTTCAGAAAGGACTGTTAGGAACCTCTGTTGGAAAAAGCCTCATTTCATTCAAGGTACTCTGCAAATCAAGTCCCTGATGTTCACAAGCATGAATGAACCCTGGTATAGCCCAAGAAAGAACATTTCATTCTCAGGCTGTTTCTGAATATAAGTACCTGTCTTCTTTGAAATCCCATTCTAAGAAGGGAGCAGGAAATTCCTATGGAAAGGTTAGCACTCTGATAAACTCATAAAACACTGATGGCTTCTGTGGCTTGCTGAGATCACAGGTACTTCCACATCCCCACATCATGACTGTGCTATGGTTATTAGCAATCTGAAATTAAAATACTTACTCTGAAAAGGGATCATTTTGCTGTTTCATGCTGTCAAATTAACCTGTAGGTGGGCAATGAGATTTCACTGGGGGCTGAAGGTGAATGAAAACGGAATTAAGCTGAATGCTAAATTCAGCAGTATCATAGGAAACCGGGGTCTCTGAAACCAAAACAGATGATTCTTGCAATGACTAAGTATTGGATTAGCAGCCTGAATGCTTCACCAATTTCATCTTTTTTACCAATATTATATAAAAAAAGTCTCCCTGCTCAGTTCCTGCCAGTCAAATAGCCAATCAAATGAGTAATCAACTCCAGACCAGGCTGGTGGTGTACAGATAGCAATGAAATCACCCTGTTAATATGGCATGAAGATTTCAAGGGACAAAACACTAATTTAAAGTATCCTGTTTTGTCTTTAGCAGAAGGCTACCTAGCTTGCAGTATATGGGACATAATCCAATTTTAACTTTTCTGTTGCAGTGATAGGAGGGCAATCTGCCACTGCCATTTCTACTAACCTATCTCCAAATCAGAAATTAATTAACCACAGAACTGCAAGGATAGAGTTAGCAGAACCTTCACTAGTCATTTCAGTGAGATTAATTGACAGAGTATTTTAAAACCCATTTTGACAGCAAGACAAGTTGAAACAAGGGGCTGTCCTGGCTCTGTTTTCTCTGTGCTTGTAAAAGTGTCAGATACCATGTTCCACAGGGAGGAGGGAGGCAGCAGAGAAGAAAAGTTGATCCTTCCCCAAGCACATCAGGGTGGTATATGGAAACCTTTACTCAGACACAAAGATGAATAGAATGGAAGCCATGAAAGCTATAAGCAGGCACTTCCTAGCAAATTACCGTCTTCCTGCAAGACAGCCACTCCTGGAGAGCACAGGAACAAGAAGATATGTCTGCTGGTACCTGGGCACAGCTCATTCACCTGGCAGCAGAATATGCTGCAGGCTCTTAACAACAGGAATGCAGTGATTCCCATTTTTGCCAGTAGGGGAAAAAAAGTGGGGGTTGTTTCTTGTTATTTTTAAATGCACTGCACTTTTAAAACTTTTTTTAGTAAAAATGTTTTCTAGATGAACATGGGAGATGCCTTACAAGAAAAGAGCTGTTTGCAGGGTCATTGCTCTGCTCTTCCCCACCAGAGTTGTTTGCAGAGGAGAGTGGCTGTGAACACTTTTACATGAGCAAGCTGTATATTTCTATCACACTTTGCCAGACAAGAATTCAATCTGAGTACACTGTCAAAGGAGGGCTGATGGCAGGCAAGTAATTCATTCCCTATTCCAGGCTGTTTGCTTCCAACAAGCCCATTTCATGGGATAGTTAACAGATCCTCTCATGATAAGGATGACTGCTGAAAGCACTTAGGCTGATGTTGCTTTAATACCAAATCTATATTGAGGTGTTTGACACAAGTGGTGCCATACAAAGTAGCTTACAAAGGCTGGTGGAGTGGAACAAGACATGAAACCTAATAACAACATTCCTCTGTTTCTGAAATGCCAATGAAATCTCTTGATGCAGTATTTCTAAATAGGATGCTTTCACACAGCATTTTAGTTACAGCAGATGTAACTATGCTTGCAGATTAATTTGATGGGTAAAGATTTCACTTTGAAAGTATATTTCCAATTCTTGAAGCCTTTGCACACCTAACATATCCTTAGTAACATTTATGTGGTATAATATTATTGCATTTTATTTCCTTGGGGGAAACCACCTGAAAAGTGGTTTATTGCATATGTCCTGATTTTATGCAGTGTGTAATTGTTTATATAATAAATATTTATAATGCAGGGCAATAAAATATTGTACAAAGCTTCTACAGAGAAGACATTTTCAAGCATTAATGATGAAAGTCAAACAGTTCAAACAATTCTCCAACAGAAATTTTTCCTCCTGTTTTCCAATAGTGCTTTTGACTTGGAACATCACACTTGAAATCATCCTGGCTGCTTTCACAAGCATTTCTGGAAAATCTCCTCTTTCTCCTGCCATGAAGGTCATTTAAACTTCATTTCTGCTTGGATCCTTTGAATTCTTTTCCAGGTCATTAGGTATCTAAACTCAGCAGAACTCCCATGTTATGTGTTTGTTCTAATTATCAGAAGCCCTGAGTTGATTGATTCAATAGTTGATTCATGAACCTCTTCTTTAAAAGAATGAAAAAAAAATTACTTCAATTAATCTGGTTGTAAGTTCTTTCTGTAGCCTTTCTTTTCACAAAGATACACACAGTCCCATGTCACTTGGTCAATAGAGAATGACTTGCTTGCTGCTATGCTGCTCACACTTTCACCCTCTACTTGCATTAGCAATTAAAAAGTATTAACTGAGCATATGGATTGCACTGAAAGTCAAGACCTGTTTTAAGTCATACTTAACAATTTGTTAGGAGCAACCATTGAACAGTACCATCATTATAGTATCTGTATGTCTAGTGAAAACATATATTGACTGCTTTCATCAATATTACCTTATTGCATCAACTGTTTATAAACTGCACTTCCCTGTCACCATGGAAGAGGGACAGTGCAGAACCTCAAAGTGTCAGTGGAGGCTACCATGCTTTGGTTAAAGCACATGGAGATAAGTACATGTCATCTCAAAATAATTATTAGGTTTTGGCAGTTTCCCTGAATTTTGAGAGATTGCTCACAAAGTGGCTCAGCCAAATATTCTTTGGGGCCTTTCAAGTACCTGGCAGTTTGTCCATGAACAAATTTTCAAATGTTCCCACATATCTAATATGCTGTGTTCATAGCCCAGTTAGTTTAGTGTTGAAATGGCATTCTCTCCAAACCCCCCACCAAACACTGTGAATTGAGTAAAGAATAACAGTTTTAAATATCAGATCTGAAAATGCATCCTGAGATTTTGCAAAAGCCAAAAATCTAATTCTGGGAATGGTAATTAGTACGGGGATACCTGTATTTGTCAGCCAAGAATCCACACTATTAACCTGTTTGCAATTGCACTTAACATGTTCATTGAACATACAAACATCAAATCCAGAACATGCAATTCCCTTACCAACTGCTGCTCCTTGCAGTGCTGACCAGTAGAAAGGAGTGAACTCAGATCTGTTGTGCTGAGTTCTGCCAACAACATCAAGGTGGATTAAAAAAAAAAAGTGGGGGAGGAAGAAAAAAAGAAGGAGTGTGTGGGAAAAATGCTTACACAGTCACAAAAGGGACGTGTGGTCACAACAGCCAGATGCAAATTAGTTGGTCAGTTACACGCAGGAAGGGGAAAAAAAATCTGCATACACACTGAATACTTCTACTTCACGCTATGGCCAAACCAAAACTGATGACAAATGTCAGCACTCACATGAGATATCGAGCAGCAACTCCAAAATGCCCAAGAGGCCATGACTTTTTCCTCCTCCACCTCAGATCACTGGAATTCCTCACTGGAATCCCAACAGGCAAGCACCACACTGAAGTTCCACTAGAACAAAGATAACGGTGCTGGAAGACTGTTGAACAGCTTCCAAGCCCTACATTAGTGAAACTATGAAGATATTCTTACATTCTAAAAAAGTTGATGGCCTCAGTTACGTTGGAATATAGCTGTCTGTGGTCATCAGTCTGAACTTGTCACAGCTCCTTCATGGCAACTATAGGAACTGAATCACAAAGTGTCTGGGGGAAAGTAGAATCCCAAAAAAGCCAGTGAGTCACCCTACTGTGTCCCATTACTTCAGGGGATGAGCACTATTCCCAGTACTCATGACAGTGAGCAAGCCTGACTCGTCCACCTGATTTTTTCCAACACTAAACTCGGAAACCTGCATGGAATCTTACTCATGACAGTGGGCTTAGGGATTGGTAGAACAGAAATTGTTGGAGTTTAGGAGCAGCAGTCATCAGAACTAAGTAAGGCATGCAGTGAATTTATGGTTTAATAAATTTTTATGTTCCATGGTTAGCTTGGGAAGTCCCCACAGGAACCTAAGGGACCTTCTGCACCTACTTCAAGAGGCTTGATATTAACTTTGTTTTTAATAATTAAGTATCTAATGAACAAAAGTAACAAAATAGCACTTTTGTCTGTGTTTCAGGAGTAGCAGTTGACACAGTAATGTTTTCATCTAACATGCCGTATTTCTTCAGAATACATTCAGCTGTCAGACTCTGAAGAAATGAAGAAAAATTAAAAAAAGAGAAAGAAAATTACTTTTCCTGTAAATAGTATGGAGTTTTTCCAATAATTCACGATCATAGCACTATTTCCCTCCCTACTGACACGTGGTACTGACAATGCAATGCAAATTAACAGCAGAAGGCCTTTCTGCAGACAGAATCATACAGAGTTGGACTGAAGCGTCAGCAGGACATTAAAGAAGCTACTCTAGAAAATAAAAATATATATATTTTTTAAGGGAATACCTCTCCCAGCCATATCATACTTCACAAGTGGAGTCTGAAGAACAATTTATGCCTTTTGCGAGTCCTACTTGATTTCTGAATTTCTTCTTCAGAGAGGATCTGAGTGACAGAAAACACAAACTGCTGAGTGCATGAAAACACAAACTGATCCCTTTGTACTGGAAAGGAATGAAGAAAGCAGCAGCAGCAACCAGGCCTCTTTCCTCTACCCTCTGAAACAAGTCCCAGCATGGCCTTAATTTAGCAATTTTCTAATTAATACTCGAAAAAAATGTGATATATTCATACCCAATCCAAAATATGAAAATTAAGAAGGTTTTCAGGCTGTGAAGCTAAAACATCAAGCTTCTTGCAGCTGGGCTGAATGGATTTAAGAATCCCTTAGAGTCAGCATCAACCATCACTGATGCACAAGCATAGCACAGTTTGAAGAGATTTGTGCTTAATTTGTGATTAAAGGCTTGCAATTCATAAAACAGAAAGAAGCAGAGAAAGAAATCTGCTTGTCTGTAGACAAACAGATTACAGCCTACCTGCTTTTTGTACTTCTGTCCATAACTCTGGTAGCTGGTGCTTTTCTGTGCTGATAAAACTATCATTGAATTGATTGTCTCAGTTGCTAAGGAAACCAAAGGGATGATGCTAATGGATACTATTTATGACACTGGGAACCTTTGGAAACATTTGCCATGAAAAGATGGTGTCACAAATTAGTTAAAATCTATGTCAAGTCTTAGCACAGAAAAGAGAACTAGATAGGATTTTTTCCTTTCTGTCTTCCCTCTGACATTTTTTTTTATCAGATACTTATAGCTTTATGCTTGGTTTGGCTGTCAGCACCACTTCATAGTCATTTTTCTAGCTTTATTTCAAAACACAAGGAGTTAGGTCAAACACATTCATTCTAATTCTAAGCAGCAGAGTCCAGGATTTTTTTAAAGCATCACACATGATGCAAAATAGGATTTAACTTTGGGAATGCTCTCCAGAGGATAAAATTTTTGAATCAAAACCATTGGATTTGATATGCTTCTACCTCTTCTCTTATGAACTGTAAGTTATGGAAGATTTTCATTACAGACATAGCAGATCTCATAAACCAAACTGCTATTTTACAAATTATTACTATATTTTCAGGAACCCATGATTACATTTTTTAAAAAATAATCTCCATTAAAAAGAGACAGACTTTCTAAAAGCATTAAAAAAGCATCAGGGAACAGTAAGTTATTTTTTCTCTTTCCACAAGCTATATGTTCACAGCATGAGTCATCTATCAAAAGCAACCACACAAGTCTGAACTTATACCAGTGAAGGATCAAGCTCCAGGCACTTATTTATTTACAGAAGGCTCGAGGAGTTATTTCTGCACTGGAGTCTCAGATGACCCATAGTCAGACACCTTGTTGCCATGGAAATCTCACAACACCATTATCTGCCTTGCTCCCATCCAAGATCCTCCTTTGCATCCCTGGTGATCCCTGCTTGTCACAGCTTCCCTGGGTCCCTCATTTTGGGCAGGCAGCAGCTGCTAGTAGGACTGGAGGACATTTAACCCTGTCTGGAGCTTCCAAGTCATAGGAAGGTCAAAACAATATATTTTTTTAGGATTATGATACTTGACTGAACATCTTCTGCCACTTTACATTCTCATGCACTCAGACCTCCAAAGTTGCGTCTCATTGTTTAATAACAAAGAAGTAAACAGAGAAACTAGTGTCCTCCCGTGCTGGTGAGAGAGTAGGAATTGACAATAATTAACCAATTAATAATAATTTGTTCCTGGAGAAAGGAAAGAGAAATAATATCCGATGACTACTCATTCTCATGGGAGAGCAAATCACTGAGACAATTCAGTGACAGCTTATAAGGTGCATCCAGAACAAAGCAATATAAAATCCCAAAAAAATTCTTAAAACACCAACCACCCAAAATGTTGAGAGGCACAGGAAGCATACACTCCACCTGAGCATACAATCACAAAATCTCTTGAGTTTGAAGGAACCCACAGAGATCAAACTCCCTGCTCTTTGCAGGACTACCTAAAAGTAAACCATGTGGCTTTAGATGCTTTTTGCAAAATCTCTGCAGCTGAAAATCTCTGCATAATGGGCAACAATAATTCCTCTTTTTTTTTTCTCTGCTGCACCTATGCTTCTACTTTAGACTATCCACTTCAGGATTACACATATATTTATACATGAAAAATACTGCTCTTTCCTAATAGAGCAGATAGGAACAAGTGCCTAAAATAAGTTAGAAAAAATAAGAATCTGAAAATTTACTGGAAGTATGAGACAAGAGTACATCATACCACCCCAACAAATACAGGGCATTAAAGTCATATAGAGTACTTCTCTTGGCATGACCTGGTTGCAGACATTGACCCTAGGTGACATCTGAAAACATTTAAAAAATAATAGTAGTGATTATTCTTCATACAAGTAGACAATTCCATTTTCAGAAAGATATCTCAATTTTACCCAGCCTGTAAGCATTAGAACTGCAACCTACCAAGATACACCTATTTGAAGCAATTTCAGTATGAGACCATGAGCAAGTGAAAGGGGGGAAAAAAAGTTGTGACATTTCCAAGTCAGCTCTAGGCAAAACCATTTGAAGAAAACACCTTCTCACAACTGCCCAGTGCTGCTGTTCACCTTTTAGTCTCCTCTGTGGCCTCAGGAGAGAAAGCTAAAACTGGTGTTCCTGACACTTTTACAGCTTGTGAAATTTAAATAGCTCTCTCTCTGTTCAAGATTAAAGGGTTTTTTTCAGTAGTAGTAGTAGTCCCAGCACTGAAAATTAGCCCATTCCAATTAAGGCTTCAACTAGAAGTAATGTCTCCCTTCAGGGAATACATGACATTTTAAATTAAGAAACATTCCAGCTAACAAGCCTATAAATCTCCCCAATTAACTGTATTCTCTACTATTTTATGATTCTTCTGTTCAATTTGACAATCCTAATCTCCCAGAGAGTGCAAAAAAGGATGAGACCTCTGTGGTAGTTGCTTTCCATTTGATGTACTGGAAAGGGATACAGACACTCTCTCTGACTGTACTTTTATTTGAGAGATCTGAGCCAAAGGGCACATCAAAGCCCAGTACTCTTCACTGCCATCAGGTGAAAAGGTTTCCAGTCTCCCAAAAGCCTCTGGGACGCATTTCTCACTCTCCACATGGAAGCTCTGTGGCAGCACCACTAGAAACGCAGCACCAAAGGACTCTCTCACAGGAGCGCTTTGTGCACTTCTCCACTGATTATTCTTTTACTAATCAAAGCTTTTAGGGAACACAGTCAGGGATTGTCCTAGGAAGCAGTGTCACACAGTGGTGATTGAGGGTGCCAGGTGAGATAGGCTGGAGGAAAAAGCAAGGACACCTGTCAGGAGCATTAAATGTAACTTTCCTCTCTGTTATATAGATGGTTTTGTTCCCTTTTAATATGTTAAGAGGGTAGCTGAAAAGAACTGCTAAATAGGAGATATAAAAGAGACACCTGTAAAAGTCACAAACAGAGAGAAACATAAGCCTAGCGCATGGAAAGAAAAAAAAAAAACAGTAGCTGAAGAGATCACTGTGTTTTTTGAAAGACAAATGTCAAAAGCTATCATCCTAAATTGGGTGAGGCAAGCTGGGGTATTGCCAGACATACTGTAAAAACAGAGCCTGCTGAAAGACCATGTTGGCTAACCAAGTGTGATCATGGAAACATGGAATGGTTGAAGTTGGAAGGGACCTCTAGAGACCATCTAGTCCAACCCCCCTGCTAAAGCAGTTTCACATCCAGGTGAGTTTTTAGTATCTCCAGGGGAGACTACCACTTCTCTGGGCAGCCTATTCCAGATTCTATCACTCTCATAGGAAAGTGGGTTTCAGTTTACGCCCATTGCCCCTTGTTCTGTCACTGGGCACCACTGAAAAGAGCCTGATCTCCTTTTTTTTTGAAACCCACCCTTATGATATTTATAAGCACTGATAAGATCCCCTTTTGGTCATCTCTTCTCCAAGCAAACTGGCCCAGTTCCTTCGGCCTTTCTCGTAAGAGAGATGCTCCAGTCCTCCATGCATCTTTACAACCCTTTGGTGGACCTTCTCCAGTTGTTTCTTCTCTTCCCTGAAATGGGAAGCACAGAACTGGACACAGAACTCAGATGTGGCCTCTCTTGGGCTAAGTAGAGGGTCAGGATCACCTCCCTCATCCTGCTGGCAATGCTTTTCCTAATGCACCCCAGGATCCCATTGGACTTTTTAGCCACCAGGGCACTGCTGGGTCATGGACAGCTTGTTGTTCACCAGGACCCCCAGGTCCTTCTCCATAGAGCTGTTTTCCAGCAGGTCAGTCCCCAGCCTGTCACGGCACCTGGGGCTATTCCTCCCTCAGATGCAGGACCCTGCACTTGCCTTTGTTGAACTTCATTTGGTTTCTCTCCACCCAACTCTCCAGACTGTCCAGGTCCCACTGAATGAGAGTGCAGCATTCCGGTATGTCAGACACTACTCCCAGTTTTGCATCCTCAGCACCTCTGCTCACAACCCCCTGAGCTCTGCCATTCAGCCAGTTCTCAATCCATCTCACAGTCTACAAACTCATCCCACACTTCCTGAGCTTACCTATAAGGATGTTACAGGAGACAGTGTGGAAAGCCTTGCTGGAGTCAAGGTAGACAACATCCCCTGCTCTCCCCCATCTACCCAGTCAGTCATTTCATCCTAGAAGGCTTTCAGAGAAATCAAGCATGACTTTCCCCGGTGAATCCATGCTGACTGCTCTTGGTAATTTTTCCTCTACATGTTTAGAGATGGCATCCATAATAATTGCTCCATCACCTTTCTTGGCCATAACGAAGGTGAGGCTGACTGACCTGTAGTTTCCTGAGTCCTCCTTGTGTTTTGAAGACAGGAGTGACACTGGCTTATCCCCAGTCCTCAGACATCTCTTCAGTTCTCCATGACCTTTCAAAGATGATAAAGAATGGCTTAGCAAATACATCTGCTCAGCACTCATGGGTGTATCCCTTTGGTGCCTGTGGTGTGCCCCATTTGGGCCCATAGATTCATGGTTGTCAGGTCTGCCTAAATGACCTCTAACCCGATTCTCCTCAAACAAGGGAAGGTCTTCCTTTCTCCAGACTTTCTCCCTTCCCTCCAGGGTCTGGGATTCACAAGGGCTGGCCTCAGCAGTAAAGAACTGAGACAAAGAAGGCATTCAGTAACTCTGTCTTCCCTATCTCCTGTGTTGCCAGGCCACTCACTTCATTCAGCTGGAGGTTCTCATTTTACCTACTCTTCATTTTGCTATCAATGTACTTAAAGGAGCTCCTGTTGTCACACCCCTGCACACTCTGACAATATCCCTGTATTTCTCCTAAGTGGTTTGCCTCTTTTTCCACATTCTGTAAACTTCTTTTGCCATGATCTTGTTGCTAAGCCACACTAAAGTTTTCTACCCACTCTGAGCATGCCTATGAGTAAGGAATCAAGCAGTCTTGACCTTGGAGGAAGTGATGCTCAGTCTTGGACCTGCCATAATTCAGAGGTGTACAATGTGGTTCAACTTCAGGCCATTTCCATGGGACAGTGTGCTTTGGCCTTAGAAGCTGCTAGTTCACAACACAGAGAGCAACAGTGCACTGTCCTACAGATACAACCATAAAAGAACAAACAAAATATTTCACACAGATATTTGAAAGGAAAATTTTGCTACTGTAAAAGGAAAACAAAGTAATTTTCCCAAGGCTATTGTCCCAGGCCAAACTACTGGGAAGTGTTGTGGAAAGAAAGAAAAAAAAAAAAAAACAACAAAATACATCACATGTCCTCTGAAAATGTACCATGTGTCACTACCTTCCATGAGGGTAGCATGAAGCAGTTTCTGCAGTGTGGCCTTTGCAAACCAAACAATATTTGTCTAGCACAACTGAGAACATCCCTTTACAGCCAGCTCTAGGGCCACTGCAGCCGATCTCCATTTATGAAACTACAAAAGCCTCCCTTCCCAAGAAGCTTGGGACTTCAAAAAAAGGCAGGTAGTAAAGGAAAGGAATATTCTGCTGTCCTTTTAACCTGCATCCTGAATCCACAAGTTTTAAGACAGCCTGTATATCAGGGCTGCCTCTCAGAGCAATCTAAATTTAGTAGATCCTGGACAGAAAGTAAAAAAAGACATACATATTAAGATTCCTCATTCAAAACAAAAGAACCAAAAAACAAACCAGCAACAAAATAAGCAAAAAACAAAACTGAACACCACAGCACATTCCAGTAACAACAGAAGTGCACCACCAGGTAAATGAGTTTGTGTTTACAAAACCTCTAATGTTCAATTAGGTTTATTTAGCACTGTGTATTACTTGCTGATCTTAATGTAGCTTCTTTTATGCTATTGCTGCCATGTAAAAATCTGTACAGTGATAGAAACCTTTCCACATAACCACCTTAATGAGGGTGTTTGCCCCATTAGTCAGGAAACAGTCATGCTCTAATTAATTTGTAGGAGGCAGAAAATGGGTAACATATGGCTCTACTCTTACAAAATCAAGGGAAAAAAAAGAAAACATATTTACTTGTATTTCCAATACTAAGGGAACATCTCTACACATTTTCCAAGTGTTTACCACCTCTTCTAGAGGCACATACAACATCTTTTGTAGGTACCATTCACTCTGATGTTGAACACAATGAAATCTCAGACCCAGAGGCAGACCACATGAATGACTCATTAAAACAATTATTGTCCTTATAAATCCAAACAGAAAAAAAAATAATTCAGAATAAAGGTATCTAGTTAATCCCTACCATGATTACAATACCAAGAATTATTTTATTAGCCAAAACAATGGAAATATTAACTCATATTTCAGCACACAACAAAGCAAGAAAAACATGAGATTTAACATTTCTAGCAACAAAGGTCTGGAAATGGCTTTGGGTCAGTGAGTCCTAAGTCTTGGTAAAGTTTAAGCCCCACTTAAATAAGTGAATAAATGAGGGGGAAAAATCAAAAGCAGCCATGGTCTGTGTAAAGTTTTGGGAGTGCAGTTTTCAAAATAAGGAAATCATGGATAGGTAAATTGTGAATCTTGCCTGGATATGGAAATTATGAGTTAGAAAGTCATTACAGTCTCAGGACAGTTGTTTTGTGGTACATTGCCCAATATCCAGCCTCCAACACAGGATCCCATTATTCCCCCACCTGACAAGGAAGTAGCCACAATACATTGCAGAAATGATGCGGGCCTGCCTAAGGGGAAAATCAAAAGCAGGGGCATGGAACACCTCCTTGTCAGTGGTCAAACCAATTGGCAGATAAGTTAGCTTAAAACCAAATCCTTTAAGAAGGCTCTTTTGTTTCCCTCTTGTCAGAGGCCTTTATTACTTACTAAAAGATGTTTCTATGAACTGCATATGAAGCATTTTGCTTATAACAAAATTTTTACCATCTCCAAAGTCTTCCTAGCAAGTTCTTCCATCCATTGTGAGTTGCAGAGTCTCATCTGAGCAGAGGAGGAAGTTCCCTTGTGGGAACTGGAAGAAGGATAGAGCGGCCCCCACCCCAGCATCCTGCTTCTTTTGAAAACATATAAAATTCGGAGCATATTACATGTTTGCAGTTATTGCTTCGCACTGTAAGTTGCAAATCGCCAGGACTAATCTCCAACCTTAATGTGGAGATGGGGTGAAGCGCTAAAAGTGGGGCAGATGGGGGCAGAACAGAAACATCTCAGAGGGTTCCCAATGTTCCATGGCCCAGGACCCAAGAGGTTGGAATTGCCTCCCACATCACAGATCAACCAGTAACTGGTGTATTTGTCTACACAGAGTACTGGACTTCATTGATTGGTTTTCCAGCAGAGAGGGAAATATTTAGTGCCCTAGCTCTAACTGATGCACAGATATAAGTGTCTTGGTCTGAAAAGAAATCATGTCACTTTCTCACTTGCACATGCACTCAGACACACATATGGGCTCTTTTCTCCATCCACATATTTTTGTGACTTGAGAAATGCAGCTTGATCTCAAAACTCAGTTTTATACCAGGGACAATAAGCATATATAACAGGGAAAACAACAGGCAATAAAGCAAGAAAAAGTGAAGTAAAATCAACAGACCAAGGAAAAACACTTAACGTGAGAAGTCTGTAGTTCTCCTGAAAACAACCTTGAGAATAACTACCCCATCTTACAGCTCTGAGACTTGCTACAGTGGCACTTTACACCTCTCAAGACAAAATTGTTCACTTTCTCCAGTTTCCCTTAGACTGAAATGTAGCAGAAAATGCATTCATTGCCCCAGCATGCAGACAGAATGATACTTGTTGAACAGAAAAGAATCCTAAATCATTTATTTCTTGAGAAAACTCAGACAAGAAAAGTAAACACAAATGTTATTTTGATTTACTTTGGCCTATTAAGATGCCACTATAAAGTTTCCAACTGGAAGAACAATCTTTTCTCCCCTTTCTTTTTCTCAAATAAATTAGAGAAAAAGCCATGACTTGATTTCATCAGGAAAACATTGCGCTTGTCCATACTGACTAGCTCCTACTATTGGAAACTTCAATAAGAGGGGCTGCATGTCAAAAATACTTCTTATCAAGAGAAAAAGAAATAAACAAAAAGATGCTACACTGAAGGGTGCAAAAGTTGTTGAGATTTAATATTAAAACCTTAAACTTTCAAATTAAAGCAATATTTAATAAATCAGACACAATTCCTTTTGCAGCAAAAATGCGCTGAAAAGCTGGGGAAATTTTTGTCATATCCAGAAAGATCTTGGAAAACTTCAACTTTTAGTCTCTCAATGTTACTTTTCAGACCATTGCAAATCATTTAATTAATTTCCCCCCCCAAGTCTTTCATCAGGCCTTTGGCAGTAGGTCAACTGCCACTCGTGAAAAGGCAGGAGACACAGTCAAGTGCCCAAGAATCCACAACAAACAAGACCCACTTGGTTTTCAAGGTTTACAAGGTGTTTAGAAGGAAAATAGGAGTCAGGACACTGCTCAGGTTTCTTCATTGTGAACAAAAGAAAGGTGGTTGAAGAGTGAAAATGCATGAGGGTGAAGGATGGCCATCTGCCACCTCTCCCCACAGAACATAATTTTCAAACTCCTCCCAACATATAGTCTCTGGATCTCATCCCAGCTTTTCCTCATGTACACCACCCATGCTGGCAGGTGCTTCCAGCATTCTTCACTGGATATCTCATGTTCTTCACAGCAACTCAACTCACAGGTGCTCAAAAAAAGGAAGAATTAGCAGTAGCTCTCACTCCTGACCCCTCAAAAAACAGCTAACTGATTTTGAGTCAAGAAACAGGGATGAGAGCAGTGGAAAAGCGGAAGACACAAGAGACACTGGCTATGAAAGACAGGGACAGTTGGGAACTAAAACTTGTTGATGTGAATTTTAACCCTTGAAAATGAGCACATCATAAATCCTATTCAGTGGCCTTAGCCCTCTCAAAAACACCCAATCCCAGGAGAATCGCTGGTGCCCAAAAGAATTGCCAAAGTCCAATGCCATAAGGATCCGATGCCTTATACCCCAAATATTACAAGAACTCTGTGTGATTTAAATTATATTGGGAAATCAAATAAAAAATGCACAGCAGCATCAGGATCAAAGGAGTGTGCAAGAGTATGAATTTTGTGTGCATGTGTGTGGCATTGGGTTTTGTTGGGTTGGTTTGGTTTGGGGAGGAAGGGCTGCAGGGGGAGGGAGGGGTTTTGTTTTTGTTTTTTTTAATCTTATTTCTGAAATGTGCTGTCCATATCTCAGCCAAGACAGCTGCTCACATCAATGAAGCTGCCTGGGTGTTGTAATGCTTCCAAAATGACATGCTCCATGCCTCACTTAAATGTGATAATCTACATGGGTAGCATATTTCTAAAGGAGAGAATTAGGGACACACATTCATTATGTATTGCCTACAGAGAACAAAATGGTTTGGTTTTGGTTTGTTTTTTTTTTTTAATTCTAGCACTGTGAGCTTAAGAGTCACAGCTCCTAGGTGATTAGGACAACAGCCATGGTCTTGCTCTCGGGATGGAAGCATTATTTCCTCGCACATTCCACAGCCACAGCATATATACATTGAATATTTCTATACTATATGATGCCAACACAGCTTCACAGCTCTTCCACAGTTACAAGACCTTCCTGACCTCTAACACAATTATAACTGTCACTCCTTTTCTGCCTCCTGCCTTTTTTCCATGATTCTCTTTCATTCAACATGAATTTTTTTCCATCAGTGCCCATGGTAACATCCATAGAATTAGCTCCGGGCTAGACAGTGGTCGTGAACAGCTCCCTAACCATGGAAACCTGACAAAATTTATCACAAATATAAGATGTTCCACAGAAGTAAAAAGCACAACAGCGCTTCTTTAACTCTTTTGCAGATCCTTGGCACATTGTGGTAGAGCAATTTGTAAACATGGCAAACTGCCTGTCTTGCCTTTTTACATTTATAAGCATATGGATGGCCCTTAATGGCACGCTCAAAGATTCTAAGACTATAAATTAAACTAAATAGTTACCTTTACATCAGCCATCAAATAATATGTGGGTCACATTGCTGTCAAAGATGCTACTGTGATAAATATGTGCAACAAACAGTCTGCCTCGTGATGAAGAATACATCTAAACTGTTTCCCACTAGAAAATTTTGAAGATGCATGCTGGATATTTAAAACTTGCAGCAGTTACAAATAGGAATTTTGGGTATAGGGGGATTGCTTGTAATTTTTTAAGTAACTTTAGGTATGAAATTGGGATGAAGGATGACACAATCATATTCCATAGAAATAATGTTGATAGCTTGAAATCCTGCAGTGATTTCTTTTAAAACAATCACCAATTGTCTCCCGGAGTGTCTGTTTACTGAGAACATCAAATAATTAAGTTTACAGTGGTGAATCAGAATGAGTAGCAGAGCCAGACTTATTTGGGAAGCAATGAAACTATAATTGGACTAGAAAACATTGAATGCAATAAAACACAGATATGCATGCTGTTAGGAGGTTCCACACAGGGGCAGAGAAACATTTGGCACGCAGCAGAGAAGACAATGCACAATAAAGTCCATGCTTGGCTGCTACAGGATGCTCAACTACACAGTTTCTCCTCTCCTTCAACCAGTTTAAGATAGCTTTTCCCCAGAACACAGAGAATCACATCCTTAACTTAACCTCAGATGCCATTGAAAAGCCTTTGCCTTTATATTTCTTATTTTCATCTGATGCTTTCTATTATTACCTGGAATGCTTGGTCACCTGTAAAAATACTTCTCTTTTCTAAATCCCTACCAATTTATAGGTTATTAGCCCTATGGATGCATCAAGCTTTGTACAAAAGCTTTTATCACAGAGACTTGCTAATGGCTATGTTTTAACATTAATACATTCAAGACTGCTCACCAGAACAAGATGATTACCATAGTTGACAGTATCACTGATACCTAGAAGGCTTTATTTGCAGCTCCCCAAAATGTGCAAGATAAATGTGGCTTGTACAATCCAAGGTATGAATTTAAACTGGTATACCACAGCAGTGTAAAACTTGCACACACACCTACAACATTTTCCCATCAATTTTTCACATAGGCTTGGGTGGAGCTATCTAATCTATCTACATCTATGTAATTACTCATATAGTAGAATGGTTTTGGTTGGAAAGGACCAAAGGACCTTAACATTCATCTAGTTCCAACCTCCCTGCCATAGTTTTCACTAGACCAGGTTGCTCAATGCCCCATCCAGCCTGGCTTTGAACAATTCTAGGGATGGGGAATCCATAACTTCTAAGGGGAATCTGGTCCACAGCAAAGGATTTCTTCCAAACATCTAATCTAAATGCGCCCTCTTTCAATTTGAAGCCATTTCCCCCTTCCATATCCTATCACTTCACATCCTTGCAAAAAGTTCCTCTCCAGCTCTCTTGTAGGTCCCTCTTAGGTAGTGGAAGGCTGCAATAAGGCCTCCTCATATAGCTGAGTAACCCCAAATCCCTCAGCCTGGTCTTCATAGGAAAGGTGCATCAGCCCTCTGATCATTTACATGGCCCTCCTCTGGACTTGCTCCACAGGACCATATGCTTATGTTGGGGACCTGAGACCTGAATGCAGTACTCCAGGTAGAATCCATAAAAGTGGAGTTTTGGGGTTCCCAGCTAGTTTTCTGGGCTGTGAGTGCACATTGCTGTCTCATATTGAGCTTCGTATCTCCCAACACACCCAAGTCCTGTTACTCAGAGCTGTTCTCAATCCATTCTTTGCCCAACATGCATTTGTGCATGAGATTGCCCCAACCCAAGTGGATGACCTTGCACTTGGTCTCATTGGAACTTCTTGAGGTTTGCATGGGGCCCACCTTTCAGGCCTGTCAAGGTCCCTCTGGCTGGCATCCTTTCCCTCTAGCGTGTCAACTGCACCACACAGCTTGGTGTCATCAACAAACTTGCTGCCAGGTGAATTCATTCCTACTGTCCATACTGCCAACAAAGATGTTACACAGCACTGGTCTCCACACAACCCCCTGAGGAATACCACATGGCACCAGCCTGGAGCCACTTACCATAACCTTTGAGCACAGCCATCCAGCCAATTCCTTATACACTGCATGGTCCACCCCTCTGCGCTGCTTTTGGACAGCCTAGTGTTTGGTAGCAGAGGGCCACAGAGGTGACTCCTGTGAGAAGCTGCTAGAAGCTTCCACCATGTCTGGCAGAGCCAATCCCTGATGGGTCTGAAGATGGACATGCCACTGGCCAAGCCTGAGCCAGTTACAGGTGATGGTAAACACCTCTGTGATAATCAAGAAGAAAATCAAAACAAAGGGGGGGGGGGGGGGGGGTGCAGTTTTAATTCCAGCTAGAGAAGAGGAGGAGGTGAGAACATGTGAGGGTAACAACATGGAGACAGCAAGGTCAGTGAAGAAGGTGGGGAAGGAGGTGCTCCAGGCAGCAGAACTGACATTCCTCTGCAGGCCATGGTGATGGATGACCATGGTGAAGCAGCTGTGCCCCTGCAGCCTGTGGGGATCCACTCGCAGCCCATGGGGGAGGTGCCCATGCTGGGGTGAGTGGATGCCTGGAAGAGGCTGTATTCCAATGGGAGACCTGGTGGAGAGAGGGGGCCCCTGCTTCTAGGCTGGAGCAGCTGGAGGACTGCACCCCTGGAAGAGTGATCCATGCCACAGCAGTTTTGGGAGGACTGTTTGCCCATGGGAGGACTTATATTGCAGCAGTTTTGGGATGACTACTGCTCTTGAGATTGGAACACATTGGAGAGGTTTGTGGAGAGCTGTGTCCCATGGGAGGGACCCCATGGTCTCACAGGAGAAGGATTCCTCTCCCAGTGGAAGAAAACCTCAGATGACAAACTGACCAAAACCCCCATGCCCTGTCTCTCTGTGCTCTTCATGGGAAAGGGGGAGGGGTTGGGGGAAGAAAAGGTGTTTTTTAAGGGCTTCTTTTACTTCTCATTATAGTCCTCTGATTTTGTTAGTAATAAACTCACTTTGTACCTCTAAGTTGAATCTGTTTTGCCCTTGGAGTTTTTTCTCCCAGTCCTTGTCTCAACTCATGAACCCTTCATTATTTTTTTCTTTTTTATCCTCTGCCCAGTTGCAGCAGGGAAGGGTGAGCAGTTGTCGTGGGTGCCTGGCATTTTGCCAGGGTCAAACTGTGACACCATCAAATCCATGTTCCTCCATTTTACAGACAATGACATGAGGTTCAGTGTCAAATGCTTTGTACAAGCCCAGGGAGGTGATGTCAGTTCTTCTTACATTATACACTTATGCTGTCATCTCATCAATGAAGGCCACCAAACTTGTCAGTCTTAACTTGTCCTTAGTGAAACCATGTTGGCTGTCACCAATTGCGGTGGTACACTCCCCCCTGCTCCTTTCCAGGCTGCAGTGTGATCTGACAAATGCTTCTTAGGCCTTAGCCTTGAAAACAGCACCTGGACTCAGCTCCTTCCGAGCTTATCAGAAACACTATCTGCTCCCACTAACTGCCAACAAGCTGCTGTTTTCCTATGACCAGCCTCAGAAGATATTCCTCTTGCCTGAATGGCATAATGTTCCTGTTCTCATTCAAAGTGCTCACCCAAACTGTGGCCAGGATGAAACATTATTATGACCAAAGCCCACTCTCTTGCAACCCTATAAACAGCAGTCCAAAATTTCCCTTTGAGCTCTCCTGGACTGCAGCAGGCTGCATCCAGCAACCTCCTTCTGAGGAGGACACCTCTCAGAGCCAGCAAGCCCTCAGGTTTGCTATATCTGGAAGATTGCCGAAAGACAATCTTGGGCCAATACCTCACTCCTCGAGGCCCAATCCTTCACTCGTTGGGAGATGTAAAAGCATCTGAAGTATTTCACTGACCTCTGAGAGGAATTTTTCACAGGTACCTTGCTTGCACTGACTGTTTCTGTCTGCAAGCATGCCCCTGCATATATGCTATAGCAAATCTGAGAGAAATACTTTCTTAGATATTTAAGTGTAGAAGCAGCAGCCTGCTGCAGCTGTCCTGACCTTGATGAGAGCTCTATGTAAAAGCAGCAGCCTGTCATGTTTATTTCGACTTTGATAAAGGCTCTCTGTTCTCTTGGGAAAGGTGCATACCAAAGGATTGACTCCAGCCATAAACAGCATATGTGAATGTTTTCCTTTACCACACAGAATGCCGGGAGGTGGCATGCTTGAGTGAATGACTGATAAGGGCGGAAACGTCTTCTCAGGTGCTTGGTGGTGTGGCTGTTTTGTCTTTTCTTCTGCACCTTCCCAAAACTTTCCCTAAACTTTCCCATAGTAGAAACATATAAATACTGAAGTCTGTGTAATAAAAATGACTCCTGCTAGAAGAAGCAGTGGTCTCTGTGTTTCTTTTTATCCAAGGTGCTGCATTAAGTGTCAGATATCTACGTATCCAGGCCTGTAAGTAAGGTTAAGTTATAGTTATAAGCTTACTTAAATGCTGCTAAGTGTTGTTCTTTTCCTAAGTTTTTAGACAAAATTATAAGCCAAGCTGAGTGTCCTTCTGACAAGTTGCTAAGTATAACTTTGAAATTATAAATTAGGTTAAATGTTGTTAAGTGTTATTCTTCTCTTAAATTGTTATGGTTAAGTTATATCCAATTTAACTTATAACTTAATTTATAAGTAAAATTTATAAGCTTAAGGTATAATCTAGGTTAAACTACTGTTGAGTGTTGTTAAACTTTCGGGCTGTGGTCGTTTTTATCCTTGCCCTGACTGTCCTTTTGTCATTGGTACCAGTCATGGTCATGCACACACACACCCCTAAATAGTTCTCAGTTTATTTCTGCTTTGATTGCCAGGATTTTGATTTTTTTTTTCACTGTTACTTCCTTTCCTTTGTTGTTCCTTAGCTGTCCTGCAGTAGTAGAGTGAATCTTGCCCATGAACTTGTCGTGGCTGTTCCTTAATATTAAATCTGACTTTTGTTCATACCCTTGCCAATGATTTTTTAAGCAATACCAAACAGTCATTTGTGACACCAATCACCTCTTTGTTTTCCAGGTGTCTTAGCAGAGTTTCCAGGAGGCTCTGATTCTTGGCCTTGCCAGGCACCAAGGTGAGACTGACTAGCCTGTAGCTCCCTGGGTATTTCTTTTTTCCCTTTTAAAAAATATAGGTTATATTTCTCCTTTTCCAGTCAGTGCAAACTTAACCAGACTGCCACAACTTCTCATATACAACTGATAATGCCTTATCTGCTTCACCTGTCCCCAGGACCCACAGACACATCTCATCAGGTGCCATGGACTTATGCACCTTCAGGTTCCTTAGTTGTTTTCCAGCCTGATATTCTCCCAGCTCCTGCCTTTGCCTCTTGTGACTTGGAAGGTATGGCTGGAGCCCTTGCTGGTGAAGATCCAGGCAAAAAAGTCATTGAGTATCTCAGCCTTCTCCATGTCCAGGACAACCACGTCTTCCCTTTCCTTCCAGAGAGGACCCACATTTTTCCTAGTCCTCCTTTTATCACTGACATACCTATAGAAGTTTTTCTTGTCACCTTTGACATCCCTGGCCAGACTCAATTCTCCCGCTGCTTTAGCTTTCTTAACCTGATCCATGGCTGCTGGGACAATTTCTTTGGATTCCTCCCAGGCTCTCTGTCCTTGCTTCCACTCTCTGTAGGCTGCCCTTATGTCTTTATGTTCGTCCAGGAGTTCCTTGATCATACCTGCAGATCTCCTGGCATTTTTGTCTGACTTCCTCTTCACTGGGATCCATCACTTCCGAGCTTGGATGAGGTGATCCTTGAATACTAACAAGCTTTCTTGGTCCTCTCTTCCCTCCAGGGCTTTATCCCATGCTACTTCACCAAACAGATCCCTTAGGAGGCCAAAATCTGCTCTCCTGAATTCCAGGTTAGTGAGCTTGCTATGTGCCCTCTTTGCTGCCCTAAGGATCTCAAACTCCACTATTTCATGGTCACTACAGACAAGGTTCCTCTTGAGTTTCACATTCCCCACCAGTCCCTACTTGTGAGAAGCATCAAGTCGTTGCTCAGTGGAAATTAGGAGATTTTCCATCACAAAATGTGAGGTGCTGGCTTTTATCCAATCCACAGTATCTTGTCATACGTTGAAAAAGAAAAACTTACTATCTCACTGCATGTTTTGGAGGACATGTAGCTTCTAACTAGGATGTAAAAAGCTCTGACACAGCACCACAGAAAGGTAGTCTGTTCCCTTCCAAGCCAATATACAAGCAGAGTTTATCCTGAAACTGAACAGAGAGGGCTTCAGTAGCAGAGCAGTGGTTTCACTTGTATTGTCAATCCTGTGACAGTCAGTAATTTCTTATAGCGCAGTAAAGTCACAGGACTATTACCAGTTTGTGCTTGGTCAGCAATTCAATATTCTCAGCTATTCTCCTTCAAGCCATTCTTAACAGCCTCTGACTCACCAAGGAGAACTAAATATAACTTCTACTTCATTCACTGCTGCTACAGCTGTGAGAGGAAAGCAAGTAGAGGCCGAGCACAGGGGTCCTAACCTCACCACTGCCTCAACTTAGAAGCTTCACATAAACCACATTGGTTTCCTCCAAATGCTCAGTGAGATGGGCACCACCATCTTAGAAACAGTTGTAGAATCTGTAGTGTCAAGGGAACTGCAAAAAAGTGGTATGTCTGTAGTAACTAGCACTTCACTAATTACTGTCTAGGTAATGAAGCTGAACCTTTTTACACAGCTTAATGTTACTGCAGCATTTTCCTTGAAATGCATAAAGACTCAAAGAACATCAAATCTCTTCAACAATTTTGGAGGCGGGGGGGGGGGGGGTTGGCTAATATCCAAGTACAATTTAAAAGATATAATTAAAATATCAATTTCATGCTTTTCCAAGAATCTAGCCTCTTATGATTTTACAGAAAAAAACCCAGCAGTCAGACGAGAAAGATTTTCACCAACTAACAGAACCAGAATATCACAACAAAAATTAATTTTGTAGCCTACAAGTTCCAAGAAGAGAAAGCAGCACTAAAGGGCAACAGAGTTTCACTATTGGGCTTGAAAGAGAAGGCCTTAAGGTTACATTTTTCAAAGCTAGCAATGAAGCTGAAAATTATCCTAGTGAATTAGGTGCCTTAAAAAAATATAGAAGCAGCACTGGTTTCTGTAAAACCAACATCCTTGGAATAAGATGCAGTACTTACAGAAAATTGCTCCTGGGTATTCTTTCTCAAAAGCAGTCTGGAATTCAGTATAACTCCTAAAATCATTTATATATATTTATATATAATGTGCATATCTATATAAAAGCAAACACAAACTCAATAGCACTTTTAACCATCTGGACTTGGATTTTAAGCATTACTTTATGTAAACCAAGTCAATTACAAGTCCTTGATATACTGTGTAGCCTGCAACCGACCCTTTCATCAGGGTTAGGCTGCATGCATTTGTTTTAAATTTAGAAAGTGGCCCACTTAACCTTGAACTTATGGAACAGCTATCATGTGGATAATTGATTTTGGTTACTTTCTTAATTGTTTTTCCTGGGAATACAGCAGAAGCATGTGTCCCTTTGACTTTCAAAACACAAAATTGCAAGTTAACACCTTTCCTGTTTCTGCCCTTTCCTGTTAACACCTTTTCCATTAAAAGCCTTTTCAACAGAAAGTGTCAGAGATTGAGGGTGGCTGTGGTGCACATAAGACATAAACACCAAGAACATAGAGGCTACCAGCCAAATGACTTTGATGGAGGATGTGCACCCTCCTTACCGTGCAGTTGAGGTGTGCTGCAAACTACTGGGATGGAGACAGCATGGTTTATGCTACAAAAGGACAGAGTATTGCTGTATGAGAAATCTTAAACCCAGCCTCAAGCAGTTCAAGACTAAGCTGTGGCTACCTTCACTGCAACATCCATCACTTCATTTTTGGCATCTTTTATCCCAAAGGCATCCTAGCTGTAAACACCTGCATGCCCACAAAAGCCTTACATTTCCTTTGCCAAGGAAAACTGCATTCTCAGTCCACTTTTAAAGCTTGTCTCAAAATTCTCTTCACAGTGATCAAGGTCATGCACCGCCAGATTCCAGTGCTTATATTTTCAAAAGGCCAAAGTTCTGTATCCACTTGCAGTTACTAAAATTCACATTTTTCTTCTATCACCTGAGAAGAGGGAAGCCAGTTGCTTAAAGCATAAAAAGCAGGAAAGGAAGCATGGCTTTTGATGGGACTGGTACTATGTATCCATATTGCCTTCTGTCAACAGATTTGTTCAAGGCCTGCTTCCATATTTCACTTACATTGTTTCAGTGTCTCACAGAAAAGGAACAGAGAGAGGTACAACTCCCTGTTCCACAGAGGCTCAATGTGCAAGAGGTCAAGGAATGCTAGCAGAGCATCATCCATCCTTTTCCAGGTACAGTGAGCGCTAAAAGCATCACCGTAAAGCTGTGTGCAACTTAATTGCTTACACTAGAGGTTTCTGAGCTCAAAAGCAAAAGCCTACAGATTTGTGGGTCTCATTCTTGTATCACAAAGCCATTCACTCTGTGTTGAAAATAATTAATCTTCTGATGCAGAGCAGCTGGGAGGGTGGGAAGTTTTACACAGAAGAGCTGAGCAAGTTGTATGCAAGTACTGAAATGTAGTGGGTCTGTGGCATTAAGAGGGCATTGGTGATGTTCATAATAGCCCTTATTGAAAATAAGGGAGAAAAAAAGAAAAGAACCAAAAGACACAAACTTTAAACACTAACATGCTTGAATATCAACTCAAGAAAATCTTTTGCTGTGAGCAGAGAAAATCTCTTACTGCAGGACACATGTTTCTAAAAGCAAAGTAACCAAAACAGCAGGATATTAATCTTATAGCAAACCAATATCTTCAAAACTAGTCCAATCTGAGCAGGAACTGGAGAGTCCCTGACTGTTCTGCTAAAATCCACTGTGAGAAGGAATAAGAAAATATTTTCAGAAGACACCCATTAGGTATAAGAATCAGCAAATCTTAACTTTTATATTTTCCATAGTTCATACATAAATTTATTCTAGCACATGGGACTGAGAACCTCAAATCAGGTGTTTAGGCACCTGTGCCACAGGAAGGACAGTATCTGAGGAGACAGAGGTGAATCTCAAGGGGCTAGAACAGCCTGTTGAGATACTCAGTATTTTATGAATTCCATTTTCAGAAAACAAAGGAGCAATTTATGCTCAAATTCAGGGCTCTTCAGTCATTGTTCTAAAACCTTGGAAGGCCTCATACTCAGATTTCTCAGGGGTATCTTAAGCATTTAAATCCCATTATCATGTATGAGCTTTCACAGATCAGCAGCTCAGCATGTAATTCAGGGGATTTTCAAGCATGCCTTCCTCCCAATAGCTCCTGTGTGAGTTAGTCATGAAAAATAAATGTAGGACAGGACTAATTATAGAATAAAACCTGACAAAGGTGGTCTATCTAAAAGATTTTCTTTGGAATAATAATTTTAAGAACAACTATATTTAACCGTATAGCTGAATTCAGTTAAAAATTAGTCCCTATTACTCAAGATAAACTCTTGCTGTGCAGTTATGTCCTGTTCTCTGCAGTCTTAGCAGGCAGCTGATTTTCTCCATTTTTGTAACAGTCTTGAAATCTTATGTCCCAACTTCAGTCACTGCTTTAAACAGAGAACAATTCCTCTACACTTCCCTTGAAGGACATACATAGGCTTTAGTTTTACTACTTCTGAATTTCCAGCACACACACTCTGGATATTTCCAGGATAATCATAAAAATTCAGCAATGCCCCAATATTGCCAAAAGGAATATTATCTTGTGCATGACTGTACTGTGCAGATGCCTTGGAATGGCATCTTCCCTGTGAAAGAGCAACATACTGATGGGTTTGTCTATGTTAGCTCTTTTCCAGGTCACCTATTTCCATTTCCTTTTCAGTTTTATTCAATCACTTTAAAAATCAGGCCTCAAGCCTATGCTTTACCTGTTCTCTGAGATGACACCCATCCTCTTATAATCTTTACGAGATAGCTGCTAATGGTACCAGACCTGCTTTGACTCACTCTTTGCCCACTCAAGTATGAAAATGTTCCAGTTTGAAGGAGCTTGATTTGGCCTTTTGAAAAGCACCCATCCTTGAAAAAACACTGCTTAGAACAGAGTAATTCCATGGTAGATGCTCCATTACAATCCCAAGTGGTGACTGCAGTCATACAGGTGACTGCACTCAAGCCAGACATAACCCTGGTTATCCATCTCAGTTTCCATGTTTTTGACAAGGCACCATGGTCTTATCAAGGCTCACTGGCATCAGCTTCATGTCTTGGAAACAAGGTCCTAAGTGACCATGGCTACACACTCTTCTTGATGTATAAACACCACAATACTTAGCTCACAGATTTTCCCACATATCTCCTGAACCATCGGAAATGGGAACTTCCACATTACCCCAGGTAAGATCTGTAGTCATGACTGAACAACACAAAACATAAGGTGGGCAATAAGCCACAGGGTGAATATTCTTCTTATATACTCTTCTCTCACATCTAGGGGAGAAAAAGTGAACACAACACAGTAAGTATTTTCTCAAGAAAACTACATTTCTTGCATATTATTTAAGATTAGTAAATGGGTATGCCTGTACATGTATGAGCCCACATCAAAAATTCAAGTGCACAGAATCTAAGAGCAGACAGCAAAGACAGAGGAAAGCAATGAGAAATGCCCTGTTGTGACCTCACCACCTGAGGAAGGTGTTAATGCCTAACAAAAGACATCTCTGTGGTAAACTACTGAGCTCTTAAAATGTAATTACAACTTCACAGTGGCCTGAAACAGATAATTTACAATGTCAATACTTTCAGGACTCAGGTAGAATCTTGGTGTAATTAGGCAATTTATTTCTCAATTAGCAATGAATTTAACAAGCACAGGAGACAGAAGATACGAAAGTGTGGATTTCTAAAAAGTGAGACAATTGAGGAGTATATAACATAGTAAGTTGTGTTCAGGTCTATTAAGTCAGACCAGGATTCATTTGCAAGCATCTTAAGGAGGGAAAGGTCACCCCCTCTGTTTAACTGGTAAAGAAATCAGATATGCAGAGACAAACCATCCTCCTTCATGCAGCCACCACTTCATCAAACAGTCTTGGAGCCCTTCAAGACTCCTTCCAATACACTCTGACCACAAAGGCTATCTTCTCCAGCCACAGCTGATGTATAAGTTCCTCTAGGCTCAGGACTCAGAAGAAGTCAAGTTCCTTCTGATTCAGAGAGAAGATGAGGATGCGAATATGGAAAACAGCAGAAGGGGGATGTCACTGAACAAAGGGCTCTGGAGCATGAACCTGGAACTTCATTGCCATTCTCCCATAGTTATGTCTGTAACAGTGATCCAGGAAGGACATAGATATGAACACCTTCTCATGACACTGCTTGCTGTCACACTGATCCCATTTTGAATCATGTCACCCAGACAATTTAAGGACATAGCCACAGAGCATGCTTCTCACATGCAGCATGAATAGTGAGGAAAAATGGGGACAGACATGCATGTGGCCCTACAGACAAAAGCCAGGCCAGGCCAAGTTCCCTCAAGACCACACAGTAAAGGACCTGGACCATTTTATTTACTGATAAACATTTCCTGTGAATTAACTGGGTTGGAAGGGACATTATACTACCTTATAGAAGTACTGGGAACTGCAGAGATAATTGCTTCTGTTACTAAGAGATGGCAAGTTTTCCATAAAAATTATAATGGTCTTCTTGGTCTAAAAAAAGCCTAACGTCCTTTTATTTTTGACATGGATGAGTCAGCAGATAGGAAAGGCAATTCCCAAATATAGTGCCTTGCACCAGAGGACACAGCAAGAAAATTTGATCAAGGCTTCCTCCTTCACAGAGATGACATTGCTTGTGATGAGCCACATCAGTCAAACAGCATTGCCCATCACCAGCCCTTCCTTATAAGATCCCCGGAGGGTTCCAACAGTGAGGGAAGCAGTATTTTGTTTGGTATGAGATGAGATGACTGCCACAAACTTTCTGATGGGGTTAAGACTGCTTGGGGTACACAGCTGGAACAAGAAAAAATTGACCAAACAAGTAGCTTCCTGTATTGTTACACTCTACCTGTTTTTAGCTAAGTCTCTTACTAAAAGCATATTCTCTCAATCATTTCAAGCTTTCCCTAGCAAAGGCTTCCTGGGCAGGCATTCCAGACAGGATACTAAATACTACACACGCCTCTCAACATCGACATCGTGTTCTGAAAATCTTGTTTAACTACAGGTCTTTTCTAACTTTTGGCTGTATTTTAGTTCTGTGAGATGTAACAATCCCATAGTAGTCCAAGACAATCCCTGGCTAGCCATGTTTTTCTGAAACAATACTCAAAGTCCAATCACCGTGAATCATAAGCCTCTCTGCAAGATAAAGGGTATTGCTATGCAATTCAAATTTCAGAGAATTTCAGGCTTTACGATCACAGGTCCCAGAAGATGAGATTCATCACAGTTCTACTAAGTTCAAGCAGAGCTATATCAATTTACTCAAAAGAGGGATATGATACGAGTACTTCTGGACTTCTCCCTGATGAAACAGCCATGAAAAAAAAATGTTTTTAAGAATTAGCTATGAAGATTCTAGTATTAGCACATCATTGTATGGGTAACATGTTGGATATCCTTACACATTTCTCCTTAAAAGCACCAAGCTGAAAATACCTTCACTAACATTTGAGAGCAATTTTTGTGTAGTGAGTTATAGAATGTAGGAAGTTTCCTTTTTTGCAAGGCATCTACATACCCAGGAAAAGGAATGCTTTTATGAATATAAAAATGTGATCACCAGACCCTGAAACGTCTTGCAGAACTGTTTTTGAACATAAAAGTGAAACAAGTACACTCCAAATTCTTTGAAGACTGCTGCATCTCACTAGAATGCAGCAAAAGGTTTGAATGGAAGTGTGAATTGCCAAAACTGACTGTAACATTCAATGTCAGTGTTAAGCAGACTAGAATCAGATTTTAGGAACAGAATTTATTAAGGCTGTGTAATGCTGAACATAAATGATGCCATTTATAATAATCGTCGCCTCAGATGACCTTGATAAACCTACCAGCCATTTTCCACTCCTTAAGTCATTGCCTGGATTAAGAAGATAAAAATCTTCAGTTATTTCCATGGATTTCAAAACGTTTTGAAACTTCAGCTTTGGGCATTGTTTCTCATATCTTCAGAATAACATACGCACATTTCTATAAAGCTGTACAGTTACTAACATGTAATGATAAATCACTACAGTATGCAATCAGGTAATTTAACAAATGGTAGATAAATTCAGGTCTCCAAATCCATGGGTATCAAACCACTTAGTCCTATTTCTATCACTGTCTCTATTCATTTCCAGCTCCAACTCACTCAAAATGTACTGGACACTGAGTATATGTGCATGCCAAATGATTTTACTACAAAAGGATGGAATGTATTTTTGAAGGACATGTGCTAAGGTTCCCAAAATGTTAAAAAATAAGATCTCATAGCTGCATCTTTTCCCAGTTTTTAATCCCAAGTCACTGAGTACATTATCTATGGCTATTTGGTGAGTGAAATGTCTACTGTGATGTATGAACACATAGTTAGGAATAAATCTTCCTTCTTGAGAAGTCCATTAATTCCCTCAGTGCCACCCAGAGGTTGGGATGTTCTCAGATGCAAGAACAGTGGGTATGAGAATCCCTTCCCTCTAAGATGTGCCTCTAATAAATGAAGCAATCAAAATAATCAGGCATCAATGTCAAGCACCTCAGATTCTTTTTTCCTCCCACAGCTTTAGAGCACAGCACCCAGCATCTCTTGCAAAACACATTTAAGTCCTATTAAGTAAGTATACAGTCTAACAGGTAACATGTTCTGGGGACAGAAGACACCAGAAGTATAGAAGTATCTGGTCCAATTAAACAAAAACAGATAGCAAACTCCAACCTGGCTTAGCATTAATGGAAATCAGTAAAGGTGTTTCCTAATTCACCTCATAGTTACCAAGATCAGGATCACAGACAAACATGCAAAAATTATAACAGAAGAATGCCCCCACTTACTAAAGCAGATACAAGTAAAAAAGAGCAAGTTCTTTGCTGACCTTTATATATCAATTTTTTCCTCATCAATAAGAGCACAGCATGAATATAATTAACATACAAGGGGAATAAGAGTCAAAACAAACAGGATCTCAAGAGAGGAAATCATACCAGCAGCAGATGGAGGCAGCAGTAAACATTAAAGATGCTGGCAAGGCCCAGTTCTCTCCTCTGGCATTTTTGACAAAATATTTATTTGGAGTTGAGCATATGAACATAATGGTCAACTTACAATGAAAGAAAATTCTCTTGAGGGGGGACCACTGTCAAGTGAACAAACACAGTGCAGCAGTACTTCATAGCCAACTCACACAATCAGCAGATGAGCTTCCTTCCTTTCAGCATCCTCAGGGACTAAGCTTGCTCTTGTAAGTAACTTAACTTTTGTTTGGCAACATGCAATTTAAGGCAAGGCTTTGTGAGAATCCATAAAATCTGAGGGTTTTGGGAAAGCTGCGGAAGGCAAGCTTCAGAGACAGCAGAACTGTGATTAGGGCTAAGCAGTAGCCATGAGATAGGTCAGCAGAAAAATTATGTAAGAAGTAGAAAAGTAAGGACAAATAGAACAATGGTCTGTGTATTAACGCTTGTGTAGAATAACTCCTTAAGCTGCAGAAAAGTCCATCTAGAGAGATATTAGGAAGTTCTAAGCCTAATAATGGAGCTCTGTGCATTGTATCTTAAGGCTTACAAGCAGGTATTTTATTGAAAATAAGCAAGCATTGTTTTAACCAAAGGTATGTGTGCTTACAGTGATTGGATGGAACTACTGTCAATGTGCTTTTGCTTTGTGTGATTGCTCAAAAAACTTATAAAGTAAGTTGTAACATGAAGTTCTTTGTCTGCTGCCTGGGATGTGAGCTGATGGCATCTTCCCGTTGTCATAACCATGTAATGAGACTGATGCTGGAAAATAAAACAGCTTGAGAAGCATTCCTAGCAGTCCTGTCCTGTTTGTGATTTGTACATAGCCCCCCAGCTGGCAATAAATGGTGTTCCTCTGTGAGGAGGATTGTTAGACTAGGAGAATAAAAAAGAAGATTGTGGACAATTCGATTGCCAGAGGCCCAAGCTGTTAATAGGAGGAATGGACCATCCCCTTGGTCATCTCTAGCTGATATCCTTGTAAGTAGTAAGTATCAACTTTAGGGGCTCCTGGGCAACAAGATGGGAAATCATCTATCTAAAACAGAATGGGGGTTTTTTTACTGGCTTGAGAAAATTTTACAGGATAAAGGATATTCAGAGATCTCAAAACATGAACTGAAAGACTTATTCATCTGGGTAAAAGTGAATACTCAAAATATAGCCTTGAAGTCTGCTTTTACTTTTGATTTTTGGGACCAGATAAACTGGAAAATTTATAATCTAGTCTCTCTCAAAAAGGAACAGACTTTGGTCAAACTAATGCCTGTCTCCAGAGCTTTAATGGAGAGTTTTAAACAGAATGATCGTAATAGAGACTTTCTCGAACACCAGAACAGAACACTTGGTTCTGAGACTTTAATTCCGAATGGTGCTGGGCCGTCATCCTCTTCTGGGGGGATCTTGGGTTTTGTTTGGGGTTCCTTCCCTTCTGGCGTGTATGGGGTATCTCCAGGCAGTGTGGACAGCACCCTGATCCCCAGGAAGGGGGAATCAGATCAGCCTCCACATTTGATCATGTCCTTCCGGGATTCCCTGCATCACTGATGCTGCAACCGGGCATCCTCCTATTCCTCCTGGGAATCATCCACCTCCGGATCTCCCGAGAAAGCATTCGGGATTTTCGTTGTGTTCCGAGAATTTGGGGAGTCAGGGGTCGTGTTCTGGGGAGGCTGGGAGTCGAGCGTGTCTGGGAGATGAGAGTTTGGGAAGGCTTTGCAAAACAGGGGCTGCTGTTTCTGTGCCCTGTTCTCTTCCAAAGAACAGAAAGAGCTGCTACTAACAATCTCACACTCACTAGTTTGCAATCTACAGCCCTCCCTTTGACTTTACCACAAAAGAAGTTGAGTTTCTCTTCCCTTCATAAACCAGGCAACATGTGTGAGTGATCATCAGTATAGAGCACTCCTGAAGCTAGGTTTAAATAGGGTAATAGATTAAATACCTACTAACTAGAAGTCAAAGGGCACACGGGTTATTCATCATGCATTCAGGAGCTCCTTGAGCCACGGTAGCAGTACGTTTTAATTGGGTTTTCTGTTGAGACAATTCCTCTTTTTTGATTTATGAAGAAACAAACTAGTCTTATTTTGAAATGCTACTTCATTACGTAGCCTAAGATTATTTAAACAAACAAACAAAAAAATAAAAAAAAACAACAAAAACGCTAAAATTAATCAAAAACACCTCCACAACCACCAAAACCCTGCTGTGGTTAAAGGAAAGGTCTGAAGAAACTATCTAACATCTCTGCCAAGGTAAGTCTGGAATGCCCCCTCACTCCACTTAATCTCTGTGTAGCAATTCTAAATGCATTATAGTAAGCTCCCTCAGTACAACAGGTACTAGAGGCATTTGAAAGTGTCCCTGGCCTAAGGCTTGAAGGAGTCTGAGACGGAGGAGCATTGCAATGCTATTCTTCCTCCTAACTGAATTGGAATTGCATTTAGATGCCATTACTACAACAGTCAGGAAGGAAGTCCAGTTTCTTGGCAAAATGCTTTTATCATCCTCACCTACACAATTAAGGTTCAAAGCAAAGTTTTATTCCACACAGCCACCTAAGCTAAGGAAGCACTTTAGGTTGAGTCAGTGGTGAAATGTGAACTCTATTGACATTGTAGGGAATTTTGCCATTGACTCCAATGGAACTATACTGTTGCCCAAGAGGTAATTAGAGGTGTTACTGTCTCTTAAGATAACATTTAAAAGCATAAAAGTGTCTTCTTGTCTTCTACATAATTCAGAAAATACAATAATAATAATTTTCAGACAGCTTCTGAATGAAGCCTGTTATTTCTTGTGGACTCAGGCGTCTTCCAAAAAGACTGCCAATCTTGATTATGAAATTGGACAGAGAAGAATCTAGCAAACTCCTAGGCAAATTGCTAAAACAATTTGTTACAGTTAGAACCATGTTAGCCTGCATTAGCACTGCATCAATTTTGAGCACCTTTATCACAATACATTATTTTTCTCTAAAATTACAGTTGTTAACTACCAGAAATTGCCTCTACTACAACAGCTACAGTGTTGATTACAGCAATGAAAATGCTATAAATCAGCTAAAAAGTCTCCCCTATAAAAGCCATAGCCTATTCAATGTCATTAAACAGGTTATGATCAAGATGTACCCTAACAACAGCAAAACCGTTTAATCACCGGAATGAGTAACCAGGAAAGTCATTAACCCCACTATGGCTGGAGAAAAAAAAAAAGGGTTTGGGGTTTCATTACAAAACACAAACATTTATTTTGAACTGATACAAAATTAGAGGTTTTGTATCATTTGAGACTAATAAATTTCATTGTATTATTTTTTCTCTCTCTGTCTTGGTCCATTTATTAAACAAAACCAAACCAAACTCTTTTTAATGGAAGAATCAAAGGATTAGGTTTCAATCCAGAAATATTTTGATATTTCAATTGTTATTTGAAATACTTGATTTTAAGAAGTGCTTTAACAAAATGCTTTTTTCAAAATCTGTCTGCTCTCCTTCCATGTTTTCCTTTCTCCACTGAACCAAACAGAAAGATATTTCCTTTCTCCAACCTTCCAGAAACATTTTTTTTTCAGTGAATTTACAATCTTTCAAAATAAAATTACATCCTCATTTATAGAATAGGTAAAAATCATTCCAAGAGTTGGAGAACAGAATTATTGCCCTTGGTATGAGAGATGTTGAATAGCCCAGTATACTGTATCTTTCAGCCTTGAAATAAATAACCTAGGCAAAAAGAATTAGAGAACTTTCTTTGAATGCTGAGTATATTGCTCATGAATGGAAGATCCTACTTTTTCCACTTCTAAGTGTAGAGCATTCAAATTGCATTCAAAACCCCTAACAAAAAGGCATAGTTGCTGACCCAGTGAAATTTCCAGCCTATGTCAGTACCCACCAAACCATGTCAGTGACATCATGATCATCTTACCATCAAGTAAAAAATCATTGGGTATAATTCACGGTAAAGTATTAATTGGTGAAAACAAACAAACAAACAAAAATCCCAACCCCCAAACAAAAATAAACAAACAAACCAAATAAAACCCACATTAATTCCCTCAGATTTAAAAAAGGCATTCAAATGTATTATTTAGATAACTACATCTCATTGATTTAAAAGGGCTTAGCTTTCTTAAATGAGATACCATTGCCTGAATAATTAGATCCCAATGCAGTTTTGAAGACTTATCCCTTAATCTTCAATATTTTCAGCACAAAATACCCAGAACTATCAGATGTCCTGAGCTATTAAACAAGGGAATAGAATGAAAAAGTGGCTTAATTCCAAGTTAAAAATTCATTCTTGAGAGAACACAGTATCATATGACACCAAGCAAGCAAACAGAAGAAATGAGACTGTGAAATATATTTTGTTAGGTGTTGTGTGCTATTTCCTCATGAAGTCTGCACACAACTGTTATGAGGTCAAAGATCCTGGACAGAAAAGGAGCTCTGCTGAATTACCTCTACCAACTGCAGAGCACCACGCTCACAGTGAAACATGGTCATAGAAATCAAAAGGGTTTTAAAACTCTGTGGGCTCAGCAGAAGATTTGCATCCACCAATCTGTCCTTAGTACATATTCACAAATGCAGCAATGAAAACATTGTCCCATATGGATGTCTGAGGATGATGTCAAAGGGATGATATTGACACGGGATACTTGCTGGCTTACACATCAAAGAGATTACATTTCTCACTCTCAGGTGTGCATGAGAATGGAACTTGGTTGCCTATGACTGTTTTCTGTTTACTTTTGAACATCATCAGTGAATTAAGGTAGACAGTGTCAGCACTGAACTTAGACTGTTTCTCAGTTCAGAAATAAGTGTTCCCTTGAATGGTCTCTTGAGAGTACTTGCCCGCAATCCCACCAATCCCATGCCCTCTAAAGGTGCATTAGGATCGAAGGTGGAATGAAATTTCTGTTGGACTGGCTACAAAGAAGACAATATTTTCCTTCTGTCTCTATTCAAACACCTTGGATAGATTTGAAATGCTTATTTTCTCATGACATCTATATGTCATAGGAACAATCAGTGTATGCTCTCCTCCATAAATACACAGCTGGTCTCAAAAGCTGAGATGGCACTTATCCTTCTCACTGCTCTCGGAGAAGTAATTGTTTGGAGAGACTTTTATTGCTTAAATCTAGCAGGGTTTTCTGAAGAAGAAATATGGACTAAGAGACAGTCAATGACAGCCTGGCAATTGATGCTTGGTATAATGGCTAATTACATTACAAAAACACAGCGGCTGCACTGTTTCAGTGAACAAAAACAAAGAACTCCTTGAACCAGAAGATGCCTTTGCACAGAGGTCTTCACAGCATCCTCCAGACAGCACGGTTCCTGCCTGATAGCAGCCACAGTCAGACACTGCCAGGATACATGGGCAACAGCACCAGCACAGTTGGTGTCAAAATATGTCTTTTAAAACTGTATTTATGTTGATTACATTGTATTTGTGTACTACCTTCACTCTGCCCTATTATTAAGATTTGTATTACATATAATGATGTAAAAAAGACCAATTCCATATTAGTTGCATGATAAACTTCAATGGCTGCTTTATAAAAGCCAACCAGTTTATTAAAAGATAGGAAAAAATACAATGGCTTCTGGAAGAGAAATCAGACACATAAAATATTAAGACTCCAGGGGATTTTGAGAGCAGTTTTTAATGTCATTCTCATGACTTTCAGCATTCACAGCAGAGGTCAAGTTTTCAGTTGCTCCCATTTCCATGTGGGCACCAAAACACAAAAGAACTTGGTGCATATGAAGCAACTTTAGCAACCTCACTTCTGGGAGCAGAATGCACAGGCATGTGAGAGTTACCAAAAGACTTTTTGGTTCAAATATTTTTCCTCACAGGCACATAGGAATACAGAAGAGAGAGAAACTCATCTGATGTGCCCTATCAAACACAGTAACCCACAC
This sequence comes from Motacilla alba alba, assembly GCF_015832195.1. Taxonomy (NCBI): domain Eukaryota; kingdom Metazoa; phylum Chordata; class Aves; order Passeriformes; family Motacillidae; genus Motacilla; species Motacilla alba. Next base: position 59,845,317 of record NC_052017.1, on the reverse strand, counting down.
AGGCAGCAGCCACAGCTCAACCTGCTGAGAGAAACTCAGCCCCTGGCTGGCTGTGCCACTGGGAGCAGAGCACTCTGGAAAGCCTTCCCTTGGCAGGGGTGCTCTTCACTTGAACGTTACACCACACCGCCTCAGGAAGAAAGTGACTTTCTTAGAATGACTGAACAGTTTCCCTCCCCTGCCCATGGCTTTGAATTCCTCTTCCCTTAAGAAACCAAATTTGAAAAATTAACCCAAGCTCCCAGGCACTGATCTTCATAAGCAGCGCATTTTAAAACAACACGGCCGTCTAGCGGCAGTAGGAGCTGCTGCTGCAAAGAAAATACTCTCTGCTGCACACATTTGCTGTCCAACACTTGACACTTCCAGAAAATGGTGGGTTCGATATTTTGCTGTTTCATTTGGGTCTAAATTAAAGCTTTTTGCCTATAAACCATTTAGACACACTGCACTTGCAAAGCTTATTTGGAAAAAGCTAGGCCTAAGAGCAAGAAAGTTTCTTACTGAACACTGGAAACACAAACATGATGAATGGAAGCAGTCTCTGAGTGAAGATGGGTCACTGAAATACTTCTAATTCCTACTGCCTATTCCTCTTCACGCAGCATCCCCTCACAGGCAAATGTTCACTGACACATGTAAGGTCCCTGTCACATCTTCAATCACTTCTGTATGTGCATTTTAGATTGCACAGCTCCTAAATATTTTCAGGGATTATGATATTCAAATTCACCAACACCAACAGGAATGAAAAAGAGAACAAACAATTCCTATCCCATATATTTTCAGTGTAAGATAGAAAAAAAAATCTAGATTTATGATTTTGATTGTCAAGAAAGCATCTTCTGTATTTCTGGCTCAGGGGACAAGAACAAATCTATATCCAAAGATGGTGATGGCAGAATGTGACAAATTATGACAATTAATCATTTTTGCTAGCTAGAACACTTTGAACAAAGCACTGAGAAAGCAATGTCTGACAAACAAGTAGCCAAGCACTGATTTCTGGACAATAGCAACAGACAAACCACCTCATATAAAACAGGAAGGCAGCAGCTGGCAGCATGTCTTGAGTCTGAAAAAGATACCTCTTTGATTCATAAACCATGCTCGGCATCACAAGCTTTGAAATATAAAATACTCTTTACTGACCTTCACATTTTTGCCCCATTCCTCCCCAGTATTTCTGGCCACTCAAGATCACCCCCTTAATGGCGGGGCAGCTCCTTGAGGAGACTCCAAGCCAGAAGAAGGGCAGACAGCTATTGGTCATTAGTTCTTGTGGACTAATTGTTCCTTGTGGATCTGTGTCAACTGCAGGTTTTCCAGAAGTGGAAGCTTTAGGGGCCTTGCTCTCCAGATGAAGGTGAGCCAGTCATTAAGAAGGTAAGGACAGGCAACTGTGTCAATAATGTCATTACAGCAAAACTATTCAGGCCACAACACATGAAACAGAAGAACAGCCTCTGGAATCTTGCCATCACCATTAAGCAAATAGGAACAGACATCTGCAACTCAATGAACTTGAGTCTCATACTAATTGCTGCATTTTGCTACAGGAGAAACGTATTTTTCAGGAGCTGTAATTTCTCCCATTCAGCAGCCACCTAAACCGTGTTCATCAAACCCGCTGATAAAATCACTTCAACTCTCAGTAAAAGAGAAGCCTGTAAACTCTATGGCAACCAACACCACCACCTACAGAAGTTCTTGACAGGATTTTTTCTTTAGCATGCTCACTAGTATCCATTATAAACCTTTAGAACAGCAGATGGAAGATAAAGAAAGCACTAGACTTGGGTTTCCTTTCCACAAGTGGAAAAAACCCAAACCCTATATACAGCGTGAGGTAGAATATTGCACTTCCTCTCCATGTCCCTACCAGCTGAAGCCCCTAGGATAAACATAAATTTTTTGAAAACTCGTAACTGAGGAAAGACTACATTTGGAAATTCCTTCATATACCAGCAGCTCAAACCCTGAGTCCCACCACGACCTATAGGTCCTGCTGTTTTAAAACATCTTTGCATTGATGCAAAGGCTATTATTTCAAGGCTAAACGGGGCATTTACACCCTTCTGTTCAATGTTTCTCATAACCAAGTTCAGCTACACTTCAAGAACACCTCTGATTTCAGGCTGACTTTAAAGTTTTCCTAATGTGTAAAAGTGCACTAGAATCAACCTATGATACCACCAATGGTGATCCCTTGGTAACCCCTTTAGGGTAACTAATTTGGAGTTCACAGATCAATATTACTGCAAATGTTTCCATTGCCAAAACATTAATTTGTCTTGGTCAGCTGAGCATGTAACTTCTGTGTTAAAACTGGGTCAACACAAGTATTTAATGTTCTTTTTATTTGTTGTTTTTGTTAATAGGTAAGTAAGCAAAAGCAGCTTTGTAAACAGAGGAAGGACTCATCATGCAGATTAATTGCTTTTTCTATAGAAGACATCTTCCTGATCTGAGATAAAGCAGCATTCAGTGTAACTGCAATACTACATGTAAATCTGGTGTTAGTTTAACAGGACAATTATTCACAGAATCTCTTTTAAGACTGATAGCCCATCTGGCTTCTCATTTATCACCTCACTGTATTTTCCTGGTTTTTTTCACAAATAGTTGTCAGTTTATTACGTGCTAGCTGCTGTGGGCTGGGGTATGCTTATTATACTCACTGAATAGCACACTGCTGTGAAGTAGTTCTGGTAGGTCAGGGGAACACTTTTACACTTTTGGCATTACTCATTGCCTGAAACAACAGAGGCGTAACAGTTTTGGAAGGACAAGATGAAATTCACTGAAACCAACATTTCTCCCTCCAAATCTAATCCCTTCCTTGCTCTTTTTTTAACAGCTATTTTTATGATTCCTAGTTTGCAACTACCCAAACTCACTGTCGTCATGAAATGCGGAGCTTTTTTCCAAAGAAGCTTCCAAAGAAGGCTATTAATGAAACCATTACTCTCACTTTCTTCTTTACATACTATGCTTAAGGCACCTTGGAAATACCTTGTTTTTCCTTTGGCTAATAGTACCCCTTTTTGCTTTAATGCACCTCCACTTTTTCTGCATGCAACAACACTCTATTTCTGTGCATATTTTAGCGCACCATGTGGATATGAGTGTTTAGAACTCTTGACCTTTGCATTCTCATTAATTTTTCAGAGGAATTACATACTGCACCTTTGTGGCATTCAGTTCAGCATCTTCAGCTCTTAGTGCCTTGTCATGCTCTTCCCTCAGTAGCTTCCTTAGCCCCCCAAACTTGCTCTTTTGCAATCTTTTCCCACTGACCATCCAACTTGTTGCTATCAGGCCCTCAGCCTCACTCTGTCTCCCTGAGGAGTCCCCCTTGAGCGATCCATTCCCCCAGCCCCAGATCTCAGTGCCTCGTCCTTCGCAGGACACCCTCTGTCACGTCTGTCCACCCGGCTGGACAAACACCACAGCACGGGGTCCCTGCGGTTTTCTATGCTGACTACAAGGGGGAGGAGGTGTGGGGGGCGCGATCAGAGGCCTCAGCGCCTACCCCCACGGAGGGCACCGCCGTGACCTTGGCGTGCACCTGCGGGCCTGCCCGGCGCGGCCGGCGGGACCCCGAGCGCCGGCAGCCGGGCAGCGCCGGCTCCCCGCGGGCGGCCGCCCTTGGGCGGGGGCGGCGTGGCGAGCGCGGGGGCGCCGTGGCGAGCTCGGCCCGGCGCCGCTCCGCGCCCGGCGGCGGCGGCTCAGTGCGCAGGCACGGCGCGGGAGCGAGCGGCGCTCCGGGCCGTACATAATACGTGGTGTCTGGGGCCGGCGCGGCGCAGAGCGGAGATGGGGCCGGGCCGGGACAGCCGCAGCTAGCGCCGCCAGCGCGGGGGCTCGCCGGCCGAGGGCAGCGCCGGGAGGGACAGGTAACCGCGGGGCCGCCGCTCCGGCCCCTCGGCAAACTTGGGCTCGGCACTTCGGCGGGGGCTTCAGTGGCCGCCGGAGGGCTCACGGCGGGGGGGACGGCGCGGAGCGTCCCGCGGAAGGCACCGGCCGCCCTGGGCTTCGCCTCGCGGCTCGGGGGGACGCCGGGCAGGCTATCGCCGCGCTGCCCCGCCAGTGCCGGGGGTCGGGGAGGGGTCGGCCGGACCGGGATTTCCGCTGCCACCGGGGCACCGCCGGGCCGGGAGGGTCGCGGGGGCCGAGATCTCGTCCGCGTCCGGGCGCTGCGGAGTTCTTCCGCTTCGGCCGGGAAAAGGGAGATGGAGAGCATCCCGCTCCGGCGGCGGAGCGGGCGGGGCCGCCCCCCCAAAAACACGGAAGAAGATGCTGCTCGCACCCCCCCGTGCAAGGCAGGGGAGCAGAACTGGCTGCCGGAGGCAGCTGGGCATCCCGGCTATCCTCAGGGAAGCGGCAGCAGGTGCCCCTGGCAGCGCCGCAGCCCCGAGCGAGGGCAGGGCGCCGGGACGGGCGGAGCGCGGCTCGGCCCCGCTGCCGGCCCGGGAAGCGCCGGCAGCTCAGGAGGCATCGGAAAGGCCACCTCGGAGACTGCTGTCAAAGGCAGGCTGTATATGCCAGTGGTCCCCCTTCACAAAGAACGCTGTCTGTAGGTAAGGACTGGAAACATGGCTCTTTAAACAGAAGGGTCAAAGTATGTAAATCTGAAGAATGGGGAGGGCGACTTCACCTGTGCCAACCATCGTCATCCGTGGCTTACATTCGGTGGCAGTGTGGTGTCACAGAGCAATGACACATCTATATTTCCTTTTGTGCTGCTTTTTAAATGACAATTCCTTACGCTTTAATTTTTTTTTTAATGTGTTCGACCCTGGCACAATAAAGCAAAGTATTTGGAATTTTTTTTTTTTTAATTTTTCGTGAAGCTTGCTCATCTTTTAATCTGTCTGTTCATCAATCCAATCACATCTCCCCAGATCAGCAGAGGATAGTAAAGCTCAAAGTAAACAGGACAGCTTTTGCCATGGAAACAAAAGTTGCTAGGGGATGGATTGCTACTACGCAGTGGTGTTCTCTGAAGCTGTGATCCTACATCCCACATTTTCCTGAGCACCTTGGGTTTAGGCACTGAAAAACTTAATGATTAAGCTGCTTTTTTCAGCCTGGATGTATGTTTTCAGATTGTGGATAACACAGATTTGGGTAACAGTGACTCTCTTTTTTAGCAAAAGTTTCTCAACATTTCAGTGTTTAGTTTCTCAGCCCTGAAGGCAAGACATGCAAATACACATCCACACTCAAGAGATCATAGCTACTGCAGTATTTATTCATCCAATGTAAATTGGTGCTGTGACACACGTTTCCTTCTTACTTCTGGAGAACTGTTTTCTCTCTGACTGGTTAGTTCCTGTGCCCTGTCTGTAGGTAGCAAGAACATTATATCTACATTGCAGCTGAGAAAAGAGACCATCTTAGCCCAGATTACCAGGCTGCTTCATATAGGGCTGGGGAGCTGCCTTCTCTCTTAAGGGGCAAGATATTTTTCAAAAGATAGATTATTTATAAGTGAAAGAGTCTGACCATGAAGAAAATGCTCAGTAGAATTAAAATTATGCAGTCAGTGCTTGAAAAGAATTAATGATTCCTACAGTCCTTTTTTCCCCCTTCCATTTTAAAAGGTCATACTACTTGATGGTATTACAACTCTTTCAAGAATAAGATCATTCTTTTGTTTTCTGTTTCACCTCCCAGCTCTTACTTACAATTTTGCTCATATACCTGACCATAACCACCTATTAGCCTTTTACATTGTTAAAGAAAAAGAATCTAAGTGTCATGTAAGCTGTGTGGTCGTTACAGGCAGTTCTTCATCAAGCTTTTAGAAACACTGCATCCTCCTTTTTCTCTCTTGACTAAGCCTATAGGCAGTGCAATGAATGTAAGATCATGTTTATACAGGTGTCTGTCATGTCACATTGGGTTTTCTTAAATTTATCACAATAACTAAAGTTGCTCAGCAAAGTGCTTCACCTCCTTTCTGAATGCTGCTGGTGGCAGCTGGAGTAATACAAACAAGCTTTGGCAGGCCACATTATCCAGTCATGTTAATTCTGGGTCTTCCCTGAGTTGACCTTATGGAAGCGCTTACACCGGGGGAAAATACCTACCATTCTGCTCATTATATGATGCTAAATTGCTTACCTCAAAGATTTAAGTTGGCCAGAAGTTAAGCATAATTTATTAAGAAGGTAGGGTTGATGTGAGAATAAAGATCTAAGTAAGGACCCAAGAGAATGAGTTTCTGCAGAATTTTAGTTGACTTCTTTATTCTGTTTCTGATGTGTGAGATGGAATCTTTGCTTAACCAGAAGATGGGTTGAGGGGGTTGGATTTAAAGGGTTCTTAACATTGAGGTACGGGCGGTGTGACCCTGCATGAGAGAGCTGGAGCAGCTGTGGTAAACTGCACAATTTCTTCCTCTCCTCCTTTCCCCTTGAGGTATGTTTATGAGGTGGGCAGAACTCTGGTTTTATGAGAACTTATCAGTGCTTGTACTGTTAAAGATGGCAGCTAGCTGTTGATGAAATGGTGGCAGTGAGTAAAGAGGACTTCTTGTTCTCTCTTTTTGGGTAGGGAATAAGCGGTTTTCCTGAGGGAAACAAAAAGACCCTCCAAAAGTAAAATAACTTGCTTTTCCCCACAGTAGTCCAGATTATATACTTATACATATCACAATTTTATATATATATTTTTGTACCTCAGAAAATGATAGTGTTCAAAACTTCATAGCATGATAATAAAAGCACATCAAACTGTCCTGATTTTGACTGGGGTAGAGTTCACTTTTTTCTCAGTAGCCGTTACAGTGCTGTGTTTGGGATTCAGTATGAGAACAGTGTTGATAACATGCTGATGTTTTGGTTGTTGCTTCATGCTTGCCCTAAACGAAGGACATTCTCAGTGTCTCATGCTCTGCCAGTGAGGAGCTGCACAAAAAGGTGGGAGGAAGAACAGCTGGGACAGGTGATGTGAGCTAGCCAAAGGGGTATTCCACACCATAGACCATCATGCCCAGTAGAGAAATTGTAAGAGTTACCAGGAAGGGGATGATGGCAGTTTGGGGGACAAGGTTTGGCACTGGTCAAGGTGGTGAGCAACTGTATTGTGCATCACTTCTTTTCCTTGGGTTTTATCTCTCTTTTTTTTATTCAGTATTAGTAGTATTATATTTTACTTTGTTTCAATCATTAAACTGTTCTTCTCTCAGCCTACAAGCTTTACTTTTGATTCTTCTTCCTATTCTACCATAGTTGAAGGGTAGAGGGTAGATATGAGCAAGTGGCTTCAAGGTGCTTAGCTGGGCTTAAACCATGACACCAACAAATGTTTTTCAGTATATTGACTATAGTTGGAAACATCATTGTTAGCTATGTACAACTAGACACAGGGTGGCCCCAGGGCCAGGCTCTCCCAGTTCACCTGGTGAGCAGCTGATGCTGCCCAGTAGTTTCCTGCTGTCTCAAGGTCTCTCTCCACCATGCCTGTTTTTCCACCATTCTTTGGAAGGCCAGCACCTTGAGCACACTGACGGACACTGGTGATGTGCTATCAGCAGAGAGCAAGCCCATCCACAGACTTCGAAAGCACTTCTTTAATTTCCTAAAGCTTTACAGTGGCTGAGGTGGAGAAGGGAAACCTGCAGGGAGTACAAAGGCAGTTAGGAGTTCAAAAAAGGGGCTTCTGACAGTATCTGTGCTTGGCACTACCCCTGTTGCTCTGTGAAGCTCCGTCACCAGCAGTGTTCCTTCTGGCCCTTGGCAGGTCTCCCAACAACATGTGGGCTGCCTCCTCCACTGGGTCATGACTTCTGTGAGAGCCTTAAAACCTCCTCACTGGGTTGTATGAGAGATATTTGCAACTCTTAAGATGCTGAGATCATGAAATGCCAAACTAAATGCATATTAGATATACAAAATAAATAAAACCCCAAGATAATGGGTTCCTGTAAAGAAGAAAAAGCAAATCCCCTTCTGTTCCTGAGCCAAGAACACAAACAGATTCCCAAAGGCTGGAAGTTCAGTGTTTATGCCAGCACAGATTTCTAGTAGAGCCATCCAGAGGATTCAGTCAGACTGTTGCTATATACCCATCAATATTTGCTGGATTCCTCTTAATTTGAATGTTTGCATACTCAGGTACTTCATACTTAGGAGAATCACTCATTCCCAAAGGGCAAAGGTCTGTAGGGCTGCAAAATTGGAAGGTCCCAGTGGCCATGAGCACACCAAACCTTCCTCCCTCTAAGTGAAATTGCTGCAGAAATCTGACGTACTGCTTGAAGCTGATATAAATTGAGCCATGACTTTCAGGTGCATGTTCTGATTAACAGTTCCCTTTGGACTAAGGCTTTTTGAACTTCTTTAAAGAAAAGCCAATGAGCCTAAGTGACATTGAGCTATTGCTCAAGTTGTTTTTAGGGGCTAGTATTATTTCAGTGAATTCAGTAGCATCACACTCGCACAAGCTAGTTCAGGCCTTGGTCCTGCATAGTTAAATATGGATTTTGTGTGTTAGGAGAACTTACATGAAATAGAAAGAGTAAGAAACTTTGTTGGTAGTTTTCATAGCAGGCAAAATTCTGATTTTATAAAGTCAGCAGGAGCTTGGGCATCAACTTTTTCAAGAGAGCAGTACTTGGCTGTAGGCTTCGTATTTCCATTTCGGTCTCACTGAGCAGATTGATGCTTTTAAGGCGTTCCATTTTTAATTTTTTTTTTAACTATTCATATTTAAATACAATTTATATACTCTTAATCTGTCTAGGACTTACTGTGTCTCTGTCTCCTAGTCCTGTCTATACAGGACTAAGCATTGATATACCATTCACAGCTCTGTTTCCCATAGCTGTGAATGGTATATCAATGCTTAGTCCTGTACTTCAAAAGCTCAGAAAAAGCCATTTTAAAAACCCCCTCTTATCCAGCAGTTTGGAAACTTCATAGGGTGGCAAACTCTAGAGACTGACAGAGACAGTCTGGAAGAGAGGCAACATGAGCCCTTGAGGGATGCTGGATTTTGTTACCTGGCATATCCTGCTTTTTTTAGTCTCCATGGAAACACAGTAGCACATTAGTGTGAAAGACGGGGAGTGAGCACCCTGTGTATGGGAGTGAATGTTCCCTGCAGCACCTTTGGGCTGTGCTGTGCCAAGTCACTGAGTTCCTTGGGTTCGGTCAAGCTGAGTCACTGCATGCAGCTGTACCCGGCTCCTTTCTCGGTTTGGGAAAAAAATGAAGGAAAGGTCTCTCCTGGGCCGTTTTTGGTTTTTTTTTTTTTTCATCACATCTGGAGAGTTTGCAGCCATTTTTTGTTTCCCACTACACTGATAATGATCTGCTTTGCGTGAAACCTCTCGTTGCAGGTAGGAAGGATGAGCTCCTATGCTGACATCTGCGGGTCCAAGCACACGCAGGGCAGCACCGAGGGAGGGTACCAACGCTACGGAGTTCGGTCCTACCTGCATCAGTTTTATGAAGACTGCACAGCTTCAATTTGGGAGTATGAGGATGATTTTCAGATCCAGAGATCGCCGAGCAGGTGGAGCTCTGTATTCTGGAAGGTACTGCCTGTTGCTTTTTACTGGAGAGAGACACTCCCATTTCAAGACTTTCCCTGTGTAACTACTTCTATTAAGTATTCATCTAGAAAGGCCTTTTTTGTTGCTCAGTTTTGCCTGAGGTGACCAAATAACTATGTCTGAAAGCAGAGCACTCTTATCAAATATGTCAGCTCTCTGGGGTCTTTGGATCATCTAGTTTCTCTGTCCCAATGTCACTGAAACACCAAAGTCTTGTCTGGGAACCCCATGTACATCTTGAAAGTGTAGTTTACCTCTGCTTTGCACCTATAGAAGTCCTTCCAGATTGTTTGGAACAGGACTGGTAGGTTAAGAGCAGAGTGTGACATAGGGATCAAGAAAACCAGAAGATCTCCATTAAGGTCAGGGAATTTGACAGAAATGGAGAAGAGCAGAGGTTGGGTGGGGCCTGTGAGGCCATGCATTCCCTACCCTGCGATGATCCCTACCCTCAGGAACATTCTGGGTGAACCAAATTTTGTACTTACACTTGAAATGTGCTATAAACACTCTGTGATCAGTTCATACAGCAATAGCAACTTCTTTCCAATCCCTGCAAAGGAATGATATTTCATGAAGTAAAAGCAAGTGGTGAATATGACAGACTACCAGCAGTTGGTGCTAACCACCAGCTAAAGTTAAAGAAATAATCAGTTAAAGAATAAAGTTAAAGAAATAATCACAGCACTGGGGTTAAACTCTGATCCTCTCTCTGATGGGGCCTTTTAACATGAAATGCTGTTCAAAGATAGTAATAATGCATATTCATTGTTTCCAGAAATGTCAGTACTCAATTATATAAATATGAGTTCTAAAAAGACCATTTTTTCCATATATTCTACTTCTACTAGCGCCTCATATATCCTAAAAGAAAAATACCCACTTTCTGCTAAGAGAGAGAACTGTATTTGCAAGACACAGTGAAAGATAAATGCTTCCTAGGAGCACTTCCCAACTGAAAACTGGAAAGGGAAATTGAAAAACTGGAAATTAATTGGGATTTTGTATGTTTCTTTGTTTGTTTTCCAGGTCGGACTCATCTCTGGGACGGCTTTTATGCTGATTGGTGTAGCTGTTCTTGTAGTGGGTTTTCTTGTGCCACCAAAAATAGAAGCCCTTGGGAAGGATGATTTTGTCGTTGTGGATACCCGTGCTGTTCAGTTCAATGGGTCTCTCGATATATGCAAGCTGGCAGGAGCAATCTTGTTCTGTGTTGGAGGGTCCACTGTGGCAGCGTGTCTGCTGATGTCTGCTTTTGCTAAAAGTTACTCCAAAGAAGAGAAGTACCTCCAGCAAAGATTTAAAGAGAGAATAGCTGATATAAAAGCCCATGCAAACCCAGTCACAAAAGCGCCAGCACCAGGAGAATCAAAGATACCTGTCACTTTGTCCAGAGTTCAAAATGTCCAGCCTTTATCTGAAACCTGACCCTTCCCTAGGGTTTTGTTTCTCTTGTAGATCACTTTAAGTGGAAAATATCAGCCCTTGTTGGCATCTGTGCTAGTCAAGTAAAACATCGAGTGCTCTGCTATGTAAACAGGCAGCTAATGGGGGAGCTGCTCTGGTAAAAATTTAGGATTGGGAAAAAGGAAATTATGTGATTAGACCTGTGACTAATATATTCAGTACATTTGAACCTTTTAATCTGTGTGGGTACAGTAAGTTCTTGCAACAATTATTAGGTGTTTAGCTTATCAGATTGCATCCCTGGGAAACCTAAGGTGCACTTATTAAAGCTGTACCAGGAGCACTCTACATCCCACTATTTAAAGTTTAGATTAATTTGCTATTATTTCAATTTTATTAGTTAGTTTAATTTTTATGGTTTTTTGCCTTTAAAATACTGTTCAGTCTTACATTTCCCACCTGGTTCTGCTGTCTGGGAAGCCAAGATTCTGCCCTTGTAATTTGCACTTGTCCTCCTGCCACATGCTACAGTCTGTATCAAAGTAATACTGCACAGGTGAAACATACATGTCAGGGAGAGCCCTTAATTTGGTCCTGGCACTTCCCAGCAATGTAACTTCCTGGCAAAGGCAAGTTACACTTGATCCTGAGTTACAGCTAACCTGTGCTAAAGTGCCACTTCTGTCTTAGTCATTGCTGTGTTAGCAAAAACTACAAACAAAATAAAGTTAAGGAATTCCTGTGGGAGGAGGAACATCATACTTGTGTGTCTTTGCTTTGATATTGTTTCTTTCATTAGATTATTATGTTGAGGCTAATACAAAATGCTTTTGTTTTGTCTGGGTGAGAATGAATAAATGTGTTTGACATGCCCAGGCCCTGTATTCTGTCAGTACATCAATGCCATGTTAGATGATCTCAACATGCGTATCTAAAGACATTTTGAAATGCTGTTTATATTTTTATAGAGAATAGAAAAAGTTATGCTTAATCAGATACATCTGTGTAAATGCTTACCTAAAGACTTGTCATTTCATGGAAGACCCCTAATTATTTTCTCACCCAGGGCAAATATTTTACTGTCTTAATCTATGGATTTAAATTAAAGTGTATAAAGAAAGATGTGACATTTGTACTCTCTGACAATATGTGCCACCTTATAGTTCTGTCTATTTTTTGAATGGATTGAATAAAATTCTAGGCGTGAGCCACCCATGGATTTTGTGAAAAGTTTCTTTCTCGTCAAAAAAAAAAATTTAAGAGCACTGCTTAGAGGAGAGATCAGCAGTTGAAACTCACTGGTCTCTTAATGCAGTCTGTTTTCATCTTACAGCAGCAAGGAAGCCACTTTGGTGCTGAATCAAAGAGATTCTGCCACAATCATGGCAGATGTGGGGTAAGAGCTGTGCTCTTTCCCTTGCTCATAAAACATTTTGTGGTCTGTGACACTCAGTTCAGGCTTACAACATCAATAGGCCAGATCATATGTGTTTGGAAATTTCAGCTGAATCTGCAATAATTATCATGGCCATGGGAAGGAAAATTTTCTTCTGCAAAGAAAGTTCCCATCTTGGCAACACAATTGCAGAGTCCAAGCATTAGCACTGAAAACGTGGACAGTCGAGAGCTCTTCACATGCACACATGGTCACAGAGAATGGAAGAAAGAAGGTGTAAAGGCATCTGGCAATTCACTGGCACCCATATATTAGAAATGCAAAGGCGCATTGCACCCAGTACTTCAAAATAAGACTGTAATCTCAGGGGAGAAGTAGAGATGAGCAGTGCTAAAGAGGAAAACATTAGGAGACTGGCAAGGTGAGCTGCATATTTATAAAGAAAGCCATCAAGCACAGGGGTGAGGGGTACTGATTACTCACAAGGCACATGGAGAGGCTGTCACTGCTGCTGCATGTTAGTTATTCCAGGTAGAGAGGGTCCTCAGTGTTTCCTGTCCAAGTTGCAAGGACTGTTGTTTATTGCCATTGACTTTCGCTGCTGTCAGGCTATCAGTGTGTGGGCAGCTGAGTCAAGCTGTTCTGGCCTTTTCAACTGAGACTTTTTAATTGTGCATGGAGGTAGTGTGACATTTTAAGTTTTACAGTGAAATTCACAGAAGGAGATGAGAGTGAGGGCTCCTGTAGCTGAGTCCCTTCTCTTCACTTGCATTTTGTTAACAGTGTGCTGGAAGTTTGACTGAAAATCCAGCTGGAAAAGAAAGCAGAGGTTTACCCAAACTAGCTATATGGGTGCATAGTTCTCTTTAAAACACACTCCACCACACATGCAAGTGTCACAAAATTGTCATCCAGAGGACAAATGACCCAACAGGTGATTGATAGAGCAGATCCAAACATCAGGTGCTCAGTCACATTGCACAGAACTGAACATGCTTTGACAGTACAAAAGCAGATGAGTCATGGCATGGCATTACCCAGGTGCTAGGAGAAAAGAAATGCCCTTGAGGATTTTACTGAAGCTTGCTGGGATAGGAAATGCACTTGGGATTTATCAGCAGCAGCAAAGCTAATAATGCTGTCATGGCTAACGTTGCCACACACGTTTCATCTCATTAAACCCTTGTTTCGGTTTCTTGGAGCTTTTCTGGAACTGAGACCTCCAGAGGCTGCAATCTTTCACAGCAGAGAATCAGTGCCACACACAGCTTTTGTAGAAATATTGAGCAGAAAATTGCTCTGTTACTATTAAGAAACCACATCCTGGAAAGATTAGGACACCTGAGGAACATTTTTAAGATCCATTTTCTTGTAATGTTTTACCACCTTTACCCTTTGCTGGAGGAACTGAAGCATTGGGAAAAGGCAGTGGCAATGTACTATGCGCTGTTCTTATGGAAAATGCCTGATATGGCCTCCAGATGGAGACCAGCAAGAGGCAGTCAGGCTCCCTGGGAAGTTTCTAGTGAGGTTAAGGGCAATCTGTCCCTGCACGTATCAATTTCCCTACCATGTAACTTTTTCACTTTTCCCATCCCCATTAAATTGCAGCACACACTCAACTATGGGACTGCCTGGGACTTCCCCTCCAAGCACTGACTGCCATCAGCTTTCTATAAGGACCTATTAATGGAGACCGCAGTGCAAAAGAAATGGCTTAAGCAGCCAAGGTCTCCTTTCTTCAACCGTTTGACCTCCCTGCTCCAGAGGCTACTTTCAGTTTCTTCATGCTCATCTTATTTCTTGCCCTTTTTCTAGCCACATTTGGCTTGAAATTACAGTGCAATCCCTCCCAGCCATTTTCTCTGCAATTGTAGTGAAAGAAATAACAATTTTCATCTGAGTAGTAATTACTGGCTTCATTTTGGATAATAGATGTTCTGAAGGTTAGCTCTGCTTGTCCAGCACACTGTGCAGAAAAGGCTTCTGTTAGCATCTGTTCTGTCCTCCGCTCTCTAGGCTGTCTTGACCCCTTTATTTTCCATTTTTTCCTAGTGTGTGGTGAATCACAGACAAAAGGCAGCGATGGAAACATTCCTCCTCTTGAGCTGCCTGTAAGCAGATAGTATGAGACTTTTAATCATGCACAAGTACAAGCAAACAGCTCTTCATGAAAGCAGAAGCAGTAGAATAGGGAGGCTACAGAGAGAGAGGTTTGGCAGGGGCGGAGCAGCAGGACAACCTGCATGCACACCAGGGAGGCCACTCAGCCCTTTAGGACATGAAATGCAAAGGAGACAGCAAAAGACTACAAGTACCTTAGCTGGATGCACTTTCCCAGCAGCTTTCTAAAAGGGCTAAGAATGGAACAATTTTGGTAAAAAAAAGGAATTAGCACTTGGAATTATTCAGCACTGACTGGTCATCCTGCCATTACACAGCAGGCTGCCCTCTCAGCTCATGGCATGTCAGGGGTAGAGAGACAATAAAATACAAGCTGCATGAGCAGGCTGTAGAGGCATAGGCTCACACCTTCCGTGTCCTACCCCTTACACAGCTGAAGGAAGCAATATCTCCACAGAGCATTACCCTGCTCCAGTTATTTGGGGTTAATGTCCATGCACCTCTTAGAGAAACAATGCTTGTTTTATGCCAGTTCATCCCCATGGGACAGTTTGTCCCAGAGGAAAATAATTCTAAATGGGAAGACTCACCAAGTTTTTTTCCTATTTCCAATATTTAGAGATGGTGTGTGATTCTTCTGGAGCCTTCTGGTCTCTGGGCAAACAATCCATCCACCCCCTTATTTTTCTTCAGTTCTTATCTGGACGTGTGGCAGACCACACAGTGTGCATTTCCTGCATCAGTTCACTTGATGCACATCAAGCAGGCCAAAGCTCAGTTTTGCTGTCAGATAATTTACAGAGGTATTGGGTTGAAAATAATCTTTGCATATTGACCATAGGTGAGGCAAGTACCTTCAGAAAAAAAGCCCTTCAGAAAAAAGAGCCAGCATCAAATGACCTCTTTTATTGTTTTTTTTCCTAATTATTTACAGCTGATTTTTGAAGGCATTCTTTATTTCCCAATAATTTTCCTTTCATGGACTTTTGCAAATATAGATGGGACATGAGTTTTAAACAATACTAATAAGCTAGTCAATTTAACCATGTATGTTGTGCTGCTCCAGCAATTTCAGCCTCAAAACATAGGGCACTCATCACTTCAGGCCATTTCCTAGCTAAAGGCACCCTTCAGCCTGAGGCTAAAGGGATGTGATGGTGTTGGTGTTGGTGCTGTTGTAATCATCTGTCAATGAATATCAGAAGAGACAGTCAGTAAATATTGAAAGCATAGAAAAACTTGCTGCAGGTCTAAAACCTGTGACCAGAAAAACATAAGTACAATGGCTAAAATCTTCATAGAAGTCAACATTTTTTTAAAAATCAACTTTTGACAGCCATATTCTGTCCCCCGGTGCTAGACAAGCATGAAGACCTTATTGTTGGACAAGTGCTTTATCTATAATGCAACGACATATTTTTCCCTTAAAGATACAACGATAAGAAAAGTTTCTTCGGGTAGCTTCTGCTCAGAATTGGTTCAGCTCTTGAATGACCCTTTGCAAAGGCACCTCTTCTGAAACTGGAGCAAGTTTCTGCCCTGACAATAATCCTCACTTCAAAGACTGCTGAACAGAGCCACTACCTCCAAGAAGCACAAATCGGAGGGTGCCCCAGTATCTCCCACCTACAGGCTGACTGGGTTTCTGGCTCCCTGCTTTGTAAGGTCACAAATGAGTGGGTTCATCTGCACCTTCCTTTGCATATCAGAGGTGACTGAGAAAGCCCTGAGCAAGGCACACATCAGTGTGAATCAGAGCAGAGGCATTCACTGAGACCTAGGGCAGCCACAGAAGCCAGTGGCTGCTTTTAGCTCTGACCTGTAGCTGGCTTTTAGGGCAGAGGCAGCTCCAGCACTCTTCCAAAAATCAGCATAGCAGCCATGTGAACTCCCTTGTGCCAAAGTCTTAAGATTTCACCAGAGGGAGACTGTTGCAGCATGGCAGGGCGGTAGAAATGCTGCAACCCTTTTTGAGGAAGCTGCTCAGAGTAAGGCCACAAGAACAGCCACTTCAAGTCCATGCACATGCCACAAATACCTCAGCGGGGAAAGACAGGGTCTTTGCATGATATATTCCAGTGAGGGTTTTATTGCATCTACCACACCAAAGGGACCAGAGACGAAAGACCAGACTGTGTGGTGAGCACAACCTAAGCAGGGGGTCAGTGACCAGTGACCTGAGGGCACAGGGGCAGACAAAGGGCAGGGGAAGGGCAGCAACCTGTAGGGGGATGAGGGATGAACAACTGGGGTGGGCAGTGTTATAGGTAGATAATGAGATGATTGGCTCTCCCAATTAAGGGATAACGATTGTGTGAATATTAAAAAAAGCTTTAGTGATGTATAGTTATGTTATCATAGTTTAGATGTCCTCTGTTCTCCCCATAGTTCCCTTTTCCCCCTGTATTGTTGCCATCAGACAGCCTGGGTTGTCTAGGACAGGTAGAGAGAAGGTGTGCACATGTGGCTCTTACCTGGGGCAGTTGGGAATGGAAAACCTTGGTGCCTAGGGGGTGCAGCATGGCAACACCTGATCTCCAATCAAGTTACAAAAAGCAGACTCCACCGATAAATGGCAAAGAGGAGCTGACTGACAGACTTTGGGAGGGGCCAGGGCTGGATGATGCAACCCCAGGGGTATAAAAGACTGAGCATCTATCTGGAAGATGAACTGGCCATATGGTGTCAATGAGGGCAGTTCGCAGCGCTGTGAATTTTTCTTTATGTAGTTCTTTTGTTGTATTTTTGTCAAGGTTTATTAAACCTTTCAAAATTTTAAAGTGAGCAGTTGTTTCTCACAGCGGTGTCAACTGGCCAATGGGGGAGGCAATCTAATGTAGATTAGTAGGCAGTAGTGCTGCAGAGCACCATGGGTTAAGTCCTCTCTATCAGATTAGGTGAGGAAAATCTGTGATAGTCTTCCAAGGCAGGGCCTTGGGGACTTCCATGAGGGGGAGGAGTCAGAGGATTCCACAGGGGACATCACCATATTATGCCATGAGGGGAGCAGTAAGAGCTTGGTCCCTTGCACTGAGCACCAGTCAAAGAGAGATGATTGCAGTACATGCAGCCAGCCCCTCTTTAGCTTAAAATCACAACAGACTGGACGGCAAACAGTTTGCTCTGACCTCCAGGTGATCATGTAACAGGAAAGTGGTAAATTGAGTTTGTTGGTTTAAACGTGTCTTGTGTTTTACCATAGGTCTTACATGAGATGTAGACAGATCTTTGACCTGACATGGAGCATTGTCTGAGTCCTCTGCCCTTCTTCTGCCCCTCCAGCAGCAGTGACTGCCCTCTGAGGAGTGCCTCAGCATGGCTCGCTGAACTGAACTCCTTGCTCTTCAGGCACCATATGTGCTTAGCCAAAAGTATGATGGGAAAACGTTCTCCAGATCACACAGAAGTTCACCTGCCTGAACTACTGGCATACACCTTGAAGGCCCCAGCTCAAAAGCAACCCCAGACCTGATAGCCAGATTGTTTTGTCTCTGCAGATGCATTCATGGCTTCAATGTTTAGAAGGCTCTGGTCTTTAGTCTTCTAGTGTAATGCCAAGTCTCCTCACTCAGACTGTCTGCGAGCAAGCCAACAAGCAGGCCTACACAAGGCAGGTCCCAAACCTCCCTCCAGGAGTAGTGCAGACCAGCCCATCAAGTCCTTATCTTTAAAACACCCAGCTGTGGATCACACAGGTTTAGAAGAAACTGAAAGTGGACACCAAAGTATCTCCAGATCTGCTGTCTAAGGAGGCTGCTGGCCATGTTTCCTGTGCACGTCAGGCCTGTACTGAGGCACACTCACAGCAAAGTGCAGAGAACGGACATGTCAAGGACTGCAGTCTGCATCCCATGTGTAAGGGAACTAATCTAGCACTGGCTCACTGGCTCCTTGCTTGTATGCAGGGCTGAGCAGTTAAAAAAGCAAAGTTGCTGGGAGCACCACACGGAGCCCAATGCCCACAGACACTGGGGCACTGACACGTTTGTCACTTCTTTTGTTACAGGAGCCCTCATAATGCAGTGTTGTGTGTAGTTTTTTCACCTGCTGGAAGCTTCCAGAGGAGTGGGCATTTGTCGGAGAGCAGTGGCAAACACCACTAGGTCAGTCAGCAAACCATGATCTGCTTCCCACATGCGCCAGCCAGGCAACTGCCTGGCACCTGCCCAGCCCCAGCCGCCACGCTCAAGGGCCCTTTGCAGCACCAGGGCTCTCCCTGCTGTGGGACAGCAGCAGAACATCCAAGTGTCGAGAGGTACTAGTGAGTGAAAAAAGTTTTAACACCAGTATTAAAGTCTTTGAGATTAACTACCCACCCCCCCACCAAAACAAACAAAACTCCTTTTATGCCAAAAAACTTCTGCTTCAGTTTCCCCACAGAAAATCATACTTGGGAAGGTTCTTCCAGGGAAAGGTTCTAATCCCCATGAGCAAGCATGATGCTGCTACAACAGATGTCTCCCTCCCTTTGCACACACTCGGGACCATCCGCAAGCATCAGATGTGCCTGAGGGTGAGGCCCCCAGCCAGAGGCACCCAAGAGGCTTAGCTACCTCACCTTCCTTGTCCTGGGATAAAGCCACCTACAGTCACGGGGTTAGGGCACTTTGAACTCTGAACTCTTTGCTCATCTTGAACTAGGCCTTGTGCTGCATGAAAAGGGGAAATAGTCTTTACCCATGCCTCTTTCACTGCAGAAGGAGACTACTTTTAAATAGTGGATGCAAATCCTAGCCCTTGCCTCACCGAGGTAATTTCTGTTTGGTGCTAACTCAGTGGAGATCAGTGGGAACAATAAGAGAATGACGGGAAGGGTGTAAAGCTCAGGTTACTCAAAGGATGCCAGCCTTGAATCAACAATTTTAAGGGAGAATGTGGTACAGGCATTATTTTTAGTAGTATCTTTTCTTACAACCAAACTGGAAGAAGCAAACGCAGCAGAGAAACAGAAGAATGAGGAGAGTGTATGCAGTGATGAAACCACAACCCATGGCAGTAGAGGAAGAAAGGGCAACATCTTTGTGAGGATACCAAGCTGAGTACCGAAAGTGCAGTGGCAGTGTGACTGGTTATCTCTGACACCACCACTTCATCACTGAGACAGGGGAGTTTAAATCACTCAAATCTCTAGTTAAATCAGAGGTCCTTCCCAACTAATACAAGAAGAAAAGTCTATGTATTAGTGAAGTCTGAACACATTTTCTTCTCTCAGGAGTGGGAGAATTCACTCACCTATGTGAACCCAAACCTGAAATACTACCTACCCCCTGACTACTTGGTAATAAAGTAAGAATTTTCTCATATCTCAAGCATTGATTTTGTTGAGCTCCTTGGTTTTACAACATTCAACTGGTTCATCCAAAAAACTACTTCAGCTGAAGGCTGGACTGCTTATTTCTCCCCCCCGCCTCCCCCCAGGGTTGGCTGTTCCCATCTTCTCAAGCAGAAGTCCCAAAGACACACCACTTTACCTCCTCCCAAGCAGACACAGTTTCCAGCCACTGGGATACTCACAGTTTGGGAAAGTCTCGCTCAGTTAGAGAGGAAAGGGGAATTGGGAGTTAATTTCTTAATGACAAATATCTATAAGAATAATCTAATTTGAAAAAAAAATTATTTGCTTAGAAATAAATAGTGTGATATTGGGGAGGAGAGGGGTGGTTTTAGCATTTGACAGAAATTACCAGGTGTAGCATTTAAATTGGAATATGCATTTCTAGAAATGCTTTTTCATTCGACTGTGTTGAACAGCCTTGAAGAAGAAGGAAATATAAATGGATAAATGGTTTAATATTTTAAACTTTAAAATCTGAACAGTTTTTTTTTAGTTTCTGATAGAGATAGGATAAGAAAGAAAAAAAACAAGAGTAGCCCTAAACTAAGAATTGAAAGCAGTGCGGTGAGTTTAAAGAAATGTACTTTCCCTTAGATCCTTATAAAACCTTTTGGTTTAGTGTCTCAACACAGTATTCCACTATGGGGAAGAAGCCGTGTTACTCCAAATGGTGAGTACAAACTGCTCTTTTCTGCCAAGCAGAGGGGCCTTGATGGCCTGGAGAAAGGGGCTGGAACTACCTGCAGCTCAACCAGGGCAAGAGCTAAGTACTGCACCCAGGTGTTCAAACTGGTTCAAACACAGAAGAGCCAAGAAAAAAAAGTCTCTGTGAATAAAATAGATTGAACCCAAAAAGGTTCGAAATATACCCTGAAACTTAATTAAAACCAAATGAAGTTAGATGTTGTACCAAAAAAAAATTGATATATTTTATTTAATAGCAAAAGAGGCAAAGAGAAAGAAAAAGAAAGGAAGAACAAAAGGGGGAGGGTGGGGATGACACAGGGAGATAGTGACTTGGATTAGGTAGAAACATATCACCCTCCTGAGGGTCCCTATGATGTCTTGTTGCTCCCCTCCATCTAGTCTTTTTGGTGGTGAGGGTTCCCCACCTCCTGCTGCTGAAAAGTATAGAATTCAATGGATTGATATGCATTCGGGCCAGGTGGGAATGTCCAGATACCTACCATGCAGGGAGCCAATTTGACACTGTCCCTTGCAACACTGTGGATCTGTTGCATCATGTTTTGGTGCTCCAGTGTAGGGTCTGGGGACTCCTTTGTGGGGGGTCCTTTGACAGGCCACAACACCTCCTCTGCTGTCCTTCATGTGGATGTGGCTCTTCCTTGGATGAAGAGGCCCCAGAGCTGAGCTCCTCTGCACAGCAGATGAGGGGTGCTCACTGCCTCTGGCTGGAGGCTTTTTTACCACCCAAAACCTTTCCTCACCCCCTCCTTTGGTGTTTGAGTCTGGCAGCTGATAGCCCTGGGGCTGTGGTCTCCACCTCGAGGGTGCCAAGCTTGATCCCTCTGTGAATGTATTCTTCTTTCCCCAGCCCAGACCTGAGTCACTTCATCTTATCTCAATAAACGAGCAATGCAGAGCCTTAGAGTATGGTGGTCTTCTCTGCTGCTTTTATACAGTTTTGCTACAATAGGCCAAAGTACTCCATGAAGATGTTTAAGCCATAAATTAAAGCATTTCAGTCTCCAACACCAGGGAGGGACAAACCCTTGCAGCAATAGATGCTGGGGCACAACCAGCTCTGAAGCAGCCATGCAAACAGCTGGGTCATGGAGGACCCCAGGATGAGCCCCAATTTGAAGGTGTGAAAGCGCCCTTGGGGCAAAGGCAGCTGACAGAGCCCTGGACTGCAGTAGGCAAAGCTCTGGCAGCAGATGGAGGGAGGTGACCTTTCCCCTCATCTGTGTCCAACACTGGGCTCCTTGTGCAAGACAGACACTGGCCATACTGGAGAGAAGTCCTGTGCCAGTGCCTTCCTCAGCTCCACGCCAGTGCTCATTGGAAGGTGGGTCAGTGGGAGCCAACAGCCACCAGATGCAGGAGGCATGGAGCAGTGCTGGCAGGAGGCCTGCACACTGATTTCCATATGTAGAGCCTGGCCAGGGAGTGGGCAGCCTGCCAGCAGGAAGGGATGGGGGCACCTCCATGTCCTAGATCCCTTGGTCTAGGATGGTGGAGGGCCTGGCAGAGATGCAAAGGGCTGCCTTTCACCCTCCTCAGGCCGTGCCCCCTGAATGTGCAGTCAGCGGGGTGAACTGGTGTAGGAGGGGTGAGGGAGGGAGGAAAGGTTCTGCAGTGTCTGGGAAGGAGTGGAGTGGGTTGGTAGCCACCAGGAACACCACCATATCCATGCTGGGAGTACTGGGAGGAACAACCTGCCTTGCAGGGCAGACAGCTCAGGAGGGCAGAGGGTCCCAGCTCCACCACACTCAGGATGTAGATGCCAGATGGAGGCTCACCTGTGGCTTTCTAAGCACAGCCTGGTTCTTGCAGGACAGTCCCAAGCACTGTCCTCTGACAGCCCCATCTGGCAATGCTGGGGGACTTTTCTGCTCACCAGGTTAATACTAAAGACCTTTCAATGTTTTGGGGTCACATGTTACACTCTAGATTTGTACTTTATTTCTTGAATTTTCCAAATCCTGTCCACTTCCTTCTGGCCCCCATAGCTTCCAGTAGCTCTCAGGCCAATATTTCCTTTTTACTTCAGTGTTTCAAGACTTCTGAGCTTGGTTCAGCAAAGCACTGAACTGTACACACAATATAAGAAAATACATCACCCTTTTTATGAAGTTATTACTAGGTTTAGATATATATAAGATTATATAATCTTGTATACTTATAGCAAATTTCAGCTACAACCAATAACATTTTCCCATCACTAATGTTATAAGAAGATTAAACCATTAATATGCACATGAGTTATGTGTGCAGTGTTTGTGAGCACACAGCAAATGCCCGCAGTTTCAGCACTCACACACATCTCTAAATTGATGGATACAAATGTGCACACAGAATAATCTACAGAGAGCAGATGGCTCCACTGTCTCTTGCCATGTCCACAGCACTTCTTTTAATCAAAACTTAGATTGAAGGCTGTCAGCCACCCAGAACAAAACATCCTTGAGTCCATCCCATTCAATCATTTTGGTTGTAACTACTTAGTAAACACACCCTCCCTGGAGATACATCATTTGGTATTTACATTTATTATCTAACTGTTATTTTAAAGTACATTTGGGGTAATCAACCAAAACAGCTCAGCAACAATCCTTTCCCTGTATTTTCAAGTGATCAGAATACTCACACTTAGTCCTTTACTCTTCTGCACACAGATTTATTTCACTGTACTTTAGATGAAACTGAGCAGGGATTGTATTTTCCTTGTTTTCACTGATTGTTTTCAACAAACTAACTTTATTTTGGCTCTGAGATGTCAAGGTACCAGAGCATTAGTTAAAATTCAATGAAAACTACAGTCTTACAGGATTTAAGCCTATGCTTTAATGCTTTGCTGAAATTAGGAATCACTGCAGGGAGACACACACGTAGAAGTTTGGTAATTGTCCCAGAAATTGCCAGTGAACAGATAAAATTCTTGTCATTTGCTGAGTATTGGCTGAACAGTACACACATCCCAATAACCCAGGCCTAACCTGAACTGTGACATTAAAAAACTCCCTAAGCAAGTTTAACTGCACCAATAGCCTTACATTTATAACTGTGTATCACAACATATTTTCTTTCACAGTTGCAATAGGAAAACTATCAAATCTGGTTTTTGGGTTTTTTTGTTTTTTGGGGTTTTTTTAAGTTTTAGTTTTGGGAGAAACCTATCAGCTGCAAAATAACCAAATTTATAAAGTCAGTAAATCAAAGACAGATTTAACATCAAACAGGGCTTGATATGAGAGAAAACACAGGAATATCTGTTCTAGTTCTCTTTAATAGCAAATTATTTTTAAAAATAAAAGCAAACCAAGAAAACAATTCTTTAAAAAAACCCTCAGCATTGTTGTACTTAGGCTTAATAAAATAACATTACATAAACTTTACAAAATAACGTATTTCTCAGGTAAAACTGAGTTAAACCATCACACACAGCAGATCATGACAGAGAAACTACTAGCAAGACCACCTGTATCATTCTAGTTTAATTTCTACTAGAATTATTTGTTAGGCATAAACTAGTTCCCCAAAATAAAAGAACCTGATATAAAACTCACATTGTCAGTGTTGCAAAGTGAATGATAAAATGGTCATATCTCTATTTCCAAACAATCTGATTTGCTTTTCTGAAGAAATATATCCTGTCTTTCTTACAAGACAAGAGAGGGGGAAACATTTTCAAAGTTGAGTAACACTCACAGGAATTTCATGTTCCTATGAAGAAAAATGATAACGTGACATTTCCATAGAATTTAGTTTAATCCTTTAAATTATTGTTATTGATATCTGTAAGTCTTTTGAGCATGGAAAATACCAAACTTTTGGGGAAAGGAAAGAAATGATAGAAACTGCTGGCACTCAAAAGCTATAAATAGAAACCAACAATAAAGGCACCTGTGTCATTTTACCTCACTATCACGCACAGTTATTTTATCCAGTCTGTTTCAGGCTTTTGTTGTTGTTGATGTTGGGGCGAGGAAGAGTTGGTTGGTTTTTACATCTGCTTGACTATAAATGTATTTTTAAATCCCAGAGAAATCAAATATATTTGAGCATAGGCTTAACTGCTATCACAAAAAAAAAAAAAAAAAAAAAAAGAAAAACAAAAAAAACCCAAAAAAACAAAAGAGAAGCATGCATACTTCTCTTAAGAGCTTGGCTAAATTAGGAGCTTATTTTGAACTGATCACAAATGCAATATTCCCTTCGATCTTTGTCAGACAGTTCAACAGAAGCTACAGGTTTCACAGATAGAAGGTTTCACAGACAATTCAGGGATGAGACAGGGCAAACTGTTCTAACCCTGTTCATACATTTTTTAACATGTCTTTTATACCTACATGGCCAAAGCACAGAAATATGCTGAAGGATCTCCACAAATTTCTATTACTTTGGAAAAATATACTCAGTAACTAGTAGAAGAAGGAAAGATGTTTCTTTGAGTTTCAGTTATGACAAGTGGCTCTTCTCATTCTTTAAACAGTGCTTCAACTTCAATTTGTTCATAAATGTAATTCTTGTCTTAATGGCATGAAATCAACAAAAATGACACTAAGTTTCTTGTAGTAATAATTTACTAGCATTAATGATAAGGAAACCCACTATTTCTTTTGTATAATTAATAAAATTATGCTCAGGGCTGTATTTCTATGAACTACAAATTATTCCCATTACTAACAGAGAAATGATAAGAGCAATGGAATCAGTGTCATTAAGAGAATTAATATTGTGGATCAATGCTTTATTTACTAATGCATATTAAGCCACAGCCTATCAGGAGACAGCTTGCTCAAAAGGATGATGACACACTTCCAACCATTAAGCCTATGCAAAGGGTTCATAAATGCGATAATTGTTCCTGACTTTTACAAAAAGCTGGATGGGCTCACCCTGATGTCTCACATATTAAAATGGCTCCATCAACAGCAATGGTTTCATGGAAATTTCAGTCTGAATCCAGGCATGTGGTTTTTTGGTTTTTTTTTTTTTAATTTCATTAATAAATTAAGCTTCTCTTAGACTGAATTACAAATCCATCCAAATTCGAATTTTTAAACTAATATACTATGTTCTCTTCCTTTGTTTTTTGTTCATGATGACAATAATTCACTATTAGTGAATCAGTGCAGGACAATCAACAAAATTTTCTGTTTTAAATGGAAACAAGCTGCAGTATTGCAAGCTGTCCACATGTACTCATAGTGCTAAATAAGTGCTATTTATGCATACAAAACCTAATAATTCTAATTAATATACAGAAAATAGACTATTTAGTAACATTGAACTGATTCCTCATTATAGTAAACCCTTTTCTGCAAGCATAAATCCATTCGGTGAGGAACATATTCTAGTTACATCCTAATGTTATACCTGGAAATTGTACCTATCATGTGGAATTTTAGAGGAAAAACTACACATGTCCTAGTTAAAAGGTGAAAAATAGTTTCTTTTCATTAACAAATCAACAAAGAAGTTTTGACATTGAATCTGGGTGGGTCTCTTTTCCTTTCCCTGGAACAATGTAATTTTTGTGGTTGTTCTATTACTGCTAACTATCTGACACCACTGAACAATTAATTTATTTCTAATACTACTATTAGAAATCCTCAAATCCTATCAGAAAATCTCACCCTGTAAAAATAATTCTATGTTCTTCTACTAGATATAAATGCTTGTTTTTCATCAGTCCATACAGCATCATCATCTCTCAACTCATTACATGGGTGCTCAACCTTTCTTCCTTACCAATCACGAAAAATAACATGCTTTATATTTAAAGTGTTATCCTTTTTCATTTTCTGCTCATGACATTTCTTCTTTAAGCAACTGCCGCATAGTCATTGCTCTGGTCGTTCTTTTCACTTTCTTGTGGGCTGGTGATTGTCACCCTTGGACTTGTGGATGCTTTTTCAAGACCAGGATCAACCTCAGGAAAAAGGACAGGCACTGTAAACATCATCAGGTACCAAAGATTTCACTTCATTTCAAAACAGCATTAAGCACCTAATACTAAAATTTCCACAAGGTATTCTTAATGTGAAAAAAATGTTTTCCAAGAGTGATCATGTTAAAATTTTCATTTATTTTACACTTATATGTCTTCCAAAGGAGAAAGCGCTCACATTAGAGGTTCCCCCCTACAGTTCTTTCATCAAGCATCCAGTTACCCACATATGCATTTAAAGTGAATGCTCACTCACTTTTTCCATTTCCATAAATAACTTCAGCTTATCTAAAACAAAAAAAAAGTTTCAAATATATGAAACACAGAATAAATTCAGAGCCCAAGAAGATGTCATGTTACTCAGCTCTCTCACAATGGAAAATATTCTTGTGTGTCATACAGGAACAGAAGAAAGCCCAGTTGCAAAGTGCAAGAAACCACTCCCAATGTCACAGGAAGCAGAGAAGAGACTGTTTTTCAGCAGCCTGTAGGCAGGGAATGTGCAATCTGCCCTGCTTCTGACACTCATGAATCCCACTCTTCCCAGACCTGGATTCTCTCCATCAAACAAAACACCTTGTTTCCCACACTCTGTGAGCTGGTCACTCCATCTGACAGTCAGGGGAGTTCTCCTTATTTATGTGGGTTGCATCCCTCCATCTAAGCCAACAGCATGTTACTGTGTATCCTAAATTAACAGGATATTTGCTTTTAAACTGACTAAAGCCCCTTGCTTTGCAGGATCTTATTCATATCCACTGTATATTTCAATTTCTAAGAAAAAGAGATGAAACTTCTACAAAGCAATGGCAAAAGCTCTTTATGAAATGCAACTTTTGTGAAAGTTAATTCATCAAAATAATGAGGCACTGGTGTCATAAACACACCCTTCTTCTCTGTCCTAAAAGACAACATACTGTGGAAATATAAAATGATTGTGCTTTTCTGGAAACTGCAAGAATTTTTTTTTTTTACTTTTTATTTTCAAAATTCAGCATACTAAGGAAAGTAGGAGATGCAGATTCATCAAATAGTGAGAAACATCTGCTCTCTCAGTTGGAGGGCATATAATGTAAATACCGATGTAACTGATCTATACAGATGAAAAAGAACTTTTCCACAAATCAAAGTTCTTGTAAATGGTCTCAGGACTTTATCAGAAATTCACTACTTAGAGACCAGATGAGAACCATAAGCTTGAGATAAATGAGGGACAATACCATAAGAAAAACAGTTTGAAGGAATAAACACTCACCTGGTTCTGACTGCCAGAATCCTCTTTTATTTCTTCTTCAGGCTGAAGATCACCTTGGTAGATCAAATGCTCCATTCCTTCACCATTTTCTTCATTGTTTTTGCCATTGAAATAGATAAGTTCCTTTTCCTCTACTTGGTCAACATTCTGTGTTTCTCCTGCTTCATCTTCATAATTTTCATTTAATTTCTTTTCATTTTTTTCCACTTCAATTCTTTCTTTACCAGTTTCCCCACTTTCCTCTCCATTCACTTCTGGATATTCTCCTTTATGTGGCTCCTCTCCCCTGTCATCTTCCTCTTCTACATTTTCTTCTTCATCTACAGTTTCTGCTGGTCTCTGGTGAAAGGAAAAGCAGCAGCATTGTCAAGCATTTTAAATCAGAATGCAATTCTGAAACGTGACCAACATAAAATTCACAATTACATCATTACTGAGGAATAAGTATGCTAATTTGAGGTTTGTCTTCATGGACAGGAAATTATGCTCCTGTATTTACACCCCATAATGCCCTTTTATTTTTCATTTCCAAAATGTGTTGGTGAGATTTAAATTTATTACACGGAGTTTAATCCATTTGACCACACTCAAAACAACTGGAATGAGCTAAATTTCATTGACACAGCAACAGCTTAGTCTGTTCCATCTATTCCAGGTTCTATGACTTTCCAGCATCTAGTACATACTTGTTTATTAACTCCTGTCACAAGAAAATATCATGTATTACTAGCCTACAAACTGTTCTCCAAGAAGCATTTTACTATGGACCCGGCCATGCCATGACCACCACCAGTCTTGTCTTCTTTGAATACACAGAAAAGTAGTTAGAGAGATGAGGCAGACCTACCACTGGTCACTTCCAAGACATCATTCCCCTTCCCAAAGATCCCTGTGTACACTGGCTTTGTTAGGTTTTGCTGGACATTTGGCAGCAATTTTTTTCCTACACAGAATTGGACTAGTAGCCAGAAGAAACAAGATCTTGCCTCACCTTTTAGAAGAGTTATAAGAAACTCGCTATGGATAAAGCTGCTGGCAGCATCATCTCATGACAGCCTGGGAGATGGATGCACAAATTATCTGGTCTTTGTCATCTGCCTACCAGTTTCAGCTTTGAAGAGTCACCTAACTATTCAGTCCACCAATGCTCCCACCTGCCAAGAATACTTACATACTTGTGCTGAGGTATGAATGAAAATAAAGTGAAAAATTCCCACAGGAGTGACAAGGTGTCTGCCTCCCACCCAGCCTCATCAGACTCCAAATCTAAGCAAAGAAGCTGAGAGCAATAGATTATCTCCTAATCAAAACTGTTTGGAATTTTACTATCCTCAGTAGCTCCTTAATGCAAGCAGCTATCTGTGACAGAGAAGTAAGTTGTCTTCTAAAAATTTCTTTTCCTCACTAATCATAACATTTCAAAATAATTCTTTCATCACCTTCAATGTATTCATAAGAGCCAGTTCAGTAAGATCAAGAATTTATTGAAGCCTCTTGATGAAATATCTTGATTTTCCTTTGATATCTAAGTAGCAACATAAGATAACTGCCAGTGCACAATGCCATATTGGCACAGCTGCAGAAGAACAAGTTATTGTGTTGCAATAATTCACAGAATATGGAATTACTAGGAATACTACATGGGTACACAACCAGGTAAATAGTGGCTCCATAAGTGATTTTTGAAGTACAGTAATTTCTATGTGGTTTTTATTCAAGCCTTTCTGACTCACTTTCATCTAGTAACATCAAACTGGCTTTATTAGCACTAAAATAAAACTTTAACAAGCCAAGTCTTTACAGAAACCTTCAAAGAAGGCACCATCCAAAGCAAACTTGATCCAACCTTCGTAACCTGCAGCACATAAAGATAGCAAAGAATCTGCAGATCCATAAATTCTCAGAAGTTACCGGCTACTCTTAGACATGTTATCTACTAATTTTCTTTCAGTCTGCTAAGGAAATTAGCAGCTCTGGATTCTGACCAGAAATGGGAGGGTGGGACAAATTACATACACCAGACACCACTAACTAAAAATGTGTTTGGTTTTACTTAATGACACCTGCTTGCCATGACATTACACACACTAAATGAAGCAAGGATAAGAAAAGTCAACACATTCTTTCTCAGTTAACTGTTGTAGACATCCAAGACATTACATTTCCAGCTTTTTGGTAGTGGGTACAAGTGGAAGGGAATATATGCTCTTGCCTGCATGGCCTTAGTATGGTGGCTCATTCTGGACTGCAGAAGAAAGTGTGTAGGCTTTATGCCATGGTGTAAACATATGTATCTCAATGCTTTAACTGGTTTCACCACTGTGGAAGAAGTCTTTGGCATGGAAGCACAACGAACATTTGAGAGACAGTGACTTCCTAAAGTGCTATGCCAGCTAGACTCATTTGACCTTATCTGTCTAAAATAGGTGTGGATGCAAATTTTTGAAGAGTTAAATCTGAGCAACATAGAATATAAACACAGCATTATTGAACTGCACCCAGAAACTCACTGAAAGCTCACAGAGAATAGTACTGGCATGAAATAACATTCAAATTCCAACTAATTTAACTTGATCAATCAAGCTAAATTGCAAGAAAAATAATAGTAGAAAACAAGATGAGTAGAACTCCCATCAGTGCAAGTATGTTTTCATAGTAACTGAAAATTTCAGGATAGCTGAGCATATTACTACAATGGCATCACTATTACAGACAAAAATAAAAAGCCACGTTTTCAGCTAATAATTGGAAAGCAAAACACAGTCTTCATTTAATCTCCTTTGAAGCTACACTACATAAGAAGGGACATTTCAAACAAGTTCAAAATCAACATTGATTCAGAGTAAAAGACTTTTCACAAGGTAATCTGAAATGTAGTACAGTTCCCTCTGCATGCAGAGACAAAAGTAGCCTTTCAAATATGACCACTGACTGTGCATTTCAGACTGCATAGCAGACCTAAGACAGGACTATAGGGAGGAAACTGAAGGCCAAAATCACCCACCAAATAGTACATTGCTCTTTACATAAAAAAGTGCGATACTTTCTACTGAGATTTTATTGACCTATTCACTATGCATAAATTAGCATTCTCTATTTTAAGTACACTTTCTTCACTAAGAAAGAGGTACACTTAGAAAATTTGGGATTTCATATTTAGGGAAAGTGAGTGTTTATCTGCATTTTTACATGCAGGGAAGAAAACAGAAAAAGGGAGAAAACCAGAGGTCTTAATAGTGCAAAGCCTGTAAATGCTGTACATGCTTAACTTTACCTTCTTGAACAGTTTCAGTGATAACAGTGATCCTGAAATAGTAAACTAAAGCCTACATTAAAGTACTTGGTGGGTCAGGGTGTAATTTAAAGTCCCCTGCAGTCATTTGGAAGATTTTCATTGAATTTGATGCAGTCCAGCCATACCTCCACCTACGGCTGCACGAATTGCCTATTATATATGCACCAAAATTACCACAAACTGTGCTCCCTCAGTCAGAATAAACCAGGATGGGCACACTGAAAGCAAAACAGGTATGCTGACTGAGACCTACCTATCCTTGCAGAAATTAGACTCAAGTCAGCAATGACCTTGTATACTGATGCGGAAGCAGTGACATTTCCCATCTTAGTTTTTAGCTTTTTATCCGTCACCTTTTAAATAATCAAAATATTCTCAGTCAGAACTTCCTGTATGGAATGAATTGGATGGATTGCTAAGATAGATGTGGGACTGCTCTTGTTGCTCAGAAGTCAAGAGTTCAGCCTTCAGCCATTGTGTTGGCTCACAGGAAGTTGTCCCTCACATCTGTGGTTCCTATAAAAGCTCAGGGCATCTCAAATCCAGAGAAACAGCTCTGGATATATCTCCAGGCCTCAGTGCCTCTATCACCTCTATGTAACACAGTTATCATAAGAATATCAAGGATTATAACAGAGAACAAAAGGCGCATCAAAAATTCATGTTGGAAGTTACCAGCCAGTTGTAGCCCAGTGTAACTGAACATGGCTACTATAATGAACTACAAAATAAATGTTCCTGCATTAATTTAATCCCATCTACACACCTCCAAAAACAAGAGCACAACTTGAACTTGGACTAGAGAAGCATTCCTATTCCTTAAGGTAATTTTCACAATCAAGTGAGTTCTAGAGCAGGGAGCTTTTCCAGTCACTGTGTGAGATTATCACCATTCCTCTTAAAGCCAGAACTAATCATAATAAGGTTTGTAATTCTGCCTTTTGAATGGTGGGAAGAAAATAGGAAATAACCTTCCTTTTTGCATTGCTGAATTCATCTTTTAAGCAAAGGTGATGCTTTTGCAGTTTCATGCTTAAAAGCACATTACTTAAAATAACTGGTTTTCAGACCATACCTGTGTGAATGTGAGAAGTGTTCTTTGCTTGTCATGGACCAGCAATAAAAAGACTCACTGACAAAAGACTTGCATATGTACATTGAAAAGCATATTCAACCAAAGGCATGCAGAAAAACTGAAGCAGTTCTCAGCTTCTTGCTGGAAATACAGACCCAGCTCGCCTTCTGGAAGCCTCCTGACTTAACTAACAGGTTGATGAGAAACAGAGCCAATTTCATTTTGCATTCAAGAATTGCTTGACAGTATTTTTAATCTCAGCAAAAACAGAGTGTTTAAAAAAGAAAGACATATTCTAATTACACTCATCATGCTATCATTCATTAAGAGCTACATTACCAAATGCCATCATCACTCAAAAGCAGTAAGTCAGGAAATCTTCAGACATTGAAGCATTTGGCTTCTTTTCCTCTAGGGATGCTAATGCAAACCTCTCAGAAGGTTTGTACATGACTGATACTGAAAAGTGCAGTATCACAAATCATTTAAGGAAGAAATTATTTTGTACCATTAATATAAAACAAAATTTTGCTTTATTGAAGTAGTTTGGAAATGTTT
This sequence comes from Motacilla alba alba, assembly GCF_015832195.1. Taxonomy (NCBI): domain Eukaryota; kingdom Metazoa; phylum Chordata; class Aves; order Passeriformes; family Motacillidae; genus Motacilla; species Motacilla alba. The sequence continues at coordinate 59,812,667 of NC_052017.1, read as the reverse complement.
ACTTGGCTAATGGTCACAGCAGACAAACAATGAGGTAGACAACAAAAATCTTAATGGTGATGAAGAGCAGCATGAATACATCTCACAAATGCAGCAACAGGAACACTTGACTTCAATTGCACCAAAGCTCTCCAGAACAGAGCTCCCCTGCTCCTACTCAGGAATGTTTCGTAGCAGCACTGCATAGATTCCAACAGCAAAACATTTTGTTCCTGAACCAGAAAGTGTTGCTAAGTGACAGCAGCCCTCTTCACTTCCACATCATTTACAAAACCCAGGCTCTTGAAAACAAGCAAATGAATAGTTAAGGTTCAACTGTCTTACACTTCCCACATAGTTCCCACATTTGCACAAAATGCACTGTTGTTCCTGGAGGCAAAAAGTCTTTATCCCCACAACATTTAAACTCCAACTTTTTCATGAGATGGGTGCCATTATTATATTTTTTTTACAACACATACAGCACCTGAATCCACAGAGTCTAATTTTTCATAATGTCACAGCACCTAGAAGTCCAACTAGAATAAATGGAAACTAAAGAACTTGACGTCTGGAAAAAAAACAGCTTTTCAAACTCCCTTCATTGGTTTCATTGTCTAGTAATTGGAAGCATACTTCATTCCTTAATTGTAATGCAGCCATGATAGAGAAGCCAGCATCTTTGAGCACTGCCCTCTGGGGCCCCCAGCATAAGAGGGATATAGACCTCTCCTATGAAGGCAGGCTCAGAGGGCTGGGGGTTTCAGTCTGGAGAAGAGAAGGCTGCAGAGAGACCTCACAGCACCTTCCAGGGCCTGAAGGGGGCCTTTGTGAAATCTGGAGAGGATTTTTTTACCAGGGTATGTAGTGACAGGACCAAGGGGAATGACTTCAAATTGACAGAGGCCAGGTCTGTATTGGCTATTAGGAAGAAGTTCTTTACTGTGAGGGTGGTTACAAACTGGAACAGGCTGCCCAGAGAAGCTGTGGATGCCCCATCCTTGGAAGTGTTCCAGACCAGGATAATGAGGCTCTGAGCAACCTGGTCAAGTGAAAGGTGTCCCTGTCTGTTGTAGAGGGATTGAAATGAGATGATTTTTAAGGTCCTTTTCAACCCAAACCATTCAAAGATTTTATGATCTTATCATAAAATTAGAAAAATATTTTCTAATATGTTACTAAGTCAAAAATATTTTTTTCCATCTACTTCAGTGACACTTAAGTTTATTTTTCCCCACAATATTTTGCAGGCAAATTTTTCAACAAAATTTGCCTAAACTTCACTTCCTATAATATAATATGATCAGCTGAGCATACCTGTAGATAATGAGAAAATTGTTAAGCATTTTTAAAAATATCTTACTGAGACTGCAAAAATACAAGTTAAAGCAAGTAAGTTATGCAATTTGGGAAACTGCCTGCTTTAGGATTGCTGAAATTTTTGTAAACAGGGTTACACTGAAGAAACTTTTTCAAAGTGGTATCAAAACTAGTTTTACAAGAGATTTACACTCCCAGGCTTCGCTCAGAAGAAGTGGAGGCCCTTCATCTGCTGGCCACACAGGCCTCTAAAGACAAGGTCAGGCATTGCTACTACAACTTCATAAATCACAGTTACCCAATGCAGATGATGCCTTGAGAAGGTGCTCTTGTACTGCCCAAGGTGTATCCATTAAGGCCTTTTAATAAATCCCTACTTTATTCTTTAACTCTGTCTAGCCTCTGTTCTAGGTCAGCCTTCTCAAGGCACCAAAGAAACTGAGTAAAGATCTCCCTTCTCATTCTGAACTGTATGGAACCAATCAGAGTAAGTTTCCCAATCTCACACAGACAAACAATAACAACATTAAGTGTAAATCAGTGGAGCTGAAAGAACAACATGCAGTGGAAAATATTATCTGCTGGCTTGTCAGCACTCAAAATTCATAAGGCTTAAATTACAGCTGCATCACTTGTAGCAAAATTTGAGCATAAGAAGTTCTGCATGCGTTCTTTCCAAATGCCATTTTGAAATCCTTACTGATGTAGTGCAAAATGTTTCCTCGTGAAAAGTTGTAGCCTTTTTAATCAAAGAATGTCTCTTCAAGCAGTCAGCCTGTTGTAATGATGAACAAACATAAACTTTAACATTTTGCCTTCGGCCATGGGGAAGATAAACATTTTATTCTGCTCACTGAGGTGAATCTTGGGTCTCTAAAGCAAAATGTGTACTCCATAATGAAAACTGAAAATGAAAGGTGCAAATTTTCTGCTACTGATGATATACTCCAGCTCCAGCTCACCTAGGAGAGATACACAATCTCACATCACATCACAGCCCAGGAAATGGGAAATAATGAGTGAAGCACTGCATTAATCAGTGGACATGTCTGTAAAATTGGAAAGCAAATGGATAATGAAAGAACCAAGAATGTGAACATCTACAGAAAAACTCCAAACTAGTGCCTGTTAGATAAATTTATTGCCGACTAATTTTTACAAATAAACACAGAAGGAGAGAAGCAGATGAGGATGATGAATCTGGAGGGGGGAAATAACCCAAAGGACAAACCAAAACCCAAACCCAGAGTCTCTTTCTACATCACATCTTAATAGCCAGTATCATATACCCCATGGCAAAGCAGGCTGGCACAACATGCCTGAATTCCTTATGGGGTCATGCACTGGATAACTTCAGGTCTCATAACTCTCCTGCTTACTCCACTTCCCAAGGGCTCAGCATGGGAGAAGAACAACCATGCTTATGGAAAGGGATAAACAAGTGCAAACTTGCAGTGTTATTTCAGTACTATCACTGGAAACTGCTGCTTTTGTATTTTAGAACTTAGAGAGAATGAAAGAAAAAGAGCAGGTTTTTCTGAAGGCTTTAAAAGTTAGAAATTTTTCTCTCAAAGTTACTTTGAATATATTTGCATTATTACCAGCAAATTCAAAGTAACACACCTAATTACTATCCCCAATAAGACATTACTATTGTTTTGCTGCCTCCCTTTCAAGAACCACCTTGTTCCCTTGCTATTTGCACAACTGATTTCATCGTCTGTCACCAGTCCCCATGAATGTTGACACGGTGATGCAAACAACTAACCTGGAGTAAGCCTTCATGTCAAAAGAAGAAACTAATCATTTTGTATTTGCGAGCTGAAGTCTTGGTGAAGAATACAGAACAGAAAGGTCTGGTTTGGTTTAAGGCAAAATATTCATTTTTTCTTCCTTGATGTTCAATTACAACTGTCAGCTAGTGTGGAGTAAAGCAAACCCTGTTCTTTTAATATGTTTTCAGCTGGCAGACAGCATTTTACAGAACAGGACATAAGCAAGAGTCTAGCCAGTATAACGCTAGGTTTAGTTAATGGCTAATCTGGCATTTGTTCAACTGTGTATTTCAAACAGTGAGACAGAGAAGGTGCATAAAAAGAAAAAAAATATTAAGCTCTATCTTCACCACCTCATTTATGTGGCTGATGGAAATGATAGCCTATCAGAAGTGTCAGCATTCTAGTGAAAGCTGGCATGTAAATATTTATGAATTATGCAAGATAGTCAAGCCCTGGCTGGCTGTCCTTTCCCATATTTCTAGCAATAACAGACACTGCAGTGCAGATAAGAAAAAGCTAAAAAGCTTTACATCACAGAATTTAAAACAGTTTTAAATGGTCATTAATATAAACCTGAACATGCAAAATGCTCAGTGCTTCCAAGGTTAGAGTGACCTTAGTAATCTGGGAATAAAAACTACTCTGTGATACTCAGAAGGACATGGCTTCTTGTGAGATTACCAAGGAAACTATACATGAAGTCATAACATTATATATAAACCATGGCTTGTTTTGCAATAAATTTTGGTGCTTTGCTTGGCTTTTATGGAAACATGAAAATCAGATTATTCGTAGTGTACATGACTGATTTTTTAATCTTTTTTCTCCATAAAGAACAACTGCTTGCAGTTCCTTGTCCAGATAGCAAAATCTGTTGGTAGAAAAATATTTCCATCTGAACATGAGGAATGGACCTTGGTACATGAACCTAGAGGTATTCAGCAAGTTCCTAGCATGGCAAGCTTGCTGGCACATCTGATGCTCACTGGCAACTATGTGAACAGTTCCACTGCCAAACAGAGAAGTGGTAGTAAAGAGTTTTTCCCCTCCCTAGGGATCACCCGGAGGCAAAGGCAAATTGGGGAGACACACAGAGCTACTGCCCGTGCTGTAGGATCTCTGTGGAGAAGTAAGGCAGCTGTCTCCAGGGTTGGATTTCATATGAATTGCAGTCAGTCTAAAAACCAAGGCCTGACAACCCAATTTGCACAGCCAAATGTTCTACACTACCTAGAGGAATTATTTAACACACCTCCAGAGACCAATAAACAGGCTAATAATTTCTGAATTTGAGTATTACACTGTCAAGACCACAGTAGGATGTGCTTCAGGATGTCATAAGAAACAAAGATTAGGAAAACAGCTGGCATGTTCTTCCCCAACATCAGTGCTATCAATATAACACAACACATCCTAATTATCACTACACCTCACCAGGACAACCACAATTAACAGGGCTGATGAGCCCAATGGTGTTCATCATATAAGACTCTGAGGCTGGGGCAGGTATGTGCTGTGAGAAGACACAGTTGTAGCATTCCTTCTATCAGGGACCAAGACAGTCATGTTCTTGTGGCCTCTATCACCTGATTCATGTGTTTTCAAGAACAATGCCTATAAAATAACTGAGCAACATTCCTTCCCATTGAAGTGAATAAATAATGAGAATGATCCTTCTTAGCAACAGATAAAATCTGGTTGTTTTTTTTTTTAGATGATATGGTGTCAGTCTTCAAAGAGGTTTGTAAGTTCATACAACATTTGTTTCCCCTCAGGTATTGTGTTTAAAAGCAGAACACAAGCTAAAGGTATATATGTCTAGTATTCTTTTACACAATACAAATAAATTGAAAAAGAATCAGCCAACTAAATAGTAAGCACTGTTTAGTAAGCAATTTAATAGTGTCATAAGCTCTAGCCTGTAAACGTTTTTGTTTGTTGCTGCGCTGAACTTTCTCCTAAATATCTCTCCAAAATACCTTCTCCTAAATCTTCTCCTCTTCTGCTGACAAGGACTCAAGGCTGGAGTCTAGATGCAACCTCAGAGGTGCCGAGTCAGGAAAGATAATCAGTGACCTTGATGTGCTGGCTGTGCTTTTACTGACCCAGCCTGCACAGTCCACCTCATCCCCACAGGGAGCACCACCAACTCAACTTGCCAACCACAGGAGCTGCATGGCCTTTCTGCAGCTCCTTTCCAGCCCACCCGTCTCAAGACTGCACTGAGAGTTAGCTGCACTACAGGTGCCCAACTTTGTACCTCTCTTTCTTGTGGAACTTCATGAGGCTCCAGTCACCCCATTCCTTCAAGCTGTTGAGATTGCTCTGAAAGACAGCCCTGCATTCACCTGATAATGACAGCTGGGCCTGAATAAGGCTGTGTCCCACACCATCATCTGTGTTACCCATGAACATATTATAATGTCTCAGATCCAGTATCAAACCATGAGGACCACCATCTGCAAATAGGTGCCAGTTAAATCTCAAGCAGATGACCTTTTAAATCTCACCAAACCAAACCAGCTGTTTTTTCACCTACCTTTTAGCTCACAAATCCAGTCCCTACCCTCATTAAGGATATTTTCCTCCCCATACTTACTACACTTCTTCCAATTTCTCCTATAAATACAGAAAGTATTCTCCTAAAAAAATTCTCCTACAAATATCTATACTGAAAGCAAGATAAAGGACAGTAACTGCTGTTACTGTTAGGTTCAGTTTACCTAGTCCTTGTAATATTTCAGTCCACAGAAGTGCAAATCAAAATACAAAAAGGGAGATATAACCTTATATTTAGTTATCAAGACCTATTTATTGCACATAAATCTTAGGATTAAAAAATTGGCCAACAAAGCACTGTGTTGCTCCAACAGAACAAAGTGCTGTCAGCTTTAACAAAAATCAGATAAATCTGCACCTGTTGTGGTCCAGGATTGGAGGAATACTGCTGTACCAGTATAAAGAGACTGCAATTCAGGTGAACTTATTTGGCAGGATGCAACAGTAGGGAGTCCTGAATCTCTAAGGCTCTGTAAGAGCTGTCAGAGCAGTTCTGAAGCTGATGAAAAGGTAACTGACATTTGACATATTAACACAGAAAGGGAGATTTGCTAAAGCTGCCATAAAAGAAGCGGTATTGTTGAGCTTACAGTCATCCCCACAGAATTATGCTGTACACTTCAAAGAAATTGAGGAAAGAGAAACAACACACAACCTGAATTCCTAAAAAAAAAAAAAAAAAAAAAAAAAAAAAAAAAAAAAAAAAAGAAGCCATTTATTTAAAGCTTTATCACTACCTGGTCCAGTGGAACTTCCACAAGAGTATCTTCATCTTCTTGCACTTCAACTGCCCCCCACATCTCAGACCCCTCTTCTCTGGCTTTGTAAATATCTTCACCTATAATGCGAAAGATAGAGTAGAAGGAAGTGAAGTCCAATAGTGACACAGTGTGGCTCAACTACTGAACTGCACATTCAATTTTGCTTCTGAGAACAGCTTTCTGAGCTGACCCATCAATCCCCATACAGTTCTTCCAAGTCTTCAATCTCCCATTACTGTCGATTGGTTTTTCTTTCCTTTTAACAACAATACTTACATACTACACCACTTGGGGAAGGGGGGGAGAAAAGGCAAAGGGAAAGGGAACTGAACAAAGTCCTGGATCTGAAGTTCCTTCACTCTGGGCAAAGGTCCAGTGAGAATCCGAACTAGGTACATTACAACAGCAACATAATTCTTCTGTTTCTACAGTCAATTATAGTATCCTTTAGTAATGAGCATTATAACATACATCTATCAAAAATTTCAGTCTCTGAATCAAAAACAAACATGCTGAATCAGTTTAGGGTTGAAAGATTAAGAGAAACAGTTGGATTAGCTCTACTCTTCAACTCTGGGCACATGCATGTAGAGCTGTGGCTGAAACTCCACATCGACATTAAAAAGCACATACTCCTAGAAAACAAGGATTAACGGTTACATTTTGCCAAAACTTTACACCATTTAGTTTAAGTAATTTCTTTTCCCTGAGTATAAGAAGTAACTAGGGGTCTTTGAAATATCCAGCACAAGTCTTATGGTATCAGCTAATTAGGAAAGTTAATACAGATACATGCAGCAAACAATTTCCACATTGTTTGATGCACAATGCTCTGTGCTGTGATGCACAATCCTCTGTATTTTCCTCTGAACTGAAAACAGCCCAGAAACTAAAGGCACAAGTTACTCCAAATCATCTCTCTCCATTAATCTAGGAAAGATGAAGATGTGTCCATATCCAACATAATATGTAACTACAGTAAAAAAGACAAAAAAGTATTTCCACTGTTCCTCCTAGTTCTTAATAAAAGATCTGAACTTGGTAATGTCAACTGACCATGCAAACTGATCTGCATTGCTGCACGCTGCTAAACAAACAGCTTTAGTGTAGTACAGAACCACTTTAGTGGAAAAGTAATTAATAAAACCCCAAGACCTAGAGAAATCCAGAGTCCATCCGCATAAAAAGTCAGCACTGACTACTCTGGTAGTTTTCCAGTTAGTCTTTCATCACTATGAGAGCCAGGGGAAGAATTTGCCCTGGGAACAAATTCTGAGGCACCATACCGTTGCAAATGGCTGACTGGAGGGGAGGTGCCAGATGGCCTTGGACATGCCTGATAGCCACTGCCCAGAGGACCAGAAATGAAGGCCATTCCCACAGTCTGAAATGAAGAGGAAGAAATGGGGGTTTCTGTGGCACATCACAATGAAATTCCAAAGCGGTACTGCTGGGTGCATCTTAGGAGAAAGATTTCCTGATGGACAAACAGCTTGACTACCCAGTCATCAGTCCTGCTGGAACCTCCCCACCCTACCAAAAGACCCATACTACTACATCCCTGGAAGTATCCCTGTTGGAAATACCAGAGGGGTGTGAGCATCATTGCTTGGACTCTTATCCTAAATAACTCACACATGTTTTTCAAGACCTCATTTTTGCACTTCACATGAAAATAATAATTTTCTTTTTTAGTTTCCTTTTTTCTTGGGATTTGTTAAATACAAGACATGTGCATGGATGTTCCATTGAAACCAACAAAGGACATTCAATACTTGATAGCAGTATGATAAATCTTGGACAATCTACCTGTATGTATCTTGTTAAAAATCCCCTTTGACACAAGACTTGTTTAGTTTTTTTTTTGACAAAATCAGCAATAAAAACATGGAGTGGCTGAGAATAATAAAAAATGCATCTGAACAGATGCTACTTGTACTTTTTCAAATAATCAATGCACTTCACATTTCCCATTTTTCTGAGCTCTGTAAGAGACAGAATGTTCTGTTTCTCTTACCTGGTGTTATCATTGTTTCCTCTCATCACAGGCACTTGAGTTATAGATTTCCACCATATTCTGAGAGGAAAACATGATGTGTTCCCTAAAAGCCACCATGAAGACTCTCCTATTTCAAGGCTTTCCCTTAAGTACCTAAGAAAATAACCTTGCCCTAAATTCCTTGGCTCACTGAACTACAAAAAGTCAACTCAGTGTCTGAAAGAACTGCATTTAACAGCACCATCCTTCCATTTAGGCTCTGCAATAATACCTTTGCCTTCAAGGTCCCCAAGTCTTTCAACCAAAACAGGGACTGTCTGGCCTCTAGAGGTAAGGATTTAGGTGCAAAGGCAATTTTCATCAGATTTTTACTCCAGGGCAAAAGGAGGAGTACAAGGGAGATGAACACATGTTAGCCCTGGAGGCCAAATCCACTCAAGAGCTGAAGATTCTCAGTTTTAAAGCACCTCTTCTTAGAAGAGCAGATCAGGCTCGGGGCTATGCTGAACAACCCAAGGAGACAGACATCCAGTATTTTGAAAAAACTTACTCATGGATCCAGGAGGGAGCAGGAGAGAGGAAAGAAGACTGTAAGTTTCAGTAAGGAATCATATTTCTCATTTAAAAGAGAGTGCCCAAAAAGGTAGTAACAGCAGGCTTTCAATAAGCAAAATCTGAAATCTCCATGGAATTTCCTCCAAGCGCTTTCTAGCAGGTGTTTGCTCAGAAAGCTGGTCATAAATGAAAAGATATTAGTTGAAAAGAACTCTGCACAACACTGCAGCATCTCTCGGGGATACCACTGTTCATTGTCTTGCACAGAAAGCAATCTCAAGAAAAACAGCACTCCTGTTCTTCCACACACTGAAAATATTATTTCAGGAAAATAGAACATTCGCAACAAGGGAAATTAATTATTTACCTCTGCACAAACATAAGAGAATGGAAGACAGATGTCCAAAATACGTGTACAGTCAGGGAACGAATTAAAACACTTAGGTCTGAAATGTGCCAAAACAGATGAAGAAAAAAATGACACTAACTGAAAAATAGGGAAGTTGTAATACTTGAACAAAAAATTCCAAAGGAAATGGCAAGGAATGCAATTAGTCTTACATTAGGACACACACTGTTGTCTTTTGTTACAAAAAGTGAAAAGAAATACAAAAATTGCAAAATAATTTACATAAAATTCATTTGAATAAATGGAGCCATTGAATAAATGGCTTAAAATGTTAACATTATTAGCATTGCTACTCTACAGCCAGAAGTGTTTACACTTTCTGCATGTGAAGTTACAAATATCTGGAGGATGGAAGCTGAGGGAAAGGCCAACACATTTCTTGTTTGTTTGATTCTGTGTCAAGATCTTGTCAACAGAAGTTTGCAGGCCACGTTAATCACAATTATCAGTGCTCTGAGTTACTTCCAAGGAAATGTTTTCAGTTGGGTAACTTTGCCTCATATTTTATAGATAATGCTTTTAGGCTTAGGAAAAAAAAGTTTGAAAAAAATCTTATTGATGCAATATTTCACATCTCTGCGTCTGAATCATTAGTCAGTTTCTTCACATGTCTCTAAGGGAGAAAAAACAAGAAAGCATTTTAGAAAATTCCATAAATTACATGAAGCAACATTTTGCAAGTCTTCATCCTGTAGTGTTATGGGCTTCTCTTGCAATCTCTGTTGAAGCAGAAATATGTGGTGTACCCTGCCAAAAAGAAAAATTCCAGCACTTCTATTAAATGGGACATTTATGACTACTCCAAACAGTTTATACAGAATTGTAGATTAAACATGCTCCTCTTTTATGAGTTAGTTCTTATTTTCTTCTGCCTCAAACTACCTGAGAACTGACTACAGACAAGGCCATGGCAACACTGGGGCAGAAGAGCTCTGAAAGGGGGTAAGAAAGGAAGGTATGTCTCCCCACAGCATTGCTGGTAAGTATGAACAGAGGATATATTTCAGTTAGGTTCTCGATTCTCCATGCCACAGCACATGCAGCTTCTGTCAAGAGGCCAAGCAAAATATTACTGAAATTTTCATGAACTTTTGTGAGGATATTTTTCCAGGGTGTCCAGACAAAAAGAAGACACTGGAGTTTTTCAAGTTTTGCCAGTCACTGCATGACAAAAGACTACCTTGAGCCAAAAATCAGCATTATTTTTTATACCCTAAACAGAGAGAGTTAGGTAACCAAAACATCTCCTGTTATTTCTGATTATCTTAAAGCAGGGTCATGTTCAGCAATTTAGGCAAAAAGGGGGAAGAAGAACCTGCAGAGGGGCAAAGAACAGATCATTCAAAAGAAGCAGCCGGGAGGAGAGAGAGAATACGCAAAGGCTGGAGGATAGAGACACTGAGGGAGATGATGAAGGCACAGTGATGTTAGAAAAAATATGTGGAATGAGGAACTGTATAAGAGCAAATGGAAAGAGGAGGAAATACTCGTGAGAAAAAGGGAAGCAATGGGGTCCAATGCACTGACTGGAAGGCAGAAAAAATGCTTTTAGGGAGTAAAAGAGTAGAAGCTTGAAAGAATGAGAGGGGGAAAAAACCAAGTCAGCAGGTATCCAAGCCAATTTAAGCTTCCTAAAAGAATCTTCCTTCAGGAAAGCCTGCAAAGAGGAATGCTGTTGGACTACTACCTACCAGCAATTGAATGTCTATGTTCTGACGTTACCACACACACAGAAGTGCAGCAAAAAAAAAAAAAAACAGCAGTGAAAAAATGCTCGTTGTTTTCAGGCAAGTATTTGTACTGATTTCTTCAACAAACAAGACTTATTAAGACTCTGGAGAATGGAAAGAGTTCTTACAGGATTTTTTGGTTTCACGCTGAAGAGATGAACGAAAACTGCAACTGTAAGTGCTTTCCTATGGAGTATCTTCAAGAGTTGTGCTCTCTCCCCCCTCTTCTCCAACTCCATAATCCCACAGAGAGAAAGAGTGATGAAATCTCAGGCGGATCCAGATGGCTTAAAGCTCTGAATTCCTTGAAGTCTTGTCAGGGTTACCAGGAAAGGGAACATTTGGAGCCTGGTAACAGCCCTGCCAAGGAAAGGTAACTACTGCCTCAAAAAAGCCATGGACCAGCTCAACCTGCTCCAAGTACACTGAACTGATACAGGTGTTGAAACACTGGCACCTACTTAATGGCCAACCTCTACAGCTAGAAGCAAGGAAGACATACAAATAGCAGGAACAAGAGAAATTTCCAGTTGAAAAAGGCAGTGAAATTACAGGAGAAGGATGTTACCACTACATTTAGTCTTTGGTAATCAGGTCCAGAGGCTACGGGTAAGAGAAGGACACTGTGGTCAAGTTTGGATGAGAACCTTGAAAAGGACAATAACTGGTAAACAGAGGGTGAGGTTTCTGATTTTGTATTTGGCCAAGGTCTATCTCAAAGTAAGCAGCTTAGTACTCAGCTGCTTTCACCAAAGATAGAAGGTGGTACTGTATTCCTGCAGGGCTTTTCAGCTCCGAGTTTGTTGCAAGTGGACAGATAAAACCAATTCTATTTAGGACAATTTTAGGACTTCTTAATGACTTGCACGACTCTTAAAAGTCAAAGATCTTAATTTTGAGAGTTACCTACTTTGCCCTGGCCCTTACCCATATCAGCTCTTGCTGGCTTTGCAGCCCTAGGGAATTCATTTGTGTGAAAGGGATTCTGCTGCCCATTCAGGAGAATTTACTAGCTATTTTCTAGATATTTTTTACTTCCTAATCTCCTGATAGGTACAGAACAGGTAAGTTACCAGCAAGAGCAAATTTATAAATGCCCAAAAGATTTCGACTAGCAACATTTCACTGGTCACATTTTAGTAGTTGTCTCAACATGGAAGTGTTCAGTGTATTGTGCATTCAGTTCAGCATGTAGAGAAAGAAACCACAAATTGGTGCATGTATAAGCAAGCAAGTCCTGGCTAAAATGGAAAGATCATTTTCTGTTTGATGCCATTCAGTATTTCAGCTGAAATTCGTTTTCTACACTTTGATAAACAAGGTTATATGACTTTATTAAATACCAATTAAGTTACATATTAAACTAACTCATAGGAAATCTGTACTTTTTAAATAATTAAGCACAGGAATAAATGGCTTTTATTTAAGCTCCCTTCCTAAACATCATTAACTGTGAAACATTTATTGCAGTAAAAATTACAAAATTATAGAGATATTAATGCATTTCAAATTTGTAATAATAATCTGCCCTGAATATTTTGTGGAAATCTGAGGCATTTACTATGTGCAAGCCCTATAGGTAAGGAAGGAAGTTAATGTGACTCTAAAATAAAAATAATGTGACTTACAACAGAGGCTGCGTTATAAAAGCAGTGAGTAAAATTAAAAACAAGATGTAAAAAATAAAAAAGTGGCTCATAAAATTGAATCGTTTGCTATGAGGAAAAGGAGAGCATCTGTTTATGCCTGCATATGACATAATTTTATTTTCTCGTTTTGTGTGTGTTTTGGGGTTTATTTAATTTAAAAGCATCTCTGTTGTACAAGGCCCATTTCCAACAAAGAGCCACTGCCTTCATGATAGTTTTGCATGTGTGTTCATGCCTGTGAGTCCTGTCATCCAAATGCAATGGAATTGAAAAGAACCTGCTAGGAAAATACATATTAAACTGTGGAGTATATTAAAAAGTGCATATTTTTCTTCCCTTGATACTACTGCAGCCTCAAGTTTTTAAGCAATTGCTTCCTCTCTTTCAAAAATTTTAAATCTGTAATATAATTTGATGCTATTAGAGAATGCTGACATCTGATTACCTCAACAGAAACCGCAGAAGGTGCTTCTAGAGGTTGCCCTTGTATGCAGCACTCTCCCTTACTGATAGGAAATATGGTAATGCTGGAGCAAAGGAAAAGCTGCCATAGCTTTTCATCTTTATACATCTTTATACATCAACAGCTACAAAAATAAAGGACTGAGTGTCATAATACAAGGGTTTTTTTCTTCTCTCTCCCTGTTTTGGCCCTTCATCCCACTTACTCTCCATGTTTCTAAGCATCCAAATTATTATTTGATTTAAATTATAGATCATTAAGGAAGGCCATTTGCATTTTTAAATTAAGAAAGCAGTTCTCATTCAGCCATGTTGTTTTTTTTTTTTTAATTCCATGCCTGTTCCATAACTCAGCCTTCTCTTGAGTACAGTTGTGTGCTATGGGCTAAACTGTCACTAAACAAATGAAAAAGCCCTGAAAATGTCTGCCCTGGTCCCATCATTCCAAACTTGCACACCCTCCTGCTAGGAATTAAGCAGCATGTAAGTATGTCTTTTCCTATTTAACATTTTGTGAAGTATTCATTGGCCTAAAAGCAAACCCAAAGAAACTCATCTGTGTGAATAAAGTGGCTGCAAGGTTTATCATCATCTTAATTCCACACTAACATTAGAACACTCTGGCTACCATGAGCCAGCACTGTAACAATACACACCTACAGCAAAAAGGGCTCTCATTTCTTGCTACAGATTTGTCTCCCACTATGCAAGGAATAAGCCAGCAGGTCTTGTAAAATCTCCACAAATGAGAAGCTCTCTCTTTCTTCAGCAGTCATTCCTCTGCTTTGACAATAACAGAGTGATATGGTCCATGTTTTAATGGCAGATAGGTTTCTAATCTTAAAAGTTGTCAGCAGGAAAATGTAGACAGCAGTTTCAGCCCACAATGCAGAGTGGATATTCAGCAGCCCAGGTTTGTACTCTTCAGCAAGTTCATAATTTTACTGAAACCATTTCAGAGCAGGACAGCAATACCTGGGGTTCTGTGCAGCTTTCCTTGTAAGTAATGGTTGGCCTTTTTCTTCCTTTTTCTAGCCAGTAACAAACCCAGGAAACTGAGATGACAACTAACTTCTAAGACATCATAATAACTCAAAGATAGATCTGAAAAACTGTGGAGTGGGTCAGCCCACGTCCACTCTATGACTTCGCCAAATCACAGAAAAAAACTCAAATTCCACAGTCTACTAACTCTAGAACTTCTTTTATAGTTTATGTAGGGAGTTACTTCGCAAGCCATGTGACCACAATTAAACTACTGTATTTGAATGGAACAGGTTTTAAATGAGGGTTCTCTCCTCCAAGAATTTTTTGCTACACTTCTGAATTTGCTACTTTCTTGATCAACTTCCTACACATATTCTTTACAGGAGTGTGGCACAATTCAAAAAATTAATAGGTTGGGGTTTTTTTTGGTGGTTTGCCATCTTTTTTTTTTTTTTTTAACCCTCAAAACAAGCTGCTGATAATTAAATATACCTTTGGTGTCACTTTCATAAACCCAAATTCTGCTGAACCAGATGCACAAGTCTAAGCTCTAAACTTCACATTTCTAATTGCAACTACTGTTGCATACAGTATATTCAATGTTATTAAGGCTTCTGTGAGTGCAGTGGAAGTCAATCATAACATTAATAGTGTGCCTTATAAGTAACAAACACAAAGCATCAGCTCACAATCTACTCGATCTGCCCTGAGAAGTGGTGAATGTAAGTCTTGCACAAAGAGCTTTCAACTCTAAGAAATTCTTTAATCATCTTGATTTAAGAGGATTATGACATGGATCAGTTGTAATATAAATGGCATGCTGGTGAAATTCTCAGTGTATAAAAAAAATAAATTCAAAGTAAATACACAGCTAGCCCAACTAAACTCAGTTGGAAGATTAGGTTGAGACTTAAATACACTGTGTGCATAATTCTTCAGGTGTCAAGACCCAGGCAACAATCACTTTCAAACAGTCTAGCACTCAAGAGAAGAATCCATGCAATGCTAAATTGGCAGGGGAAAGGACAGCAAAGAATACAGGATACATTCGCTACTAGGAACATCTTCTTTTTATCTATTTCCATACACCCCAAAATATGCGTGTAAACTCACTGTGCAGTTTATTGGTTTCAGATTAAAATTAATTAATCACTTATCAGTGACAGCCAAATGCAAACAGTTAAAATGCCAATAGTCTTTTTCACTGTCCATCAGGAAAAAATAAAATTATAATTAAAATTAACTAAAATTCCTAAGATAGTGACAAATGCTTCCCTTACTCAATCCAAAGCCTTTGAGTTTGAAGGACTGTTTAGTAATAAAACTGCAAAGCCAACTTAGGAACTGCAATGAGCCTTCAGAATAGACAGTGGAGCTGTACTGATCAAAACAGTACTTGGGAGTCACCATTATCACTGTGTTCCTGGAGCTGGCTTCTAGTTTTCCATGAAGAGTAAATCTCCATTTCTGAATAAGACTCCTCATTCTAAAATGAACCTGAAAATGTCATCATTCAAGGCAGCAAGGCAGCAATTACATACCTACTTCATATATCCAATTCTTCAGCACCCGGTCTAAACTAGATTTCTAATTTCATGGTCAGCTGAGAGAATAAACCAATCTGATTACCAGCTTTTAAGGTATTTTCATCAGCAGCCTTACTAGTCACACAACCACTGCAGGGGTCTGTCTCACCCCGAGACAAGGTGACAAACCAGGACAGAGCAAGGGGGATTCTCTGCTGGCAGGGAGACTTTCAGAGCACTAAAAGCACACACTTTAGGAGAAGCTCAAACAGCCTGTATTCTGCCCTTTCAAGCTGGACAGGATATTAATGCAGGTCTCCATTGTATGAAGAGGTACTGAAAACAACAGGTGAAGCAATGCCCCCAGAAAAGGGAATGTACCCTTTTCCTGTCCTTTGGATCCAAACATAATGTCCCAGCAACATAAGTTCCTTCCAAACCCAAAGGGAAGTATGAGAGGTCCTCAGCAGATATGTAAACAAAGCATACAGGCACAGGATAAGTACAAGTATGCACACGGCATGTCTTGCTGCCAGAGAAAGCCATGCCCACTTATTTGTATTCTGAAACCCAGAGGTCCAGCCCACTTATTTGTATTCTGAAACCCTGAGGACCAGTATCTTTAAACATTAACTTCAACAAAGGTTTTTTTTTTTTTGTTAAAAATGAAACAGCTCTTTGTTTTTAAACAAGATTTGTCCAGTTTGCCTGTTGCCTTTCTTTCCTGTTGGCTTTCTTTCCTTTTAAGTAAATTAAAAATTCTTGTTCCACAGCTGTAGCACAGCATTCACATTAACTTGTAATGAATGCTTAAAATAAAAAAAAAAAAAAAAAAAGCTCTGTAACACACTTCAGTTGTGCAGGCTATGCTTAAAGGCTGCATGGCAATAAAGAGAACAAATCATGAAATAAACTAAGCATCTGAGATAGTAAATAAAGGAAATAAAAATTGCCTTTATGGTATCAAAATGACAAGGTAAAACAACAGTTAAAAGAATCCAAAGGAAAGCAAAAAAACCTTCGGGAAAAAAAATTAGAGCTGACATTAAAACTCACCAATCCCCCAGCTGTGGAAAAAATCCAAAAATTAATAGTATCACCTGAGGATTGAAATAGTGGTATTTGGGAAAACCCTGATGAAAATGCTGATGAGGGAGAATGAGTCTCCAATGAAATGACTGAACCTCTAGGTCCTCTTCTAAAAGCCATGGTCAGAACTACTCCCTGGGACCCCTTGCGAGTGGCAAACATACAGGAAAAATATGGATGAAAACCAGGGGAGTCAGAGACTGAGCATTTGCTGAGAGTAAGTCTCTCAGGAGCAAGCAGAATATTGCTGGATGGAAGTGAAGCTGACAGATACTGGGGGCCAGGAGTCTTATTAAACCTAGGACCTGAGCCTATCAATCAACCCCATTCAATAATCAGCAGGGTTGCATACTGGGCAGGAGGAACAGAGGTTATGGAAAGAGCAGGACCAGCTTCCATACCCATGTGTTCATCTCATGAAATATTCACCGCTATTACAAGGCAATGTATGGACACTTAAACAGATACATCCAAATCTCTACAGAAGTCAATCCTAGTATGTTAAGATCTCTATTGAAAGAAGCCCTGATAACATTAAAAATGTTTTCAGTAGGGTGACAAGACAAAATAGAGAAGACAAAGACAAGACAAAGAGGAGACGTAATGCATAGTGAAGTGTTACAAGATCCCCAAGATGACCTTTCCTCTTGGGCAAGACTCCTTCATGACACAGTAAACCACACTAGGGAAATGGGCTGAGAAAATCTGTCCAGGAGAACAAATTTGGGCCTTTGAGAGGGGCCCAAAAGCTGAAGTGCAGAGACTTCCTGAGTACCAGGTGAGGACTTTTAAACATACCCTGCTTGAGCCAGAAGAAGGATCAAAACACCCCTGAAGCAAAATGAGCTGTGGAGGACAGCAGCAGCTTTAGGTACTCCCCATGCAGCTCTCAGGCAACTACCACAGAACACTTAGTGAAAAGAGTGCAAGGGGGACACGTAAAAAAAACAAAAGCTTTCACAGAAAAAAAAACATATCTCCTCTCTTTCAGGAGAGGAAAAGAGACGAAAAAAAAAACCTAAGTGCTGGGAGAACTTTAGGCTTTATCACCTGGTGCATTATGGCCTACCAATTTACTTACCAGTAGGCCTAGAAAACATCCATTGAAATATGTGATTGATAGAGGAGCTCAAATTTCACTAAACACCCCAATGGATGCTGAGAAATTGGACATAAGTTTAAAAAGAAATAGGGCCCACACACCAGAATTTAATGAACAAAGTAATTTATGTTATACTGCCAAAGTCTGTTTAGGTTTACCTGGGGAAAGACAATGGACCTCACACACTCTTGCAGTCACAAAACATGAAGAAAATACTTTAGGATACAATATCTTTAAAGGAGAAGTTTAGCAATTGCCTGATGGGAATATTTGGTCAATCAGGCCCACAAAAAGTTTTCTGAAGAGAATGAGACAATTTATTCAACATCAATTGGTTTTAAACATGTATTGATAAGAATGAAAGTGGTATTTGGACTGCTAGCTGTCACTAAAAGCAGGTATGCTAATGCCAAAGCATATTTCAGGGCTCTATAAATGCTTTTCCAGTCTTCCTGTTCCAGATTACACACAAAGTGGCAATGGATTACTCCTGACCAGCATGATGGTATAGCACTGGGACAGAAAGCAGGGTATCAAAGGAATTTTTTCATATTATTATGAAATTATTAATCTTATTATCCCCAAACAAACAGGATGGTGGAATGTGCTGATGGCTTGTTGAAAAGCTACTTTATACCTCATGCATCTGCGTGGGATAAAAGGTTACCCTCTGTATTATATGAGATGGATAAATGACAAGGACCATGGTCTTCTGCAATGCTGGCTTTCTGTCAAGGGCAGTCTTTGACAATGAGGGTTGGCTGGGCAAGGGATACTCCTACAGCAGCATGGCTCACAGCTCCTACAGCCTGCCTGGCCTGGGCTTCAGGTCACTCCATCTTGAGCTATGACCAGAACAGAACGCACAAAAGACAACAGCTTTGCAGGAAGTGACTCTTTGGAGTCATTGTAGTACCCTTCTTTTAACCACTTCACTACAAGCTACCAAAGTTCTGACTACAGTGGAGCTCACACACTCCACTGAGTGAGTGAGTCATAGGTGAGTGAAAAGACTTTAATTTCTCAAGAGTTAGAATCATAGAATAAGTAAGGCTGGAAAAGACCTTTAAGATTATCAAGTCTAACCATCAACCCAGTACCACCACCATGTTCACCATTAAACCTGGTCCTTGAGTACCATATCCTTACTTTTTTTGAATATTTCCAGGGATGGTGACTCCACTCTGGACAGCAGGTTCAACGTATTACAATCCTTTCTGTGAAGAAATTTTTCCTAATGTGCCTCTCCTGGTGCAACTTGAAGCCATTTCCTTTTGTCCTGTTACTTCTTACCTCGGAAAAGAGATTGAACCACGCCTGGCTACAACTGCCCATTCCCAGTTTTACTAACAGGTCTTTATATATGGAAGTAAAACAGAGGATCACAGAGCTTCTCCAAAAATACACTTGAGCTCAAACTAGACAATCTGCTGCCTTGAACAGCTTCTCCTAGTTACACAAGACTCACAAAGCATAGAAAAGCTGAAGTGAGAAGCAAACAGTCACTTCTTCAATAAACTTAGAGGCTTTCCAACCAATTCTGTCAGCAGGTGGAGCAGCAACAGCATTACATAAATATTTCCCTAGATATGTTCTATCTATCAAATATGGCTGTACATACATACATATATATATTTATATCTATATATATATAGATAGATAGATATATTCTAGCTCTGTAAAGAAATGGGGGGGAAGGGAATATCACACTATAAGATAAGAATAACAGTTTCTCAAAGAGGATGTTTTTGCCTAAATTTGCCAACTTCTGCCACTGCTGTCACAGCACAGAGAAGGGCAAATTCTGAAAGGGCCTCCAACAGCTCTGCTGTAGAATTAGTCACAGCAGCTACCAGCTAACTGAGGCTTCTGTTTGTGTTACTCCCCCAGGGTCTAGTAATTTTGCTACACAGAGCCAGGCAGGTAATCAGGGATTCTCAGGATCAGTGAGGGGTTTTTGAGAACATCAGCTCCTTTTCTTCACTTTATTGCAGCGCAGAACAATGGGAAAATGGTGAAAATATCTTTTTTATTTTCCTTTACCAAAAACATAATGATAGAATCATATGAACTTAGCTTCCAAGGTATACTAAAAATCATACACCACCTCTTGTGCTCTGTAAATGAAGCCAGGAATGTAGTGGCTATGCACAGGTGCATTTCCTAAGCAGAAAGAACTTTGGCAATTCCAGTTTCCCAAAGTAAATGGATAATTCCATACCTATTTAAGTTATTCAACTATTCAAGTTATTCTACTATTTCACTGGTTTAACTGAAGACCAAAAGCCACTATGCTACAATAGTGTTTATTTCAGTACTGACCATTATCCTGAAGGACTCCTGTGGAAGCTTTTACTGTCTGTTTTGCTTTAGAAAAGTGTCGTCTGGACACAGAATTCTCTGGATTCTGGCTTTTTTTGTCTTTCCTTTTGGGAAGCTGAGGTGAGGAACTGTTTTCTCCCCGGTCACTGGTAGATTTAGATTGCAAATCATTCCCCTGAAAAGAAGAGGATGTAATTATCAGTGATGCAAATTAAAAAGCTTATTTTTAAATTTTCATTAAGGACTGGTATCAGGTGTAAAAGAAGCATAATAATTTACAGTCAGTACATTTAAGTGATATCTTAAATCATCCAGAGAATTATAACTATCCCACTGTATGATCTGACCAATTAAATTCTCAACAGCTTCCAGAAGAAAAATCACATATTTATGATATGAAAATAATGTTTCATTTAATGAAAGGAATGGCTAGATGAATCTATGCATGCATGCATATTATATGCAGCTATCTCTCATCCATATGTGTGAACAGCCACAAGATATAACACCTTAATATGACTTGTTAATAAATCACTGTCTGTGTAAATGAGACCTGAGCATTATTCTAAGTGTCAAGAGAAGCTGGAGGAGAATGACAGTCTTCCCAGAGCAGTAACACATTCAGTGGAATGTGAACAGAAACTTGTATGTTTTTATTTTTATAGTGGCTCCAGAGACTTTTTTTGTTTTGTTTTGTAAAGAGTGAAGGGACATGATCAACTACCACAATTATAATGACAGACTGTGAGTCTGATTCCCTGCTGTCTTGTACTTGTACAGCAAACTGCACTTGTGGAGAACTGGCGAAAACCAATACTTATATTCTGTTTTGGCACTAAAATTAAATCCACAGAGGACTCTTCTTGTAGCAATGTGGGGTTAGGCTCTTCTCCCAGTCAACAAGCAACGGGACACGAAGAAAGGGCCTCAAGATATGCCAGGGTGGTTCAAGTTGGACATAAGGAAGAATTCCTTCACTGAAACAGTGATTAAGCATTGGAACAGGCTGCCCAGGGCAGTGGTGGAATCACCATTCCTGAAAGGGTTTAGGAAACAACTGGACGTGGCACTTGGTGCTATGGTTTACTTGACACGGTGGTGATAGGTCAGAGATTGAACTCAATGACCTTGGGGGTCTTTTCCAACCTTAATGGTTCCCTGACTCATTTTGTACGCATACAAATAGCTAAACCAGATACAAAGCAATGAAGGATCAAGCTCTCTATGTAGTGATTTCCTAGAATAAAACATATCAGATTGCAAACTGGTTTAGGACCTTTTTCAGACTCAGTGTTCAGAAACACTCTTTTGTGCAAAATATTTTGTGAAAGGTTCTGTGTTCTTCCTTTAGGTATATAATTTGAATAAATAAATAAATACACAAATGATCAGGTTTATAGGAAAGACCTCAACCCAGCAGCTGATCTTTGCTATGGAAGCTTTTATCAAAAACAAAGCAGCCCTTATCACAACAATATTTTCTCAGATTTCTTCTGTCTAATTGACACTGCAAATAGCTACAGATTCATCAGGCTTTAATAAGCATGCCACCACGTGGCCGTGAATTTTTTTCTCTTTGGATTTAATTAAAACCCAAAGGACAGGGACTTTCCATCTTCCAGAATTTAGCTGAATTAGAAATTTGATACTTACGCTGCCTTTAGACTTTCGAGATCCCACAATTGGAGGTAGTACAGAGGTTTTGGAGCTGCAGGAATAAAGCATATATTAGAATTGTGTACCCTGTCACTGGCACAGACACTATGTATCTGTAATCAAGGCATATAACACCAAGATGGCTATGGCAACAGAGATAATGGCTTTTTTCACTGCATGTTTTCACTAAGCATCACTTTTTCTGTTTACTGGACTATGTTTAAATGCATAATCATTAACTTATTCAACAAGTTCATTACCCCACAATGCATACTTTATTTACCAAAACCTTGCAGAGTCATATCCAGTGAATTACAATGTGAATTCTCCTTACAACTTCCATTTCTTTCCTTTTATTTCAATGAAATGGTTCCAAATTCTCATGTTTTCCAAAAGTACAAGAAGGACAAGTTACTCCTTACAGACACCCAGTTTAGGACTCTATTATGTGATTGTTCTAGCCTACAAAAAATAGACCCAAACATGAAACAATCTTAAGGGAATATATATTTCCCAAAACATTACTAACCAAGAGTCTGGGAGCCGCCGCTATAAGGGCAACCCCAAAATTGTGTTGAAAAGTCTTTTTTCCAACCCTGGTGTCGAACAAGAAGTCAGAAGTCTTCGGCTGTCATTCTCAAGGTTGTTTATTAATTGTTATCTAGAACATTTTCTGTCTGGCCTGCTGCGATCTGTTCAGCAGGTCAGCCAGAGGCACACTGCCCGCCCAAGAGGCTGGTGTTGTCTTTATACTATAAGCTACGTACTCGATATTTACTATTATGTTCCAATACCTATCACCTATGTTAGACAGTGACTTTCTACTCTAGACCAATCTGAAAGTGCCATCACCCAAATCATGGAGGCTAGGAAGAAGAAAGAAGAAGGACAGTGCATGCCCAATTCCCTCCATCTTGGGACTTCAAACCTCCATTCTAAAATCCTCAAAATTCCACTTTTCACCCTGTGACAACTACTATTATGCTACTTAAACTTTTGTGACTTGTAATTCTTCACACAGAGTTGGTAATTTGCTCCACGGCATAGGATTGAAACCCCACGTGTCTTTGGCTGCATGCCAGGGTCTTAGAGTCCCCTGCCAGGGGCTCGGGCCATCCAGGGCACCCAGAGGGGTATCCTGGGTTCCGACATCTCCCCCTTCTCTTTGTACTAAAAATACGTTTTTGGCAGCTTTATTTAGGGCTTGCTGCACACACTGAAGAATGCATGGCTGAAT
The DNA here is from genome assembly GCF_015832195.1 of Motacilla alba alba. Taxonomy (NCBI): domain Eukaryota; kingdom Metazoa; phylum Chordata; class Aves; order Passeriformes; family Motacillidae; genus Motacilla; species Motacilla alba. The sequence goes on along the minus strand of NC_052017.1, from coordinate 59,789,547 downwards.
GAGCAGAAGAATTACAAGCTTTATTAAAATGCAAAAAGCTATCATTTGACAAAAGTTTTACAACATTACTGATTTTCACACCTATGAAGAAACTTAAAGTCCACAATCTTCTGTGGACTGGCAAAGTATAAGGGTTGGAATCTGTGTAGTTTACATTTGTGTGTCTTCTTCTCTGCTTGTTGAGTGCTTAGCATTTTTTTGCACTTGATGGAATTTCACATTCTTTACTGAAATCTACTTGGATTTTGTATTTGTTAAAACACAAACAAATCTATGTCCCCGCAGGAACTGGAGGACTTTTTCAAAATCTCAGAGGTGAAGAATGGGTTTTGATATGAAAATGAAACTTTGATTGGTTTTGTTTTGCAAAATTGCATAAAGAAATATAAGATAACAGTAGTTAGGAACCTAATCTCATTCAGATGTACGCATCATTCAGATGTACACAATCTCATTCAGATGTACACATATGTATCCCAAGGAAATAAAAAAAAGGATTACTTTGACTTGGGTTAATTTTTCTCAGATGCTAATTTTGTGATACATGATCAAGGGAATGCTTATGAGATGAACTGGTCTTCTGAATTTCCATTTCTGCTTTCGTTATTTTTATCTCAGCTTTCTCAGAAGCTGACAGTGAAATTTTGCATCCATACTAACCCATGTATCATTCTTGGAATAATAATTTTGTACCTTACTATTGACACACACAAACACACAGGAGTGTATCACACATCTTTAGAACTTACCCCTGTGGCCTTCTCATTGTAGATTTGGACAGCAGATCACCATACGGCAATTTCTTAAACTTTTCTCTACCCACTGCAACATAAATTTGCCCATTCTCCAAGTCTGACCCATTCTGAACAAGTTTTCCATCTACAGTGTAGAGTCTGAAAAATATGAAAATGCTTATTTTAATAAACCTCAACATTCAGTTAGGTGCATTAAGAGCACTGAAAGCTATATTAATCTAAACTCACTAAATATATGTTGAATTTCCAGATACGAAACCAAATAAAGTACAGCAGACACCATACAATGATCAGCAACCACATTTTTTAAAAAAACCTGACCAAGCAAAAAAACCAAAACCCAAAAACCCAGAGCAAACAAACCACCAAGGAAAACAGCAAAATAATTACTTAAATCACAGCTTATATGAACTAACGAGGATGAAGTGCTATAATAGATGTAATACTCACATAATTTCTGGAAAGAAATAAATTTCTTTATATTTCTAAAGTCTTCAATACCTTTTCCCTGTTACTTTGGAAGGAATCTATTCCATGAGTTCCTGACCCCCTCTCCTACCAAGTTCCACCTTCTATGTGTGCTCAGGGAACTCTGCAGTAACCTGGGAAGAACAGGGCATTCATGACTGAGAGCCCTGTCTACCTAACACAGACCATGCCAATAATGTTGCATTTATATTGTTACATTGAGTAGATGAGAAGGTTGGAACCTGATGGGAACAACAGGAAATACAGTACTACATTAAAACAAGAAGCCATGTACCTTGGGCACATACCAACAATGACTATGTCTATTATACAAGAAGGATTTTTACCATACTGACTTCTTTTTGAGAAGAAAGAAATGCATCAGGGACTGGTGGGGGGAATTTACTTCCTTGACAAGTTTGTGATTTTATTTTAGCACAGTCAAAACAGTATGTAAGGAGGAACATTCAATAATAAATTAGCTCTTTCCTACAAAGCATGGTTCGAAACTCAATAATATTTATATTTAATTTAAAAGTCAACAATAACAACTTTCATTAAAGTCTTAAATGCAGGAATGTTGAATGGCTATCTTAACTGCCTTTCTAGGAGCCTTCTAGCTATACTAGACCTATACTATGTATGAATTTATAGTCATAAATTTCAACACAAGGCAAGGAGATGTAAAAATATATACACAACCATACTATGAACATTTAGGGAAGAATATCAGGAGGCTACCTTGAATACACCCGTGACTTATAATGTGCAAAAAAATTCAGTTTAATAGAGAAAGAGCTTTTAAAACTGATACATGTGGTGGCATAACCTTGAATAAACACAGAAGAAAATCATGCACTTTACTGAACGAGGAATCACAGAATATCTGAGGGTGAACAAGATGTCTGGGGACCACCTAGTCCAATCATGCCTTGCAGAGCAAGAATAACTAGAGTAGGTTGTTCAGGACTATCTCCAGGTATGTTTTGAACACCTGCAAGGATGGAGATTCCAGTGCCTCTCTGGGCAACATGTTCCAATATATGATGACCATTACTGTAAATTTCTTCTTCCTTCTGTTCAAGTGAAATTTCCTTCTTTCATTTTGAGGCCCACAAGAGGCCCATTGCCTCTTGTCCTATCACTGCGCACCACTGAGAAGAGTCTTCTTCACTCATTCCCACCAGGTATATACACACATTTAAAAGATCCCCCTGAGCCTTCTCTTCCTCAGGCTGCAGAGTCCTAGCTCTACTCACACTACAAGTATCTTCAAGACCTTCCTCTCTGTGACCCTTTGCTGCACTTGTTCCTGCATGTCCATGTCCTTCTTGTATCACGCTCATGAAAGTAACCTAATTTTTTGTTTGTCTTCTGCCACATGGGAACACATTTCTAAGTGCAAAGAATGAAAATTTTGAAAGGTGAAATTGCAGCTATTTTAAATATAGATTACATTGCTGCTTCCTTGAGAAGAGGTATGCTAACTCTGGAGCACCTCGTTTGTATTACTCATATTTATTCCATAGTGCAAACATTCTACAGGAATGCCAGCAATTCAAAGAGCAATTTATGTTTCACTACCACAGAGTCAACATCAGTTACACACAAACAATGAAAATAAAACAAGCTATCAGAAAATCAGCAGGAAGCCTATTTCTGAATTAATCTCACTGTGTTCTGCTAGATTGCACTTCACTTTGGGAACTCGGGGGAAAAAAACAGCAAATCAGCGTACCACAGCTTAAGAATTGTTTATATATTTGTATGGGGCTGCATATATAGAGGGGTACATACAAAATAACTGGGGTTTTTTTTTGTTCCTGATCTTTCATTTTGCTTCTACTTTTAATGTTATATTTAAAGCGCAGAAGTTGTTTGTTTAATATAACTCAAAAAGAATGTTACAGATTACCTGGCAATCTTTAATTGCATTTTTCACTCTGAAAATAATAATCACAATAGCGAAATCAAACATAATCAGTCTCTGAAGATGAAAGTGAAATAAAAGATGTATTTTTTTTAAATGGATCTTCAAACAAATAACTAACTAAATGGACTTAACAAGCACACACAAGTTTTGTGACACAAATTTCTAAAGCTACCTTTTTTACAATTTCTGAATTTGAAGTCACAATTTTCACCCTCCCACTTGGCCACAACCATTCACAGACCAGCTGGGTTCTCTCTGGCTTGTAATATGTAACAAAAATGTTCTTGTGGTCACTTCTTCCGAGGATGACCTAAGTTTGCCCTGTGAGATGTCAGTGGACTTCCACTATCCCTCCTGAATCCAAGCTAAAAAGTGACAGCCAAAAGAAAGCAAGCATACAGGCTGAGAAAGGGAGACAGCAAAGACACAATTTCTGGGACAATATCCCCAAATTCCAAGTTGCTGATGCCCCCAGTATCTGCCCATCAGGTTGCTGCACCCCTCCCCCATCAACAATCTGGCAAGCAGAAAAGCTGCTTTCCTATCATATCCCCGCTCATATTTCATCCTTGCATCTCTACTCTGATTTGGGTGATCAATAATTTGTTTTCTAAAAAGTCCCATGTGAAACTGTGAGACTTGGTAGCTTTTTAAGTCTTTTAATAACATGGAAAAGAAAAAGAGAAAAAGCTGCCCTGTACACAATGCAGGTTCTTGTAAGTCCACTTACGCTTCTTTAATGAGAAATTACATCTTCCCAGCACCAGTGGTCTTACCAGATCTTCCCTAATGCTAACATAGTTTCAGTAAACCCCAGCAAGTAATGTGCAACCTACTAGAGAACTATGATCACTTTACTAATGGATTTAATATGTATTTCTAAGATTTTAAAGAAAAGAAAATGAAAACTGAGTTAATAGAAAAGCAGCAAGGGGAAAACATTAAATAATTTAAAATGTCATGTCCATTATCTTATTTTTGAAGGATTAAAGATGAGCACCGAAGGGAACATCTCAAAAGGAATCTTAGTTATATATGGAATGCTGAATAACTGAATACAACATTCAGTTTCACCAGAGTGACACCAAGTAATGAGAATAAAATGCGAAAGATTTTTAAATTGCTAAACAACCTGAGAGCAGAAAGAATTGGTATGTTGTAAATGTCTTTTCTCGCTTTGTTCACTTCTGAATTACACTAGTGGAGAAACAGTCCCAGAAAGCTTCAACACATGCAGGTTCACTTTACTGCAAATGAAAGTCCTCAGCAGACAGCTAATAGGAGCAAAGAAGTGCTGGGCTGAAATAAAAAAACTTGATGAGAGCTAATATTCAACAGCATTACCTTAATCTTCTCTCACCCTTATCAAACAGGAAAGCAAGCAGAAGAACTAAAAGACTACCTTATCTTCACTGTTTTGAGAAAGATTTTGCAGCTTAGCCTCAGACATTGCATAGGCTGTGAAGAATGATTTTCCACAAAAGGTCCTTTCCCACCTGATGAAGAGATTTCTGTAATGTGCTCTGCATGGGGCAACACTGGAATGTGGGTAATTTGCTTGCACACCTTGAGAGCCCACTTACACTGCAGTGTTTCTCCCGGACATCACATCTATCATTTTGCTCTAAAACTTACAAAAACTACCAAATGCCATTTTAGTTAACTTATTTTACATTGTAAAAGCCTTAAGGGACAGAAACCTACCTATCCAAGAGGTCACCTCGTGTTCCTTGGATACCTCAACAACTCAGACCACCTGAGATACTGGAACTGGCAAACCCCAACAACAACTTTGGCCTTGGCTTTTATTAAGAGGCTGAGAGCCGAATATGAAGCACATCCTAGTCTTGCATCAGGTATACAAACCCCAAAGAATCTATAATATTCTCCTTGAAATTGTTTGCCCCAATGAATTTAAAGAACTATCAAAATTAAAAAGTAACACACATCACGTGTATCTCACATTCCAAATATCTTCAATAACTTTACCATGCTCATTTATTTCATTATGACATGTAACTTATTTATTAGTACTAAATGTATTGCATTATTATTGTATTATTACAGGCCTGCTAATTAAATAATTAATTAATAAATATTAATTTAAAAATAACAGTTCAAGCAAATTGTGGTTATTCTTTTTTTAAATAGCAGTAGAAATGAAATGTGAAGATTACCTAGAGTCAACATATTTCCACTTTGTGGCCTTTTGATGTATTTTAACTTTCTTACAGTGAAACTTCCCATAAAATAGGAATGATCCATTATATCTACTTATGGAGTTTTAGAAACATATCTAGTCATATAAAATGTATCTTGCACATATTTGGCTTCCTTATACCTGTGAACAGCTCCACTTCTGAGAGTAACTTTCCCTGTAACCATTTCAAGAATATGGTCCCAGTGATTCAGTGTTTTCCTGGGAATGAGGAGGCGCACAGCAGGGCTAATAAGGTCTCCATTAGCAATCAGGCTGAAATAAAGCAAAGTAAAATAACTTGGAGGAGCATTTTAAACAAAGCTCACCTGAAGTGAACACAGTACCACCACTACCCCTGAAATGGCAACCCACTAAGTGAAAATTCTACTTACAAAATAGTGTAGGGCTCCTGGAGAGGCTTTCGAAACCGTGCTGACACAGTGATCCTACTGTGAGTAACTGGCTTGACCTGCAAGAACAAAAGAATTAGAAGTTACACAGTCCTCATAGTCAGAAAACATTTGCCCTGACCACCAACAGCAAGTCGGACAGCATGTCTTTAAAGCATGCATTTTATCCCATTCCAGCTTCACCTTCTGCATAGCACACATAATTACTGCTGCAGGTTTATGTGTGTGCTGAGCAACAACCACAGCACAGCATACCACAGTGCACCATGGCACAACACATGGTTTGCACTGAGGAGTCAGAATTGTATGGGCATCTTTGTTTTACAGACCCAAAGAAATACTCCCAAATGCTGTTCTTGCTTTCTTAGTCTTGATTGCTTATAACCATGACACAGGCAATTTAACTACCTTTTTAACAATAAATGACATTGCTAGATCCCTCTGCTGTTATAATAACTACTTTTGGTCTTGTACAGGTCTTTAATTCAAATCCATGAGTAATTTATAAAGGTTCCTGAATACTTTGCTCATTTTAGGGCAATGACTCAAAAGTGAGGTGAACTGAAAACTTTTAGCCTTCAGAATAATACACAGGCTACTTAATTCCCAGCATTATTCCCTATACTATTTTGAACAGACACTACTTTGAGATCAACATTAATGTTGTTATTCTGAACAGAAAGTTTTAAAAAAAGAAAAGGATAAACCCAAACTCCAAAATCATTAGGAAGATTTCTTTTTAATTCTTCATCATTAGCAAATCACAATAAGGTGTTAAACCCAAATAAACATTCAAAAGTTATAGTACATACATTTAAAAGTCCACTACATTTCTAAAAAAATACCATAGAAGCTTAAAGGATTAAATAGCTGGTGTACAGAGAGACATGCTCTCAAACAGATGTACAAAGTTTATTTAAACTGGCAATTTTCCAGTCACCATGTAAAGCAGTCTAATGACACAGTATGTAGCAGTTTTATCACACTCTGTGCTAACTTGACCAGTACTTCTTATTTAATTTGTGGGAAATGGTCTGAACTCCAGTGCTTTTAGTCTTTGCTTGGAATTTCATACAAACTCATTTAGTAATGACTAGAATGCTTTCCAGTTGTTTCTTGGGCATACACTGAAAAGAAAGGTGCTCAATCTAGTAGATATGCCGAATGAGCTAAAAATTATTATTAAAATAATCAAATCTGACTTCCCACATGGGTCAAAGAATGTCATACAGCAAATTCTGCACCAAGCACATAAATTCTGGAGGTGAGATAGCAAACTTAGGAGAAAAGGAACCAACAAAACAAAAGCAATAATGATAATTCTTAGTGCACAATCATTTCAAGTAAAATACAGCAACAGGTAAATCTGTTGAACAAAATCTGTTTTCAATGTCTGCTGAAAAAGAAGCATATTCATTCTGAATTCAGCTCAATTCAACTTTTTGTGTTTTTCAAAGGCCCTTGTGAGCTGTGTAGCTCTCTCAAACATTTGTGTTTTGAAAGACTCAAAGGACATAAAACCCCACAGTGGTTATGGATGGAGAAAAGCAGAACCAACCCTTGCAGAGCTCCATAGACTAAAAAGACTAAACAGAAGCAATCAGCCCCAGAAGGGCATGGTGAATTGAAACTCAGTGCAAAGGGATATTTTGGCCAGAAACATCTACAAGAGGAGAGACAGCAAGGAAGATGTTACTACTGCATTGTGCCTGCATTGCTTGCACACCAGACTAGGAAGCAGACTCCTGACATGGCTGGGGACCTTCCCTTTAAGCAAGCAATTCACAAGCCATTTGCATTTACCCAGACCTGTTCTGTAGATGCATGTTTGTTTTGGCCTCATACAAAGAGAAATTTTGTACTAGACTGTACATGCACTAATGCCTAAAGTAATTGCAGTTCACAGTCTTGCTGTCAACTCCAGTGTGATGTGAATCAGGTGAAAGATTCACACCTACTACTACAGGCTTGGAAACAGAGTAAGAGGTTGCTATCATATACCTCATTAGGGAAGGCAAAGACATTTTTTGAGAACTGCCAAGTAACTTAGGAGCTCAGCCATTCTTGCAGAAACATTTGAAGCATATTCTTCAGAGCATAACTGGTCATTTATGTCACCAAAATTTGAAATGAAAATTTACTGGAAAAAAAAAAGAAAATAAACCTTAAACTGCAACATCTGAAAACATTTCTATTGCTGCTGTCAGCCATTTAAGGGTTATTTTCTCAGTGTAAGCAATCTAATAAAGAGCTTCAGAATACAGGGGGAAAAAAGTAACTTTCTAAAGGTTATGCTACTGGAGACTAAGAAAATTCTGATTTACTTCCATGGCATAAGGTCCTAATGTTAAGGCTCCAAACACAAAATGGGAGTTACCGAACCTTGGATGCCCTTATACCTTTCTTTGTAGCTGGTAGGTTGCCAGCATAATCCCCTATAAAATATCCAATAAATAAATAGTAAAATTATAAATCACTTTTTCTAAAAGTTGATTCCACATCCATTCCTGATGCTAACTCTTATCCTGCTCAAGCTCTCCCACAGTCTCTCCAAACAGTCCATCAAATTAAGTTCTCTGCAGTCTGCAACACTCAGGTTCCAATGCTCCACACTTTACTGGAACAGCTAGAAAGCATTCACCAAGCATAAAGAAGCCCTTTAAGATAGCCCTAGGTGTGTCCTATTACTTGGTTACTCCTGCAGGCTGTTGAAACCATTAATTTTGATGTAGGCTCCTCAGAAGGAAGTAATTGCACATAGCCCAGTCACCAGACCCTGGAGAAAACAATAACCTGAGAGATGTAAGGAGCCCATTTATTATTTGAAGGACTGTATTTCTGCCCCTAATAGATACTGAAGCATCAATTTGGAAGTTTGGCTTTTGAGTTGCTCTCTGAAGATCATTAGTATTTCTGGCAGCCTTCTGCCCCTTACAAGTTTAGGCTTGTAATTAAACAAACAAACTGCAGGGGATTACAACATGGGACCACCTTGGGCCAAGACTAAATATTTGCCTGTTCTACCTAAGCATGGCCTAAACTGGAACAAAATATAAACTTGCCTTGTTTATTTAAGCCTGTTTAAATCAATGTACCTTCTGTATTAAAAAAAAAAAAAAAAAGAAGAGAATATGTTAGTGCAATAGTACATTTGATAAAGTGAAACTACAAAAATCAGTGCAAGGAAGCATGCTCTGAAGGCCTGTTCTATAAAGATCACACTACACTGTGATTAAAAAAGAAAAAAAAATTAAGAAAAACCCACCACTTCCATACTAGACATATTTCTTTTCATTAATCTGACTGTTCTGTTTGTAGAGTTTAGGATAACTTCTGCCTGATCAATGTTAAACTATTTATGGTCGTGAAAAGCAAGACATCTAACTTCAAAATACAGAAGTATACATTAATAAAAGACCAAGTGCTCAGCCACAGTAAAACAATTTATTTCCTTTGAGGTATATGGAGTTCCACGAAACCATCCCAGTGGAAGACTTGGTCCAGGGGTTAATTAAAGACTACATAGTTCTGCTCCTATTATGTTAGTAGGAGGCACCACATTGTTGCAGTGTCTGGAATATCCTGACCCCTCTGGCACTGCAGAGTTACATATTAACAACAAAGTGGTCTTGGGTGAAAGTTTGTGCTTACATTAACAGACCAGCATCACTAGCCCCCTAACCCCTTTATTTTCTTTTCATTTCACCAGCCACATTCTCTGATGATGTACATCAGCACTTTCTCATTTACGTCAGCAACTGCAAGCAGATTTACATTAATCAGTGGTCTGACCCCATTATGATTTTATCTTTAAATTTTGTACATTTTCGGTTTGTTTGAAAAGACCCATTTAAGGGCAGCTTCCATTTCCTACTGACAAACATTGCCAACAATTCATAATTTGTGATGAGATACTTATCTGAGGTATTACGTGACAACACACAGCAGCAGCACAAAGTGTCCAGGGGAGGAAGGAGAAACTCAGAGAAAACTTTATGGAAGCAATCAATCCAATGACAATTTGCAAGGCAACAAGAGTTACACAGTTGGAAATACATCATGGGATCACAGACACTCAAAACCACTATAATTTTTATTTTTCTATTCTTTAAACAAAAGGTATTTCACACAGAGCCTCTTACAGCAGAATGGATTTTCCTTACTTAAGAGAGGAGTTCCCATCTGTGAAATGACTTTGGAAAGCACCTTACAGTGTCTGGGAAAAACAAAACAGCTAAACTCAGCACAGGTTAGGTTCTGGGAATGGAAATCACTCTGCAGTGTTTGAGAAGTCTATAAACACTTAAATCTCAGAACAGTTTTTACAGAATCTCTTGGGAGTCCAGCTTTCATCTTTGGTCATAACACAGTGGGGTTGAACTTGTGATTAGCTCTGTGCATCTCCTAACAGCCCTTTGTAAATACAAACACACAGCACATCAGCATCCAATTGAAGAAAGGTAATAAAATCCATGCCCTCACAGGTGTTTGTTTTAAACAACGTCCTATATGTTTTTCACTTATATGCTAAACATAGCTATTTTCTAAATATTTACAAAATTCAACAAACACAAACATAACACTTAAGAAACACATACAACACATTGCTCAATCTACTTTAGGTACTCACCTCTTCCAGTGTTGACTGTTTGAAAAAAAAACCAAAAACAAAGCTAAATGATCAGCAGCCAAACCATTACCTCAGGCATACTGTCATATTTTTGTAGGAAAGTAGGAAATCCATTTTGAATTAGTCTGTGCATATCCACATGTATAGTTGAATATAATATGTGTGTATGCATAAATATATATACACTTTAATACCATTTTTATTTTAAAAATTCTGTTATGTTTATGTTCAGCTGACTACATGAAAACAAATTACAACAGTAAGTTTTCTAAAGCCATTGCAGCACAAGAAAGATCTGTTTCATAGAAACATGGCTTTTTTTTATAGGCATTTTTATACTCAATGACAAAAGATGCAGAGTCAAACCCATTAACTCAATAACTAAAAACATGTCACTTCTTTTTAGAACACGATGGATGGGCTTGCTTATGCAATCTTTCTAACTCCAAGAAGTGTTACACTGGGAAGAGAATGTCACACATATGGTAATAAACAGAAATCATCATGTTTAATACCAATTGTGGTATTAAACAATCATCATTCTCATCATTGAGAATGGCTATTCATGTAAGGACTCTGAGCAAGGCACACATTGGTTGGAAGTACACAGACAAAAAAAAAAGGTTTTCTGTCTTTCTTCAGACACATGCTAACCAGTAAAAGATAATAAACATAATCCCTAACACAGAGATGTATCAAAATTAAGTTTACTTGTTTTGGTTGGTGTGAACCTATTTGCTGATCCCTACGCATAGAGTTTTTGCTTCTATGAATGCTACACTATACTTCTCAACACTTATTATAAAAATATAGACTGGAAAGTGGGACAGACTCTGAAAACTACCCAACCTCCTCTTGGCTACTTGGGACTTTCAAGAGGCACATGACACTTCACAGAGTCAACCCTTGTATATAAGAAAACTGTACAGTTCATGAATTAGTACTTTAACTGGCCTCTGAACACGCCAGTGTACATAATCAGTTTCTAAAAAGGTGATTTTTATGCACTTGAGGATGGGTTCAAATAGAAATGTGCCATTCTTATCTTTTCCTTTCAGTGGTCATTAAATAATTAGACATATGCTGAATACAGGGATCTGGCAGCACTTTCACAGTGCTGCCATGAATACATACACCAGTTACTCATAGCTAAGAAATGGTATTACTAACTGATTTATTTCTTTTCCTTACCAGAAATGTCCCCCCATCAAAGGGGGCAATTAAACAGCTGCGTGATTTACAGGATAACATGTACTTACAAAGCCACACTGGACAGCAACAAAGCAAGAGTCAAAAACTGTAATGTGTCTGAACCAGATGCTCTGGGCTACTTTGATTTGTGCAGGCTTAAAAGCTGGCCTTTCTTATTGCTACCAATGTAGTCCTGGGTGCTATGAACATTTCACACATTACTCACGTCACTTTATAACTAACCTTTTGAAGCTTTAAATATTTGAACACAATGTCACATTCCAAAATTATCAGCTCATGCAATGAGCCATGGCCTTGCCAGTTTGTTACAATGGCCTGTTTGTTAATCAATGTGCCCAGGAAAATTGAGAACAAATATTTACATTTCCCTGGGGTAGAACTGGGGTCAAAAGAACCAAAACCCCACTGATACACACCATCACCACCCTGTGATGTGAAAGAAAGGAATGTCCAAGGTTCAGTGATCAAAACCAAACTAGAACAGTAAGTTTTCTAAAGCTATTACAGCACAGGAAACATGTTATCTATTTCATAGAAACACAACTTTTTTTAATGGACATTTTTTACACATTGACTCAAGTTGCAGAGTCAAACTCACTGAGGTGTTTGGCTAGTACAAAACCATTTCAGTTATCCTATGCAGTAGCTAACCTGGATAATGCACACTTCCCTGGCTACTTTGCACTGCTAGATCGTGCTCTGGATAGTACAAACCAGCCTTGAGCCAGAAACTACAAATATTTCTACTGGTGTGGGTATAAAGCAGCATTCAAACTGCTGTTAACTGAGCACCAGGCCACAAGGCCACAGCTGCACACAAACTTCTCAGCACACATAAAACATGGATGAGCTGGAAATGAGCTCTTCCACAGCAGACAGTTGTGTAGTGACTAAGGGAGCCTTCTAGACTGCAAAGCTCCTACGAAATTCCCAGAGTGTTTAAAGCCAACCGGTTCACCTCCAAGGTAAATTGCCCTCCTTTTCAGCTACAGTAAATGAAATGGAGTTTATATTCTCTGTACATCTCACCTCAGCTATTTAAAAAATCAATCTGGATCTGCCATGACTTTGGGACATTGGACAAGTGGCCAAATATTCAGCTGGGATAAGTCAAACAATGGCATGGCCTTATTTGGCCAGACACACGGCCTGTGCAATGCTCCAAAATAGATCACATCTGTGTTCCCTCTGGATCCCAAGAATAGCTCCCATTTCTTCTCTGAGTTGCATGATGCTGTACCCACACTGCTTACAACACACACAATGACGGCATAAAAAACAGAGTTTATTCAAGCAAAACAGATCCTGATATTAATTTCTGACACTGACATGATACTGACAATTCTGGCTGGTCTTGCCTCTCACATTTTTTGCAATTTCCCCAAATTCCTTAGACTAATTAAACCAAAAGGAAGTCTCTGGCCTTTATGGCTTATCAGAAAGACCTGAAGCTAAGAATAGTCAAACACCTGAACAACAAAACACAACACCCCAAAAAATCTTTGTTTTTTCTTCACCATTTTTAATCAAAGGTGAAAGCTGGTAATGTTTCAAGTAAGTCAATTTAATATACAGCAACAAATTATAATGAGACTAACACATGCCTCATTAAAAGTTTCAGTATTGGCATCTCTTCACTTACTCCTGGCCTCTTCACAGGCCAGGAAGACTGGCTACTCAACTGAATAAGGCAGGTCTTAATCAAGGAAGAGAACAGTTTTCAAGTTTCAGATGAAACTCCATACAGACCATGGAATTCTCCAGTAGCATGAACCAAAGTCTTTCTGCTGCTCAAAAATTCAATAAATCCATTTGTAAGCTAGTCAAAATACTTGAAACTGCACAGTTCAGGTAATACAGAAGTATATAAACACAAGTTTTATGCATCAAAAGTTCAAATAAGGAATAAAAGGGCACAGCTTATCTTCTAACTGGTTAACTAGGCAGTTCTTCTCTAATTCCTCCTGGTATTAGGCTGTGAACACTAAGGAAGAGTATTTGTTTTGTATGTCTTGTTGTGCTAATTATGTTACCAGGATACTAAATACCAAACAATGGCATATCACATTTAACTATTAAAGATGTTGCTCAGGAAATTAAAGATATATATCACATTTTTTTAAACTTCATATTTTAATAGTCTTATTCCTTAAAATGTGCTTACAGCAGAATTACTAATTAATTTAGCATGAGAAAATAAAAAAATTCTTGCCCAGTCTGTGATGCCAGCAGTAGAAGAAATCAAATGGGTCAGATATGGAGTAGCAAGAGGGTTTACAGAATTCACAGAATGACTAGGTTGGAAGAGACTTCAGGATCATCGAATCCAATCCATTCCCTAACACCTCAACTAAACCATGGCATCGAGTGCCACATCCAGTCTTTTTTTAAACACATCCAGGGATGGTGACTCCACTACTTCCCTGGGTAGATCATTCCAGAACTTTATCACTACATCTGTAAAAAACATTTTCCTAATAGCCAACCTATAACCTATAGTTTTGCATTCTGGCAAAGGAATATGAAGTTGACCTTTATACACAACTTGTTACCTTCCAAACAGTATTTTGTGTTTAGCAATTTTGGGTAGCACAAATAATGTTTGAGTGTTTTTAATACTTAGGAAAGAATCTGGAAAGAATATCTTATGTAGTTACACTCTTTTGACATCAAAAAGCTGTAATTTGCACAGCCTGGGATAATTTCTAGTATCTATTCAGTCCCTTTTACAAAACTATCTTCTGTACAGAGAAAATATCCATGAACTATTTCTAACTGACAGTTAGATGTTAAAGTGAATCAAGAGCCCAATAATTGAAAAATGACAAGATTTTTCTTATTGATTAAACATGTATGTTGTCAAACATTATAAACAGTAGTTTTGAAATAAAAAGTAATTATAACTACTGTGATTTTTCATGAGAAGGTACTTGAAAAAGAATGACTCACATCAAGTTAGATACAAGGTGTATCTAGCATGAATACACCAAAATAATTTGTGAAATCAAGACAACATCATAGACTTCCAAAATGTAATTTTTGCAGATAAGTGCAATCATATTACTGCTGAGAGATGAGCAGTGACTTTGTCAAGCAACAAAGGATGAGGAAAAACAATTGCCATAAATGATACTAGAATAATTTCATTTTGAAATATGGAGGAACAGAAAGAAATGCAGGATATGCAAGTCTTCAAAATAATTTTATAGTATCATTTTAAATGCTTTTTGGGAAAATTTTAGTGCTCAGTTCATATCTACCAAGTCTCAAACATTGTATTTTCTACCTCATACTCCCCTGTCATGGTGCTTGCCTCTTCTGCCAGCGCTGGAAAACAGGGACCAGGACCTGTCCCAGGACCTCACCAAGAACATAGTGGCCAACTGACCTACACTGAGATTTGCCAATCAACTATGCCTGGTCCACAAGACCCCCCCAGCAGCTGCTGAGTGATGGGCTGTACCTGGAGACCACTGGTAGAAGACATTCTGTCAGTCACATTTTCACTCTGCAGTCACACTTCATCACAGGCACAAACACGTCCTGTGAAGCTCCCTAAAAAGCAAAAGCACTTTACTCCATGTCCTAGCCCATGTCTGTGTCTTCCAGAATGTGACCAACATGAGAACTGGATCAGGCACTGGATCAGAAAAAGAAATTTAAAATTATAAAACATCTAGACATTCACTCAAATCCTTGTGATCACTAAGTGTTTTCACGAGGGAGAGATGTTCTGGAGGTGTATACAGATACAAATATGCCAGTCATACATGTAGGATAGCTTTGAGGAATCTTTACTAATCCTCTGAAGAATCATTTGTAAAAATATTGATTATTCCATTCAATAAATACACCTATAAATGTGACCACACCTATACCAAATGAGAAAACAAGAAGTTGCAATCAAAAAGGAGCTATGGAAAAATAAAATAAGTTTATGTAAAACAGTGAAAAAGTGATTTACCACTGGGAAAAAGTAACATAGTTGTGTCAGAGCTGCCCACACAATCACCTTGTCCTACAACTCCAGGAGAAAGAGTGAACGCAGACAAAAAAAATGCAATGTTCTTACTACCCAACATCAACCAAGGGCAAATGTACGAACAGTAGAGTAGCTTACTGCTGGCCTGCTATGGCCTTCTGATAACAGATGCTGTTTCATACAGACAGTATAACCTTCCTTTTTTCTCTCAGTTGCGAGAGACTGGTTCTTCAATATCAAAATACTTCTTTTCTTGGGTACCTGCAATTCTTCGCTGTTACAGTATCGCAGGGCAAAGTTCATTTACTACAGTGTGTTCAAAGAGTAGTTGATCATAAGAAGTCAAAGAAGAAATGAGGCCTCAGCTGAACATATTCTTATGAAGCAAAGAGAGTTTAAAATAAATAGCTGCCTACAGGATTTGCAAATACAAAAGCTCAGTTGATTCTTCTTCAGCTTGCCCAGCCCCAATGGGAAATAAAATTCATCTTTTTGAGTGGAGAAGGAGAGACCATGTAGATCAAACAGTGCCTAGAGAAATATAAATGTTAAGACTTTCCCCATTATAATTGGAAAATAACATTCAGTACCTTTTAAAAACAATTAAGATTATAATAAACAACTGGTAACTCTGTTGATCTGTATTTTCTCAAGAGATCAATTGTTAGATTCCTCAAGCACATCATTTAACGTGTATTTGGACTTGCACATCAGCTTTGGTACAAAAGGGATCTCTCTTGAAAAACAAGAAGCTCAGCTGCCAAAAGAAGTGATGGATGGAAACACACCTGAGAAAGAGTTTGCAATAAAGCTTTAGCTTGGGTCAGGATGAAATTTTTTTCCTATTTTGCCTACCAGTAACACCAACGTTAAAATTTTGAGACGTTTTATTACAGCATGATGGCTCTGCCAGAGGATTTACACCATATCTTGAACATAATTTTTTTCTTGCTTTATTCTAGTTTCACACACATTTTCTAGTTATTTGCAAATTTAGAGTAATGGAGATGTTGCCTCCAAGAACAACATTAAAGTGCTCCCAAAAGCAAATGTCAAGCATTTGGCAGTTTAACTAACAGAAAAAAACCATACAGCTGCATACAAATACACAGTGTACAGCTGCTGCATAAAGTTTTCTTTGTTTTGACTCCCTGAACACTAACCAGAATCAGATATTTGTAATTGTATTAGTGGAGAAAATGCCAAATTACATGTACTTGATACAATCAGAATTTATACCCTTGTACTTAAGCATGATAGGAATAATGCTGCCTCTTTTGGTCCTACAACAAATCTAGGATTTTGATTTCTAAGTGAAATGTGGGAAAAAAAAGTTACTTGGGACTTGCTGCCTCATATCATTTTAACAAAAACTAATTTAGGCATTAAAACTTCTGTTACTAGTCCCCTGAAAGTTCACTCCCAGGATTAAATTATTAGGGCATAAAGACAATAGTGTTATTCATAAGCCCAGATAAAAATCTCTAGACTACCAAGATGTTTCATCTCATTTTTATGACTCCTCTCCCCAAATAAATCAATCATGTTAAAGTTAAATTCAGCACAGGGATTTAAGCTCTCCACAGGGAGACAGTGGAGATTGCAAACATAAGTCAAATATGAAGAAAAAAGCTGAGATAATGGAGGGTTTATACTGGATTAGTTCAAAGCCCCAAGACATGGCTGAAAGTGTTAAGATAATATACAATGAGCACTGATTCCAGACAAAATAATAAAATACTCTTTTATCAAACGTGTAAATAAAAAAACTCACAACTTTTACAACTACTTCTACAACTGCACAGACTTTCTGTTATATCAAAAATCTTCTAAGGATTTGCAGCAAAATAATCAGTCTTAAAACCAGCCTTTATAAGCAAGGCTGTAGTTGTACTGATAAGTATCCAACTAAGAATAAATTTACAGGGTAGTTGTAGCAGCAGCATATCAAATCTTCAGCTTGAATTTGATCTTCCTGTTCAGTGAGCCCATTTGAAAAAATACAGGTGACAAGTTATGCTAAATTAAAAATTGTTGTATTACATAGCTTCTGAATAAGAAGTATCTGAGTATCACACTAAAGGTCATTAGGGCAATTTTGAGGATCTTCTATTGTCCTACTGTCTGAAGATACTTGCTATACAAACCACTGAATTGCTGACAATGTGGCCCAAGAGCACAAGGCAAAAGAAATTGACAAACGAGTGAGCTGATGCTTCTTGTGAGGCAGAAGCTGTAACTCAAATTATGTTCAACAGAAGCTGTGAGTCACTGCTACCTCCATATACAATAAAACAGTAAAAATAATGCAGAGCTATGCATCTCACACAAATCCACATGATGCTTTTGCAAGCTTGCAGTTATCTCCTCCAACTACAGCATAAGCACTGTTGAAGAGAAACAAGTAAGCTTGGCAAATTACAAACTAGAACTAGTTAAAAGTTTACACTGGCATTTTTCAAACAAAAATGTATCTTCTTCAGAGGAAATATCAAGTTTTGAATAAAATTTGCTGGTCCAAAACAACTGAAATTCTCATTCCTACCATTTTTTTCTGCAAGTACAAATCTCTCTTAGGTTTATGACCAGATTCAAGGAAGACAACAGGAGATCTTTTTTCTTACTGAGTTTTTAACTGGATGTGAAAATTTAGAAAGCTGAGCAGAACTCCATATATCATCCTCAGAGCAATCAGAGTAATAAACACTGAAGAAGTATGTACAGAATGGTAGATAACTGTGTTATTATAAAATTAAATAAAATAAATGTATATTAAAAATCAGACTTAAATGCAGGCATGTCACTAACATAAACTGCAGGTTTATTTCTTCAATATTTCAGCCATCTTACCTCATTATTGACTTCAGCAGGTTTTTTCTTTGTTTCTCCAATGTCCAAGTAGCTGTGGAAAGAAAACAGGTTTGATTATTTACAGGATCATCTAATTTATACAATACCAATGTGCTGCACTTCTTTTCATGCATGAAGGTTTTAAAACTTGCTATGCTTCAAAATAACAGAAAAGGCAAGTAATGATTAATTTTAACTAATGCTTAATATAGATCTTCAGGCTAGCCCTCTGAGCTAATATAAAAGACAGGGGAGAACCAACCACCTACCTTCAAGTCACTGGTGATTAGAACAGACCATCAATAACCCCTTTGTGAGAAAGAAGCTCATATACAGCTGTGAGGTGGATCAAAAATTCTCAGCACAGTATCACCCTACCACAGTTTTCAAAATCATCATCTTGCCTCTTAGTTTCTCACAGTAAGTCTCTGATAGATTGAAGGTTTGCCTGCACACCCGAGTTCAATTCAGGGCATCAGTAAAATTCAAAAGGATCTATACCATTTGGGTTTCAATAGAACGTGGACACATCTGAACACTCGTTTCTTGTGGCTGGATGAATCAATAATAGCTTCATAATGATTTTATGGATAAAATACATGCCTCAACTGGATGAGCAAACAAAATACACCTATTTGGACAATATTATGTTCTCCTTGTGATGTTCCATGATCTCACTTCCAGTAGGAAGGTGCTTTACCAGGAGTTTCAGACTAGAAGACTTTATTTGAGAAGTCAGGTGTACCTAAAGCCAAGCACCAGTGCAAGCTCACCGTAAGACTTCAGATCTTGCAACATCTGCAGCCCTTCAGTAATATCATGCTCTGTAGTTAATGACTGGGATCAGATTCATTTGCCATAAGAAACTTTCCTACTTGGCCAAAGTTAAGAATTCATGGGACTTGAATGAAGGTGCAAAAGCAGGAAAGATGGGGAAAAAAAGGAAAGAAAAAACATCATTCTTTCTTTGAAGGAATGGCAATCTTTAATCAGGGTACACAGTCCCAGGGATTTCAAGGCTTTGTTGTGAGGGGACAGTAAGACACAGCAAACTGCGAGGCCATGCTTGAAAGTGCATGCCAATGCTTTGAAAAAGGTAAGTGTAGCAACATAGGAAAATATTTTTAAAAGCCCCATGTTTAGAAACAAATAATAACAACTGATCCAAGCTCTCTCGGTATAAAAAGGAACGAGTTCTCTTTAGACCAAAACCAAGAAATCTTACATCCTGCAAGACTGAAAAGAAATAAGTGCCTCAGACAAAATGGTTCCAACAGCCTGTAAGAACATCTGCTGACTGTGGTTCTTGTTTTTGAAGCACCTGTGAATTACTTCACCGAAAACTAAGAAAGTGACAAAGAAAAGCAAATATATAGTCAAAGGCTTAAATTCACTGTGCAGAAGTTGGACATTCATTCATCAAATTTCAAGGACCTGCAAATCTGAAAAGTTCTAAGAGCAAAGGATTTTTTTTTGGATAATGACACTCAAAAAAAACCTCAAATCGAAAATTTTACAAATTTATTCTCACTTACTAAGAGATCAGAAATGCTTCCAACCCATGGCTAGCCAAGCCAGTGATGAAACTACTGTTTAGAAAGATTGTTTAGAAAGATACAGCTGGAAAGAGGACAATCTACCATTGATGAATGAGCAGAGATTCAAATAAATAGGCAAAGGGAAGAGGATGGAGGAGTAGCATGATGAAAAAAAAGCTAGAAATCAAAACCAGCTCTAGCAGAGACAGTCTTCTTTCAGGACGCTGAGAGCTGGGGAACAACTCCACGGGGGTGCAGCCTACATGGGCATTCTCACTCACCCTGCAACAACTCCAATATACCAACACACCTTACCACATAAACACCAAAAAGGGATGTGTTAACTTAGGACACCTTTAAGTGACAAAACACTTTCCTTTAAGTTGGAAAACTTGTTATATGTTACAAAAATTACCAACATTGACTAAAAATGGACTTCCTCCATTGAAGAAAATTCCTACTTTTTTTCTAAAATCAGAATTTCTAAATATTGAATTTTTTATTAATTTAAAAAATTATTCAGCAGTTTATCTAGAATATATGCCCTTAGAACAATCAACCTCAAAATGTTAAGAGTCAGGGTTTGGCTCATGTGCTAAAGGTGAACACAGTTTAATTTTGAATTCACCGTGAACAGGAAAGAGATTCACTTCTCAGTATAAGGCATCTGAGAAGTAACAAATGCACTGCTTGAAGCTGAACAATGACAATGACACTCTCAACTTCTGCTACTCCTTGGATACTTTCTCCATTACATTCCCACAGCTCCCACACATCAGTGCCAC
Source organism: Motacilla alba alba (assembly GCF_015832195.1). NCBI lineage: Eukaryota > Metazoa > Chordata > Aves > Passeriformes > Motacillidae > Motacilla > Motacilla alba. Next base: position 59,768,784 of record NC_052017.1, on the reverse strand, counting down.
AAGCCTTCATTTCAAAGTTCAGCCCTGCATAGTCTGTCATAGCAATTAATATGTCGAATAAGAATCACTGGGGGAAAATAAAAAGAAATAGATATTAAAAAAAAAAATCAAACTTCTTGCTGCCATCAAACCAGATTCAGATCCCTTAAGGCAGATGCTTTGGTCTGTCACACTGTAACTGTTTACCTGTGACACATTACACAAACATACACATTTTTCTTCAATTCCTTCACTTCCTTGCAGAAAACTGTTCCTTCCAATTAACCCTTCCTCTCCTCTGACTTTTCTGTCTAAGATGTCTCCCTAATTACCATTCTGTCCACAACCCAATTAAGAACAACTTCAACATTAAGCCCTTCAGCTTCTTTTTAATGCTCATAAAAGCACTGCCAACATTTCCAGCACTATGTAAGCAAACAACTATGTAAGTGAACAACTCCAATTCTGAATACAGAAATGGAAGGGATCTCAAGTCATCCCATTTATACTCTCTACAGCACAGGACTAGGATATTTTATCAAGGGATATATATATAGAACAGCCTTTTTTTACCCAGTCCCTTAGGTTAGCTTTTTGTTTAGTATTATCTTTGTTGGCCTTAAATAACTAGGTACCTTGTTGCATGTTGCAACCATAAAAGTCTGAAAAAAACCTCACCATAAAACTCCAACCATATAGTGTGACCTGACCAAAAGAAATACTTTTCCCCATGCAATATAAATTCAGAGTGCCCAGTTCTCTAAACAGCGCATGCTAATGCCAAACACTTACTTACTTGTAGCCTGTCAACACAAAACACATTTAGGAAGGTGTAACACGATGTGCCGATAACTTAACAATTTTAAGCCATCCACAGAATCACAGGATTTAACATGAAAAAGAAATGGTAGATCTTTCTAAGAGCTGAGCACTGCATTTGACACAGAAAAGAGAAAGTACTATTGGAAAAATGCTTATATTTAGCCTGTCATACATCTTTCTCTCTGGCTTTCCTACTGAAGTGCAAGAAGCTTCAATAAATCTTTAGAAGCAGCTAGTGACAGAAATGGTAAGGGTGATTATAGAGATCCTGTTCATTACAGAGAGATTTTTGCCTAAAACATAATGAGCCACTAATGAGCTCTCCTGAAAAATATAACGTCCTCGACTGTACAGAACCAAGATGAGGAAGACACTGTAAACGTGGTAGTTGATGATATGAATTCTCAAACATCTCTGGAAAGGGATGTTAATTTTGAGATTCATTTCCATAAATTCAACTGTAGGAAAAATGCCCATAAAGACAAAGCAAAAGATCGCATGGTCAACTGAGACCATGACATTCACTGACAGAAGTAAGAACGGTTACTGATCACATGCAGAGCCACTCTGGAAACACACCTAAAAGCTCAGATCTCCTTCACATTATCCTCACAGTGACTCACTAGAAAACAAACTGGTAGCTTAATTCTTGGTGTCCAGGCAGGAAAAAGAATGTAAATGGTCATCTTTTAAATAACAGGAGAAACATTAAAAGGCTGCATACGTACTCAAAATGAACAGAAGTGATGGAGACAGACAGCTGGGTAGAATACTTTTAGAATTTTAAAAAATAAACAAGAAAGGAAGCATTGGGTATTGAATTCCCAAGCTCATCAACTTCGTGGCAGGACTGTCAACACTCCACGTTTTACTGCTTTCACCATGTTACCCCTGAGCACAAATACGGATACTGGCCCTTCAGCTAAGCACAGACATCACAACAACATGCTACTCCCGCATGTCCTTCGGGTTAAGGGTCTGTTTCTCCTTTTCTACCGTCATGTCAAGGAGTTGTCACTGTGTGACTCATGGTACGAAGACCCTTTCTAGGGCTCAGCTCTAAAGCGCTTTTCCTTTCGCCCTTGTCACAGCTTCTTAGTTCTCTTTCCGCAATGACTAATAAAAGGGACAGGGTGAGGGGTCATCTGAAGCACTGCCACAGAACCAAACCCCAAATGCTGATATTCATTTCTGTATAAATCTTACATTTCAGTCACTCACTTGAGCTTCTTGAAGGCCTCCCTGCCACCAGCCACGTACTGCTCCCCACTCTGGAGCTCGTCCAGCTGTCGGACACGATGCCCACCCCGGGGGGTATAGATGTTTCGCACAGCTCCAAAGGGCGCCTGCACCCCGCCCGTCACCTCTTTCAGGAACACATCAAAGTTGGACACTTTCTTCTCGTGGATGACAATGCGGCGCCCCGGGAAGAAAGGGTCCCCGTTGCGATACACCAGCACGCTCTTCACGCTCGGCTGCGAGAGCCACGACGCCTTTGTGCCAGGGCTGGCCATGCCGGCGGCTCTCCCTGCCGGTCCGCGCAGCCCGAGCCGCCCGCACCTGTGTGCCCGGGAGAGGCTCCTGCCGGGGAACCCCTCTGGCCCTGACACCGCCCACGCCGGGCACATGGCACACCTCCCGGGGAGCGATCGCGGCCCGCCGGGGCCTGGGCACGGCCCTGCGTAGGCTGTACACAGCGGCTCCTCCCAGGCAACCAGCGCGGTGCTCCGGGCGCCGCGGGAGCGCGGTGCGCGGAACGCCAAGCCAGGCGGGAAAACGCGGCGTGACACTCGGGCCGGCACAGCCGGGACACGGACTGCCGGGGACCGCGACCTCGGGGGCTTTCATCCTCCGGCTCTGCCGTGACGGGAAGCCCCTACCACCTTGCTTTCCTCGGGAGACTTGACCCCGGGTGTGCTGGGCCTCCTAGCCGGGCAGCCAGGCGGGAGCCTGCCGGGAACCTGCCCGGCCCGGAGCCACCGCGGGAAGGAGGGAGAGGGGCGGCATGCCTAGAGGAGGGCAGAGGGAACGGGATCCGAACGAGGGAGACAGGGAAATGCCCTCTCTGCCTCCTTCTGCCCGACCGCCGCCTGTTCCCACAAGGGACGGGCCGGCGGCGGAGCTGCCCTGGCGGCGGCAGCCGGGGAACGCCGAGGCGGCGCAGCGCCCCACCGCACTCTGGCACACCCTGGGGACAAGAAGCCGTAAAACCTGAGAGAAAGAAGTGCCTTCCATTCAAATGTAATTCCTTCAACAACCTTTTTCCCCCGCCGATAGCCTCAAGTCTAAAAATGCACTAGACCTTCCTAACTGAATTTTTGTAGTGTACAATAACGATTGTCTTTTCAAATGCGGTTTAACACGCGGGATGGAAAGAATTTTCTTTCCTTTTATCTTACCTCCTTTGATGGGAAAATTACCCCCCTGCTGTGAGTTACAAAAGAGCAGTTAACCATTACAAAAGAGCAATTTCAGGGTGAGGGCAGTCAAACATGCTACTGTTATTGGTTAACAGCTAAAGTTCCCCACTTGCTGCTGGTCTCCTTCTGACTAATAACGGGGAGAAGCAAGCATTTACCATCCTCGAATTAACACTGTTTAACACTGAACTACTGTAACCTGAAAGGAAATTTTTATTAAAGATAAAGCTTTTGAGTAAAACCCAAAAATGTTGATGACCCTCACACTGCTCTGCATTCAAGTAGTGATATGTCAACTACCTGCTATTTTATACCAGATTCTACCACATTTAGTGATCTTAGGTCTAATTTGTAGTCACACTACATCTTTGACATAGGAGTAAGACACTGAATATTTTATTGGTGCACCCATTTTAACACTTTTGATACTTCAAAATACTGTTGGTCTTTACTTATGGACACACTAGTTGCAATCAATTTATGGGTTGCAATAAAATATCCCTTAAATGGTACCAGGGCACTGCTAGCCTCAAAGCAGCCTAAAACTGGTGGACAAAATCTTTGTTTTCCATCTCACCTAAGTACTGCCACTGACCAAAAGCTAGGAAAAGGTTAGACACTTCAGTCCATAATAGCAGTGCCTTGAACCATGACAATTTGTTCTTCCTAGCTTTTCCAAGGTCTGATCTTTTATTCCCACTATTGTTTCACCTTGCAAATAATCTCCTCTCACATTCTCAACAGCAAGGAGTCAAGCTGCTGAATCCACTGACATGATTAAGATAAATGCAGAGACACATGATCTCTTTATGATGGAGCAACATCAGACCTCTCATCTTACATGAGGTTGGTGCATGACGTGAAGTCTGTCAGGTCCGGTGTCAGGATCCCCTGAGGTCACACAAGGCATAACATACCAAAATGCTGGGGGATGTGATGAGACAGAGCCATGGCATAGTGTAGCATCAAACAGGGGCATTTTTTCTGCACTAGAATGCCATGAGGTCTCTGCCATTTCAGAACCAGGAAGGATTTTGCAGCTTGTTGCAGGGCCTTGCTCAGTGACAGCAAAACATGAAGTCATGAAGACAGAAATGTCCTAGTGCTGAAGACCAACAAAATGGACAGAATGGAAAAGGATGAAGTTTCTCGACACAGAATAAAATTCAGCTTATTCTATTGCACACAGTGCTGAGAATCACACTTAATAACTCTGTGCAGCTTATCAGAAAATCAGACTAAGCCATAGCAGCTACTTTATTCCCAGCTGTAAGTCTGGAGTAGCCAGACTGTCTGCACTGGCAGTTTAAAGCACATAAAAACCAAGTGGTTCAGCTCACATGCACACACCAGAAGTAGTAAAATACCAATGCAGTTGTAAATTTTAAAAACTCCTTAGCATACCATGATCAAGTATTTTTGCTTTAAAAAATACCTTAGACAATCACAATTTAAGCCACAGCTTTTGACTACACAGGTCCTGTCCAACAGTATTCCTGAGGCAGCCAAGATGCTGAAAGATTACATAGGGAAAAGGCTTTAGCAAACCCTTAGAGGCACAAAAGGAAATGGTTCTCCATGGAATTACAAATTCCGGTGGGTTACCTTAAGTAAGGAAAAGGTTGAAAGATACCTTCCATGTGGTCTTGGTATAGAGTAATGAAAGTGAAGTCATCCTTCTTAAGCAAAGATTTCTCACTGAGTTGCTGTAGCTACTTTTGATCAAGGGACCTGAGATTATCAATTGGGTATTCCTGATTCATTCATGTGAGAGCAATTACTGTAAACATGAGTGGGTTTTTTTGGCAATTTTTCTATGGGATCTTTTCTATCTCCCTCTTCTTGCGTAGCACCCATCATCCACTAAACACTTACGTACTGTCTGGTAGCACTTTTAGGGTTTTTTGTTGTTTATTGTTCTGGTTTTTATTTTTGTCTCAATGTGAATAAAACTGCACATTTCTTTTAGGAGAAGAACCAGGTCATAGGTACAGGCACATATTTGTATATAAAAAAAGATTGATGAAATGGACAAGTTAAACACTGAGAATAGTCTATAGACCAAGATGCCTTTTTACCGTAATTTTACCAAAAAATTCTCTGAGCTTTTGTTCAGCAGAGATTTATAAGGACCACTCTGATGATACCTATGTTTTCCTTCTCTTTCTGTGTCTTTTTCCTTGGTGTTTCCTTGGTGTTTCTTTGCACAAAGCCCGGCTACAATCAGAGCAGTCCCCCATGTCTGCGCTGACATTCAACTGGCAGTGCAACTAGTTGCTCGTGTCCTTCAACCTCACAAATTGCTTCTGGTTTGGATGGCAGTTTCATGACTAAGCAAGCCTGTGCTGGAGCTATCCTTTCTTTTTGCCTGAATGAAGAACAGCCATCATGCCTGTCCTTGTCAGTGAGCCTCTTCAGCAAACAGCAGATGAGCTTGCTCCGCTGTTTCTTTGATGAGATTCAGCAAACAGTTCCCAAAGGCCGGCACTGCAGGACGGATACCTGACAGCAGAATCAACAAGCAGCTCGTTGGTATTTAGAGCTACAATAAACAGATGCCAGTTCTAGATCTCCAGTTATCTTCTGCCAGCAGCAGTGTAAAGTCAGACATTGTGTGTGCGCTTTATGACTTGTCCCTGCTGTCAGTGCACACCGATGTGCCGCCTTCACCTCTGAAGACAGAGGCGACACTTGGTTATTGTCTGCCCTTCCAGAGAGTTGCAGTGGTGGCTGATAATGCAGCTGTAATGAGATACAATGCCGGTGCTTACCACTATTTTGGCCTGTTGGATCCTACACAGCAGAGTTTGTATCAGTACAGATTCAGTGACAAGTTACATCATCTTATTTCCAACACTTCTGTTGTCTTAGTAGTCAGAAAAAATAGAGGAGCAAAGGAAAACAAATAGATCAACCCAGCAGCGTTTCCCTTTTAATTGAAGAGTGTGAAATGTCAGCTGTGTAAGACTTACCGCACATTAATTAAATGTAAATTTCTGGCAGATATCCTTTAGATGCTTCCCTAGTTTTTGCATTCCAACATGCAGAGCCAACATAAGTTGCCATTAATTTCCAGCAATAGGGTGCACTGGTTTCCTGGCTTCCTGAGGTTATTTTCTGTGCTGTCTGGTATTTACAAATATTAAGCATCTCTGATGTCCCAGAAATTAAATTAGTGTTGCGCATACTGCCACCTGCTGAGATTAACCAAAACTAGAGCTAAAATACTCAATTTAGTGTAATTTCAGCTTTTTCAAGTATGAATAGGGACAACATTTGCAGACATGTGTGGTTACCCTTTAACTGAAAGCCTCTGATGGCTTCAGTCTGCATATACATGCTGTCCATAACTACTGAGGAACTTTTTCATTGAATTACTTCCTTGTGAGGTCATTCACCTTTATGCAAGGTGTGTGTAAACCATCCTTTGGATTCTGTGCATGCCAATCCACTTGGAACAAAGGGTCATCTATGTATGTCAATGTATATGTGTACACACAAACATACAAATGCACAGGTCATCTGCCGCAGAAAATAAAAGGACTTGTTATAAATATAGTGTTGTTTTAAATATTCTGATAATATAATTAATTTAATCATATAAAAGAGTTAGTTATGAATACAAGTAGAAAAAAGGAAAGTATAAGGTATAGCAGTGTTAGGAGTGCTGTGTTTAAAATATGCAACCATAGAAACTTCACCAAGAAGTCACTGGATTTCTTATATTTTGTTCAAGAAACTATGCACACCAGTTATGCTGCTCGGAAACCCCACACCCTTCCCATCTTGATTTGAATGTCAAGGATTCCATTATAGAGCTCAGCAGAGATGATCAATGATTGTCTTAGAGTAGGAATTTTAATGAAGTTATATAACTCGGAAAACAAATTTTTGTAAAGGTTAAATTTAAGAGCGGACCTATTATGCATAGTACATAGAAAACTTATGTAATGATGACTTGGCAAAAAAAGTATATAAAATGGATGAATTTTGTTTACTAAGTGGAACACGTTTGGAGAAGTAATCCTGTGTGTTCCCAGCACCAAAAAAAAAAAAAGAAGTGTCTGTTTATTCACATCAAATTGGTGTTGGGTAAGTTTCTTTTGTCCTGTTTGGTGACACTCTTGTTTTCAAAATTCTGACCAGTGTTTAGATTTGTGCCTTCCTCTTGGAGCAGCAACACTGCACGGATCATTTCATTAATCACTTCCTTTTTAACTTCCCTGCTGAGGATTAATGAGTACTCTAAGTACATTCTGATAACGTGTTGTGCTGCAGGGTTTGGATGCAGGCTTTGCCTCCAGGCCGGTTTACACACTTCAGCAGGACTAGCCAAAGGACCTCTACTACCTGCATTGCACTTTTGCACATGAAAGCTGCAGTTTTGAAAGAATATACAACAGTGGAAGCTTGTGGGCTGCTAATGAAACTTTTACATCTCAAACTACCCAGGTTGTCTCTATTAGATACAGAAGTAGGGCAAGGAAATTTAATTCCAAGATATTTGCTGGGGACAAAACTGTACTTCACTTGGGAAAAAAAACAAAAACAAAAACAAAACAAAAAAAAAAACCAAACAATGTATTTTAGAAGATCATCCAGAAGTGGCTGAATGTGGCAGGGAAAATCCCAGCCACAGTAAGGTGTGCTCACGTTATGAGCTCTGCTGGAGCTGGGATTTTAAGAACACTTATGCCTTTGGGAACAGTTATGCATTAAATTGGATTTTCAATTCGGACCTACCTCACTAGAGGAGCTCAGATGAGCTTTATGGGGTGCTGGGTTTTTTTTCCCCAGTCTCACAAATCACCATGCACAAAATCCAGTTAATTTCAGTGGGATTGAACGCAGCCTGGATGAGGTGGTGAGAAGGATCACGGCTCTGTGCGTATGCACAACAACGGCTACGAACCTCCAGGGCGACACTGAGTCACCTCAGAGCGTTTAGAAAAACAGAAGCGGGTCAGCAGGACCTACCACTCCACGGCCGACAACTCCGCAGCCGGTCCCGCCACGGCCGCTCCCAGGCCGCGCCGCGGCTGCCGTCACCCCGCCGGGCTCCTCCTCCCCCGTCACCTCCCGGGCTCCTCCCTCGCCGCGGCTGCACGCCGGGAGCGGTGCCGGGCCGAGGGGCCGAGCGGGGTCGATGCTGCGCGGGGCTGCGCTGCTCCCCCGCGCCCTGAGCGGCGGCTGCTGCTGCTGCTGCTGCGGAGCCCGCGGCTGGGCGGGCGCGGCGGGCGGCGGCTCCCGCCCGCGGGCCGCCCCGGGGCTGCCGCCGGGCCGCGCCTGGCACCGGCCCGCGGCAGTGGCGGCGGTGCCGCCGGGCGCCCGCGGGCTGCGCTGGGCCGGTGAGCGGCGCGGCCGCGCTGTGTCGTGTCGGGCCCCGGGACACCCGGGCGGGGGCAGCTGCGGGCGGGCGGGTCGGGATCGGGTTCGGGTTCGGGTTCGGGTTCGGGTTCGGGTTCGTCGGGGCCTTGTCGTGACCGGCGCTTCCTGACGTGTGTGCCGGAGCCTGAGAGCGGGGCACCGCGCAGCTCAATGCCAAGGGCGGTGTGCTGGAAGTAGAGCTGTGTTCTCTCCCCGCAGGTAAATTTTACCAACATGCCCCCACTGAGACCTCCCAAGCCACCCTAGCCAGCGTGTCTCCTGTTTTTGCAGTGGTAAGTACCTGCAGGCATTTCTGCCAGCGAGGACGGCCGTGCAAAATGATGGTGCTTTTCCCCTCTTGTTTGTTTGGTTGCCTGTTGGTTGTTTTTTAATCTTAAAGCGTCATAAAAACAGATGGATATGTGTCTCGGAGAACATCCCTAAGTTCTTAATTGTTGCTTTGAGCTACTCTGATTTGAGGACCAGTAGAGTACATAGTGTTGATGAAAATGCTTTTCTAAGGCTCAGCATCTGCTGGAAGTTCTCTGGCTCTAATTGTGAAGGCAAGTCAACTCTTGGAAGTGCTGCAGTCAGAACTTTTTTCTCAAGTTTATCAAGGCTTGCTAATACCTTATTGGTCCTGTGTATTGATAGCTGCAATTCTAAGCAAACATAGAATTTGGTGAAAAACAAGCTCTCTCTATGTTGTCTTTTTAAAGGCGACTGAAGGCTGTTTGCAAGCTGCTTGGTTTGCACATTATGGTTTTCTTTCAGATATATATATATATAGTGATAAATCACATTATTAGTGCCAGTGAAGGAAGATGTGGTCTCCTTGTTGATAACGAAAAGCAGTCATTCTGCTTTTCAGCAAGATGCCGTGTAACCTCCATTGCAGCTCTACTGGAATGAATGCTTAGGTAGGATTAATTCACTGAAAGTCAGTTTAAAAGTCAGTAATGTTGGAGTAAGTTGCACTGTTTATGAAGAAAAACAATAAACTTCATTATTAATCCAGAATGGCAGTCTTTCCAAGAAAATTGTTTTACTAGGAAATACAAGCATTAAGTGAATAATATGAATGACAGATGCTAAGAGATGAAGTATTTAGGTGCAGTCTACAAGCTAGATAGTATGTCTTTGCAATACCTGATGTGGGCACAAAGCCTAACCATACAGTCTGTGGTAATCTTTACTTTTTAAGTTTTATTTGTAAATTTTTCAGAGTATTACAGAGCAAATAGCTGAATTTTCAATCCCAGATGTAAGATGCCTTGCTGGTCTCCTCTCCAAGAGATCCAGTGATAGGATGCATGGGAATAGCTCAAAGCTGTGCCAGGGCATTTGGACTGGACATTAGGAAGCAATTCTTTACCAAGAGGATGGTCAGACTCTGGAACAGGCTTCTTGGAGAGGTGGTCAATATCCCAAGCCTGTCAACATTTGAGGCATTTGGACAGCATTGTTAATATTAGGCTTTAACTTCTGGTCAGCCCTGAACTGGTCAAGCAGCTGTACTCTGATCATTGTAGGTCTCTTCCAACAGAAACAGTCTGTTCTAAGTCTGATCCTCTGTAAATCACCTTAACAAGGTTTGTGTAGGAACATGGTCATGCAGATGACACTGGTCACAAACACAGTGAAACGCGGTCAATTCATGCAATTATTTTGCTTAATTGTGAATAGAGAGCATAAAAGTTGCTTTCTCTTCTTAAGGTGTTTTCCATTTGGCTTCCAGGGAAGTGCAAATAATTTTAGAACTTGATTTCTTGTTTTATACTGGTTCTGTGAAAAAAAATATTTTTTCTATTCCTCCAGATGAAGTTTGACAAAGAGGGAAATACTACCTATTTTGGTAAGTATTCATTGTAGTTTTCTTTGGGTTTGTTTGAGCTTTTTCCTTGTCCATTACAGAAAAGCCCAATTAAAATCTGCTTGGCTAAAAAAAATTATGTTTTGGATATTTCACTGTGTTTATGTTTGAGATGTTGCAGCATTTCTTCTGTTTTGCTGCCTTCCATTGGGCCTTCCTAGCATTTCTATTGTTACAGTTTTCGTATACTAAGTAATATTTTGAAAATAAAATGTTACCATCTCTCATAGGAAGGTAATTTTTGCTTTACCTTTTTTTTTTCTGACCACTCTGCTATTTTTCCTGCCTTGTCTGTCCATGTAGGATTACATGTGCTTTCTCAAAGGAGTCAGTTGTTTCTGATGTGAAATTAATTGTCGTGGCCAACTTTTTCACTTATATCTAGAGTTTTTCCATTCAAAATACAGTCTTTTGAATGTTGTAGAAAATAGCTTAGATTGAGACATCAATAGGAGAAAAACCTTTAAGAATAGCTGGGTTGTTTTGTTGTGGGACTTGGTAACACACTAGGATGTAATTTCGGAACATATGTGCTTGTCCTCTAAATGTCTTCATCTAAAAATATTTTCATGATAGAAAAGAAGAAAACAGAATTGTACCAGGAGTTGGGTCTTCAAGCTCGAGATCTAAGATTTCAACATGTGATGAGCATTGCAACCAGGAACAACAGGATCATCATGAGAATGGAGGTAATGGTTTCCCTACAGCTGAGTGTAAACCCTGTCTCATCCTTGCACTTTTATTTTCTTGCACAGCAAGAAAACAGCAGCTTTCTGTGACATGCAGTCCAGCAGTAAATGTTTATTTGGAGCTCTGCCTAGCAATCAAGTGTACACATTAGTGACCATTTTCCTTGTTGAACCCTGGAGAAACATTACTAACATTGTCACAGAAGTAAAGGCTGGTGCGGAGCCTCTTCTCAATCCATGGCACAGTGCTGTGTCTGAGCCTCTTTGCAGTTAGCATGAGATTTTGTTATTTTCCTGCCGGAAAATGACATTTTAAGATTGGTTTTATCAAAGCCCAAATCATCAAATGTGCTACAGTGTTACAAGACATCTTCAGTGAGTTTTTTTTCAGACTCCTTACATGTACTGTCTTTTTCAGTTCTTGAAGGCTGTCATAACACCAGAGTTTCTTCTGATACTAGATTATCGTAATTTAAGTCTGGAACACTGGCTCCTCAATGAACTAGCATCTCAGCTGGCTGGGGAAGGTCAACTAGTCACATATTCCCTGCCCTTTGAATTCCGAGCCATAGAAGCAATTCTGCAGTACTGGGTGAGTCATCTCATTTTTAAAAAATATTTGGGAAGTTCTTGCTACACAGAAAGGGCAGTATGACTTTAGTCTTGTGTTAATATTTGCACATACATATTTTTAAATGTAGTCTGCATTTTCACTTTCTCTTTTTTTGTTTTGACCCCTTAGTTCTTACAGTTTTGTGTGTATGTGTGTTTTCATTCCCTTTCCAATAAAGTGCTATTTGGATATGATGCCTTCACTATCATTTGGATAATTAAAAAGCAAGTCAGAATTTCTTTCTAGAGACATGTTGTAGCTAGGAATGAAAATCACACAAAAGTGCTGAGGTTTTGGCCTCTTAAGCAGGAGTCAGATGAGATTTCTAGCTAGCATTAGAAATCTGTGGTTGCTAATTCTAATGTAACGTTTATAGACAATAGTGTTTTAGCTTTATTAGCCTTATTGGTGTGGTTGTCACTGGGTTTCAGTTCACTTTCTATGAAATACTGTATTGTGCACTGGCTTTGCGTTTATGGGGTATCCATATAGGAAGTATTTCCCAGGCACTGGAAAGCAGGCTGTATTAAATACGTATTACTGTGAATTCTGTGTTGAGAGACAGGAGTCAGTTGCCCAAATCATTCTAAATGAATTATTTTAATTCTTATGAAGGATCATGTTGTTATCTAGATCAGCAAACTGCAGGGAAGACTTAACACTTTGCAGCCTCAGATCCTTGAGACACTGGAAGTCCTAGTGGATCCCAAGCTTTTATCCGTGGATAGGAGTAAACTACACATTCTTCTGCAAAATGGCAAGAGGTAACTAAGAATAAGCTGTGAAGACACTAGAAGATGACTATAGAAAATGGCATGCATTAAAGTGTTAGAAAAATGGTATCTGGTAATAATTTCCTAGATTACTGTACTGCTGGATTGTGCATCTTATTTGGAAACATAAAAGTCAGTATATGAATTACCTAGTGATACGGTGGGAAAAGGAAAGAAATTCTGAAGTCAGAAATAGCGTCATGCTTCTTAAATAGCATTTGACAAAACAAAATAATACCTAAGAGAATCAAACAGTGTGAAAATGTAAACCTTAAAAAACCTTCCCTTTATTGTAAACCTTTGTAAATCTATGTACATCTGTGCTTTGAGGTTACCTGTACAGTGCTACCTTCATGTATTGGCCTCTCTCATATGATAGGGCAAACCTGTGCTTGCTATGTGCTCAAAGAGTGCTTGTTTTTTTGGCTTGCAAACACATCCAGAAATACATTTGGATGCCTTTTAGTGTGTGTCTGTACCTCACTGGTCTCCAGATAGATCACTGCCACAGCTAAGTGTGTGGCTTGTAGAGCATGTTTTGAAGGAACTCTTACAACCCTGCAAGGAAGTCTTCCCTGGCCACTCCCTCTGGCAAGGGTGCTGGCTGGCAAACCCATGTAGAGATTACCTTTGGGCACTGGTGCCACTGGGGATTATTTGACTTTTTGCTGTTTGTCTTTCAGCTTGTCAGAACTGGAAACAGATGTTAAAGTTTTCAAAGAAACAATTCTGGAGATCTTAGATGAAGAAGAAGTAATAGAAGAACTCTGTCTGTCTAAATGGACTGATCCACAAGTATTGTATGTATAGTTTGAAACCACATACATTTTTTTAACAGTGAATTTTGTTTGAGGAGAACTTGAGGACTAAACTGGATGTTTACTGCTAAAAGCCAGAAAGAAAAAGTCTTTCTAATTTTTTTTAACCCTAATGCTTGCTACTCCAGAAACCATTGTAGTTGCCATTTTGGAGAGGAATTCCATTGTTACACGGTTACAAATAGTTCTTGACACAACAGGCTGGATCATCTAGTATGTGATGGGACAGGAGCAGGATAGCAGAAAAAGCAAATGTTATTTTTCAATATAAATCAACACATTCTGGGAGCATTTTCTTCAGTTTCACCGAAACATGGCAGGTTTTAAAGCTTGTCTTGAATAGGTCAGACTCCACACTTCCTTTACTAGAAGTGTTCTGAACACCTTGCTCCTAGCTTTTTGCTGAAAGAAAGAGGCCTTGGAGCAACCCTGGGCACCTGAAGAACAGCATTCCAGGAGATGTATGTGCAGAAACAATCCTATTGTACTCTGGCGTTCTTGTGCAGGACAGCACACAGCAATAGCAGTGCACTGGTCACTTTAATAAAAACTGAAAAACAGAAAGATAATGTATACAACTTCCAGATATGTTTTGGGCTGAATTGTATTTAAATCTCGGGCATAGAGAGGTGTTTTATATATAAGCAGACAACAGAAGTTGCCTTCCAGGGTACTTTGTGAAGTTGCTGAATGATACTTTTGCCTGACTGCATTGCCTGTACATTTTAATCCTGTTCACACGGTGTGTGGGTTTGAAGTCTTGCCCTGCAGAGCTTAATCTAAATGTGCAGCAGAAGCTCAGTGTTCCAGAAGTGGGACATGGTTTGCATTTCTAAGGCATCTTCCGGAGCAGTATCAGAGGTAGCTCTAAGTTTCAGCTGCTCCTGAGTCAGCAGCTGGTGTTTTTCCTGGTTTGGCTCACAGCCTTCCTTTAGATTTAATACAGTCTGCTGGCAAAACCTTTGTTGCCTCATGGCAGACAGTGTGTAGGGGATCTAGGAAAGATCTCAATGGCACCTTATGCTTGTGTCAAGGGAAACACACAGGCATCCCTTCTTTCAGACACCGGTGCACAAGGGTAGGAGAGGTAGTAGGGGGTTGTGTGAAGAGCTGTGCACAAGGCACACCAGGAGACACAAGCCATGACAACACATTTGGAGGCACATTGGCCATGTGTGAACAGCTCTTTTTGGATCCAGGATTGATACAGCTGATAGGTGGTATTTGATGAACTCAAATTTGAATTCATCCTGAAAGGATGTGGAGGAACCCAGTTAGGCAGATAGGTGCTGTCAGGGATCTTCTGCAGCAGAATGGTGAACTTAGCTCAGAGAGATGAGGCAGACCTCTTAACTTTGTGTGAAGGAATGTCAGAATGTGGAAGAATCATGAGACTGATGGAGACTAGTTAATGAAAGCACATTCAGTGGCAGTTATTTTCATGTCTTTATGGCTGTCTTTATTTTGTCTATCCCCAGAGGAGCTGATGTAAACGTAAAGATGCTCATCAAGTCTGACCTTGAGCTGAATCTGTAATACTGCAGATAGTGCTCTAAGACTTTCAAGTCTGCAACTCCTCTCATCTCCATGCAGTAGAAACCTTAAGGTTTGGAGGGCTTTCAGATCAGGTTGGCTAACTCAGTTTCTGCCCCAGAAAGAGAGAAACTAGGGAGAGAACTAAAGGTCCTCAGGGAGCATACATGAGTTGGTGTGTAAGACATACCACTTATTTTCATAGAATACCATTTCAGAGATGTTCCTTTAGCAGTCAATAATATCAGGAGGAGATTCATTAAAAACTTCAGTCTCTCCAGAGAAATGAGATCATACCACAAAACAAAAAGATACGAACAATCTTCCTGGCTTTGCTGCTTAGTTTCCAAGCTCTTATGGACCTCAGGTGCCTCAGTTTCATCTACACAATGCCAGAAACATGTATTTCAGAGGAAGGCTGCTGCTCCAGCAGTAGCACTCTGAAGTAAGATTACCGTCTTACAACATTCTTAAGAACTTAAGAGAGGAGCATCTTTCATTAAGATGGTCACTCCTTGGCTGCTTCAGGATTGAAAAATGCTTTGCAGCAATTGCTGTGGACAGCTCAAATGCTTTACTGTTAAACCATTTTAATATAACCTAACCCATCTCCATCACCGTGTAATTGTTTGTGCATTGACTTTTTGTTGTTTTATTGTTGGGAGTTTTTGACTGCGCTGTTACCAGCTCTCACCACTTGAGGGCACCAAAAAGTTAATCTGTCAAAATAGTTAACTTTTTATAATAACTTAATAATATATGAAATTTTTATAACTTTTTAACTTTGTAATATCCAAAAAAATAAAATTTGTGATGGTGTGCATACTTTGAGCACATCAAATGTTATCTTCACCACTTAAAAATAACTGACTGCCTCTGCTGAGGTGCTGATAAATATAAAAGTATTTATTTTATTTTATGCTGTTGGAACTGATGGAAGGTCCTCACCAAAAGGTTGGATTTTGTGGTGTAGTGTCTAACAGCATTCTTGTTCCCCACAATTACTATGTGCCTTAACACATCAGTAATGCATTTCTATACAATATGTATGTATATACATATATGTATATATAACCAGGAAAATAAAAATTGTTGCTCACAGTGAGGAGAGTACATCTGGGATTGACCATGCAGAGGAAATGGAGCTGCTGTTGGAGAATTATTACAGACAAGCAGAAGATCTTTTAAATGAAGCTCGTGAACTCAGAGTACTGATTGATGACTCAGAAAGCATCATCTTTATCAACCTGGACAGGTTAGCTACCATCTGTTAGATTACCAAAATCTGGAATTTAGACTTTCTTGGCCTAGACTTTCTCAAAATTTACTACAAGGAAAGTTGGAGAATTCTGTTTTAGTGAGGGTTGAATGGACTTGTAGTCACAGCAGCTGTATTGCACTTTTCTAGTCGTGAACTGGATAAAGCAAAGCAAGAAGAGAGCCTAATTAGTGTGTGTAATTAGTATGTAACTCTATAGCTAGGCGTCAGTCTTCCCTAGCAGCAAAACCCAGCTTCTCCTAGACCCTTCAGGGGAGGTATCCAATACAGGAAATGTCTGCAAATTGAGAAGCATATTAAAATTCTGTTCAGCAAAGACTACTAACCAGAGTCTGGCTAGGCTACTCAGGTTTCCAGTACAAGTTAAATTACTACTCTGTAGAGTGATACAAAAATTAGTAACTCAGGAGCAAGTTTCTCTTTCTCTCTGTATGCTACATTTTTCATTTTTAGTCAGATTTCTTACTGAAAAAGAGTTGTAGCTTGCATTTGGACGAACATGCCACTGTGAGGTCAGCGTTTAATATTCTTTCTTCTCTACACTGAGGAGTTATCTGTAGAAGCACTTTGTGGATGCTCTATCGGGAAACCACAAAAATCTTTTTGTGGAAGACTTGAATACGGAATTCACCCAAAAGGACTGAAGTTTGTAGTCTGCAGCATTTAGCAACTCCATTTTTTGTAAAATGTATTAATTTGCAAGGTAACAAAAAATTTTTGTCCATTGTGAATACAGACATAGAAATTGCAGCCAGATGGTGGTGAGAGGTTACAAATTTCAGCAGAAATTTACTGTTACTCTGTATGTATACCTCTGAGAAGTGAGCAATACTGGAAAGTCTGATGGTGGTTAAGCAGAACCTGCTACCTCTAGAGGTGTCCAGATGTAGCAATGTCAAAATGATAGTTTCTTTGTATTGTTGTTTCATGATCTTTGCAACTGAGTTACATAATTTCATCATGACTTCCTCTCTTTCACTATTTGTTTTTAGTACATTTTATATGGAATTTAAGAACTTAGGCAGCAAATAAATTTTTGGGTTCCCCTTACAGATGTTTCTCCCTTCTTTAGCCACCGTAATGTGATGATGAGGCTGAACTTGCAGCTGACCATGGGGACTTTCTCTGTCTCTCTCTTTGGACTTATAGGAGTTGCATTTGGTATGAACTTGGAGTCATCCCTTGAAGAGGTAAGGATCAAGTCCTGCGTTTATCATAAAATGTGTGTCCTGCTCTTACAGCTTATTTCATATGTGCTAGAACTTCATTCTTTCCCTGGACAAAGCTCCAGTGATTCATGTGTTCATACAGTCACTTCTTTTGTAAGCAAATCACTGCATGACAAACTGCACAGTATTGAATTGCAGCCTTTTTTTGGTGTCATGTCCATGGAAAAGAAATGGAAAGACAAATTTTTGGTTGTATAAGTAGTTGATTAAAAAGTAGTATTAAAGTTTCATTAATGATCATCTATTCTGACAAGAGCAGCTTTGTCTTCCAGATACAAGGGTATCTGTCAAGCAGCCAGGACATTTCCAACACATCAGAGGAGTACTCTACTGTCAGTGATTGTTTATACCTAAACTGGGGAGGAAGGGTTAGAGGCTGAGGGGGTACAACTTTAAAACTGCACATGCCACCTTTAAAACAAACAAAGCAAAGAGTTCTTCCTTTTCAAATCAGTTAAATATAAGATTGAATTTTCAAACTTCCCAATGAATGAAGGAAAACTGCATGGAACATTAGCAGAATACACTACAGTGATCCTAAAATGAAATGCTTTGCTGTGAAACAGCCTTTTTTCCAAGGAAGGGCTTGGCTGTTGATGGTGAAGAGTTTACTGCTTCCTCCCATAAAGGAAGACAACGCTGCTGGGGAGTGAGAGATTATTTTTGGGTAATCCCTTTTCTGGAGATATAATTGGATGACTGATGGGAGTGTTCTGTTGGTAGGACCCCAGGATATTTTGGTTGGTGACAGGGATTATGTTTCTGGGAAGTGGTCTGATGTGGCGGCGCTTACTTTCCTTCCTTGGGCGGCACCTGGATCCTCCACTACCTCCTCACGTACGTATGGCTGGCTGGGGCTCCTGCCTCATGCTCTGCATGTACAGTCCATTCCTAAGGCAGAAAATAAGATGGCTTAGATGGATAGGCCACAAAGCATGCCAAAAATTCAGCTCAGGGTCTGCTCCATGACAGAGAAGGTGCTCCCTAGCTGGACTGAAGGAGATGGGGAGCCCCAGTACTGGGCAGAAGTGAAGCTGCAGGCTGTTCCATGAGAAGTGCTGTGTTTACTTTCACCTGGAAGCCCAAGGAGAGCTGGGGCTAATGGTGGAAGCAGTCCTCGTCCTCCTACCCACATACTAAGTCTGGATCCGTACTCCCTTACTTGTAAAAGAGTAAGCAGAGCTAAAAGGATGATGAGGACAAGCACTAGCTGTATCATCTGTCTGGAGAATGATGCCATGGTTGTGATGTCCCGACTCTCAGTCTGAAGTTTGTAATAGTTTCTTACATATGCACCACTTATCTTTGTTATTGAGGGTACCGAGCTGTCAGAAGATTTCCAAAGAGACCGTGCCCAAATTAGCATGTATGGGTCATTTTCCCTACTGGCTGCACTTTCCAGGACTTGTGGAACTGTGTTGTCTACCTCATCTCTGCACTGTAATGTTTATAGCAGAAGTATCAGTAAAGTCAAAAGTTAAGTTGTTACAAGTGACAAAGGGAGGTTCAGATAAACACCCCTTCTTCCCCTCTCCTCTTTTGCTACTAAGAATCAGCTGGCAGTAGTTGCGGATTGTTGACTATGGCTACAATTTACTAGAATATCCTGAAGTGTAGTTCAAAACAAAGTCCAGCACATACTGACTGACTTG
This sequence comes from Motacilla alba alba, assembly GCF_015832195.1. Lineage (NCBI taxonomy): Eukaryota > Metazoa > Chordata > Aves > Passeriformes > Motacillidae > Motacilla > Motacilla alba. The sequence goes on along the minus strand of NC_052017.1, from coordinate 59,749,737 downwards.
GAGAAAGATATTGGGAGGTATTAGGGAGGGAGAAGCCACTGTTCTGAAAATAAGGGGAGCAAAATCAGGGTTCAAGCATCTGTGGAGCCTTACTTCCTTCTACCACATGTAGAGCAGCTTCTCATGTAATCAGGCTGTTTTGTTTCTTGCCTAGGTTCCTGCAGCTTTGAAAAAATCCCAACCAGCAGCTGGAAGAGTGGATATAAAGACCAGTCTTAAAGGAGAAACATTTGGGCTGAGTAGAAGCACATTAACAAACCAGTAGGAACAGCAGGAATGAAGAGACTTTGGTTGTTACAGGGTGGACTTCGAACTCTTTCCTTGTATTTGTTCTTCCTTACTGAAAACTGCAAGAATTTCTAAACTTGCTAATTTAATATATATTTTGTGCCAAAAACCTACAATGAAATTTTTAATGCTCACGCACATTAGGAGAGAAACACGAGGGCAAATAGCAAAATGCTTTCTATAGTAGTTTCACCTCCATCCCATGTATGTGCCTTTAGTTTTCTGTATCACATACATGTACTTACTTTTTGGGCATTCTCATTTGTAGTGTTTCTGTCAAATACTGCTTTGCTTAATGGCCTTTCTTACAGAGAAAAGAATTTTTGGCTTAAAGAAGGAAGCAGTCAGGATTGATCAATAATTCTGGTTCTGAACTGCAGATTTAGGAATCTGACTTCAAAGAAAAATACACCCCAAGAGTGACTTCTTGAATGGATTTTTAAGGCCCTATTTAATTGCAGAGAACAGGTTTTCTTCTAAAGCAAACAGCATACCCACATCTCTCATGAAGCATGACTTCTAGATTGGCAGCAATGAGAAAAAAGGAGCAATAAAAGGCTTTGAAATGTAGCTGCTAATCTTGTATATTCCTTAACAATTAATTTAGGCTCCAAAGAGCAGTTCTAGGAACAGGGCAAGCGAGCCTATGGATAATGCCCACTTGAGTTTTCCATCTGACACTGTTTCAACAGTGATACAGCTGCAGTTTAACACCTCCTTGTGTTGCCATAATTCAAATTCTGATAAAAATCATCAGACAGGTTGTTGGTTTTTCTTAAGGTGGGCCGTGCTTTCTCTCTTCCCTCCAAGACAAAGCATGGACTAGCCTGTACCACAGTAAGTAGCCAGGTTAATTAAAGGTGTGGAAGCCTGACGTCCTGTGATAGGCTGAAGGAAGGAGTAAAAGCCTTATGGCAACTACTTCTGTTTGTTCTTAGGACTTCTCTTTAAGGGTGTAGTTCTCACTGGTTTCTCTCAGGTTGTAGAGGGAGCATGAAATGTGTCTAAATCACGTCACACTCTGTCCATTTCTTCTTTGGGATTTTTTTAATCTATCTGTAACACAGGGAGCAGCTCTTTAGGTGCTACCATGTAAATCATTGTACTGGCAGAGTTGAAAAGACAGTAACTGTAGCTATGAACATTCTTCTCAGGACTAATGAGTCAAAGATGGAAATAAAAAGGTTCATAAATTAAAGTTGTCCAGGCCTGTGATTCTGGTTAGGTTAAAGTCAGTTGTATGTAGTTACTTTCCAACAGCTCTTCTGTATGTGACTTTAAGTACAGATACTAATGGCATGAAAAGGTGAGAAGGATAATGAGGCTTGTAATGCTTCTGACTTTTTAGCTGATTTTTTTTGCAGTCTTTAAGCTTAGCAGGTAAAGTAGTAAAAAAATCACCCAATTGAGCAGTCCAGTGGAAAAAAACAATTACTCACATACCTTGGCTGATAAACCCCAGGAATGTCAGTGTGTGAAGGGAGACAGATGCTGATATTTTCAAATGAGCTGTAGTTTCTTTAGGCCAGAACTGATATGTGTTGGTGCAGCTGTTAGGGAAGCTTTCTCCTAAGCTTTTTTGCAGGGAGGCTTCTGTGAGCTCCTTTTGACTCTTTACCTGACTCAAAGCACAATAAAAACATGGAGCAAAAGACATGTCTTCTACAAGACTGCTTTTTATCTATAGACATATGCAAATGTTTAAAGTTTTTCTTACAATTCAAGTAATCAAAATGCAGTCAAGTGCAATAAAATTATGTGGAGGTCATACATAGAAATAAGCCAGTGGAGAGTGTATGTTCAGAATGGAATTGCTACAGGACATACTGGTTTTGTCAATTTTGATTTGAAGAGAAAATCTTTATTCTGCCCTTAAAAGCACACTGCCCCTTTTGCCTCACACTGCAGTTAACAGATTTGTAACATAAGTACTGCAATCCCAGTTGTAGCAAGTTACTTCTTTAATGAAGGTCAGATTTAACTTCTTTTTTAAAGTGTTCTGCTATTTGGGCAAGTCTTCAAAATATATACCAGAATGCATTGTACCTCAAGCTAATGTTCACCTTCCCTTTTTTGATTTGTTTAGAACAACATCCTTGAGAGAGAATTCCTAGGAAGGTAAGTTGAGGTGTTTAATTTTGGAGTATGACCTTTAAAATTCTGTGCAATTTTATTTAAAATAAAAATAATGCCTTGCCTTTGTGAATGAGGCAAGAGAGAGGAAACACATACGTGTCTACAGACTAGCATTGGTAATAATAGTATCAACACATTCTGCTGCTCAAGTTGTTTAATAGATAATTGATGCACACTGTTAAACCTGCATCATACAAAATTAGTGTTAATTAGTTAAAGACAATACTGTTAACAATAAAAGCCATTAACAACTCTATGTTACCATGGTCATGGAATTTTACACAAAAGCAGAAAGGATGTCAAGAGTAATCAGCGAAATTGCATTTCCTCAAACTTTATCAGTCTTGCATGTTCTTTTTTTCCTGGGAGATCTGAGCTGCACTACACCCTCAATGCATGCCTCAAGACTTGAGAGAGAGAAGAGAGACAGTCCTGTTGATCAGCACCCACCTTTCTGTCAGTCTTAAAGCGGTCCCTGCTCCATGCTTGTTATTTTGACAGTAACTTTCTGTAACTTAGAATCCTTATCACAGTATGTAAGAATTGTAAATACTGTGCTGCAGTTTCCCAGTTTTGTCAAGAAGATACTCAAATCTAGCCAGTAAAGGTGGCCACTGAACATTCCTCATACAGCCAAATACTACTACCAAAAATGCAGCTGCTTGCTCATTTCAACCTCAAAGGTTTTCAGACCAGCTTGCTTGTTCTAGGTAAGCGATGCTGCTGCCCACCACAGAATACAGCAAAAGCTTGCTGACATGGTATGTTGCTTTGTGTGGTTTCAGGAAAGTAGCACAAACACTACAGAGATTCTTCACTAGAAGACCAGGTGTGCCCTGGTCTTTAAGGCTACTGCGAACTTCTAGAGCGAGTAGACAAAAAGCCTTCCACCAAGTCGAGCTTTTGCAGAACTTCTCTCTGCTGCCACTACAACTTCTTTCTGCAGGGATAAAGAGCAAAGGTTACCAAAATGCAACTGCAGGTGCATGTCTGCCTTAAACTTCCCTTGTGGATCTTGACCATCTCATTAGTGTCATACAGAAATGTGATGGGAAATGAGAGAACAGCCCACCTCATCAGAGTAGCAGTTAGAGAATAGTTTGGCAAAACAGACTATTTCATTTGGGGAGCTGGAGCAAGCTGGAACCAAATAAAATTAGTCTCTTGCCCATATAAACTTAGCTTCTCAGGGCTAAGATCAATAGGAATGAAGGGGGAGTGTGGACTAGATGGTGCTATAGCAAGAGAAAGCAATTGCTTGGAGAATGGCCTCACTTGCATTTAGCAGTGCCTGTGTTTCAGGTGTTGGATTATGTACCCTAATCTAGCTGAGAAGAATTTCCAGGTGTTTCTCCATGGCATGTTTTAACACAAGAAGTTGAACACCATTTGTTGAAGACCTCCTCAGTCTGGTACTGAGGCTTCCTCTACTCACACAGAGAACCCCTCATGGAGGTGATGTTAGAGTGAGCAGGACATTGGAACTCAGCCAAACAAGCCCTAAGTAACCTACCAGCTGAAAAAAAGGCTCCTCAGTGCATGGTACAAATGTAGCAATTGGTGTTTGGTAAAAAAAAAGGGCATCTGAGGGAAGCAAAGAGAAACAGGTACACAAACACATCCTAAACCAGACAGGTAGGAACTGGACTTCTGTGCTTAGAAACACATGACATATGAATGGCGTTCACTGTGGGTGATAGTCAGGACAGCAAGCCTGTAAAGACTAAATGAGAGGCATGGTCTTGGGTGCCTGGTTTGCTCCACAGCTCAGCATCCACTTTGCATGCAGGTTGGCGTGAAGCCACGAGGCACCTATGCTGCATTTCCCATGGAACCTTTCAGCATACTCCTAAGCAGTTTAGAATTCAGGCTGTTTTAAAGTGATTCAAATTTTTTAGTTTAGGTGCCAAAATTTTAGCAACTCCATAGCTCATCAATCTATAAAATGGGTTTAATTGTTGGTTCAGAGAGTAACTTAACTATGTAAAGAACTTAAGACTTGAAAATGTGTAAGATACACATGAGGTGTTAGCTAGTATATGCAAGTGAAGCAGAAGGATGTTATGAAACAACTAACCACAGTAATTTTTCTCACCTTTCTTTCAGAATTCACAGTGGTAATGGAACTCCCAAATCTTGATAGTTCCTGTAAAATAACATTGCTGGTTATAATGCTGCTAGGTTTTTTTAAGTAGGACTTTTTAGTTTCTCTCAGTAATTTGTTTTCTGATTACTTACCTCAGGAGAAATCAGGACATACTGTGCCTAAAGAAGAAAAAAAAAAAAAAAAAAAGAGGAAATAAAAGTCAGTGGAAGAGAGTAGGAGACCAGTATGATAACCCTGGCTCCTAAATCGCAAAGTAATTTAAGAACAAACAGGAGGAGCCTGAGAGTTTTCCACAGATTCAGAAACCTGAGAAAACATTTTGTTTTCTGTAACAAAGGCAGAACACACTTGGTATGTGTAGTGGATGCAATTAATTAGTTGTCATTCTAAACTTATGTCCAGAATTTGTTTTCATGTATTCTTACCCAGTCCTCAGGACAAGGAGATGTCCATGATGTGCAGTGGCTTGTCACATTCCCTGAGGATGCCTGTCTGCCGTTGAAAATATAAACACGGCCAGCAGCCCCACCAGACAGGACTGAGGTGACACCGTTAGTTCGCAGTGGAGATGCCACAATCATTTCATCTGCACATATTACAAAGAGGATATAACACAGCAGAAGTGAATTAATGGTAGACTGAAACACAGGAGAGCTGCCATTTACACGCCTTTAGATGCCGTAATTCCTATTAATGATGCAAACTAAAATGTTTCAATTTCTGATTGAGTTGATTGGGCATTTAGAGAGGCCTTCCTGTAAGGCACAGTGGAATACTGGTACAATTCAATTGAGAGAGCAGACTGTGTTTAGCGCTTGTGTGTGAATATGTAGGTGACCAATTTTCCTGTTGTCAAAAGTCAAACACTTCACTTATGGTCTGGATTCATCAAGCTTTACCTAGCCCATCGCTATCCAGATCACTTAGGTGTATGTCTCCTCCGAAATGAGAAAATCTTCTGTCCCCACTGAATGTACTGAGCAGAGAAGGCTTGGTGCTGTTTGACAGGTCATATACCAGAGCCAGTCCAGCTTGATGCAGCACTGAGGACATAAATAAAATCCTAGACAGGCTGTCTGGAAAAAAAAACAACCCAAGAAACACATGTTGAGCATCAGACATAGGAACTCAGGTTTAATAACTTAAAATTATAGGTAATACTGGCATTACATACAATTGACAAAATTAATACAATATATCAAATAACATCAACAATTATATGGGATTAACACTTAGCAAAGGAAATTAGCAAAGGAAAAAAAAATCTTTTAGTCATAGTACCAGGGGAGAAATGCATTCAAGTTAGACTTCTGCAGTTTGACATCCTCAATTCCTTGCTGTCTACTGCCACAGTGAGGACAAAATACATTTAATGCTGCTCACTGGGCTATGGGGTGTACCCAAATAGCTGCATCAAAGCCGGATAGCTCAGCTCTAAGGAGAGCCATTCCTCTCGAGCTCTAGCAGTGCCTCCAGCCTGCGCCTCAACAAGCCTTTAGTGATATTCAGCTTTAGTGATTTTCAGCTCATGAGTGATTTCAGCTCTTAGGCTTGCTAGGCTCGGCTGGGGCATGCAGCAGGCATTCGGTAGACCAGGAAAAGATGAGAGTAGAGAGGCTGTGTGAAATATTCTGCAGCGATGTCCTTTATTATCTTCTTTCTGCAAAGGGGTTCAGTGACAGCTCTTCTCTGATGAGCCAGGCAGAAACAGGCGTTTATATAGGGCAAGAGGGGATTGAGAATTGTCCAATGGTAAGGCTTAAAGGAAAGTGACCTATAGCCTTACAGAGAGATAAGCAAGGGTCCAAGAGCGGGAGAGAGGGGCTCCTAAGGTCCAGTCATCATGACTCAGCATTTTGCCTGTCTTAGGCCTCTGAACACCAAGGCAGGTTTGCAGGGCCTGCGCCTGCTACAAAATACTGTGTTGTTTCAATTCCGAGAAATATGCCGTCTACTAGAAAATCACTGTTACATAAATAATGCAAAGTGGTAATGCTGTTAAGCCCATTTTAAGGAAGGAAGAAGATCCACTGAAGTTGAGGCACAGTAAAGAGGACTCTACATATAAGGCATATACAGGTGATTACAGTGATTTCTATGGTTTTTTTTTTTTAACTACATAGAAATTTAAAGGTCCCCTTTCCCTTAAACATTGTATCTCTACTCAAGTCATGCAGAAACAAACATCCTAAAGCAGAAATGGTCTCAAATTTTCAGGACATACCTGCAGTAGGTGAACCCACCACCAAAACTTTCCTTGTGTTCCCGGCCACAGACAGCACACCACTGGCCAGAGACAAACCCATTCTGCCCATCTCCTGTTAGATTTTTAAAACACCTATGTAATTTCTACAGAAAGTCACTTCACTTCAAATTATTCACAAATATTCTCAAATTATTCCCATACTAAAGAAGCAGCCCTACCTTGTCTCCAGTTATCTCAAACCAGCGCTCTGTACTTGGTGGGTTATACCCGTACACCTTCCCAACACTCTGTCTGACATCCGGCAAGAGGGGATTGCAGCTTGAATTGCAATGCAAAATAAGTTTGTATGTAATAACATATTATTGTACATGTTCTCCCCTTTTACTTTGGAATAATAACGCCTGACAAATTCTAGAAATCTACTTTAGTAATCGCATACTTGTTCTAACTAATTACACAATACTTAGAGCATAGACTTGGTCTGTCTACCCACTTTTTTTTATCATCTAATACATCTTCGTGTTTAATTTGCTTTTAAAAATGCTATCTCAAAGTAAGAACTATCCATATGGTTATTTAAAGCACATTTACCCATCAGTGTTTTTGTGACCCCTCCTCCTTCCTCAAGGAAATCCAAGAAATACTTAGGTGTCTTTAAATAACAACAACCTGCTCTAGAGACGGTCTAAAAATCCTTATCTTGATAAAGAAGAGTGAAGACATAAAATTAATAATTTAATTAAAATATTCTAAGCAGAACAAAAAGGGAACTTGCTAAAAAGCTGGGATTCTAGTCTATTGCAAATCTTAAACCTTGCAGAAGTAGAGCAGAAGGGAGAAGACAGCAAGCTGTCACATGCAACACACCTAGAACAAGTCTTCCATGTAGGGCTACCAATCAGCAGTAATGTCATGTTCTCCAGCTGGCAGCTGGTAAGTGAAAATCCAAACCAAGCATAGTTTTCTTCCCCCTGCACCATCCAGTTGGCATCCTGTACTGACAGAAGTCCTGAGAGACCAGAAAAAAATATGAGTTAAATCTTGTGTGCCCTGGCACTGAAAAACCCATTTGCAATCCTCCACTGATTCATCCTATGACAAGTTTCTCTGCACAGTTACATTGTTCATGACATGGCATCAGTAGTTGTTGACTTTGCTTGCTCACCTTGCAGCTCTACTGGCTGGTGAAAGCTTTCATTTGACACAGCCTGTTTCTCAATCCTTCCAATAGCCTACATGAAGTACATGAAAGCTACCACTTGAGCCTGTCCTAAACTACTTTCTGTTTATCAGAATTTCAAGGGTGCTGGGTGGGAGAGCTTCATACCATTCTGGCTATAATTTAAATATGTAATTCTGTGCTTTGGTTTTACAAAAATGTCAGTTAGCAGTGTTTTGAAACCCATGTGGTTTCTAATTTTACATTAATTAGAACAAGCTGCAAAAATTAAGCATTATTGTAATAAAATCTCAACTACATGATTCTGACAAAGCTGCCCAAGCTTTATTATTTAGTTCCATATATGGCATTTCCTCCCTCATTCATTAGAAACTTCATCTCCTGTACTCATTAACTGTATTCACTTGTAGCATTCCTCTTCAGCCACATGAAGGAACGTACAGAATGATAAGTATTCATTTGTTGAGGTTCATTTGCAATTTTCCAAGAAAGAGCAGTGAACCTACCCTGGACTCATAATAGATGGTTGAATCCATTGCTTTAGTAAAGCTCCCAACACAGTTTCCCACAACTGTTCTTGCACCCAAGCTGGGACATTGCAGTCCAAATGGACAGAAAACCAGATGGGAAAAACCTGGTAGAGATCATCCCTCTGACAAGAGCAGAGAACCATATGTTGCTCTCTGAATGCCTGCAACAAGTGGAGTGCTTTCAGGGATCAATTTCTTGGCTCATCCTGTTGCTCACTTTATTATAAAATATTTAGATAAGGCAAAAAGATGCAGATAACAGGAGATTGCAGGGGGGTGGTCTCATTCAGAGGCACCCAGGCAGGCGGGAGTAACAGGCTGACAGGAACCTCACAAAATTCAGTGAGGACAAATGCAAAGCCTGACCCTGGGAAAGGAGATGCCCTTGTACTGATACAGCTGGGGACAGACTAGCTGAGGAGCTGCCATGTGGAAAAGGCCCTGGAAATCCTGGCGGGCAGAAAGTTGAGTGTGAGGCTCTGACAGCAGACAGCCAATAGTGCCTCAAACTATGTAAGCAGGAGCATGGCAAAGAGACTGAGAGAAGTGATTGTTCCCTAGATCACACCTATAATAGGTCATTCCATAACAGGAAAGATGTTGACAAACTGGAGCAAGTTTAGTAGGGGTGTTCCATGCTTTCTGTGCCTGTAAGGTCACTATGCATGGTGGGAGGACAATAGACAATGAACATAAACTGAAATAAGAAAGTTTCATACTGGCTGTAACAAGAGTTTTTTTTTCCCTATGAGGACTGCCAAGAAGTAGAACAACTGCCCGGGGTGTCTCTGCAATTTCTACCACTGGAGGTTTTAAGATGCAGCTGGACAAAGCCCTGAGGAATTTGGTCTGGCTTCACAGCTTGAGTAGGAGGGACACCCTCTGAGAGCACTTCAAACCTGAAATATGCCATGATTAATAAGGAACAAATAACCAGTCACATAAACGATGGGAGGGTTAATTTACCCAGCAAATATTACCTTGGTGACTCCTGTTGAAATGAGAGTAAAATGCAACCACAAATCCTCTCTGCTTCCCACCACCGGGTGCATATGGAGAGCCCACAACCAGATCAGCATTTCCATTCCCATCAACATCAGCTGCCAGGAGGGACCAACCAAGATTACAGTAGGAATACTGCAATAAACAGTTAGTTTAAGTCTGAAATAGAACTGAAACCATCAATTCTGTAGCAAAATAGAGCAACTTAATTCTAAAGACCTAAATTTGCTTTTGACCAAATTACCCTCCCACTCCCTGGCTTCGATTTTGTTTTCTGAGGTTTTTTGTTTGGTTTGGGTTGGGGTTTTTTGGTGGCTTTTTTTGGTTTTGAGGTCTATGCACTTTTCTAGTCATCCTGCTGCCTTCCTGCACTGGGGTATAAATGTCTTTCCCAAATACAACCAATCTAACCAAGCACCTGCTTGCTCCATCCCCATCAGTCTAAACTTCCTTGCAATGATAAGCTGAATTTTAACATTCTTTTTTTAAGCCCATAAGCTCTTTTCCCCTTTATCTCACCTCCTGCCTGTTTAGCCCTGTGTTAGCCTGGCTAAGAGGGTAGTATAAACAGGACATTACATTATCAATATACCTGACAAGTTATGGTAACGTTTGGCTGAGATGACAAGCCTCTTCCCTCAGTTCCAAAGTAGACATACACAGCACCCTGAACAGCAGAAAAAGAAAATAAGGCATGAGAGCACCTGCATGTCAGTATCAAGTATGAAATGCAAGGTCAATCACAAGGAGTGGAACAGTTCTGCAAGGGCTATTCATACAACTTCATTTTCCTTCTCAGAGCTTTCCCATTATACTTTCTTTCCCACTCCAAACCTAAGAATATCCATGGGTAATGGGTACTGCTGTAACCAAGCAACAAAGTAGAGAAGTACGTGTCCATCATACTGTGTGTAAGGAACAAGGGCAGTATAGTGTATTTATACTCATAATACACATGTTCACATCGCTCAAATTTTGACAATTATTATTTAATGCAATGGCAAACAGTGCCAGGCACAACAGATGCACACAATTTCCCAAGTGGTGAGTCAAAATAAAAGCAACTTAAATTCTTATTTAGACAGCTAAATTAGTACCTAAAATTTGGAAGAGTTTTAAGCTTAATGGATATAGTTTAAATCAAAACATTTTACCTCTCAGTTTGCATGGCCTAAAAATATTTAGGGACCATTATATGGGCTGATCTGATAAGCTGCAAGTCATTAAGCCTCTGTAACTTGATTATTTTAGCAAATATGTCTGTGTTCATATCACATTTTAGATATCATTTGTTGGCCTTGTGACAGCATACGACAAAATTCATTGACCCATGAGGTACATTCCAGACTCTCTGCTCCTAAACAAAAAGGGTACATTTGTATTTCACAAATGGCCCCTTACATTTCCAGCATGTCAGTGCTGCCAAGTTGCAATCTGGTTTACATTTCTAATGTGCAAAAAGGGCACTGAAAGAGAACTACAGGTAGCTGTCATTGCTGTAGTCAAAGTAGCCACAAAGGATATAAACTTCTGTTTAAATTACAATGTCAGCTTAAGCAACAACAGAAATTCTCTTTTTCATTTCAATGTTTAAAAATTATGTATAAATAAAAACATTCAGTTTGGAGAACTTGAAAAAAAAAACCAACAAACCCATGTTTGGAGCTTACTTTGTAAGTAAGAAACTGAGATCCCACAGAAGGTGCTCCAATTGCCAGATCTGGCACTCCATCCTCATTGAAGTCCAGGACTGCCAAGGCAGAACCAAATCTTCCTGAAGGCTAAAAGAAAATGGATTGCTCTCATGTTTTCCAGTCAACACCACAAAAACCAAATGTACATTTGCACAGGGAATAACTGGCAACAGATGACAAAAGTCTATCCCAACAATTATTTTTCTTCTAAGTAATTACCCCCATGATGACACACTAAATTCAAAGTCAACTGTGTTAAAATTAAGGACAACTGAATATAACATGGTGCTGCTTTGCTATTTCCTCTCCTGAGTCCAGTGCACCATTGATGTCAAGTTTATGGTCTTTCCTGTTGACAGCATTATGACTGGGAACCACTGAAACACTCTTTATGAAGACAGAAGCTGTTACTCCACAGTTTATAACCACAGAAACAAATTAAAAGGAAATGTATCTCATTTCTCTATATTATCCTCTTTATGAATAAAGATATTTTCTACAGAGGATCATATTTAAAACCCAAAAGGCTCATTTGCTCTTACTTCTTGGTTACAAACCAGCCACCATTACATCTAATCAGAGTTTTCTTTTTTTTTGTTTTTCAATATTCTTACTGCAGACAAAATTATTTGGAGAGAAGTTATCAATTAATGAAGAAATGTAGCCTCAAAGGAATTAAAATATATAAAATTAATAATTTTAGATTAAAAAGGACAGGAAATAAAATATTTTCTTAAATGCAGGCACCAGAATTAGCTATACTGTGACTTACAGAGACACAACCTTAATTTTATTTAAGAGCATTTTATGGTCTAATACTCACTTATCTGGTACAGTAATGGAAGTGAACCTACAGATCACCATCATTTCAAGTGTTCCTGGGACTTTAATAATAATTATTTTTCTTGAAAAGCACATGACATTATAAGACATCAGGAGGAATGTTTTAGGAATAATACTCATACACATTAGTGATACTATTGCTCATTCAAAATTCACCAATTTTCAGGCAAAAAAAAAAGAAGTGACAAATTTTTGCCTAGACCCCTTACCTGATGACCCTGTAGTACTTGGTCAGCTTTCCCATCCAGATCCATGTCCTCTGGTGGCAAACCTGACAGATTGCCATAGACCACATACACCCTTCCTATCTGAACATGGCCCATGGTGCTGTACCCTGGTGCTCCAGCCACCAGATCTTCATATCCATCCTGATTTAGGTCAGCTGAGATCAGTGCCCTGTACAGCAAAGGAGCATTAGCTTCAACAAAATCAGCATTAGTTTCCAGACTACCACAACATTAGTGGAAAAAAAACCCATAATTCAGATAAACCAGGACCTGTGATTCCCCATATTGTTTTGTAAAGATCTATACAGCATTTTAAATATTATGTATTTATTTGTGTTTTCTTGAACAAAGTAAAACCAGAAGAATCATCTTCCATCAATGCATCTGAGATCTGCAGGAGCTGCTTTTTACTGACATTAGGCATTTGAGAGCAATCAGAGCAAGGAGCATTAAAAAGGGCTGTTTGCATATGACAAAGACTACAAAAAAAAAAAAAAGAAATTAAATATCTTTTAAACTGATCATCTAATTTAATCAATGGACTTAACAGGAGATAAGCAAAAGGTCTCAGTAACATGCTGGAGTTTAGAGAGGGACTGTGGAAAGAACTAATTACTGTTAATTTAGCCAGTGTGAAGTAAACTCAAGAGTTAAATCCAAATTTTGAGGCAGCATAAGGGAAGTTAAATAAGCAGCAATGAAAAATTGTTTTATTACTCTTCCTTGCTGCAGGTCAAGGTAGAACCTCATTGGCAAGGAGAGAGATTATTCCTCTCTCTGTCCTGAATCTATCTTTGAGCTCCCTACTAGTCTAGAGTATTTCCAAGAGGTCTCACTGGACATCATCAGTCATCAACTCATGATAGATGATTAATTTTGCACAAACATCATTCAACAACCAATAAAGGGTAGCAATGATTTTTACTGTTCAGAACTAGAGACAATGGTAGTTCTAATGTTGGTTCCCTCCATTCTGAGCATGATCAACATCTGAAAGAAAAATCTTATACATTAACTTGCCAACTACCACTAATTGATTTGCACTGTCACTTTAGAAGAGTATCCAAAGGATCAACAATAATATTTTGGTAGATACTCAAACTTTTCAGAAATTAAGAGGAAAGTGGGATGAAAAAAAATACCAACCATCCAAGCCTAGCATAGGGTGAAGTCAGAAAATATGAAGCTGCTGGCTTGGAGATGTGCTTAGAAGATTTCTGATGTGTAGCTCCTAATGCTCTCCAGACATTGGTTTTAAAAGCATGGTTTATCAAGCGGAGGGATTTCTGAAATAAAAATAATAAGGAGACACAACAGCAGCTAAAACTCCAGAATGTTTTGGGGCACCTCAAAAATCAAGTCACCAACACTGGAAATCACCACACAGATTTAAGAGGAGTCTGACTCAGATCATAAGCACCATTTTAGAAAGACAAAAATCTGTATGCTTTAAAGGGAGCACTACTAATCATTCACTGCTATGCTTTGCTGGGAGTTCTTAACCCAAAAAAGCCATATGTCTGTAAAATGTAAATACTAAATATATATTTTGTCATTTTTGGCATTGCAGGATGTGTTCTAACTTCACTATACAATGAGCAAAGTTTAAAACTTGAGTATTTATGATGTACATATATACATTAACAATGGTACTGGAATGCCCATGAAGTCAAAGACCATCCAGAGACCCTGCTCCTTCATGTAGCATTTCAGGCAGAAACAAAAACAATATTATATAGAGATGACTTTTACCTGACACATCTGTTACTTCTCACTTACTGTTGCCCAAGGCTGTATGTCAAATTGAACTCCTCTCTCTGTATAGTTTATATTCTTCTCAAGTGTTTCTGAAAGCAAAGAAGTTGTATTCTTGTGATGTTCATGTTTTGATTGCTTGTTTCTGCTAAAATAAAGAAGGCAGTGATGAATTAATATAACTGAATAAAGACTTGAGGTAAAAGCTGCTCTTAGGTTCTGCACACTTCCTTTATATAAAACTTAGTTATTAGCTAAGAGAATCTCAAATTCATACACAAAACAGTTACCCAAAATATCTCTAATTTTCAGTAGCTCACTGTCCACATTAGCAGAAGACTCTCCTTTCACCACTGAGTCTTTAAACCATCAGAGCTATACTTACATGTGGCTGTCCTTGTGCTCCTTTGTGCAGTTTATGAACAGAGGGTTCTCAGGCAGGTAGCAGTCACTAAAGAAAAATACGGAGAATGCACTTTAAAGATTTTACCACAATGGAAATGAAACTAAAAATACAACTTTTATCCTTACTGATTCCTCTGTCAGAAGTCATCAGTTTTCTCAAGAAAATCAAAATCAGAGCATCATCATAACCCTTAGAAACCCCCAGGATGTTTATTTGATGACCTTGATTCGATTCTAGATGAATATCATGCCTTTATAGAGCTCTTGAAGGAAACTTATTGTAACATGCATGTATGTGAATCCAAAGTGCTTTAAATCAAAGTGTTAAAAAAAATAACAGATTGTGCCATTCTGTATTTCAAACATAATGTCCCAAAAAAACAACAGTGGTATTTGCCATATAAATGGATAGATTAATTGCCACTGGTATTTTAAAGAAGGAAGGTTATATTTGTAAGAGAGCTGTTCAAGCTTAAACTTCTATGACAATATGAAATTGTGAGTAGAAGCCTGAGTTTAAACACTAGAATATATACTCCTACTCTTTCTAATCCTATTTGCCTTCAGAGTCTGAAGGTAATATCTGACCTCTCCTCAAAAGGGACATCTTTTCTGAGTGATGGCAGCAGCCAAAAGGTGCAGACTCAGACTGCCAGTCCAGGCAGAACCTCAGGGCATGGCTATGCAACATTTAAGCAAACCCTTGAATATGCCTTTAAGAATACTCCAACTTTTCCCTGGTAAGTATCACCAGGACACACCAGAGGCACGCTAGGGCAAAGCAGTGTGAACATATAAAAAATACAAATGCAAGGCCTGCATAATTCTGTGCACCCAGGTAAAAGGCAGACATGGAAATCCCCCTGTCCAAGTGAGGATCTAAAGCTCAGCATCTATTCTAGCAAAGATCCTGCTTTAAGAAGAACAGTTAAGTGGGTGTTAGCACTTGACTACTGCATTTCATAGTTTAGGACACACACTATACCTGGTTCCATTCTCTAGCATATGGCTCGTCAGCTCAAAAATGTTGTTGGTCCAGAATGCCATGTCATCCACTCCCCCAAGGAAATATTCGTGGAACTTCTCCACCAGAAATGGAGATTTACTAGCAAATGTTGAAAAAAGCTAAGGGACAGGCAACATACTCAGTAAGATGGATCATATCATCTCCATGTTCATTTTTATAAAGAAAACAGAAAACCAACCTTGCCAACAAAAATCCTTTCTCCGTGCCTGAAAAAAATTAGAAATAAAACTTGCTTAATTTATTACTTAATAGTTTAAATAGTTCTTTTCAAAAGTCCTACATGGTAAATACTATGCAAGTCATTACATTTCCATGTTGATTGTTAATATATTTTTAAAGTTGTAATGTAAAACAATATAAACTTTATTGCCCTTAATTTTGAAGGATTCACAGTTTTTGTAATGTTGTATGACTATTGGTAATTAACTGAAATACAGGATACAGCTAAACTGTTCAGGATATTCAAAAGCAGATATCCAAAGTCCTTTATGAATTATTATTGGACTGGAAGGGATCTACATAAAATGTTGATAGATAAGGTATGTATCTGGAGACTGCTTCAGTGCATGATAATTATAATGCTAACTCACCACAATGCAATGGTACTTGAAGACACAGCTGTTCTCAAATAAATAGGCATAAATATGTTAAATGTATAAATGCATTAAATAGCCAAGATTCACCATCTGTGAATTTACCAGTCATTATGTAGTCCAAATTTGAATCCTAGTCATTAAAAAATTCAGATATTCTGTGATTTTGGGTTCTAGGAGGGAGTCTGCATTGCTGACATCAATGCGTAAGATGTTTCAAATATGATTATCATATTTCTCCTATATATGTTTCACTTACAAAAGCTCGGGCAGAGAAATTCAACTTACAGTTCAAAAAACAGCAGATAAGTACATTCAGCAATTGTGCTTTCAGTTACGATCTCTTTTCCATAAAATTCCTTATAGATAGCAGCTAGGTCTTTGACAGGTACATACCTAAAAACAAAAGGAATGCATTACAACAATAGATAGTCCACATCACCCAATAAAATACTGCAGTTCTTGTAACAACAACAGCCTATAAATATTCCAAATCTCAAAAGACTACATAAGGTCATGAAGATCTACAAATACCAGGATTGCACATGCAATTGTGAGGAAAAAAGAAGTGGATATCTAAGTCTTCTGCTCATTTTTATGCTTTTAAAACTGAATTCAACATCCTCAACTTCTCACTGACATTGTCACTTAACTGAGTTATTTAACTAGCTGCTAGGACATTCCAGCAAAAGGTTTTCACTAGTTATTTTACATATAACTACTTATAACTTAGAACATAAATAATTTAATCTTTTTTGCTGTGTTCCTATACATAAAACTCTCTTCTGTCCTTCCACTTTTTATGTCAGGGAACAGTAAGTATGCCTATAAGGAATACTGAACTCATAACATTTAAAAGAGTTGCAAGGGTTTTTTTTGAAAGAAAAATAAAAGAAAGCATTAAAAAAACCCAAACCAGACAATACAGAATTATGTGATATTATATGTAATTTTATTAAATATGATTATACAAAAAAAACCCATTAAATGTGAAAGAAGGCAACCTCATTATCTTACCAACTCGATGCCAGGTAACTGAAGTCCAGCTCAAACTGACTCACTACATCTCCTCCTGAGGATGAAAGAATGAAAAAAAATCCCCACACAGCCCAACAAACAAAACCTGTTAGGTATCTGTCATGGGTAACAGTGTGCATGAAGCTAGGTATGGCTCTTCTATATTCATTTATATGGCAGATCTTCCAGCTACATATTTAGAATACACAAATAGTTCACCTGAAAGTATGCTGCACATTTTATACCTCCAGAGAATAATGTACAATTTAAAATCACAGTAGTGACTCCATCCATATCTTAGCATCCTTTGGTCTGCATTTTGTCTTTAATCCAAATGTCCATATGCCTTATCACATCTCCTGAAACCTGAGGACAGGTACAGCAGGGCTTTGCAAGCCATGGGCAAGCATACAGTGTCCATATGCCATCCTTAACTCCTGCATTGCACAGGACAAGAGCCAGAATCAACCACCACGGTTTTGAAGAGGACTTATTCCAGTACAAGGATCTATGATTGGCAAACAGAAACATTACCAAAATCTCCAACACTGTGAGCTTCTGAGTATGAACCATGAAAATCAATCTGGAGAAAGAGAAAAACAAGAGAACTGCCTGTTTCTTTTCATATGAGCAGAAACAAACTCTCCAAGCAACACTAATGGTTACTGGTCCCAAACCTGACCAACTTCACTCTTATGAAGTTTGTGACATTGTGTCTCTCCAAAAATCTTCTTGAAACAGGGCTCCAGCTTTTCTCTTTCCTCCCCACCACAGTCCAAAGCAAAGCTATCCATTCCAATAAATCCAGTTGTATGAATAAATAAAATAATACAGGCTTACTTCTCCCATGGCCCTCAGAAATCCTTGGTCGATGCCCAGGCTATGCCAGCTAACATCTGCCACCATATGTGAAGCAATTCCAAACAGGAAAGCCACCAGCTTCTCTGTAGCCTACACAACAACAAATCCATTTGTCCATCATTTTACTCCTGTCTTTAAGAAATGGTTAGCATTTTCTGTATATGCATTAAACAAGGATACAGGTGAGAAGCTCTTAAAGCCCAAGAGTTTCTCAAGAAAAGTGATGAAAGCTCATTGCTTGATGCTGTGATCAACTTTTGTAACTTGAGAAGCTTTAAGCAGTTTATACAGTCCAAGGCCATAGAATTACATGGTTGATGTGAGGGTAATTTGCATACTTCAAGTTAAATGTGTACCAAACTCTTTTTCTGGACCAAGGATAAACACTTCCACTTCCAAGGACTGAACTCCCTCTGCCACCATGGTTGCTGTGTAGGCAGACAGAGGAGAGAAATACGTTCTTCTGCACGCTCACTTTTGAAAATTGTTTTTCCTTTCCTTCTACATAGCTTACAGACCATTAACAAGAGCAAATCCAGACTAAGTTCAAGATCTCGCAAGTAAGAAATCTAAAAGGTGTCTGGTTTTCAAATGGTAAACCCTGAACCAGATCTCACAGGAATGCAAGACCACAAATTATATTTAAAAGTTTGGACCTATGAAATGTGTCATAAGCACCAGACCACAGTGGAAATAACTGACAGACTTTATATTGAAACTGTAAGTTTTTTGAATGGTAAAGATTGAAACAGGGTTTCAAATGTTACTATATAAGCAGAGACTAGTATAAAAACATTGGGTTTTTCTACACCTCACAAATGATGAAATTACAACTAGTGAAGATGACGAAAACAGTTGAAAACAAAGCCAATCAAGCAATAGTTAATCAATTTTCTTACCTCTTCCCAAGGATGAGGATAATTCCTTCTGATGTAGTCAATACTTGCTTTGAGAAATGGTGACCAGTGAGTGTCTTCAGACACATCATGGAACATTCCTATTGCATTAAATTTTATCAGTATTTGATTTATTCTTTGGGGAAAAATGAAATAGAAAAAAGGAAAAATAAAGGGTTTTTCTCCATTAAAAACCCCACAGACTTTTGTTCAATTTTATGTCAGACAGATGATACATTTTGCACTCCAGCTCAGGAAAAGAGCCAAAAGAGACTTACTTTTATCTGATTCATACTAACAAAACAGATACTAGGTTTACCTTCTATGATTTTGGTTTGAAACATCTGAAAATTTTGCGCCTGCTCCTTTTCTCTGTGCCTGTGAGTAGGTACAGTACAAGGAAAAGCTGCTTCCCAAGCAGAGAGGATAAAGAGAGCTCACAGAGAACCTGCTAACTAAATTAATGCATCCACTTGTATGGCAGAAAAGCTGTAGGGAATGGCAGCCAAACCAAAATGTCATGTTTTCTGGCAGGTATCAGTTTCCACAGGGCAGAGGCGGGCTATGTCATCTTTATCACCACAATCATTTTCAAGAGAAAGGCAAACTAGCCAAGATACTGTCAGTGTAGGAGGGGGAAAAGGGAGGAAAGCAGGAAAAAATAGGTTTCATTTAGAAGAATCATTTACTACTCTCACCTGAATTTAGGCAGAAAGATTGTGTAGGATCTATCAGAGACCTTGCCTAAAAATTTCTGTGTACCTACACAAAGCTAAGTGCAAAGGGATGTTGACATAAAGAGATCAAGCAGCACACAATGTCAAATTCTCTAAGGGGAAAGAAGGTAGGCAGGAAATTGTTCAGACCATCAGTACTCTTGGAGGAAGAGTGTGTGTTTGTTGACACAGCAATGTGAAACTGCACAATGTTAGGGTAGATCAAACACTGAGAGAGCAGACCTTGGGGGGAAATTCAGCTACCTTTTGGCCTCATGACATTTTACAGTGCAGCTAAACTAGATAAAAGAAGGATGGTCCTTGCTTAGCAAAATCAGAGTAGCCTTCTACATCTAAGCTTGTCTCCTGCCCAAAGAGGAAGTCTGGATGGCTTTGGTTTTGATCTTGTCACACAGTTAAAACAGCTCAGGCCTGAAGAGGTACCAATTTCTTCCATATTAACTAAGAAAACTGCTGACAAGTGGTCCAACTCTAACAAGGCAAGACGAACTCCAAGGTTAGTGAAGGAATGAAGACTGGATACTGCAGGAGACCTGGTATAAGACAGGTCGAAACAGTTAGAAAGGAAACATGAAGTAGGCAGATA
This sequence comes from Motacilla alba alba, assembly GCF_015832195.1. Taxonomy (NCBI): domain Eukaryota; kingdom Metazoa; phylum Chordata; class Aves; order Passeriformes; family Motacillidae; genus Motacilla; species Motacilla alba. The sequence goes on along the minus strand of NC_052017.1, from coordinate 59,729,647 downwards.
TAAGCAAGCTAAAGTAGGAACTGAAAAAAATCCCAGGAGAACATCAGTCATGAAAACAAGGGAAGCAAGACCGAACTTTGGGACAAGAAGATGGCAGAGCCAGGCAGAAAACCAAGATGAGTGACCCAATGAATGACAGAAGACAAAACCAGTATTAAATGCCAGAACAGAGAGGTGATTTGGATGTGAACTGAGGATATGAGGCAGCCTATAGTTGGCATAACCAACAGGCAGCATCAACAACCTCTGTCTGATAAAAATGAGATGTGTGATTTGGCTCTAAAACAAACAACGATCCTAAACCAGCCCCCAAATTTCATGGAATTTGCATGGCCCACTAAAATAAGCTACTTCCAATACTTTAAACTTCCAATAATATCTCAACAATATTGAAGCCAGTAAGGCCAGATATCCTCACACAAAGTACTTACCACTGCCCTGTCTCTGGTATCTGCCTAAGCACCCTAATAGCTTGTACCTGAAGGAGAGGCTCTTTATCCCATTTGCCAACTGCTCACTATCCAAATTTACCCTTTCAGTAGCAAATATCCTACAGAAAGCCCTAGCTGGCTGTTTTATAGCTCTAATGTTGCTGAAGAAGCTTCTTATGATCAAGAGCTGACCTTTCAGAGCTGAAAAATCAGGAGACCACCTGCAAGTGAAGACATACTTTTTACAGCTATTGCAAGAGGGTGCTAATTTTGTACTGCAGTCTTTTGATCTGCAAGCAGCAAAATTAAGACTGAAATTAATTTCCAACAAGAAGAGTAGAAAGCAAAAGACTGCGCTCTGGAAAAAAAAGGCTTTAAACTGGGAGGTTATTAACATTTGCCCATCCACCCCCAGCAAGTCCTAAACTATTTTGTTGCTGTGGTATTTTTAGATTGTCCTATCCTCTTTTTAACTGATCTGATAGAAACTAATAATTTTTAATACAGAAATAGCTTTAGGCCTTCCCTAAGATTTATTAAAAAACCATCATTTTGTCCTCTCTCTACTCAGTAATCTGACCTAATTTAGTCAAACAGCATCCTTCTATCAAATTATCCTACCCATTAAATAGCTAATTTTACCCAAGAGTTACTTTCTAAAACATTTTCAAATGTGTTATTTCATTATAAATTTCTACAAAAAGACTCTATCAAAAATGGTGGGTAGTTTTTGCAGGAAAGCATTTTTGGCCACACTTCATTTCTTACAATGTACCCATTTTCAACCCACTAAATTCTGTAAGATTTCCACATAAAAATGTAATTGTTATAACATTGGACTTATAAAACTTCTCTTACCACGTTTGCAAATTGGAGAATAAAAGGCATCAGGATAAATGCTTCCAGCCTGAAAAGCATCTTGGTGATTTAGTAATAACTGGGGAAAGGATTGGGGGGGGAAAGGAATCAGAATGGTATTGCACAGCACAAAACCACATTTTACTGCCAACATCAAAGACACATTCTAAATAGCTAGCAAAATATATATAACTAGTATCTTGGTAAAACACACCATGTAGTGCACAAAACCTTGCTGTCATTTTGTTGTCCTAAGGTTTTTTAAATCTACTTTCCCAAAATCCTCTACTGATTCTTCTAATACAACTGCTAACATAGATTATGACTAAAGAAGATAGGAAAACATGCAAGAAACCACAAAAAGTATATATATATATATACACACTAGTATAATTGCTATATTTCTGTAATAATATTCAGAAGGAGTCAAATTATTTTGAATAAAAAATGGTAAAAAATACATTCTGGGCACAATACTGACACACATATTACTGAGAATAATAAACAAAGGCAAGAAGACAGAAAGAAAAGCAGTCAGAAGAAAGGTGTACAAAATTAAGAAATAATATGCTTCCTACCTCTCTATAATTAACACTCCCTTCATGCTTAGTGAAAAATTCCAGAGCTCTATGTGCTGAAAAACAATATATTGAAATGTTGATTTACAGGTACTGTGTCCAGACCCACGTTTTGTTAGAAGCAGTAGCAGAACCAGACAACATCACATTTGCATACCTAAGCCAAGCACCAAGTGCATGAAACACCATTTCTCACAGAACTGTGTACCTCTGAGAAGGTGTGTTTTCTCACCCAGGGAGTTAATAAGAAAGTGCTCTTTCTGTGGCACATCTTCAGCCTCTCTCTAATCCCTAGCTCCCAAGCTGACCAACCAAAATGAAATCACTGGGAAATGAACTCCCCATGTCCAGAAATGAGCTACAGCAGTGAACTGACAGGACCACACACAGCACATGTAAAGCATGGACCATAAAGTTTTAGCTGTACTGTAGTCAAGCTTCATTGTTGCCCTTAACAGTGAAAAAGGTATGTTGGGAATCAATGTGGGTGTTTAACGGTTTGATTAATTTTTAACATGCATGGAAAGTAACAAAAATCTAAAGGTAAATCAGCAAGGTAAATAACACTACTTATTCACTGAATTGGCAGATATTCTTACTGCCAAAATCTTTATTTAGCTGGCATAACAAGTGAATGAAATGAAATTACATCCTTTTCTTTAATGAGGTCTCCTTATTAATATTAGATCCCAGGAATAATCTATCGACACTATTCCAAAAATACCCAACAATTCTTCTAAAGCTATTTTCAAAGATGAATTTGTTCCTTACAAAATAAATCACATCACAAAAAAGCCCCAAAAAACCAAACAACAAAACAAACAAGCAAAAAACTTCCTCTACCAAATCCAAAACAATCCATTACTATTCTGGAATAAGATCTAGACAAAACTGTGGGGGTTTGAATGATTTTCACTTTGAATTTTACCCAATAATCTAAATCATCCTTATACAAGTAAGATACCTTAAAGACCAGCCTTGCACCAGAATAGAAACAGCAACAAAATAGTAAGTAATACTCTAAAATTTTAAGGCTCAGATATTTCTACACACATCTCTGATTCCAGTGTGGGAGAGCCTCAGTTTGGCAGTTTGCTTTTTCTGCCTCACACCTCCCCTGCACTTCTCTCACTTCGCAGATGGGCCCAGGTTCTACAACTCCACAAGGAATTTTATGCCAGATCCCCACAGTCCCACAGAGCCTCATAAGTCTGACAGGAACCCCCAGGGCCAAGAGCTTCCCCACTCGGACCTGCCTCCAGGCACGGCCATGCAAGTAGGACACAGCACAGCTCTGCCAAGCACACTGAACACGATCAACATTCTGAACAGGCAGAGCTTTTCTCCATTTTAAAAGTACATTCAAAACTCTGTCCAGGATTTCTTTGGCGCTGGCTTTGAGTAAGAGGAATTCCTTTCTATGGTTTGTTGTTTTGATTTTTGTTTGATTTTGTATTTTTTGGTTTGTTTTTTGTTTGTTTGCTTGCTTGTTTTTGTTTTCCTGGAGTACTCAGTGTTTGAATTTTGGAAACATTTTCATCTTATCATCATAGACTTTTATGTGAACAACAATAAGAGCACTCATTTTAGCAGCATCAGAGCTGATCACAGTTTAATGTAATTTTCCGACACATGAACAAAACTTGTTGTAAACTATAACCCAACAGTTCAGTGTACACACAACTCCTCAGGCAACCAAGATCTTTACATTATATGAACACAAGTTTTTTGCAACATGCTCCCTTGATTAGAAAAAGGAAAAAAAAATACTGCTTTGGGACGGATCTGTAAACTTCTCTTTGCAGATTTTTTTTCTTCAAACACACTGTATTATGGCAAATCTTTTATTTCAAGTCCTCAGAAGCTCGTACTTAGTAATTAGAGCCCTGAGCTTGCAGAGTTGTGTGCACTTGCCTAACCTCAGGAAGCGTGACTTCTCCTACAGATTATTATGGGTTTCTTGACACATTGTTAGGAAAAGCAAATTGTTCCAAGATGCTGACCATGGGTACAACACTCAGTAAGGGAACACACTCCAGTCTCAAACACCATGAATAATCCCAGTCTTTAAATTGTTCAAAGTTACATGTATTGTATTCAGTATTTAAAGTCTGAGAAAATTACCTGAATAAAGGCAACATCCTACATTTTACCATCTGTTTGAGCAATGGATTTAGAAACAAAACCAGAAGAACAAACAACTTAAACTGTCAATTACTATGAGTAACTCAGAATAAGCTCACACTGTTCGTGTTTGCGCTCGCAAAACTGTGGAAGAAACCAGATTTTAAAAATAGCACAGGCAAACAAGAAATTCAAAACAGAAATATTTCTCCATTTTGATGTTCACTCAGTTCTCTCCTTCATTCTCTACAAATCTAGGCTGTTCTGGCTACAGAGACCAACCTATCAGAAAGAGACACAGAACAAAATTTTTATGCTGTTAGTTACAGACAGAAACAAATTACAGAATTTTATCTACTTGTGCAAGTATGGCATAATTAATACACAGTGATTTTAAAACAGTTACCACAAAGAACTTGTGTTATTCTTTAATTTAAATATAACAATCCCACAAATTGCCTAAAGCATTCCTTTTCTTCCTCCAAATCAAACTCTGTCTGTGTACGACTCACAGACAAAAACATTCCAGTTACATAATGCCTGTGTCTTAGGAGACGGAAAAATACGCAACCCAAGTCAACTCAAGCATTTTACTTACAAAACCAGTAAAATTTCAAACTCCAAAAATCAAACTACTCATTTATCCCGTCTGTTATTCACATTTTCAAAATTATGTAGACTGCTTGTTACTTTAACATTATTTCCTCCCTCTGTTTTCCAGCTGAATCTGAATTTACTTCTCTTCACAAGAAACTCAAAACACAAGAAAATCCATTTTGAACATGTCTTACCTATTTCAACATGTGTTGAAATTCCACACGGGATACATCTCTGACAGAAATGGTAGAGTATAACCAGCGAGACAGACCAAATCTTCAGACCAACCATGATGCTGGCTCCAACTGTGGTTTTCAGAAGCCTGGAGCAGTAGCACTGTGACCTTTGAAATGTAGGTTACGGAGCATGCCTTTTCTTTCACACATATTGCTGACACAGCAAGCAAACGACTGCCAAATTTGAAAGGCTATTTTATACCAATGCTTTCTTTTACTGCAAATAAAGTGATTTTTATAAAGAAATAAATAAACTGTGGGTATTCTCCCCACTTGAATTCTGTAATATCTCTGGGATTTGAGCAGTGTAATCAGTGCATCACTGCACAGCAGCACTGAGATTTTTGTCAAATGCAACAGCATGGCAAAGAGTATCCTCTCAGAGTTTGTCCAGCTCGTGGTGTGCTTGCCTTACAGCAATTACATCCCATTTCACAAAAGAGATTAAAACCAATTGCCAAAGCAGTCTTAATAGAAGAACACTAGCTCCTGAGTTGCAGGTGATACAAGTTCATAACCTTTGGTGAGCTGACAGGATATTGCGCACTTAAGTCTGGGTCTTAGGGTCAGTATTGAAAGCCCAGCTGATATGTGGGAGACTCATGGAAGTACTCCTGCCAAGTGTAGTGCTATGAACTTCTGGCTGCAGAGGCTGGACACCCTGCATTTCCCAGCCACCCTTCACGCACGTGCCACAGGCTAGATGGTGGCAGTGGGCAGGGGCTTTGCGTGGCCATTGTGCCACAGACTGACCAGCTGTCCTGGGACCCAGTGGCCCAAAGGCTTCCACAAGCAGTTAAGCACAAGTTAGCCTGGAGGAGACTGAGAGCCCTGAGACCTTATCATGATCTGCAACTTCCTCAGGAAGGGGAGAGGCAGACGCTGATCTCTGTGGTGATCAGTGACAGAACCCGAGGGAATGGCATGAAGCTTTGTCCGTAGTGGTTTGGGTAGGGAATTAGGGGAAGGTTCTTCACCCAGAGGGTACTTTGGCACTGGAACAGGCTCCCCAAGGAAGCGGTCAGACCGCCAAGCCTGACAGAGTTCAAGAAGCATTTGGACAACGCCCTCAGGCACATGGTGTGACACCTGGCGTGTGCTGTGCAGGGCCAGGAGCTGGACTTCGATGATCCCAGTGCGCTCCTTCCCACACAGGATACTCTGTGACACTAGGCCTCCCCTCTCCCTACGAAGCGGGGGTCTCGATGGGGCGTGGGACACGAGGCTCCGGGAAACAGAAGCCCCCTCCCGCCCCCAGCCCCCCCGGCTGCGCTCCCACCCCTGCCCGGGCAGACCCTGGCCGGGTGCCAAGGGCCGCCGTGCCCGGGCGAGACGCCGCTTGTGGCCCGGCCCCTCGGCAGCTCCTCCTCCGGGGCGGCGCGGGCGGGCCGCGCCGGGGCTGTGCCGGGCCCCGCCGCCTGTCGCCGGAGCGCGGCCATGGCCACCCTGCTGCCGCGGGGCGCCGCAGCCGCCCGCCGCCTCCTCCTGCTGCGCCCCGCGCCGCTCGCCCCGGGGCCGGCGCGGGCCGCCAGCCGGGCCCTGCCCGCCGCCCTGGTGCGTCGGGGCGGCCTGGTGGGCGGCCGATGGGTGGAGACGGCCGCCGCTTTCCCCGTGCAGGACCCGGCCAGCGGCGAGGAGCTGGGCCGGGTGTCCGACTGCGGGGCGGCCGAGGCGCGGGCGGCTGTGCGGGCCGCGCACGAAGCCGGCGCCGCCTGGGGCCGCCTCCCCGCCAAGGTGAGCGGCCGCGGGAGATGGCGGCGAGGGGGCCCCGGTCCGGTCCGGTCCGGTCCGGTCGGGTCTCCCGGGGCCTCGCTTGCCCGTCCCTGCGTGCGGCGGCCACGGCAGCCTTGTCTCTCCCTCCTCCCAGGAGAGGAGCGCGCGCCTCCGCAGATGGTACGAGCTGATGATGGAGAACAAGGAGGAGCTGGCGCGGATCATCACAGCCGAGAACGTGAGTGGGGCAGCGGGGGTGGGCACGGGCACTGCCCCGTGCTGGCACTCGCGCTGGAAACCCAACACAGGCAGGCGAACAGGGACACCAAGTAAAAGTGACAGCCGTCAAGCCTCTCCCTGCGTGTTTCACCATATAGCCATCATGTCCTTTTTAATAACTTTGGGCATATTGTGCACTCACGTTGCTCTGCTAGGTCAGTGGGTGACGTTTGAAACATTCCTCCTCCGGACGTACATAAAGTGCATTGGTTTGATAACGGTAGTACCTAAGCAGAGGAAATCAGACCCTTGTTGTCCTTCATGGCCTGCAAAAGCCTTCATCCACCTAAACCATGATCCCTGTGGCAGAAATGTTTGTGACTGGGAAAAATCATGCAAGTCTTCAAGCTGGATTCATATAGTCTGTATCACTGAGCAGTCTGGGAGCTCACAAACTGGTGTAGTTTTGAACAAAACCTTGCTGGAAGATACTTTAGCAGCTCCTCTGTTGAGTCACAGCTGCTAGTGGTCGTTCAGTCCATGGGATCAGACCTGGGGGTGGTCCAAAGCAATATTCCTAAAACAAATATGCCTGGCATAAACATAGTAAATGCATACTACATTTGCTATTTCTCTTCCTTGTCCTGGGCAGGTATGAATCCAGGCACAGCATACAAATTATTGACTATACTATGACTGTATATTGAATCCACTCAACTATTGTGGCTGCAATCATATAATCCTTGCTGGAGATCACAGTATATGTCAGAGGGAGGGCATTATAAAGTACTCTGAAAATAAGAGAAACTCCAAAATTACTTGAATTTGTTTGTATTGCTTCTATTTGCTGCTTACAATGTATCTTCAATCTGATTTAATCAAAGGGGAAGCCTCTGAAAGAAGCACAGGGTGAAATCACGTATTCTGCCTCGTTTCTGGAGTGGTTTGCGGAGGAGGCTCGACGGATTTATGGTGATGTTATTCCAGCATCGGCAAAGGACAGAAGAGTCCTGGTGCTGAAGCAGCCAGTAGGAGTGGCAGCCATTATAACCCCAGTAAGCATAGCTGAACTCTTCTGAGTCACATGAAGGTTTTCAGCTCAGCCCCTAGTTCAAAATGTCACTTACTTCTGCAAAAACAGGAAGCAAAATTTTCCCAACTTTGATTGTACTATTTTCTCTCTTCCTAGTGGAATTTTCCCAGCGCTATGATTACCCGGAAGGTTGGTGCAGCTCTGGCAGCTGGCTGTACAGTAGTGGTGAAACCTGCAGAGGACACACCTTTATCAGCATTAGCTCTTGGGGAGGTGAGCTTTCAGTACTAAGCTTTACCTCAACAGTGGACCGGTTCTGTAAACCGGGAATCACATGGCTTGGAAGGTAGCTCTGGCCAGCTTCATATATGAAGAAAGGACAAACAAGTATTTTAGTTTATTGAGAATCTTTGCAAATTGCCTCTAATATGGTCTAGAGCCTCAAAGTGGATCGGGCCATTTTGATACTCAAAATATCCTTATATCTTTATTTTAGTTCTTTTGAACACAGCTTAAACCAGAGCAAAGGTGCTCTCTCAAGCATCTGTGGCAGCTGTTCCTGGTTGTGCTGAGTCCTTTTGGCCTCCATTGACTTACAGACTGTTTTCTTCAAAACTATGAACAATCATTAAGTGACTGTTCCTCTTACAAAATGCACTAATTATGCAAATTCTGTTTTTCTTTTGTTGCAGCTTGCAAACCAGGCTGGAATCCCAGCAGGAGTGTATAATGTTGTTCCTTGTTCCAGACAACAGACAGCAGCTGTTGGGGAAGTTTTATGCACTGATCCATTGGTATCCAAAATATCTTTTACTGGCTCTACAGCAACAGGAAAGGTACATACGTGGACAGAATATCCTTGAAGATTATTACTGTGGTTATACTAGAAAGGTAGGGGGAAAGTGTGTGCTTTTATACAGAGCCTTTTGTCCTGGCTACTGTACACAGATTGTCCAAATAATTGTGTACCTCTTGAGATACTGCTTATATGTTTTAGCATCAATACTTCACAGAAGAATGCCTGTCTGTAATTCTTGATAACTGCCTTGTATTAAACTATAATATCAACAGTCCTGTACACCATGTTCTTGGTTTATATTGTAAGGCGACAACATACTTATAAGAACACTGAAACTGAGTTTCAAATGTGCCATTCAAAAATGGCTTCAGCACTTGAGAGAAAGTATTAGAGGAGTGAGGACCTGGAATCTCTGCTATGAACTGTAGTCAATGAGCAATCTTGTCACCATCTCTAATTGAATCACTAAAACTGAATGAAGCAAAAGTCTGGTATCAAGGCAAATCATAATACCAAATTCTGTCACATCTTGGAAAACTTTTGTAAGAGTAGTCAAGTTTTTATTACCAAAAAAAAAAATAGAACAAACAAAAAAGAGTTGACAATATTAGTGTATAAAAGCTTAACCTGACCTGAAGTTGATCAAAATCTTTCTCTGCATTAGTCCTTGGCCAGAATTTCATCTTTAAGGATTTTAATGGATGAAAGTTGCTTTTGTCATAGGAGAGGGTCTAATGTTGTAGAGAAGATGCAGATTATTTCCTTGCCAGAGTTCATTTTTCACTCCCTTGCATCCATGATTCCACTGTTCACATCTGTTAGAGGTACAGACGTGTGTGTCTCTTCTGTTGCCTACAGATCTTGCTGAAACACGCAGCTGGCACTGTGAAGAGAGTTTCCATGGAGCTTGGAGGACATGCTCCTTTTATTGTGTTTGACAGCGCCAATGTGGACCGGGCTGTCGCAGGAGCCCTTGCTTCTAAGTATAGAAACTCAGGACAGGTGAGAATTTTTGTCCTTGTTTCTAGACAGTGAAGAGTTGTACATAAAGTTTAAGTTGTAAATAAGCTATTTTATGTAAAAGGAAAGCATAGAACACTTCATTGTGAAGAGAAAGGTGCTGCACTCACAAACGGTTCTGGGCACTAAAGCCAGTTACCAGTAAGTCTAAATAGCAACACTGAAATACCATGTATTTTTGTCAGAGCAAAGGGGTAGCGCAAATAGACCATTGAAAGCACTTATAAACAACTTTCAGGAAGAAAGCAAACTCAAACTCAGATAATAAAGGAGTTAGAAAAAAAGACCCCTGACCACAAAGTGTGATATGAGTTTTTGCTGCTCAGTCCAGCATTCTGCAGTCTAATTAGAAGGTATTTCATGCAGCTTCTGGACCTTGGTTGATCCATATATCTGAGTCCACAAAACTCACAAAACATTTCCCCAACATAAGCAACTCAGCAGTGTGACATATTTCACACACCCACTACTGACAGCTTGTTGAAGTTGTATTTCTAAAGTGAAATGGGTGGTCAAAGAAATGGCATAGCTGGGTAACATCTTAGGATGAGGGATGAGAGGCAGGGGACATCAGTGTAGTAACCTGATTCTGTGGCGTGAAGGCCAGAATGAATTAATAGATGGATTAAATACAGTTTAATACATAAATAGATGGATTAAATTAATAAATAGATGGATTAAATACAGTTAAAACTAACTAGGGTTTTGTCTTGTTTGTTTTCAGACTTGTGTTTGCACAAACCGTTTTCTGGTGCAAAAGGGAATTCATGATGAATTTGTGGAAAAGTTTGCTAAAGCTATAGACAAAGAACTACATGTTGGAAATGGATTTGATGCAAAAACTACCCAAGGACCACTAATAAATGAAAAAGCAGTGGAGAAGGTATAAGTAAATATTTCATTTTTACCATTCTAATTTTCTTTTTATGATCCATAAAATAACTTCACATTTATGTTTCACCTTTTTTCCCTTGTTTTATTAGAGCATATTTGCAGGGTGGCTGGAAGTGTATTCTGTCCCACAAGACTATGTGCACTTATAGACAAACAGATGTAGACAGTTCATGTATCATCCCTCTGTTTCCTTTAAGGGAGAGGCCTACTTTAGGAGAAACTGATTCCTCCTGATTACTCCCTAGCTGTTCTCAAGTCCATTCACTGAAATTGGATACATTGTGAGAGCTGTACCACTGTACAGCTGCAGTTCTGAAGCACTGTGATTGACAATTTCTTTTGAGGAACAGTGTTTCTTTTTGGCAAAAGCTAGGCAGAATAATTTCTCGGGGTTAAAAATACCAGTACTCTGGATGTTGTAATCACGTGAAACTTCATGTGCATGGTTTGGGTCTCCTGTTTTCGTGATCTGCAACTCCAGGAATATTTACTTTTAAAAATATCCTAACAAATCACATATTTTATAATATTTCGCTCTTTCTAAGGTTAAAGATTATTGAGTCAAGTTGCCCATACTTTGTAAGATATTACAGCTCAGTTGCATGCAGGCTTGGTTTGAATCCATTATACATGAATGCTGCCAGATTCTCTTTATAAAAGCATAGGAAAATATTCAGTTTTTTGGGAGACAAAGGATATAGTCCTTGAATCTCTTTCTTTCATGTCTTCCCTTTTTGCATCACAAAAGTGTAGTATGTGTATCAGGTGCAACTGTATATACAAATAAACAAACACTGAATATAGTCACTTCTGTAATTTCAAAGGACAGTATTCTAGGTGGGGATTGCTACTTTAGTTTTCTTATTGCTTTGTTGTCTTTAGATGAATTGTAAATATAGGGGGTAGGTAGAATCATAGATGTAGGAAAATGTTCTTTCCAGTTTCATCTTGAGAGTTGTTTCTCTTTCCATGGCAGTCATACACTTCATTTCCGTAGTGCTTGATCACTGATAGAAGATTCAGTTTTTAGTCCTGCAAAGACTTTTCCTCATATTAGGTGTAGGCTTTTAATTTCTACAGAAAAGTGGGCTGGGGACCACATTCATAATTTATCCCTCTGAAATTATGTCAGACTGAGAGAAACAAGAATTGAAGAAAATAGATAATATTGCACATGATCCTCTGCAAAATGTAAACCTCTCTTCAAAATTTTCTCTTAAATATTGGGAGAGTATTATTTCTTCAGTGGGAAATGTATTATTGCTCATTCTTAAATGTTGACTTTAACTTTTGTTATGAATACCTCAGGTAGAGAAACACATTAAGGATGCAGTTTCTCAAGGAGCATCTATTGTGACTGGAGGGAAACGACACAGCTTGGGGAAGAATTTCTTTGAGCCAACATTACTTACTAACGTTACAACAAAAATGCTTTGCACCCAAGAGGAGACATTTGGCCCTTTAGCACCAGTTATCAGGTAAGATTATTAATTCCACAGATTAAAATTAACAATTAAAAACCAATGAAAGATTATTTTGAATAAACAAAATTTGAGACACAAAAAATATTTTTGTATCATTACACAAGTCTTGTAAAAAGATTGGGGTACACATATGAAAACATACTTTGGATATGTGGCTTGTTTGTTTTTTTCTTGACCTGCATCTCTGCAGCATCTCTGTAGCACCTCTGCAACATTTTGAAATTTAAGGTATCTCAATGGTTAAGCAAGACTAGATAACAGCAAAATCTTCATTGGCTTCATGATCTGTGGTATGAAACAGGAGACAGGACTTTTGAGTTTGTTATGTGATTTGCTAGTCCTAAGCTTTTTTGACAGAGGATGACTTGGAGCTGTCTGTTCTCCTTAAAGCCTTCCCTGCCTTTGTGCAGAGCAGTAGGATGTGATTGAAGAACATCCAGTTATCTCTCAGACTTCAGAGTGCTGTGTAGTTGGGGAAATAGGTAGACTAACCCATGTGAAGTAAATGTCTTGGTAGCATCTGGCTACCTCAGGGGGATAAAGCCAATCTTAACTACTTAACTGCAGTTTAAATTCAGAGAGAGGTAGACACTTCAGTGTTTCAAAATGAAAGTTAAATTAGCTTTTTAATGTACACTTTTGGGAAAAATAAATTGACATTTTAATTCCCGATAAGACTGCTTCTTGTCAGTAAGTCAGCAAGACAGCAGGTGAACTGTGGGCCTCATTTTTCTTTTTCTCTTTCTATTGACAGATTTGAGACTGAAGCAGAAGCTGTTGCTATAGCAAATGCAGCTAATGTGGGTTTAGCAGGTATGTTTCTCTGTCAGATAAGTGTATTTATTCAGTTTGGTGAGCTTTTGTGCTGTGGGGAGATGATTTTCAGTGTCATTAAGTATCTTTTTCAGTCTTCTGCAATTCTTCTTACTGATTTTCACTCCTGTATCTCTGTGTCTGCACGACAGGATATTTCTACTCCCAAGATCCAGCTCAGATCTGGAGAGTTGCAGAACAGCTGGAAGTTGGAATGGTTGGTGTTAATGAAGGCATTATCTCATCAGTGGAATGTCCTTTTGGTGGGGTAAAGGAGTCTGGCTTAGGGCGAGAAGGCTCAAAATACGGCATTGATGAATACTTAGAAATAAAATATGTCTGCTTTGGAGGATTGTAAAAGCCTTCAAACAGCACAATCCCCACAACTTGGGAAAGAGTGCTGTTGTTTTTATAAGCTTCTTGAGCCAGAAATAGGTATGAATGCAACTTCTACCTTCATTAGAACTAATCAGCCTGTCCTGTGTGTGTATAGAGATATCTACAATATTCTGTGCTGCCAAATGTTTTTACATAGTCTTTGTTTATACATCCAGTTTTTCAGCAATGTGATCACAATGTCCATTATTTTTAGTAAAGAGTAGAGATGTACATTTATTGTTCTTGGATTATCCCTGTGTAACTGGGAGAACTTTGAGATTTGTACATAACGAAAAGAGATTGTGACCTAGGGAAACTAGAGCACCATTTTTTACTACCTTTACTCTAATTTCAGTGTGGATAAGGGAGGCTTTGGGATGGCAGTCTCCCTTTAGAATTTTGTGTAAATACTCATACTTTCTGATGTGGTTATGTGACCTCCTTTAGAAGCAAGTGTGTGGGTTTTTTGGTTTTTGTTGGTTTTGGTTTGTTGGTTTTTTGTTTGTGTTTTTTGTGGGGTTTTTTTTGGTTGGTTGGTTTTGGGTTTTTTTTTTTTTTAAATTGTGGGAGAAATCTGCTGCTTACAAAAGGTGAGGAATTGTTTTAAGCTATATCTAGGCATCCACATAGGCTAACAGACAGCTTTTTCAGCACTGTTAATGCTGACTGCAGGGCTGCTTTAAGTTTTTGAGCAAAGATGTGTACTTCGGGCTTAACAGCTTGCATGTCTAGGATGAAATACAGCTCTTGTTTGATGCCTGCTAGCCCCAGGAGTCCTGGGAACAGAACTGTCCAGGACAAAGAATTGCTGGCTTAGTGAGAAGCAGGAGAAAGATAAGATACTCACAGGAACAACGTGCAGAATTATAAGGGCAGACTGTAAGGGCTGTGTGAAGAAAGCTCAAGTGGTGACATGATAATACAGATAAACTCCCTCTCTTCCATAAAAAGACCATGACTCTCCTTGGGTAGAAGTACAGTCCCTGATGTAAATATTGCTCAGTGTCTAAAGGAACATAACTCACCCCCTTCAAAGAATAGGAGCAGATATCCATCCCTGTGGGTTTTGTGTCTTGAATTGGATTTGTGGTTACACAGGTGAAGGTCCATTAGGGAGGAAAGTTTAAAAACCTTTGAACATGGCTCATTTGCAAACTAATAAAGATCTAAATAGTGGTGATTAGAGGTGAGGCTCTGACCTTAGGCTTGACCTCACTATTCTGTCATCTTCAAAAGATGATGTAAGGCTTCCTTAGTATGAAATAAACAATGTTGTTAAAAACATTTTAATAGCAGTCAAAGAAAGCACTTCAAATGTGCAATGTTAATTTGGTGAATAAATCATCACAGCAGAAGTTAAGTGGAATAAATTTTGTTTCTTGTGTTCATTATTAAAAATACATAAAAGAAGGCTACGGAATCCTTCTTCCTGTAAAGTCATGAATGTACCCTTTGAAATGAAATATTTTAAAATATTTTATCCCATCAGGCAAAGAGGTACCAGGTAACACAAGACTTGGAGAGGGAGGGGAGATCAAGCTGGAATGGAGTTTCACAGGCTTTTTGTTTAAAGCGCACATAAAGTAGCATTGACTGCTACTCCTTATTTTTAAATATTTTTTATGGTTGTATTTGTGTAGTAGTTGAGAGCAGGTGGGTCTGGAGCACATTATCTGTCAGTATTGTGCGCATCATGCCAAATCAAGGGCCATTAAAGGGTATTTACTGCCCCTCCAGTAATTCCCAATGCACCAAACCCACATATTTGTGGACTTTAGTAGTGTTATCTGTGTTTGTCAAAAACACAAAAAGGATGGCCTCTTTCTACACTAGTTGCAAGAAACTTTCCTATACCCAGCTTCTAAGATAGCACTGCTAAGCACACAGGCTGCCTGAATTTGGGGAATACAGTGTTGTGGGAGAAAGCTGTTTGCCAGCCTTGGCTACCGACATGTTTAGTATTACTTGGAAAAAATTACTGGGTAAAAGAAGGTCATGCCTAGGTTCCCAGCTTCCACAACACAGTGATGCAGGCATAGTTACAGGTATTGTACACAGGTAGAATATCTGCCACTGAAATTCAGTTGTATCTGCCTGTGAACTGTATAAGGTCAAAATTAAAATCATCTTACTTACAGCTGTATGACAGTGTAGTATTTAATTTGAGTGTACTTCTTGGGACAGTGCAGTTGGAGGATAAATTATTTAATCCTTGCTCTCTTCACTATAAGTTACTGATGATGCATTGGTACATTTAAAATCTTAATGTCTTTCTAATGTGCTTTTCTGATAATAGCACTTTTAATGAGTGTTTACTTTTCTTTTTTTTTTTCCAAATAATACCTTTTACAATGCCTGATAACAAGCACAAACAATAATTAAAGATAATGTTTGTATGAAACTTAAGAAATACTTTTGTCTAGATTGCATTGTGGTTGGATTCCAGCATAATATCCTCATGTCAGTAAAGTCTATATCAGTTAAGCACAGGATAATCAAAGTTATCTTATAGTAAAAGCTGGGATTCTTCAACAAAAGACTTACTTGAATTCTCACACCTCAGTTGTGTTGATTGCACATGTGATAGTTTAGCAATTCCTGGATATTAAAACTGTGATTAAAAAATGTTTTCAGTTAATAAATAATTTCTGTGAAAGCATAAAATTTTGTGGTTTATTACATTATTCAGTGCTGAATTGACAAATTGACAGCAGCCACATTAAGTTCAGTTTCTCAGATTTGCACAGATTTTCTTCTGACAGCTTTATCACTGGAAGAGACACCACTTCTTTGCATCCACATGTTCATATAGTGTAAGATTTCAGCACCCCCAATTACAGTCCCTTGAATTAAATCAGATAGATTAGATGACTTGGGCATAGTAATATTCCATCAGTCATTTCGTATGCCAGTCTTTTATGCTGTGTCAAACACTTTTATCACAAAACAGATCAGAGTGTCTTCCCTGCTTTTGTGATGTGATTACTTGCATAATTCTTTATTTCATTCATTAAGATTTAAAATAGAGTTTTGGGAGCTCTTTTACTTCTATTTTTTTTAATACAGTCTTGAAGCCTGAGAAACTGTTTAAATTTCCAACTTGACACAGTCATGGCCAAGTTCCAGTTTATTTTCATAAGTTACTCTTTAAACAGCTGTTTCACAAACACACACACACACACACCCCCCACTGCATGACTTCTCTGTGTAAATAAGCTCTCAAGAAACTATGTTTACTAGATATTTATGTTCTACTAGATATTAAAAACTTAGCTATCTTGAAAAATTAAGTATGTTGTTCAGAAGCTCTAAGTTACATTTTAGCACTTGTTTAAAGGATTTCTAGGTCAAAACTTCCTGTTTAGGTCCTTCCAAGAAGAACCATGAGAAACTGGTGGTTTAGTCACTTCATCAGTGAGTGCCAAAGCTGCTTAGCACAACTGGCTGAACTTGTTTTGGAATCATGCCAAATAGCTTCTGTTGCACCACTTACAGGGATGGGGGAAGGTTACTGCTATAACCAAATGTTCAGTGCAATAACAAAGGGGCAGATTCCATCCTTCAACAAAGAATACATACATCTCATCACCTCATTCAGCTGCCAGGATTCCCTTGCAGCCTTGCAGTCCAGTGGCAATGTCTTGTGCCACCCAGACCGTGGCACTGTGTATCCAAACACCCTTAAAAAAAGTGGCTTTCATGGTGTGTGATTTTTTTTCCTTACAGAAAGACACTTGTATCTCATAGCACCATTAATTATCATTATTTGGCACAAACTTAATACACAATGATGGAAGGATTTTTCTTTTCTAGTTCAGAAACAAGTAGCATAACTTACCCCTCTCTAACAGCATATTTTGGGTTATCCTGCACACCTGTATCTCTGATTACTGCTAAGCAGCTGACTCAAGTATGGAATCTGCTACAGAGTAAGCCCCTACACCTGTGAAACCACCACACTTGGCATGACAGCTAGTGATTACTTACACACAGCCAATTAAACCAAGTAAGGACAAGCACCACATGAAAATTTATTGTGAAGTGCAGTAAATTATTTTTTTTCCTGCTCTCTGATCTACTGAATTATGTCACCTCTCTAGTAAAAGATGCTTCTGCCAGTAGGGAGGGAAGGAATCAGCTACTGCACTGCTTTTATGTTTGAGTATGGACAAGCTATAGGAAGACAACATATGTCTATTAACCTGGCCTATCTGATCCAATACGGAATACCATGCTTAAAAGAGTACCTGACAAGTTTCTAAAAGGAAAGACAAAACTTTATTAATAGTTACATAAATGTAGTAATTTCAGCTCAGAAATGGCTCCAGTTACAATACAATAGCATTTGCAATAAATAACATTTTCTAGAAACAATTCCTAATATAAATTCTGTAATAGCTCACCCATCCACCCACAGGGAGAAGTGCTTTCATACAGAGACAAAATACAGATGTGCAGCTCATCTGCACCTGATTCATAGCCTGTACAAAAATCATTTGCCTTTGTTGCCTCCTTCTTAAAATTTTATTTCTAAATTTTATATTTCCCTCCTTTGCCTTGGGGAGTTAAGGATATAAAAGGTATATGAAATGGGTTTTTCTTTACTGCAGAAGTATAGGATTAGTATTCAAGTTAGGGATCCCTGATAAGCAATAACTGACATTAAGAAACTAATTCACCTGTATCCTGTTTCCCTTCTCCTGGAGGAATATTTTCCTCTCTCAAATCTCACCTAAATGTCAGAAGAGTACATTTACTGTTCTTTTCTTACTACCACCCTGAAGCTCCACCTGACTGGGGGCAAAATTAGTTTCACTTGAGGTGAGCAGGAACAGAACAGGAATAAAAGCAGGAATAGAACATTTCCCTAGGAACGCAATTATTTCAAGAACATTAGAGTATCTGAGGGAAGTCTGTGCCAGCACAGAGAACACATGCCTGCACTCACTGTCTCACTGTTAAGTTCCTTGCATGTCTATGAACTTCTGATTGCCCAAAGGAGACAAAGTAAAGGAAAACTGACATCATATAAGCAAACAGCTGACAGCAAAAACCAGATGCTTCAACAGTACTTTTATCTGATGCATCTGACAGAGGGAGAGTAAGACTGTTTACTAAAAGGATAGAATTGATAATCTACCCTTACACACAAAACAGGAATAACCTTTTTTCGCCTATGTAAATAAACAATTGTCTGTAATTAGACATACTGCATTTTGCTTTGCTTTTTCTACTTAATACGACAGGTTGAACCACAGGACAGAGAATTTGGATGGGGATCTCAACAGATTTGCCATGGTAAACTTTCTTCCATACTGCAGTATGATTCTAGTTAGGAAAATAAAATCCACAAGACAAATACCTGTTCGCAGCCATGGCAGTTTCATGCTGTGTATGTACTGCAATGAATACTACAATTGGATGCTGAACCTGTTTAATACTGTCTTAGCTTGACAGGGAAGTGAGTTTTTGGGAAGTTATTGCCAAACCAATCAGTGGTCAGATTTGAATACTGACACATGATGTAACCACTGAAGACATGGATATGCCTCAGAGAACACCGGGGGTTAAAAGCAGAGAACTCCTAGAAGACTTTCTCTTTTGTTCCTGTCAGTGCAGAGTTTGGACCTCCCCTGCGCAGCCACAGGTTGGGTGGCGAGGGGAAGCCATGCAGCCTAGGCTGAGGTAGGCTGGGAACCCTGGACAGAGATGGGGGTGAAGGGGATGGAACCAGGCCGGCCCCTGCAGGAACGGAGGGGTGGAGAAATACTGGGATGTCCTGGGAATCTATAATAACTTGAACCAAAGGGTTAGAATCCAAATTTTGCCATTGTGTTTGCACCATTACAGCAAGTTTTCTGACCCCTCATTCAAGGTATGAACTGACATTCTGCAAGAAAGCAGTAGTACTAGAAGTATCAATTATACTGAATCAAGATACAAGGCTTGCTATAGTCCCTCCTAAATTCCTGACACAAACATGCTTGCCCAAGTGACACAAACGTGATACCACAAATTCACAGAGCCAGAAATTATCACTTTCAGCTTCTGTGCAAGTGCTACATATTAAAAGCAAGCCTGCTCTTATGGTAAGAGGAATAACTTCTTCCAAGCAGGTGGAATAATCAAACTACAATCAGAAGCAGCTGAAAAATTTAAACTATATTCAACTTTGAAAACACAGCTAAAATACTGTTAACAACAAAGAAGTTAAAGTATCATCAGAGAACTAAATTTACCAAGCAACTTCCACTTGTTAGGGCCTATACAATGAGAAATTGGTCTAATATTTCTTATTTGTTAGAGTGAGAAACACTTAGCCAAATCAGGCATATGTTCTCATGGCCCATGAACTTACCAGAGATCCAAGGATCTGTGCCCACCAGTGTGTGTCTGTGGGCAGGGGAATAGTCCTGGAAATTCTGCAGCATTAAGGAATGCAGGTTTATGATTCCTGGAGTTGTTTTACTAGAGAAACAATTCTTCATTTTGGTGGGGTTTGTATGTTTGTTTGTTTTCTTAAAAAAAGATATTTAAATACCTTCAAAGAACATCCTAGGTTTCAGCACTGGCTTTAAAAACATAAAATAAACCCAAAAGACATAAGTCACTAATTTCACAAAACTGACAGATGCTGCAGACTGCACTGACATGTCCTAGAAGGTAAGCTTATAGATAAAGGCACACTGGAGACAGTATTTAGCAGAAGCATCAATGGCAGCACAGCACGTACGAACTTGAAATTATTTAGGCAACTTATTTCCTTGTTTAAAAATGCATGTTTTCAAGAGAATAATTCCTGCTAGAACATTCTGCCTAGCTGTTCATAATGGATTAAGCCCAACATTTGGATTTCAAAGTAAAGAAATAAATTACTGTTTTGAGTGGGCTTTAAGTTTTTTCAGGAATGTTTTAAAGTGAACACTGCTTTTATTATGTTAACACATCTGGAGCAGGAACTGAAAGACATCGAAAGCTGACCTTGCTTTTGTTGACCAAGATATTTAAAAAAAAAAAAAAATATATATATATATACATAAACATTCACACTCTCAAGAAGAGGGAGAGTGTGATAAAGTAGATTTGTTTCAAGAAATAGCCTAAACTCCCTGTACACGAAGTTTAAACTTGCTTTCTGAATAAAGTAAACCATACCATTCATACTGCACTGCTTATGGGAAAAACATAGACAACACCTGTATTAGCCCTTTTTAGCTCTTCACAGCCTCCCACCACAATGACTCCTGCAGCCACACAAAGATCTCCAGAAAAATGCAGGGCTGGACACAGGGTAAATACTCCTCATTGCTGAATTTGTAGCCTTAGGGACTGTTGCTGACTGCACTTGATAATCAAAACTATGAAACAAATTATGAGCATGCTATGTTGTTGCAACTTTTGACCACTGATTTCTTCCAGTCTAAACAGTTCTGACTGTTGCCCAAGTCCATTAACAAGAGAAGCACAGAACCCATAGTGTTCAACCCAGCTACTCTATTGCATCAGACTTCAAAGAAAGGATGGAGAAAGCCCCAAAATCTTCAACTCCCTTATTCCTCATGATGGAAATGGGCTATGTACCCTCCCTGACCCTTGTAAACTGCTCCCCTTGATCTCTATACTGCTCCTTCCTCTGATAACAGGTTCTCTAGACTGGATTAAAAAAAATCAAAACAACAAAACAAACCCCCAAAACATTAAAAAAACCACCAAAAACCTCTTCAAAACCATCTCAGCCCTAGACTTCAGTACATCAGTAGAGTATCCCCAGGAAAAGCTGATGTCATGGCTAAACAGTACCACTGATACAGATGCTCCCACAAATGAGGCCTGTGAATAAAAGTCCGGTCTTCAGTTAGAGATTTCAAAAGCAGTATTTGGGGACGTGATTTTAAAGCCTAACAAGCAGACTGTGAAGAAATTACCTAGGCTGTGAACAAGAATGTCAGAACTGCAATACACCTATCCTTGCCAAAGACCGAAAAGGATCTCTTTAGGCCAATACACCCAGTCACTCAATAGCCAGAGAGGAAAAAGTCAATCAATCTTATGTTCAAGCTAAAACATTGCTCAATACAGATTACCACGACAATGAAAGTACAAAGAACCTCCTGCTCCACACAGGGTATTTGCCACAAACATTTCACTGCACAAGTGCCCAGCACATCCTTTAACTGAGCACTTGATACTGACAGATGAAAACTCACCTCAGCTGAGCATTCAGTCTTAAAAGGTCCAGAGCTCATCAAAGTGATCTAAAAAGGTTGTTTGGGATGCTCAAAATGCTTCTCAAGGTGCATCGTACCAAGTCCTTCCTGATATAGTTTCCTGGATGGACATGGCAGAGCCAAAGCAATTTGATCATTATGGAAGCAACCTAAGGCTGGATTTCCCTGCAGACACCACACATCTTATGTTAATACAGGGAATGTTGCATCCTACAGGACACACATGTTACATTATAGCTGATCCAGTGCAACTGGTCCAGTTTTTAACTTTCTCTGAAAACAAGAATGTTTTCACCCAATGAACACTACCCTAGAAAAGGAAGTCCCAAAGTACAGATGGATAAAGACAATGCACTAAAAATGCCCTTTCTGTTTCCATCCTAAACTAAAAATTAAGATGGAGCCTGTGGCCACATATTGCTCTCTACAATTGTAAGGAACTTCATCTATATTGGCTTTTGCTGTTGTAAATCACACCACTTCTCAAAGAGAGCATTAGGAGCACATATAAATCTGTATGCCACTCTTAGTTACCATAGTTTGTAGCAGAACAGCCCTGGCTAGTTTTGTAGCAGTGATATAGAAAAAAAGGCCTTCTGAAGTTCAAACATTCAGCACAGAACATGCAAGAAATAAGATGTGCTTTTTCTTGTTCCTATAATGGTGACAAGAGGAGTTAGCTGACCATCTAATCCTTTCTCCCTCCTTCTGCCTTCCCCTACCTGTGCTAAAAATTTACCCTTTAATCTGCAATTAGTTGACATTTTAGGAAGATTTTGGTTCTGGAAAAACAGAAGTGGGCCAACATGTTTCAGATGTGTCGCACCAGTGTGTTCTGTGCTTTTACCCTCATTCAGTTATCTGTCTTTGGAGCTGTAGTTGAAGGAAACTCCATTTCTGACGGACCCATTTATAAGTGTTCTAGCATTCTCTCTTTCAATCTTTTCTCTGCTGAAGATAGTGTCCTGATCACTGTCAAACTCTGATTCAGAGACCATCAGACTGGAGTTGTGTTCTGTACTTCTGTGTTTTATACCTGACAATAAAAAAGCAAAACAAACTCATTAGAAAGGCTTGGATTTTTAGTAGCATATTACCATCTTCTACCCTGCTGTGATAGGAAAGGTAAGTGAAAACATTCTCTGAAGTGTAATGTAACAGCATACACCAATACAAAAACTGACTTTAGAAGTATCCTATACCATTTCAGATACTCTTATGACTTCATTGCAGGCCCATCAGTTTACAACTCTGAAATGTGAATATATGTATTTAAATTTAAATGTAGTTAAACAACTAGATTATCTTACATACCCAGTGTATTTTTAATATCTTGAATCTGGAATCAGTCTGTCCACTCAATGACCTTATTAACATGAGTGGCAATGAAAGGTCATGATTTCTACGGAAACATGATCTCTGTCTTTCTAGGACAGCAATTTCTCAGAATGATTTTGTTTTCTTGGATTCCAACATTTCCCTTGCTAAAAACTGAAAGTTGGGTAAATTAAAAGACATGTAAACAGCAGCTGAAATCTACTGATGTCTAACAGGGCACTGATGGGTCAGGAGGGAACTGCTGTGCAGCCACAGAACCAGCTCCAAATTAAAGCATGGGCAAAGGACGAAGGCTTACATGGAGAAAATCTGTGGGGCAAATGAATATTCTAAATTAAGATAAAATCTGAAGCTCAGAGCAGAGGCTGAATCCAAGGCTTTATTAAAGAAATTAACGATTCTCCCCCAACCACTTCATTGTCTGTCTCAGCCATTCTTAAACTTGTAGGCCTGCTTCTGGGCTCCTCCTGCCTACAGGTATCAATTCACACACATTGGCTGCATGCTTGATGGGTGAGCTCCCAGGCTGCCATACAGCACGTACCATATTTGGGCCGTAGCTCCATTCTCTCCTGTTCGTCTATGTTATCTAGGATGGTATATTTTGTTTTCTTTCTTATCTTTGTCCTCTTCCTGCTAAAAAAATAGTTACCAAAAAGACATTTAATTCTCATGTACACACATAAATATTCCCCCCACCTTCCTTTTCATATACATGCCCCAATATCCAGAATATCATTGTACTTTCTCACCTCCACTTAAAAATATTGCTAGTTTATACCTGAATAAGGCAGTTGTACAATATGGACAAGACAGTATAGCTCATTTTCACTGATATAAAAAGATGAAGAAAGCAAGGCAGATTGATTTGCTCTCCTAAGCCACAGTTTATTCAATTTCAGCATAGTAACTACAAACATAGTAGATGAATATTCATGTGCCTCCACAGTTCACAGTGGAGAAGCTACCTTGCTGCTCAGCCAGCATTACAGCAACAGCCAGCCTTGGCCTCCCCTCCATAGCGTTCTGTAGAATTCATCTGGAAACTCAAAGTTTTTAAAAACTCCAAATCTCCAGCCAAATCTTGAGTCTACACTGTCTTTTTCATGTAGTTTCCACAAGGCAAAGGCAATCTCTTGACATTCTGTCCCATGTAATTTCCTCCTCTTTTTCACATGGATCTGTATCAACCAGCCCTCACTCTCAGGCACAAGCCATATGAGGACAAAGGACAGAAGCAGCTGAACTTACAAAAAAAATCCCTCAAACAATCACCCAATATGCACAAGGCTGTGGGGCTCCACCCCACACTGTGGGAGTGGAATGGGACACACTGTACTATTTAAAATTTTCTATTAACAGCACTGTTCCTTCAACCATAAAAATAAAATTGGTATCAACTCCTACACATCGTTTACATACTGCAAAGACACCCTAGAAAAAGATGAAAACCCAGAAAGATTTTGATGGCATTTTATTTTTGCTAACATCTGAACAAGCTATCTATTTGCTGAGCCATTTGAGCTGCAACAAAAACACTTGCTCTAGTGACAGAACTTGCAGGGGCTTGTCACTTGAAAGAGAATTTCTCATCAGCTCACTAGGAAAGACTGGAAGGGAGGCAGGGAGGGAAACAGCATTCAGTAGTATGAATGCTCTTGTTTAAGGAAAGAGGAAGCAAGAAGTCTGCATGACTGAGATCACTAGAGTACTCCTTGTCTGTAAGCCACATGTAGCCTGGGCACCCACCCTTCTTGTCCAAAGCATAAAACAGACTGCAAGCAGATCCTTTCCATGGCCTAGAACACTCCTACATCAGTGACCTTCAGGGTGTGCCTTTTGGTTTTTTAGCATGCAGTACCTGCAGGACTCAGTAGGAGACTGAAGATCTGCAGTATACTCTCAGCATTTTAGCATCAATTATCACTTAATATGAAGGATGCTGCAACATTAAATTTTTGGTTTTCATAATGCAGAAGAGCACAGACACGCAAATGGATACTCCTTTTTTTTTCAAAAGAAGTGTGTGTCTACAGAAACAGCTACAGGAAGCTCCTCATGTGTCCAAAATGAGCTCAGTGGTTCAGTGCTATGGACTGGACTAAAATGTGGCAGTTGTGTGCAATTTTTGTGTATACCCCATCAAAAAGAAACACAAATCATGTACCTTTTACAGCAGCAGATGCAGAACCAGGCAAGCCCTACCATGACCACAATCAAAATAAAAACACATACAGTCACATAGAGTATACTCCACTCTGAAAAAAGAAACACAACAGTGCTTTTTAAGGCCATATGAATAGAATAACTTCAAATACAACTCCATTAAAATAACCAGTCCTGAGGAATGGGGAGTGGCAACAGGAATGTAGGAAAACTCAGCAACAACATATTCTTAGATGAATTCCTAAAAATCTTTAAGCTTTAAGACTAGAAGTGCACATTAGATATACTTTTAGGTATTATATGCTCTCAAATACCTTTTACCATCCCAAGATATCTGAAGTCTATGTGGGAACTGACAGTCCTGCAAAGGGTTATGGTTATCACCTCAGTTATAATTCCCTAAATGAAATAAAAAGAGGTGCTCTGGGTTTGGCACTCTATTAGTGCTTTAGAAGAGGAGCTGATTAGACATAGATCCTTCTAGCTGCACATTTATATTTATAAATCCAGGTAAACAGGAAAGGATGCAGGGAGATGTGCAATCATTTGAACTCCAACGTGTATACTCACAGCTGTCAGTGTTATCAGGTTCTAAAGGTCAGTATTGGTCAGTCTTGAAGACTGATGTCTTCTTTGCTTAGATCAGATCATATTCTGGCACAGAAGCATCAACCACCCACTCAGAGAAATTGAAATTGCTGCCTCTTTTCCAGCTTTGCAACAGTCCTACTCAAAAGCTTTGCAATGCCCATGTTATTCAACAAACCCTCCAACTGGCCCCAAATTGTTGCAAAATCTCCCTCCCATTACCAAGTTTTCACATTCTTTCATCAAATAGTGATTATCTTCAAAATTTAGGCTACTACTGTCAAGATATCATTTCAAGAAATTATTCAAATATCCTCCTATAGAAAGGTATTGTTGAGCTGGAAAACACAGACTGTTTTAGTCTCCCCATAGCATCTACCTCTCAAGTATTCCCCATTCTGAGAACAAATAATCTACAGTCTCACATGACAATAAGTTACTCTTGAAAGACATCCCACAACACCCAAACTCACCACAATTACTCTCTCCATCATTTAGATAACGATGAATCAAGTTTTCCATCCACAGCTGGTAGCAAATGCAGCGCTTTGTTATGGGGTCACAGTGCCCATGTCCAGAGCATTTCAAAAGACAGGCTAAGAACAGAACCGAACACAGGGTCCGTTGTGTAAATGGACAACTTGTCATACATCCTGCTAATGTCAGACTAGATTGGTGGCAAAGCATCTGGCTCCTAACACTGTGATATGTTTTGAAACTCCCTTTCCTTTGGGGTTATGTGTCAAATAGATCTACAGTCTAGCAGACTGCTGGCTGTGTGGAGAAAAAATGTAATCAGAGTATATTTATAATAGAACAACAACCTTTTCAACCAGTAAATAAAGACAGAAATTACTACACAATCAGTGACTATTTTATCACCAGAGCTTGCTTACTTGTTGTGTCCTGATTTTAAATTATGGAGAAGTTATGTCTGTAATACCTAAGGATCATAAAGAGTTGACATTACTAGTGAAGCTTAAAACAAGCTCAGAAGTTCAAGCATCATTTTGGGCAAAAGAAAGAGTTCATTACAGGAAACCCCAGTGGCCTGTGTACATTGCAAGGATTAGAAGACTACGTGGTAAACACAGCTATCACCCATTTTGCCTGATACAGGCAGATAAGAACAAGCTAGATTACAAGCCTATTTACTGAACACTAAAAGCCCTGAAGGAAGCAAAGACATGAAACATATCTACTTCATGGCTATATTAACTTTTGCACATCTTCTAAGCAAAGGTATCTTTAACCTCATATCCTCATTATCTCTAAATATACCTTAAAGGTATCTTTATCCTCATTCCACAGGCCTTCCTGATGCAGACCAGATTAAGATGTGCTTTTGCCCGCTGATACAGATGACGTCTTTTAAGAGTGACTGACACCAGTCTACCTACCACAAATCATGAAGCATTTTAAGTATTGTCCTCAACATCATCTTTTTTAAAGCTACACCACTAAGCCCAGACACCAGATGGCAGACAGAAAGACTTCATGCAGTGTTTCCAGGTGTTGTGTTAGCCAAAAGTCTGCAAAGTTCTGAGATAGGCAAGCAAAGTCCAAAACATACCAGCCGTGTCAACTCGCAGGACTTTAAAAAGCAGGAAGTCAGCCTTCTGTTTCAAAAGCTGCACATGCAGAGTCCGTGAGACATCTGATGCCTTGATCACCATGGAAGGATGCCCATTCTGCACGTAGAACACAACTGCGGTGCTGCAGTTGAAGAAGAACAGCTAAGGTCAGGACTGCTGTCACAGACCACTTTTGTCAGGCATTCAGCAATAAAGTATAAAGGCATGTAGCATTTAGTCTTTTTTGTTCTGGAAAGCCAACATCAACACTGATAAAGATTAGGGAACTCTGTGGAGCCCTCAACTGATCTTTATTCTGAGCTGGGAACACCAGCAGTTCTTGGGATTCTCAGTTTCACAGAAGACAGAGGAGGATAACAGCAAATATAATTCCCTCCTTGGGCTTCCTGACTTTTGCTTTAAGTACGTATATATTTGCATTCTCCACTGTCATATAGAGTCTGTCACAAAACACTCAGAACAAGCTAAACAAACATCAAAATGGATTTTAAATTACAAAGTGGTTGACAAGAAGTTATTTAAAGCTAACTCATGTAAACAGGTTCTACAAATCATGCTGAGAAGTTTCTCAGGGTATACACAGCCATTTCTAGCATTCTACACCAAGTGGCGAGAGTATTTCTTCTTCACGGTAAAATACCACATTTAAGAGAATCCACTGTGGAGTTTTCTGTGCAAAAAATGGATTTTCATCACCAGTTACCTAGGAAAATGTTTATAAAATATTAAGAATATCAAAACCATGGAGAAGATGTAGAAAAGAAAAAGGGGAAATTAAAATAGGTTTGATTAAACAGATCTGGAACCTTATTTTGAAATATAATACATGCTTCACTGTGAGAAAGTCTGTTTATCTCACTCCATCCAACATTTAGAAAAAACAGCAGTAGTGTTTGGAACAAAGACACAGAAATATATATGCATGCACTTTCTTTAAAGGAAAAAGAAAAAATTTGTTAAGAAAAGCAATTTTATAAAAACAAAACACGTCAGTTCTGAGCCTCTACAGAGTTTACTTCATCAATTTTCTACCACAGAAGAAATTCACCTTTTAAAGTATATTCTGTTCAGAAGTATAGCACTTTTTGTCATCTTAGGAAAGATTATTTTGCAACTAATTATGAGCAGTGAGAGAGACAAAGTAAATCACAAGTCTTTCTGGCACAACAGGACATCTTCGTACCTTATATCTGAGTAGGCTTGTATCTTCTGAACTTTGATATCTGAATCCAAAACATTCAGCAGTACAGCCAACTGTCTCACCAGAGTGTCCTTCTGCTGCTCACTTAGCTGTCCCACTCCAACCTGCAGGATCAGCTCCACCAGACCACTCCTTTTGGGATCTGACAGAAGAAGAACATGCTATTCCTTCAGAGCCTGGCAAGTATTTCAGTACCAACATGCAGTATTTGAAAGTATTTATTAACACTATAGCTTTCTGCATAAGACCCTTATCACTGATAAGCAAACTCTTTTGTGTTCTTAGAGAAGTACTCAGCTTATTTTGTCACATTATGAAACAAACCTGGTGGGTCCTAAGATAGTAACCCTTTATTTCTATATCAATAGAAATAAAGTACTTCAGGGTGCACTTTCAGCATTTACACATTTCCGTGCAGAAGAGCAACTTCTGCTTTCCTAAATGCTACCATCTTAAAGTCAGAGGTAAGCACTAGATGAGTCCAATAACCAAGTTCCCCGCTAGTAATCTACTGCTGACAACTCAGCAAAAGGGAGCTAAAGATGGACTCTTATTGCAGCATGCAAGACAGTGAACAAGTCTAAATGAGGATGGTAAATTTGAGCAATATCAAGTATATTTACCCTGCCTACCCTTGCAAACTGAGGTTTCTGTTATATGGTGCTTGAACTTCTGGAGTGCCTTGCAAACAAAACAAACTTCAGAGATATACCATGAGAATTATAATCCAATTACTATGACTTATGACTACATTCAACAGTAAACTGAGGAACAAAAATAAAATCATTGCCCAGAAGCCAGATAAACAAGGTATCTCTGACAGACCCAAGATTTCAGACTCTTTTCCTGAGACTTCAACTTCCATCATTTAGTGACTTCACCTGCATTTACAACCCCCTGAAATTCTTTGAGGAATTTTGTGGTCTTTCAGGATAAAAGGAGAAAAACAAACAAAGCCACACTTTCAACCATCAAACAGCAGCATTTCTACTTAGTGGTCAGCTCCCATCTCTTTCTATTGGCCAAACTAATTAACAACCAGAAAAAGAAACAAAAAAACCTACAATTAATGAGAAGCAACAAAAGCCTAATGAAAATATTAACTAGTAAGTGTAATTTTTATTTATTTACGGTCCTAACTGTGGCAACTGTAGTAGTTAAGAATCCTTATGTCACCTTTTAACACACTTGGGCCCAGTCAGAGGACAGTAAGAAGGCAGAAAGAGAGACACCTGTTTGCTCTGTGTTTTAACTTGAGAGATTCTCATCAACATCTGAATAAATAAGTGAAGAGGAGAACAAAGATGCGGTATTCACAACATGTCGATGACCTTTTAATTGTCATACCAGGCCGCACTTCAACAGTTGCTGAATCAACATCTGAGTCTCCCTTAGCATCTGTCACTTTCAAGTGGAAAATATAGGTTCCTTCCACAAGGTTAGTTAGCTGCAGTACTGCCTCGTGGTCTGAGCCATGGATCACATCCTGCAAAAACAAGGTCCAGAATAGTTACACCCTCAGACAAAGATTTCATTTGCAGGTTTCATTATCAAGTCAGCTATCTGGTATGATGCTGTGTGTTCTTGCTTTGACTTTTGGGACAAATGTGACCTACCCACAGTTTAATAGCAGAGTAATGAAATTTGGAAGCTACAGTTAATGAGGATGTCTGCACACTATGGATATTTTCATTAAAAATACCCAAAGAGAGAACAGCTGACAATCTGAAGAACTCATATTCTTGAAAATTCAAGAGAGTTACATTATTATTTCTCAATTTTATTCCTGTATCCTTAGTTCTGCTTCCTTAACTCCTAATTTCTTCTCCTTGGAGTTCATGCATTTTCAACGATCAACTCTGCCAGCTATATTAAAGCTAAACCTCTTCAATTCTTACAGCGTCAAGTGAATTGATTCTAGAAGGTTTTTTTTTTTTTTATGACTTTGCTTTTTCTTCTCTCCCAGTACTTGCTGATTTACTGATCTTGCTGATCTTACTGAGACCAAAGAGCTGTCCACAACACTTTTTGCATAAGGAAAAAAATTATCCCACTTTTATTAGCTGACACATAACTGAAGTTTATCCTCAGGTATTTCTGCTGTCTGGCCCACTCAGAGAGAAGAATCCCCTGCCCTAATGCCCCAGGCTAATCGCCTGCCAGGGAAAGTGCCTACACATGTAATGCCAAACACCATTTTTACCTTAAACTTTATCTCATATGCTACCAGGCAGGATTCCTTAATCTTTATTGGTACTTGCTCTCTCAGACCCTTCCTCCCTTGAAATACTCGGATTTCAGATTTCATTTTTCTCTCAAACACATTAGCTTCATACCATCACCAATTACTCTGCATTGCTGCAGTCCTTAGTTACTTTATTCTCTAGCTGTACTGAAAATATCACCAGCCTCTTGAACCACAGCATTACAGAGAGCAGGAGAGACAAACCAGTAACAGGCACCACACCTAACAGCATCTTATGGATCATACCTGCTCTCCCTGCTGCAGTTACATGCATAACAAAAGCCAAATTACATTACAACCTTCAAGAAACTTACCCCAGCTGCTGGGCTTTGACCATCCCGAATCCACAAATATGACACAATCCCCTGGTCATCTGCAGACCCTGAGCCATCCAAGGTAACAGAGTTGTTTGGAAGCACTAGAACGTGCTTCCCACCAGCATGTGCCCGGGGTGGACTGTTGTTTTCTAGCCATAAAAATAGTGGAGAAGGATTTGCTTTCAAAACATGTGACATGCCATTGCCAATACACCCACACTGCAACTCTTTACCTGACAATTACAGACAATAACAACAGAATTTCATATCAGAGCTACAGGGAAAGGATGAGTGGGCATACAAAATCTGGCCCTGAGCATACTGCAGTTGAGGAGAAAGATCTTTTTCAAAAAGCATTGTGGAATATTCTACCGATAATCTCACAATAACTTAAGCATCAGATCTTCTCAGTCAAGCAAAAAGATTTTCTGCCTACTTAGAAATACAGCACAGCATGAGATCACCATGCTGGGACCTTTTCATCTGGAAAATCACTTATTACCCAATAGAAGCTTGTGCACGATCTTGTTTCTTCAAAATGCCTGTATTTAGGCAAAATGCAATAAGGAAACCTAAGAGTAAGTGTAATTCCCAAATGTTTTTTGCTCACCACTAGCAGTGAAACTAAGGCATGCATTAGGCATATGGTGAAAAAAAGCCAAAGAAAGATGAACATGTTCTCTTTTCAGAAACTAGACATCACTGATTTTTTTCATAACATAACTAGTAAGCCAGGGCTCAAGGAAGCTGTGGGCCTGAGTGAAATACCACACTGTACACAAATAGTGGGACATAAATATTCAATCCTGGGCAGATCTCAAGGGTGTTGTCTGTTAACAGTACAGAGTTGCACCTCTTCCAAGTAAAATCAGTTGACTAAACTTGGTTATTGGAAAACTGCGTAATTTTAATATCAAACCCGCACCTGTAGACAGAATTTAATGTGGCTACACTTCACAGCACAAACAACATCATGGACACATTTGGGCAGAGCCACATACTTCTAATTGAACACTAACTGAAACTCTGAAATAGTTCAAGCAATGATGTACATGAGCAAAACAAAGTCCAGCTTCTTCTCCAAGATGCACATGGGTCACAGAAATGCCAATCCCAAGTATAAGTTGGGCAGAGACTGGATTGGGAGTAGTCAGCATAATGCTTCTAAGCCTTGAAGAGATGGACTTGGGGTGTTGACTGACAAGAAGCTCAACATGACTCAGCAATATGCACTTGCAGTCCAGAAAGCCAACTGCATCCTGGGCTTGCTGAAGTCAACACATCCCTGGAAGTGTCCAAGGCCAGACTGGATGGGGCTTTCAGCTACCTGGTCTAGTGGAAGGTGTCCCAGCCTATGGCAGGAGGTTTGGAACAAGATGACTTTCAAGGTCCCTCCAAACCCAAACCACTCTATGATACTGTGATTGACCTAAAGCTTCTTCTACAGCATACACTTTGGGAAAAAAACCCACAAGATGTAAAATACCCCACACTACAGCAACTGTTTCTCCGCATAATTAAAAAAAAAAAAACCCAAGCAACCCCAACAAAAACAAACCCACAAGAACACACCACCAAAAAAAAAAAACCAAAACCTAAAACAAAACAAAACAAACAACCCAGGTCTTTTAATATTAAATTTTTAAGGGGAACTTGGTTCACTGAGATGTCACTTCTTGGATGTTACTTTTAAATCCACAGTAAAACTGCTTTCCTGCTCAAAGTTTAATTTCAAAGATAAAATAAAAACATATCTTCTTAATGATGTAGACATACAATTGTCTAAAAATATTACTTTGTAGCATGTTTATTACAACTAATTTTGCATATAGTGAACATTGTAACAGCTTGCATCAAAGGAGATTAATTCTGCCAGTATTCACAATACTACTTCACTACAAAAGAGCAGTTTTCTTAAACACATTTGAAATATAACAACAAATATGCTAAACCTTTCTGTTCTGATTTCCTTCACATTCCACTGAATGAAGTGTCCAGTTGCCAACCATACCCTAAGAGGCAGCAGCCAGGCTTACCTTCCTTCACAGTAATGGAAAGCACAGATGCACTGCTCAAGCCCTGCTGGTCTTTCACAGTCAGCCTGAAGTGGTAGGTACCAACCTGGAGACCAGTCACAGTTGCTATTGCCTTGTCAGTGTTTTCCATCTGCACAGAGCTTGGCCCACTGAAAGAAAACATCTCACAAAAATAATTGTGCCCAGCCAGCCAAACTGTGAGTTCAGCAGCATTGCTCAGGCCTTTTAATTCTAAGTGTTATAGTTCTACTACTGCTGTAAGCACTGATGGCTAAAGAACTATTTGAGACATGAGTTTAGTTTAGAGAATTCATTAATGCTTTTTTTCAAAACATTCAAAGCACCCAAGAACACATCCCCGCCAATCAGAAGAGTAGAAAACACTCCCCAGAAGTTCAGCCTCACCATGGTTCTATCTCATGAGAGCATGAAAACAGAACTATAACTAATGGCTATTCCATGCAAATTATACTGCTCTAAGAGCCACTCACAACTCACAACCTGTACTGGCTGCCAGCAGACCTCTTCCTCTACCAGGTACAACAGCTGCACAAACTAAACCTTGCCCTCTTACTAAGGATCAGTTAGGTTTGCACATAAACATACAGTCATAAGCTTTTGTAAAATATTTTCAATTATCATTCAAGAGTGATTTAGTCACCCATTACTGGAAGTTCAGGACAAAGTGACAGACACTTTACTGTTCAATAAACAAGTGACTGAGAAACCCTAGTTCTGAGCATAAATGGAAAAAACTTTGTATATTACAGGATGCAACCCAAGCCTGCTACTTGCTTTTTAACAGGAGACACAGAAGTTCCTGTCATTTTCTCTTAATTTTATAAGAGTAAGCCTCAAAATGAAACATGACAAAACATACGCAGAGACAGTCTGAGCTTTTCAAGTTCAACTTAAAATTGCTATTTCTTACACTATTACTTACCCAAGTGGGATTGTCCTGAAAACAATTTCCCAACATAATTCATGATTCATCATTCAACATCATTGGATAAAAGGCTCTAGACTCAATCATTTTCACTGTTCTCTATTTTACTGAGGATTAGTAAAATCTTTTGATACCTGATATTTTCCCAGTGATAGAAGACAATGCCTTGGTCATCCTGGCTTTTGCTTCCATCCAGTGTAGTACTTTCTACTGGGAAGGTCAACTCCTTGTCAGGGCCAGCCACTGCTACTGGAGGACTGTTATTTTCTGCAAAATTAGTATTTAGTGTATGACATTTTCAAGGTAGTCACTGGAAAGGCTTGCCAATCAGATTTTACCTAGGGTATTTTAATAAAAATTTTATATATTGGCTCAAAAGGTACAAACCACAAGTATGACATGCACAAGTCAGCAGGTGGGAGGTTCACTGTGCAGCAAGCCAAATCCCACAGCAAGTGGGATCCCAAATCCCACAGCAAGTACTTCACTTTTTCATAGTCCTATCTGAAGGCAGTCACACTCTCAAAAATCTTGCTGCATGCTCAATGCATCATATGAAATGTCATAAAACATGAGTGATGGGGTATTCTCCTGCTTCTATCAGTCCACCCTTTCAAAACCTCCCAAACAAATATGATTCTTTGCCCTCAGAGAAGATACTAACCCATTCTGTCTGCTGCTCAAGGCCACTAAGTTAATGCCAATTGAGAGCCTTTGAGAATTTAGTGAAGAAACATAACCTGTTACCCTGTTTTCAGCCTCTGCTTTTGTGACATGGTAAAACTGGCAACGCTACAATTTTCCTGCGTATTCATTTACCCTTGAGTCTGACTTCAGCAATAGCATCTTTCTAACTCCACAGTATAACGGGTTCTAAAAGGCACCACCATACACCACACTTCCAATTTATGTTCTTGTTTCTGCAGTGAATGACTGCTGTAAAGTTGCCCCAGAAGGGATAATCTACAATCTACAAAGTATGTATACTAAGCAGCAACAGGAAGACAAGACATTTCCCCATGGTGGAATGTGAGACCTGCACAGGGGGCAGAAAAGGCTACTGCAGATGTAAAAGGCAAACATACTGTGAAAAAAGAAAGGCATTAAAAAAATCACACGAGGCCCAGATCATTTCAGCTTATTCATCATTTGGCTTCCAAACCTAAATAAACATGTGGAAGATGCAGCTTTTGAAAAGTCCTTGGTCGACACTTCTTCCTGGGAAACACAATGCAATTTGTTTAAGTGAATTCAAATCACACAAGGACTCTTGCAGGAGAATTGCAAAACAGTAAGAAAATTGAGCAAAGCACTCTGAGCAG
Source organism: Motacilla alba alba (assembly GCF_015832195.1). Classification (NCBI taxonomy): domain Eukaryota; kingdom Metazoa; phylum Chordata; class Aves; order Passeriformes; family Motacillidae; genus Motacilla; species Motacilla alba. Next base: position 59,694,488 of record NC_052017.1, on the reverse strand, counting down.
CTTTCAAAACAGACTCTGTAGGACATTAAAATCAAGAGCTACAATTTGGGTTTTAGAAGCAGATTCAAACTCTGTTGACTTACATAACCAGGCTGGTGTGAGACCTCAGGATCACCACCGGGATTTTGTTTTGATTCTACATTAAATGCCTGCTTTGACAGAAAATGGAGGTGGACAAGTGCTTGATCCAGGGGTACCAGGCACTGGGTCTGCCATATCAGTGGTAAAATGTGGGGAGAGAATGGAACCAAGGCACCAAGCTGGGCCAGCCCTGAGGGAGCCAGCCGTGCCTGCACTGACTTACCAGGCTGCACGATCAGCGTCACCTCGGCTGTGGAGCGCTGCCGCGCAGAGTCTGTCACAGTCAGCTGGAATGTATAATCTCCTTCCTGCATTGCAGACAGCTGCAGGTACGGCGTCCGCACTCCCTGCGCAGCATCGGCAAGGACAGAGCACGAGATAAAACAGAAATGGTTGTGGGTAATGAAAGGTCTTACAGAGCAAATGTAAGGAAAAGAAATGCTTAAAGTCATAAATACAGTGTTTGAGCAAGGAGTTCATGCACCTTGCAGATAAAGAGAAGGCTTAAAATTTGGTGCACAGACAGAGGTTATGTGTTCACTATTCCAACTCTTCCTACCAACCCAGAGAAATATCTATAGGCAATAAATCCTACATTCTTCTGTTGGTGCATACTGCATACAGCACATCTCCACATCAATAATTGTGAAACACAATGGAACACTACCATTCTCAAATAGGAAATTAAACATTGATGAAAATTCCTACAGCTTATTCCATCTCCTTAGGGATATTTTAAAAACAAACATAATGACATCCTTTAGTACTTATAAAAACTGTTAAATGCAAAACCAAGCTTGACTTGAACCCAGACAAATAGGGTTATGGAAGAACCCAACATATTAAACAAGACAACTCTGTTCTGAGTTTACTCTTCCAGCAGCATTTGCTGATACCTACAGAAGTCATAAAATTATTGGGGCCTGCTATAGGTCCTTTTGCTAATAAAATGAACATTTGTGGCATCTCTCATATGAGGAATACCAAATCCTAATCATAATGCAAATAGGTTTGGCAAATAGGTTTGGCTTTCTTTTTTTCTTTTGGATAAAGACGACAATAAGAACAGAGACTTGATAAATGATTAACTAACCAGCAGAAGTACTTGTTTCCTTACATTGCACTCTAACAGTGGATATCGTATAATACACCACAGACCAGCATCCTCTGGCGTGGTCGAAAGAAGGGCCATGAAGATGGGTCAGAGGGCTGGAGCACCTCTCTGAAAAATGCTGAGAAAGTTGGGGTTATTCAGCCTGGAGAAAAGAAGGCTCTGGAGAGATCTCATTGCAGTCTTCCAGTACCTAAAGGGGGCTTATAAAAGGAGAGAGAGGGACTTTTTATATGGGCAGATAGTGATAAGACAAGAGGGAATAGTTTCAAAATGAAAGAGGGCAGGCTTAGATTAGGTATTAGAAGAAATTATTTACTCAGAAGGTGGTGAAGAAGGCACAGGTTACCCCGACTTGCTGTGGATACTCCATCACTGGAACTGTTTAAGGCCAAACTGGATGGGGCCCCGAACAATCTGGTCTAGTTAGTGACATCCCTGCCCATGGCAAGGCAATGGAACAAGGTGATCTTCAATGTCCCTTCCAACCCAAACCATTCTATGATTCTATGATCCTCATCTTCAGGCACATGAAAAAGATTGCTAGTCTGTTGAAAAGAAACTGTAACATGCACTTGCATGTTACATTAAATACTCAGTGAATCCATTGGATATCTTGAGCAGTTATTCCCCTTCTTCAGAAAGGTTGCTTTAAGATTGAACAGCTCTCAAAACCTACAAGTTCAGTTTGCTTGGTTGCTTTTGGAAAGTTTTTGTCTTGGTGAATGATCAGAAAAAGTCATCATGCTGTAAGTCCTTCCATAATTTTTAATTTCCTCTACACTGCAATCTTGCATTAATAATATTACTTCTTTCCTAAATAGATCTACAGTGATCTCTTTTCAGTTCTGTATGTCTAAAGCATTTGCCAACATGGCAGAAATCAAGTCTTATAAAACTGGCTCCTGAGTTTCAGCTGGATTCATTACATTAATTATCTCAACCACCTACAGAGCTGTAAGAATCTCCAACTTAACAAATGAAAGTCCAATGAAAATATTTATTAACTTCTTAGATTAAAAAAAAACCTGAAACAACAACAACAACAACATAAACAGTCATGAAAAGAGAAGACTAAACTCAGTAAGCCCTCACTGGAAACCCATGTTTTAGAAATCCACTGCAGAGCATGGCTGCATAAACACCGCCAAAATGTCTTGTCATCTTTCACTCAGAAAATGAAGTTTCTATTTGAATTCCACTCTCTCCAGGAGAAAGTGTTTCAAGAAAACTCTGAATATCCCCACATTCTCCTATAACCAGCTTTCAGCCTGCCCAGAGCCTCAAAAGATGGAAGTCTGTGAAACAGCTTCTAGGGTTCAATGACAAACAATGTGATCTTGAAGTCTTTCCAAATCACCAGGGAACAAGCAAGTTTGTTTGGCCCCAAATAATTAAAAAAAATATGAAAAGGAATTAAAAGTAGTATCTAAAATAAGAGCTGAATACATGTGAGAGAAAAACAAAAAAATAATAACATAACTCTAGGTATTTCAGTGCTCTGAGCAGTTACTTAGGTATGTGTTTGCTCATGTTAGAGGCAAAAATAAAAGAGCTTTTCAATCCTATGAAAGGAGAAATACACATACCTGCATTGCTACAACCTTGCCTTTGCTTTTGGGACTAAGCGACCACTCATAGCTGACAATTTCATGGTCATCACTGCTCTGGTTTCCATTCAGTGTAATGAAGTTCTGGGGCAAAGTGACTGCCTGATTCGGTCCTGCATTAGCAATAGGTGGGTAATCCACTGGCTTGTTGACAGTCAGAGATGCAATGGTGGAGTTGGCTGCTCCATCTGAATCAATCACTGTGAGTCTACAACAGGAAAAACAGTATCTGCTAAGATGAACTTCTGCCAACTTCTCAATTGAAATATTAATCTTTTAATCTTTTTCTGGCACTTTTTCAAACACCACCTAAACAAAAGCCACTGATTATATGATATAAACTTCTGCTTCAGACACGCATATCCCTCAACTAAGGCAGGAGAGAAATTCAGAAAACTTTACAAAGAAAACTTTCAACCTTTAACAAAAAAAAAGCCTAGATATTCTGAATCTCTTTACCTGCTGTCAATGGCAACTTCACCATTCACTACAAACTCTTTTAGAAATATACTCAGTAAAAAGCAGGGATGTTATTCATCACCTATAGTGAAACAGTACCAAGAAACATCAAAAACTACTCTGGATGTTCAGAAGCTCTGTTTATGCAGCAGCAGCAGACCCTCACTTCTTATTTCTTTGTGGCACACCATTACTAATTTTAATGGAGCTTAATATCAATGTCAAGTTACAAAACTAAAAATGTACAGGGTTTTGAAAAACCTCTGACATTACTGCCTCTCAGAAGCACAAAATAATCTTAAAATGAGATTACTGCAGGCACTTCAGAGGTGACCAACTAACCTGTAATCCACCTCTGTTATGAAAATTGCATACAGCTGACCACATGGAAAGGATCCTGAGCAGAAACAAAACTAGTGCTCATTACCTCAGACATTAGGGAACACATACATTTTGCAATGGGTGCACATCCATGTGTATCAAGGGCACTGGACTTTTTTGTTCAGGTAAGTGAGCCTCCCTCAAAGGTGCAGAGATGCAACAACTGACTTCTTAATTCCCTAGGGTTTGGAACACACTTGGAAGCATTGCTTGCAAGCCAGACTCTGCCCTTTTTAACATGGAAAAAAATTACCACTCATTTCTGCTACTGTCCAATATGGAACAATTCCAATAAAAAACCACAGAATTAAGAAGTAGAAGCTGTAAAACTTTTGGTGGAACTTATGTGAAGCACCACAGTTAATGTATATATATGCTGACTTCAACAATCTGCTGATGATGGATAATATATTGACTGATAGGCAACCCAATGACAGCCAAAGAACCCAAGCTGGGTCAGTGGGAAGCATGCCTCTGTATACACTGGGCTTTAAGTTAAACAGTTCAGAAAAAAGACTGATTTTTACTAAAGCACCTTGAACCACAAACATTGCTTCCACTATCTGGGCAGCCCCCAGCTTCAACAATGCACAAATGGAGGTACCAGTAGCAAGGTAAATGCTTTTATAAAGAACAGAATGATTCTTGGTAAAATAAGCACATAACAATGTCTTGTGAGGACCAGTCTGCCAATATTATTCTGTCTGCCACCATCCTTCAGAGGATGACTTTCACAGCCTGACTCATAGTTTCATTCAGCCAAGTTCTAGACTAGGAAGAAAAAAATTAGTCTGCCACAATTGTTATTGCTGGAAGTGGGGACATAATTAATTTATGATACCTTCCTTTCTGTAATGTTGAGTTATAAAGGATCACTGCAAGCATTTTTTGATAAAATCACTCCGTATGTTTCTCCATGGTGTAAAATGAAGAATAACAGTATGCAGAAGAAAAATTAAATTCTTTTGTTTGAGGAGATACATATGAGCACAGAAAAAAATGAAAATTTAGCTGGTATCACAGATAAGCCCCCAAGAAAACAAACATGCAGGTACCTGAAGGTGTAGTTTCCAGGAACAAGGTTAGACAAATGCAAGACAGGTGTGTCAGCAGATGCCTTCTGCTCTCGCAGGGGACCTTTAATTTCCTCCCAGTGGTAACTCACTATCTTCACATCATCTATGCTTTCTACATTCATTAAAGAAAAACCCATCAGTTTCTTGTAGCAATTGCTGGAATGAATATTTAAGTCATTCATATGTTCATCCCTAACTGGTTTTCTACAATTGTCTCTACGAATATAATTGAACAAGCTTCATTAACCATAGAGTCATACCAAGCTACCTTTGGTACGATTTATCTAAACAATTCTTCACACACATGAATTAAAAATAAAACCAAAAAATCAGTCTCAAACTCTACACACTCTGACTTGTCTGCACTCAGTAATTATGAATATAGTTACAACACCTCATCACACCCTATCTGACAGCTCTCTACTATGGCTCCAGCTGTACTGCACAGAGACTCTCTGGGCAGGACAGGAAGAAGCTTTAAGAGTAGCTGCTGTCTGGATGCAGCAGTCTCTGACACACTGCATCTCAATCTCCACATGCAATGTTGTGTTTTATAATTTTTTAATTTATTAAAATAATTTATAACTGGACATATATTACCAAAATAAATAATTATTCAGGGAACTTCTGGGAAGAGTGAGAATAAGAAATTTCACTTGAAACTGACAAACAATAATGTTGTAACCGTATATTAAAAATATAGGATATAAGCACAGGATGGTCCAGTACATACGACTGCCATCAATGAAGGTAGAAGTTGTAGGCAAGGAAACTTCTTGCACTTTGGGTGAAACAACAGCGACAGGTGGCTGGTTAATTCTGACTGCTGTGAGAAAGATGGTGGAAAAAAAAAAAGGGAAGAAAAAAATATTAGTGAAAGCCCAGGCAAAACTAATGTTAAGTCTACAGATCAATAGTCCCCAGTGATTAAATCTAGGACACACAGCTTTGCAGCATCTGCTGTCCTTTTTGGACAAGGCAAAGAAGAGGTTACTGATAAGCAGTGTGCTGACGCAGCAGTGTTCCACTGCAGTGCTCCTATGTGGTGTAATTCAAATCAGAGCTGTGCACTGTAACCTGCAGACAGAGCCGGATCAGCACATGATTGCCGTCCCTAGCTGGAGAACAGCACCAGGAAAGGTGGCATGATGATATCTCAGGCTTTGCCTGAGGAGGGGGAAAGACTAGAGAGCCCTTAAACACAGTGAGCAGGACCCTTAGCTCTACTTTCTTAAAACCCCTTGTAGACACCAAGATATGAAACACATCAGCATGACTGGACTGCCAGATGTCCTTGACAAACAGTAACTGAGAGACTGTTTGATAAGTATGCTGTACTTGTGTAGAAGAAATTTATTATATCACTCAACTGATTTACCTGGTTTGACCGTGACATTTACAAAACCTTCACCAAAGGCATTTTCACCAGAAACTGTCACTTTGAAGGCATAAAGTCCCACTGATAACTGAAACAAATATAGAACAAATAGGGTTACATGTTGAATTATACCAAAGTATGCTTATATCTGACAATCATATCACAAAAGAGTAAATATGGATGTCTGAATCCTCAAACCTACTTATAAACAAATATATAAAAGGCCACTAGCCACTGCCTGGAAGTGGGGAATATGAAGCAAACACAGAGGAGTTTTTACTATATCTTAGAAAATTATTAGAGCACTCTAAGATACTGGCATACATTTAGTGACACAAACAAGTGAAGAGACTCAGGATGGCTTGAAGCCATTTGTACTCCTTGAATCAAGGTGCCCTTCCCCACAGGTTACAATTCTGTGAAAGGATCACACAAACACAATGAGCCTGAGCTTACAGCTAACTTACATGAGAGAGCTTCAAAGTCTGGCTGTGCCTGCGCTCCATTTCCCCACTGTAGTCAGCAGGGTGACTGATTAGGCTCCACTCATAGGTGTAGGCTGTTTCTAGGAGCAATAACACAGTGTAAGAACAATCAGTTTTGTGTTCAAGATAAGCACAGAAAACAAAGAAATCAAGTTCACCACTCATCAGATAAAACGCCACAGTCATGAAATCATGACTGCTACTGCTTAAGCCTGTAAAATGAAGCAGTATGACCACATGGAAACTCCCAGTGTGTTCCAACTTGGTAAAGCAGCAAGGATGTAATGGACTTCACAAATAATCAACTTCTTCACAAAAACTAGCTTCATGTGAAGCCAACATATTTTACATAGCTACTTATGAAACATCTTATACTTGCTCCTGAAATTCAGAAGCTGGCAGTTTTAAGGCAAATGTTGCATTCAAAACCTACTTTCCCATCTCTCCTGAGCTTTACAGCAAGATGCTATAAACTAGGTTTCATCATCTTTTGGTAGACATTACAGGCTTTCTATTGAACCATCTGGCTATTAAGTTCAGGTTCTGAAAGTAAAAGCCACTTAAAAAAATTTCCTCTTTAAAATCCAACAGAGGAAATCCTCTCTGCAGTTAGAGCTGCAAAAGAGGCAGTATTAGAAATAAGAAAAATTGTTTTATCCCAAGTGGTGGATGTTCACATAACTCAGAACTTGTCTGCATTTACAAGTTGGTAGTGTATGCATCTCCTTGTGTACCAAGGCATTCAACTCACCTGTAGATGGTGGTGGGACAGCAAAGGCATTCAGTTCAACTTCATTTTTGGGTAACACCACTTGTATGTTATCTCCAGCAGACACAGTAAGTTCTTTAACTGCATATAAGACAGGATGAGTACACTATGTTATAACAGATGGAACTGATATAAATTTAGTATTGTCAAATATTATTTGCAATGGATTAAGCAAAATTTGACAAGTACTCTAGAGAGAACAGGCAGCAATAATTAAAAAAATCCTTAATGCATTATAAAATAATGATCTATTTAATCATGACAGTGATTCCTTCACCTTTTACCAAACAAAAGTGTTTTTTTTTTCTTCTCCAGCTATGATGTTTCATTTTCCCTACTACTGTTTCAGAGAAAAGCATTCTCATTCTTCCTTTATATCAGAGGTAACAATGCTCTGCATAAAGAGTTATGTATTTTTCTCAGTAATTGCAAGTACAGGAATTAAAAAAACATAGTTACAAAAGACAAAAAATCATAGTAGAACTTTAATATCACACTTCCCTTTACCAAGAAGTACTATTTCAATGTTCATGTGGCACTTGCAAGGCAGGTTCCAATGTCCATCTTGTGTTCCTTTAAAAAAATCCACTTGCATAGCAGGGCAAATGGTTATTTCTTATCTGAACTGCCTATTCAATCCACTTGCTATCCAGTCCTTGTCTGTGAAAACTTTTCTCTTTCAAAAAATGCCAAAGTACACAAAAACAGCCCCCAGGAGAAATATACCAAAGCACAACTTAGTCTTGTATTTCAAATGTTTCAAATATCTTCCTTTTAATATTGGGAAACCACAGAACAAAACTTCTCCAAAGGCAGCATTCACTAGTGTCCAAATGTCCAACTTACAAACTCAGAAGAGATGCCAAAGAAGCTACTCAGTAGTGGCAGCTGATGGGTCTAAAAATGATGAAATGAAGGCACTGACACTTTCTGTCACTGCTACTTAAATTCACCCAAGGCTTCACAATTGATCATGGAAGTTGCCCTAGACACCTGTGGAGCGAAGGTTTGCACTTGGACCTTTACATGCGATGATAATAAAATGGCTAGAAGAGGGTGATGGCCAAGAGAGAAGGAAGGACTGTCACTGAGACTTTCTAGACAGTCTGGCTGAGAACACACAAACTTTAGGCAATCCTTGTACAAAGCAATACCTACTGTGAGATTCATCACAACCTTCCCTTCAGCTTCTTCTTCCAAAGTCCTTTCTGGGCCCTCTTCAATCTCCTCCTTCACAGGAGGAGGAGGGGAAGAGCTGCCTAGCCAACAGTCAATGGTAATGATGATTCATTGTCTTGGAGAGGAATCTCTTGTAGCTTAGCTCTTCCTCTTACCTTCTATTGCTATCCTGGCTGGCAGGTTGCATTTTGGTAGAGGGTGTCAAAAATGTCCCAAACCACACTTTCTCTACCAAGAAGCAAAGGGCTTAGCTCTCCACATCCCTCAGTACACTAGGAGTGCAGAAAAACACACATCTGTGCTTCTCTGCTTCTTGTGGTCCTTCTAACCCTTTGTCAACGTGCACAGGGAGGCAGGAAATTCAGCAGGAGAAAGGAGATACATGAACATACACACAGAATTTAACACAACTACAGAGGACATGGTAGTTAGAAGTCCTTTTCAAAATAAAACCGATTGTTCTGCAACTGTAAGTGTGATAAGCTTTCCAACAGCTTTGAAATTAGAGCAAAATTTTGTTTTCCCAGGATTTGGAGGCCATGTTCTCCACTGTTAAGGGCTGAGGTTCCTCAGGTCTCACCTATGTTGCTGCATGGTATCTGGCAACTATGGATAGGCTTCTACTGCAGAGTATCTGAGAGGGAGCAGTGCTCTGAAGAGTCACACCAAAAACAACAATATGGCTACAAGAGACTGTTCTGAAACCCCAGAAAGCTTCAGGTATTGCTTACAAAGTAAAAAAAAAACAACCAAAAAACCAAAAAAAAACCAAACAAAAAACAAAAAACCAAAACCCAAAAAACCATAAAACATTTAAAACAGGTCTTAATCTCTGCTTTTTACTTTATTTCCTTGAGCTGTCATTTCCACTAATGGTGGACTTGGTCAGAGTTTGCCTCAGAATTAAGTGACTACAGGGTCTGGGGTTTGCAGTGTTACTGTAGGTCTACAGGTTTAAAGTGGGATTATGTGACATTTGGATAAAGAATGAGCTCTTACTAACAACAGGTTGGAAACCTGATAGTAAAAAAGTCATCTCCACCCTCTGTCCAACCTGCAGGTACCCCTCAGCCCCTCAGATCATCAGCTCTGTTGAAACATTACCTGCTTTAGCAGCAGTAGCAGGTGGTGTGAACAGCTGCATGGGCTCAGATGGTGCAGCACTAGTGGGAAGCAGCATGATCCCACCTTCAGTGGTATTCTCTGGGGCTACTGTGGGAGTCTGGGTTTTCTCTGATACGCCTGGGGAGAAATCTGGTTTATCTGAAGAAGAGAAAGGTGTAGCAGCAGCCTGAAAAAAAGGAATTATAGGGAAAGAGTTGTGAGACATTTTTCACATTTCTTGATTTAGAGGTATGCTGTTTTTTAAATAGCATGTAGGATGACCCTAGTGATTTATGTTACTAGGAGATTTTATGCACGTACAGAATACTCGTTGAACAAGGACTGGGTTTTTTTCCAACCAGGCTTTGTAACAACTGCTAATAATTTTCCAAGTTTCAGACATAGAACAGTCATGTGGTAACCTGGAATACAAGTAATGCTACCAGTTACCAAAATATTAAAAAAAATCAGTATGACAGGTCTAAATACAGTCATAAACCTTTAAAAGCCAATGTCAGAATGCCTAGGTGGTATTATTGTCTTTGTGCTGTACACAAACGTAACAGAGCCCTTGCTTCTTACAACATCTGCTCAATACACAAGTTGCTCATGCCTTTTTATCTCCTCAACAGTAATAAAACACCCTATGTGTCTCTACTTCAGGCATCAAGCAGCGCTGCCTCACCTTGTTAGTAAACCAGAACTGTCGCAAAGGACATGGCAAGTGTGGCAAGAATAACTCAGCACTGGGTTAATCTTGCCTTTCAACCACACATTACCCTCAATGGGCCAGCAGGTTTTCATTAATACTCTTAAGACTTATTTCTGATTCAATGATATGGGAAAAGCATTTTTCTAATTATGGCTACTGTGTTTGGCATATGAAGGTACAGCAAAATACTACTATTTGTACATTGTCTATTAACTGAAGAATAGGATTAATGAAGGTTGGCAAACTGTATACTAACATCACAAACAGCTAGGGTCCCTGGAGGTAGCCCAGTTCAGCCCCTGCCCCCAAAGCAGGGTCAGGTACAGCACTGTTCAGGGCCAAATTCAGTCAGGCTATGAGTATCTCCAAGGACAGAGAATCCACCTCTCTGGAAAACCTCCAATGTTTCAGCACCCTCACAGAAAAAAAAAAAAAAAAAAAAAAAGGGGGTTTAGTGTTTAAATAAAATTCCCTGTATTTCATTTTGTGTCCATTGTATCTTGTCCTGCCACAGAACATCACTGAGAAGAGCCTGGCTCCATCTTCTTCACACCCATTAGAGTTATTTATACACATCTGTAAAATCCCCTGAACCCTCTCTGCTCAAGGCTGAACAGTCCCAACTCTCTACTTTTTGCATTCCAGGCACTCTACTTTCCCTTTGCAGTTTGCCTCCCTAGGAAATAAGAGCAGCCCTGCCTGCCTCCTGGACAGGAGAAAAAGGTCCTTGTGCAGCTGGGAATGTGAAAACAATGCCAGGAACTGCTCCTTCCCAGCCTACAAGAAAACAGAGCACAGAAGTCATTTGCAACTCCTTCTCAACCTTCAACAATGGACACAGAGAATAAATCCCTATGCAGTGTCAGGGATTGCGGCTCCTCACCCTTGAGGATGCTGAGGACAGCACCAAGAGCTGCACTTTTGGGTGAGTCCATAACAGAGGCAAGACAAGCTCCTTTGTGGTCACATGGCTCTGCTCCATATGCAAACAGTACTCTGAGCAGCTGGACACTGAGAGCAGGATCAGGGACTGCAGCTCTCCTAAAGTAGTGCCTTCAGGAATCTCACCTTTGACAGAATCATGTATAGGGAGAACCTAAAGCCCATCCTGTTTTGTATCTTGACAAAAGGTCTTTCCTCCAGATAGGTCTCCTTTACATACTCATTCCACCCCTCATCTTTATAAAAGATTTTCTTCCCACACTTGGGCAAACCACAGTGGGTTTTTGCGTTCTGAATTTGAGGGAAGTTTACTTTCCTGAGCTTCCTCTGGCTCCTCTCCTCTCCTCATCCTTTGCCAATCTAGCAGCTGAAAAGCAGCCATCATGGCTTTGTAGGACAGATGGAGACAAAGTCAGCTCAAACGTACCTTTCCAGGGTGCCTCTTCTGCAGTGGCACCAAACATCACTTCAGTCAGCAAGCCTAGGCAAGACACTGCAGTCAAAAAAGGTGCCCTGTGGCACTGTCACGTCTGAAGTGGTGTCACAGCCAAAAAGGCAAACTAAAAATGTTAGCAGGCAGCAGTCAACTGGGGCAGGGACAATATCAGAAATTAAGCTCTCAGACAGAAACTGTTACTGAGAGATTTGCTGGAACAGATGTGGAGAGCAAGATTAACCTAAATTGCAGCTTGGGAAGTGAAAGTTAAAGGAAAGAAAAGAATTCTTTCCGGGAGTGAGTCCGATAGGCAGTTCTGCTGGTAGGGACTTTGTGGGCTGTTTGCTTTTACCCTTTTTTACAGCCACTATTGCTTGATACAAACACACCAATGGTGAGGGCCCACATCCTCCAGTTCCCTGGGTTTGACTTGAGTGCAAATCTCTTGAGAATTCCAACAGAAAACAAGAACAATCATATAACATGAAGTACAGACTTCAAAATAGAAAGAAAGGTAAATCTAAATATCAAAACATCTTTCAGGGGTTTTATACATCCTCTATGGATCAAGTCAATGTATTTTTAACCAAACAGAACTGTTCAGCTTCTGCAGACAACAAAACTGAAAACAAAGCCAAAACAAGAGACGAACATCTATGTTATTCAGCTGCATTCTAAGTCTTAAATATGAATTCTGAAGGCAAGCCAATCGGACACTAAAAGGCTCACCATCACATAGAGTCTGTCAGCCATCTTAAGACTTCTTAGGTAGAGATTTATGCATTTTGACTGCACCATTATCCCTGCAAATACAATAAGCACAAGAATTAAGTCAGGCCTTATCTATTGAGTAAATGTTTGGAACATTGCAGCATCAACATAGCAACAGCTAGACTCTGGCTAAGACCTTAAAAACCTTACTTGGCTTAGCAGATCAGATGGAAATTAACTGGAAATTTTAAAAAGAAATTTTCAGTAGAAATTTTAAAAAGAAAATTAATTCTTTGCAGATATCTCTCTTAAAGGATGGGCAGCACTGCAGATTTCTGATCTGGGCAGCTGGGCAGCACATACTCTGTACAGATTTCTGAATGTACTCATGCTATTGAGCTGTCAGAGACTGACAGTCTGTAAGATCCCTCTGTACTCTGATGTAAACCAAACAGTCAGGTGACTCGTTTAAGTGACAAACCCCATATTCTCGCTCCCAAATCACATACAGAAATTCCCTGTATTTGACTGCATTTATGACAAGGATGCTCCAAGGGCACAGATTCCAGAGTTCTGTGTTTGGTTGGTTTCTCATTTTAAAATCTCTGTGCAGGTCCTTGCTCAAAGTACACAGCACCTGACACCACATCCTGCTGACTACTGTGAAGGGAGGGAATCAGGGAATCACATTTTTGCCACCTTGCTCTGTCTGGCTTGTCAAAACAGCTTTGTCTGGAAGCTGCAGAAGGGAGTGCATCAGCACAGATTTAGGAACAGAGATATAGAATTGCTGTGGCAGAACTGAGAGGATGATAGGAAAACATTGTATAATGTGCAATAAACAGGGCAATTCATTAAACTTAGTAGCAAGCATGAGTTTAAGACCTTCATATTTTCATAACCTATACAAAACCACCACAGTTTGAGAGGTTGTTTGGATTATATACCAATGGAAAAACTATTTGGAAACCTCTCGGCATTTTTCTTCAAAGGTAAAATTTTAAGATTTTCTTCATAACAAAATTTGGTTTTCAAAAACCAACTCTTTTCAGAAGGAAACACAAATATGTGCTAAACAATCCATATGAGATTTGATGAAAATATTTGCTTGCTGGAGAAAGAGACACATAAGAAGGAAATCTTATCACCACAGGCAGCTTCTATTTCACTAGACTCACAAGTAAAACTCCCAACCAGAAAAACCTGAAGCCAAGCTGAAAATTTGTGTTGGGCATACTTGGCAGGACTTAGGTGACAGAGGAACAGCTGCAGGGGCCATCCTGGTGGTCCCAGTCAGTTTGGCAGTAGATGGCATCAAGCTGCCATGCACCAACACCGTAACCTCTCAAACCTAGTCAAAAAAAGGGCAATAGCCACTGTGGGCAGGGGACACAGGAGGATGGAGGGGGAGGCACAACAGGAAACATCTGGAAGCAAACATTATTGTGCAGAGGGCTGGAGACACCCTCGTGGAAACATACACTCCATGCCACCTCCCAGGGAAATGAGGCCCACAGAGAAGCCCACACCAGTGCAGATGAAACAAAAAGGAAGGAACAGTTGCAGGAAAGAGAAAGAAATGACAAGTGGCAGAAAGGATACTGCCATGCACTGACCCCAACCTCTTGTGCCACCTGTTTCCTCACCAAAGTGACCAAGCATAATCTGCAGTGAAAGGAACAGGAGTGGAGACTAGGAAGGGGAGAGGAGATGTGTCTGCACTGAAGCTGATTCTAGGGAAGGTCAGGGAAAACTATTTGCTAAAACTGCTCATCATCTCCATTTCTCCACATGTGTCTAAATTCAAAGCAATTCCCACCTAGGAAACAAAGGTCACTTAGACTTTGGCAGTTTCTGAAAGCCTTCTGCTTCCCCAGATTCCTTCTTTACATTAATAGAGAGCCTTTAGAGCCATTTCTCAATACATGTCATGAACAGCTTTTGATGTTATCCCATTAATATGCTTTCTACAGCTCTGCTGACAGAGCACATCCCAACAACCTTCTAACTACACTTGTCTTACCAGTTCTTCAGCATCACTATCAGCTGTGGCAAAAGACTGACCCAGGTTTGGCATTTCATCCCTTCTACACAGAAAGCAGCAATCTCATTCCTCAGCCTTTTTATTGGAATTTCAGTGGCTGTGCTAGCATAATGTTAGCATAATATAAAGATCACAGAAAAATGACTATGTGTCCCAGTGAGAAGTAGGTTTCTCTCCATTTCACTTTCTAATAAACTCCCATCTACAGTCAGTGTAAAAACATAAAGCAAAATCTTTGTATTCTGGCTGGGGTGGGAAAATCAAAGTAGAGATCTACAAAGTAGGCTTGGCCATATATATTTATCACTGCTGCAGGATGTGAAATCTCAACTTTCAAAAAATAGTATTCACATGATGCCTTAGAGACAGGGAACAAACTTGCTCAGCTCTGACACATAGTTTAGGTGAACTCGAAATTTTATGACTCCTCTAAGGCACAAGGCATAAGCAGTTCAGTCAGCAGGGATCCTGACAATTGGCTAACAAGTAGCTTCCATTAGACAGCAAAATGCAATGGAAACAAGTTTCAAGTCTTACTGCACACCTAAAGTGCAAAGTATGGTGGAGCACAGAGCAACTGCAGATTCTTGGTGAGGCTTGATTTCCATCAAACTACACAGGCAGCAACTAAAAGATACTTGCAAGCTTCCCCTTGCAGATGGAAGGAAATATGGGACATGAATTTAGTATAGCTGTGGTCAGATGTCTTTTATTTTAGCTCAGCTATTGCCCTCTGTTAGAACTACCTACACGACATGTCACTCTAAATGAAAGAATAAAAGAATGTCATGAAAGAATGTCACTCTAAATTTTATTAGCAGTGACAGTCTCCTTTGGTATCATACTCTTCATATGTACACATATACATACTTTTTGCTAAGAGAAAAGATAACATACAGAGATAAGATAACATACTAAGAAAAAAATAATCAATATCTACTCTTCTCACCTAAACCCCAATCTTTATTATGCTAATTTTGAAGTGTGCATGGTAGGAAGTTTTAAAAAGAAGTCTCCCATCATCAATTCTGCTTGCAGAAGCAGTATCTAATTTTCAGCTTGCCACAGCACTCCTTCTGTTGTCAAGTGTTCTTCCATACACATGAAGACAAGTTCTAGTCTCTTCTCACTTGTGCCAATACACTCCAGACCAACTTAGTCAGTCATAAAAGTCACAGGCTACCTTGACTCTACAGGAGATGGTCCTCAAAAAGCAGCCTGCTGTCATGGCCCCCAGTTAACTCCAGGGCAATCTCCCTTGCAATTCTTCCAAACAGATCCCCCAACAGGCCAAAGACTGCTCTACTGCAGCTCACGGTTGTGACCCTGCTTCCTCACTTATTTCTGCCTCTCTAAGGAGCTTCTACCTCATGCCTGCATCCCTAATCAATCCTTTGTTTCCTGCAAGGGTGAGGTCCAGCAGAGTCTCGCCTTCTCAACTCTTGGAAGCAACTCAAAGCAATAACCTTCTTGAAGTTATCAACAACCTTCAGAAACTTATTGCACAGTTTTTTCCCTGCTCTCTTACCCTCCCAGTAGGTATTGGGGAGTCTTAAATCCACCATGAGGACCAGGGCTGTTAATAGGAGGTTCCTTCCAGTTACCTGAAGTCTTTATCTGTTTCTTATGACTTGCTGCTCTCCACACACACATCATCCCCTCCCAGCACTGCAGTTGTCACAGACTTCATGCAACTTTCTTATTTGCTTGCATTTTACTTCCCTACAGTAACAATAAATTACCATTTTTACAGCAAGAGATACTTGCTAGCTACAAAATCTTGTGGTATTTAGAGCAAGTCAGCTAAAACTGATCAATTTCCTCTTTCCTCTGGTAAGGGAGTCAAACCCATGGAATGCTGAATTTACAGCCTGTTTAAACTTTCCAGCTGAACCCACCCTGTTCTTAAGAACTCAAGGCCCTTTTACTCTCAACTGATCAAACCAGTTGGCATAAATAGAGAACAGGTGCACCTTACTTATACTGACTTACGTATTGGATTTTAGGTAGTTAACTTATTTTTCTAATTATCAGACTCAAGGATTCTGAGAACAGAAACACTTTATCCACTTTATCCTGCTGCACATCATGGTCTAAAACCGCTATCATCCCTCCTTAAGTTCCATGCCCCTCTCATGTTTTAAAAGCATTATAAAAATTAACTCAGCACTTACACCTGTAACACCACTGTGGATTAGTAGCATGAAACCCATGAACAGGCCTAATTTTATTGATGGAGGAGCTTATGTTCCCCTGGCCTTTGGATACCAGAGGGTCTACTAGTACTGTTCTGCTAACTTCTTCCAGTTAGTCATCAGGGGTCAGAAGTAAAGACCACTGCAACACTATTACACCATGTCCAGGTTCACTCATTTGTACACTTTCAAGGAAACCTCACAGTGCCCTAAAGGGAACTTTACTCCTTATCATCTGATGAAAAAAAAAATGTCCTTTAGTGGTTCACCTGCCACTTAAGACAATCCTATCCCCTTCAGCCTCTTCTACATGGTAACACGACTGTAAGTCACTTGAGAGTTTTAATATTATAAAGCAATAACCTAAGATTTTCAAAGATTTGAAAACTAAAATAATTGCAAAATAGCCTCATCATATTCTGCCTGCTTTCTTAGGGGCAAACATACCTCTTTTTGCAAAGCATCCTCAGGTTGTGCAAGGAGTGGAACAGCTGCTTCCCTTTCAAATGTCTTCCCAGGGAGTGGTGTAATCTCCAGAAGGGACGACCTCTCTGTGGAGTGTTCATTGATGGAAGTTAGTTCAGAGCTGTTTTTATTCAGAAGGCTTTCCACCTTCCCAGCTTCCCCTTTCTTTTCAGCAAAATCTTCCTGGTTATCTCCATCATCACCCGTGGAAGCGTTGAGGCCATTTTCACCTGCCACTATCAGGCCCCAGTCAGCATAATCCATACTGTCCTTCTGCTCGTGTTTGATGCCCACCTGAAAGGGGTCCTGCTCCAACTCTTTATAATCATCAATGTATTCAGGTATCTCCTCAAGGCTGGGATCTTTGCCAAGCAGAGACAGCTTCTTCAGGCTACTCACTTCCTCTGATGGCTCATTCTGGAGTCCCACAGAGTGGACCATACTTGGGATCACTTGCCCAAACCCTAGCAGTGAGGCTGGCCTCTGAGAAGGCCTCAGCACAAAGGTAAGGTAGGACTTGACAGTTTCAATTTTTTTAGGTTCACAATTGTCTTTGTGTTGGCAGTTCACGATGTAACAGCGTCGTTCAAACATCCAGGACAAGTCACAACCAGAGAGATCACAACACGCTGCAATGCAGTCGGACACTGACAAAGCGTGAGGAACTCGCATGATTTTAGTGGTTTCTAAGTTGGGAGATATTACTGCACCTGAGTATGTGGCTCCTTCTCTGCACTGCTCACAACTGGAACCTGCAACAACACCACCAACATAAGGCACAGCACTACATCCAATTCATAATACAGTTTACTGTGACCATAAATAGCTTTCAGGATAGAGACACGTGGTATCCTGTTTAAAAAAGCTAATTTCCTTTCACTAATATCACCACTACCTTTTTTAAGCATGTCCCTTTGCAGCAATATTTTTACTTTGGAGGATTTTCCAGTGTAGGACCTTGACATATTATGTAGAAGTACCTTTTACTCCTGTGCTACAAATTCAAATACGTAGAGATGAAAGCAAGTTGCCAACACTTAAAAACAAGAAAAGAGCAGAGAATAAAAACAAAACAAAACAAACAAAAAAAACCCCACCCCCCAAACCAAACAAAAAAACCCCAAAACCATGTGGTACCTCCATTACTTCTGCAGCATCTTCCTACTGGGATCTTTAGAAACATGTTTTAAAACAAAACTCAAATAAGATGCTGTAGCATGTCATTGTTTCACTTGAGGGAGAAGGGAGCAAAATTCTAAATAGGAGAAAGATTTGCCATCTCATCTGAATGTCATGAAGAGTTCCTCACTCCAACATACTTACTGGTCTTAATATAAAACCTGGATCAATTTCTCAAACTTTTGCTGCTTTAACCACAAGTTCATGTGAAAATCCAAGAGCTTGCTCCAGTATGGAGCTCTTTCCTTCATTTCCAGTAAAGCTGAAATTTTTTAACATGACATTAGAATTATTTTCATGGCACATTACAGACTGAGTGTGAAATGGTCAAAAAGAGCATCTATCAACATATTATATATTCCAGTCAGTTTTTAACATCTTTTCTAGGTGTTTTTCCCGTGCTTATAACTGCTCTTCATAATTCTTCTCTCTAAAATCTGATAGTGTTTCAAGAAAGTTGAGTAAAACCAGAAAATTACTCTCTTTGGTTTTCAACTGGACTTGCTGTCTCAATGAATGAAAACAAACATGCCCCCACTGTGGAGCCAACACAGGAATAGAAGACAAAGCTGACTTCACTTGCTTTGTACCTCATTAGTCATAATAGGAAAAATGAAATCAAGCAGTAGGAATAGGTTGGCAATAGGGATTAGGTCTGAATACAAGATGCAGAGATTCTCTAACACATGTCCAGCACCACATTACAGTTACCACCCACCTCATCTGGGCTGAACTGCAGCACACTCCTTCACAATACATGGTCAGAATATAGCTATCAAAATATATGTGCAGAATCAAACTGCCTGGGAAGAACATAAAGCTTGCAAAGTAGGTTAGTTCAATGCAAAAAAAAAAGCCCCAAATCAATCAAACAAAAAAACCTGCACCATATACTGAGGGATAGAGTGGGCAAGATGGGATGATGGTTTTGCAGAGCTGGCTGTGTGGGGTAAGGAAAAACATGAAATGAAACAAATTTTAAAGAAGATTGATGATACGCAAATAAGTACAGCTGAATAGGAAGCTGACAAAAAGGATAAAGAGCTTCAAGTACCATTTTTCTGACTGCAGCTGCTCCTTCACACAGTTAGGATGCTGTCAACTGTTCCGCTTTACACTTTCAGTGAAAAAAAATCTATCCAGGGAAACATGCACTTAAAACAACCTATCCTGCATTTTTTTTCTGTTACGCTGCATATAAACATTTCCTCTACATTCCCTTTTACCTCCAAGAACATAAAGCAGTGGAAGAGACTCGGAATTGTCATCACAAGTCTTTTGTTTAAGTTGTCTGCACAACTTAGAACAGGGGAGCCAGAAAAACTGTGGGTTAAAATGAAGTATAAGAGTCAGGCATCCCATTCAACCATTCTGTCTTTTTGTAACTCAAATGCATTTAGTTAATCCCATAAATCAGTAGAGAGATGAAAAACAGGCCTTTAAAAAGGGAAAACAGAAACATGACTCTGTGCAAACGTGTAATATCAAGTCAGTAACAAATCATTACAATGAATACTTTATGAACAGCACTATTAATGTGGGCCAAAAAGCTTTTTTGATGGCTGTTTTCATCACCCCCCTTCTTTAACTTATTCCTGAAAACGAAAGTGAAGAGTGTGTTAAAAAAAATAAAACTGAAGGTTTCACTACTTATTTGTTCAGAACAGAATGACCAATAGTTCTTGCTTTAGAGACAGGCCTACACAACTGGGACACTCCACAGCTCTAACCTGAGGCCAGACTTCAAGTCCTCAATCACCTTCAAATCTCACTCCACCACTTTCAGTTTGACACATCAGTTATCACACTGCAGAGTCAACATCCCTCAAAATTCATGGTGATTCTTTAGCCATAAAGAGAAACAAGTCCAGCACATTCCTAAGATGATACATGACTTTGAACCTAGATCTCCCAGGTACGCAACCTAGCCACAAGCCTTGGCTATCTGCTTCCACACATGTCAGATGGCCTTGGTTTCATCCCAACAAGGAAGAGAAAAAAAATCTCAAAGTAATGGAAGTTTCATCTCTTGCTTTATCTAGCGTTACACTTGAATTGAATTGTAGCAGTAGGTGTGCAAGAAAGGATGAATTTATCAAGCTATTTTCGTCTCACACTGGGTGTGTCCACATGAAAAATATTTATGATCTACTTAGAGTGAACTTTCTACTTAGAGTGAACTTGATCTGATCTCTAATTTCATATTCTCTTACATCTCATCTCCAGTCTGCAGTGGACTCAGAGATAGTGAGGTTTCTCATTTACAGAAAATTTACTGAAGGTGTGCAATATGAAAGTTCACTTAGTAACATTTGTACCTGCTGCAGTATTACCCACTGTGTGAGGTCATAGCACAGCTATTTTATTTTAGTTGACTGATCTCAGGAATTAAACCTCTGTTCTACTCTGACCAGTAATGGCAAAAACCAGCATCATGCAATCCTCTGTTTCAGAAGAACTCATTCAAGTCACCAGCAGGAAGACTGATTCCCTTTATTAAAAGCCCTGAAAACCCTTTGGAACATGAGTCAACAGCCTAAAACTTCTGCAAGCAAAATGCTTCCCTTCCTCTTAGCTGCACCCTGTTACATCTACAGTAGGACAACACTGACATATCCAGAGACATATTCAGGCAAGTTGGTTACTATAAAAGAAAAAAAACCCAACCTATATCCCCTACCAAAATCCTAACAGAGTCACAGTGTGGAAAACAGTTTCATTTTAAAGAGATTCCCTCCTTTAATGAGGGAACATCCACACCTTTCTTTGAGCTTCACACTTCTGCTCCTTCACATCTTGGAGCATGACTCCATTGATGTCAAGAGCCCATGGGGAACACAGCTCCATGTCTGACATAGAACTGTCACCCTGTTGCAGCTGGCTGGAGACCTTTCCTCAAGTGGACATGGAAACCTAAGAGTTTCTCTCCCCCGTGCTTACACAGCCATGAGCACTTGAAAGATTTGGTGGCAAGGATTCTCTAGTCAGTCAGTAGAAAACTGACCATGTACTAACACTGAGGTCATCACAGCTCATCACCCCAGCAGGAAGCCCTGCAAGGGCAGAACTATCCACTCTGTCTGCTTTCCCTAGCAGCAAGCACTGTAAGAAGAAGCAGAAAGAAGTGGCAAGAGGAAATGTACAGTAATAGAGAAAAGCTCAGATTCAGACCTTGCACCAAGAAACTTCACATTTGACCAGAATCCCATTACCTTTTTGCTGGCAGCACAATACTGACAGCCCACATAGCACAATATTCTCACAGCCTAAAAGCCTCTGAACTACCTGAGCATGGAGGATTCTATAGCAGTTTGCTACAGGAAGAGTAGGATTGTCCCTGTTTTCTTGCCATATGCTCCATCTACTCTCTTTTAGCAGCAAACCAGTTCTATTCTGTTTTTAGGCTTACTGATCTGTTTTTAAATCTATTCAAGTAACTTTTACCCCATTTGATGAATTTTGAGATGAAAGACATCACATCAGTAAAAATAAGTTTTGTTTTGTCCTACTACCATTATAACACACTGAAACAATTTTGATACATTTCTGGAAGCAAAATTAAAGTAAGTTTTTAATTTTAGTTACAGTCATCTAAGAGGAGAAATTAAAATTCCAATTTTCAAGCTAGAGATAATTTCCACAGCACAGCTATAAAGCCCTGCAAGGCACACTTCATATCATAAATTATGAAAAAGGCTTATACTCCATCAGCTTTGGTAATGCCCTACAGAAGGTACTGTCCTTGAAACCAGAAAAGCAGTATTACTGCCATCTGAACATTTCTACATCTGAAATGTCACTGCATTGGTTCCTCTAGCAGCAGCTAACATCTCTGCACACCTTGAAAGCATTTTCATTCTTTTACTTCAGGCTGCCCTGAGGTTGTCTCTCAGGTCTTTAAACACACATACATATGCGACAACAAAGGCTATCAACAGTAAACATCTAGTAAACATCTGCAAATAATGATCTGCGAAGCCTTTATGGTCATTACAGCAGTCTTCACACTTCTTTTGTCCAGAATCTGTCAAGGCATCATAATTAGTTCAGTGGGTCTGATGATCCTTTCCAAGTATTGTTTTCATTCCATCAATTTTCAGCATCCCTGTTTGCTGCTGATAAACCAACTAAGTGCTATTTAAAAAGAAAGGGAAAAAAAAGTATAAGAAAAAAGAAGGGTAGATGCACAGCTGCAACTATTGCACGGCTGCAACTACTGCATCCCTCCACAAGGAAATACCAAACCACTTCCAATGCAGGTATGCACAATGTGAACTAACCTGGCACACGGCATAACTCACTATGATCTCAGAGATTGTAATCAAGCACTACACCATCTTGTATCTCTGGAAAGACCTGTGTGAACCAGGACACCAGAACATGTAGGCATGGCAGTATAAGTAACAAAGAATGCACCATGACCCCAGGGCAATGGTTCCACTGTCATTTCAAAGGCACACCCACATCATAAAGTGTTCCTTAACACTCCTGGCCTGGGCTTTACATGTTAGACATGTAGGAAGAAAAGGGTATTAATCTTTTTCAATGTCCAAGACCAGAAGTAGTGAAATGTGTTGAAAATTGAGGGCTTGTAATATATTTAGAAACACCTTCTATTAGAGTAAAGAAAAGGACATGGGTGAAGGCGATGAAGGAATCTGGGAGGTCATACAATCTACATCTGGGCTACGCGGGCTTGAAAACAGGAGACTAGATGACACAACACCTATGACTGCAATAACCTGGTAATCGCTGTTTATATTTTTGTTGGAATGGCTAATCTCAAAACAAAGCACACAACACACACACATGCAATATGAAAAAACAAGAGTCAGCCATGAGAATGCCATTCATGATATTTGCAGAAATGCACTTTAACAGCAGTATTTGCAAGGTCTGCTTCAAATGCCAAATTAAATATGCCTGCTCAAGATGAGAGCTAGACTTAATTGTTTCCAAGATACTGGACTCCAAGTTGCAAAGTCAACTCACTTGTCTGTGCTGGAAAACAATGTCTCTTCTCTCTCATAGAGAAAAAAAATAGATACATTAGCAAAAAAACATTAATTAATGGCCAGAATAATTGAAAAGTATTTCAATATATGCTGCTTTCATCAATGAATGGATTCAAAAAACTGAAACAAGATTATAAGCATGCTAAGGAATATGTATATGGATAAATTAGGAGCTGCATCCAGAGATTTTGGAAATCCATCACCCAAAATGCATGAGATTTTGAGTGACAGAGGCATAGTACCCACTCATACTTATTGCTTCACTCAGCTCAAGCCTCCTGAGAGGCATGAACATTAGTCAGTGATGGATATCTGTATCAATTAGGTTTATGTGGCACATCTTGGTAGTTGGGGGCAGGGGGAAATGGACTGCCAGAATGTCTTTGTGAGAAGACACCAGAAAATGCACCATGACAGGACAAAACCTGTTACAAGACTGACTCCCAACTGGTCAAGGTTGAGCCAAACAGGGATGGTGGCAGCTCCTCTGTGATAAGGTTTTAGAAAGAGGTGAAAAGTCTGGCACAAGTGCAGCAGGCAGGCGAGAAGAGTAAGAAAATGTGAGAAAAGCCATCCTGTATACAGCAAGGTCAGTGCAGAAGAAGCAGGAGGTGCTCCAGTGCCAGTGCAGGGATTCCTCTGCAGTTGTGGTAAAAACCATGGTGAATCACTGCTTCATTGTCCTGCTGCAGTCCATAGAGATCCACACTGAAGCGCCATGGAGGTGCT
This sequence comes from Motacilla alba alba, assembly GCF_015832195.1. Classification (NCBI taxonomy): domain Eukaryota; kingdom Metazoa; phylum Chordata; class Aves; order Passeriformes; family Motacillidae; genus Motacilla; species Motacilla alba. The sequence continues at coordinate 59,670,427 of NC_052017.1, read as the reverse complement.
ACCCCTAAAGCCCATGGAGGACCCCATCTCAAACCAGGTGGGTAAGCCCTTAAGGAAGTTGTGAACCCTTGAAAAACTCAGGCTGGAGCAGGCTCCTGGCCTGAACCCCAAGTTCATGAAGAGGAGTCCACACAGGAGCACATTTTCCAGCAAGAGCTGTGACCCCACAGGGGATCCACACTGGAACAGCCTGTTCCTGAAGGACTTTCATGTGAAAAGGACCCATGGTGGTGTAGTTCTTGAAGAATTTGAGCCTATGGGAAAGACCCCATACTGGAGTAGGGGAAGGGTGTGAGGAAAAAGGAGCAACAGAGTGGAAGCATTATGAACTAATTGCAACCTTCATTCCGTGACTCTCCAAGCTGCTCTCCAAGAAAGAAGACTCTCCAAGACTCTCCAAGAAAGAAGAAAGAATAATTGGGAGTAAAGCTGAATATGGAAAGATGGGAGAAGTGAGGGCAAGGTGTTTTTATAGTAGTTCTTACTTCTCATTATCCTGCTCTGTTTAATCGACAATGAATTAAATAAACTTCACTAAGTCAAGTTTTGTCAGCTCTTGACTGTAACTGGTACATGAACAAGACATGACCTGTCTCAATCTCAGTCCATGGAGTTTTTAATCTTATTTTTCTCTCCTATCATGCTGAGAAAGAGAAGTGATAGAGTGACTTGCTGTGCACCTGGCAGCCAGCAAAGGTCAACCCACACATTCATTAAAAGCAGTAAAACACTATTAGTCAAAAACTATCATGCATGAAATAAAACTAAATAAACCTAAACTAAATCACCTAAACAGAACAGAGTAGTCTACCTCAATTTCTTTTAATAAACCAGAGCATATTTTTCAATATCCTTCCAACATTATTCATCAGTGAGGTTGTTTCTCTCTTCTCTCAGTGATGAAGTATCAAGCCTTTCTTTCCTATATTAAGTCAGCATTCTCATTATCTTAAATTAAAATAAGTGTTGAGATAACTTGAGGGTTTTTTTAAGAAAAGATAGCCTCTAAAAGCACAAGCTCATGTGCAGAAAAAAAACGTGCAGAATGAACATTTAGCAAATTCTTGAGTCTCAGTCAATTCACCTTAAAGCCTGCGCTGAAAAGAAGTCCTTTTGACTTAGAAGAGGTAAGCATTTACTGATACATTGTAGCAAACACATCCTGGAAATTAGCAGGAACCTCCCAGTTTAATTTAATGTTAATTGTATTAAAAATACTGCAAATTACTGAGATGGAAATAAATACTAACATTTTTACTAAAATAATATGAGCTATTACATTGTATTATCCTCTAAACACTATGAACTGGTAGTTGAGATACAGGTAGAGGCTTGAAATACAGCCAGCATTTTGAAAGCAATGGTCTTGTTCTCAGATAAGCCATAGCAAATTTGTAACTAAAACCAGGTAACTTCCTATATGTATGTCGAAGATGTTCTAATCTACTAACAATTAACAGTATTATCAAAAGCATGAAGCTGTGACATTCTCTACAGGCAAATTTCAGTATTTACTGCACATTACTGTCTTCTGCTGAAGTTGCTGTGGGGTTTTTTTTTCCTAAAGATGCTAGCATAGACCCTACAGCAGGTTCTCAGTATCTCACAGGAGAGGATTTTATTTACAAAAGGCACACTTCTTCACTACAGCAATAAAAAAACTCAACTCCATGTTCTCTTCAAAAAGCTTGGCACTATGAGATCCGCATGGTGATCTTGACTACCTCGAACAACACCTATGAGCTCAGACATAGTTATTGACTATCCCCCTTAACTGCAGGATATCCATCCCATTTAATCCAACTTTTCCAAATTCAGCAGTCAATTTAAGCTTTAGCACATTAATCAAGTCTCTCCCTCATGAAACAGCCCCTTCTGTTTATACTACAAGAAGTGAGAGTCAGACAGCAGTGCATTATTTTCTCAATTTCTGCTAATATGGACACTACCGGTACCACCAGAGATAGAATTCAAACAATATTTTTTTAAGGAAATAAACTCCAGTTCTTAATACATTTTTCTTCAGTTACCATATCAAAACTACCTGGACTAGATTAAGTCTCTCTATGACAGAGGCAGTATCAACTATAATTCTTCATTTTTCTGGTTATGGAAATAAATTACTTATTCCTGTGGCTGAAGCCGAAACTTACAGGACTTTCCTGTTTTTTGAAAGGATAGATATGTTTGTAGAGAGTATGATGAAGTGAGAGATGTGAACCAGCACACTCATGCTACTCATATATAAACCACCTTATGATAATTCAGAACAAAAATGTAGCTCACAATGCAAGCAACACATTATTCTTCAATTGATCTCCTGCAAGTGAAAAAGAGGGAAAATTCTTTGAGCTCTCCCACCACCCACTCTTGCCCCATGCATCTCCCCCAAAACAGCCTGCTGAAATTGGCTTCAAACATTTACTCACAACTGCCTTCCGCCATTGCAACTTATGAAGCTGTAAGTTACCAAAGCTTTTTGCACCAAGGAGTCACAAGATTTCCCAACTTTTGTCTTATTCATATTTATTTCACAGCTGTATACACACTCCAGGAGTATTTAATTCACTTGTTCTGTCTGGATGATTCAGACACAGGAGAAGTACTCCTACCTGTTATTGTCCATAGGAACAGGCAGAGTACACCAGGTCCAAATGCCATGCTGTACCAGGAAGGCAGTGACAACCGCTTTTCCAGCCAGTCGTGCGGGAATTAGAGGTCTTAATGCTGGGTTTTTTTTCTAATACTGTTTAGTGTCCTGCTGTGGCCATCAAGCACTGAAACAGACAGCACAGGAAAAAACAGGTCAGATGTGAGCATTAATTAGAATGTCACAATTAAAGACAATAGACAGGTGACATGCAGGCTTTATCATTACTTCCTGACTTCATATCAGGCATACTGAAGATACAGAACAAACTACCCACCTGGAAATCTCTTTCTCTAGAGATACAGAAACACTCCAGAAATATTTGCACTCTTGGCCTCCAGTACTTCAAAGCCCACAAATACTCTGTCTGCAGTTATCCAGATCCTGGTTTAGCTGTGACTTTAAACTAGCAGGTACTTTTAACTGAGGAATCACAAACAGCATTCTCCATGCTAAAATCCATGCAGTGTTAAGTCAGCTTTTGAGGCAGTGCTCAAGCTATTCTTTCCCAGCTATCAAGGCAATGCAAGCAGACACTGCTCCAGAATTTCTAGGGAGACATTCCTTGTCAGGACACTAAATACTCCAAGTAAGGTGAGCAACAAATAGATGTAAGGAATGAATAGTTCAAAGCAACATTACTCATGCAAGACTCATGCAACAAAAAAACCAGTTTAGCCAAACTCCCCCCAGATAAAGGATCCTAAAAATGGATGCTTGACACTTCTGTAAATGAAAACCCAGGGAGTGGTTTTTTCAGTGAACAGCCCCTGTCAAAGCAGAGTATCATACGTTCATTACATGACTTTCATTTTTCAGCTGCCTATATCTAAATGTGATAGAAGTGCTGCTAACTGGCTACTCGTGGCAGGTTCCTTGCCACACATAATTTTATATTATGAAAAACCACCTAGGTTTTTTCCCTGTCAAAAGGAAAAGTAAGTTACTTAGACAAGCCAGGAGTGAACTAGAGTAGAAACCCTAGCAGCCCACCAGTTGGACTTTTGCTCTCCAAAAAGGGGTCCTTTATAGGTGGCACGTCTCTAAGTCACACGAACAACTGGACCCTGATCTGCAACTTGCAATTCTGTGACTGACCACAGCTTTTCCAAGGCAAGACATGTATTTATCCCAAGACAAAAGGGACCAGATGTTTGTTTTAGATGTTCAGAGTTCTATCAAAAGCTGAGTGGATCAACTGACGGAATAAATATTTCCTCCAGTTAGCTCATTAAAGAGTGTGGCTGCCTCCCTGAGGAAGCCAGACCAGCACAAGCCAAGTAAACAGGTGGCTTAACCTGATACACAGTATTAAAACGAAACAACTAACAAAAAAAAATTTAAAATACAGCAATGGGCCTGAGCTAGCTTCAACCCGCATGTCCCATTCCAGTGACAGAGGATGTCCAGTGTTGTGATGCTGGGATTATAGAAACCAGTGAAGGGGATCATACTGGTATTCAGATAGAACTGTATATTGCCACTGCTACATTTTGCCAAGTATAATGGATATTTGCATTGTGATTTCAGCATACTTTGTATTTATTCACTAAATCAGAAATCTCATGTCACAGTAAGTATCTCCAAATAATTCAATCTGATATTAGACATTGCATGCTGTACACATGGAATATCTAAATGAACCTGGTCAAAAAATACTGGACTCTGACAATTGCTCCTCAAGCCTATAGTACAAGCACTAACTTTGCTCAAAACACAAACAAAATGATTACAGAACATGACTAGAGCAAGGACTGTCCCAAGTACAAAAAGATAAGGCTTTCGGAAAGCTCCCTGTAAAACCAGGAGAGACTGTTACTAATTTTCCAAAAGCCTGATACTTGACTTCTGCGACCTTTGTTCTATCCAACATAAAACAAAACCTCCTTCCTAAGGCAGCTGCCTTAATGAAGAGTAAGCTGGTCTCCCAATCTATTCCTATGCTGCACAATTAGAAAAATTATATCTGATCACAAAAAAACCCAACAAAAAAAAAAAAAAAAAAAAACACAAAACAAAAAACCAGAAAAAAATCAAAAAGAAATACACATTATACTGCTTCTAAGATGATGCTATTTTAATATCTGTAGTTAGATGTTCTCTCAGGAAGCAATTCCTGCCAGAAGAGCTGTGTTCCTCTGTAGCAAATTTAGTAAGGCTTGACCTGAGAAAGAGCAAAAGGTTATCTGGATGCTTCCAGGTACTACTTCTGTGATACAAAATTTTCAGCAACAGGGCCAGTTTTTGCTTTCTTGCATTACTTAATTGCTCACCTGTCCTTCCATCAACTATACCTTATTCAGTTTTGTAGCGGACAAAAAGACCAAAAATTCTTATTTTCTTTAAGCCAAGTTATTCCAAATGCTCCACTTATGCAGCCACTGAAATAGCCACTGAGCAGGGTCAGGGTACAGGATCATTGGCAAGTGAAGAGAAACGAGCACTTTGCACAAGAGGGAAAGTGCCAGTCCTGAAGGTCCCACAACATGGAGCCTTGTATTTTCATTTCACTGTAAAGGTGAAACAAATGGAATTGCTTAATTTCACACTGAAATGAAACTATGGAGATTAACACAACCCATCCACAGAATGGCTGAGGTTAGAAGGGACTTCTGTAAGTCACCTTATCTATCCCTCAGCTCAAGTGAGACAGCCTGGAGCTAGCTCCTGAGGACCGTGTTCCAGACAGATCCAGTATCTCCGAGGATGGAGTGTCCACAACCTGCCTGGACAATCTGCCAGTATATGGTCACTCTCACCATGAGAAAGTCTATTTATCTGGATCTCATGATGCAGACAGGGATCTCCAGCTGAAAAGAGATGGCTTCTTAAGCCTTTCCTTAAGCTGAATCCAGCAGCATACACTTGCCCATGTACATTTATTCTAACACATTACTCAAAGTGATTATTTTTATTTGGTGCTTTATTTCAGACACTCAAACTAAACCAGAGAGATGTACAGAGCGTACAATTTTACAGGCTTCATCTTTCAATAGTTTTTGAAACATTCCTGTGGATTTTGAGAAAAAAAACACAGAGTAGCAGAAGTATACTATGTTCCTACTAAATATTCCCATCTTACTAGCACAAACCCCAAAATCTTCATCCTTGAGGGATGGAAGAGATTATTATGGTAAGATCACAATTTCACATACAGCTTTTTTCTTGTTTCTATGGAAATCCTTCTAGACTTGGAAAAGTTGCTAGCCACAAAAAAAAAATAAAAAAAAAAAAAATTCACTATTTGCAGAAGAACTTACTACTTTACTACTGCATATAAATGTTTCTGAGATATTGTGCATTTGCTGTAACCCTCACCCATTCCCAGAAACAGCCAAATGGACCAGACACCTAAGAGAGACTTTTAGTTCTTTAGCCTAAGGAAAAATGCATCAGGCTTGGTATCAGAACATCACGAGGTAAAAATTAACCAAAACCAGAGGCAGAAAAATATTTTATTTATTTTATAAGCCTTTTCCTCTGCAAGGCCAACTTTACAATCTCACTATCACTAAAAAGAGACAAGTATCAGCTTCTTTTTACCATAGAACAGTTCCCTGAGGAGTCCACATGATAGCAACACTGACATGATAGTCCACATTTTAGCAACACTAAGAAAAACACTGAGAGATAGTGCAAATGATCCAGACTTTTTCAATGTTACTTGTCCCGGGTTCAGAAACAAAAGTTGCTGAAGCAAACAGTCGTGGATTTGGTTGTTTGTTTTGGTTTGGGGGTTTTATTTGTTCATTTGTTTGGATTTTTGCTTGGTTTGGTTTACATTGCTGTGGTTTGTTTGTGATTTTTTTTTTTTTTTAAAGTTTTGGTTTTTTGGGTATGTCTTGGTTTTTGTTTTTGTTTTTGTTTTTGTTTTAATTTATATTAAGAAAACATGACTTAAAAAGGCTGCAAAATGCTAGACTTTGGACCACATGTACAATCTTCATTGAATCCTAATAGGACACACCATGTGAGGATACAGTGAATGCACAAAAGCAGCACTGTGTCCTCCCATGCTCCATTGTGGCTCCACATCTATTGATGTTTAATTTCCACATAATAAAAGAGCTCGCATTCACTGCAACACTAGCTTGTGCTTCCTGATATTAGGATCAAGCTCAGACACAAAGCACACCCAGTCACAATTCAGTGCACAGCTTCTTACCCACAGATGAGAACAAAGCTACCAGACACTACATGCCTTCTTAAACTGTTAAAACAGTAAACAGTGCTGCAGTGTGTGCATGCAATGCTCTTCTTATCTTCCCCATGATACTTTTCTGTTCCACACAAGTGCAAGTTTCATCAACAAACACAAGACATAGTAAAATTTAAGGTGGCCAGCCCTGAGATCCCGGCAATTAAAAATAACTAAGACCACAAGATTAATTTGCTAGCTGAATCTCTATCCTTCACATATAACACAAAGTCTCTTACTTTTGTAAACAACACAAGCAGACAGGATTGCTGGTAATTACTTTGGCATTTCTTGGCTCTTAAAAGTTCAAGTCTGACTTGCACTTTTAGCTAGAAGAGGGATTGCAGCCTTGAGCAGCAGGTATGGTCAAAACAGGTATGTATTACACATACATTGCCTTACTCTGAAAACTGTGTTTTTCTGTTCCAGCTGGCAGCTTTTGGCAGTGCTCTAGCCAACAGGATAAGGGAAAAGTCTGAACTGATCTGTCTATACAAACATTTTGACTCCATGACCTTTTAAACATATGCAGTTGCTGATCAGGACCACAACATCTTTTATTAGATAACACATGAACTACAACAGATTTCTAAGGAAAGGAATTACCTCTATATTCTTCTTCTCCTCCACACCAAATGTCACTCTGCATTCTGGTTCACTTTAATGCAGACTCAAGTAATTTTCTCCCATAGAGAGAGAAAGGGGTCAGCCAAGCAGAACTATATTGCTACTTCCTACACATAATTAGGCCAGGGCCATTAGCAGTAAGAACATGTACAGACTGAATTACCTGTGTCTGGGAATACATTCAAATCCTTCAGCTGTGAAACTGCAAATAGAGCATAAGGTGGTATGCTGGTGCTCCACAGAAGGTGTAGCAGAATCCCTGCATGCCAACAAAATCAGAGACAGGGACAAATGGTGTCATGAAGGCAGTCAGAGAGCACTGCCTGGCATCAGAAACCTTCAGGAAAATGAGGGGCCTGAACACTGGGGCCCAGCCACACTGGCATCAGTGAGAAAGGTAGGCAGGAGGTCCTTGCCTCCTTGCCCTTCTGGTCACTAGCACAGCTAGGGAACATGCCGAAAGAAATACTGAAACAGCATCTGAAACTCAAACCACAGTAAAGCAAATCCCTATTTTTGAACTGACAGCATTTCCATTATAAAGCAGGCTGGCTGAGTAAATGAACATACAACCACACTTAATGAAAGTGTCTATGCTCATAAACACACACACATACATACATACATACATATTTGTCAGCATTTCTATTAAATGTAGTACAAAATAATCCTTCAGGAAAGCCACCTCTCACGAAAAATTCAAGTTAGTTATTTTATCAGTTTTGGTACCTGCATTAGTACCTGAGACAGTTACTTAATAGCTGAGCATTAACACTGCATAAATACCGCAGAAGGAAAGAAAAATTAAACTTTATGCCAGCAACAAGTGTCCCTAGTAACAGAGAGAAATACTCAGGACACGTGCAGCCACTAGGACTTCTAACAATAACACGTGTTGTCTGAACACACATCATCAAAACTGCCACAAGTTAGGCATCTAAATAAAGGAGATAATTTTCAAACCCTTCAGCAGATGTGGAAGATATTGCAGAGTCATCAATGCTTATGACCTGTGCCAAGTCACCTTCCTCTCACACAATTTGCTAACAATAGGTACCTGTACTTGAAAACAAAACCATGATGGAATGTTATAGCAGCTGCAGGATATAGCTATAATTGCAAATGTCTCTCTGCTTTATTAAGAGGGTCTCCCGCAGGTCCTAGTGAAGGCTGACATTAGACTGGTATTACATCCCAACTCTGTATCAATTTCCTCAGTCAGGTCCAGGGCACAAACAGCAACGTAATTGTGATAAAACAACAAACTGAATAGCTGAATACGTTCTGCCATGTTAAGCTGGATTGGATACGTGCTCAACTAGCTCCACTGGTAACTACAGCTCTGTCAACTGCTAAGTGACACCAAACAGCCAGATAAAGAGAAAAGAGCAGTGCTGCACAGCAAGACCAATTTTATTCTACAAGATTTCAGCAGCCTTCATTACAACTGCGGTGGACAATGCAAACAATAGTGGAAATCCTAAAGCTGAGAGAGTTAGCAGGGGTATACGGGGTGAAGAGCTATTGACAAGGAAGGAAAGATTTTGAACCCACCAATGAATGGTGGAACTACCCTGCTAAGGTATAAAAACACTATAATTAGTGTCAGGATTGACATGTTTCACTGTTGTTACTACTTAATTTTCAATACAGACATTTGCATAGCCCTGAGGTCAGACAGCCCAGCAAGGAGGGAAGGCTAATCAAAAACTAACCCTTAGGAAAATTAATGGCACAGAGTGAGATCACTAGACACCTGAGAGCCTTTCTCTCCCCACAACAGGCCAGACACATCAAAATATCTCTCTTCAGAAGGCAGTCAATCTGTTGGACAGCTCCTTTGAACCACTATACTCAGTTTCCATTTGTTTTCCAATTTCACAAGGACATAGAGGAGAGAGAGAACTGATAAGTGAGGCAATCTTCAAAAATGTACTCCACAATGAAAATTAAGTGAGACCCATTAAGGGAGAGCTTGTGCCTTCCACAGCAGAGGCAAGACAAAGCAACCTTGCATAATCCTCTGGATTTTCATCTAGCCTGTCATTAGCCTTCCGAAGGGTAGTTCAGAATCCATCTATCTATCTACTATCTGTCTGTCTTCTAGTATTTCAATACTTTTTTTCCCTACAGGAAAACAGGTGACAGAAGAAAACTATTTGATGGGTGTACATAACATCAGTTTTGAGCTTTGGATGGAAAAAGCAAAACCAGATTTAGCAAACTGCCTTCAAAAAGACACGTACAACTGCAGAGAAGGTGGTAGAAATCTTCTTCAGTTTGCAGAATCCAAATTTGCCACTGCCCAACTGCTGACTGAAGGCCTGTGTGACAAAGTCGTGTGGTCTCAGTCGACTGCCTGGTTCCTTCAACTGCCATTCTGGCAGAAAGCAATTACACACAGCAGGCTGCACTGCACAGCAGGCTCCAGCTAGGTACTGAGGCATCCCTGCGCAGCTCAGGGACAATTTGCAAGTGCAGGTTGATGATTCTGGAGAAACTTGAGGAAATTAAAAGGAGAAGTGGAAGAAAGATTCTCACATGGATAGTTTAATCTGGATCACATGATTGAAAAGAACACAAAAATGTATTTATTTTGCACCTGCTCAAGGTCAAAAATGACTATACTAAATTTATGAAAAGCTTTGCTATACCATTGAGCTGCAACTAAGAGCAATTATTTTTCACTTATATTCTATATCCTCAAATTAAAAGGAAAAATTAATTGATTCAAAACACCATTATTGAATTGCAGTTCTTAAGATTTTGACAAATTTTCTTAAAGTGCCATTTCTTGAACTACAGTAATTATTTAAAAAGTCTCAATCTTCAGTAGGGGAAAAAAGCCCTCTCTCTACTGAAGAGAAAAATCCCACAATTTAAACCAATTTAAATTTAAAACAATTTAAACAAGATTCATAGTTTTCATAGATTGGTCAAGACTTTAAATATTGCCCATTTTTTTAAAGAAAAACTTAATGGGACAAAGTCACGACCACATTTAAGTCAGTGCTAGGATTTAGATGATCTCTTTTATGATAACTTCAACTGTTGCAATTGTTAATACTGCTATATAGTATCTAATACCTTAAAAAAAATTACTCTTCTTGTAACATGATCTCTACCTAAGCATCAAAGCTAGTATTTCCAGACCAGAGACCAAATTTTCAAACATTCTATGCAGGAACCCCAGACACTGATCTCAGAAGTCCTGAATACAGAGATGATCACACTTCAAAGGAAGTGGCAGACACTTTCTATCTTTGAAATGTAGAGGACAGCTGTCACATAAAACACATAAAACATGAGGTTGTCTCGAAAAAAACCCAAGTTTGTAACCTCAGCCAAAGCAACACTAGCTACAGAAAGATGTAGGTAGATGTTGCAAAAACATCTGTTATTGTCCAGTGCAATTTGCTGCACTTAAATTAACAACTACATTTTGCTTTGATACTCTAGCAATATTAGCACTCACAAGGCAAACACTGTGGAGAAAGACAATGCAAAACTACTACATTAAAATTTAAGTTTTTACTGTAGAAGTTCTCTGAATCCACTTCCCTTACAGGAGATGCAAACTTTCTGATTTATGGCCTTCAGTTGATAAATAATACCTTCACTAATTAACAAAGCATCATACAATAGAAGAAATAACAGTCTGACACTTGAAGTCAAATGGATGCACTAGGATGTTAGGTAATGGTAATGTTTTTTGTATCATGCTATGGTGTGATAAAATCAGGCTTGGAGGTGCATCTAATTTATGAAATTAGAGACTGGATCAAGAAATACAAGTATTAATGTCATCTAAGTTAATTGATAATTTCTGAGATTAGAGTATTGAACACCCAGTGACTGCCTGAGATACAATAACACACACTGCAAGAAAAAAAGCCTGCATAAGGGGCATGGGTACAACAGCAGATAGCCAGAAAAGCCCAAATCTTCCAGATGAAGTACACAAACATTCTCTCCATTTGTCTTGCTATTTTATCACCTTCAAGGAAAAAGCTTTAGAGCAGTTGGATGCTGCAAACCCATTTCTAGTCATGGGGAAGTCTTTTGACAATGGCAAGTTTTCATGCCCATTGTTAGTCTGCTGTCCTGTAGAGAAAAATCTTGCCTGAAAGATTTTTTCAGTTATGTACCCTTTAAGCCATTCATTGATTTCAACCAGAGAAGAACCGATTACCAGAAGGTAATTAAGTTCTCATGAGTTTTGTAAAATAAGCTAGGCCAGAGAAGACAAAACTGCAATTTGAACATATTTAGGCTCAAACCTCATACAATGTTCCATCCAGTTTCCACAACTGAAAATGGCAGCCCATGTGTCGTGAAATCAGTCCAGTCTGTGGAAAGAGGAAGCTACATGGCAAAAAAAATGCAGAAGTACAGGGAAAGACAATGAAAAATTCAAGTTTTGACCTCAAGACACAACTTTACAGAAATTTTAATTAACTCTGCTGTTCAGGAAATCACTTGCTTGTAATGAACAGCTAAAGAGCATGTGTACACACAGACTCCCCTAACATACACACTTCTGGAGACCAATCTCAGATAACTGAGTATGTTTTACTTCTCTAAAATCCATCTGTATTTTACTAGGGGAACACCTTGCAACACACAAAACAATTAACAAACTGTACAGAGGGCAGATTTATCAAAGAAAATGCATCAGGATAGGAAACAACCTTTGAACTGCCTCTTCATCACGGTTAACTAGCCTGAAAACTGGCTTTAGCCTAACAACATTCATATCACCAGCTGGACCGACTCAATTCCAATCTGCTCAGTAAAAAGTCACATCATCCTGAAAAATACTCAGTGGTCATTCCCTGGCATAATTCAGGAAGAGATTAGATGCTTAAATGGAAAAGCAACTATATCTGCTGTTAAATTAGATTATAAATTTGTACCGAAAGATACCTTGTGATAGAAATTGAAAGCTAACTGCCTGACAGTAGAAAAGACTCCTCCCTATGGGTACAATATCCATTACAATGGTTTTTGCCTTCTCCACTGTCCTGAAATTGGAGACTGCTGGATATGCAGCACTTGTTCACAGCTCTACCTTTAATCACTGGTTTTCCATTAAGGATATACATTTAGTACCTAACATACCAACATATCAAAACTAGCATACATAAACCTTTCCCACACACTTCCTTAAATAAAAGATCTGTAAGCAAATCTGTACCACTGGTATGTGTGTAAGCCCACAGAAAGCCTTTTCCAACATCACAGAAGGTACAGCTGGGAAGGTTTAGAAAGAATCCACCTGAACCAGATATCGTGTCCTTTCACATGGGTAGGAGGGAGAAAAACTAATTTTAAACCATTCCTGATGGAGATTTCATTGGCAGGTTCAGAAACCTGTCCACAGTAACTCCTCCATCTCCACGCCACTGAAATTAGCAGCCTGCTCAGAGAGCATCCAAAACCAAAGTGGTGAGAGGCCAACTCTATGCAAAGCTGAACCAAACTACAGCATCTCCAGGTCACCAAAACTTCGTCACTTCATGCATTTTGTTAAAATCAACAGAATTACAGGTCACTGATACACAGCTAGTGAAGATGAAGCAGATTAATAGTTGCATGTATTCTCTGTGGAACCTGAAGTTTTCAGAAGTGTTACAGAAATACTCCTCCAGCCCTCCTCCCCAAAAGAAATAGTGGGGAAAAGACTAAACTGGGCAAGCAATCCTTGCGCACAGCATCCTCAAGTGGAATCATGATCATAGTGGTCTGTTACCTTAAATAATGTAAAATCCAGGCTATAGTGCATTCTCCACTGCCTTGTGCTTAGGGAAAAGCATCAGCCCAAGAAGCTTGTACACACTACTCTTACGTTACCTGCACCACTCAGACCTACAACATGCTGAGCAGCTCACCTCTCATCATCTAAGCTACAAAAATGAGTATAGACGGTATCACCTATTAACTCTGTGTAATGCCGGGTTTTTAAAGATTCAAATTTGGCTCAATACAATCTCTAACTGTGAAACATCGACTCCAACAGTCAAATATCGTAAAACACAAGGATACTTAAATGATACTTACATGAAACAACATCTCTCAAAATTGTGTGGCTGAGGATCAGTCTCCAACTACAAGATATTGCAAAGGCAAAAACAGATAGAGAACCTACCCCAAAGAGTTTAATGTATCAACTCCACTATCTTGTCATGCAGTCAATGTGAGGAACATGAGAGTATTCCTATAGTATAAACAGATAAGGGTGGAACAGAGGGCAAAACGTTTGTATTTCATTTTGTTCCCTCAACTATCTGACTATTCTGCAATAGGCGCCTGAAGGGGGTCCAGAAAAGGATGGAGATGCTTCTGTATAGCAACCATAATGCAGATAACACCCAAAACTGCAGTGATATAAAAATCACACATAGCACTTTCTCCTCTTTAAGCTCTGTTCTACTGCTCAGAATGCAATCTAACAAAGCATTTCACATACTACACATTAGCACCATTCTCATCAGGCACATAAATACATGTCTGGGCTGTAAGAAAAACACACTTTCACAGAAGACTGGAAGGCAGCTTGGTGAGAGTAATATTTTTACATTCCTTGGATATATAAATATCAATATATTCACGTACACAGAGAACAACATAAGGCTATGATATCTGATCTCGAATTGGACACAGCTAAATGCACATGAACACCTAGGAAATATCCTATCAAAACTGATCCTTCATACATAAATACTTATTTTTCTACAAGCACATAAATAAATGCATCTATCTGCCAACACGCACACACGTTTCCCCAAAGCAGCCCACCGTTGTATCTCCCCACCCTCCTGGCCTAACAGGTCGCACAGGATACACACTTTGCTTCACGCAGACCGGGGAGTCGAGTGAAGGAGAGCTCCCTGGCAGACCGGGCGGCTCACCGCTACCGCTGTCCCGCAGCCTTCCAGCCCGGCGTTCCCAGCTCTTTCCCGGGGAGCCCGGGCTGCGCCCCGCCGGGAGCCGAGGGCGGCTGCCCAGCGCTCACCTCAGGGAGCGCCTCACCCGGAGCACCGGCTCCGTTTACCGCCCCTTCCCCACCCTCGCCCAGGCCGCGGAGGCGATCCCATCTCGTGGCGACCCTACCTAGCGGAGGGCAGGAGCCGGCGCAGCCCCGCCGCCCCTCCTCGCTCCCTTCCGCGGGTGCTGGGCGCCGGGAGCCGAGAGCGGGCGTGGGGCCGGAGCCGGGCCGGGCTGGGCAGGGCGGGAGGCGCCGCCACCTCCTCCTCGCCGCTGCTGACTCAGGAGCAGGCGCCGTCCCTCCACGCCGCTGCCGAGGGGCGGCCGCCGCGTTCCGCGCAGGATCGCTGCCCACAGACCCCGCCGGGCACGCAGCGCCCGCCGCCGCGGGAGCGGGCCGCACCTGTGGGCAGCCGCGGCCGCCCTGGGCATTGCAGGGGAGGGCTGGGAGGCGGCCCCCGGGCGGGGAGTTGGGGTCGCTCCAACTCCATCCCAAGAGGGAGTGAGGGGGGTGGGGGTTTCCTGCCGGCGGCAAGGCGAGGGGGTGCCGCGTCTCCATCTTGAGGAGGGGGCGAGCGGGAGGCGCAGCCCTCTCGGCACGGGGTCCCACTCCCGCTGCTGTCCTCCCTCCCGGCGGGACCGTAGTGGCACTTTCCACGGGATTGCACCGACAGGGCTTTTACTGTTCCACGGACGCGACCTGGAGATAGAGCAGCGAGAGGTCTCCCAGGTCTGAAGACCTTCAGCAAAGGTCTGAAGGTGTTGTAGCGGGGAGGCAGCCGAGCCCTCTGCCTCAGCCACTTTGGGGTGCCTGCGTCCGAAAGGAGACCGCGGTATTGCTGTTGGTCTCGAAGGTGGGATCCCACACCCAATGCCTGCATGGAGGTCTCCCTACTTCTACCAGCTGCTCGGCTTTTCGCTGCTCTGTTTCCACGTATAGTGTTTCGGGGACACTGTTCCTGCTGGTAGGGAGTAGCCCGGTAGGGAGTAGTCGCGGTTTCCCACGGTGACTGGCTTCACGGCGACTGCAGCAGGAGGCCAGCATCTGTCAGGCATGAGATGCACTGGGGCATGCTCCCCAGCTCACACATCCTCGTTCTACCTTCTTTCCGATCCTTAGCTTTCCAATTCTCTGATGAACGTTGGGCTGGGGAGCCAGTGCTGCTCGTCTGGCAAAGTCCCACACCCTAATGGCAAATATCTCTGTTGGAAGCCTCTGCAAGAGAACCCATAGTTTATTCAGAATAGCTTTTCAACAAAATATTCAGCATTTCTCGGTCTTAGATTTTGCTCTGTTCTTGCCACATTGCCATTTTCTGTTTGCAGTCAGAGCATGCAGAAATGGTTTGATTGCTTCTTTGATTTTTACAGCTCCACTCCAAAACAATAGACCACTTTGATTTGGAAAGAGGCATTTTTCTACTCAACACCAAAGTCCACGTGGCATAGAGAAGTGATTTAAGTATATCCACCTCAGCAACATTGTAGAACAAGTGATTTCATTTTTAAGTGAAATAAAACAAAGAGAGCAGTGAATTTCAGACTGGCAAAGGTTTCATGCTGTTTTGCACCAGCCTATCAAGGTCCCAGATCCTCTCTTCCGCCTGTCAGTGATGCTACTGTATAGCCAAGTTCTGCTCAGGCTTTAATGAATTGCCAGTGCTTGACTCAGGGTAAACAGTGTTTTGCAGGTGCTACAGGATGATGAAAAAATTAAAGTGTTTTAAGGATGTAAAAATGTCTTCTCTTGGCTGAACAACAGCTTTTACCTCCTCGTCTGATTCCCACCTTACCAACTGTATTCAACAGTCGTCTGTTATGATATTTCCTGAATGTCTTCCTCAGTATGGGAAGGTCGTGACTCATGTGCTTGCTCTCTAAAGTAAGGAATGATATCTCAGAACTGTAATAGTGGATTGCTTTTGAATATATATATGAAGGAGCCTAAAGGAGCTGTCTGTTGACGTTTAAAAAAAATAATTTTTTTTGTGTTCTTGTGCCAATTTTGATTCCACAGTTTCTGTGATTTCTGCGTGTTGGCTGTTTTGGCCAGCTTAGGGAGGCTGAGTCTACTCATTTGAAGTAAAAAAGTATCATGTGAATTCCTAAAACATGTTCTACTAACAGCACAAAAGGAAGAGATGACTTATTATTTCCACTGTTGACCAAGTCTACTTGACTTGGAAGAGGATGTGTGTGCAGAGAGAGGAAGCCTGGCTATTTTTCCTTTGTGGCAGCCCCATTTCTCATGCCTTGAAGCCTTCCTGGCAGCACTGGAACTCGATTTACTCACCCAGTGGGAGAAGAAAATTGACCTCCAATGCTTCATATGGTTGTGTGATCCTAATTTTACTGACTGCCACCAGATACAGTGGCACTTTTTTTTTTTTTTAAATAAATTATTTTCTCCATAGGAAAGATTATTCACTCAATGTTAGCACTTTTTGAAGGATCTGTGCAGGCATGCAAAAGGCTCCTTAGCACAATACAAGCTTAGTCTTCTGCTTGCCCTGTCAGGAGGTTCTTCCCACTGTCTTAATTAAAACAGGGTGAAAAGGATGAAAGCAGTAACAGTCCCTATTTGCTTTCCCTGCACAGGGGTAGCTGATCCAGTGCCCTTGACTTTCCAGATTGTCTTCTCCACTGACTGATCAAGATGCAGCTGCTCCTACGCAAACACAAAGGAATCGGAGCAAACAGCTCCTGTTCGAGAAACCCAGCAGCAGCACCTGGTGCCTGTTCTGCTGCCAGTCTGCAACTCCAGAAATGCTATGAAATGGCTAAACTGATTGTAAAGGCAGGTTTGCTGCAGATGGGTGAGACTAAGAAGGTATTTTCTTGATGAGCCTTTCTTGCCTTTCATATAATTGATAAATTGATAGGATTAACCCTAACAAAATAATAGTTTTAGCATGCTATACTGCTATCTCAAAATCATTAAAACTTCAAAATAAAGCCTTCTAGGTAAATGTTGATCTGGTTACCTCCAGCTGCCTTCCCACAATAAGTGCTTTCATTTGATCAGACAAAAGTCTTGTGAAGCTGTTATCACCCAGAAAATTAACTCAGCGCCAGAAATCCAGGTTCATTTTGGAGTCTGCCTCTGACATGCACCTCCCATCACTGCCAAGTGGACCTTATGAGCAGCTTCTTGCTGTGTCAGGGAAGCCCTGACCTGAGACATAACACAACATTATGGTGATATACAGCAGGTCCCTCCGACCACAGGGGGCTGGCACAGCCCTTCCAGTCACCCTGCGCCCTACTCTCCTTCCCGTTTTCAACTGGATTGCTAAACCAGCTGCTCAGAAGTTTTCCATGTGACACCTGTTTCAAAAGAAAGAGGTTTGAGGCATATGCCACGTAGGTCACATTACCAAACTCTTATTAGATTGTGTTGCACTTTTCTGAAAATAACCTTTTCGCACCTCCCATTTAAATAGGTAAAATAACTTCATCTGTTTCAGTTCAAGGAAGTGTCTTCCAACACTGAAAAAAAGGGTAGTATTCACCTTCAAGGCACCTGAAACAGATGTATTTTTTGATTCATCAGTAGTTGTAAAAGTTTTTGAAAGCTGGAATGAGGTGAGTTTGCCACATTTGTGCAGTTGTTCTTACACGTCATTTCTACTGCCAGCCCAGATAGAGCTTCTGCCTTAACCAATTGTGTATGAGTAGGTTTTTATTGGCTTCTCTGACCCACCAGTGACAGTATCAGGAAATCTAATAAGAGTGCAAAAGGTTAGAGTGACATGGTATAATCCTTTCTTTCTTTCTGTTGTTGAAGCATGTTATGTTTCATTGAGGCACTCTATACTTTTTCCGTGTTCCTTAATCAAAACTGTAGTTTTACAACATTTCTGTATGTTTTTGAGTCCATTTATTGCCAAGTATGCATGGATCCGTAAATAATGACAGAGTAACTATCTTACCATGGTTGTTGCAGATGAACTATTACTTTCATTTCAATTGTAATGTAACAACATTCCTGCCTACTGTATCTTCCATTTAAGCCTCCCATTTTTTCAGCCTGACTGGAATGACAGCCTCTTTGTAACACATTTTTGCTACTTACAGTTTTGGATTATTTTCTATAGTTAAAATCAGATTATTTTCAATAGCTAAGAGCATAAATGTTCTTTAGATGTATACTTTTAGTCATGATAAAATAATTTCCTGTTATTACTGTGGTTTCGCTTCTCCCCCTTTTTTTTTTTATCCATCTAATTACTATTTACCTCACAGTTGTTTAACACTTCATTATTTTGTTATATCTCTTCTGTTTTAGTAATTTCAGGCTATTTTCATGTAGAAATGTTTAATGCTTTTCCTGAATCCCCAGAAGAAGTTGCTTTTCTTGATGCGTTAATCAAAATATTAATAAAATAATGCTTCTGATCATACGGAATTTTATCAAGGTCCACTGTTGTTTCTGATTATCAATGGGAGATAATCACAGCATTTTTTTATATTCCATGTTCATGTAAATCCTTTGTAATGGATAGTTTCCATAACATCATATCACTGATTCAGGAAAAGAATTCAAATTCTAAGTTGTAGCCTAATAAATATTTTGTTAGGTTTTACATTTTTTGTTTTTATAATGTTAAATATTTTGGTGTTTTGTTACCAGTTTGAGTTGCCATATTCAGCAGTTATTTTGCCTTTTACACCAATGTAAGAGGTAAATTGGTATAAGGACTCTGTCGCTTGACTATCAGCAATATTGGTACGTAGTAAGTGGTTTAAAATGTATTTAATTAAAGATGTAGTGCTTGCTTAATATTCAATAGTAAAACATGTAGCATTTATGCCTTTTTTTTAAAATATGATTGCTTTATTGTAGTTCAAAAAGATTTTTAAAAGCTGTATGCCAGATTTTCTCATTCTGGAAGAATGATTAATGACTTAATTGCACCAAATATAATTTTCTTCTTGCCTGTCTTTGCAATTAGAGAAATTAATTGTCTCTTAGAAAGTGTTATGACTTTGCTTTTACCTAATAAAAATATTACATCCCCACTCTTTCAAAGGTGAGGAAACACTACTGATCAAGAGAGGGTGCAGTTAGACAGCTCAAGAGATGGATCTGCAGGTTAGGCATGATGCTAAGTCACTCAAAGTTCTCAAACCTCTTTTTTCTTTTCTTTCTTCTCCAAATTAAAAACCTGTCCTATGTCAGCCATTAATAGCATTTTTCCTTTATTTCAAAATAGTCCTGAAGGTGCACAGAGAAACAAAAGTAGTCATAATGCAGAAGGGTGTGTAAACTGGTGCTTCTTTGACAAAGGATGAGTTTATGGTGCTTTCTCTTTCTCAGGGATCCTTAGGAATGTTGAATTCCCACCCCCTGTCTTCACCTTCCCCATGAGCCCTTTGGCTGCAACTCCCAGGGAGGGATAGGAGGTGTAAGCAATGAAAGCAACCATCATGGTTTTTCTTTCCTCTCAGCGAGGAAGAAGAGTACGTGAAGCAAATCAAAAGTTGTGAGCACTGTTTGCTTGTGCTGGCATTGCCACTCACAACCAGATGTAGGAGAACAGGGAACACTTGCTTTGTCAAAGTTACAGATGTAGAGGGATAACTAGTGCAGAAGAAATTCCTTAAAAATTCCAGTAAATATGAATTGAGGTTGTGAGTCTTAACTAGACTGCCTTTTTTCTGCATCATATGACCCTAATAATTAGACTTGCAAATTTAATACCACTGTTGTCACTTAAATTACAGTCCCAGTTCTTAACACTCAAATGCTCCCAGTCACTTAAGATGGAGGGAGTAATTTAATTTAACATCAGATTCATTCCTTGTAAAAAAACCCACATAGGTTAAAGGTGTATAAAAGGCAAATATGAAAGACAGTTTGGCAATGTGGGAAACCACAAACAAGGTTATACCACATTTTTATCTATCATCATAGTTTCCTTGAAAGTCTAAGCAAACAAAAAGCTTTTCAAAATGAAAAAAAAAAACACCAACCAAAAAACTACAAATGCTCTCTATTGCTGGTATGTTTCAGAGCTGATCCGTAAAAATTACCATGCACCTGAGGATTTTATGAGCTTTCAGTTATTTGGGAACGTAAATGAATAAATCAAATACTGAGTTTTCTGCCTTAGTTGTCATGAGACTTTACAATGATGGTTCTAAGCCAAGTTACTCCTGAGAAGCTTTCTGGGTATGTTAAGAATAGGTCCTTTAAAATTTTATTTCAGTTGTCATATCATGGTTTCCCATTATGTAGCCAAAAATAATGAAAAGCTGTGTCTACATGTGACTTTCCTTTACACCTGGGCAGCTCATTGAGGCTAGGAGACCAGGGCTCCTGATCATAGAGGAAGGGCTACTTCTCACTGTCTATCCCTTTCCTCAGTGTGAATGTCCTTAGTGATTTCATGTCATGCCATGACCTCCTGCAGCAGAGAGGCATGCCCATGACTGTGGCAGTGGGGCATGAGCACCCTCGTGCATGAGCAGGATGAGCCCCCTGCCCCAGCTGAGGGCACGGTGCAATGCCCAGCAAGGCCAGGCCAGCAGACCCCAGGGAGGCCCCTCAGGTCCCAGAGTGATGAGAGGGGAGGAAAGGGTGTGTGGTGAAAGAGGAGGTGAGATGGGAGCTCTTACCCCTCTGATCCCTGCAGCTGTCTTCCCCTTGTGTTTTGAAAGTTTATTACTGTTGGCTGCAGTGGCTGGTTGCCGTGGCATTAACCAGTCCTTATAAACAAGTGAACTGTAGAAAAGAGAGGAATTAAACACGCTGGCATAGGTTACACACATCAAATTAGAATAAAATGACTGGCCTTTTTGGCCCATGGTGACAAAGGTACTCAACCAGAAATTGTACTGTTATACCAGCCTTCCTAAAAGAAATAGCTGACTGGAACAGGAAAATAAAAGCAAACAGAGGCTCTTGAAAAAAGAAACGGTGTCATCATGGTCCAATTTTATAACCATATACATTACACTTTTTTTTTTCAGTATTGCTGAAATTCTGTAGTATATTTTTTCGTTTCCATGCAGCTATTTTCAAACACACAGCTAAACATCCCAATTTAATTTTTGTGTTCAGGTCAAGCCTAAAGATTTAGCCCCATACCTTGTGTCAACACTTTTGACAGTGTTACTAGAATCTTTTCTGCTTGATTAGCAGTGTTTTGAGGACCACCTTTTACATAAACTTGCAGCATCCTAGTGAATTCTGCATGTAATTTTAATGCCTTTAGTTTGTAACACTGGTAACTTAAGAAGTCATTCCTCATCTACAGTTAATATTATTTAATTTCGTCCTAAATTAAGTATCATGATGATGATGATGAATTTGCAAATCTCTCCATGGAAATGTTTATTCATCTGACTACTAGGATTCTTAATCAGCTAGCAAACTCAAAATTCAAACTTTGATGTAAGTTGCAAAAATCTGTTTAAAAGAGAGGAAAGGAGGCAATTTGACAGAAGAAAAAGAATTACTAATTATATGAAAAAAAAACAAACAGGCTTTCTTCTTCTGCAGCTAATCAGACTCCTGCCACAGATTCTCTAATATTTTAGTATAAGAATGGTCAGCCATCTAAAATTGCAATGTAATATTTTAAACAGAAGACTCTGGGTCTCTAGAATTTATTCTTATGTTTCTAAGCAGATTATAAGGCTGTCCATTAACTTTATCCAACTTTAGAAGGATAGTGTATGTTTCAGAAACGAAAGCCATTTCTATTTTTTTGCCCAAATTTTGTACATTTAAAAAGTTACTGTCAATAGTATACAGTTAACACAAGAAAGTACTATGAATTTCCTGTATGGATTTTAAAAAAATATTTATAAATTAAACATAGTGTCTTAGACAAGGAAACAGAGAGATATCCATTTACAAGGAAAGATCCCCAAAAATATCAAGAAGAAAAACAATTAAAACTTTCTTTTAGACACTTAATTCTCAGCATTTCTTGAAGTTGCAGCAGAGAGTGAATATCCGTTAAAAAATTAAAGCTTCCTCTTTCATGGGGGAAAAGATGTTTTTTATTCAGTTGCATTCTACTTCAGAAATGTGATCTGTTGTTTCAGACAGCAATAAAATTCAGAAAGGTTTCTAAAATATACTTTAAACTGTCTTTTAAAAAATAAATATTATTGCAACTAGGAGGATATATTGTGCTATAGCACCCTGTAACAATTTTTGCGTTTTTACAAGATCAGAAGTTATTAATTTTCAGCAAGTTGTTTGTTATATCTGAAAAGTATAGGTGTTCTTATTTTTTGCCATTTGAAAGAACTTAAAAGCTTAGATCTTAGTGAATTGTGTTCTAATGAAAATACAGGGGTTTATTTTTTAATATATGTGCACTGCAAAATTACAAAGAGCTTCTATTTTTTACATGCTATCTGATGGAGGTTATTAAAGGCTCAGTTTTTGAATACAGGTTAACTGTGTCTATTGTGTATTTCCATGTCATTTAGACACTTAGACATAGCAGTGCCCGCATAAACCTCTTCTTGAGATTTTGTGAGCAGAAAAACGTAAACCTAGTCTGGTGCACTTCCTATTCTATCTCTTTTTACATTTATAGGCTGTTTGGTCTCGTTTTGTCAGTTTACATGTTGCAGCAGACATTTAAAAATACTGTGGATTTTTTTACACAAGTACCTACTGTACAGTGCAAGACATTTTCGCTGCTGATAAGATAGTATTGACCTTAACTGAAGACAGTACTCTGCTCTGATTTAGTTTCTGTTGGTCTTGGTTGGAATTTTATAGGATCTGGATATTCCTATCTTTTGCCAGAAGGTACTCAAGTGCTTTATTTCAGGCGATGTAGCCATGTCATATCCATTTTATGTTTGGTGAGCATCCTCTCCTTTTATAACAAATTTGTTAACTTGGTTAATTCAAAGAACTCCACTGATTATGCCCTCAGGATTCAAATGCTGTGTCAAACAAGATGTATTGCATACATATGTGCAGCATGCAGGAGGACTATACCCCTGCAGTCTTGACTTGTAACTGCTGTATTTTTATGACTTGTATCCGTGGCAACCAATGGTGTGTAAGAAAGGCACCAGAATCACCTGAGTAACCATGGAAACCAAAACAATGTTTATGGGTAATTGCCTAATCTAACCGTCCTACCTACACAAAATAGGAAATAATTGATATTTAATACCTGGAGACACTGGCCTGAAATTAATCATTTGGAATGAGTTATGTCTTCTCATTATAATAATTATAAATTTTTATTATTATATGTTTCATCATTGTAATCAATATCATTGGGGGTTGGAATTAGTTCTTTAGGGTCTCTCCGATCCAAGCTATTCTATGTTTCCCACACATGAAGCAAAAAGCTACATGCAAAACATATGATAAAGAAAATGAGATCACCTCTCTGTAGTCTTTTCCTTTCTGATCACACCTAGGTCAAGTAAAATACCCTTGCCCCGTGAGGATATTGTTTAGTCAGTATTTGTTTTAGATGTCCTACAAGGAATTACTGAATTCTGATCTAGCCTTGATTTGTCTTTGATATAACATATTTATTCTCCTATGTCATTCAAGAAAAAAGTGTCAAATCATGTGAAGTTCTCCCATAATGAAAAATTATCTATGTTGCTGTTTTGAGTAAGATGTTCAGATCAAGACTGAGAAATGGGGAAAGACAGTTTGAAAGGACTGTGAAAATACTTTGATCTGTCTGGTCTTGACTGCTCTCTAGAGCTGCAATAGAAAACTGTAACTGGCTTCAGCTGTACTCAGGGAACTGCTATGGGAAGCAAGTCAGTGTAATCCCTGCTAAAAAAAAAGAGGTTTTACAGCGTACTTTTATCTAGGAACAACACCGCGTCCTTTGAGAAGAAACTGGCATGGAGGAGAGGAGATCTAAGACTCAGTGCAGGAGGCTTGATCCTTTCTTTCTTCCCCTTGAATTCTCATGCTGCATCTTTTGTGTGGGTCTGGAGTCCTTACTGATGAGCCTGGTGGGAGAAGGTTGCAGGGTCAAAGTAGAGGGCAGTGAGGGTCATTCAGTGAGATCATTACACTTGCAGCTGAAGTCTTATATCTACGAAACTGCCTTTGCCTCATAGTGGCCAGCTACTGAATCCAAAAGGGAAGCATAAGAGGAGTAGAAGATGTATTCATGCTAACTTACTGCATCTCAGGCTGTTAAGAAGCAGCCCAGAGAGTGTATCTGACAAATTTATTAAATCAGGGGAAAGGAAAGAATGCTGATAGAAGATAATCAGTAAGAGAACCTTGGAATGTAATTGCAGGGAAAGGAGAAGGTGTTGTAATAAACGACAATTATACATGATGTCATTGAGCTTATTGCAGGAAAAGTCACCTGCAAAAAGCACTGATTTAGGGTATGAAAGCTGCTTTAATCAAAGGACAGAAAGGTAATTACATTCAGGGACTTTTACAACAAGAGATCAGATACTGAGATATCTAAATCAAAATTAACTGCTAAAAAAGACTTTCAATTAAATAGGTGACAATGGGAAAGCAGCAATGAAGGTCATTAGCAAGTTGAAAAAAATGTCTGAAAAGTGAAAGGTAAGAGAGAGCATTGTGAATGAGTGGTCTAGGTCTCTTAGAGAAACACTGACCAAAATATCGACAAAAGCAGGTGTAATATGAGTTTGCAAAAGCACAAAGCTTGGTGATAGTGTTCATTCTATTACTATATACATAAAGCATACAAAGTAAAATCAGGTCAGAATCAGTCTAGAATGGTTTACATGAAGACCAGAGATGCTCTTTGTTAGGAAACAGGACCTCATTAGACAACAGGAATTCCTGGGAGCAGACAGTGTTTCCAATGATCTCAAGGGGAGCTTAACTGCATAAACGGCATTAATCAAGGCTTGGGCCTAACAAGCACTCCTGAAATTATAAAGCAGCCCAAGGGGTGGTGGAGGGATATGCACCTCAGCAGAGAAATATGATCACTTTGCCTAACAACAGAGAAATAACAGGTTTATTATTCCTGGGTTGAAAGTGATTTTTTTTTTTTGGACACCCTTTCTTACTGGGACCTTACAATAACATTTGAAAACTCCCGAAGCACAGCCATACTAAAGGATAGCTCCTGAAAATGGCAGTCTGGAGGAACTGGCTGGAGAAACAACTCATGTTAGCAGAAAGAACAACAAAAAATAAAGCTAGGATGAGTATCTAAAAGAATTACTACATCAAAGATTGAAAACTGAGCTTCTAAGCCATTTAGGAGATATTCACTGAAGCTAATGTGAGTAAGACCATGGCAGATACCCAGAATACTCTTGGAAAAGCATGGTAATAAATGGCTGCTCTGGAATAATGGTTTGTATGTGACCTTGTAATTGTAAAAAATATAAGCTATTTCATCTGTCCTTGGAGCCTTCATTAATTTAGGAATGATAATAAATTGCACCAATGGTTGTTTTGTGAAGCATCCAACATTACTATTTCATTAGAGGTGGTTTGAGAGATTTTCTAATTTAGTACTTCATGGCACTAAGAACTTAAATACCTATAGATATACTAGAATAGCTAAATATTATCTTCCAGAAAAGCATATATCTCTAACAACAAATAGATTTTTATTTTACTTTCAGAAAATCTGAAAAGACTCCTTTGCTTTCAGCAAATAATTGAAATAAATAATTTGTACAGTACACAGAATGCAATAACTAGTCCAAATAATTGGAGCACCATGTGCAACCTAGTAATTTATTTGAAAATCAGGATCAATACACTATTTATTAACTGAATGAACATTGAATATTAATTACCTCATACTAAATGATATCTCTAATTTTTATTTGATTTACCCAAATGTTGCTTGATCTTTTTTCAATTTTATGATCAAGGAATTGTGATGCTGACAAATTTAATACCTGCTCAAGACTACCTAATGTAATACTGAGGGAATTTCAATGTAATACTTACGGAATTTCTCATGCTTTCAGCACAAAACAAGCCTGTGACAAAGTGGGAATCACTACCCAGATGCTCTGATCCATCAGTTGTCACTGTCAACTGGGACAAACTGCTGTGCCCCCCTCTTCAATCAAGAATGACTCTTCTATTGCTGCATAGGGAATTTTCCTGTATTTATAAGAATTGACATGACTGTGTCAAAAGCATTCTGCACATGCAAAGTAGCAAAATGCTACCCTGAGATTTCTGCACTTGTGAATTAATGTTTAATGTAATGGTAAGTTTACTTCCTTTCTGTGGTGCAAATGAATTCCTGTAGATGCTCTAGTTTGAGAGTGAAATGGCAAACTTATTTTAGCTGCGGTGGTGTTAGTGAAATGAAATTCCCTGTGTTTTCCTTTTCTTCTAGTTCACATGTAGGTACTGGGGGGAAAAAAAGGCAGCAGAAGTACATGCTAACTAAACCTCCTTTATATTGCTAGCAATAAAGGTGCCTCTGGGAGGAGAAGGACCCTGTGTTCGAACTCCAGATTCCTTAAATGCAACCTGAACACTACTTGCCTGTTTATTTGTGGATTTTACAGACCATATTTGCTTTGGCCATGATATCATAGAATTGTGGAAACATTAAGGTTGAAAAAATCTCCAAGATCATCAAGTCCAGCCTTTGGTCTATCTTTGGTCACCATTCACTTGTAAGTGATTGTACATGCAAACCTTCGTGCCCATTTATTAGCTGAGTTTATATGAGTTTGTTGCAGCTTTATATTAATACTCTCTTCAAAAGTGCTTCCTTCCTCAAAGAGTATGGAAACATCTTTTTACTTTCAGGTAGAAGTGGAGAAAAAAGCCCTTCTTAATATGTAATTACGGAAGTCTGAATTATCATTCACAGAGTGCTTGGCAAACCAGATGGAGTGAAATAGAGTGCTGTGGGAAGCTTGGAAAAGAATCAGAGGGAGAGGTTTTAGAAATCTACTCTATGGTGTGACTTTCATATATTTTTTACTAAGCAATAATTTTGATTTTAAAAGGATAAATATCTGATGAATAATATTTTCATAGATGCCAAAATAATTAAGCAAATACATTTTTTACAATATTTAATTATTTCTAAAGACTATTTAATGACTAGCAAAGCTCTATGAAATCAAATATATAAATTTACCTACTAATGTAGGAAACCACAAACTTCTGATGAACAAAGTTGAAGAGGACAGGCTAAGGCAGATAAACTAAAAAGCCATGAGTTCTGAGGAAAAATGGGTGAGCAGCTGAGAACACTGGCAGAGAACAGATTCTTTATCCCCACTTCTTCCACCCATTCTTCTTTATTCTATTTTGTTTTAAGGAAGTAATTTTACATTGTGAAATATAGTCGAGGATGTAGTGAGGCCAAAAGTTTTAATGAGTTCAAGAGAGGGTCAGTTGAATTTTAAGACATATGTCAACATTACTGCTATAGAAAACTATTTTGATAACTAAACAGATTATTCAATAATTTTGCCTTGTAGCCTGTTGTATGTTTATTACTGTTGAAAAGAGTGTCTGCCATGCAAGCAGCACAACAGAACTTTGTGTTTGCAGCTCATGGGCGGTATTCATTAGATGATGATTATTTTCACTCATCTGAAATAAAATGGCAAACATTTCATTAGTGGTCAAAAAAATTTTGATTTTTTGAAAACCTACTTGCTGCTAGTCATATCCATTAGGTAACATTATACCCTGTAATGGAAAAAGGTAGTGGAATTTTACATGAGAGTTTAATATTGTTTATGCTGAAGTAAAGCTAAAGGGCAATCCTGGAAAGAAAGACTTGGCCTAAAAACTTGGAGCTGTCTGTGAATGAGAAAAGACATGCCTGGGTGATCTAAACAGCACCAGTATCCTAGCTCCTCTGGTACATCTCTGAAACCCTCCTAGTGTCATCTGGCATCATAAGGACGTGTCTGTCTCAAGACTGATTAAAGGAGCATCTGGATCCACTTGCTGCAGAAATGTTGTTGCTTTGCAAAGTTTTACTGCCACTGGTAATTCATAATAGGGGGTTATTGATTATTCAAATTGTATTGTACCTGAACAATTCAATAAGACTGTAAAGAAACTATCAGAAACCTGTGTCAGTCAAGATTTGGGGAGCCTCAATTTGGGTGGGGCACTTAATGTGCATGAATGAATATATACACTAGCAATTCTGGACTTTGTGTGCAAGCTCTGCTCCTCAGTCATCACTGACCACTTGCCATTTTTCTCAAGAGCCCCCATAGAGGAGGGTTTTGCTTGCCTGAAACACATTCTGCAAGCAGATTCACTGTGTTCCCATAAAAAATAGTGCTGCCAGTAATGAAACATTTCTTCTTAGCCTTTTAGGACTTTCTTTAGTGCTTTAACTTAAACAATTGGCAGGTGGGGGGGGGGGGGGGGGAGAATGAAGAAATTATTTAAAAGTTCAGTAAAGATTAAATCAACACTAAAACCATTGATGCAAATAAGCAATTAAATCCAGGGCCAGAAACAGTGAGATTAGTAACAGCTGGTGCAGGGTACAGCAGTCCAGAGAAACACTGTCCTGGGGTCAGAACTTCAGCACTAATTTCTGCAAATATGTACAGTTCCAGAACAAAGTTATCTAAAATTCAACACACAGAAGCCAGGACAGTTCAGCCCTGAGGCATGTGTGTATTCATTGTATGCACACTCATCATGTACCTGGTGTGAGCAGAGCAGACATTCAGCTGCTTTTCATCACTGGCACAGCCATGATGTACCCTTGGTTCATCTCCAGGCATTGCCATCATGTTTGGCATTTGCATGGCAAAAACCTTCATGGCACATTAGAGTGCAGACTAACAGTTCCCCTTGCCTCAAATTGCACCAATAAGCAAAAAAACCCCACATTTAAGAAGTACTACAGACAATATAAAAAAATATTTAAGGATAAAGAAGAGTGTGATGTACCAGTAGTATTGGCTCATTTTTAGGTAGGTATTGTGTTTACAGGAACAATGAAAAAGTTTGGATTTTATATTAGTTTATGTTTATGTTCTGCAGTTAGGAAAAAGCAAACAGAAGATGTATTACTTTTGAAGAATGTCAAGTAAACATGTTGTAACTCAGGTCGTGTTCAGAATAGGGAGATGAATAAAGACAGAGGGTTTAAGCCAGCAGTCCAGAAGAGCTTCATCCAGCCACTGGCCAAGAAGCTCCCTGAGCTGGCAAGAAGTTAGCACTGCACCAGAGTCAATAAGAGTGAATACGATAGTACAAAAAGTGATTAATCCACCAGCTATGATATTGATCCTGGGCAATGTGATAGAATGGATGCTTGTGGAGCCACTTCTTGATGAGGCTGCAACTTTGGTTGATAAAGGTAATATTTTTGATGTAGCAGACTTTTTCTTGTGAGGCATTTAACTTAGTGCTGCATAGCATCTTGATTGATTATCCAGCATGATAATCAACTTGGCACTAATAAATTTAGGGCTGATTAAGTGACAATTACCAACAGTAATTATAAATTAGAAATTACTGAGTGAGTGTGTTTCTCATGACATCCTGCACAGATCAGTTCTCTGACTTCTGCTTCTTAATGATTTTATCAGTGTTTGGGAAAAAAAGTCTAACATGAATTATGAACTTTGCAGTTATGCTGAAATATGAACTGTTTTATTTTGGGATACTTAGGTTATGAAGAGACCATATATTCAGAAGAGTTCTCTATTTCTGCATGTGCCACAGAATGCAGCCTATCAACAACTAAAATAAGATGGGGCAGTGGGTTGGTCTCTGCCAATCAATTCAGGATGGTTTAAAATTTTTTATTTACTTGTGGGAGTAAAGGCTGGAATAGATGCATGCAGTACTAATTTAACTTGCACTTGACAGCAAAGTCAGGATCGTGCATTCAGTCTGCAATGGAAGCAGAATAAGACACTATGGAGGTATCCACCAGCCCAGTTCTTCACAGGATGCTAGCAAGGTGTAGAGGTGTCTACAGTATCTAGAAACCTTCTTCTTGGAGAATCATCATGACTGCTCTGCTACTAGCAGCTGTGCAGCTGTTCTAGGTGGCATTAGTGGGTGGTAAAACCTGTCCTGTTGAGCCACAGGCACACAGGGCCAGAAGATGCTTGCACATCTCTCAGAGGACCAGATTTTGCCTCTGTATAGTTATTGTTATATTATTTTTAAATAACTCAATTTTCACACCACTTCAACAATGTTGGCTTCATTGGAGCTATTCCCTGAGAAAACAGATGATGAATGCTATTTTTGTTTCTCACTGTTAAGGTAATATAACCTATCAGACAGAGCCACGTGGCATGCTTTTCTTTGCAGCATAGCCATTTTTTAGAGTCACTAATTTTTCTGTGGTACCTGTTTGTTTGTTGTCTCTTGCTCTCCCTCATTTGCACCAGTCTTCCTGTTTTTTTTATATAAAAGACCAATGAAATTTACCAGCTTAAAGTAGCACTTTTGTTTGTGAGGACTGACAATTTTTCATTTTAATGGAGATCTTTGCAATGATGATGCAAAAAGTTGTATCAGCACATCTGGTAGATAGAGTTTATGAAGGAGTCAGAAGAGACAGGGCTAAGAGGACTGAGGAAAAGGAACTACATTTGCTGGCTTTGCTATCCAAGGGTAACATTATAAAAATACAGTTCTATGTGCTTTCACAATTTTAAACATGTTCTGCCCATTAGTCTCATAACACCTGTGATTGTTTATAGTATAATGACCTTCATGTGTTAAAATTAACATTTAAACTATTAAAATTGATCTTCATCCCTATTATGTCCCTATGATTCAAAGTAGAAACATTACCCTATTATCTTGTAGATAAATCACTTGCAAGGTACCTTTATTATGGAATTAGAATAATAAGGACAGAATAAGTCCTTTTGTGTGACTTTTATTTTGATAATACATGGCAAATCTAGCTCATAGAGATATTTCATATTAAGCCTCCTGATTATGATATTTTAATCATCCCAAATAGTGAAGTAAAACTTTAACAGGATGTCAACATTTTTAAGGGATGAGGAAGATTGCTATGGTCTGACTGCCAAATATTTCTCTGTGTTGAGAATAATATTTCTCTAATGCTAGGTGATTTCACAGAGAGGTTCAGAAAAATTTTCTGTTTGATTGCAAAGTATCAAAATATTTATATATTGTGCATGAAACAACTTGAATATAGCTGTCATGTATTTTCCCAATAAACATTAATAACTTCTCTTAATATAGATGTACCCATCTCACCAATTAATAGGAGACGATCTCCTCCTTTTCTTTTCCTTACTCACTTTTTGCATTTGCCTCAGTAACTCAGTGGTGATTGGAGGTGAAAGGAAAATTCTTAAAATTAATATGAAATGCAGTAAAAAAATTAAAAGTAAGATTTTAGGAACCAGGATTCCAAAAGGCATGCTAGAAAGTGTTATAGGAAGTTGAAAAATGAGGGGAGAAACTGGAAGCAAACATTAAGGTGTGTCAGATTCTGATTGGTTGTTTTGTAGTCACTTCAAATTCTCAAAATGAAGAAAAGTCAAGGAAGACTGAGATAAATACCATAAAACCCATAGTTCTGGATTCAGTCCCAAAAAAGAATTCAGGTTACTTCATTCATTTCCAAGTTGAAGCTTTTCAAAACTGCCAGTGAGTACCTAATGTAACAAGCTGCCTAAAAATTCTGTCATGCCAGAACATTACAAAGATTGTCTTGAACCATTTTTAAAACTATATTTGGCACATATTTTTCAAACTTTTCTCTACACTTCTTTAGACCAGGAGTTTCCTTAAATAATTGAAATATATTTGAAACCTGTAAA
Organism: Motacilla alba alba; assembly: GCF_015832195.1. Classification (NCBI taxonomy): domain Eukaryota; kingdom Metazoa; phylum Chordata; class Aves; order Passeriformes; family Motacillidae; genus Motacilla; species Motacilla alba. Next base: position 59,638,217 of record NC_052017.1, on the reverse strand, counting down.
ATTAAGCTCTAAAATACTTGGTTTCTATAAGGGAAACATTGCAAGAAACTATTTTTGCACACCTAAAGTAGCAAGTATTACTATCTAACTTGGTAGTTAGATAGTAGTAGTTGGTAGTTTGTAAAGACTGAGTTTTCAGTCATTTAAGTTGTCCGTTTCACCATTTTCTTCACTTTTTCAGTTTTATTCAGTTCTCACAGATAATTTTCAGAGTAGTCTAGGAGTCTTTCTCAGTCTAGTATTTGTGCCTTGAAAATTCCAAGATGTTCTGAGGATTCCTTATAAAAGATTCTCAAAGAAAGAGATTCTCAAAGAGATCCTAGAACATAGGCCTAAATTTGACAAAAAGAATATCAAGTTAGCAGTTGCAGTTCTAGTCTGTAACACTAAATGCATTTGTAGTCCTGGGCTTCATCAGCTTCAGTTGCCAGTCTGGCCTGTTAGCAAGATATTTCAGGACTCAAGGCTGTCTTGAGATCTCACTTTCCTTCTGTAGCATTGAGCGTGTGTCCTTAAGCACTGATGAAATTCAGTGTCACAATTACTTACAGGTTATATGTGGTATGAAGATCTTTTATTCTTTCTTTCTGGAATGAAAAGTGTTATTTGAATTAATGAAAAGTGCTTCAGTATAGCTATTGTCTAAATTACTCATTTTTAAACTAAAAGAAACAACCAGCTTTGAATGAATTGATGAACTTTCTCTGCAAATCTGAGAAAATACCTTGTGAGTTTGTGTGTTTGTTTTTTTTTTTAATTAGCTGTTCAAAATTCTTTCAGGCTTCTGTTAAACCTCTATGGAAGAGCTGGAGAAACAGATTGCAATATTGAAGATAAACACAGAATTTTTAGTATTTTTTAATATCTCCTCAGTTTCAGTAAACACTAAATAAGTAGTGTTGCATGTTGTTATGATCCAATTAGTGAGAGATGTGTCTGCCTGAATTAAGGTTCAGACGAGACCATGTGTCCAAGCCAATAATACAAATTTTATTTAAAACTAAGTGTGAAGTAGAGAGATAGAAAGAGATAGAAAAGACAAGAAGTGGGGAGAGAGGGAGAGGGAGAGACTGATCATGCAGAAGATAGTCATCACCCATGGATCCAACTGCATCCTATTGGTCCTTCCTCTTCCTCACCCATGCCTTTTCAGTGGTGGTGGGAGGGGGGGGATGGTCCCCCCTTTTCGCAATTTACACATTTTAGCAAAAAAAGGATTTAATGCTCATTGACTACACAGTTCTCTTAATGTATTGGTTAAATGAGTCCCTCACTTCTAATGGTGATTAGTCCCATGCTAAGTCTTTCTTTTCTTTTGGGTTGGTGGTTTTTTTGAATTGGTGGGTTGTGAGTCAGTGTTTGCACTCTCTCTCTGCCAGAATTGCATTTTACCCAGTCTGAGATGATTTCAGCACAGTTTCTGGGTTGCCTTTCTTTGTGGCCCATAAATTCTGTATTTTCTGCATCCATTTTCAGTGATACATTCTGCTTCCTCAGTTTTGTTTATCTCCCCTAGCTTTAATAACCCCCAATAGGTCTGAGATGACATCTGGAACACTTTTATCTTATTTAAAAGATCTCTTATCCCATCACAGTGACTTAACTTACAGACCAAGTTTCAGGTATACACAAAGGCAAATTTGGGGAGGGGCTTCAGGGGTCACAGACGCCATCTATCCCACAGATCTTTTTTTGACTGGTGATATGCGTATGAGCATTCTTTACACACTTACCTGCAGTGGGAATTTCTGCCTGGATGCATTAACCAGCTCTTACCTCTGCCAGGACTGGGGTTAGTGCCCTACAGTCACTTGTCTCCTGGCAAAGTCTTTCTGTGGCCTTAACAGTGTTTGAGGTAGGTAATGTGCTCTTTAAGCCCTTATACGTGTCTTTGTAGAAGCTTGTTAATAAGGTGTTTTAATACAAGTGAGTTCAGTTTCATTTTAGTCTCATTTAGAAGAATTTTTAACCCCTACCATGAATAGGTGGTAAATTGCAAGGTACAAACTCCACGTTAACAGCAAAATGATAAGGAATATTTGCTTCTTTAGTGGTTAATAAAGAAAACTGTGAGAAAGTCTTGAGAGCAACTGCAGCTCTAAATAAATAAAATACCGTTGGACTGCTGCCATCTTCTGGGATGTGAGACAAAGACATGTCACTTCTACACAATTAAATAATTTGACTTGCAAGACAAGAAGAGACTTAGCTTTTTAGATGTAGAATGATCAGAAATTATTGCAGGTTGGCTCAGTGACACATGGCTTTCTGTCAATACCATAGTCCAATTCCTCACCATTCTTGTAATTGACTTCCAAACAGTGGGTTAACAACATTCTGTAAGTACAGCAAAATTGTACTCCTGTAATTTAAGCTGTGGGGAAGCTGCTTGTAAGCACTTGTTGCACTCTACATCTGAGATGTTTCTCAGAGTAATTGCCTTGGAGAAGAGCAATTTTTTTTCATTTATATCACTCTGATTGAAGTGGCTTCTCATGGCTCATGGCTAGGGCTTACTGAAGTACTGTGATAATACAAACATATAATTCAGTAGATGTGTGTGTGTGATGCATGTTGTAATAGCTTAACTGCACACTTCAGCCTTTTTCTGCTTTGTGAAGGGCTGTAAATAGAGTGACAGGATGATTCATTTGCTCATTTTCTTTTATACTTGCTGTGTATTCTGTGTGCTTGTTTATCCTGTAAATCAGTTGCAAAGAGAGAACGTATGAATTTGATAACCAGCAAGAAAAGTATGACTGATCTTGTTATGAATGACAACAAAGATTGTTTTCTGTCTCCTCAGGTGAGAATGATTCATTATCAGGAGGCAAGTAAAAAGAAGTTGCTTAGCACCAGGTTTATTAGGGACAGATAATAACAAGAACCTCAAAAATAAATGCAGTAAGAACCCTTTGTTCTTCTTGAAAGGTATAAAACTCAGTTTTAAAAGCAATCTACAGATCCTGTCCAACCTGAAGGTCCTGCACAGCCACCTACTGGAATAAGCTGTTTAATGCATATACCTGGTCTTGAAGGGTGTCAACACTTATGCCCGCTCTCTTAAATATTAGCCTGAGGCATAGATAAACCTGGAATGTTTTCATCAATTGGCCAGTTTCTTAGCATTTTTTATCTCTACTTCAGGTTGGAAGCTTCCCAACCAAAAGTTTTGATTGCCTCCTGGGGATTTTTTTTTGGGACAACACATGCAGACAAACATAAAATATTGCCTGGTCAAAACTCTACCCACCATGTGTGTGTGGTAAGAGAAAAACTGCATGTGACTAGCCCCAGCACAGCAGGGAACTGGGATGGCCTTTGGGACAGGGCTACTAAATGCAAATTGTGTAATGCTTGGCACTTTGCCTTGGGTTTATCTTTACTGTTAATACTTGCCATCAGTCTTGTTTCTCCAGCACTTGACTGATCCTATAAGAAACTACTTCTGCCCTCTCACTGTCTCAAACTTATAAAAAATGAAATTGTACTCTTGGTGCAGCCAAGAGTATCTATCTACCTGTTGGGTCAGCGGAAATAACCCAGGTCTTGAAGAAGTCCCCTATGCTGAGGTGGGACAGCTGAGGAAAGCTGTTACTTTCTCCCACCCTCTATCAAAATCTCTATACTTATAGAATATTGACAAGGTCAATCACTGTACAACTTCATAAAACACCACACAAGAATAAGCTAAAGGCCATTTATCAGGATAGTAACAAAATCAACAGCTATATAGTTCTATCAATAGCTATACAACTTTAATCACATCAATCACTATACAACTTCATAAAGTAAATGCAAGGATAAGATAGAGTTAAATGTTCCCATCACCCACATATTTCTGCTGTCTCCCTTGCTTTGCTAATTCTACCCACTCTAATGCATCAAGCACTCCTGTGGATAAGCTCCTGGAAGATAACAAGGAGGGATCACCTTTAATACACCAAAAAGTGGTGCAAACAGCACATTCAGTAATTCCAATAATGGTCCAATCCAATTAATTGTACTTAGCAATTTTTGCAAGTCAGTCAATATTTGTATAAAATGCAGAATAATCACCATCTGCAGTTCAACACTTCAGTCTAAGATTTCCATACCCAAATACTTCCAGGGAGCGTGTTGCTGTTAACCCTTGAGTCAAACAATCACATCCCCTCAAATCTAATGGTACTGAGATTACATAAGGACAGATCATAGCTACCTGCCCATCAGGATTAACAAGACTCAGAGGTACTGTGTGGAAGGGGCTCACAGCTACTCTGTGAGCTAGGAAGAGTTGGTTGGACAAGAGGCTGATAAGAGTTGTGTTTACCCCTGAAAGGAATTCTACCAAGGTGATCAACATGGAAACCAAGAAGTAGAGAAGATAAGCAAGGGGGACCTGCAGTTGGACGTTAGCTGAAAACAGGGGTGGAGACCGCTCTGGAGACTGCCAATGAGCACTGTGTTGATTTGTTGTGACCAATGAGTAAGTATAAACTTTCTGGAAAGGTATAAAAGAAAGCATGCTGTTAAAATAAATAGAGAAGCCTTCTGAAATGCATGGTGCTTTGTGTATCCCAACTGTCTCAACAGTGACATCTGGTCATCCCAACGTAAAGGCAATTGAGCTGTGGGGTCCACAGTTGGGGGCGGGGCCCAGCGAAGCTTTGAGAGCAGCAGCAGGGACACTGCCAGTCCAGACCAGACTGATTTTGACACCTGGGATACAGGTGCGCCACTGGGGACATTATGGGTAAAAACTTATTCCCCATATTCTTCACCTATCCATTGAAGATAGACCGTTTTGTCTACTCAGCAAGCTTTGTTGAAGAGAAAAGATATTGAGACTACTGATTAGGCTCTTCACAGTATGCTACTGTGGACCAGGTCACAAGATTTTGAAACTGATATAAGTACAGCTTTTAGTGTGAGAGCTTGGAAAGAAGTTGGGGACAGACTTTGGGATGTGTTGGCAAAGGGGGATAAGACAGCTGCTGAGCTGGCTACCACAAGACAGCTGCTGAGCAGTCTCACAGAGACTGCTCTGTGAGACTTTGAAAGAATGGAGAATGGAGCAGGACAGGAGAGAGCAGGGAGTGGGAGGAGGGTTGGAGAAAAAAAAAAAAAAAAAAAAAGTTAAGCCTGTGTATCCCTCCCCTGTGCAGCAGTTAGCCGAATTAAGTGCTAAGTCAAAATATGCTACTCCTGCACAGCAGTTAGCTGAAATGACTTTAAAAGAGCAGCAAACTGAACTGTCTGCCCCTCCGCCTTCCCCCAACCTGCACAAACAAATGATACCATCAATGCCATCATCCTCACTGTCAGGTAAGAGAGGATATAAAATGCCAGTGACAAGGAAACTTGAACCAGTGCATGAATCTGTCCTTTGCAAACCCTGTAATAGATCTAAGCCTGCTGCTCCATGGACTTTACCCCCCATCAAGTGACTGTAACTGCCTGACACCCTTTACAATTTTGGGAGCACGTTAAAAAGAAGGCAGCTGAAGTGGGGGATTGGGATTTGTTAGAAAAAATAGGTCCACCAAAAATGTCAGAAATGCAGAGTGTCAATGTGAATGTTGCTTGTAAGGAGCCTATGGCTTTTCCCGTTTTCAAAACAGTTCCTAATTCAGGAAAAAGTGATAGTCATCAAGTTTTTGCATGGAAGGTTGTGCAAGACCTCCAAACAAAGGTGGCTAAATATGATATTAATTCTCCAGAAGTAATGCAAATAATTTGTGTTATTAATGCTGATGTGCTTGTTCGCTATGATATCATGCAACTTGCCAGAATTTTGAGTCAGCCAGTACAATATAGTGTATTTCAAAATACCTGGAGAAAATTAGCCAAACAAATAGCTTTGAATTACATGCAACTAATTCAACAGGACCCTCATCACACTGTAGGATTTGACTCCCTGTTAGGCAGTGGACCTTTTTCTAACCCAGATTTACAGGCAAGGTGGGACCCTCTAATTTTGGCACCGGCTCAACAATTAGGTATGAGTGCTTTAATTAAAACAATGGAAATGTCTCCTTCCACAGCACTGGACCTTGGCAACTGTCAGTTTTTTCCCCAACTCCTGCCACTGCTGCAGAAATTACTGTGGGCCAAGGAAAAGGCCACTGTGTCTTTGAAATAATAGTGACATCAGCTCCTGTGTCAAGTCTACCAGCAATATTCACTTGGGGGTGGATGGGGGGAAGGGCAAGGGTGAAAACCTCTTACGAGTTTTGAACAACACTTCCTATTAGATCTAGTAACCATTCAGGACCAAAGACCTTGGGGGTTCCTGTAGATCTGAACCATCCAGCTTCTCTTTGAAGAGATTCTGCACTAGGTACCTGCATTGCAAAAGGTATCTGCAAGAGGGACTTGAGACACCACAGCTTTCTTAGTATCCTGCATAGTTTTCCCTGTTTTCCTGTTTCCTCCAATGACCTATTTCTGTCCATTTTTAAGAGACCAACTAATCTAATTTCACCTCTTGCCAACATCAGATCTTTACAAATGCATTATAGAGATTCAAATCCCTGATTCCTCTTGCCTTTAACTGGGTCTAAGAGGGTTTTGTTCAAGATGCTTCGGATCAGTGCATGAGTGTAAACCTCCTTTTGTAATTAAACATTTTAGAAGAACAATGTAATGAAAAAGAAATAAGAATATCCTGTGGCTTGTTTCCTTCCTTATATTATTCACCTGCCAAATTATGTCTCTATATAGACATATACATATGTACAGCAGTTGAACAATATGAGTGTTCACACCATGGCACAAATCTGCCCAAGACAGTCCACATCAATAACCAGTAATGTACTTAGCCCATATCCCTAAGGTGAAAAGCATCCAATAGTATTTCGTGTACCTTGCTGTTGCCTATGGTGATTGTGGCAGGTGTGATGATATCCAGTCCAGCACTTCCCTTGGTTCTGGCACTGAGTACACTGCATGAGCCTGGAAGGGGTAGCTAGACCTATTCCCAAGCCCCCGGCAGCCCTCTTGGGGGCAGTGCTCATCCCTTGCTATCAAACTTAGGGTAACACTGTTTGGCATAGTGTCCCCACCTTCCACAGCGTACATGTAGCCTGACAGGGTGTGCCCTGTTGTTCCCTGGCACTGAAAAACCACCAGGCTGATTAGGGCAATTTCTCTTTAAATGCCCTCTTTGACCACATTATAAACAACTTCTGGAGATTTGCACAGCTGCAGTAACTTGTTTTGTAACCTGCTCCATTTAAAATTTTGTTGTCTTGACTTTGCTGCAAGTCTTAATCATATCTACCAGAGTACGATTCTGCAGCAGCAAAAGACTTGCCTACACTCTGCATTAGCATTATCCTTAGCCAGATGTAAAAGCAAAGTTTCGGGCTGCTGTGTTATCAACTTGTTTCTCAGTCACCTCTCTAAGGTGATCTATAAAATCACCTAAATGTGATATATGGCTCACTAAACTTCTGTTTAATCATTGTCCATGACTGGCAAAGAACCCCCATATCTGGCACATGCTGCATAGCAAGAAACGCGAGCTCTTTTCCTTGCTGTAGCACTAAGGGGTGCAACCTGGCTTGGTGCTGTGGGGTCCTATTTGGAGGGTCTTCCATGAGCTGGGGCGCACCCGCTTTAAAGCAAGGGTCATCCTGAGAGTGTTTCAGATTACTTAAGGCAACCTCATTCACTAATTGTCTCCACTGTGAATCAAAAACCAGCATCTGATTTGGGGAGAAGCAAATCTGTTGACAATCAAAGGGGTACTCATTAGTACTCATTTACTCATTAGTAATCATTTACTCATTAGTAAAGATACCTCATAGCATAGACTGACCGAAATGAGAAGTAAACCCATGCTACATCACCATGTTTCTTAAGTATTTGGTCACACTCCAACGAAAAGGTTCCCATCCAGAATGTTGCCATTAGTTCGGATCATGGGACATGCTAGAATCTGATTTTCCAAGTCTAGCTCCCCTGCCCTCCTGTGCTTGTTCATACAATTTTTCTCAAAATCTTTTTGGATCTGCCCCTCTTACCAGAACTGTTCACTGGTTCTGGTGCAAGTACTTCCTGCAGCAGAGGGGCAGCTGGCAGACATCTTGCTTCCTTTCACTCTGCTGACTCCAATGAATTGATCAAAACATGCTCTGGTTCTGAACAGGATGCACCATCAGCTTTTGCCAGAAGGGAGTGTGCTCGCCCAGCTGCAGCCTCAGCACGACCTTCACCACAGCACTTCTCTGGCTGTAGAGCACAGACAGGAGCCATCTGATGTGGCTGGTACAGCCCCACCAACTCTCCTTGGGGCTCAGCAGTCCCCACTCTGCCTGCAGCAGCAGCGCATGAAAGCAGCTCCTGGTTATCTCCATACTATTCATGGTGGCAGAGGCGGCTGTTTGTCAAGGGGAGCTGTGGCAGCTGGCAGTGCTTTCTGAAAGACCCGCATAGGCTCCTAGCTGCCACCCCAAACCTCTGTGGCTGCTGCAGTCACAGCGACTTCACCATGGCCAGGCTGGACTGGCACTGTGTCCCAAGACCTTAGAATTTTGTCATCAGTGTTTGGGGGAAGAGGACAAATCTCAGGTGATACTATCAGTTTAGGACCCTTCACAGAAGGAACAGTTATGGAGAGAGGAGAAGACAAAGGGGACATGGCTGCAGCAGGGGAGTCAGCTGCTGGAGTGGCAACTGCAACTGGAGCTGGGGGAGCGACAGTGGCGACTGCCACTTCTCTATAGTCCTATATTTGTAATAAGTTATCCCAAACTGCACACCAGATGTAAGCAGCCCTGCAGCTGTCTCATCCCCCAACATAACTGCATCCCACAGTGCATACTCTGCTTCTGCCCATGTTTCAACAAAGAAGGCAGTGTGTTCATACTTATGCCATTTCATCCACAACAAACAAACAAAGTGTGGAGCAACCCTTCCTTACACTTTTTTCCTTTCCTCTGTAGAATTTGCAGCAGGACATCCAAGATGGACTCTTCCTCTGCCAATATCTGAGCCCCCATTTCTGAGCTCCCAGCTGCCCACCTGGGGGTGGTGTGCTTGTTTGAATGTTACCTGCTCAGTTCCTCAGGCTCTTGCCTGGCTCAGTTCTACTGGCCCCCACCATCTTACTGCTTTTAGTTCCACTGTCATCTACTGAAATCACCTTGGGAGAACATCAGGGTCATCAGATGACAGAGGTGGAGGTACAACTGACACCAGAGAAGGCTTCAAGCATCAGCACTTTATTGTTCTTCAGTACAGCCTTTTACACCCTTCATCTTACATGCCTTACACCTGTGTGCCCTCTGTACCCCTTTGTGATTGGTCTGTGCACCTCGGCACCCCATGTCTCATTGCTTTCAATGCTGGTCGCCTGTCCTGCACAGCTGTAGCTCATTGGGAACGAGGCTTGGCCTCAGCCTCACTCCCAATCACCACAAACTGTGTGCCTACATATCTCCTTATCATAACAACTAAAATACAGCTTGGTGGTTCTGAGGTAGTTTATTGGTTATATATTGCAGTTTATATTGTATAGAATTCTAATTCATGATACCCAAGCTTATGTTATAATTTCACAAAAATAGCTTAGTTTTTTCTTCCATTGCCATGGAAATCCACAGAAAACAGGGTCAGTCTTCTGTACTTTTCTTTTAACATAATACTTGATAAAAAATTTATTTCATATTTATAATTCTGCATTCACACTACTTCCTTCATTTTTAGCTGTTTGACTGGGATTGTTAAGCCTGAGAAATTTGACAAAAAGAAAAAGTGACTATCAGCTTTTAGCTCAAGCATTTCTTTTTCTGTAGTAAACAGTATTTTGTAGACGATTGTTTTCAAAATTTATGCAGACAACCTGTCATCTGTCAGTCAGTGTTACTCAAGTTTTGTCCATGCCCCTAGGAAACATGAAATATTTAAATAAGTACCGCAGTGTAATTTATTTATTTATTGACTTATTATCTTTGAATCTTATGCAAAGTTGCTCTATACATTCTCACGTTAATGTTTTTGCTATTGTTTTTACCAGTTGTAACTTTGCTGGCACCATTGCTTTTATGTAGAGCAAAGGAATTTATCGCTTCAGCCTGTCCCAACATGTTCTCTTCTCTTTACAGTAAAGTGATATTATTTCTCACTGTACTTCAGCTGCCAAGTGGAAGACACAGAGTGTATAAAGTAATTTAGAGATGACCTTTGAGCTGCTTATGGGAGTGTAGTGCATAACAATTTATAAGTCATTATAAACATAATAAAATTTTAAATGTATTCTTATTTAGGTTACTTGATAGAAACTCCTTGTGCTTACCCACAAAGGAGCAGAAAGAGGTGGCTGGAGGGGACTCCAAAAATTACCCTGCCAGGTTGCTCCCAGGCCCTCACAGGAGCCATCAGCCCATCAAGGGCTGGTCTCCACAAGCCCAGAGGAGCACATGGATAGTCAAAGGCAGACAGGAACCCAAAAAGTGGATTCAGACTAGGGGAAACCCTGACTGGGCCCTCCTTGGGCAGCCCCAGGAAAGCCTCAACCCCACTGTGTAGGATGACACACATTGTGATGAATTGGTTTTTGAGCACCTTGTGACTTTGAGCTGTTAGCTAGGAAACAGGGCATATTAAGGGAAACAAGGCAGTGCATTTTGGGAATGCACAGGACTTATTATGGGATACTTAGGGGAGAAATCAAAGGTGAGGAAAGGGAGAGATTTAGATGATTTGGGGAGGAATGAGAATGGGAAAGCAGGAGGGAATAAGAGGTCTGGTATCATATATGCTTCTCTGGCCATGACCTGCTCCTCATCAGTCTATCTTCTTACTAAAAGCCTTTCTAACCCTTTTCCTGGATGAGGGATTCTCCATTTGGTATGAGATAGTGGGGTTTGGGAGGGTCTGGGTGGCAGTGACTGGAGTCACATCATGGGTCAGGATTGCCCCTGTGTCTTTGTGCCAGCCACTGGAGGTACCAGAGTGACTGAGAACCAGTAACAGCCCCTGGAATAGGACCATGGGCCACAGGGACATGTGACCCTGGTGCCAGTGGCTGGACTGAGCACCAGGTGTACAAATAAATGCGTGTGCATTACCACAGGTCAAGCATGACTAGACAAGGAGTAGCTGAAATTACTTGGGATCTGTGGGTGCCTCTGAAGGTGAGACCACAGTGGGATGGGCTACCAGGAGAGTGCCAGCTGAGGAGATCCACCTATGTGTCACCAGGTGATCTCTGTCCTGCGAAGTGCAAGTGCTTGGCTTCTGCTCATCGCCTGGTGCTTCTTTTTCACTTGTGTTTGAATTCGTTATGCCAAAAAGCAGAGGTTTGTTCAGAGCGCAGATGGATTAGCAAGATGGTTAGAAAAATGAAGTGGAATTTTGTGGTCTGGGAAGAAATTGAAACCTTTCTGTTCTTTCCCACTAGAGGTCTCTGCAGATAACGCTGAGAAACCTGAAAATCTCTTTGCCACTGACAGGTCTGCTGATGTCGCTGTTTCTGTGCAGACAGCTGCTTGCAAGACAGACGCTGTACAGACACTTTATAATCATAATGTGAGTAGATCCGATTCCCCCAATACCCAGTGGTAATGTTTGACTGATTGTCTGACTGATTGTCTTCTGTGATATTGCACCAGGTGAGGCTCTCAGCTGATGTCTTCCACTAAAAAGACTAATTTGAGTTTCATAAGTACAAGAAAACCAGAAGGACCAAACAATAGAGAGTCTTAAAAAATAATAGTGAGTTATCTTTGGTTTCATAAGGATATTCACCCCAAGAAAAAATCCTTTACTTCTAGTAGATCCTGAAATCACTACTTTTAAATTCTGTTAATTTTAGCAGAGTTACTGGTGACTTGAACTGGATTTACTGGTTCTTCCCTTTTTCAGATTTCTGTAATTGCATTTGTTTGTGTGATGTCTCCAATATGGCTAGCCATCTGTGAAAAATAACTGACATTAAACACACTACCAAAATTCACATTTATTTAGATAAAACCTGCTTTGTTTAAAAGAGCATTGTAAGGTTGAGTATGGGCACAGGTAGCAATACACTGCTTCATACTTTGGGAAGATGGAATAATCTTTCTCTTCAGAACTGAAATTTACATTTCCTGTTTATTACTACATGCAAATATTCTATTTTGGTTTTAATTTCCAGAAATGAAAACTTTTCCATATTTTGTAAACTGTCTCAAATTCAGGCTTGCTAAGTAAGCAGCAGAAATGAGCATGCCCTGCATAAATGGGACAGAGTAATACTCTAAGCACATAACAGAGGGAGAAGTACTAGAGCAAAATTTCTCAGGGATAAGTAATTTGCAAAGACCCTTTGGCTATGTTTAAATGGTAAGGCTGCTGTGCTGACTTTGCACACAACTAACAGCTGGGTGCATTTGAACAACTCCCTGCCGTGCCTATTCTGCCTTGGTTTCCACTGGAAGGAAGGCTGGATGTGTAGGCTGAGGACAGATGGACTTCAGGAGCCCTGAGGGAGGCCATGGAGCACATCCAGTGATCAGGTTTGATGTAGATCTGACACTTCTGAGGCAACTGCAGAGAAAGCAAGAAGAAAAATCCTTTCTAATACAGCATCAATCTAATTAATGTTGTGGAGGATTTGGGTAGTGAGTAAAGAGGTTAGATGCAGGGACACAACCTCCTGTGGAGTCTGTGATTGCAGAGCAGCTTGGAAAGAAACAAGTCCTCACTTTCAGATACTTTCAGCGGGCCTCAAGAGCTGGTGCTCTGTGAGCAGGGTCTATCGGAGTGGAGGACGTGACCAGAATACAGTGACACAAGACCTGGGACTGCAGGGTTTTGGAGCACATATTACAAATAAGCTGTGTTGGTCTACTCCAGCAAAGAGAAAACTCTTTTACAGATGGTCAGACTTCTCTGCTCTCTCTGTTTCAGAGCTTGCAGTTTCAGGTTTCCTCTCAGCAGGATATTTTGAATTACTGCGCAGCATTTTTTTTCTGCTGTGACATTAGATACATTCAAGTTAGTCAATGACTTTCAACATCTCTTTTTTTCTTTTTTTCTTTTTTTGGGTACAATTTTGTATAGAGGAAATCTGCTGTATTTTACGTGTCAACAGGGATCATAGAAGTGTATGACACATTTAATTTCTGTAGTTGTAGAAATCTTGCTACTACTTGCCAAAATACTACTTCTACATTCTGGAAAGTTTAGATATAATTAGTTCTCGATAGAGTGGAGAAATATAAGTTTGGACCTGAACCAGAAAAGCTTGTGGGTCACAGGGTAACTCATCCTGTCTACAAAATAAGAGATCTCATTTTGTCCTTGAGGGTATCTGCTGAGTTCATTGAACTGTATGTGGATTTAGGGACCTTGTATGATTCCAGTCATCCCCTTCATTCCCAGAGCAGTCTAACTACCAAAGGCCAGGCTTAAGGCTGGAGGTAAATGGAAATGTGCATGAAGTGGATTCCTTCAGTTTTATTATTGCTGTAACTCCAAATTAAATGGTAAGTATTTTACATTGATTATCAAGCAAAATCTGAGCATTTCCTATTGACAGTACATTCATTAATATATTGCATAGGAGAATAAAAGTCAGCTATTACTGTTCTCAAAGGACAGTACTACTGTCTTCAAAATCAAAATGAGCCACAATGAATTTAATGCAGTGAAAAAGACAAAAGTGCAAATAATCTTATTAAATGATGGTATATTTTACACCCCCATTCAGTAAAATATTTAAACCAAAATATAAAAGAAGGTGCCTTGTTCCATTGGATACTCACAGCTCTAAAGGTAAATGTGATTTAAGTATTATCCTGAAATACAGCCACTGAGCTGCATCTATGCACCTGAAAAAGATGTAGGCATTTCTTTTGCAAATAACAGCAAATTGCCCTGAAGGTATTGAAGTGGCATTATATTGCAATGTTGGCTAATTTTGAAATATCTTATTTACAAAGATTTATGCAATATCTGATGCAGAGTTAGAATCCTCCTGTAGCAATATGCAGCATTTCTTAATTTTAAATATGTATATTCATATTACTTTTTATATATGTATGTGCCACATTTTTCTTCTCATTAATGAAGTTTGACAATTTGTGACAGGGCAGAAAGGGAATTCATTATATTTAGTAATAGAAAACCCATTTCTCATTTTTCGAGAACCAAGCAGCTGCAATGAAATTGCCTAAACCACTATATCACAATTCCCCACCTTTGTGGTTCTTAAGGTCACCCTCAAGGGTCTTCAATTTCCTTATGTTCACAGCTTGGCACCTGGTAATTTTCAGAATCAGAAAATATAAGGAAGCTATATATTTTTATTCTAAGAAAGATTTTTTTTTATTTGAGAAGAAATAAATCTGTCAGGTTGAAAATATTAAAAAATCAGAAGCTTGACTGTAATAATCACAGCAATGTCAATGCCAATTTTGTTTAGAAAACTTTGGAATGAAAATTTTCTGCATGACAGAGAAACTTTCCCTCTTCCTGAAAGGAGTTGTCAATGTGTAAGGGAAACAGGGTGTTATTTTCATAATCAGTGGAGTATAAGAGTAATTTATGATAATAAGACTGCAAGGCACCTAGCATTACTTTTCCTTAAAAAGTTGCTCATTATTCTGGATGCTGACAACTCCAGTGGACTATAGCAGCTGACATGAAAGAATTTTAGTTGTTTAGATTAAATTTAGAGGAATTTTCTCTCTCTATAAAACCGTTATATACTTTGTATTCCAATGTTAATTATTGAGGAAATGCAACAATAGGCAATAGTAGAGAATTAAATTGATTTCCTAAAGAATGTCTTCAGACAGTCTCCAGGTTTATAAATTCCAGTCGCATAAATTGAGAAAAATACATTATTTGGGCTCTGCAATGTGATAAAAGAAGATGGTGTTTGATTTTTTTTCTGACCTAATTTCTACTGAAGATAAATTTTCTTATTCTTTCAGTGCATGACTTGAAATAAAGTACAAACAAACATTTATCTTCCAGTTAAATTTTTGCTATTGTAAGTAGTAGACACTGAATATGAAGACAGTAATTAAAACCAGCAAAAATTTGATAGATAACGTGTTGAAAAGCTAACAGCTTTGTATTTATTCACTCTATTGCAATACAAGCTGATCCAGAAATTCAGTCATGAGCCCTGCCCTATTGTCATAATCAATGTCACTACTGACAATGCTGTTCAGCATCAGATTTGTGCTCTTCTGTGTCCTGCCCTGCTCGACCCAACCAGCTCAGCCCTGCTTGGACTTGCCTTCCCTCAAATCCTCTGTTCCCGGTTCTGGGTCAGCACCTTCAGATCCTTAAAGAAAGATGTCTGAATTATGTAAATAATTGAAATAGAGGAAGAAAGGCAAATAAGTGAAATGAATAAAGTTTGTTTGTGTGTTTAGGTTTTTTTTTTTCCTAGTTTGATAAATAAAAGAGCTTTCCACAGCTCCATCAGGCAATGTAGAATTATTTGCACAAGAAACATAGTAATTTCAGTACTGTGATTAATACACAGATTTTCTAAGACGTTGTGGAAAACACCTGAGGAATATTCCAGTAGCTTATGGTTCTTATAGAGAGGACTGAAGCAGTGCTCCCAGCATGTCTTACTTTTCAGTAGGGTTAAGTTGGCACTGAAATATTGAGAATTATCTCTCATGGATGTCTGTAGCTATAGCAATAATCAACTAACTATCAAAGTAAATAGCAGGTAGATTATTGTCCTGATGCCACTTTTTATTACTTCTGATAAATTCCATCAATATCTTGTTTTATAGTGTTTGTTCTGCATAGGGCTTGCCAGTATAAATTATTCTTACAAAAAAAAATTTCACATACCAGTACAAACTGTTGGATTACAGTCCAAAGGGATATGATTAATTAATATGATTTACACAAATGTTTTAATCCTTCTGGATGTACCTTCTGACATGATTTATTTCCGGAATGCTCACAATGTGAATTATGGAGGAATTTTTCCACGTATATATGTACAAGAACTGAAATTAGAAGCCATCTCATCTGTGGGTGTTTTCTTTGTTATACATCTCATTCTAGGTAGCAATCTTCACAAACAACTCTGTTTTTCTTCAAAATGCAAGTTCGTTTTTGGCAATATCTTTCAAAGATAATCTTTATGTATCCTTCTGTATGAAAGTGAATTTTATGGGACATGCTAGTCATACCATTACAGTACAGTAGGAAAACCAGCCTGTTCAATATGTATCTATAAATTTACTGGTGCAACTACTTTTAGGTATGAAAAAACAAGACAAGAACAACAACAATGAAAAGCAAACATTTGTCCTTCTCAAGTTTTTCTATGGCTTTAAAAAGATATTGGTCCTTATTTAATGAACATATTTGATAACATATTTTACCTTAACTTAAAATCATTAACTGTCTCTTTTAATTAATTTTCTATTATTTTACCATAATGGCTTTGTTTTATTCTGAAAAATGTGAAAAGGGATATTTTGATATTGTGTTTGGAAATTTATTCACATCTGTATAAATGCAGATGTGAATGGTGTTACATGTGTTTGATATGGATACTTGTTTTATATTGGTGATATACAGCATTTTTTCCCCAAGTATATTAAATTTAATAGCAGATACTAGTGATGACTATTAAGATTGTTATTGTACTTGTCTGTCTATAGTTTTGAATTTCTTGTGCTTCACTGATGAAACTTAGTTGAATCAAGTTACAATGCAGAATAACAGCTTTGATTTTTATCACTTTGAGATGTTATAATTATTGGGAGAATTAAAAAAAAGTTTAAGAAAAGAATTTAAAGGGAGAACCATCATTATATTTCAGAGTTGCCGCTGAGCATCTTTGAAGTGCAATGGGAAGCCTTTGTTGCTAAGAGTATCATTATTTTAAGGGACATTCTGCACAAGCATGTTGTGATTAGTGCCTGTATAAATCCAGACTTGGAGATGAGATCATTAATAGTGCGAAATATGGCGATATCACTAAGTCTTTGCAACATTTAATTTCACAAAGGTTGATTTCAGAATTATGTGGTTGAATTTCTGTCACAATTGTTTTGGATGTTTTGTTGTTTTGGATGCTGTCCTGTTAAATCCCCAGGTCTACTATTTTCTAGCACTGTTAGCTGCACACTTAAAACTCTTATAATCTTCTGTAACTCACTGGTGCTCCAGCTCAGCTGTGCATGATAACAGCTAAGCATGTAAATACATATCACATCACTAGATGTCCTCCTCTCACAAAATTTCTTCTCCTCAGTTAACAAACTGATGATACTGTGTTAAAAGAGAAGACCTATGTACGGCAATAACAGATGGCCAGTGCCAACTCATGCAGTCACAAATGACCTGTTCCTGAAAAACAACCTCAGGGTAGGTCAGAAGATCTCTGCAGTTATGAAGCATGTTTTATTGCCCACATATTGGGCATAAGTCCCCATTAAGGACTGCGGAGGAACTTCCTATCATTGCACGTGGTGCAGAAGCAGGACAAGGCCCTTGCTGGGCCTTACTAACTCATAAAATCGCAGACTGCCTGAATGTCTAAGTCTGATTATTTCACTAGTTAAGTTTTGCATGCACCAGTTTTATGGTGCTTTTTGATCACAGATGCATAAACCCTAATGAAAATTTCTTGCTTGAGTGTTGTGTGGCCAGTGGCCCACCTGTTCTTTGCTGCTGAGGAAATGCAGGGAGTCTTTGCTGGTGTTTAGTGCTCTGCAAACCAGGCTTTTGGTTTATTTTTCCCAGAGGGTGTTGTATGGATAGTCATCCATAGAAGATCCACATGGAAGAGGATCAGTATTCATAGCCAGCAGGGAAGAGTGATCTGCAGGGCCTTCTGTTGCCACAGTGGTGCAGACAGCTTCCCTAGTGAGATCCAGCCAATCTGCTGTGTGCCTGGGGTGAAGGGTCTATGGGGTGGGATGGAATGTGTGTGTGATGGAAGGCAGTGGAGAGGAATATCCATATCATTTTTCCTGAGACTTACAGTGGTTCCTGACTCCCTTGCCACAAACCATTGAAATGACATAAGCGTCTTAAAAACTGCTGCATTACTCAAGAATACTTTTAAATGCTGATGACAAAAGAATACCAAAGTAATAGCTGCAGGACATGCTGGCTGTGGAAATGCATAGCTTGAGAAGTTGAAGGATACCCTGGACCTGGAGAAAGAGTGATATTTTAAAAGGTTTTTGCTATTTCTGTAACACTGGTACTGAGGGCTGGGTTGTTGTTATGGGGCACTGGACAAACAGGGGTGTTGGATTTTGTCTGAGACTTAAACGTGACATGTGAGAGACTGCATTTCACAGCATGTTTAAAGACATTAAAATAAGTGGGGTACATGACAAAGTGAGTAAAGCATTTTGAGAGTGCTTCCTGATTTTCATCACTTCTTTACTCTCTCTGTGGTATCTCAGAAAGAACTCTCTAAACAAAAGACAAACATGCAAAGCCCAGTCTGAAATCCTGGGGCATGAGTTCGTAGTTGAGGTTATATTCTAGTTGTTCCTACTTTCTGAGGATTTACTGGTATTTTCAAAGGTTTTTCAATCTTTTTTCAATAGTACAGAAGTTTTATTATAGTAGTGAAGAGCCATACAATTATCTATCTTTAGTGGCTCCTTTAAGATTTCATTGAGGATTGAATTCTGTGAGATTGCAATAAAAATGCAAGATTTTGCAGGTGTTTGCTGAGATGTGATTTTCAGACAGCTACATGTAGCTTCATTAGTTTTCCTAACATACATCTTCATAGCTCATAGCTGTTTTCAAGGTACAATATTTTGCTTTGTTTTAGGTTGAGACATATTCTGAAGAGATAGAAACAGCCACTGTTTTTTTCATAAAACTGTTACAGAATCGCCCAACCTGAAGGGGTCTTTTATTCAAGGACCACTCTAGTAACCCAAGAATAAAAGGGATAGAGTTGTTCATTAGCATCCAGGCAAACATTCTTGGAAGGAGGGGGAAAACATGAGAAAAAGTCTGTGTAAATTGGGGAGGAGAGATAAAATGAATTCAAGAATCATAAAAATGTTAGTAAAAGAAATTTTTATTTTTGCGATGGGACTCGCATCTTTGGGGGTATTAGGTCTTGGTCTGAAAAGTCTGGCCTTATATTAACTCTATCAGAAAGAGACTTCTTAATCCAAACAAAGTAGTAGTTCCTGAACTGTTACTTAGCAATATCCTGTGAAATGCATGCAATGAAACATAGAGCCTGCAGCATATATTATAAGGTCCCCAATAATTTTGATTAACCTCCTCTAAACCTGAGATCAGCCATGAGAAGGCCTTACAAGTTAGCAGTTCAAAAGCACAGTGTAATAAATCTGTGTAGTATCACAGGTTTTGCTTTTGATTCAATTTCCAAAGTTTTAATTTATCCTTGTTATTTCAGTCTATTCGATCTCTTGTATTTTACTATGCCCCTCACTGACAGATTTAGGGACCCACATGCTGATGTTGTGTCAGAACTGAATATCAGTGTGCTTTGCGGTATTAATCATTACCTTATTCATTATAATTAGAGTGGGGAATAAAACCTACAACAATAAAAACCCCAGCAGTGCTGGAATTGAGCACTGAGCGCAGTGAGGCATGAGTGTAGCTTCATGCACAATTGTGTTATTCGGTTCCCCACCAGGTTTGAGTATTTTAGCTTCTTCTGTCTCAGTTGTAGTCTTCATCCACTCCTGCCTTTTCAGCCTTTATGAGTGATTAATCACACAGCTGCCATGGTCCTAGTGTGGTCCCTAGTATCTCTGCTTTTTCCATACCTGCAAGGTTCTTGGATGTTTCTGTAATGCTTCTAATGCTCCTTAGCTGAAGGTTTCCCTCGGACTCTTCTTCATGTTTTAGAACAAAGTTTGTTACCAGAACAAAATTGTTTCCCCTAAAAAGACTTCCAATTCTGTTTCAGATGTTTTATAACGAAAACAAAGCACAGTGGGAATAATAACTCACACAAGGTGATAAGAAGAATAACCTATTTGGGATTTTTGTGAAGAGTAGAGGTAGTGAAGAATTAGATTTCACTAGTCATAGGCTCAAATTATTTTGTGAAAGGATGTTAGAAATAGTTGACAAAACATAAAAATTCAGTTTTCTGTGTAGAGCACCATACTGGAGATGAAATGTCTCTTGTGTTCATCCTATTTTTTATATATTTTATTTTATATATATATATTTTAGTATCAATGACATGCATCCCAGAAGGCACAGGAAAAAATAATTAGCAGACACATTGCCTCTTCAGGGACAGCTGGCTCCTTTTCCAGATTGTAAGAGAAACTGGAGGCATCTGCTGGGATCTTCTGGTGCAAGGGATGGTGGCTCTGCATCAGACCTATGTCATGTCATATCTGCCACTAAAGATTGTCAAAGCTGTGTTGTCCTCTGCCTGGAACTGCAGTATCATGGATGCAGAGAGATGGAAGCATTTTAAACTGTTTTCTGAAAGACCCACTTCAGCTCCATCAGTGCTAATTTTCAGGGTTTGATTCTCAAAGCAGATTGTCCTATGTCTAGAAGACATTCCATTAATACATGTTTTTGAGATCAGCCGCATTTGCTGGCTAAAAATAAAACTATTTCTGTAATTTATTTGAGTCACATTAACAGAAGTTTCTTCTCTGTCTCAGTGTTGCTAAAGTACTGAAAATTGGTTTAGTTAGTTTTCATTTTAATCTTTGCTCTGTTTTTTTTTTTTTTTCATTTCAACCACCCATTCTAAATTGACCAGGTAATTTTCTGGGCTTCTACTTGTTTGTATTTAACAGGATTATGAAGCAATTTTACAAAATGTCATCTCTACAGTGCAACAGCTCTGAACAGACGGTCATCTGAGAACCAGCAACAAGAGCGCTGGAAAATGCGCCACAAGAATTGTTAGTGTTGTTGTATGACCTATTTCCCTAGTTTGATCTTGAGATATGACAGCATTTTACAAAGTGAAGGTAAACATTCTTGGAAAGGGTGCAAAAGTATTCTGACTGTATAAGACTTGAAATGAAATTCTGCACTGAGTACCAGTGCAAAGATTTCAAATATGGTTTTATTTTCTGATCGTGTTTTTCATTTCAGTTAATTATGTTGACCCTTCATGCCCCTGGATTTGTTCGCACTTCAATACCTGCTTTCAGTGTATGATGTTGCATCACCTATCTAAAAAATGGATCTAGAAGCTCCAAGCTTCTAGATTCTTGATTGAAGCTCCCAGGTTGTAGTTACAATTCCCATGCTGGTCAGTAACACAGGGAGCATTATAGCTGAAGAGTGAGTGCTCAAACACTGCAGGCCTGGGGCATCTTCTTTCTGCCCATTCACCTCTCCTTCCCGCCTTGCTGCCATCCTTACCTTCTCCACAGGTCACAGGCACAGCCCAGAAATTGTTTGCTGTTCTAAAATTTCAAATACATTATTTTAAATAGTGGAGAAAGGCTGGGAGTATTATGGTTCATAGTGAAAATTGTTCCATTCAAAAGACTAATACACTTAAGAACAATGAAGTACTGTATTCACAGGCTAAAACATTTTTTAAGTGTTTTTTGTTTTGTAGGAGAAAGGCTGCAGAATCACAGAACCACTACGTGGGTAAGGTTGGAAAAGGACTACAGTGGGTCATCTGGTCCAAGTGCAAGCATCTGCAAATAAAACAAACAAACCAAACCAAAATGCCACCAAAAAACCCTGCTACCCCACTTTTCCATAATGGAGGCAGTAATGTAGGAATGGCTGGACCTCTAATCCTACTAAAATCATATTCTGTACTTCAATAAAGAGACCCAATACAATTATATTGACAGCATTTTATTGCTTCATTTTTCCATGTTGCTTATGAAATTTTGATGACATACTTAATTTCCCATTTCTCATTTGAAAAATACAAACAAATACTTACTATGGTAATTATATCCATTGAAGAAATATACATATAGATACTTCTCAATCTGGTGGTAAAATGTTTCTTTAAAAAAATGGAAATAATTAAGTAATGGGTTAAGTTTCTAGGAGTCATAGAAAAATCTTCATTGGGTAAACACTTAACTCAATTTGAAGTCTTTCTAAAGGATGATCTACTTTAGTTACAAGTAATTTTGCTGGTGGAGGAATTGCTGGGTAAAATTTTATTTCTTTGTTATCTAGGCAGTCTGAGGGAATGAGTACAATTCCAGTCTTTGGAACATTAATGAGTCCTTGCTTCTTAACAAAATCAATTGCACTTCTGCAACCTTTTTTATAATGAAATAAAAGGGTTTTTACTTCCATAGATGGAGCAGATGGCAACAGAGCAGAATAATGACAATAACAACCCTCCCCCAAACCTCCTCCTTTTCCTTTTAAGTGGTGTTTGCCACTTGTCACTGGTACAGGTACAATCAAGTAGAAAGGGTGAATTGCTAGAGAAAAATCAAAATATATTGAAAAAACTCTTCTAATCCATGAAATAAATCAATTACTCTAATGCTGTCTTTCCCCTGACATCCCAAATAACTTTTTGCACTTGTGGGGAGTGGGATACATTGCAGTTCTGCTACAACTTATGTGGCGGTGGAGACCTGAAAAAATAAGTTTTGTTATGGTAAAAAAAAGTCTTGGTCTGATGTCTTGGAATGCAGTGAAATGTTCGATGTCATGCTACAATTTCAGGAATTTACCCTTGACAGTATTGTGTGCGGGTGACTGTATATTCCCATGGTAGCAGACCAAAAGCTTTAGGAATATTGCCAGGAAGTGATAACATACTTGTGAACATGCACTTTTCAGTTTCTAGGCTGGAACAGAGTCTCTCCTCAATTTATTTGAACATATATATGAAAAAAAATTTCTTAATGATGGTGAAGAGATAGTGGAAAGAAAACTTTTTAATTTGTGCTGAAGTGCTTTTTGCTTATTGTTTGAGTTCATTGTTGCAGAATTTGGCTGCAGGAGGGAAGACCCTGATGTGAATCCTGGCAGTCAGGTGTCTCATTTGGGGTTTCACTGGGAAGTGAAAGTGCTCCAGGCTGAGTGATGGAGGAGTGCCACCTATAAACTTTATCCTACAGCTAAGCAGATAGTTAGCCAATAAATTGAAGAATTTAAAGGGACGAAACATTGTGACTCTGCTTTGCCATTTGTTGCAGTTACAAAAATTTAAAAAAATCACGACAAACATGGTTGTTGTTAGGAACATAGCATGTGTGCCCTTGGTTTAAGAAGTAAAAAGTCCTCCACATTCTACAACCATACAGAGGCCAATGTACCCAAACCAGGCTAAGGTACAATGTGTGTGCTAAAACCTCAGAACAAGTTGGCCATTCCATATGCAGCACCCTTTCCAGCTCTTCTGGTGTGGTTGGGAGTGTGATTTTGTTAAATCCTCTGTAGGAAGTTTCATGCTGTGTCCATTAATGAGGCAGCTGCTGGTCCCTTTCATAACATTAGTTGTAGTTCAATTTCACCATAATTGAAACTCTTCTGGCTGTAATGCTACTTAGGCAATGGACAGTTTAAGTCCATATAAGGTATATTTTACTGCAAGAATGAGCTTAGCAGCCCCTCAGGCAAGCCCAGAATTAGCCCTCGCAGCAGCATTTGGCTGCAGGTGAGCTCAGGACTGCCAGCCCTTTTGGGCTTACTTTTCTGGGATCTGATAAATTCCAGTAGTATTAATGTTAGTGTTGTATTTAACTACTTCTGGGTTGAACTGACTGCTGTGTTGTCCCAGTTGGTTTTGACTTCTCACTAGGAAAATGCAGACCTGTGTGACTATTTCACACTTTGTGGGACTGACAAAAGATCTGTGAAGCTGCTGCTCAGCACTGTCATGGCTGGGGTAGTTTGTTGTTTATCCAGATTGAGGACTTAAAAAAAATAACAAGAGTGGGTATTGACAAGGGTTTGTAGTTAGCTAAAAGCTAAATGGTTTCCAGTTCTGGCTGTGTGCACCGTAAGTGGGCGTTAACAGAGTGTTTGGCGGTTCTTATCCCTTCAAGGAATTGTGGGGCTGTGGTCTTTTAATTATATGCAAAGCATATGTCTGTGACAATGCCACTTTAACTGTTCAAATTGATTATGTTTATTCATTTGACAAATTTATAATTTCTCAAAATTAGCATTTTTAAAGGGCATGTACAGCAATAATTGATTTGGCTGTGCACTACAGCACCAAATAGTCCTCTTGATTTACCAGTCAACGTGAAACCTTTTCTCCTGGGACATTCAAGCCTTTATTTGACTTCAGATCTCTATGAAACAAAATAGGGAGTCCAAACTTATAATATATAAAAGCTTTCAGGCAAAAGCCCTCTATATGCATTTAAACTTGATGTACTTTTTCAGCAACAAGGATGTATAAAAGATTTTTCCCAAGCTTATTATTACTCTCTTAAATAGAAAAAATGTTATTTTAGTCCTGTTAGGACATTCTCTGATGGGTTTCTAGGCATTTTTCTTATCCTTCTTCCATTTCCTTAACAGCATTCTAATCATTCTCAATCATGTTATTGCTCAAACTTTGCAAGAAAATGATGTGTCTGCATAGCTGCCATTACACTGCAGACATGAATTTTCAGGAAGGACTGAGAATGGAAGGCAAAATAATCAGAGCAGTGGTGTCCTTGCAGCATTGCATCAGTATGTCTACTTGTCAGTTTTCCTACAACTGGAAGTAATCACTCTTTTATACAGTCAGTTAATGTTTTTACCTTTAAACATTATGATGAAGTTAACAAGAAGAATTATGAAGAAGAATTAGTTAAGTGTGAAGAATTATCTAATCATGAAGCCCACGGGTCATGTGGCATAGAGAATTGAAAGGAAAAGGTTGACTTCAAGCTGTTGAAGTCCCTATGATTGCTACGCCACTTGTCCAGTGACTCATCTTACTAAACTCTGCATAAGTAATAACCTTTTAATATTTTTTTCCTAGAAGTAGCCTTTCCAAAAAACCAGTTTCAACTGGGAAAAAATACTTATCTCAATGTTTCTGCTTAGGCAATAATGATAAAAATTAGATCTACTAGGAAAATGCTTTTTAACCTTTATTCGTAGCATAAATCAAGAGGCTCATTTTTCACAGTCTCTTTCTATAGAATTCAATTAAAGGTCAGATTTGTAATGGGGGATCCTAATTATTAATGTATTGCCTATTTTGAATTATTAATGAGTTGACATATTTGCATAATGGGTAAAGAAAATGCCTAAGAACAACTTTATAGCATATTAAAATCCTTCAAAAATATTTAATCAAAGTCTTTTTTCATGTCCTGGAGGTAATTTAACTTTTTACCATTATGTCAGTACTTAACAAATACATTCAAAATATTTCACAGTTAAAAATTGGTGTAGTTATATATCACTAAGGGGAATTAATCTTGTTTTGAACTAGTACACCAGTCATGAAATGGAAAGCTTCACACTGGGCAGCTCTACTGTAAAAGGATGATGCTACCATATGCTGGACTGAGCATTTTGTGTTTTGTTGCAAGGGGCAATAGCAGTTTAAGAACTGTAAAATTTGCAGGACCATAAGAGTGGAGACAATTGTTATAAGCATTTGCCTAATATTTTGACACCAATGATTTCAGTGTATTAAAACACTGATGGGCTAAATTTGCCTCACTGAGGTCTACGCTGGGATCATCTGTATGTACTACTACTACACAATAATGAAAATATATTATCAGAGAATAATGAACACATCATACATTTAACTGTGGAAATAGGATTGCTACATCCTCCCACCAAAAGTGTCAGGTGTCACCACCATATCAACAATGAGTTCTTGCATGGTTAAAATGATCCAGTGTAGGTGAACCTTATGGTATATCTCCTACCTGGGAAATTATGGAAGCTAATACGATGACTAAAGGGTACATTTTGAGGATAAATTAATACATATTTTGTTTATTGGCTTTCTAGAAGATAGACTGTTTCACGGAGAAGTCAAAGTTTGTTCTTAATTTTTGCTTTTATGACTCAGTTTACTGTAGTAGATTTTTGTTCCTAAGCAAAATTTGACTCCTCACTTTGCATAAAGGGTTTCTTGAGATAAAATGGTATTAGGAAAAAGTCAGAACTTATGACTGAGACTTTTCTAGGTAGATTTTTTCCATATTTACACAACTGAACCATTAATGATGAGATCCATGGGTGAAGCATTTGAATACACTTCATTGTAACTTCTCGAAGGAACACCTTGCAGAATCAAAGATACTTTGCAAGATTAAAGACACTTCTAGTGTAGATTTTTCTTCTTATTTCAAACTAACAGAAATGCAAAATCTCAGATTTTTTCCCCCATATCTGTTATCATTCCATTCCAACCATTAGCTACTGAGAAACACGCTGGCTTGAAGCCACTGGGAAGATCCTGTTCTGCGGTTACTGCTACCACAAACCACATTATCATTAAATGCTAAAGTCTATCTATAGGTCAAGGTCAGGCCAGGGAGGTGATTGGGAAAGAAGGTAACTGTCATGGAGCAGTCAGAGTTCTCATTTGTATTATACCATTAGAAAAATCAGGTTGAAAGATGGAACTAAAAAGCCCCTCTATAAACTGGAATGGTTTATGTGCAATGAAGGAGTTTTACTTCTAATCAAGTGGACTCTCTATTAGTGCTTAATAATTGGCAGCACTGCAGCAGTTTCCTCTCCATTCACTGGTGGATGTCTCACACAGCAGGAGCAGGGTTATCAAATGGCACCTTTTGCACCTGACCTTGTGTAAGCAAAGGGAAATTTCACCAAGAGGACTGCATGGCCTGTTTTATAGATGGCATAAAGCTTGCTCAGTTCTCACTTCACAAGACAGCAATTCAGAATGTAATTGTCACTTGGCAGACTTTTCAGCCATAAAGAAGGACCATTGGAGATAATAGGAAAGGGATCAAGGAACTCAGTGACTCCAAATCCATGCTTGTCTTGTTAGCACACTTCTGGAGAGTAGTGTCCTGTGACTTGTAGACTCTTTCCAGGGCAAAATCTTTCTATTATTCACCACTCTTCTGCTTCTGTTATTGTCATCTGAATATTTTGTAATGCCATCTTAAGTCATGTGACTAACATTCATCACAAACAGTTCATCAGTTCAGTCACAGGATGAGATGAGGAGAATAGGGAATCAACAAAACCTTTGATGCAAATCTCAACTACTGGAATGGTGCTGTACCAGATTGGTTACATGAACCACTTTTAATATGAAACAAATATTTTCCATTTCCCCTCTCCAAAAAGCAGAATACCACCTCCACTCCACTTAGAGATCATGGAAATAAACAGCACAAATTTCTGTCCAGCTCCAGAATGATACAACAGAGCAACTCCTTGTAGCAGGAATTGCTTCCTGACAAACCCTACCTGATATGCTTCATTTCATGAAGCTCAAGATTATTCCATGGGTATGTATTCCATGGTGCTATGTAACTTCAATTACTGATACTTTGCAAATTCTTACACTCAGCTGGTGGTGTGAGGTGATTTAATCTGCTTGCTTTTAATTACATCCTGCAATCCAAATGAAGCCTTCTTATGTTTTCCTTTTTATCCCTCCCCTAATGTCTCTTTTTACAACGTGTCAATGCCACTCTGCTTGGTAGTTTCCATAAATTTCTTAACTCCTGCTGACTTGTCTGATTCCTCAGGTTATTCAGGTTACCAAACTAATAAAAAGGGATAGAAAATAAAAAATAGAAAGAAAAATGTTGACACTGGAGTGTAGAGCAGGCTTCTGCAAAAGATCCTAGTTCAACTCCCTGAATAGTCTTGAATGTAACATGAAAGATTTTCTGTAAGAGACCCCAGCTCCTGTGTTAAGCTACAGCTGCAGCACAAAGTTGGAAAGACACTCAGAAGGAGCAAAGGAAAATAATAGAATTCAGAGTGAGAAGATGATCTTTAATAAGGCAAATGAAAGCTCCTTAAGATCTAGGTAAAATGATTCCTGTCATAGAGCCTGTACTGCTGATTCTGCATTATTTTGCTTGGGGTCTCAGAAATGAAAAAAAAATAGGGATTAGTTTTCAGCACAAAAGATCATTTCCTTGTTTCGTACTACTAGAACTTTGAGACTCTACACCAAGTTTCACAAAGTACCATTTAAACCCCTTTGAGACAGAAAGCCTGAAGATTAGGGAAGATTTCAAAAAGCAAATGCATATATATATATGTATTTGCTGCATTATAGGTATTAAATACACAGTTACTGCTGAAAGAGGGGCCTAGATGAAAATATATGATTTGTACTAGATTAAAGCTGAGAAAAGATGAGAAGTATTTTAGCTCTGTCTGAGCAACTGCATAGTTTGAGATAAAATTGCAATGATTATAAAGCCTGGAATTATCTGGGACCTCTGTTCTTTTAGTGACAATTTACGATTCCTCCTGCCCTCCAGAAGAAGAAGAGAGAAAAAAAAAAAAAAAAAAAAGAAGAAGAAAGGAAAAGAAGTAAAAGGAAAACCCGATATCTCCGGAAAGGAAAATGCTAATGATATTACTTCGTGGTGGAATATATACCACCTTGTTACACATGCATGGTAAATAAATTCCTTTGCAAGAAATGTTCCACTAAAGAGTATTCACTTCAGAGAAATGATAACGATCTCAAAAAAGCTGGGCAGTGAGAAACTTGCTCTAAAATCCTGCAGCACTGAGCTGCTGCAGTTTCATTTACACTTGCAGCCCATCAATAGTGAATGCACTTCTGTTAATCACCTCTCCATGTGATGAGGGCTGTTGCCATTTCATAATTGCTATGAAAACTGAAAAGCAAAGTTATTAAATGGATTTGGTGGGTGGGTGGGTGTGTGTGCATTTTATTTAACTCTGACCTTGTTTGGTGAGAACAAACTTTGACAGAGAAAGACAAACAGAAATGCTTCCACATAGCATTTTTCCATAACAAAGGCCTGTCCTATAAACGCCTCTGGAACCACAAGAAACTTAAGCTGTGGCAGAGTGGCTATCAGTAAATGACTTGTTGAAAATTTAATTCTCTGAATACATCATGTGGTTTAAGAGGACAGTGTATTCTAGGGTAATCCTCCTTCCTTATGCTGTTTCTTCTGGATGACAGCACTTGCAGCTCTGGGGTTTGCAGCCCTTGACTGGAGCGAGATGTGCAAAAAAAAGTAGAATTATTGGCAGATGCTTTTAAAATTTTAAGAAATATCCCAAACCCTGGCACATAAGTTAGGAACTTTTATATGTAATAAAATAAACTGAAAGGAGTCAGAAAAAGCACGATATATACAGGATCAACCCAGAGAAAGTTGGAATTAGTTAGGATTGATATCCAGTGGGCCCTTCCTGTGTTTGAAATTGTCAGTAGCATTGCTTGTTAATGGTATTGGAAATGACTGGTTTAATGATATTTCTCTTTCCTGCTAGATATGCAGATGGTGCCATCAGATCAGGTAAATCAGGTAACAGTTTGCTGACCATTTTCAACAAAATTAAGTTTCTATCTGTAGTTCCCTTCTGTCTTTCTTAATGTTTTTGTGTCTCCTCTTCTTCAACAGAGCTGCTTGTGACAGACACTAGGATTTATGATCAGTGAGCACTAATGCAATTCAAGACTTGGGAGCTGTAGAACAACATAACAGGATGATGAAGTGTGTTTAAAAAGTCTCTATGATAAACAACCCAGTCTCCTAACACTGGTAATTATTACATTGGTAATTATTTTTGAACGAGTAGGGATAGAAGAGAACATTATTTAGCTGCATCCCAAAACTCTGTCATTCAGAGTGAGAGTTGCAAGGAACAGTGCCTTTCACAAATCAGAGAACCAAAACAGCCTATTGAATATTGTCACACTGGATATCTTATCCTTCTTATAAAAATGTGTTATCTCTGCAATTTTATAGGATTTTTTAATACACAGCTTCTTATTTGTGTTTGAAACATACAACTTTAAACCAATATATATATGAAAAAATAGCCAGCAGTCATTTCATCTTAAAGCCAGGGACAACTTAAGGCTTGAAGTTGAAAATACTCAAACTTTTGGAAAATCTTCTACCACACCCAAATTCTGTGAGGGTACAGAAACATAATCTGAGTTCTGCTCACAACTTTTTTGTACTACAGACAGTTAAATGGAGGCAGTGTCATTACTGATTACTATTTCTTCATGTTTTTTCCCTGTCAGTAGCTTCCCCTTCAAATTGTAGCTGCATTCATATGCAAATCACAATTCAGCAACACAGTCTCTTACAGTGGATATTCTATAGAGGAACACCAGTGCTTTAGGTATAAGCAGTTCTTGAAGCATCTCAAAGCTTCATGTTTCTTTAATTTGCCCTAGGCTCTGGAGAGCCAAAGACACATAAATACCTTGGATGCAGTATTAGGGGGGAAAAATCCTTCAGTTTGATGAGTATTGAAATCCAAAAAAAGTAAAGTAGTATCTATAAGACTGTAAGCTGAGAAATCAGTAATATGTTTTGTACACACTGAATTACATATATAGATGATTATGACTTCAAGTCATAATCAGTTGGCACTAGTTTAAGAGTAATCTCTGCTCTTGATGTGAATTTTGTTTTATAGCTGCCTCCAGGTGTATGTGTTGTACCTACCACCTCCCTGCAGCCATCACGCTTCCAAGAGAAACCTGAAAAACAGTTGAAAAAATTTGCAACTAATTTTCAGAAAATGGTTAGCAAATAGTTTTTAATTCCTGATGTCCTGACTTCAGCAAGGGTGTATTTAACTTCTCAGTAGCATTTACAGCACTGTGTTTTGGATTTAGAATGACAAAGATGTTAATAACACACTGTAAGTTGTGCTTATTCTAAGTTAAGAACCTTTCTTTTCTATCCCATGTTCTGCTAGCGAGGAGGAATGCAAAAATCCAGACTGGGAGGGAGCATAGCTGGGGCATGTGAGCTGAATTTACCAAATGGACACCCCACACCATGGAACATCATGCCTGGTGTATAAACTGAGGGAATTACCAGAAGGATGGATGATCTGGGTTTGGGAAGAGGGGTCTGGCACTGGTCAGTGGGTAGTGAGCAATTGCGTTGTGCATCACTTGTTTTGGTTTTTCCTCCTTTTTATAATCATCATTGTTATTATTTACCATTATCAGTGTACTGAACTTTATTTTCGGTTATTAAACTGTTCCTATATCAACATACAAATTTTACTTCAATTCCACTCCACATTCCACTGGAGAGGGGGAAAATAGGGGGATCTGTGCAAGCATCTGCCTGTGTTTCATCTCCAGCTGGGCTTAAAACCTCGACACCTGTTTATCCAGTGATAACATGTAAAGCTTCTGCAGCTCAATAAACACAGCTCTTGAGAAGATGGCTTTGAACTCTCCAGGCACTTCAACAAAGTCTTTCACCTGCTAATTCTACCAATGGCTTGATGATTAAACGTTTGCTTCCTATGCTGGTTGTTACAGTCTCATAGGTATAAAAACTGCAGGTGGCAGCTTTCCTCTCAAAATTTAAAACAACCCCTCTTTTTTTTCTTTTCTTTTTTTTTTCTTTTTTTTTTGAAAAAAGGTTATGGTGGACCCTGTAGAAAAGAGAAGTCTTTAAACTGTGGTGAAAATCTTCATTATAATATGCTATTCCTTAAAGTCAGGAGAGACTTCTACCCTCTCCTCTTCCTGAAGAGTTGTACTTTTTAATGACTTCTACTGACCACCAATATCATCTCTCAAATTCCATTTTACTGTCTTTTCAATCTGGTAAATGTAGCTGAAAGATCACAGAATTATGACTACCCAAACAGAGAAGTCCAGATGTACCTTACCATCGATTTAAAAAATAGTATTATAAGAATACCTGAGCCTCTATCCTTGTTATTTCACTGTGTCCCAATGAGACCTCATCCTCACTTTTCAGCATATATTAAAAAAATTATTATTGATCTTGAATTTTCTCTTCATTTACACCGTAGCTAATCACAAAATTATTTCATATTTAGCACTGATGTTCAGTGTTTGTTTAACATTTTGAGCATACAGAAATGCTCAGGACTACCCCTCCTGACCCCAGCTCTTAGGTACAGATTGTTTGTATTCTGATTTAGTAGGACAAAATACTCTGGTAGTGCTAATTAGAGATCCTCTAGAAGCATTTCACATACTGTTTACATCTCTTTACATTTATTTTTATATTTTTGATTAATTATTTTCACTATAGTGCCTACTTTTGTAATTATAAGAATAATTATATATACAAATGAATGTGGTTGTTATCCCTGAAATACTAACGTTTCTATACTTTTATTTTCAAGAGCAAAACAACAGGTTTAGACTCTGCATTGGTAACTTTTACAAAAACTTTAGTCTTAGTATTTTTAGCTTTCTTGTGCAGGTCAAGTTCTGATGAAAGATTGCATGAGGAAGTCCCATCTTTTATTGACATTTTTCATATTCAAACTTGCTTCAATAACTAGGCATCACAGTAACCTGTAATATGTGACTGATTTATGGTTACTCTTGTGACTGTCATCCTTCTTGGTTTTGTGCTTAATTTTTTCTTCTTACACAAGCACTCCACACAGCCATTCCTTTGCTTTTAATCTTCATTCTCATCGCATATTCTTTCTACTCACTGATGTGTTTTCTGTACTGTGGTCCAGTTGATCTTCATCTTATGTCTCTCTGTAAAGAGCTTGAATTTCCTGGCTTGAGTGATCACAGCACAACGGGCCCAAGGTTTTCCTCCCTGGCTGCTGCATCATTTTCTTACCACTGGACCCTTTCTGTCCTCCCCTAGTGGTTGTGGGTTTCATTCTCACATAGTCTGTGGTGGATTCCAGAGCAGAACAAAGTGAGAATGTTCACAAGGCAGGGAGATTGGTGCTGTAGGAGGAGTAGGAGTTATCCTATAACTTGGTGAGGTGGACAGTGGAATTGGTTTGCTGTTGTAAAGGTGACAGATGGATAAGCATTCTCTCAAGGTGAATTAGAAAAATAAATATTATCTGACAAATATTTGAGGTGATTACTACTGCAACAGCTGAACAAGTCAGAACTCTCTCTCCACCTCTCTCTGTGCCATTATTTGCTGTGGTTTTCCTGTTTCTATTCATCCTTAAATACCTCTGTTCTCTCTAAAGCATATAAAGAATCTTGTATATGAAGCCATTCACACCATTCACAAACGATTGTTGCCCAAGACCTATGCATAGACATCCAGTTCAGAGTACAACTAAAGAACAACACTGGTTGCTTTCTTCAGCTTCCCGTGCACCTTCTTAATGATATTCTCCTCACTAATTTGTGGGAATGAGATTTTTCTTTTCTGTCTCCATTATTTGCACTGGTTTTAATTAAACATATGCTCTGATTGGGACATGGGTAAAAGGACAGTTGTGCTGCCGTTTGAAAAGAGCAGCTTGCTGGCTCGGACAGTTTTCCCAAGCTTTCAGAGCTCTAATTAAAATCCACTGAACACATGAGCAATGTTGGCACAGTACTTTGGAAGTGTTTGTTACAACAGTGTCAAGGAGTAGATAAGGTTTTTAGGGGATTAGTGTAAGGTGTTTTGTTTCAGGTGGATTATTTCTAATGAATGGGTCCTCTTTCTTTTCTTCTGCCTAGGAAAAAGGGCCTTATTTAACTTTTTGAAAAATTTATTCTACTTTGAGAACTTTGTGAGCAAAATAATTATCCTATTTTTAATTTCTAAGATATTTTTAAAAGATTGAGCAATAAAGCTTCATATTTACATTCCTGATTAATAATGAAAAACTTCAAAAGTTTCTGTGAGTCTGTGAAAGCCAGAATGTGGCTGCACACACTGGAAGCAGAGCTGGGATCTCTAAGGAAACCTTACGTATGCTGGCAAATAGAGAAGACTGGGGTGCTCATACACTGTGTAACTCTACTCACTTTTTCCCTTATGTGAATGTGATAATAATAATTTTCTGCATCTCCCAGGTATTGCTGTTCTGAAAGGGTCTGGAAAATAACCACAGTGTTGCTCATGTCCTCACTTTCAGCACTGTTTGTCCTGAAAACAAGCAGGAAAGGCTAAGTATTTGAATATCAGCAAAAGAAAAAAATAAAATTAAGTAAATCTACTTTATTGGAAGAGTGTAATGAACCTTTATTGTATATTAAATTTTAAGCTGTATCTTTTAGCTTTCAATACTGTGCTGACTAATTAGATGTATGTGATCAGTGTAATTATCTTCTGGCAATAAATTGCAATATATATTCATAGTTACATGGATTTCATCCTCTGTGAAATGGTCCTTATAAAAACAGTAATAGTTGGTATGTCATCAGAGCATATCAGCAATTAATCCTTAAAATGATCAATGGAAAGAATGTCCTTTTCCCTCTATCTCTGGTTTATTTATGTGTTCCCATTAATTATGCCTAATTTTCTGTTGGCACTTTTCTCCTTAATGTAATTCAATTTAAGCATATCTTTCCAGAGACTTATTAATAGATAGGGTCATTTATATTGTGTAGCACAAATATTTTATAATCCACTAATCTTGACAAAAAGGCAATGCCTTCCTCATAAAAAATGTATGAAGAGTAATGGTTCCCTATTAATAACTTATTAGGTCAGATCACACAGTTTGAAGTGTCTATTACACTTTAATTTTATCAGATTTCTTCCTTTGGAACCTGCTACTTTTTCTTTATCTTTTATTGAGATTATTTTTAACCCAACAGCTGGATCCCTTGCCAAAACCAGCTTCCTATGGCTGTTGTTTCTGTAGTACTACCTAAGCAGCCAGTTTTATGCACTGGGCTTTATGGAAACTGTGCAATGCACCCAACAGTGGAAACTCAGATTACAGTCCTGCTTGAATTTTATATTTTCAGTGACAATGCTATGCCCATGACACTGACTGGTTCAGCTTTCCTGATGAAGAAGGATTTTGGCCAGCAAATGCCATTTGCTTTTGCTCATTAACCTGTGTAGATAATGCTCTGTCTGAAGATAATGAGTGAAAACTTCTTCAAAAAGGTGTGCCTACTTCTAAAGGCAAGACTATGGGGTCCAAGGGCACACTGGGGAGCTGAGGGGTAAGCAGTGCTTTGGGATCCTTTCATCCTGATTTGGGGACCCACCCCTGGGAGCCACTCTCCTGATATCTGTGTCCTTCTGGGGTTTGATTTCCAAGCAGAATTAGGCTCAGCTCTGTTGTTCACTTCTAACCCCTTTTAGTTCAGGGACTTGTGACAGAGGCTGGTTCAAATGAATCAAAAGCAGTTTCTTCAAAACAAACCATCATCTATTCTTTCACCCAAAGGTACATAGCATGCAAAGGGAAAGGCAAGAGCAAGAAAGGTTTACACACACGTTTTCTCTTTCCTATGCTTAACTTTACATTTGCAAGCTATTTCTAGGCTTTGGAGAAGCCAACCACCCCACAACATTTTCTCTGTTTTGCTCACTTCCCCCTTGTCAATTTTCACCAGCGTTTCCTGATGACTTATGCAAAGCTAAGTAAGTTTTTGTTGTACTTGTTGATTCCAGCTTTATTCTTAAAGTATTGTCCTTTTTCAGTCTGACTGGACTTAAGATGACATACTCAACAATTCAATTTTTCTGCAGCACTCTCTGATAAGAGTTTATTCTTGCCATTACTAGATTTTTTTCACCTGCTTTCTACTTTTGTTAGACAATTTCTTGTAATGCAGCTCTGAACATACATAGTTTGTTCCTTCAGCTTATCATAGGTTCTGTCCTTAATATTGCTTTACAGACTTCCATTTCTCAAGTGAAAATGTGTTCCCAGGATATCCTTTTGCCAATTTTAAGACTGCCTTCTCAGTTTCTGCTTTGTAAGAAATAATTACCTCAGTAATTTGAGTTAGATTTTAAAGAATTTTGTATACTCTTTTTTAGGACTTGCAATTTTCTTGAGGAGTCAGCTGTTCCTGTTAAGAGTAGCTGTGCCTGCAAAAGATGAACTCTTCAAGACATGAAACCTGGAGTCAGTCAGGCAAGATGGAATGTCCCCTGCATCTACCCAGTGCTCACTCTGCGCAGTGGTGTTTTGGTGAGGTTCTCTTGTTTACTCATTGCTGTGATTTCTGTGGAAACATCTGAGGATCACAAGTGGAACAGGAGAGTCATCTGCATTTATTATGTAAAATACATAAGTATCAGTCAGTATGGCTACAGGCATTATTATTTGTATATAGAAGCCCTTTTCTGAATATCCAACCAAACGGTACACAGGGAAAAAGTAGAAAATATTGTAGAATTGTCCAGCTTCTGCCACTGGCATGGATGAAATCCATGTTCAAGAAAAATTATTTCTAAGGTAAATAAGTTTCTGACTGAATATGAAAGTACCCTAAAACTCAAAGTGTATTAAGGAGATCCTTGTTTTGGTTTCATGCTCTGTAGTTTCATTTAAATCTGTAAATGCTGCTGATATGAATGACATCTCTGCTAATCTTCATCTTTACTATGGCTGGTATTGCCAAGCAATTCAAATTCAGAGAAGTCTGGATGATATGTGACATAGTGAAAAAGGTTGTTTAGTTGTGTTTATTTATTTATAATTTGGAGCAGAGGATGGAAGCAAATAAAATGTTAGAATAAAATTATCTGTTATTACCTGGAAGAATGAGCTATCAGCAACCTCGTAGAGGCAGAAGTTTGCATCTGGGGTGGAATAATCTCTTGCAGGAGTAGAAACTGCATCTGACCAGCTGGAAATCATTATTTTAGAAAATAATTTGGGTAACCATGTGGACTCAAGGGGTTGACAGGTTGAGAAAAGTCATGGTACCTGTGAATTTAGCACTTATGAGGTCTGCATTTGAAGTATAGTCCAGGCTTTGGGGACACCCTCCAGCCCCAGCCCAATGTAGGAGGGATTTTTGCAAACTGCAGAAATGGGACACTAAAGTGATCAGAGACCTGGAGCACAGAACATAGAAGCAGAGGCTGGGAAAATGAAATTTCTCCAGGCTGAAGCAAGGGTGCCAAGAAGGAGAGATTAGTGATATTTATATAAACTTTTGTGTAGTTATAGAGAAGGTGGAGCCTGAGGTGCTCAGTGGTGGGACAAGCAGCAGACACAAGCTACAGAAGAAGTAGCTGGAAGAAGCTAGAGGAGTTTCATCTTTAACCTCATCAGTGTTCATCAGTATTTAACCTCAAATATGTTAGGAGTGGTTATGCCCTGGGACAATTTGCCCAAGGGGTCTGAGAGCTCCATTCCATTTAAACAGCTTCTGGAGACTGAGCAGCCTGATCCAGCTCTGAAGAGGACCTTTGCTCCTCCAGCTGATAACGTAAATTTGCTCACAAAAGGTGATATGGGACAGGTTTAAAAAGACAATGATAGGGACAGGATAAGGAAGTACTTGAACCAGAAGTCTCTAATCCAGCTGCCTTTTGCATCAATATACCTGTTTGCCCCCTGACTACTTCATTCAGACTACCAGTGCTTGGGGCTCCTTGTGTGTGCTCCAGAGCATTTATACATAGCCTAGCAAGTAGGCTCCAGCTGAGAGCATAATTAATCACTAATTTGTTTGTACATAATCTTCAAATTTCCAGAACTTGTGCTAAAAAACTGGTGAAGTTGTTTTTCCTTACACAAGCAGTGTCTAATCACGGTTAGAAACAAACCTGGCAGATCAGACAGTGAAATGAAAAGCGATGTAAAACTTGCTTCTCACTCTCCCTCACTTCTTGTCTGGTTGGATCATTGATCTTAAAAAACAGTTTGTGTCAAGAATTTAGCCAGAGATAAATAGTTGATCTCTAGATAATCCTCTGATTAAAAAAATCCAAAAAACACCAAACCAAAAAAACCCCAAAACTTAGTTTTCTCTTTCTGGCTGGAAGAGGCCAGATAAAAAAGCCTGAATCTTAGTCCACATGCAATGATATGTGGAGACACTCCTGCTGCATGGTAAGTGGAATAAAAGCCCTTTTTTGGGGGGTTGTTTGTAGTACCAGCAGTTGCAGGCTGATGTATTCGCTTATCTTTTAGATGAAAGCTGTGGGGTAAAAACAGACACTAGTATTTACCGGAAGTTTAAGTCTGCTAAATTCAACAGATTTAGAAAGTTCACTAATCACTATCGATTAAAAAGGCTGCCTCATTGTTGCATAAATTTAGACAATGTACTCTATTACAGAACCTTCTCAAAATACTTATTTTGAAAAAGTGTTATCAGATTAAGTCAGAGAGGTACTTAATAGTAGCAGTTAAGGCTTTCAAACTGCTACAATTCAAACAGTTTTTCTAAATATCTTATAAACTCAGAAAGAGCATGTTACCAGTGTCCTCACATCTGATTCCTATAGGACAGTCTCTGGAAGTCAAGAATAGAAAAGCAATACCTTAAACATTGAATGCCTGGAATAGATGGAAGCACATGATATTCCCATAAGATTCTTACATTAAAGATTATGACCTAGAACAAGAGAATTTGTTCTACATTCTTACGAGTGAAAATAACACAGCATTTACTTAGTAATGTCTTCCTGAAAATTCTTGGACATACAGAAAGTTTCCAGGATTGACTTCCTCTCAATTTCACCTATGGCAAGGCTTCTGTTAAGTTTCCTATTACCAGTTTTTCATTCATCACAGGCCTAACATTCAGACTATTTCCTAGGGAAGAAGCCACATACTTTGGTTCTGTACAGACGACAGTGATTTTATACAGAGCTCTTCAGCACTATGTATAGCTTTCAATTCAAGGCAGAACTCACCACTTTCCAGTTTTCCATCAGTTATTATTTCAGAGATATCTTAAGATTTGTCAAAGGGTGGTGGTCTGCCCTCGTTGCAGCACACTGTGTTAAATGAGACAGTGCACCAAGACTTACAATCTGGTTTAGTCCAAGTCAGAACTGGCAGACTTTTCTTGGAGGTTTTTATATTTAAAGCAATCATTTAAGCCTGGGTGTCATAGAGTACCAAAACAAAAATGGTGTTATCTGTATGTACAGTGCTAACTGGAGCTGGAGAATTTGAATACTGAAGCCTCCTTCATCTTCACATATTACATGTATCCTCACCCATCTGAAATAATTCTCTGAGGGAAAGTAGAAGTGGTAAAGACACACAAAGACTGATGAAAATTTCTTCATATTCCAAATTATATATATACGTTTTTAAAAAGTCATTATAACCTACTGAACTTAAGCATGGAAAGTACATTCACCTGATGGAGGCATGTATTAAACATTCAAACCCCCTACCCAAACATTGCTTAACAGTTTTAATGTTATGACTTGATCTAAATCTACAAAAATCCAATATCAGACAGAATAAAGATGAGAATACATGCAAGAAACACAGCTCTTTTAAGTAGTGCTGTGGAGAGAACAGCTTTCATGAAAACTGCATTAACTGCAACCCTTACAAAGATGGGTGGTTGCAATAGTTCTGTAAATTTATATGAATGATTTTTCTGTATGCTTTCCCTTTTGTTATAAAACCAAAGAAAAACTAAATATGTTTTCACAATTCTTTTTCCAAAAAGAGTAGTTTCATGTACTGTTTTCCAGTCAGGACAATTAATTTACAAGTAGATGTAAGCAGATTCACTAACCCACATGATAAAACTACATTACTCTAAATGTACTAAAATCATGTTGATCATTTAGTGGATTAAAACATTGTATTTATGACAATAGCTGTTATTAGAGGAAGCTAAGAACTTAGGTGACTTTTTTAAGACAAGACAGGATCAGATCAAAGAGAGAGAGAGGGAAGAAAAGGAAAGAATAAGATCCTCTATACTTCTTTTGACCAATTAAAGCTAGGCTGTGCAGGATTAGTACAATAAAATGGATCTATTATCTCCCCTCACAGTAGGAAGGCAGGAATGGAGCTTGGCTCAGGCCACTTATCAATGCACCTGCTGGCTGAGCTTATCTGATAAAAGAAGAACAGTCACTGAAAGACTAAAGCAGACTATTTATTCTCTTTTTCCCCACACAAGGCCACGGCCCCAGTATATAGGATGGTTGGTATACAGGTCCATATGACCCAAAGATGAAGCACCAAACTATGGGGAAAAAATGAATGTGTCTGGATTCTGGGGGCCACTTAATTACCTAAAATATGCTGAATGCTATGATCTTTGGATTTACTAATGTGATTGGCATAGGTAATATTACCTTTAGAAAGGGAAATAGAAGGTAATGCTTGTTTAAGGAGTGTTTTGGGGAAGAATATCATACATTTTTCCTATCAAAGAGGAAATGTTTCACCTGCCCTCAAAAATGTAATCCAGTTCCAGTCATAATATTATGACATAAAGCATATTGTAATGCATGCCATTACACTTGCACTTTTTGAAATCAATATGTAAGTCACTATATAATACAATTCAAACAACTGCTTTGAACCTCTGCCTTCCCAAAATCAATATTTAGCAAGATTCCTGTAATCATCCAGTCTGTTTACATAAGAAAATGTTATTTTCACTCTTTTGTTTGAGGTGGGAATAGACATAATAAGTTATCCAATTTTAAAAAAATGGAGGGAGTGAACCGGGAATAACATGTCCCATCCTTATTCATGAGCCCTGGAACAAGTTCTCACACAGTGTCAGTATCTGCTTTCTACTCAGTTATGTGTTTAACACTAATGAAATCCATGATGATATTTTTCTTCTTCTTTGTGGTATCCTTTTATAGCTTACATTTACAGTGAAGAAAAAAAGTACTTCATTGTACTGCAAGCTTTACAATTGCATTATAGCATTATAGCACTTTTAAAGCGCAGATTATAAACAATTAAGACTGTGAAAACTCAGAACATTTTAAGGAGAAATTAGAAAAATCTGAAGAAAGTAGAAACAGTGGTCATTCAGTAGCATTTCTCCCCTGTTTTCATAATCACCTGTGAAAAACTTGAAAACTGCACAGGTGCAAAATTACACAAAGCAGGTCCTAATATCGGAAAATGTCTTCTTGATCTGGTCACTGCTGTCTGTGGCATAGGATCACTCAGATGTTTCTGAAAGTGATGCCAGTCTTCAGACAGATTAGAAAAAGGGAGTGAAATTTTTGTTAGCTTTGTGTCTTGACCTTCAATTACAGAGTTTGTGGCTGCAGTTTCCAATAGGTCTGCTGGGCAATTTTCATTTTCCATTAACTCGTAGACAGACTGATGTGTGTGAAAGTTAACATTGTTGATACCGAGAGCAAATTATAGCGCACTGCTAAACTACAAACCATTTGATTTTGGTACAGAACTCCCTTTTCCCTCTCCAGGTATTCCTATTGCAGCTTAATTGCTGCCTCCAAAATAACTGACTAGCCAAATGGTTGTATTTCTTTCAACTTCAAACTAACAAGCAACTATTTGAAACATCTCGGCATTTCTATGCTTTGCTGCAACAATGGTCACGGGGAAAAATGTCTCTTTCAACCAAGCCCTTAACTGTTGTCTAATTTCAAATAGGAGCTGTATGTCCTGGAAGGATAAAATTATTTTGGAACACACAGTTGTATATCTTGCTGGAAAAGTTGAAAAGCAACATTATTGTGGTAATACTACAATCCTTTTGGAAGAAACCACAAAACCATACACAAAAGAAGAGAAAATATTTTGAGAACTTGGCTCAAAGAAGCAATGATATTTTATTTTAACAATAAAACTACTTTAGGCTTCTGTTTCTGAGCTGGCTTACATCAGACAATTTTCCCTGAGTAACTGAGAAAATACCACTCTGAAAGGCACACTTAGCAATTAATGTATCAAATTTACTTATCCATTATCAAACACCAACTTTTCCTACTTGGATCAGTGTTTCCTCACTTGTGTTGTTACAAGGGCACAAATTCCTTTGAGGTAACCATGTTAGCAAGGACAGAATCAGAGGTGAAGCACAAACTGGGAAGATTTCAGTATCTCCTTATGTGCTCGTAATTAATTTAGTGTAAAGTCAGGGGATAGGATACATTTGATTCAATACTCATTTCTGGTACCTAAGTTGACTGTCTATAGTTTCTTTACTCTTCATTTTTCTTTCTGGATAAATGTTCTGTAGCATGCATCCTCAGGTAGTTGACTGTGGTCTTGTGAATGGTTTTAGAGTGATTTGGGGATCATTGTTTCAAACAAGTACACTGTTAATTTCTTATGGCTGGAATCTCCCTGTCCATTCAAGATTATTAATATTTACAGTACTTAGTATTGGTTTACACAGTTGTGGTTAGCTTGATTCAATCTCTCCCTTTTTTTTTTTGGGATGAATAAAGAAAATCTGACGTGCAACTTAAAGTAAGGCACGGGTGGTCATGCTGAGAATAATTAACTTAGTTATTCATTTAAAATAAGATATATTTGAAAATATTAGTGTCAGGTATAATCCTATAAGTGTTTGGTATTGAGGAGTGTTCCTGTTATCAAGTCTGTGATCCTCTGACTTCATTAACCTTGCTTCTCTGTCAGCATGAAGTTACAGAATATAAGTTTTTAAAACCCCTTTTTGTTTTGATTTTTCTTTTGTTTGTTTTCATTTAATTTCTTTTTCCTCTGTGTTCCAGTTTCAGTGGCTGGGATGTGTGTTTCATAACATTAGCAAATTCCCCTTAGCAGCTGTAAGAGAGAAATAATTCTAAATTTACGAAAGATGAAGTCCAGCATTCCCATGTACTAGAGGTGGACATGAGAAAACGCTGGTTCTTATTAGGTTTATAATAGTCACCAGCAGTACTCAGCTGCCAAGTGTCTGTGGGCGCAGTCAGGGTCTGGACAAGCATTTGGTTGGAATTGGAATGTAGAGCTGCGTTAGGATGGAAACCTCCCCCTTTCCCACGTGCTGTGCCGAACGTGTGCCATGTGATGGCAGCATTGTATCAACCTAGAGGAGCAGAGCTGCTGAGAAGGGGAGTCTCTCAATTTTTCTTACAATAAAATTAAAAAAAAACCTCACCAAGCTCAACAGCCGAGAAAGAATTCCTACAATCTGCAAACAGCACAAATAGATTTAACACTGAATTCTTCTATGCAATGGAGAATAATGGAAAGAAATGAAAATATTTGACATGCCATGAATACAGTGGGGGGTTACTACTGAGACAAACTTGATAATTTAATGAAAAATATTTTCCCTAGTAATTATAATGATAAAGTGAACATGGTATAAATGAATTACGAGCTCAGAATATTACTGTTAATACATGTATTTCAATAACAGGCATTTATTGATAGGCAGATTTTTTTGCACTGTTGAAATAACCAGCAATTAATCACTATTTGGATAGACTTTCAAGAGGAAGCATCTGAAATCTTCAAGAGCTTCAGTTTTTCTGACTCCTCCAAGGTGTTTTCAGGAGCAGACAGTACTGTTGACCTTTGGCACCTGTTAGTGTGGCAAGCAATAGTTTCTTAAAAAATTCAGGTTTTAATGCTATTTTCTTGTAAGGGGTAAAATAAAACAAAATTACTATTGAATATTCCAGTTTATTCACTTACACTATTCTTAAAATTCATAAGCTGGTAAATGCTTTAAAAATTCCCCCTTCCCTCTTGAACTGGATTAACTCAGTTCACTGAAGAGAGTTTGAAAGTACTTTTCAATTACACTCAGCAATGCCTTTCTTTTACGTGCAATGCCTTTCTTTGGAGGGAGGGCAGTGTAAAAGCAACCCTGATCTTGCTAGGGAAAAACGAAGGATTGAAACAAAGAATTTGTTATTTGAATTCTTCTATCTCTTGATTTCAGCAATGTGCACATATGTGACATCCCTGCCACTCGATGAGTGGGACTCTGGAGCTGAGAACCCACGAAAGCAGAAGCAGGAGGAGGATTCCTTGCTATCAGCTCCGCAGCCCATGCTCTCCCTTGCTTGCAGTCTTAAATGCATGGAAAGCTTTGTAGGGCTGCACTAAACAGGGCTCTACAGGGAATAATCTCAGGTTATATGGCACATAAAGTGACTTCTCATGAATGTTTACAATTAATCTATGGAAGTATATGCAAATTAAAA
Organism: Motacilla alba alba; assembly: GCF_015832195.1. Lineage (NCBI taxonomy): Eukaryota > Metazoa > Chordata > Aves > Passeriformes > Motacillidae > Motacilla > Motacilla alba. The sequence goes on along the minus strand of NC_052017.1, from coordinate 59,594,346 downwards.
TCTACTGGAATTACAGAGGAATGTACTTTCTGAGGAATTGTATGGGATTTGTTTGGGGAAAGGAGAAAGAAGCGCATACTACAGGACTTGCACTGAAAGTGTTTAATTGTTTTTCAGATTAAAGGAAATTTTTTGATTGGCGACACAGGGAGGGGAATCTCATGTTTACTGACAAATGTTTTTATATTCTGGGAGGCTCATGGGTAGTTAAATTATGTATAAAAAACTTTTAATTTTTTTAATAAGGTCCAAAGGAAGCATGCCACACACATATAATTTTGAAAAAAAGTTTTCCTTGAAACCAGTAGGTCATGCTGCATTTAAGTTTTTATCACCAATGCTATAAACCAAATGTTAACCTTAACAGTCATGTCAAATTACTAAGATTTTAGGCAAAAAATATGGTAGCACCAAAGTACTTCTTTGGGATTCGGATTATTTCAAAAACCAATGAATTGTGTTCTGTCCCATTGCACTTCATGCTGTATTTTATAAAGAGAGATAATGAATCAGGAGAGGAGAAGATAATGCCAGAGAAATTAATTCTTGAATTATATGAACTTATATCTCTCTTGCATAAGTCATGCACTGAAGTGCGAATTAGCCAGAGATTCCTTCTTGATGATTTAGTCACAGAATTACTTTTCACTTTCATGTGGCCAGTCTAAGCTGGATAATGTTGGTAAATAAATAAATACCAGACTCATGCATAAGCAGCAACTGTAAGAATGGGGGTAGAGATCTGGGGTTTTAACAAGGTAAAGAGACATTACTTTTTAGATTTCTGGTTTTGGATTAATCCTAGGAGATGCCCACTATATATGCAATTAAAAATCATTCTAGTGCTAAATGAGTTATCAGTTTCATTGTCATTCCTCATGCTAAACAGATGGGAAATTGGATTATTGTCTAGAACATGGCAACAAGAGCAAGAACTTCCTGACATTAAACTTGCTGTGACTCTGTATCTAAATTAGAACAAGTTCACTGTGTATGAGCTTTCTTACTGTTTACCCACAGGAATTAAAATTAATTCCTAATATTTGAAATGCTTTGAAAGACCTCTTTGACATGGGAGAAAAATACCATGTATGAATAATATTCAGAACTGATAATTTACCACACTTTTCCACAAAATAATTTCAGTTTTAAAACAGGCCAGAGGGTAACTGACCATCAAAATTCTAAAAGACCTCTTTAATAGCCATTCTAGTATTAATTACTGTTGATTAAGTGATTGTAAAGTTTGGGTGGTAGATATTAAGTGACATGGGAAATATATCTGAGGAGATCTGCATTGTGGTTAAGAACAATATTCCTTGAATTGTCATTGATAATCACCTAAAGATAATGCACAGCAGGATTTACTCTGTAGAAAGTGCTATTCACAGTCTGGATCACCCCTTATTCTTACAATGAGGTTCCAGATACTTTAGTTTTAAACCAAGTTAGAGGTTGGCACATTGTAGTTTCTTGTATTGTTTTTAACATTTATAGAATTTTTGTAATGTAAATTTAAAAAATATTAAATTCCAGAATTATCTTTGGATTTGAGTTTTGGGGGTTTTTTAGGTTGCTATAATCGTCCACTGGGCAATGGTTCAAATGTGTGTTATTATGGTCATAGTGCATGTTAAGTTGCTTTTGCTTTTCCTATTAATGTTTCATATCTATCTTCCAAAAGCTGGGTTAAGAAGGCATAAAGAGCCTTAATGGCACTGCAGTCAGTTACAGACACCACAAATATGGACAGTTCACTAAAAATCACATTAAAATTGAAACACGAGTTCAAATATGGGCTCTGCCAGAAGCCTGTTTTTCATGACAATAGTGTAATGTCCTTTGTCTTTGGCTGGCTGATAATACTACACAAAATTTGGTGTCATTTTTCCATGTGCTACAGCAACAACTCCGATTCTTAAAAACAGCAGGTACTGAATGAGATGGATTGGGGTGAGGAGAGAACTCAGGCTCAGAATACACAACCTGTTTTTTTCTCTGACCAGAGGTTATTTTTACCATTTTTGTTACACAATTATCTTTTTCCTTCATCTAAACAACACTTATATTGTTCTGGGTGAAAATGGCAAGATATAACCTGCTTATTGCTGTCAGATCAGAAATTGATTTTTATTGTGGGACAGTAATTTTTTTTTTCCTAACCGAGTGAATTATTGGATATCAGAAGAAGAGTAAGGCTGGCCAGCAACTTTCATCTTTCTGTCTTTCTGTCTTTTCATCTTTTCTTGTGTGTGTTTTTTCTACCCTAAGTAGAAAAAACACACACACTGTCCTGGCTGACAGTTGGGTTTAGAATGTGCTTCTCATATGGTTGGTCAGTGCCAAACCAGAAGACAAAACTCCTTCTTTTCCCAGTTCTTCCCACTGTAGCATAAGGCGATGGAAACCAAAATCCCACATCCCTCATTTTCCAAAGGAAAACCACCCTGAAATATTTCATTTTGTGTGTTGTTGACGTGCTCTGACTGTGTCGAGTGGCTGCAGCAAACTGTGAATGATGATGTGTGAAATGAGAAGTCCCTGTCCAGTGCACAGCAAGAATAGCACTCTGAGATCCTTGCCCCACTGCGCTGTTTGATATGCGCTTTTGTCTGTGCTATTTTATACCCAGATATGCAAGGCTGCCTTTCCAAACATTTGGTCAGATTCTTACCTACATGCCAGCATTTTACTTGCTTAGCAGGTTTATGCAAATTCTTCATCCAAAACATTGCTTTGAAAAACTTTCCATGCTTTATGGAAATTTTAAAAAATTAAAAAATGAGAAAGAACCTCAAACATCTTATCCCCCCTCAAGAGCACCCCTCCTAACAATTTGCTCCCCCTGACTTAAAGTGAATCAATTTCCCATCTACATTTGCTCATTTTCTTTTCAGCTGCCAATTAATTATTGGGTCTTTAGAGGATATCTTTAAAATAGCAGTAGAATCCTTCACATTATTTGGTATAATTTTATTTAATTTAGACTGGATCTTAACCAAGTTAATTTAAAGCATTTGGAAAACACAGTTATTAGTTGATTTTTTGTTCCTTGAGATATTATCATCAAAATTTGGTGTTTTTTAATTAAAAGTTATAGTATCCAAAAATGATGCACACAAATATAAGCCTGAAATTTCAAACTGATGCAATAGAATATGCAGCTGGGCCAATTGTTCCTCACCACCTGCTGCAAATGTTACTAAGGTAAATTTTTTGTTTAGCTACTTCTATTTAATCTTCTGTTCTTGAGTGACTACTTCCTTGTAAGTGCCTTATCATTCACTCTCATTTTACTTGTTGCAGTCTATAATACAGCACTTTTGAAAATAAAGTAAGAAGAAATAGGAGAGCTGCCTAAATGAGTTACTGGAATCCAAATTTTCCAAGTATCTTAGTCAGGTATTTCAAGTTATCATGCAGCTTGCCTTCACGGCCTGGACTAAGTTTTACAGGCTTTGCATAATCATCATTTTCTGTTCTGTCATTTGTCTTGGACCAGCTACTTTGGCAATACAAAATTTTCATTTAATTCTTTTCTGTTTTCCAGTTCCTCTCCCTTCCAGGAGACCTGAGCAGTGATACAGGGCAAGATCCACAGGGAGAAATCTCAATTACCCTAATACTCAAATTAAATGCTGATGTTGGTATGGGTGTGTCTGTATCTTCAACTTAGAACTGCATGATTCATAACAAGAAATTTAAAATTAGAGATGTCCAGTAGAAGCTTCTTAACTTCCTTTGAGGAAGCCTGCAAAACTCTTCTGCTTCTTTCTAATTTTTCACTTGGTGTGATTTCTCACTTGATCTGTTGTCTGAGTTACCCAAAACATGTGGGAGGAGTAAATCTTGAGAGAGCTTTCCACTGCCAGCAATACAGAAATAATATGTTTCTCTGTGTTTTCTACAAACAACTCTTTCCAGCACTGAATACCTTAGAGCCAGTGACAGTGCTCTAAGTCTGCCACTCCAGCATTGCATGTTGTAAAAAAGAATCATATTTTCACATAAGTAGGTTAAATCCAGCTAACTGAGCTTTAACATAATTCTTCTAAAAGAACTCGTCATCTGTTCTACTTCTAATTTCATGATACTTTTAAAAACAGACATTAATTTCTGCTTTGAATCCTAATGTCTCCACTGCCACATTTGTTCTTGGTGATTCCAAGAACCACCAAGAACCAGCGTGTATTGAAAATAATTAAGGAAGTAACATTTGTAAGTTGAGGATAGCCCAAAGGAATCCTCTTAATGACACAGAGAAAATAGATGTCTAGAGGTTTCTGACATGACAAAACTGATAAAATGATTTTTTTTTCAAAGTTAGGCATATCAAGTCTAATATATTCATTGCATTTTGATTAACAATTGGTTCATTACTGTTGCACTTAAATCTCTTTTGTTGGAAACTGAGAAAGCACAGGATACTAATTGCATCTTTCACATGAAAAAGGTAAATCTGAAGTTTTCACAAAATGCTAAATCCACACCATTACTGTAATCTTGTACAGGCAATTAGAATGAATTGAAAGCATTAATTATGCAAATCAAAAATCACAGTAATTTCTGGTTAGTATTTCCATCTCCAAATCATAAATCCTAGTGTGGTCCAAATTTATCTAGTTTTATTAACTTTTCATAATAAATTTTAAATTATCCTGAATTGAAAAATTAATTGTAATTGAATAATTTTTTGAACAGTGTGCAGTGGGATGGCTGAATTCTAATCGATACTAAGAAGGCTTTCCATCAGGTTCCCTGGAGTACCTGTAGTATAACTAATAAAATTAAATATTGATGTCAGATGTCTTTTACAATGTGCATGGGATTTCACTCTTCAACAGCATTTTCTTTGAAAAAATTAATCTGCAGTGGTCCCTTGCTAAATACAGGCATGTAGTCTTCAAGATGCAGATAAATCTGTGATTCTGCTCCCTTATATGCACATAGCGTTAGATCTAGAAAAGCAAGTTGTGTTATTCACTCCAGCACTCAGTTCATCTAAGGAACATGATGAGAAGGTAGAAAAATTCGACCATGTGTTTAATTCACTTTATGTTTAGCACTCTGTAAACTTTTGCAGGATTAGGATTTGCCTGCTCTTTTAGCACTCTGTAAACTTTTGCAGGATTAGGATTTGCCTGCTCTTTTACTTCAATTCAAAACTTGCATTATTTCCACTATATATTCTAGACTAAAGGTCAGATTGTTGAAACTCTTAAAGATCTGCCCCATTGCAGCACACGTTGAGAGATGTGCATATGCACAGTGGTGTAGCAAGTTTTTCCCCCTTTTTTCTTGCTTAAGCTTCTGTGTTCCAGATAGCTGTCTTCCTAGTGTGCACCCTATAAGGACACAGCAGATAACTATTGCCAAAAGCTGATATTGTGAGTTGATTAATCAAAACCCCATTGATTTATAGGCTTTATGACTCTTCGGAAATTCACTAAAAGCATTGTATGATCCCTTGTATGACTGATTTATGTAGTCTTTCATTCAATATGATGTATTAGATACACACTATTCGTAGTTCTAATCATAAAGCATACCTGTTCTTTCACTTAATATAACAAACTATGTATCCACTAAGTGCAAAAAGGGGTGGGGAAGCCAGGAACTAATTTATATAGTGAATAAAGCATAGTAAATATTCATATTCCAATGTTTTTGCTTACTATGTTTATTTATAAAGTCAGTGACACAAGACACTTTTCCTATATTACCTCTCAAGTAACATGGACTCATACAGATAATACATTTAGTGAATATAATTGTCAAGGCTGTTTCTGTATTGTTTATTTATCTTAGTGAAGAAAATAATATTTTGGCACCAATATTTATTGGATTACTGCTGAATTCTCCAATCACCTGGAAAATATTTATAAAACCTTTATCATATTAGCCATGCCTTAAAACACCATTTATCTGCAACTTGGGGGTGGACTGAGCATGTCCAGGGCAATGGATTAGTATTCTTAAAGTTTGCTATCAGGTTCACATCCATTTTTCAAAAAGTAGTTAAAGCATCAACTGTTAATGTAAAATAAAAAGCACGTGCCTTTATTTCTCTAGCCTAAATGATAAAGCTGTAGCCTAGCATTAATTATATCCCATATAGTAAATTATGAAAAATAACAATTCCCTGAAGTCTTTATCAAAGCAGAACACAACATCTCACAAAGAAATAATATACTAGTCTATTTGATCTGGAAGTCTCCCACCCCTCACCCCTCACATATTGCAATCTATCCTGTACCCTTTTCTTGGCTGTTTGTTTGTTTGTTTGTTTGTAATTTTGTTTGGTTGATTTTGAGGGGTTTTTGGGTGTTTTTTTTAGCAACTCCTTTTCAATTGCTGACTGTACATCCAATTTATAATGGCAAAAATAACCAAAAAATATTTGGTTGTTCAGCTTGGAGCTTACATCTACCTCCATTGCAGTGAACAAGGTAATTTCCCTTTCTTAGAGCCACCTTTCCTCAGGAACGTGTTTTACTTATCTACAAAGACAACACTCGATGCACTAAAAGTAAAATAAAATCATATGATAAAACAAGCCACTGATGTTGGCTGATTGAAAACATTTTTTTCTTATTTTGATTTTGTAAATTTTCATATTTTCCACTTGTACTAATATAAAACCTGCCTTCCCTTCTGTGGCTGATTAAAATTTGGGTTTAATGAGAGTCTTGCTGTGAACAATGCTGACCAGGTTTTCCTTTCAGAAAACCATGCCCTGTGGTGGTTTTTTTATTTGCTCTGTGTTTAGTCTGAGAAAAGGAAATTTGAATGAAAGAATCAGACCAAATTTTTTTTCCATATTTTTTGAAGTTGAGTTTCATGTTTCTAGACTAATTGTGCTAAAGAGACAGGATCAACTTGGTCTAACCATCAGGTTATTTAGAAATCTTTAGCGTGTTAGCAAAATCAAATTCAGAAAAATTAAAAACATAAAAAAAAAAATCTTAGTATTTGAGGAGAAATACTCTTCTTGCTGGGAAAGCTAGACTGTGCTTCTCCTGGTGATGTATTTCTCACTGATATGGATGGCAGATGGGGTCCACTGGTGTGTCCTTGCTGGAAAGGGTTTGGTAAGTATGATGGCACATCCAATGTCATTTTTACAACTGTCTTGTATAGACTGCCAAGAGCAGTACCTATCTCGCTGTTGCTGTAACTGAACCGATCATTGAGATTTTTAATCAATTTTTTCAGGAAAGAGAATGACCAATCCAGAAAAATGGAATTCCGTGGCAGAGAACATAATAGAAATTGTGTCTCCTTATCCTCTTTTCCCTCCCTTGAGAGAGAGATGCATGAGAATCAGGTTACTCAAATATTATTTTCTTGCTTTTTTTCCAAGCAGGATACAGCATGGGAGATTGGGCAAATCAGATTGTGACAAATTTTGGAAGAAGCATTTATGATGTGCGTGGAGACATAAAAATCAGAAGAAAGCTAAAGCACTGAAGAAAAATATGAAAAGAGAGAAGTGAAAAGGTGGACTGGAAAAGGGTCTGAAGAGACAGAGGATATTTAGATTTTTTTAGAAAGAGACTAGAAGAACAAATAACCATGTTGGGGAAAATAAATATGTGGGACAGAAGGTTAGAGTTTTGCTGGGGTAAGGAGCCAGAACACAGGATAAGGAGGAGATAAAGGCTGCTGAGGAGACTGAAAAGAAATGGGATGCTGTTAAAAGAAAATATTCTAGTAGGTACTACTTATTAAAGTTACATACAGTATACATATTTTTCATTTTCATCTTATCATTCTGCGTCACTGTCTTTATTAAGTGAATGAAGAGAAATGTGTAGCAGGAAATGTGGGATATAGCATTACTATCAGAGACTGGAAAGGAACAGGGGAGGAAGAAAGAAAACAACAAAAAAAAGCAGAAACACAAGGAAAGGTGATAGGACAAGAAGAATGAGGATGAAGAGCAGAATTCAAGGACTGAGAGAGAGAGAAAAAGAAGGGGTAACTTCTAGGAACAGAAGCAAGACCCACTTTATGAATGCAAACATTGGTTTTAATGATCATCCTGAACTGCATATGCATTCTTTGCAGGTCAAACATTATTGTGTATTATAGTAAAAGTTCATTGTAATAACTTAAAAGTTTTAAAGGAAATATAATTTTTAGCTATGAGCCATCATTTTTTTAAATTTAAATTCTTGTCATTAAGTTCCATACTGGAGAGTTTAATTTCACAGGATCCAAATAAAACAGAGAAACAGTACCTAATAGTAGAAAAAAATGGAGTCATGAATAAGTGTAAAAACAATGGAGTTATGTTAAGATCAGGGTAGAGGTTTTGATAGTTTGATTTCAGATATCATTGTGTGAAAGGGAAGCGACTTTTTCTCTCTTATTTTAAATTGGTAAGTGGTGATGTTTTAATGATTTCTGTATTCTGAGAAACTGCTCTTCCAGGTGGTACACAAGAAGTGAGCCAGAGCTGGTGGCCTGTATTTACAGATCCTCACCTTGCATATTCTGAGATGAGGCTGTGTGAGTTACAGAGCACTGCAAAGGAGCAAAATATTGCTGCTCTGAATGTCTGAAGTGGGGAAAAATAGGAGATGATTGTGTTTTATGTATAGTTTTCTATCCATACAAGCTGCCACCTGGAAAGCAAACAGCTCATGGACAGTGTTGTTTTTTTCTTCACAGCTGGCAGTTGCCTTTGTTCAAATAAGCCCAGAAATGTTTGCAATAAAAGCAGAAATACCCTTCTAGAACTTACTGAAGGATACTCGGTAAATCTTTCAGTCAAGCCACAACACCAGCAACCACAAACAACGGCTACCAGAAGATTCCTCTTAAACAGGAAGAAAGATAAGTTTTGATCCTGAGGTTGCTTTCTTAAAAATTCTGAGTGAATAAAGTAGTCTTGGCAGAAAGTTCCCAGTTATGGATTACCTATAAAAAGAATAAAAGAGATGAACATTGAAGGCTTTTCATGGCTGTAAACAAATAATTCGTGAGCACACTGTGCTCAGACCACAAATAGAAGCAGGAATTAGAAGTGCCCCTAGCTGACCAGCATATACATATATCATTGGTCTGGTGTAATGAAGATTACCTGATAAAGATCACAATATGACAGTTTTCCTTTTGCATTGGCTGCTGAACAGCCAGAAACTGTTTTCTGCGGCCAGCCAACTATTGATCCAACTCTCTCCTGTCAGTGATGCAGTTAATGGGAATTCCACAGGCAAATAAAAGCTACATTTTGTCTTCATTTTCATCTGAAATATGAGCTGGTCCTTTGTACTCTAGACAGTCATTTATTACTCATTTTCCTTTATTGATGTTTATGAGCTGAAGCATAAAATGATTCTCAAATGTAGTTTAATTGAGGCAGCAGTTGACACTGTGACCATGATTACTGCTGCACCATCAGCTGCATTAAATCCATGAATCAAGGTTTGCTTTTCATTGGTCTTTGAGGCAGCATACGGTGGAAAGTATCCTTAAAATGCAACTGTGCTGTAGCTGGAGAAATATGTCGATTTGTCTTCATAGGGACCGAGGGGGAAAAAAGTACCCAAAGTCCTTAGCAAACAGCAACAGAGCAGTAAAGTGTTTCTTATTACTTTACATTCAAAGACTCCTACCACTCCCCTACCCTGGGTTTTAAAAGTTATTTGTAAAATAGTCTTTCTTATATGCTTTTTAAATATTTTTTTCACTGAATTATGAGCAACAAAATGAATAGAAGGAAGAGCTGCCATACACAGCAAGAGGGGAAGCCAAGACACTGAATTCATTTGTAAAATGGTAAGGACAATCAATACTGTGGGGAAGTATTTTTTATATGCAGTTATTAACTCATAAGCTACAGTATATCTCATCTCATTTCAACAACAGCTGAGGTCTCCATTTCCCCCTGGAGACCCCTGCAGGTCCCATTATGAGAATCATAAATAATATGTGCTAATGAGATATGAATTGATTATGTTGGAAAAGCTGACATTTTCATCCATCATTCTAAATGATGTTTAACAATGGATTACCAGCCAGTAATTCCTCTGATATGAGATTAAATAAAATAGCAGGCTGTTTCAGCAGGCTAGCTCAAGGAGATGGCAATAAATCTGCTCAATTACTGTATTACCAATCCGTTTTTCACTGCTAAGGATATTATTATTTCATTTAGACTTGTTCATGCATCATAGATTATTTTATTTCAGTCAGTCAATGGGAGAAACTGCAGTATTTTATTCACTGAGCTGCAAAGAACTGGGCTTTGATAGAGTACAGTATGCACAGCTCAGTGGGCCTCCAGCGGATAGAAGAAATGCTGCTAAGCTCCTATCAGATCAAAAATACATTGCAAAATCCACATTTCAGGAACCAGCATTTTGTTTTCAACCTAATTTACTTTACTTATCTGAAAAGTCTCAACTGAAGGATACTGCCTAAAAAGCTGATCAATTGAAACAAAATTATTGGCTCCTCTAAGATGATTTGTACTTCACCTCGGTCCTGTAGTATATTGAGAATTAGATCATTCAGACTATCCTTTGGCCTGGTAAATTAGATTGCAAATAACTATAATACAAATGATGCCTTTTTTCCCCCCTGCTCATGAGGGAGGGAAAAAAAAATTTAAAAGTATGCAAAGTTTATTTAACAAATGCCTGTCATAGAGTTATTTTCTTTGCCGGCCTGATCTCACAGTCTTGACAGGTTCCCCTTCCTTGCAAAAACGTTTATGCTTTGCACTTCGTCCAGCACCCACTGTAGAGCCCAACACAGAGTTTTAGTAACTGCAGCATATACTGAATAGCCTGGGGCATGCCCAGTGTCCAACCAAGCCACCTGGATATGGGAGATCTTGTTTTACCCATCTGCCCTGGTCTGCAAATCAATGCAGCAGGTGGTTTGTGGCCAGAACCACACTCATACATCACCAGTGAACCCTGTTATTTTACCAGCTGCTTTCTGTAAAAGAAGAAGAAAAGATTGACATGATTATTTCTCCCCTCTCTAAAAACTGGGAAGGCCACAGCCTTGCAATGCAAGCAGTAATCCATTCCTTGCCGAGAAATCTGCAAATCTGTGTCTTAGGTTCCTCTCCACAGACCCTACGCCTTTCCTCTACTGATGGGATCCCTCAGAAGAAAATACGAATAAGATAGGCTTTTCTTCAAGAACAGGCTTTCAAAATCAATTATACTTTAATTGAGAAAAGTCTGTAAGAAGTGCAGGAGTTAGGTGCGAGAGGAGAAACACATGGAACAGAGTTTATTTCTCTTATAGTTTTATCACTCAAGGGTCAACTGAGAAGAGACAGGTGTTGAGGTGCAATGGAAAATATGCTCCAGGAATAAGTTTCGTCCTTGACTTATTGTTTCTAAGCCCAGCAGAAAAACTTACCTGATAGACACGTTGCAGAATATTGTAGCTCTGGAAGCATAACTCTGAGTATACACGCAGTGCTGGACTCCAACTCAGCACTAAGGGAGGCGGTAAGGGGGTAAGTGTGGATAGGTCTTTGAAAAAACAGTTTGACTCTCAGACAATAAAACAATGAGAACTGCAGGAAATTTTTGGGTAACAAGTAGAGCTCACTAGACATTGAAAATGGGTATAGTAGAATTAGAGAACAGATCTGGAAAGATGACAGGGATCATATATCTACATGATGGAAATACTTCTGTGCAAATAGCACTGAATAAAATAAACCTCTTCAATTTGGAAAAGACTTCTTGAAGAAAAAGAAGATATTATAAATCTAGAATAGAGGAATTTTTTTAAGTATTGATCAAAAAATAGGTCATTCAAAAAAAAAGGTTGAGCAATTTTCAAAGAACCAAAACATTTTAGAAAACTCCCAGATTTAGATTGTAGTTTTCATCTATTGTTTTCTGTATATCCAAATGTGACAGGGATTAAATTATTCCATGAATAATATTTTCATCATGCTAATGTGATTAACTGTATTAACTGATCTGAAAATATAGTAATAATTGTGATGTAGGTGTAAGACTTTACTAGAGTTGTAAATCCTCAAACATTAAGATCTTTACACTTAAGTCAGTCACATTTCACTAGGCAATATCATGCACCTAAATTTCAGGGATATTCCGTAAAAGTGAGTGTGTTTCTAGGCATGACTTTATTAATTTTGATTATTATTGTTATTTTAAGGTAAGATGCTATTTTCAGTTTGTGCATTTTGAAGCTCAAGAGACAGGAGAAGCAGAAGAGGCTTTTGGCACTCAGTCGTCTCCCCAGGATGGATATAGTAGTCAGTGAACCTTAAGTAATTAATCTTGAGCCTCTATGAAGTTAAATCTTGTAATTCTCAGAAGGAAGTCTTGAGGTACTACCAAATATTCTGTCTTTCAGTTAGAGAGAAATAATTTCTGCCACAAGAAAACTGATTGGGTTCTAAGATTAAATGTATAAAAGTACAAATCCTTTAACTCAAGGCCTGAACTTTCATAGTGGGTATAGTGGGTTGTATCAAGGCAACAGCAGATTTAAAAATCTTAGTGGCATAACACATCATGGTGAATCTCAAGCCATAGTGCAAAGTTCCTGCCTATTTTCACTGAGAACTCTCTCTTATGTGTATGACACATAAGAGACATGTTGGCATGCATAAATGTGCACAAATGTGATGAGTCATATCCTGGCAAGATGATTCTGCAAGCTAACTTCACATTCACTAATTATTTTGCCAATTTTGGGAGGTTTTTTGTGAAGCCTGAGCTAATACCGACAGTTCAGTTAAATCAGGATCTACAATTAGGATGGAGATATGAGGAAATCAAGTTGTGGCATTTGAAGTTTATTCACTCAGAGCTGAGCTGACCTGTGCACATGGTGCAACTGAAGGCCTTTACAACAACTAGAGCACTGAATGAGAGGCAGAATTTACCTCTAATGTGTCTCTAAGACCTTTGATTTCAAAATTGCTTGACCATGCTGTTCAAAGTATGTCTGAAACAGGGCCACAGAATAAAAGCCATTAGATAGTTGTTGGCAAAAAGCTAATATGCATACAATGTGAAGATGTAAAAGAAAGTCAAATGACAGAGTCCCTGAAGATTAAAAACAAATCCCATAATTTCGCAGGATTCATAACAGATCCCAGTGGCCATAAAGAATACTTTAAATGATGGCACTATTTGAATATTTAAATATTTTCCATCTGCCTTAACAACTGTGTTTATAAGATGCCAAATACCATTTCTCATTACAGTTTAAACTGTTGATGGAATTGTAAACACTAAGAGTGACTCCAAGTATCTTACAAGCCAAGTTTCCTCGCGGTCTTAATGGGTAACTTATTTTTAAGGAAATTTTACACTGAGATTGTGAGTTCTTTCATCAATATGGTATTCACAAGCACAGACTGTTAATGTTAACAGCCAAACTCCTCAGCAGCACTGGTGCTTTCTCAGTAAGAATGTGAGTGTTTCTGCTAAAACTCAGAGGTCCTTACTAGTGGTGTGGGAACTACAGACACCGCACTAGTGTAAGTGCTCAAAAGCAAATCTTGGGTCCGTGCAAGTTGTAACAATGATACTGATACCTGTATGATGTTCATCAGTTCTTGCCTTCTCACAATCATTTCAAGTACTTCCAAGGCTTTGTAAATCAGGAAACACAAGTCTTGAATAACAGAATTGGATTAATCGGCACATGGTTTATTTTGTTTATCAATTTTTCTTCCATATTTTAAACTTGAGAAGCTCATCCACATAAATGCATGGCTGGATATTTAAAATGTTTTTCGTTTAGCCCCCACTATTTTAGGGACAATAATTCATCACCTTCTGGGGTGAGGAAAGAAAATGCTTCCTTTTTTTCAGTCCTTCTTGTCATCCTAAAACTGAGATGTGCCCACTTAAGTCCCTTGCACTCTCCACCACACCTCTGAGCCACTCCCCAGCTCAATGAACCTCTGTCTGTCTCCCTTTCTGAATGTTTTCTCCCAGAGCAACAGGAACAGGGGCAGGTTGCTGCATGACTGATATTGCTGTGTCATCTCCTTCTCCTGGTGCCAGCGCCTGGGTGCAGAGGGAACTCCAAGGACTCTGCAGTAACTTCTGCAACTCATTCACATCCAAAGCAGCACGGGAGATGCTGAGTAGGAAGGGACATTTCTTGCAACAGTCCCTCAACTGCTCACTGCAAACAGGCACACTCAAAAAGAATGGAATTTCTAAGCAGGGAAAACCACCAGTATTTTATGACCAACAATTTTAAGCTTTTCTCACATCTTTCTTGTTTCCTCCAGAGAACATTGGTTCACTAGAATTGCTCTGCTACATAAAGGAGTAAAGAATTTTGGAGATTTTCTGCAATAAGATTTGTGGGAATCCATTCCTGATGTAAAAGTTGATCCTAGCTGATCAGGCTTTTCACTGAGCAGCTGGTTTCTGTGGTCTGATGGCCAGACAGTCATATTTATTTTCCTCTTTTAAATTAGTATAGTATGAGTGTGTTCAAAGACTGTATTAAATAACCTTAAATTCTGTAGTTCTTCTGATAAAGACCGTGTTTTAGTAATAGTAGCCATTGCAAGTATCCAGGCAATAGAGGAGAATGAAATCACCGATATACAGAAGTCATGTCCCAAATGAAAAACTATCTTAAAAACATAAAGAAAAAAAACCCCCACCCAGATTTATTGCACAATCCACACCAAAAAAACAAACCCAATTCTTCACAGTTCAGTGATAATTCTTGGATTCTTGGCTAGCACAGTCATCAATATCAGATTTACAATAAAACACTTGGGGAACACATGCAGAAATAAACTTATTCAAATAGAAAGAGAGTAATTTGTGAACATACTCTGTCTTCCAGTCCCAAAACTGGGTTGATTAGTGGTATCATTTTATTTCTTGCATGCTTGCTTTCTTTTACACAACTGAAAGCTGGTTCAGAAGTGCAGAGATGGGATGGAGGTCAGAGATCATATTTCCTTTCCCATTCACATGTTTTGCATCTGGAATTGAGGGGAAAAAAAAAAAAGTGTAGAAAATGCAAGGTTAAAAGAGCCTCTTCCTTTCCTTTCCCTGGCAGAATCGTGGCATTCAGGTCTGACAGCCGCCACGTGTATTTGACACTGCTGTAAACTCGTGCCTTCCCGTCGCAGCTGTTTCTGTAGACACGTGTGAATAGTCGTTCTCCTGCGCCTTGAGCTGAGTGATCCTTGCTTTTCTTGGAGCCCTGCCAGCAGCTAATGGGAAGGCAGCGTGTGTGGATCCCTGTGCCCCGTGTGCCCCTGGCTCACTCCGGGGCTGCAGCCCTTGGCCATCGCGTTCCCTTTCAGGTGCCTGGGGCCGTATCCACTTCTGCAGCAAGGCAGGACTTCACTTTCCAGAGGATGGAGTGAGCTGCAGGGGTATCACAGTTACAGGGTGTTTGGTAACATTATCATAATATTAAACCCCTGTAGCTTTCTGACTCAGAAAAGTTTTACTTGCTTGTAATTCCTCTCAATTTGTGTGTGTGTGTGTGTGTGTGTGTATGTAAAATCCATGTTTCATCTAGTTAGCATTGCTGGTTTTGCTTTTCCTCCATTACTGTGATTTTATAGAATGAAATGCTGAAAAAAAAAGGGGGGGGGGGGCTAATTTAAGAGCAAATCCACCCTAAAAAGTAAAAATCAATCTCTCTTTGCACAGAGAGCCCAGGGGAATAGAATACAAGGAATCATGGGTATCTTGCGTCTAGATTTTGATGTATGTTCTGATGCAAAAGATTAATGGTTTTCTCGTGGGGATAAAGGATTGCAGGGTCCAAACAGCCAGAAGTTTGTGTGTCTATTTATCTAATGGCAAAGAGTACAGAAGTCAGCATTGGGCACCTTTCCCTTGACAACAAATGACAAGTAAGCCATTGTACCATGATGCTACCATTATTTAACTCCTTTTGAAGGTAATTTATAGAAGGCAGAATAAAAATGGAGAATATACTTTTTGCTGAGTCAACCCAAATTTGACCCAGGAAGCTCTAACTAAATACTTTTCTGGAGTCCTAGTGAGCAATCAAATAGTTTTGGTGATTAAAAATGTGTTGCTAAGGCAAAATAGACTGCTGTTTTACTTGTCATCCTTGGCCTTTGTTCCTTTTCCTCTTGCTACACATTGATCCTTCTCAGAAACTATAAGAGCATGCCAAAAATCTATCCATTATTTGGTTGCCACACAGAAGTAATGAACAAACCAAGGCACCCATGACTTCTTGGAGCAGATTGTGAATGGTCTGAAGTAATGGGTAATCCTTTCCCTTGCACATTACTGGGTGGTTATAAGAGCATTTTTCTATACCAACACTTCCATCTGTTACAACAGTTATTCATGTAGATAGTTCTGCAACTTGCTTTTCAAACATGCTCAAATAAGTGAGTGGCTAAAAATACCTGAATAAATTATAGCAGATTTGTCTTGAGAAAAGCAATCAAATTTATGGTAGGGATTTTAAAAAGAAGAAAGATCTGCAAGGCAAATATTTTTATTTTATTGAAGTCAAACTGCAATACCTGGCCCTAATATTCTGTTTGTGAGAGCAAAACCCTAATCTGAAATTGTGTAATGGAGAGATTAAAATTGTAAACATTCTAATGACCCACACAAATTTACAAAAAAAAAAAAAAAAAGTGAAAAAAAAATTTCTGCAGTGTTTGGTGCCTGTTGCTGGAACTGCCTTTGGTGTAAATTAAACACCAGCACCAATGACCTGAGGAGACCATCAAAGAGTAACAGAATGGAGTGATCCTAGTCAGGATATTAAACCCATGAGCTCTCGGTGAATGCCCAAACATAGCCTGGCACCAAACAAGTTACTTAATGGAGTGCATAGCTCAGAAGAGGTATAGGGCTGTGCAATTCTGTCTACAGTGTCTGTACATGGAAAAAATTGCAATTCTAAAAAATTATGCCTTGAATAAATGAGAAATTATCTATTCAAACCCAAGGCTGATATGTTACATTTCCTTTACAATATTAATTTGAAATTTATGGCATGCTTATTTAATCTCTACCCAGAAATTAAAAGATAAATTAAATAAAAATATCCTTTCACTTCTTACAGACAAAATACAATTGAAACATAGGTACTAGGACCTGTGCACATTTTATTAAATTACCTTCAAAAGAGTCAAAAGGGAACACTAATTGATAAATCAAGTTCCTGCTCTGACAAATTCTGGAAAACATCTGTAATCAGTGAAATTCTCATTTTTACTTCTGGTAAGATGATATGCTGTTTCTAGCCAGGGAAGTGATTGTTGACTGTATGTGCTACCTTCACAGTGAGAGTGAATGCGAAGAGCTTCAGTTTGAGATCAGAGCCATAGGAGTACAGAAATTGCTTATCTTGCATATTTTATTTGTTTGATCCCCTTAAGCTGTTTGACCTTTCATTTCATTCTGTGGTGGGAACCTCTTTCCCAATGTTACCCTAGTAATCAGCATTTTCTGATTTGAATAACAATGCCAGTTCAGCATTGTCAGGAATTGCATATACCTATTCACTTGTGCACTGCAAACTCTTTTCCTATGATTCACAACAAAGTGTGATAATTAATCTGGTTTAGGCAGCTCTAGGAATATATCATCAAACCCAGGAAAACAGAAAAGAGCAAATAGATGACAATCTAGCCTTTAGCTCATTTTTATGGAGATGGAAGTGGACCATGGCAAAGGTCAAATTCAAGGTCAAGATGGAGACCATTGAAGAAGCTCTGATGGGGCTGGTTCTTCCTGCAGGTCCTTTCAATCTAACCAGCCAGGTGTATAAATAGAGCCCTTCAGCTGCTGTCCCAACCAGCCTCTTCACATCACAATCAGCAGACAAGCACAAGCAATTTACTGCTTAGATCATTTCAGAGATACCCTACAAAAGGCACAACATAAGTTGTTAAACTGAAGAGTTAAACTGAAAAAACTTTGGCCATAAAAATATTATCTGCTTTTTCCTAGGCAATCACTAGTGTTAAATTAATAGCACTTACTAAGATTTATTTATACATCAAATAGTAATTTAATAACTAGTTAGGTCAGACTTTTAATTATTATGTATTTTTACTTTATATATGTTTCATAACTAGATTTGTAGGTGTTTAATTTTATCCAGCAACTTGAGATGGTACAAATTAATTGCAGGCTGCTAATTCAGTAATGATTTGAGCTGAGAATTTTTTATACTACCTGTTTTATTACATTAATGGTCCAATCCCGCTGCTACCAAAATTAATAGGAAAATCCCCCACTGATTTCAGTGAATTCAGGTTGTAGTCCAAATTGTAAATAGTAGCTACTCATTTTTCCTCCAAAGAAGGCAATGTAGTGAATGGTAGACCAACTTATCAACAAATTCTCCTTCAGTAATAATATGGTCTGTGTTTATACATAATAACTTCAAATTCTGACTTCTAGCCATGATGCTTTCATGTTTTTCTTAACAAATGTAGAGGGGAAATGTGTGGTTTGAAATGATACAGTCAAGGTCATATTTCACTGTGTGATAATAAGTGTTTAAAGCAAATCACACTATATTAAAACAAGAGGGTACGTTATAATAAAGGTATTATTTCAAGTTCAAAGTTAGTAACAGAGCAGTTTTTAGGTAAGTTCAGTAAATCTGGTGCTTAACAGTGCCACTATAATTAACAATCCATTGTTATTTCCAAACATTTTTAGAAGTTTAGTACACAACTGTTCAAAATGAAAACAAAATGATGTCTAGCAGGTGTATTTTAAAAACAAATATATTAATTGAATTTTTAAAGTATTTTAAATCCAGCACTTATGATTGCATGGAAGACAGAATTCCTGAGGTTTTGAGCAATGTCTTCAGTCATTTCAATTTTTTTCCTCTTCCTGTTCTGCATGTAACTCTGCATTTGAGCAAGGCTTATGTTTGAACATCCAATGAAACAAGAAATGGTTTTGTATAATTTTCCCTGCTGCCAATGCTAAATGAGTGATCATCAGGCATTCTGTTTCCTACTGTCATGTACAGAACAAAAGCTTACTTTTCAGATAGCTTTTTCTCTTCCCCACAAACACTTATTACTATTTATTTGTACATGTACTTGTCTATATAGAATTTTTTTATTTATGGCCTGAGCACAGTAGGTTATTATTCATTTAACTTTAAAGACAATACAAGAATGCTTAAATGAGAACTTCAGTGGTTTCAAATGATGAAGTTTTACAGCTGTTTCCTAAAATTAAGACTGAACATCTACACTGCAGGAGGCAAGTATTCTGTTCTGTCTTAGGTTCAAATACCATCCTCATTTAGGTGTATCTGAGCTCCCTCCAGTAGTGCATTAAGCAATCTGACTTAACATCTATCACATGTAGTTCAGGCGTTCTCTCATCTCCACCCCAGGGAGAGAACTGTGTGCCTAGTGGTGTGTTTTGTTTTTATTTTAAATGTCCAAGGAAAGTGGGTAGTGTTAATGGCATCAGACATCCATTTCCTTGCAATTAGCTGTCTGTGTTGTCACAATGCCCTGCTGCCTTTAAATGCTGTAGGCAAGGAAAGAGAGCGAGAAAAAGGATGCGTTCATCAAATTTCATTTCAGTCCCATTTGAAACCCTCCCCCCACATTTTTTTTTAATTTAGAGATACAGTCTAGATCTACATGTAGGTTTTGGTTTGTTTTTTTTTTTTTCTAAAAAACTTCTTATCCACAAAATGCAGATTCATGTTGCCTGGGATATTTTGCAAATTCATGTTGAACTATTTTTGATTAGTAAGAGCTTGGCAGAGAATGGCCTTTGCATTTTCAATAGAATCTGTTTATATCTAAAATAGCAGTTTTGTAAGGCAGGAGAAAACAGGGTGACTCCTGCAATTTCCTTCAGTGTGGAGACTGTGTGTAATCCAAAAGATGGTTTTCTAAAAGGATGCAGTAGGAGAGCAGCATCTCCCAGCTGACTGAGGCATAGCCATTCTGGATGTCATGTAGATTCAGTGGGATATGGCTCACGCATGCCGAGGGTCCCCTTTTTTCCACTCAGTTTGATGGTTTTCAGAGTGCCTCTTGTTGCTGTCTTCTTTCAATAATGCTTTTGCCTATAGTATAATTAATTAATCTTGTAAATGTTTGGAATTTCAATTCTTTACTGTATTCATTTTCTCATTGTTCCATTGTGCATTTTTACCTTTTGCACTTGTAACTTTGGCCTTTGCCAGAGCATGTATCCCAAATAGGCACATGTGATTAAACCTACTGTGCTGCCAGGAATGCACCAGTCTGTGGGCTCATAACTCAGGTGCAGAGTGTTTTCTGACATCTGCTGGGGGCTCTTCATTGGCAAACAGCTCAGAGGAGCAGAGGGCACACTTCAACACCCTTGTGGTTTCTAAATGGACTAAGTCCTTGGCAATGTTCATATACAGTTACCTACTTTTTTTTTCTCTTCCTTTCCTGATTATATGGAAGCTCTGTATAAAAAGCATTTTGATTGCACCAAAGTGTAGCTATTATAATTGTGTGTAAGAACTGGGGGGGGGGGGCAGCATATAATGATAGATATTTTTCATCATGGATGAGCTGCAATCATCACAGTATGCACTTCCTCTCAGCCATATAGCATGGGGAAGCTCACTGTGTAAATTCTAAGATGGTATATTAAAAGGAAATATTTAGGGATGTAGCAGTCGATGAAAAATAAATTGGAAGTATGCTGAGTTAACGAGGGAATGACTCGCAGCTCTTTTAAGTGTGACATGTTTTCAAAGAAAGCTGCCACAAAACAACCTTTCAAATTTAAATGCAGGTTTATAGTCTGTGGTGTTGTAAACAAAGGCTGTGTTTAAACTGGGACCCTGAAAGCATCTAAGTTTCTGAGTCTCCCACTCCCTCCTGTTGCTGCAAGCCAAGCTCGTATTCAGGAAGCTCCAACTATGCAACATCCACTTGCTTGTGATCTCTTTGAAGATGTCAGATGTAAAGGAAAATAGGTAAAATTTCTTTCCTGGATGGTCTCTTGTGCCCAAGCAGTGCAGGGATCTAAATACTTCAGCTTCTCAAGGCTTGTCTTTTAAATGAAGCCAGAAGTAGTTAGCAGCTCTTTGTGGTTTGGGTTGCATTGGCCTGTTTAAAATCCTGTTCTGGCTCCCTGATTCCTGGCAGTGTGTCTTTCAGAGGATAGGGAGAAAGTGCTGGTTTTCCATTTTGTAAATGAAATGGAACAAGGAAGGGAAGGGCTTTCACAGCTTGAGCAGGGCGTGAAGGCCAGGAAAGGCTTGGTACAGACCCATTTAACTGAGTTATTCTCTTGTTCTGTCATGCTTTGGGCCTGGTATCTCTTGGCAGTACCACATGCAGCTTTCTTTCACAGGAGAGCCTGTGCTGGGGTCCAAGATCTAAAAGATTAATTCTGCCTTTAGGGAAGGTGACTGGTATACCAGGGCCACTGCAGTAGTTGTAAGTGGACACTTTAAACCAAAATTAGTCAACAGTAAGAAATCTGTATTATTATGGCAAGGCTCCTGACATGTCCTATTCCATGGTGCACTATGTCTCTTGGCTGAACTGCCATGGATCTCCCCTGCTCATTCATCTTCCTTCTTAAAGGGAGTAGCACATCTTAAAGACCTCCTCCCATCCAGCTGCAGGGCAGGGTGGGACTCTTCATGTTCTGGAGACCTGTCTGCCAGAAACTGCAGCAGAACAGCTGTGCTCTCAGCCTTGAACTCCTGACACATTAGACTGGAAATGTTTGTGGTGATAGAGGCAAGAGTAAGGATTGTTAGTCCTCTGTTTCCTCCCTGGTATGGACCTCAGCACAGCAGCTGAGGTACCATCCATTCCATGAAGTTGCAGATTTCAGAGGGAAGCTCAGGTTCCCTCCCGGACCACTTGCTCCAGAGACTGCCAGCATCATTATTTTTGGGGGGTGACGGGGTGGTGAGGAAGAGCTACTTCAGTATTTTGAAAGTTTAAAATTTTGCTGGTGGCTCTGGCCCTAAAACACACATTGCTGTTTAGACACAAACTACAGGCAGTCCAGGAAACCCAGTGTCCTCTGAGGGACAGCAGATTTTGATTCCTTCACCTGGAACTCATACAAGTAGCCTTCATCTCCCAGAAAAGTTGCCTGAATCCTATGGGATTATATTATACTGTTCTTAGGTTGTCAGCTATTGCAGAAATCTAAATATTTTAAATCTAAATAAATTCACCGGCCTGTAAAGGAGAGTGAAAATTATGTTGATCTCATTGTTTCAAACAGCCCCTCCTTGTTTAATGAAAGAATTGGTGAGAAATCTGACACTTTTTGACATATTACTTATCCACTGGAAGTCTTATGTAAAATGCAGAAACAGACCAGAAGGTAAATAAGAATCAAGCACTACTCTTTCCAGTTAGGTTTTCTTTTTTTTCTTTCTCACCCTTTCTTCACAATATTCTTCAGCCATAGTCTGTACAGTAGAATACATTAAACTAAAAAGATGGCTACAGATTAGTGTCTAGAAGACAAAATATTAATGTTACGGTTAAGGATCTGGACCAAAACCCACTTTCACCTCCTGCTGCTGTTTAGAGTAGGAATAGACATCAGTTCTGCTGCTTTGGTAAAAAGAAAGAACTTCCACTGTATTTTGGGCAGTCTGAACTTGGTGTATGTTAGTCATACTCTGGGAGTAGCAACTAAGCAGACCTATCAGGAGTGAGGGGCAGGGGATCACCTTTCTCTCAGATCCTCTTTGGCTTTTGACTGTGTGTGCTATTGCATCCTAAACTAAAATCCGAGGTTAGGCTTTTAAGTCCTGTTATGGAGGTGGACATGAAGTTATGGTAATAAGTGGTGTAGACTAGTGTCTGTGGAATGAAATAATTTGTGCTGAGGATGTCATGTCTGTACTATACACATTTGATGGATTTTTGCTTTGGTCACAGTCCCATGGGTTGAAATCCTATTTGCATTTAGACTGCATGAGGTGCCCTCCTTGAGCGCATCTTAAAGCTTACTTTCATCTGAAAGAGGCCTCTTTCATGTGTTCAGGGAGTGCTCCAGGATGCAGGCAGATGCCTGGTGAGGGTGCATTTAGGGGATTCAGTTCTAAAGCACATTCCTCATCCAAGCTCAAACACAGGTACACTCAGCCTAAGGTCATGTACAAGCAGGAACTGGCAAAATTTCAAGAAATACCTAAACAATGTATGTATATAATGTCAAAAATTCCAGTAGTAGTCACACAGCCAATGCCTGTGCTTCTTTAAGCAGGTGCTTCTTTAAGCACAGATTTTTTTGAAAATCAGATCATAATTTCCCACATGTAATCTGTCGCAGAGGTGATTTTGAACTAAAGTCCTAGTCCAATATCTAAATTTAGCTACAAGGATATCCTTGCTTATTTGGTTTTCAGTTTTGAACCTTATAACCTGGGTTTCAGAAATGTTCCAGATCCTTCCTTCCGTCCTTCCTTCCTTCCTTCCTTCCTTCCTTCCTTCCTTCCTTCCTTCCTTCTGCCACTTCCGCCACTTCCGCCACTTCCGCCACTTCCTTCCGCCACTTCCTTCCTTCCGCCACTTCCGCCACTTCCGCCACTTCCTTCCGCCACTTCCTTCCTTCCTTCCTTCCGCCACTTCCTTCCTTCCTTCCTTCCGCCACTTCCTTCCTTCCTTCCTTCCTTCCGCCACTTCCTTCCTTCCTTCCTTCCTTCCTTCCTTCCTTCCTTCCTTCCTTCCTTCCTTCCTTCCTTCCTTCCTTCCTTCCTTCCTTCCTTCCTTCCTTCCTTCCTTCCTTCCTTCCTTCCTTCCTTCCTTCCTTCCTTCCTTCCTTCCTTCCTTCCTTCCTTCCTTCCGCCACTTCCTTCCTTCCTTCCTTCCTTCCGCCACTTCCTTCCTTCCTTCCTTCCGCCACTTCCTTCCGCCACTTCCTTCCGCCACTTCCTTCCGCCACTTCCTTCCGCCACTTCCTTCCTTCCGCCACTTCCTTCCTTCCGCCACTTCCTTCCTTCCTTCCGCCACTTCCTTCCGCCACTTCCTTCCGCCACTTCCTTCCGCCACTTCCTTCCTTCCTTCCGCCACTTCCTTCCTTCCTTCCTTCCTTCCTTCCGCCACTTCCTTCCGCCACTGCCACTTCCTTCCTTCCGCCACTTCCTTCCTTCCGCCACTTCCTTCCGCCACTTCCTTCCGCCACTTCCTTCCGCCACTTCCGCCACTTCCTTCCTTCCGCCACTTCCTTCCTTCCGCCACTTCCTTCCTTCCGCCACTTCCTTCCTTCCGCCACTTCCTTCCTTCCTTCCTTCCTTCCTTCCGCCACTTCCTTCCTTCCTTCCTTCCTTCCTTCCTTCCTTCCTTCCTTCCTTCCTTCCTTCCTTCCTTCCTTCCTTCCTTCCTTCCTTCCTTCCTTCCGCCACTTCCTTCCTTCCTTCCGCCACTTCCTTCCTTCCTTCCGCCACTTCCTTCCGCCACTTCCTTCCGCCACTTCCTTCCGCCACTTCCTTCCGCCACTTCCTTCCTTCCTTCCGCCACTTCCTTCCTTCCTTCCGCCACTTCCTTCCGCTACTTCCTTCCTTCCTTCCGCCACTTCCTTCCGCCACTTCCTTCCTTCCTTCCGCCACTTCCTTCCGCCACTTCCTTCCGCCACTTCCTTCTGCCACTTCCCTCCTTCCGCCACTTCCTTCCTTCCGCCACTTACTTCCTTCTTCACATTGTCTTTAGCTCTATGATGATTAAATTCTTAAATGAAGATCAAGCATTGCACAGTATAGTTCTGGGGATTTTTCCTGTCTTGTCTTCAACTATTTCTCTGCTGAATTTTCTGATATTGGCTCCATCGTTTTTTTGATGATGTTATGTCTGATAGAGTTGTAGGTTACCTAATAAGCGATGTGAGGACTAGACTGAACAATGAGAAGAAGCTTGCAGCTGAGGCTGCAAATGCGTAATTTTAGCAACTAGTTGTTTTCTTGAAAGACTGACAAAGTTTGGAATTTGAATTATTCATGTTTTTAGTACATTGTGGATTGGTTCTTGGTGTGTTTTTAATTAAGAATGAAAAAATCATTATAGTAGCTAATTCTTGAATGTAATTTACTTAAAATATCTAGGAATATTTTTTTCAATTGTGACAGTAGGAAAGAAGCTAGGTTATTTTTTTTCTTTTTACTGTGACAAAATCTACTCTACTTCATTGTTTGAACAGGTTGAGGAAGAAATACAATATGAAAAATAGTTTTTAAGTAGAAAAGGCCTGATATTATACTTTTGTCATTGTAGGAATGTTCAGTTGACAAATCCCAATCCTATTTTCATGACTGTAGGAATAATGAGGTTTGGTGACCTTCCACAATCATAAATATTTACTATGTGACATTCGGAAGATGGGTCTGACCCACTGCACACTGGTGCTGAAAGCTGTTGTATTTGCTTGAGAGGGAACTGCATTTTTAAACTGGTTTTTACCTCCTTTTGTATTTTTCTGTCATTAGTACAAGACTCATAGAAGTCTATATCCATTGGCATGTGTAGATGACCAAGTTGTATGTGTGCCTTGATCATCTGAAAATCACTTTGATTCAAGACCTTGTAGAAGAAGTTAAAGTTACCCAGTAGTTTCTTCCTGCAGTGAGACAGTGGAAGGCAAACCAGGAGAAATCTCTTGAGTAAAAAAAGAGGTAAAAGAAGATGAGTTTTTTAAGCCTTAATGAAGTAAAACCCTGTTCAACATCTGTAAGAGAGCTGGCTGGATTAGCTTTGCAGGACTGGCCTTAAATGGTTCAAAGAGGTGGCTCTCCACATCAGAAGAATTGGTGCACGTGCACATTTTCTAAACAGGCAATATGGATTGGAAATACAAAAAGATGCCTGACTTTTAACAAAGCTTTCTGGCTACAGATGGCGATTCATTAAAATACTTAAAGGATTCTTGAGAAATCAATCATCAACAGAATCTAATGAAACAACTATTTTGCTAACCATTTTGGCATTGTTTGGAAATAGTCTAATAATCTTACATTTACTTCAATGACTCTTTGCAAGGGTTTTATTAATAGTATAGAAACCATTATTATTATAAAAGACATTTATAATTAACACTTTATGACAGAATGATTTAAGAGAATAATATTCATTGTAGCTAAGCAGCTGTGAAAACAAATAAAGTGGTAATGCTAATTAATTTATTGCATTAATGCAAATAATGTGAATTCAAAGAGCTGACAGAAAATAATATGTTAGTAGCTAATAGCAGATTTTTCAAAGAACCACGACACATTTTAGGCTTTCAAAACTGTATTTGTCTCAAAAGCACTAAAAAGTGTTAAAAAATAGCTGCTTTATTGATGTGCATCTTGAATGTTCATTATAATAAAGAGCAATCTTGCCAAATAATACTCCAGGATAGCCTTTTGACCCCCAATCAGTGCACAGAAATCCTTATAGTTGGTAAATACATTAGAGAGACTCAAATAAACAAGGCTATTGTTCTACCCTCAATATAAATATACAGCATTTAGAGCTGTCTCTGAATGAAACCTATTCTTCCTGTCTCTCAGTCCAGCTTTAGTCATGCAGATATGTTTTTTAGAGTGTCATTTTGCATTCTCTGCTTGAAAATAAATCTGCAAATAACTGCCAGTTTTAGGTAATCTTTCTTAGGGTTTTCTGCTTCTGCTACAAGGACCCTGGCCAAAATTTTCTGAATTAATATGCTACTAACCTTTATCTACTTTGCATCAGGACAGCTTTGGTATCTAGCTAGCAGCAGTCAACTCTTCCTATTTTATTTGAATGGTATGGTCAATAAGTGCTGAGAGCATGTCATTAGTGTAAGATTAATTCAGGCTTTTGCTTGCATGGTGCGCCTAACTTGACCAAAAATAAAATTTTTTTCCCATGTAGGTCTGTCTTCATTTTAGACACTTGAGTAATGGTGCTGGGGAAATCCCCTTCCCCTCCTTCTTTCCCCCAAGTCTGATGTCAGTAAAAGGAACACACATATTTTCCCTTCTTGCTGCAATATTTTTCATGAAATTGAAAGTCTCTGTGTCACTGGTAAAATAAAGTTATTTGATTATGATAAGCTGATTGCAGGATATTTCATCCCTTCTCCTAGCATGAGTGGAAAACATTCCTTCCACTGCTTCAGTATCTCCCTATAGCATTCCCAGCATCCTAAGAAGTTCAAGGAGGGCTTGCAATTATTGGGGAAATCACACAGAGGCTTAACTTACAATGCCAAAAAATCACAGGAGAAACCACTGCTGGTTCAGTGGGGGGAGCAGTGCTGAGGACCCAACAACTCTGACCTGCTCCTGCAGCCTGGCTGCCTGTACCCTGCAAAGGCTGATGCAGCTGCTGAGGCACTAGAAGAAATTCCCAGGAAAAAGTGAAAGCCTTTTCTGGTAGCTCAGCTGGCATGTGAGGGGTCAGGGTAAAAACAGCACTTGAATGGCACAGACCAGGCTTA